>NC_081357.1:107084557-109484557 GCF_030684315.1 Stegostoma tigrinum | reverse complement strand
AACTGAGAAATGCCCATTTGTACCTACCTTCTATTTCCTAGTTTTTAGACAACTTCTCATCCATGCTGCCAAGGACTCTCAATCCTAAGCATTTCTAATCTGCTAACCAAGCTGTCATGTGGTGCCCATCAAATGCTTTCTGAAAGTCCAAATATACAACATGCACAGCACTACACTCATCCACTGGCTGTGTCAACTCGTCAAAGAACTCACTTAAATTTGTCAGGCGTGACCTGCCCTTGGCACACCGTGTTGACAGTCAAGTACTAACCTATTTTTCTTGAAGTGTATATTTACCTTATCCCTTATTGTGGCCTCCATCCTTTTTCCCATTATTGATGTCAAGTTGGCAGGCCAGTAGTTTTCTGGATTGCTCTTTGCTCCTTTCTTCAACAATCGTGTCACACTTGCAATCCTGTAGTCTCCTCAGACTAATCTTGTGCTCAGAGAGGCCTAGGAAATTTTTGTCAATGGCTCCATGATTTTCTCCCTTACCTTTCTCTGCCATCTGGTATGCATCCCATATGGGCCTAATGACTTCTCTATATGGAGTACTACCAACCTTTTCAGCTCCTCTCCTTTATCTATCACTGTACTACTCAGTTGTACAATACCAAAATTTTCAACGAAACCATTGTCAGCATCTTCTAATTTGGTCACAACAGAAGCAAAATATTCATTTAGTACCTCTGTCATATCCTTTGCTTCAGTTATTGGTTTACTCTGCCTGTATTGTTCCTGATACGCCCCACTCTATATTTCACTAATCTTTCATCATTATTAATAATGTTTGAAGAATGTTTTAGTCTTGTTTTAGCACAGCCTGCCATCCTTACCCTTTGCTTCCCTGTAGCCTTCCTTACTACCTTAGCCTCTCTACTGCCTATGAGTATTTGAAATATTCCTCCTGATTTCTGTTGCAATTATTTTTCCATTATGCATCATAAGCCTCTTTTTTAAATATTATTTTCTCATCCAGAGTACTCTAGATTTGGACACCTTGCATTTGTTTCTCATAGTTATGTACCTAGCTTGCACCCTATTCATCTCTCTTTTCAAATTTTGTGATTTTGCATCCACTGTTTTCTCAACCAAAATGCATCTCCAATCAATATGCTCCACTTCAAATTTTAGAGCCCTAAAATATCCCTTTTTCCAGCATTGGACTTAACCATTGACTGTTTTTCTTTCAATCCTTTTCCAACTTAATGTTGAACCTTATTATGTTCTGATCACAACTTCTCGGATGTTCCACTCTGACATTCTCTACTTGCCCTGCCTCATTTACTCGGACCACATCCAGCATAGCTTCCTCCCTGGCAGGACTGGAAATGTACTGGTGCAGATTATTCTCTTGCACACATCGCAGGAATTTCTTCCCTTCTATGCACCACGTTTTACCTTTCTCCCAGTCTATGCTAGAGTTATTGAAATCGGCAACTATTACAACTGTACCTGACCTGCATATTGCCATGCTCTGCCAACAAATGCTCTCTTCTACTTCTTCCCCACTATTGGGAGATCTGTAATAGGAAATTGGCAAAGTTACCACTCCCTTCCTGTTTCTCACCCCCAACCATATAAATTCTAATTCTGCAGCTGTATCTCATTCAAAGACAATGACACGATCTTTGACCAAGACTGCTACACCTCTTTCCTTTTCACCGCACCCCACCCCATTTCTAATAAAAGCCTTATAAGACAGAATGCTAAACATTCAAACTTGTTCTGACTTGAACCATTCTGTCAATGTGACTATGCTATATACTCTGAGATCAATTTCTGCTTCCAGTTCCCCAATTTTGTTCACTATACTCCATGTTTTCACATCCATGCAATTTAATCCTACCCTTAACTCTTTCTTGCCCATTGGGAGGTGACCATTTCTTTGTTCACTATCAACCTTCAAGCATTCCCTTACTTCTGGATGTGAGTTTGCTCGCTGAGCTGGAAGGTTAGTTTTCAGACGTTTCGTCACCATTCTAGGTAACTTCATCAGTGAGTCTCCGACGAAGCGCTGGTGTTATGTCTCGCTTTCTATTTATCTGGTTAGGTTTCCTTGGGTTGGTGATGTCATTTCCTGTTCTTTTTCTCAGGGGATGGTAGATTGGCTCCAAGTCAATGTGTTTGTTGATGGAATTCCGGTTGGAATGCCATGCTTCTAGGAATTCTCGTGCGTTTCTCTGTTTGGCTTGTCCTAGGATGGATGTGTTGTCCCAATCAAAGTGGTGTCCTTCCTTATCTGTATGTAAGGATACGAGTGATAGTGGGTCATGTCGTTTTGTGGCTAGTTGATGTTCATGTATCCTGGTGGCTAGCTTTCTGCCTGTTTATCCAATGTAGTGTTTGTCACAGTTCTTGCAAGGTATTTTGTAGATGATGTGACAAACACTACTAGTTTGGGTGAAGCTCATCTCTTCTGAATTGCTTTCTTCTTTCACAAAAATGATCCCAATGTTTCAAAAATCTAAAATCTTTCTTTCTACGTCATCCCTCAAACCACATATTGAACTCCCTGATCTGGCTTTGCCTCAATGGGGAAGCTCATGGTACAGGTAGCCTTTCTGACTTCTCCATTATGGAGATCCTGCTAACTCCCGAGACTGATCTTGCAAGTTCTCCAATCTCTACTTCTTATGTTATTGATCCCTGTTTGAACCACAATCACTGGTTGTACACACCCTCTCTTTCTAAAAATTCAGCCAGTCTTTTTGTTATGTCCAGAACCTTTGCAACTAGGATGCAACAGGCCATGCACAACTCATGATCTCAGCTGCAAACTAGGCTGTTTATCCTTCAAAATATGCATCACCCACTGCAACGATGTTACTCATCTACCTAACAATCCCTCTCTCTTTTCCTGAGTAGCCTTGGGCAACATAGTCCTGTGGTTTACTCTTGAGCCATCCACCTTCAACTCAGTTGTGTTGCTCTCTAAATGGACACTGAAAGTGTGACTCCTGTTAGAAAATTCCAAGAAATCCTGAGTTACCTGGACCAACTATCTCCTTTCATTTCAGTGAATGGTCACCCACTGTCCTCCTATCTCCACATCCCTGCTTGCCTGAGTTTCAAAAATGAGTCTTTGCACTTGATACCTGAAATGGTAATTCTGTTTCACTCACGACAGATGCAGCCAGACCTGTTGCATTTCTCCAGTATTTCTGTTTTTATTTCAGATCTTCAAAATCTGCTTTATTTTACTGTTATTCCAGCATAACCTCCTTGAACTTGTAATGTATTTTCCAACTGATAAAATCCAAATTGTGTACACTTTATTAATGGCCCTCCACTTGTCCTTTCACATTCAGTGATTTATGTGCATTTTCAGCACCAGCCCTCCTCGAGAGCTGTCCACCGTATTTTATATTCTGTGTCCATGTTCTTCCTGTCAAAGTGTATCATCTCAAACTTCTCTTTATTCAACTTTATCTGCCACCTGTTTGCCCATTCAATCAGCTTGCCTATGTTTTGTGAAGTTGCACACTGACCTCACCACAGTTTAGAATGCTTCCAAATGTTCTATCAGCTACAAACTTTGAAATTGTCCCCTACAACCAAGATGCAGATCATTCATATATACAGAAAAAGCAAGGGCCATATTGCTGACCCTGGGGAACTCCACTACAAACACAAAATATCTCTTGGCAATTACATTGCTCCCTATTATTCAGCCAGATTTGTCCCCTGTTGCTGCAGTACTTTTACCAGCAGGTAATACAAGCCATGTAAAAGCTCTCAAAATGTATAACAAATTCATTTTGCTCAATTACAAATTTGGATCACGACGATTTCTATCTGACCATATCTGACCTTTGACACTTAATTTTCACAGTTTACGGCAAGTAATTAAGAGAATGTTTCCACAAGGTGTATAAGCTCAAACCAGCCAATTTCCATATTAAACACATTGTTGCACAGCGATCAATAGTATTCATTAGAAAGAGGGGCAATAAATATTAGTGAAAATGTTAATTAGACATTGCAGCTCACAACAGGTTCAATCATATTATGTTATTTCTATTTTACCGACCCCTCTGTTTAATTTGGACCTTTTTTTCCATTTGTTGTCTAATCAATAGATGAATAAACATTTAGAAAGATATTTTTCTGCCACATCAAAATATATGTAATACATTTGCAGTTGTAATGCAAAAATGGTTGCACAACTTCATGCTCATGTACTTATCTGAGTCTGGAACAAAATAAGTCGAATGGCAAGAGGTATTTGCTCTCCCATTCCCATAAAAAAAACTTTTCCTCACATGACCTGGGCTTTGACATTATAGGGAATATCACTTCCGTGATGTGAAGCCTGCTTTTATAAAGTGCACAAACATTTTTGGAGCCGCTAAACACTATCTGAACTCAATGCAACATCAAACAATAAAAGAAGGTAGGTGATCAGATTCAAACTCCGAAAACATGGAAGTCTATTGCTGGAGGACAAGATCTTTTTGCACAAGTGTACAGAATTTTCTTTTTGCAAGTCTAAGTTAGAACTAAGTAAAGACAACAGTATTATACAACAGCATAGCTACCAATAACTGATATGCTGTGCAGTATGATTGCTCTCTTTAATTATTAAAGCAGAGTTTACCAAGTTCAACAAGTAATTTTGATTTGGGAACATAGCTTCCTCAGGTCTGTTAGACATTCCTCTGAAACTTGTCACATCATTCTTTCTGCAGCCAGCAGTGTGGTACTGCAGACTGGCAAGAGCAAAAGAAGAGGAAATGATGGAAGGGATATATATTGTTGTTCCAATGATCTCTCCTGTTTTGCATATGTTGGCAGCACTTTGATAGTTTATATTTCAAAAACATTATATGAGAAGATCCTGCACTTTCAGTGGCAAAACTAAATCCTTAGCTGTGTTGATAAAGAATTAGTACAGCAAGAAACTTTTTACGGGTGTGTGGTCATTGCATAAAGATCACGAGGAAGAACAATCTGTTGAGTACATCCAGATCTCCAAACTATCCGGTTCCATTTATATTTAAATGCCTTTCAAATAATTATATATTTTTTAATCTTCACTGTCCTACTGGGAGGTTATTCCATGCATTAATCCCTCTTTGGGACCAATATTCAACTTACCAAAATGACATCAGTGGGATGTAAAGATCTGGAATGAGATGATTTTTATCATGGTGTGCCTTGGAAGTGCTTATTATTAGCTGGATGGGTTTTTTGTTTGTGGCCTGGAGTGGTTATTTTGATTCTTTAATTTAACTATTATGTTTGATTCCCTTTTATCTGTTGTTGATATATCCATGCTGCATGAAATCATTGCATTCATGGGAAGAGATCTATTCCACCAGCAATAAATGTTCAAGATTTCAGAATTGGAGTCTGAACATTTGTTTTCCCTACGTTTAACATTTGTATGCTTCACAATGTCATTTCTCCATTTGAAGAATCCAACAAGTTCAGGAACTGGCAACAGATCTCCAAGTTCACCACTTCACAGTGTTCAGCAACCAAGAATACTGATGGAAAGCACTGGCAAAATGAAAGCTCAAATTTTCAAGAGTCCCAGACAACTAAAAGAAAATCACAAGATCAACAACAGCAACATTGACCAGAGCATTTGGCTTAATCTTCCTCCATTGGCTTAATCTTCCTCCAAAAGATGGCATCTCCACAATAGCATCTCTTCAGTACTCCAAAGTCAACTGTGAATATTGTGGAGTGGTACTTGAACCCACAAACCTCTAATGCACAGACAAGTACAAAATAACAGTCTGAAGTCTGATACTTTACCAGCCAATTGTTACTGAGGGAAGTTGAAATTGCATTGTAAGAAGAAGTTGCTCCAGCCTGGGTAGTTGGTCAGTGCGTAAAAGTGTTATTATTAATGGGTCTCTCTGCCTTTCCAACATTTAAGGAGATTTGCATAAATATTTTGCTCACAAAATAGCTACATTGGGGCAGTGATGTTCTTACAAGTTACCATGGCGGTAACCTGTTGGTAGAGTTTTGTGATGATCACTTATTTTCAAGGGTTGCAAACCATTTCTGAATTCTAGGCCAACATTGGCTTGCAGTGCATAAACTAGACCAACCTTCCAAGAGGTAGCATCCTAAATGGTTGCTTCTACTACCAAATTTTTAATGGCATGTGAATTCCTGAGCGAACAAGTATCCAGCCTTTTGGATGGTCATCCTGTTGGGAGAGCTAAGAATGGTGCTGGCAGAAAGGGGCACATTGGTACCTCAAAGTCACAAAAGTTCATAAAATTAATAAAATGAACATTAACAACCTCAGGATATCCCAGTACACTCTACAGTCAATGAATTACTTTTAAAGCGTAGTCACATTCATAATTTACAAAATAGGACATTCAGACAAATGGGGAATTATGAAATAGATGAAATGCATGAACTGAGAAGACCCATCAAAATGAATTGCAGAACTAGATTCACAAGTATCCAGAGGAAAATTAAGAACAGAGTCATCTGAAGAGAAAGTTTAAGTTGCATGTCAATTTTTTTAAAAAGTAGCTATTTTTCATAATGTGAAATTACCTTACTAATGGTCTTTCCAATAAAGATCCTACAATTTGCTTTGATTCTCTCCTGGATTCATTTTCCAGCTCTGAGAGTGTCCTGTGTACCCCTCCCCCACCCCCTACCAACCAACCCCACTGCCCCCACGCAATACACTCTTAATTTCTCTACTTCAACCTAAAATGCAAAAGAAACACAATCAAACAGTATTTATAAACAAGGATGACTACACATATGTAACATTGATTAGAAGTTTCATCACCAATCTTCACATGGCATGGTGCACAATATCTTCCCACATACTGATGTTGTTGCATTACATAGAAAAGAAGTTTCAGATTGGGAGAAAATCTAATACAATGAGAAAAAACAGTAACTTTAGGTTGCTTAATGCCTAGGTTGCAGCAAATTGTCGGGGAGATAACAAAAAACACTATAAGCCTGGCCACAATGTTATTTCCAGAGTACTTGCATATTTAAGTACCATCAAGTCTGTCAAAGTCTCTGTGTAGATCTAACATCATCTCGGTTGTTCATGGCAACTATCCACTATTGATGTTTTCACTCAGAAATCAAGCATGTATGAAATAAAGCTAAATTTGTATTTACATAACTAAATGTTACTCAAAGAATATGAAGACCTAATCTGAAATCCTGCAGATTAGTATGAGGATCATCAACAGAATTAATAGCAAGCATGAAATTACAATTAACAAAGAAAAGGAGAAGCTGCAGAGAAACAGTGACAAAGATATTGAGAGCTGTGTGGTCTGGATAAGCTTCCTGTCATTCAAAGCAGAACTCCACTGATTTGAAAAGTGACATGGAAGATCGAATGATATTACTGTCAATCACCAGAACACTGTCAGTGTTGATTTTTCACTGATTAAAGTTGAACACTTGGAATTCCAAATGGAGGAAAGTAACACTTTTGCATGCATGAAAATTACAGAATGGGACTTTTGTATAAATAACCTTTTGGAGTTGAAGGTAATTGTTAATTGAAATAACACCCGGACTGCTCATATTACTGGTGTGAATGATAGCATGAGTAGGACACTATATAAAATATCCTTGCAGTGGTTTCTCAATGTCAGCAATTTAACTGATATAAAATACTTGTTTTATCTCCTGAAATAGCCAGGAAATGCCTAGGTAAAGTGTATCATTACTATAACAGTGAAATTTTTTCTCCAACTTTCCCTAATGCTATGGAAAAAAATAGGCACGTGAAAAATATGGAATTTTACTTTTCATATCTACACCCATTCATTGATAAAAATGGTTGTCTAAGAACATTTAAGCTCCAATTTACTTGAACATAATTTGTTTCCTTAAGCAAGTCTGTAATATGAACATAATTTTGTGAATTATGACTGTGACTATACTTCAAAAAGTAATTCATTGACTGTAAAGTGCACCGGGATATCCTGAGGTTGTTAATGTTCATTTTATTAATTTTATGAACTTTCGCCACTTTGAGGTACCAATGTGCCCCATTCTGCCAGAGCCATTCTTGTCTTTCCCAATGGGATGACCATTCAAAGGGCTGGATTCCTGTTCGCTCAGGAACCCACATGCCATCAATAATTTGATGCCCGAAAAAACCAAACAAGGAGCAGGAGAAGGCCAAGTGGCTCCCTGAGCATTTGCTGCCATTTAGTGAGATTGTGGGTGATATGATTATAACCAAAAACCTACATCCCTGCTAACTCCAATAGCCTTTTATCCATTTGCTCACAAGTAAGCTATATACCATTGCTTTCAAAATGTTCAAAGATTCTCTTCCCAGCACCTTTTCTGGAAGAAAGCTATGAAAACTCATTTCCCTAAATGGCAACTTTCTTTGCCCCGCTCTGTTTCAATATCCCCTTATTTATACACTGTGACCCTTAGTTACAGATTAGTTACAGATACATCCACAAGAGAGAAGACCTTCTCCATTTTTACCCTCTCAAGATTGGTCAACATCTTATATGTTATGGTCAAGCCATCTCTTATTGTTCTAAACTCTAGCAGATAAAAGCTTGGTCTGACTAACCCTTCCCGAAAGGACAACCTGTTCACTTCAGGTGTGAGCCTGGTAATCCTTCCTGAATTGTTTCTAACACATTCACGTTCTTCCTGAAATAAAGTGACCAGAGTCGTACAGAGTGCTGCAGATGCATTGTCATCAGAGCTCTGCACAACTGAAGCATAACTTCCCTCCTTTTCTTCTTAATTCCCCTCACAATAAATGATAACATTCTATTAGCTTTCCTAATTACTTGCTGTACCTACATACTAGCCTTTTGCAGTTCATGCGCTGGGATACACACATATTTTTGCATCCCAGAGCACTGCAATCTCTCACCATTTAGACAATATCATTCTTTTTTATTCTTCCTGCCAAAATGAACATTTTTATATTTCATACAATACACTCTATTTGCCAGGACTTTGTCCATTCACGTAAAAAAAAATAAAAGGCGATAGATAGGTTGTTTCCATTTCACAACATAACTTAATATCTTCTTTGGTGTCATCAGCAGATTTGATAGCCATGCTTTGTGTCCCTTCATCCAAATCATCAATATAATTTGCTAGTTCAGGTCTAATCAGTGGCCCCTGTCCCATTTCACTTATTACATCTAGACAAGATGAAAAAAACACATTTACGCCTGCCATTTGCATCCTGTTTACTAGCCAGTCTTCTGTCTATGTCAATCTGCTACCCCCGAAACCATTTTCTGCACTAACCTTTGATGTGACAATTTATCTATTGCCTTCTAGAAGTTTAATTATCTTAAATTCTTCCTCTTTATCCACTGCACATGTTACTACTTCAAAGGACTGATTAAAAATGATTTCCCTTTCACATAAATGTGCTGGCTTTGCCTATTCTTATGAACATATATAAATGCCTGTGTAAAGCTTCTTTAATGATTACTGCTAACACTTTTGCTATGACAGATTTTAAACCAACTAGCTAGCAATTTCCTGCTTTCCATTGCTCTGCCTTTTAGAATAACAGCGTTACATTTGCTACCATCCAATTTCATGAGACATAATTTCCTGAATCAGAGCTTTGCTGGAAAATTAAAACCAATACATCGACTATCTTACTTTCCACATCTTTAAATCCGTAAATGAATATTCAAAATGGTCACTTTATGCAGCAATCATTCATCAAAGTTCTCTCCTGCAAAAAAACTGGCAATCTTACAGGGTTCATAAAAGCCCAATACAATTTAAAAGCTGTTTTACTTAAAACCAATAAAACATGAGACATGAACCAAAAAATGGCTGAATGCATTGAGAAGCAGTGAAATTATGTTTTAATGAAAGATGGTCAATAGGATTATTTTCTTGATGTAATAGTGATAGTAATAATAAAACTTTAATTGATATACTGAGAAATTTACATCTGCTCATGTTTTGCAGTGTGGAAATCAGATTGAGAGTCAAAGAGAGGAATCTTCATTCTGCTGTTTTAGTTCAAATAGCACGTCTGCCTTCAGGCACATGATCACTTGTGATAAATAACAGAAGACTTTTTAAGAAATGAATACCAATGAAACCAATTTATAACACTTAGGATGTTGCAAAGCACATCATAGCCACTGAAGTACTGTTGATGTATAATCGTTTAATTATAAGGTGTGGATTTGTAGTAGTCAAATTGCACAAAAGGTCAGACATGCACCAAATGATAAATAATAGACAATTTACTTTTATTGGCATTGTTTCAAGAATAAATGTTGGATATTCTTTTGAATAGGAACACTACAACTTTATCAGTAAAAAGACAGATGCATAGACCAATTGTTCACCTCTTTCCAATGACCTGCACAGGCACAATGGCTTGAACAGCCTCTTTGTATGTCATGCCACGCTATGTGAGCAGCACAAGTATGTGTAGGATAGTGCAAATTGGGCCTGGAGTGAAATTGCAGGAGGAGGAGCTTCAGATTCTTGGGGCATTGGGACCAGTTCCGGGGGTGATTGATGTAAATGAACACAATGAGGAGCAATGTCCTTGCAAGGTGATTTGCTTACTGTTGTTTTGAGGGTTTAAGCTAATTTGTCAAGGGTCTCAGGAATCTGGAGGAATCCAAATTGCACAGAGTATTAGGAGACACAGATAGAACTAGCAGAAAATAGGTATTAGATGGGGCCAGAATTACAGCAAATACAATAACATCTAAATTAGGTTTACAGTGCCTGGAATACATAGAATAGATAGCCTGGAGATGATCTGATATCATAAGGATAACAGATACCTGCCTCAAAAAAAAGGACAAGATTGGTCACTAAATATTCCTGAATACAAGGATTTTGGCAATCGTAAGAAAAAAAGGAGTAGGCGGTAGCAGGATTGATTGAGGAGAAAATGACAGTACAAGAGAGAGGAGAGAGGGTTCGAGAAGATGTCCCGACACTGTCAAGGCCAGAAGCTAGCATGGAGTCAAGTAGCATTGAGGTCCCAGAACATTGCTGGATATATTTGATTGGGCATCAACGAATGAGGATATGGGGGAACAAATTTACAAGTAAGTTTAAAAGAGGTGGATGAATTCCAGAGTAATATGGGAGACTTAAAATCAGTGTGACCTGCCTGTGGTTTAGGAAAAGCCTCCACTACCCGAGCCTGGGAGCAAGCTGAGGCAAGGATGACAGGCAAGAGACTTGTTCACGCTTGCCTCCTATCCCGAATATCCCTTCACCTCAACACCCAACCTGTGCCTGGAACAAAATGTACATTTTACTTCCTGCCAGAGCATCAACCAAGGAGTAGGGGGACTTTAGGGCCCAGATGATAATGGTGTCTGATCGGTAAAGTTCTTGTGACTGAGGCATCAGTGTCAGTTCATGGGATTCATAGAGAAAGCTAGTTAAGCTAGGCCTGCCAGCTCTTAATAGGCTGATTGACCTGCCTTTGGTTAAGTTATCTCTACAATGTGGGGTGACATGTTAGTTGCCACCCAACACAGTCATGACCTGGAAGAGTACCTGCTTTGTCTTAAATTCTAACTTGCCATGCTGCCTGGCTAGGAGATTGCTTAAGCTGCCTTGAGGGAAAACCAGAAAACTGAATAAATAATGCATTCAGGTCAGACTCGTCTTTTATACTCCAAGTTGGAACTCCAGTATGCCCAATACTTTCATTATCAACTGTTACTGTTTTCTTTATTTTTATCTCCGGCTAGTATCACCTTACACAAAAACCTTAACTCTCCAGTGTAGTTGGATATGAGTTCTTCGGAAAACTTGCAAATAAAATTGGGTTCTGGCTAATTAGTTCTTAGTTCTTCATAGAATATGCATCACTTTACATGACTAATAATTTAAACAGCAGAGAGGGACAAGAGTTTTTAAAATGTGTCAGGAGAATTTTCTGCAACAGATGTTTTCAGCCCAATGAAGGAAGAGGCATTCCTCATACTTGTTCAGGGAATATGGCAGATCAACTGGGTTAAGACTCCAGAAGGGAGCATTTGGGGGACAGTGATCATTGTAGCATAAGGTTTATGTTGTTTATAGAAAACAATAAAGAGCAATGCATTGAAAAAAGTACTGAAATGGTTGAAGGTCAAATTCAAGGGGTGAGCCCCTGTGTAACTGAAGTAATGAAACAATGGCTGCCTTTAAAGAGAACATAATTCTAAAAAGGAAAAACAAAGGGAAAATAAATCCAGAGCTACCTGGATGACAACAATGACAGAAAGTGAGATGAGGTCATCATAACTAAAAGCTGGTTGATAGCCAAAGGTTCAGAAGGGAAATTAAAAAAAGATTAGCAAAGACAGTGGATAAAAGAGAAGAGACTTGCAGCTAGCAAACTGGAATGAAAAAAAGACATAAATAATAAAATATATAGATTCATCAGTACAAATTAGGGCAGGAGAAGGCCATGTGGCCATTGAGCTTAGTTCACAATTTAATAAGCTTGAATTGTGGCATTAGCTCCACTTTCCAGTCTATCCCTAATAGTATCCTGACTAACAAGAGTGTCAGAACTTATCTATGTTTCTCTTCAAAAAATTCAATGACTCCGCCTTCACCATTCTCTAGTGGAATTGGTACACAAGTGGTCCACTATATTTAATGCAGAGAAGTCTGAAGTGATACATTTAGCAGGGATGATCAGGACATAGGAAGGGTGAAAATCTGTGGTAGATGCATGAGCAAAAGGACATGGTAGTACATGTTCAAATACTTTTTGAGCCAGAGTCCCATTCGATTTAGAAGGTTGACTTAGTTTCTCTCTCTGCACAGATGGTGCCACACATGCTGTGTTTCTCCAGTATTTTGTGTTTTAATTAGTGGAGGTAGCAGGACAGGTTGAGAAATTAGTTAATAATGTATATGGACTCCTACAGGGCAGAGTGCAAAAACAAGAAAGCTATGATAAAGTGATAATGCATCTCAATCAGAGTTTGGGCATCCGTTCTAGGTGCCACACATTAGGAAGGACATCAATGAATTAAAAAGGGTGCATGAGAGATTCATGAGAATGATTCCAGGAATGAGGAGGTTCGTCATGTGGATAGAGTGGAAAGACTTGAGATTGTCTCCGTGGAGAAGATGAGGAGGATATTTTTTAAAAAATCATGTGGTGTCTGGATAAAGTGGATAGGAGTAAACCTTTGGAAAGAGAGGATCAGATGGCACTCATTTAAGGTGATTCATAAAAGAAGCAATGGTGACATGGAGAAAAAAAAGGGATTATGAGCCATTTAGATACTTTTGAAGTGTAGTCATTTATAGTATATGAAAATTGTTCTTGCATTGGTGCTTTTCATCGATGAAACATAAACAAATGTTCTATTTTAAATTCGCATCTTCATTAACTCTGTCAGAGTGCACTGACATTAGTAATTTCTGGACATTTCTTTCAAACATTCTTCTCATTTGAGAGTCTTGACAATGCCTTAACTGTGAGAAACAACGTGAGGACGAGTCCCATTCTTGACTAATAATCTCAGGTCACATAAAAACCAAAAGAACTGCAGATGCAGTAAATCAGAAACTGAAATAGAGATTGCCAGAAAAGCTCAGCAGGCCTGGCAGCATCTGTGAAGAGAAATCAGAGTTAATATTTCAGGTCTAGTGGCCCTTCCTCAGCACTCAGAGAAGTAAAAGACTGCTTTCTCATTAGAGAGAGGTAACTAGTCGAAGAACAGCCTGAGAAGGTAAAACTTTCATAACATTATCAGCACGTGCAGAAATTGAATCAACACTGTCAGCATCAACCTGAATCAGGTACCTGTGATCCAGCCAACTGAGCTATCCAACTGCCTTAAATGCCGTAGCTTTTTCAATTCTAGTGTGCTAACCTACCATGACATGGGAGTAAATTAAGACCTTTCTCATCGAATGGATTTCATTCCACATACAGTCAAATATTTGCTCAATAAGCTATCAGGAGAGCTTTACCTGTGAGTATTTGACAGCTTCTATCTTTTGAGAATAGAATGAATATTTACAGATGGTCTTTCTGATTTTCAGGAAATAGGTTGGTTTCAAAACTCTGGCTATAAATAATGTTGAAACTCGTATTCTTTGGCAAGATTCCACAATCTTACTAAATATCACAGACTGGAACCACAAGAGGATTCAAGACTTGAAATAACAAATTCAGCATGATGAATCAGAACAATTCAAAATATCAGAGAGTGTTGTGTAAGGATCAGTGATCTCCCTTAGGTTAAAACTGGACAAACTTACACTTCTGACAAGATTGATTTGTTCTGAAACACAAAACATTTGAGTTTTATATTGATTAGACTGTTTCATCCAGTCACACAGAATGTAACCTTCAATTGAATAAAGGTAGCAATGCAAATTTCCTCAGTGCCTGAGATGGAAACTCACCAGAAAGGGGCCATGGTGTGACTGACAGAATAAAATCAGTCTGGATCTCGAAAGACTGGATTACACTCCTAAAGACATCAATTAGGGCTGGTGATTTTTCTGAATCTCCTGATGTTTACAAGAAAATTGGGCTGTTGGGATGCTGTTGCTAATCAGATTTCCTGAAACATCCATCTTCTCAGCATTCAGTATTCTTGAATGATAAAAGAAGAAAGCAAGAAGAACATTGCATTTTGTTCAGTCCATTTTACAGACTTGGATGGTCACATAACACCAGTGCAGCCAATGAAGTACTTTACAAACTCAGTAGCTGTTGGAGATAGACAACAATTGGCTTGCATGAACAAACAGCAGTATGATATGGCTAAATAATCTGTTCTTGTGATATTTCTTAAGGGATGAATATTAGCCAGGCCACCACAGCCAACCTGCTCAGCTTAGAGCTCTTCTAAGATGGGAGGCAGGGCCTTTGTTTAACATCTCACATAAAGGATCGCAGCTCAGATAATGCAGCCCATCTTTAGTACTGCAAAGGGAATGTCAGCTTAGCTGCTGTGAGGTTTATGGAAGCAAGATCAAGCATTTAAAGAACGTTTAAAGTGTCCAATATAGGATCTTGAGCTGAATCTTTGTTTGGCCTTTATTAAGTTCAATTTGCAACGTTGGTAAAGAAGTTAAAGTCTCTGTTGCCCAGACTGATTTCTACATTAAACTTCCGAGGAGGCTGTGTGTCGTTTTGGTGACCATCATCCAAATTGATATTCTTTCTCAAAGGAATTTGGGAGTTACATCACCCTGATATGGATTTCAAGCATCGAGTTAAAGAAATACTCATCAGGTCATGTTCACTGCTGCCAGAGCAGTGAGAATGTTCTAAGAGACATGTCAGGACAACTTGGGAACATTTTTTCGAGATTGCATCCACAATTTTGCAGTGTTAAGTTTGGAAATGTGTGAAGTTGCCTGAAAAGCCTAAATACTAGAACAATATATCTTAGACAATTCATAAGAAACAGAGTGCTTGGCCGTGGGTCTCTTCCTCGGGATCTTGCTAGATTTGATGAGAAGTAGGTGAAGGCTGTGATGATATGTAAAGGAGAGCCTGCAGTTTGTGAGATGGAGTCATATCTGCCCACTAACCACCCACAAGTACAGAACATCCATCTCCTCTAGACATCCTCCAATGGCATCTCCATCTGGGAGACTGCATCCACCTCCATTAGTTTTCTCGCTATCCTTCAATGTGTTGATATAAGCCAACCAGGACATCCCACACCTTCAGTAGCAGTGATTTCACATAAACTGTTCCACATAAATTGCACCTGATCAGCACTTAATCATTAATCTACTCGTTTCTATTTTAACACTTTCAGCACCATAAATTTAAATTATGGCAATTAGCAGTTAGAATAAAAACTGTCAGCTAAATCCAAGCTTACAAGCACATCTTGCTAACATTCTGTTTATCGGGTATCCGTTTTCAACTCTTAACCTAGATAACCACTTCAAAGTACTCCGCCCTCCGATATGTGACTTGAACACAAGATCTTCGAATTTCCTAGTAAATGGTTCTAAAACTCAGCTTTGGTGAAGAGGGAAATGCTGTCCCTATATAAATTGAGATCCCCTTGAAGAGGCCAGACTTCAGTCTAACCTCAAACCTGAGCTTCCCCAGAAGCATTAAGACAGAAACATGAAAATTGTCCTTCAGCTGCTCAGCTTCTTTAGTTTTCAGGCTTCTCAGCCTGTTATGTAGTTTCTAAACTCTGAGCAGCTGCCATCTACCCACATCCCATTTCCCATTTTTTTGATTAATTCTTTCTTGAGGCTGGAGTGTTTATCAACCATCCCTAATTACCCTAGAGAAGTTTGCATCAAGCATCAAGTGACCTTATCCCATCTCCTCCCCTCCATTTTGGCTCAAGATACACACCAGTGAAATTAGAACATGCCAGAGTGGGATCAAGGACTTGAGTCCTAATATTTATAATTTGCATTTCTTGTTGTATTTTTCGCTGCAAAGTTCAGTTGAAATCCTAGTGTATTCTTTTCCTAAAAAAAAGTCTGTTGTCTGCTCAATAAAAAATTACATTTACAGGATGGTTACTTTTAACATATCTACGTGTGTGTTTCCAGTGACTTCACTGTCACTGTAATAAGCCTCACCCATTCAGCACTGGGTGTGTCATTATTTGCAACATGTCGTCAGTCCATTCTATGTTTTTGTTCTTTCACCTAATCATTGTTCAAACACACTTTTCTCCCTTAAATATTTTATTTATTTTGCCTTTATAGTAAAATTAACTCTCACTCATGTGAGGAACATATGCACTCAGACGTGGAACATATATAATCCTATGCATTATGTATTTACGGTTTTAAATGTTCATTTGGAGGATTTGTGATGTACACGATCATCACAACTCATTAAAATATAATGATGAAATCAGACATTTCGATTCAAAAAGCTTAAAAGAGGCAACCATGACTAAACAAGTAACTGAGAAGAAATGAAGGGAGACAAAGTGAGCAAAGAAATGGAGCCATAGAATCTTCAGAAGGTCACATGAGAGAAGTAATGTTACCCAATCAGTGGCAATCACAAACCAAGCTTAAGCTGATAGCTAAAGTGCCAAGTTAATTTGTTATTGGTAGTCTTGCCATAAAATACTTGATTCAACCAAGAGTTTTTGTTGCTGGCAGCAAGATAATATCACTGGATATTAGAAAAGCAAAGAGTTTGGAATTAAATGATCAAATAATACAAAAACCAATTTGAAAACATTCTTCACACACAAAATAATAAAATGAAAACCAAGATAGGGACAGTGTCACTGAGGTCACATGATAAAACTCGAAAATGACATTATCTCTGCAGAGATAAAATATGGACTATTGATTTTTTTTCATCCCATCTGTTGATTTTAATAGCTATGACTTTCATGGACTGAAATGACTTTAAAACAAGGAAACACTGACTTAAAATTGCCACAGCAATCAGCTGGCCACACAGATTAGCCATGCCTCATGAAACCAGTGTGGAATAAATGAAAGTATCAGAACTGAAATCAACATTTTGGTCAAATTGGCTAACTTTGCTCTTCTTCCAATTTCAAATGTGATGCTAGTGTCTTAATTTCATTCTTTTCCTCGTCCATGCTTTTAACTCTAAACCTCAGCATGTCCAACAACCCTGATAACGTAGTCTTGTTGTTATTTTGTAAATCACCAATCTCCAGGAAGGCCTGAACAACAAAGGCCATTGTGATATAACGATGAAGAAGAAACTGGTGGATTTCTTTTATCCTTCTCTGATTGCTATTACCCGACTTCTAGTTCGATGTTTGACGTCGCAGGCAAGCTTCCACTTTTATATCTTATGAGTGAGACGAAAGGAGAGCACTGTCTTTCTCTGGTCCCACCACTCCAACGGTCACAATATGAACTTAGTTTGTTTTACCCAGTTCCTGCTCTAGACAATTGTATGCTACCTTTGCATTGGACTGCATAGAAGCCAATAGAGTAAGTTGGGCCTGGCAGCAGCGAGTTCCAGGAGATGGTGGCAGTAACAAGTTGGCAGTGACATGTAGCTTCAGGAATGGAGGGCAACTTACCTTATGGAGATATGGATGTTTCCCTTTCTTTGTGGCTGTTTCTTGCTGTTTTGCTCTTGTTTTCTTTTAATTCTATGTTTGTAATTAAAATGGTTATTTTGGTTTTTTATCTAGGATGGTTGTTTCTGTTAATTCTGGTTTGATTTGCATCAAAGACGGCATTGGAGAATGGTGACTTTGCCCATTTTCCACTGTACGCCTCCATCCCCCTATTTGAGTACACGTGATAATAAAACCAGTTCTCATTCTAATTCGAGAATTAAAATAAAGAGATCGGTCTAGCACAGTTCTTCAACACGCAGAAAAGTATTAATTTGTGCTAAAAGAAAAAACTTTGTTCACAAAGTACAAAACTCTTTGACAAACTTAGTATTCAGTATTCACTGATTCAGTGTGAAAATATAAATATTTACTCCTGCAAAAAATAACCCAAATACACACACACGGCAAAGGTAAAAGGCAAAAAATAAAAACTGGTTTTTCTCTGCGGGGAATCCCTTTGGGAGAAAATCTCTTTTCACCAAAAAAAGGCAGCTGTCTTTGTCATTTTTGTAAATGCAGCTCACTCAGGAAGTACAGAATTGAGGATTTTCTGGATGTGCTTCAAGAGGACAATCAGGTTTCGCATTGAATTCACGACCAAACTATTGCAGAGACAGAATGCACAAGAAGAGCAGCTTGTCTGTTGATAGGTTTCACACGAACTGAAAGGAAAAACCCATTTCGAAGCCTGCAAATCACTGTTCAAATAGACTTGTCATGAAACCATGTTGTAAAAATGTGCGCGGGTGATTTTCCTGGTGAGTCCAAGCAATCAAGGCGAGCAATTATCTGGAACCATGTTGTTTCCAAGAAATGCCTTGCTAAATAAAAGTTCTAATATCCTTTCATTGACATTTATCACGAAAAAGTTCACTTATCTCTGCAATTCATCAAACTGAAGCTCACAAAAGTGATTTCAATATGAAGACATCGCAACACACACCAAGTTCAGGTTATTAATATACATCAAGAATAAATATCTTCATGCAGACATCTAGGGAATATTAATGTATCCTTTTTTCAGCAGACAAAAACAACCATTTGTCAATGTACTTTCCTTTCTGTCCCACAATGTGTTCCTGTCTCTTTAATTTTGTTAACAAACCTGTTGGGTGACATGTTACCAAATGGATTTTGAAAATATACATAATTTTAACTTGACCATCCTCAGCAACCTTCTGCATTTTCATTAAAGATTTCAATCAAGTCATTCAAATGAAATTTTCATTTAATACATCTTACCTACTACATATTAACACATCCTACCTGGTGAAACCTAATTGTTTTTTCTTTGTTCGTTCATGGGTTCAGGGTGTCACTGGCTAGGCCAGCATTTATTGCCCATTCCTAATTGCCCAGCGAGCAGTTACAAGTCAACCACATTGCTGTGGATCTGGAGTCACATGTAGGCCAGGCCTGGTAAGGATGGCAGTTTCCTTCCCTAAAGGACATTAGTGAACCAGATAGGTTTTCCCAACAATCAACAATGGACTCATGGTCAATTTGATTCTTAATTCCAGATATTTATTGAATTCAAATTCCACCATCTGCTGTGGCGGGATTTGAACCCAGGTCCCCAGAACATTGCCTGGGTCTCTGGATTAACTGTCCAGTGATAATAGTACTAGATCATCAACTCCCCATCATTTTGTTCCATATTAAAACCTGTAGTAGTTAACAAAACATTGACATTAGGTTGATTGATCTAGAGCTAAAAATTTTGAAACCGCAGTGTTAAATTTGCAATCCTCCACATTTCTGTCATCACTCTCTTATTCGAAGATGATTCAAAAATTGTACCTAAGGCCTTAATGATTTCCATCCATATTTCCCTCAATAACCTAGGGTGAATCCCGTCATGATCTGTTGGCTTTTTTACTTTAAGGACTGATGACCTTTAAGTTACTCTTCTTTATCCAGTTTTTGTTTTAAACTTATGCAATATCACTCCTTTGACCACTTATTTGGATTGCCTTTTAGATTTGCTATTCCCTTATTTTCTTTCTTGTATATGTTATGTATTTTTATGTTCAGCATTGGCTCTGTATTCTATACTTAACATTTGTCGTTAATTTCCTTCTTCTGTCTCAGCTCATCTCTATGGGAACTTATTTTGATGGAAGTGTGAAAGCAGGTACTAAATTGTTACTGCATTAATTAGCACTCATGTTGCTGATTACCATGGTGTAAACCCGTGTTAAGTCAAATCTACAAGATTAACACTCAAGAACTGATTAGAAACATTTTTTTCTAAAACAATTCATATGAGTAGCTTAGAGTCCTCAGGACTGTTTCTTCTCAATCAGCATTTTCAAAAGACATTAGGTCAGATATTTTCCAATAAAACTTTATGCAGTTTTATTAGTGATCCCTAGCAGGCACTTTTTGTGACAATCAGTCCACAACGATCCTCGAGACAATCCAGCATGGCCTTCAGTTACTTTATGAAGTTGACATCTTGTGATAAATGTGGGCTGCATTGATACTTGAACTCAAGTTACAACTTGGTCACATGGGAAGCACTTTCTCACCTGAAGGAGCCATGCATCTTTGAGTACTGATGGAGCTTCAAATTTGGAGCCCCTTCCTTTTTCCCTCATGGAGGCAGCCTTAACTTTTATCTGGATCAGTTGGTCTCCCATTGTTCAATCCAGTTTACTTGTCATTTTTGATTCTAATCCACTGGGAAAGGCAATGTTGAAGCTAGCCCTTTGCCTCATCCTTCTACGTAATTCTTCTAAACTTGATGATCTTCTCACTGTTCTCCACAGGCTTTCCCACTGAAACATGCTGGACTTGACCTCTTCATTCCCAGATACTACATCAACCATTACATCTTGGAAAGCGGACAGGAAACGTGTGAATCAAGAATGTTTTCTTCTACACAGTTGAAGAATTCTGAACTGACACCTCCAACTCTGCCCCAACTGACTCCCGTCAACATTTACCCTTAAACTATTATTCCAAAAAAAATTAAGATAATTGAATCAGACATCAGTGTTTCATTTCTAGGTTCCTTTGTGTAAACTCAACATTTGTGTACACAGGGCTGGCAAATTATAAGTATGTTTCATTGATTTAAAGTACATAACACATATATGTGTTAGAGGTTAGATCAACAATAAAGTTTACATTCAGTAACAGCTGCAATTACAGCTGCATTCACAATACTGATTGTTGGTCACACAATATTTCACATCTGGGTCCTCTGTTGTGTTGTTTCTATGTTCTCTTGAAGTTATATCACAACAACAATTGCTAACTGTAGTTCTTGCTTCTTTCTGTTATTTGCATGAAAAATTGTTCTCCATCTCCATCCTTTGGTGGCCTAAAGGATACTTTCATCAGCTTAGTAGCTCTTTAACTTTACTCCAATCCAAATACTTCATGGTCTGCATTTGGGGCTGAGAATCAAAGCCAGGATTGTTTCTGCATCCCAGAGTCACCCTTGCAGTCTGGCAAGGAGAGTTGTGGGCATCAAAAATATCATTCTTTTAAATGGTAGGGAGAAAGGTTCTTGTCATGTTCATGGTTGTGGATGGGCTCTCAAAGTAGGAGCGGCAGAGGCCTCAAAGCTTCAGAGCAGCAGCTGCCTTTAATAAAAGCTAAGTAATGGATAAGATGTATCCCCATTAAGTTACCTTTCAACAACTTCAAAAATAAATAGAAAGAGTAAGAACACCACTGACAGGAAACTATGAAATCCCTTTATAGCTTGAGTTCTGTCCGTACCACAATCCAGATGAACAAGAATGGCTTTAGGCCTAATTGAAGAACTGGTATCCTGGGCCTGCTGCTGGATCTCTTCCTTCAAGCATCTGAACTTCCCCCTCACAGAAAACCTGACAGCAACTGGAAAATCCCAATTGGCCTCCATTTGCTGTTCCATTTAAGCTATTAATGAGTCTTATTTGCTGCCTACCACATGGACATGAGCTGCCTTGCCAGACCCCAAAGTCGCTCCAGCTAAAATGGATGCATCAGGAATGCCATTTAGTCCTATGCAGGTATTTTTAACTCTACTTCTCACCTCAGTGTGGCATTGTAACAATACTGGTTAATTCAACATCTGTGACTTAATCAAAATAGTACAGGTGATTATATTATCCAATCATGTCATTACACGCGCACTCTTCATATTATTAACACCATACTTGTTACAGGAGACTTGACTGCTCATTTCTCCCCTCTATCCTTCACTTCTATTGCCTCTACAGTCAATTTTCCTTTTCAATCTGATTTTGACCCCATCCATAAATTCCTCTTTAGTGCAGTAATAGTTAGTTTGGTCAATACTACCTCATTCTTCTTTTTATTGAAGAATTTGTTGTAAAGAACATCAATTCCAAATTATCCCCTTCTTTCAGTCATGCGTACATTATTACCAATAATTTCTTATATGTGTATTTGTGCTTGTAGCACTTCACCTTTTTTGATCACGTTAGGAAAGAATTTTCAGGTGTAGGATATTTCCTTCAAAGAAAACCAAGGAATGACTTGAGAGGTCTGTAAGATGATGAAACGGTTTGAAACAAGACAATAAAATATTTTCACATGTGAGAAGTCCAAAACTAGATCCCATAAATGTCAGGTATTCACTATGTTACATCTCACTGGAATAGCATGGTTGAAATTACACTCCATTATTCTGTGGGCCATCACAAATGTGAACATTTGATTAAGTCACCAAATTGCCCAATTTTACCCTGTTGTCTAATTCAGGTTAGAAAGAATATGCACACTATCAACTACATAACTACACTAGGTTTCTCATTAACAAGTAAATAACTAAATATTGTGATCAAACTGTTTTTAACTAATAGCAAACGATAGACTGGTTGAATTGCCCATCTACGGCTATGTAACTTAAACTCTGCCACTTTCTTAAAGTTTCTGTACATACATACACATACAAACAGACAGAGGAGACATGAAACAAAAATTGTTAAGTTGATCAGTTGAGAAGAAAACATCAAAGCTCAGTTCTCACAGTAGTCCAGATCACAAACGTTGAGGAGTTGTTTTCTTTTGGGTCCTTTTGATTCCTTCCAATTTTTTGCTGATGATATAAGGTTGTGAATACACTGACTCTCAATCCTTCTTTCATTGAGGATTCACTCCTTGCGTGCCCCTAAAAGTGGAATTATCATTTTCTTTTCCACATGGCATTTGTAGAAGAGCAGTTTCAGAGAAAGGTAAAGGAGGATAGCAAACTACAAGTGTTTTTTTTTCACTTCTCCAAACAGAAATGAGGGAGAGAGAGGCAGTTGATTGCTTACTCATGGATGTTTTTAATATATTGTCCATACTGAAGGCTGGCATTCCTTGCTGAGGAATTAATCAAGTGTCTTTTCCACTGCCGAACCTTCCTGAGATGGCATTTGTTTCCAACTGAAATGCCAACCAAAAGATTGTCTACCTGTGTAGATACAGGTGACAGCAACTTGTCTGGAAATCCCCCTCAATGTCTTTATAAAGCAAAATTGTATATTCAACTCTCAATATTTTCCAGTGACTTAACTGTAAAACTGTAAACATCTGACCAAGCTTCCTTACTTTAAAGCAGTACCTTGTCTCATTCAGCCTCTGTCCAAAATAGAGATGCTTTTTGTACCAAATAAATCCAAGGTATTAGTTCTTTACCCAGACAGCAGTTAGAATATAGAATACACCACCAGGAGATTTCATTAAGATGAATAACATAATTTGATTTAAGGGCTGGATAAAAGCACATCAGATAAACACTCAATAGTATGCTATACTGATCGGGTAAGACGAAGATGAATGGTAGAAAGCTCGAGTATATCATAAACATTGGAATAGAACGGTTAGATCTAATGACTTTCTTTTTGTAACGTACACTGTGTTGCGTTGTAATCATACAGTGAAGGAGGCTCGAAAAGTCCAATTGAAGTAGTAACAATCCAGTCAATTAAATCAAGTTGATAAACAAAGCTAAAGATCTCTTTGAAATCTTACTCTCACTTTAACCTAAATGATATGACAGTTTAGGTTTCCAAAGTCTTATTTAAGCAGATAACTGTTCCCATGGGCCTTCTATTTCAACTCTCCCTGTCAAGCGGCATCATCTTATTTAAACAAGAAAGTGTCAAATTTAGGTCTCAACAATCATGAATGAGTTTTATTGCCGCTGATCATATCAAAGATTAGTGAGTGAGAAGATTCTGGTTCAACACCTTAAAAGCATTAACCTGACAACTGAACATCAATATAAACTCTGAGCAAATCATTTCAATTCTCCGAAAAAGGACTGATTCTTTCATTGTATATTGTGTATTTGATACACAGCTGGAACGTTTTGAATGCTGGAGTCTTCTGTTAGCTGAGCTGATTTCCTCCAGCACATCTAGGAAGTCTCCTAACTGTATCTATGAGGAAACTGAAGTCAGATATCATATCATGCTGAATCATTTTGTAAATAGTGCATCCGTTTTCCTTCAGTAAATGTACTCAACATCAGTTTGTTTTACAGATTTGTTAATAACAGCTCACAGGGCCTAATGGATAGAGTTAAGTTAGATCCAAATGATAATAAGTAAAGGTCAATGAGTGATTTGGAGTTGCAGCGGAGTTCTGCAGGAATCAGTATTAACTCCTTTGCTTTCTGTGCTCTAAATCAATGATAGAAACTTAAATGCAGAATGTATGTTTAAAAATTATCCAAAAATTGGCCCCGCAATTGATAGTATAGAAGAACGTTCCCAACTGTAAGAAAATGTCTAAGGATTGATGGGCAGAGAAATGGAAAACAGAATTCAACATGGACAATTGTAAGCTAATGCTTTTGAGGAAGAAAATCAAAGGAAGGGAATATAGAATAAATGAAAGAAGATCAAAGGTGTAGAGAAATTTTAACCATGAGGAGAAAATCAGGTGGCTGAAAAGTGTGGGTTAGTTACTTTGGAATAGGGGAGACTAAGGGGACATTTAAATAAGGTTAATAAAATAGTAGGAAGTCAAGATAGAGTGGATAGAACAAAGCTGTTGTTTTCCCCCCCTGCTGAGGGTAGTGGTGGTTTTGAATCCACTGTCTGAAAGTGAGGGAAAGATAGGAACTGTCAATACATTTTTAAAAAAAAGTATTTGGATTAAGAAATGATCTGCATGCGGGAGTTATAAACTACAAGACTATGGAACGGATCTGCAAAGTGAGAATAAAGTGGGTAGCTCCTTTTCTTGAGCAAAGATTCATGGGCAAAATCACCTTCTGTTGTAGTACAATTTTCTGAGAGCGGGATTTTCCATTCCTTGGAACAGTGTTGGCAATAGTCAGAAAGTTGGGAAATTAAGTGAAGAAAAATATTTCCAAATTTCTCCTTAGGGTTCAAATGTAGATTTCCACTCATTACAAATCTCAACCCTTCATAAAGATCCACCTATACAAATACAAACACAGAAAAATTCTGTTTTAAGCAGAGGGAAAGACTGGGAAGGCAGTTAAGTAGTTCCTATCTCCAGGGTTTTCTAAGAAGATTTTTTTTGGCTTGGCAGGACTTGTTGTTCCTTCGTCTGTTTCCATGCTGTATTACTGTGTGATTATAAGTTGTAGACTTTGTGTGCCTGAAGTAGTTGCCATTGGCCACTTGCAAGTAGCAACTGCCTTATTTCACTATTATGAGGAAGTGTTTGGTCCATTCCTATACAGCTCATGACTCTCCACTGTTTCTCAAGAAACAAGATCTTGCTGATTCCTGATATGAAAGTCTGAGTGGTTATCTGATGATGACAGCTTACTTTACTGCTTCCTTCTTCAGGCCTTCGTCCAACTGTGTCTTTATGTAATAGCCTGAATGGTCCATGGACGCCATGTTCCTCCAACCTGAAGGAAGACAGTTTATTTCTGACATCAGTTATTGTAAACTGTGGCTTTTAATAAATGCTGCCACATTGAGTACAGGAGTTGGGAAGTAATATTACATTTTTTCAGGACATTAGAGAGACCACTTTTAGAATACTGCATACAATTCTGGCCACTTTTTTTCTAAGAAAGATATTGTTAAACTTGAGAGGATGCAGAAAAGTTGTACAAGAATGTTGCCAGGACTGGAGGGTTTGAGTCATAGGGAGAGGCTGAATAGACTGGAACTTTTGTCCTTGGGGGTCAGAAGCTGAGGTGTGACGTTATCGAGGTTATAAAATCATGGGAAGCATGGATAGACTGAGTAGCTAATGTCTCTTTCCTTAGGTGGGAGAGTTCAAAATTAGAGGACATGGCTTTCAGATGAGAGGGGAAAGATTTAGAAAGGAGGGGTAACTTTTTCAAGCAGAGAGTGGTGTGCGTTGGGAACAAGTTGCTAGAGGAAGTAGTGAAGGTGGGTACAATTACAATATTAAGAAGTCATCTGAATGGATATATGAATAGGAAGGATTTAGAGACATATGGGCCAAATGCTGGCAAATAGGACTAGGATTTCTGGTCATGATGGATGAGTTGGATCGAAGGGTCTGTTTCTGTGCCATATGGCTCTATGGCTCTATAGTCATGGACGTTGTAAGTCTGAAGTGGTTGCCCTCTGCCTCCTGAAGGCAAGTGAAATGAAATGGAGAAGGAAGATCAAGGAACAGCAAGTCCTGACAAGTCAAAAAAAATCTTCTCAGTAAACCCTGAGTATAAGAACCACTTAACTGCTTTCCCAGTCTTTCCCTCATGCCTAAAATACATGTCATTTGTATCTATTTGTATGTGTGTAGATGGAGCTTTATGAAGGGATGAGATTTTAACTATAGAGTTATATGTTGACAGTTTATTCATGCTTTTGTGACTAGAATCAATTCACTTGTAATAAATGAAAATTCTTGCTTATACCTTCCCTTGACTTGGGTCTAAAGGTCAGGTGAAGAGGGTAACATTGTATACTTTTACTAAATCTTCTACTTTTGTCACTACCCTAAGAATATTGGGGGCTTACTTCCAGTGTGCTATCCCATGAGATGTAACACGAAGCTGAAAAATACTTGTTGGCACTAAATGTTTCCAGGATTAGACCTGACAAGACCAACAAAAAGCTTTCTGTTCTGGCTGAGGGATACATTACATTAGCCATGTGCCAATCAGAACTAGTTTTGCTAAACCAAAAGCACCTGTTTCCAGACAAACAAAGCCAATTTATTCTGGAACTATCTATGTCCTTTTCATAATAGTATTTTAAAACTGTTGTTTAAAAAGGTTTCTATGCTGATATTTTACGTTTTTAATTGGCTATTGCATATTTATAATTCACTAAATTATAAACACTTGTTAATTGCAGTTTTCCCTCCAGCCTCAGGACTTGTGCAGTAAAATTTTTTAAAAATCTACTATTAAGCCACGTTGAGCTGAACAATGATTCTCAGGAGGCTATACTTGCCTCTTCTGTTATTTTTTATCAAGTTTTTAAATTGTTAGAAATCAGCCACATTGATATTTTGTGCAAAGTCATGATCAATTTTGTTATTTCTGCATCAACTCTTTTGGCTTTATGAATTTTCATTGTGTGGAAAGGTCATTCTCCATCCTCTACCTAATGTATTTCATTGCACTCAAACCAAAAACTTCTCATAAATGCATCCAAATCTCTCAGCAAAACTCAAGAATATTTGTCTCCCCAGCATGTTGAGCTTTAAATCCTATTACAACAATACTGAAGCCACATCTCTTCCCATACATGCCAACTGTACACATTGAACTGTTAATAAACAAATAACTGTATGGGGCTAATGCAAACTTTCACATGTTACTTTTCCTGCTAGAGACCTAATTTTCGCTTGTAACTCTATTGTCAGAATTAGAGATCCTCTGATGAGATCAGAAGCTTAGTTGCTCTTTTCCTATGAATTAATGTGAATACCTCAACTCCCCACAGTCACGGATTTCACCCATAAATCTCTTTTCAATGTCACATTTGGAGGAAAAGAACATTCCCATACGTCAAACTTTTATTGTTTCAGACACCAGAGACTTACTTTGTATTCGAGAATGGTGAACTTGGAAGAAAGAAAGCATCTTTTGCCTCTACTTCAATGTGCTGAATTGTACAAAAGATTGTTTGATTCTTATTGCATACTCCAAATGTGTACAACAGAAAACAAGTGCCAAACATATTAAAATATTTTGGGACATGCCAAGATATTTCAGAGTCTTTTCAGTAATCTTATAGGTTGTCAGGAAAAGCCTTTCCAGTTTTAAATTGTACAAAATGATATGTCTTTGAATTAATCTTCCCATTGCACATTTCAGACCATTCAGAACGCAATTTTAAGGTCTTGCGTCACGATAAATTTAGCAAACTTTCTCTAGAAATGTCGTCCCAGAGATCAATGTAATTCTTCTCCATTGTGAGAGAGCATGTGGGTATAGTTGCCAATAATCCAGCTAGCTGGAAACCTTGATGACTCTATTTGTTAAATTCAAACAGATCTTGTGTATGGAATAGATTAAAAACAACTTGAGGCCCTGCAAGCCATTGATTTAATCCTGCTCACAATATTGGTCTGCATACTCTGGTGAACAGACTCTCAGAAAAGTTTGTTGAGGTTTGGCATATTTAGAGCGGCAGAACAAGTCCCTTACTTGCCATTGTTAATGTACAATTTAGCTCTGGCATTTTGGTGATTTGATGTTGTCCTTCTGTTTATTGCAAACATTGTGACGGTTCTGATAAACATTCTTTAACATTACATGTAAATTAATAGTTCCATATCATGCACTGTACCTTTACATTGTACTCATTACATGATTTTGCACTGATATTTCCTCCTAAGGTAAATGCATGATGGAATTCAAGGATTTGGTATACAAAAGGTTTAGTTTTAACAAAAATCATAATAATCCACTAAACTTTAATTATTGAAAAACCTATTAGAATATCAACAGTGAATCTTTCTTCCTTTAAACATAATTTCCAAAATATTTATCTGCCTGAACTGCCTGCTGTAAAGCAATTTACAGCCAAAATACTGAAAATGGCTTGAATCTAATGCCTATTTAGGAAGGAAACTGCCATCCTTACCTTGGCGCGCCACAAGGCTGCATACTCAGCCACTTACTGTGCTCCTATATTGTGAGCAGGATTGAATCAATGACTTGCAGGACCTCAAGTTGTTTTTAACATTGTAGTTGGTTGAATATCAAACAATAACAAGACAGTGTCAGAAAGGAGATAGAGAGCTTAACAGCATCATGTAAAGACAACAATTTCTTCCTCTATGTCAGCAAAAGGAAAGAGCTGGTCATAAGCTTCAGGAATCAGAGTGATGCCCCAATCTGTATCAATTGTGCTGAGGTGGAGGTGGTCAGGGGCTTCAGGTGCCCAGGAGTAAATGCTCCTAACAATCTGTCCTGGTTATAGCTACAGTCAAGAAAGCACAATAATGCCTTTACCTTCTCAGAAGGCTGAGGAAATTCAGCATGTCCACAATGACTCTTACCAATTTTTATCGATGCACCATAGAAAGCATCTTATCCTGATACATCACAGCTTGGTGTGGCAACTGGTCTACCCAAGACCACAAGATATTGCAGAGAATTGAGAATGCAGTTCAGTCCTTCAAAAAACCCAACAAGTGTAGACTCTGTCTACATTTCCCACTGCCTCGGGAAAGCAGCCAACATAATCAAACAATTCTCTTACTCCAGATATACTCTCTTCCACCCTCTTGCATCAGGCAGAAGAGACAAAAGTTTGAAAACACACACCAACAGATTCAATAACAACTCCTTCCTTGCTGTTATGAGACTTATGTGTGGACCTCTGATATATTAGCGTTGATCTTTCTCTGCACCTTCTCTGCAGCTGTATTCCGCATTTTATTATATTATCCCGATATACTTATTCATGGTATGATTTATCTGGTTAGCATGTAAAACAATGCTTTTCACTATAACTCAGTACAGCTGACAACAATAACTCAAATCAAATCAAAATCTGGCCGACATGTGAGTCCGGACCCACAGCAAGGTGGTTGACACTTAACCTCCCTTGGGAAATTGGGATGGGCAACAAAATGCAGGTCTAAGCAGTGATGCCAGAATCTGGTGATCAAATAAGAAAGAAATATTTCAAAGACGTCTTTGAAATAACGCTAGTGAATGAACAATATAATAGTTGATATGCTCCTGTGAAGTGTTGTTTTAATAGACTAATCTGAAACAAGCTTATTTTTCCAATAGAATATCAGGCACAGCGATTTTAGGCGAACACACTGAACATAATAATATTCTAGATTTAAAATGAGATTCATGTTGAATGTCCAATCACAGGAGTAAAGAAAATCTCTCACAATAAACTACTTCCCAAAAAATTAGAAGGAAATATTGGAAGTAAAGTGAAGACAAGGACATAATACATATACTGGGTCAAAAGAAAAAAAAGACAAAAATTTGAAAGTCAATTTTCCTTCTCATTCTTCACCCTCAAATAATAAATGATTTAACACATTTTCTAAAGTAACTGACAAAATAACGTCACGTGAATGTCAGGATTTATCCATTTGTAATCAGTTACATTTATTTTTAGCTCTAGTCTTCACTACTGAAAAGACACTTTTGTCTTCAATTTCTGTGATTCACTCACTTGTAGCAAATTCTAAAATCACTTCTCAACATTGCCAATTGCATTTCTGTCCTCATTTTTATTTGTGTTACTTGCCTTACAGTTCTCCTTGCATACTGTTGCCTGTAACCTGTATCTATGCAGTTTTGCTAAACATTAGTGAGTTAACATTACACCCTCTATTTTCTGTGATTTTGCTGATTACTCGCTTTGTGCTACGAATGTTGTTGGAAAGGAATGCTTTTCTAGGTTTCTTTTAATCTTCTGACATTTGCTTCGGCAGCATATGCATAAACACAAATATAATTCCCTTCCAAATTGGAAATCTGTCTATACTTAATCATTTGGCACAGTCCAGTAACTGAAACAGGTTGGGGGAATTTCCATGTGAAATATCTGAGTCATATACACAAGTTACTAAACTCTATTATGTGCTATATCGTGATACTATTTTTAGTCTTTCAAAATGTGTTGGAATCTGACATTTAGTATTGCAAGCCAACAATAAATCAACTCTTTGATAAAAAGTCAGAGTGAGATCTATGTGCATGGAGTGCAGTCAGTTTGGAGGGAGATAGGTTGGATTTGGTGAGAGGGGGAGCAAAGAAATTGAGCCGGTCAATATCATGTTGACAGTTCTCAGTGAACCGATCGAGTGCAGATAAAAGGCTGGAGGGAGGAGCCCAGGCGGAAGGAGAGTGTTGGAACTGGGTGAAGGGGTCTGTGGGATGGAGAGAGGACTCTTGTGCAAAGAAATGAGCCTAGAGACGAAGATGGCAGAAGAAGAGTCCACTGTCATATCGTGCCTGAAATTCATTAAGGTGGGGATGTAGAGAAATAAAGCAGAGGTCTTTGCTGAGTACAGAGCATTCACATTGGAGAGTGGAAAGTTAAGAGGGATAGTGAACATTCAACAGGAGGTGGGTTTGGGAGAGGGGATTGGAACAGAGGGAAAGGGAGGAGAGGAAGGCTCCATGGGTACATTTGAGTTGTTGCATCTTGTGGGCCCTAATGCTTGAAAGGAAATGAAAAAGTTTCTTGTTAGCACAACAAATGATCCAGAGGATCAAGTGGAACTGTGGAGTGGATCAGCCCCACCAGTGTGTTGTGATGCTATTGGAGAGAAAGGTTCAGAGCGTACATGTGATAGCATGGCACTGAGTGTAGATTGCCACAAGATCAGCTGTCCAAGAAATGTAGAACATCACAGAATCCCTACAGTGTGGAAACAAGCCCTTTGGCCCAACAAATCCACGCTGACCCTCAGCGCATCCCACCCGGGCCCATTCCCCTATAACCCTCCTAATCTACACATCCCTGAACACTAGGGGCAGTTTAGCATGGCCAATTCACCTAGTCTGCACATCTTTGGACTGTGGGAAGAAACCCATGCAAATACAGGGAGAATGTGCAAGCTCCACACAGACAGTCACCCGAGGGTGGAATCAAACCTGGGTCCTTGGCACTGTGAGGCAGCTTTGCTAACCACTGAACCACCATGCCACCCCGTATCGTATCTGTGATCCTGGGAGTATTCAAATTATGAGGGATGAAACTTCAGTTGGAATCCACATGGGGTGAGTCTGAGCCGGAGGCAATCACTGGGGAATGTGATCAGAGATAATGGCAACTGCAGATGCTGGAGAATCCGAAATAACAAAGTGTGGAGCTGGATGAACGCAGCAGGCCAAGCAGCATCTTAGGAGCACAAAAGCTGATGTTTCGGGTAAAAACCTTTTCCGATTAAGGGTTCAGGCCCAAAAAGTCAACTTTTAAGCTCCTAAGATGTAGCTTGGCCTGCTGCGTTCATCCAGTTCCACACTTTGTTAACTGGGGAATGTGATATGGCTGTGGAAATGAGTTTTAATAAAGACTTGGTCAAACACCAGGATTGACAGTAAAATTAATGTTGGTGGACAAGAAGAAAGATTGGAACAGAAATCCCGTTGGAGAGGGGAGCAGAGCTTATTCAAGGTGGCCATGCTTCGTAAAGATGTGTTTGTGAGTTAGATACTAAATAAGAACCGAAAGAACTGCAGATGCTGAAAATCAGGAACAAAAAAACAGTTGCTGGAAGCTCAGCAGGTCTGGCAGCATCTGTGAAGAAAAAGTCAGAGTTAACATTTTGGGTCCTGTCAAACTTCCTCAGAACTGGTCACCAGACCCAAATCGTTAATTCTGATTTTTTCTTCACAGATGCTGCTAGACCTGCCGAGCTTTCAGCAACTTCTCTTTTTGTAACTTTCTTCTTATGTTGCTTCTGTGCAGTAACATAAATGTTAGTTCTTCAGTAAAGAAGCAACCCAGGTCAACATTGCAATTTCATTCTTACACTGGTCATAGGGCTTATTTTCAAAAACAGAGGTGAGTAAACATAACCTATAACTTTACATTTTGACTCAGCCACCCACTGTTATATACAAGATAATTGTATTTTAGTAGAGTTCACGTCCATATTTTAGTGAGAGTTTTATATCAGTATTTTCATTCTATAAAATGTAGATCTCACTGTGTACCAATTCCTCATATTTACACAATCAATTCATGCCCAATTAACCCTTAACAAATATATCATGCATTCCCACATGCCATTAGATCTCAAGAAATTCTTCAGACCATATTAGATGTTAATCTGCTTCAGTTTATAAACTATATGCAGACTATAAGCTAATTGAAATCACTCACCATGAATGTAATACCCATCTAGCATGCATCACAGATTTCCTGATTTGTACAATGCCCAACAGTACCCCTACTGTTTGGTGGTTTCTAAACACCTCCCATGTCTTTCCTCTTGCTGGTCCTCAACTCCAACCAAAACAGATCTATGTCTTGATCATTTGAACAAATTTCCCCTCTCGCTAATGCACTGATCTCCTTGATGAAGAATGTTCTTGAATATTCGATTCTCCATCTTGATCACCTCTAGCCATATTTCTGGAATAGTCATTAAATCACACCCACTCACTTCAACCAGTACCTTCAAATCAGTAACTTTGCAAGCATTCAAAGGCAGCACCTTTTATTCTACCTTTTTCAACATTATTCTGCGTTCTGATCCTATTTCATTTTTCCTCTGGTTTGTCTGTCTTCTGAATTCTGACATTTCTACCATCTGTCACCAGTTTTACTTCCCTCCAATGTGTGCCCTTTCTCTCTCATGTTGCCAGCCAACTGCCAATCTATTTAGAATGACCCCGAAGGTTGTAGAAAATCTCCCTGAGGTAACCTTCTTCCATGTCCTGCTAAGGTGCAATCTGACCATCCCGCACAGGTCCTATCTACTTCAGAACCTCTCCCAATGTCTCAGAAATCTACTGTCCTGCCACCTTGCCCCGGTTTTTCAGTCACATGTTTAATTGCTATTTCCATGCACACCGGCATATCAGAATAGAAGTAATCTTGAGATTACTGCTTTTGAAGTCTTCATTTTTAATCTCCTTCATAGTTCCCTAAAATCTGTTTTCAGGTGAAATGGAGAGGTGGAGGGCTGGTGTGAGGGATGATAAAGACCAATGTTTTTAGTACCTGCATGGGTAATGATCTGGCTGTTCACGCTCTGCCAGAGAAATATCTTTCAGTCATGGTGTTACATCTCAGAACCTGGCACCAGGATGGCAGCATTCCATCCTGGAGTCATACCCACAGCCAAATAGAAACACCGCTCTTTTTCCCAACTCACAAATCTCCTATCACTACTGTTCTGTCACTTTTCTGTGCAGCTGAACGATCTGTCACACCACAGTCAAGGCTATGACTGCATTTTTCTGAGACACCACCACCCTCACCAGTATCAAGAATGGAAAGCTGAATAGCAAGGAAGATTGTCTCAGGCTACTCCTGCACTAGCCTGCCTGGTTCTTGTTAGCTGGTCTGGCAGTCAATGATTCTCTATGCCCTTCTATGCTTGTAACATTTGATGTGACCATCTGCTTAAATGTGCAAGGTGTGTAATTTTATCTTGCTGATGTACTGCAGTGATTCTAGCCACATTTGAGCTGAGAAACTCAGTTTGAAATTTGTTTGGCTGGACCATTTGGTGTATCCATGTGCTCCCAAATGCCACAGGCTGTATATTTCTGTTGGCTGAGCTTTCCTACCACATCTTAACTTTATAAATTATTATTCTAAGCAGAATATCTTATTTGTAGAATTGAAGAGTAATACACCAAGCAGTTCTGTCCGCTACACTAATATAGGAAACAATATTGACGTGTGAAAAAATAGGCAAAAACGAAAGAAAAGAACACTTCCTCCCCTCCTCGACAAAATCTGCTGACTCTGCTTGAAATTTTTATTCCAAAGGACCAAGCAAATTCTCGAAGGATCAATATGAGTTGATGCTTTGTGATTTGAATCTTGGCCATTAAATAATGCTGCTACCCTGGTGCCAGGACCTGCATTGATATCAGTTCTCCCTGGAATAATATTTGGACTGCTGCTTCACAGCGCCAGGAACCCCGGGTTCGACTCCACCCTCAGACAACTGTCTGTGTAGAGTTTGCATGTTCTCCCGGTTTCTGTGTGGGTTTCCTTCAGGTGCTCCAGTTTCCTCCCAAAGTCTAAAGATGTGCATGTTAGGTGGATTGGCCATGCTAAATTAACCTTGGTGTTCAGGGATGTGTAGATTAGGTGGGTTACAGGGGAATGGGTCTGGGTGGGATGCTCTGAAGGTCAGTGTGGACTTGTTGGGCCGAAGAGTCTTTTGTCCACAGTGTAGGGATTCTATGATTTATAATCTGTGATGGTCTAAATGCATCAGTCCACTCCAGGCAAAAGATCTTTGCCACCATGTCACCTCTGGGAAATGCCTAAAGTGCAAATGGAGCACAACACTGCAATACAATGAGGCTTTGTATCAGATCATGTGCTTTCCATCTGTGAAATAAGAGTTCAGCAGAGGAAAATTGGCCAATACACTTTTGTGATGTGTTGTTCATACTGCTATTTAGTATTCTCAGCTGGAAGCAATGTCCTCATGAATCTTGACTGAAGACCAGTTCAGGTTCAATGCAGGACCTCATGCATGAGGCACTAGATATATCTGCTGCATTTGGAAACTGAACTGCGTTATGGAACAACCTCATAAGAAAACAGTAGAAATAAAGGGCAGAAAAACAAAGTTATAAATTTAATGTTTAACTCTGTATGAATATATCAACTCACTAATAATTCAGACATCAGTCAGTTCAATTACTTTAAACACAAACCCTTTGGGTGAAAATAAGTAATGAAAGTACATATAAAATGTAATTTGTTATTTTTACTCACTATTCTGCATTGAAATAGGGGCAATTAGAAGAGATCACCAAAATTGAGTAAAAATAATTCTTCCTATATTTAACAATAAATGGAATATTGTGACAGTTTTGGCATTTCCAGAATGAATGAATGTCGACACATCTGGCAGAAAACCATTTAGCACATATTAAAAACAAAGAAAATATGCGAATTTCACAATTTCGAATTATGATGGAATTGAACCACTGCAAGTTTAAATCTCCAAGGGAATAGAAATTCAAAATGGGTGATTTGAAAACCTAGTTACGTTACATAGAACTGAAAAGATTTGTATTCACTTGAACAAAATCAACACTGCTGAACAGCACAGGAATTTCAAAATGGTTCAACTAATTAATGGCTGTAGAATGAGTTATCTGAAGGATTAACACACAATGTTTGGAAGATTCCAACTTTAATGTTGAGCTGAAAGTAGAAAATGTAAAGAAGATTATTCAGCATTTCAAATGCATGAGTCAATGTTTCGGGTGTAACCCAATATTATTTCTGATAAGACTTTGTTCTAATGAAAGGTGACCTTTCATTTTGTTGAAGCGTTAATCAAATGTATATCTGCAACATTTTACTTTTAAGTTGTGTCTCAATTTCAGCCAATGTATCTTTTGCTCTCTTTATAACAATAATTTGAGTAAACACTAATTTCATGGCAAGCAGTATTGTGTTCAAGGAACTTACTTGAAGATATTGGATGGTTACACATTGGTGAATCTTTTTGATGTAATTCTTCACTGTCAATGATATACTGCATAATGCCATGATCAACTAATCTATTAAACTGAACGATGGTAGAAAAACAAAGGAAAGGAATATACAAACATGAATGTAAACCACTTCTGAAGTAGGTGCCAGCTCAGAACATTTGATATTTGAGTTGAATTCACAGTGGAAGAAATACCTACAGTATTTGGAAAACTGTACGTTTCCTGAAATTCCCCTTAAATCCCAACCAACGTATTAGCCAATCTGTGAGTGAAAACATCAGGTGGAGAATACATTTGCCATTTCCAAACAATCCTCCTAAATGATACTAGGTATCCCTTATCGCTTACTCCGGAAAAGTTCTTATTGTCCTCCAGAATATTCAGAAACTATGCCAGGAACAGCTCTGTACTAATCTCCCATTTGTGGATGGCAGAGCATTTGTTCATTTATTATAAAAGTGGGGAAAGGGAGCACTCCAGGACAAGTGTCTCCAAACATCAGGGATTCTATAGCCCATATTTTATATAAATCTCAAAGGATTGATACTGAAAATTTCCATATGTGATACCTACTGTGATGATGTCATAGGGACTTGTAGGCAGAACAGATTAGTATCTTGATCGAGTGATATCTTACAGCTGACCTACCTCAAAGTCTCTGCAACTATGTCTATTTTATCAAAATAATCTGTAGCCAATTGCGAACATGCAAAAAATGATATCTTGCTAATTGCAAGAGACTCTTCTAGTCAGATCAAGGAGTGCTCTCTCTCTCTCTCAATTACTCCAGAGCAGCAGGCTTGTGGTCTCCTATACTGAAAGAGCACAGTAGCAACACTTTGATCATCAGCAGCAGCTCTAACAGCACATGTGTGGAATGTCTACGTAATACTCAGACCTTCTGCAGGTCGTGGCATATGGTCAATGCAGTTACATGCAGTGAGAGCAGCTAACCAAGTGGTGAATGTAGGGGTCTAGGCAAAGTGTAGGACTTAATCACTGGAAGATCTAAATAGGCTTTTTTAAACAATAAAAAACAATGTGACAGAGCCCCTAAGCATGTGCTTATGTGTAAATTCACCCTTTGGGGAATCTAGCCAACCAGCTTATCTTCTCGCCCAGAATTCTTCGGTTCGCCTATTTTGTCTCAACATCAGGAGTCTAAGGCATTCTCAAGGTACATTCTTAATTCACCACAGAAATGAAAATCAATCCTCCTGAAATCCCATTGGAAGGAAGCCTATGAAGGCTGGAGCTTAGCTTTAAGGCTGACATGCATGGCCTTTGGGTTTTGCAGGGCCATGATAATTCTGAAAATTATTCAATGTTTAAGGTTGAAAATGGAGGAGGGAGAAGTGAATGATCACTGTAGACTCTTTAGGAACAAGGACCCAACTACTGACATATAAATATTATCAAATATCTAGCTCAGTGGATCAAATTGATAAAAAATACTGACATTAAATATGGAAGCATACTGGGAGTAATTGAGGTATATCATTCACAATAAACAAAATTCAGATAGGTTTGGACCCATTTTCAAAATTGGCCAAATAAAAATGTCTGCTTAAACCCATTTTTGATTCACAAAAGACAATGACATTCTTTCAGAACAAGTCCCAAAACTGCTGAGATTTAGAATAAAGATGGGTAGCAGAATTCAACTGTTTCCTCCACTAATACAAAATTCAGAATAATGTATATGCCTCAAATTGCACCTGTTTTGACATTTTTATTTCTGTTCAGTTTTCACTGAAACTCATTTCGATGTCACCAAATGTAAACCTGGCATGAATTAATATAACTGTCCATTAAATGTAACTTTAATCCAAAAAATGTCTTAAAATAAAATTATGTAGTTAAGTGAAGCAACTAACTTTAGTTTGAAAATAACTGAAAAATATTTTTATCATGAAAATAAGTGTTCATAATCATTGCAGATCCGCTATATGCAAGCAACTAATGTTAAAATCCAGAAATGTTGGTTAAAAATGATAACCACTTTGCTGCTTATGCTGGACCATTCTTATCAGCTTCTGAGTGAATGAGAATGAATGATAATGTAGCCTTAAAGAGAATTTTGATCAAATTCTTTATGACTAAAATAATTAGTTAAAATAATTAATTTTATGGAGTTTATTTTTAAAACCTTAAAACTTGCACAAATTGTGGAAACTCCCAATGGTGATAAATTCAAACCGGGGGTAAACGGAAAGATTTATGATTAGTGCTGACTTCAAATGCGATTATTTAAACTCACAGAAAGCATTACAGAAAGCGAATGTGTAATACTGAATTCTCAGTGAAATGCAATGCAATGGAGTGGAATCTCGATTTGTGTACCTTAAAAACATGTCACAGAGGAATATCTTTAATGAAGGTATTTATCAATGGTAGTCTCAGTTTAGACTGTAAGCCTAATATTGGTAAGCTAGATTGCAATTTAATACTGAATATACCATTGCAATGCTGTTGCCAAGACAAGGTTGGCTAATACAATGATTTGCTTAAATTTTGTGTTTCCTATGGTTAAATTGGATTTTGTTGAACAGTCCAGTTAACTTATCAGAACATTGTATACTTAACCTTGCTATGTGTTTGCATACATGCTGTCATCTAAAGGATTATTAATTGCCTTTGGCCTCAGATGTTAAGCCTTGTGAAATACCTGACCAAGATGGAGTTTGAAGATCATTGTGGGGTAATTCACTGCTCGGGGTTAGCTGGGTACAGGTCCTGATGCACATATAACTCTGCCTCATGCAGTGGAAAATATGAATCCTGATGGTTATTTGTTGAAGCTTGGCAGAGCCTTCTTGGGGCGATTTAGCATGTCCGGTGGGGAATCACTTAAGATTTTCTTTTTAATGTTATCTTTAATTTCTGAAATCTAGGGTACTTTCCTAGCATGAAATCCTCTGGCAGGAACCATGTTTTCACATTTTTCCAGGCTTTCAGTGCCAAGAGTTTCAGTAATATGGAGAGAAGCTGGGTTCAGTTACAGTGGAGCAAGCACAATGGAGATATAATCGCAATGATCAACATTACAAAAGTTTTGATAGGCAAGTAAAAATTGGTTCCAATGGCAGAAAAATCAGTAATCAAAGGACTCAGATTTAAGATGATTGGGTAAGAAGAACTAAAGGATACATGAGAAGGTTTTCTTTTATTATGTTAAGAATTAATATGATCTGGAAAGTATTGCCTGAAAGCGTGGTAGAGTAGATTCAATAATAACTTTCCATATATTTAGCACACCTTTATTAACAAGGTAACAGAGGCAAAGTGAGCTGCTGGTCTCCTCTTGAACTGCGTGATTCTATGAGTATTCAGCAAGTGGAGTAGGTGCTAATATTTACATCATATGGATGCTAAAATTGGGCTCAGAGTTAAAAATCTTTCATGTTATTTTTTCCAAAAACTGTATGGGTCCAGTGACTGGTGTCTATCATGGCTGTAGAGAAATGATGGAAGTCATAAGCGGTTGTGTGATCCTGTTTAAGCATAACATGCCAAGTAGGGGAATAGAAATTCTAAAGCTATATACCAATAAACGTATATTTACATTTTATATATTTAATTTACAAAGTTTCTATTAGAGCACAACATTTGTGGAAATACTTCAATTGGCTTTGTTGTTTAAGGGTTATTAGGTCTGACATTGTGAGATAAAGACACACAATGGCAGTTGCTCCTAACAACCAGGAAAGCAATTTGCACCAACATGCTGCAGCTGGGAAATGGTCATCGTATGCAGAGCAGAAATTGCAGCATTTTTCACTTAGCTAAAAGTAAGCTTGATAAGATATAAGGCAATGGGTTTATGAAAAATTGACTAGGGATAAGTGATAAAAGATATATCAGAAACTTAATGCACTGGCTTACTTTGAATTTCAAATTGAGAAATTAATTAATCAATCGACATACTGCAGAAAAGAAATCATCTAATTCTGGGAACTGCCATCTACTATTTTCATTACATGCACGCACACTTAGATACACAATTTGTGTCTGATCTATCATGCACTGTTGTCATACAGATTCAGAGAATGTGCTTTAATTATGATATGAATAGAACCCAAAAATATTAGTGCAATATTATGTGAGGATAGACTGATAAAGTCTGTTTCCGAAACGAAGTGCAGTGGATAAAGCTGAGCTGGCCAACTTGGAGTTCTTTCTGATGTGCCATGCATTTTAATTCTCTTCAAATACACGTTTTGCCAATGCGTAGTGAATTCTCTGCAGAGTTTACACTGAAGTCATAATTAAGGTGACTGGTATGAATTGGAGATATTAGAACGAGAAAGGGAAATTGAGAGAAGATTTTATTTATAAACAAAAATTGTGCAATCATCCTAATGCACTGAACAACATAACATTAATTGGAAAATTATTTAATTTTGGCCGAGAATGAGTGATCCGCAGTACTTGCTGGGACAACAGAAAGGTTGTAGATTATATGCAATCGCCACAGTTATAATGCAAACTTGTTCTGCTCTGGGTCTGCAAATAATGAGGTAATTACTCAAATTTCCCAAACACTGCACCCTAGTGAATATCCATGCCAGGGAAGTAAATCTTAGGAATGAAGCAAACCTGATTTACATAAAAAAAACAAAAGAACATTGGAAAAACATGAGCAGATCAGGTAACATCTTTTCATCATAACTTGATGAAAAAACATTGCCCTCGGGTGGAGTGAATCTTTTCCTGGGTTCGGGAAAACCCAACCTTTTTGCACATTGCTAGGACGAATACAACAGGCTTGGCCCACAAGCGATATCACATGGATTCTTGTCTTTTGACACTAGGGTTGGGTTTGCAATGCAATTTGTGAGCCACAAACCAATGTGCAAGGAGTTTGGCTATAGTGGCAGACTGGTTAGGAGGCCAATGTCAGCATTCCAACAGATTAACATGAAACTAAAAAAAAGGACGCTGGCAATGTGTAACAAACAAGGACAGAAATGTGCTCCGAAAGAGAGTCACTTGACCAGGAACATTAACTCCATTTTCTCTTCGCAGACGCTACCAGACCTCCCGAGTTTCTCCAACAGTTTCTGTTATTATATGTTTTTACCAGAGTATCCCAGCTCTCACCAGTGTCAGAATGTCCCCTAACCCTTAGTTTTCATCTCCATCAACTTGTTGCCAGATTACGCCCAATCAGATCATGTGTGCTACCTCGATGAGCCCCATATATCCTCCATAGTTAAAAGGAATTGGAAAATATTTTACATTCCTCTTGAAAAGAAAATCTGTCACTATCAATTAAAATGCTCTGTGACATTAATACTGAAGGGAATATGGATTTTTCCGAGTTTATTAAGACGATTGTACTAATTCTAACCTAGTATCTATAAACCAGAAACTGGATCAAATGCACTGTATGTTATTAACCTGTCTTTAATTCTCAGACAAAGGGGATATATACAATGCTGAAACCCCAAGGTTTTGGAGTATATCCTTAGCTCAAGTTGTGGGTGTTGAGGTTGGTTGGCTGACTGAGCTGGTTTGTTTTTCGGCAGACGTTTTGTTACCATGCTTGGTAACATCCTCAGTGCAGCCTCTGATGCAGCGTCTGTGTATTTTCCTGCCTGGCTTTTAAACTCTGGCGTCCTCTGCAATGGATTGCCTCACAAAAGTGAAGGAGCTTTGCAGGTAGATGATGCCTGAATTGTTTAAAACAGTGGTTAGGCCACAGCTAGAGTATTGTGTGCAGTTCTGGAATCCATATTTTAGGAGGCTTCTGGCGGGATATACTAGGATATTGCCTGGGCTGGAGAGTTTCAGTTATGAAGCGAGAGATTGTACAGACTGGGATTGTTAAAACATCTCTGAATAGGTTGATTAGAAAATGGGTTAAATCATGAAAAAATAAATGGGCTGGACAGGAAAGAATGTTTCTTCTTAGTGGAGATATCAATCACAAAAGGGTGTAGATTTAAGGAAAGGGGCAGCAGGTTTAGAACGGATGTGGAATCTAAAACTCATTACCTGAAGGCGTGGTAAAGGTAGAAACTCTCATAATATTTAAGTCAGCTTTAGAGATACACGTGATGCTAAGGCATACGAAGTTATAAGCCAAGTGCTGGATAATGGGGTTAGAATAGTAAAGCGCTTGTTTGTGACTGGCACAGATTTGATGGGCCAAATGGTCTGTTCTGCGAACCTCTATGCCTCCATTTTTTTTGCTATATTATCATGTGATTTCTGGGGCTTCACTAAGAGGGTGTAGTTTGGTTTGAGCCTATCGTTGGCAAAGTGTGCAGGACTGAATTTGGAAGAAGTGCTTCTGAAATCCAGCCTTGTTTTCCTGCATCATTGTTGGCTGCACGGCCAGTAATGAGTTGTCCTCCCAGGAAATTACCTTTGAGCATGCTGCCTGCTTACCAGCAGGCAATGTCTAGAAGCGCCAATAAGAATGTTTTTAGGAAATAAGAGCTTTCTATCACCAAGCTGCAGCAACAATTCCTAATTTCAAGCTATGGCATACATCCCTAAGTCTGAGACACTTGCAATTGCACTGAAGTTTGTTGTTCCTTCTGGTGGTACCAAGGGAAGTGTACATGAGTTTGATGAAGAACAGTAGTTCTAACTGGAGAAGGTAATTGTCCCTTACACTTTTCATAACAGTTGAACGACTTATGCAAAACACAACCAGCTGATTATGGAAGAGAAATAATGCATAAAACTTTGCCATAGTGCCATGGAGTCTTACAGCATGGAAACAGACTATTTGGCCCAAGAAGTCCATGTCCAACATAATGCCAAACTAAACTAGTTCTGCCTGCCTGTTCCTGGCCCATATCCCTCCAAACCTTTCCTATTCATATACCTGTCGTAATGTCTTTGAAATGTTGTCATTGTACCCTCATCCACCACTTCTCCAGAAAGTTCATTCCATGCATGAATCACCCTCTGTGTGGAAAAAATGCCTTTCATATCTTTTTTAAATCTCTCCTCTCACATTAAAATTGTGCCCTCCTGTTTTGAAATCTCCCATCCTAGGGGAAAAAAAATCAACTGCTATTAACTCTATCTATACCGCTCATTATTTTATAAACTTCAATGCTATTTTCTGCAGGCTTGATGCAAAGATATCGTGGAGCTGATAGAGAATCCTTGGAGTGTTTTAATCATGAATGCTTCTTGGGCCACAGTATTACACCATGGTGAAAATAGCTTTATGATGCAGCAGTGCTGCTTAAAGGGATGCAGGAGCATACTTTTAATGGATTTCTACATCAGTAAATGCTTTCCAGCTCCTCAATCACTTCTTACACCATCATAGTTTAAATGTAATGAGAAAGAAGAGGAACTCACTGTCTGTAAATGAAAAGAATCAGATGCTGTTACAAATTGCTGAGGGCCATCAATCACTCTTAACTGATTAGTTGGCTTGGTCTTCTCAATAATCAAGGTAACACAGTCCTATTTGTCTGCACACTATCCCATTCCATCTCTACCTGGCTACGGTGATTCAGTTGCTGCTCATTCATCTGGTGAGAAGTTAATTACTCTTAAAGGGTGTATCTTCATCAAATGTCAAGGAGTCACTTTATATGCCATTTACTCGACCAGCAGTATTTGACACTTGGAACTGAAGGGTAGGCGCATAGGGTCACCGCATAGGCTACATAGCATTACACCCCAAAACAGAAGCATCCAATTAGAAAACTGAGACTCCAAATAAAAAAAACCTACAAAGAAAGCCCAAGCAACCTGAGTCAAAAGCATTGCTTTTAATCTGGGATATGAATTCGGAGCTAAAGTTAATGGTAAATCCTCCTGTTTTCTCCCAATTACATTTTTGTCAGATGGGAATCAAAACTTGAAGAGGTCAGTTGGTGTGACAGGGCTCATGTCTCCGCAACCCCCACCCCAGGTGCTCAAGGAACCAGTCCCCAGCAACACAAAGGGTGTGGGAAAATATAATATGTGTGGTCAGTCCAGGGTAAGGGAGTCCCAAGTTATTCATGTATTACCAGAAACAGCAGTCCTATTCCACAAGGACCCTTTTACAATGATTTCATTTTGAATTTCTCACTTACCTGGGCCTCCTTTCAGGACCCTGGAGACAAATGCCACTTCTAGTGAGTTTGAGAGTGTATAGGCCTTATGGAGGCTCATGGTTGAATATGCCACTGAGACATAACTTTGCTACAGAGTTTGGGGCCCCTGTCCCATGGGCCAGGCACCCTCCCTTTGCCTCAATTCAGTGAGATTAAAATGGTGGGGCAGGATCAGACTACAATGCCTCAAAACATCTTTACAGTTCATGCTGTAAGGAAATCTAAATACTCATTCAAGTCATGGAGTCTTGACATCATGGAAAAAGCACTTTGTCTCATCGTATCAATGCCATCATCAAACATCCATCTATTCTAATCCTATTTTCTTGTCCCATTGCCAAATGTCTTTTTAGACAGTGAATTCCAGATACCCACAACCTTCTGGGTGACAAAGATTTTCCTCAAATCCCCTCCAAACATTTTGCTTCTTACCTTAAAGCTATGCCCCCGATTATTATCACTAAAGAGATAGCTTTCTTCCTAACTACCCTGTTTATGCCCCTCATAACTTTCTACACTTCAATCAGGTCACCCCTCAGCTTTCTCTGTTCTATGAAAAAGCATCCACAGCATAGCCAGCCTCTCTTCATTGTTGAATTGCTCCATCTCAGGCAATATCTTGGCAAATCTTCTCTGCACCCTTTCTAGCACGGTGCCATCATTGCTACAGTGTGCTGACCTGAAATGCATACAGCACTCCAGTTGTGGCTGCAGTAACATTATGCACAGCTCCATTGTAACCTCCCTTCTCTGTAATCAAAGCCTTGTCTAATAACATGAAGTATCCCGTATGCCTTCCACCTGTCCTGCTACCTTCAAGGATTTATGCACATTCACAACAAGGTCCCTTTGATTGTCTGTGCTTCCTAGTTCCCTACCATTCAACATGCATTCCTATGCCTTACCAGACCTCCAAAATTCAGCACCTCAAACTTTTGAGCAGTAAATTTCTTTTGCCATGTTTAGCCTATCTGATCATTTTATCTACATCGTTTTGTGGTCTAAGGCTTCCCTTCTCACTGTATACCATACTCTCAATTTTTGTCTCATCTTCAAATTTACTCTTACATGTATGCCTACACCATTAATAAGTACTATCAATAGCTGGGGGCCCAGCACTGAACCCTGAGCAATGCCAATGGACACATGCGTCTAGTCACAAAAACACCCTTCAACTATCACCCTTTGCTTCCTGCAAATTTCAAAATTGCACTGGGTCACAAGGGTCTTAACTTCTTAACCAATCTGCCGCGCAAAACCTTATCAACAACCTTACTGAAATCCATGTAGATGGTATCAACTGCAAAATCCTCTTCAATATACTTAGGTACCTCCTTCAAAATAATTCACATTTGTGAGACATGATCTCCTCCTTAAAAATTGATGATTATCCTCAGTTAGTCCTTATTTCTCCAGAGTGGAAATTAATTCTATCCCACAGAACCGTTTTTATTCCAATTGTTTCCCTACTACTGATGTTACACTTGTTGGCCTGCTGTTTCCTAGTTTATCCCTACTGCCCTTTTCGAATAATGGCATCTCATTAACTGTCCTTCAGTCCTCTGACATCCCTCCAGTGTGCACAGATAATTTGAAAATTAATGTCAAAGTTTCTGCAACCTCCTCTCTGGCTTCTCACAGCATCTTGAGACACTTTTCTTTTGGATCAGGGGATTTATCTACACTCAAGCCCACTAAAACCACTAATATCTAGCATCTGAGCAACAAATGCAAAAATTCAGGTGCCACATGGATGGTTGTAATGAAGGATTTGTCTGAGGACAAATCCAAATGAATCAATATTATAATATGTGATTTCCTATCATTAGTGCTGCTCTTGTTGCTCTGTCATATGAACTGCTCACTTAGGGTTGTCAGTTACTGATTACTACTTTATTCTGAGAACATTTTTTTTGTCTTCTTGCCCCGTGAGAGAAACTTTGACATTCAAAGGACTGGGCTCTTCTGTGCTTATGCCATTTCTCTCAGATGTTAACTATTTCCAATTACTCAACAGGCACAATGTCCATCACTTCAAGCTGTTCAAGTCATGAGGTAGAGCTCAGTTAACTTCTCGAAGTCCCAGTTTCTGCACATTGAGCATGCTCCCACTATGTTAAAATTTGGCTGACGATGGAAAAGTATACATTTGAAAGAATTCTGGTCTGCTTAGGTGACCAGGAATTTCTATTTTAATAAAAACAAAACTAAACAAAAACACTGCCTAGTTTCTTGTAGTAGGACAGGTGAATTAGATGTGGCTTATAAATACGGTGAGCCAGAGCTTTAATGAGACGCAAATGTATGGAAATAAGATAGTTGGTACTCAGTGGTGCGATTCTGAATTTGCCAATTAAGCTCAATAAAGCCGACTGCTATGAATTCTGCTCAGCTATGATCAAGATTAAACAATGTATTGTCAGATCTCTAATAGTTGAGTCTTAACATAGTAATCATGAGAGATGAGTATTTTCAAAGTAACAGTCTTTCACTCTCATTTTCAAAGAAAGAACTCTCTTCTGTAATGCTTTAACTTTGGGTAAAGCATTTTCAGACAATTGAATATACAAGCAATTTGTGTTTAACCACGTTTCTTTCTTTCGTTACCTGATCAAAAAAGCAGAAGTACTCCCCTGACTTCACAATAAATGATAATCTTCCCATCAACATTGCCACTCCACATCCTATTCTCCAGTCCCTCGCTGCCTCACTCCAGAAATATTCTCCAGTAGGTAATGGGTGAGATATTAAACACATATTTTGTTCCAGTAATTACTGTGGAGAAAGACATGTAAGCTCGGGGAATTGGTGAAATGAAAAATGATGTCTTTAAAAGAATCCACAAGAGTCCACAGACTCTAGCAGCAGCATGGCATGGGCTGTTGGAGCCAAGAGAGGGACTGTAGTGATGAAGAAGAAAAATTTGGACTCTCTTTAAGGAATTGCATTTTGTTATAACAAACAGAGGAAGGGCTTAAACAATTAAAGGTAGGGCTCTGAGTTTTGTTGCAGAATAGAGGGACTTAGGGGTTCAGGTACATAATTCTTTGAAATTTCCATATAGACAGCATGGTCAAAAAGGCATTTAGCACACTAGCCTTCGTTGCTTAGTGTTTTGAGTATGAGTTGCAAAGTTATGTTTGAAGTTGTACAGGAAAATAGTGAGGTCCCACCTGGAGTATGGTGTTCATTTCTGATTGCCCTATTATAGGAAGAATATTATTAAGCTAGAGAGGGTTCAGAAGAGATTTACCAGGATGTTGCCCAGTGTGGAAGGTTTGAGTTATAAAGAAAGGCTTGATAGGCTGGGATATTTTTTCCTTGGATCATTGGAAGCTGAGAAGTAATCTTATAGAGTTTTATAAAATTTTTTAGGGTATAGATAGGATTAATGTTCAGTGTCTTTTCCTAGGATGGTGGATTTCGAGCCTTGATGGCATTTTTAGGGTGACGGGTGAAAGTTTTAAAAAAAAACACGTGAGACAATTTTTTTACTCAGAGACTGGTTCGTATGTGGAAAGAACTTCCTCAGGAAGTGATGGGTGCAGGCACAGTTACAATGTTTAAAAGAAACTTCGATAAGTACATGAGTAGGAAAGGTTTGGAGGAACATGGGCCAGGAGCAGGCAGATTGGAATAGTTTAAAAAAACATTTGAGCATGTACATGAATGGGAAAGGTTTGGAGGGATATGCGCCAAACATAGTCAAACAGCACTAGTTCAGTTTGGGAACCCTGGTCAGCATGGATGAGTTGAACCAAAGGGTTTGTTTCCACGTTGTGTGACGCTGTGAGTGCGGAGCCAATCTCAAGCTTCTTGTTTCAGGTGCACGATATCACCATGTTTCTCATACTGGGAAATTACCAATTTAAACCCCTGATAGTTTATACAGGCCCAGGATAGCGAATTGGGAGATTTTTTTAAAAAAATTGGTCATTTTTTTTATAACATTTGAGGTGGTTTGTTTGTGAACTAGAGTTAGGGTGTGATTTATTATTACCTCGGTTCAACTCTCTACCAAACTGAATTAATGAATAATTAATTAGCACTTGTAAGGTGGCCTTAAGAGTCGAAATTTGCTGAATGTTTCAAATGCCTTAACCATGTAGTCCACAATGCCATATCTGATTCATCAAGAAAGTGATGTGATTTAGGGTGAATATAGATACCTGTACAAATATCACAAACGTACCATTCCCAAAATATTCATCTCAGTCCAGTCATCCAAACTGACAGAGGTAAGTGCCTCAAATTTCGATAAGATCTGAAAACAGACAGGGATCTGTTAGGGATAATGATGCGATTAAGCCAGGATCACAGCTCCTGGTGCTACCAACTAATTGTAATGGTTGTAGTGTACAAGCAATAGTAAGCTTGCTGTTATCTATGAAAAGGCATTTCAAAGCATTGAGAGGTCAGCACACAGTTTGTTATTTAAAAGCAGTCCATGTCTTTGTTTCAGTTTGTGGGATGCTGATGTCACTGACTGAGCCATCAATTACTGCCTATCCCTTGCTACCCTGGATAAAGATATAGTGAGCTGTCTTCTGGAACCATTGAAAATCTTTGGGATGTAGGGCACCTGCAATGCTGTTAGAGACAGTATTCCAGGATTTTGACCCAGCAACACTGAAGGAATGAAGTGGCAGCAACAGTAATTCTGTGCCAGATTGGCGTTGGGCTTGGAGGGAGACTAGCAGGTTGTGGTGTTCTCATGTTGGGGAGCAGGTCATTTGCACAGATACTTCGAAGTTAGGGCAAAAGTCCTGTAACATGCATCACCACACTACTTTCTGCAGATTTCACTAACTTTAAACAAGTCTGAAACCACCAAATACTTCAACTATCACAGGAAGACTGGATAGTAACTAATCAGCAGCTAAAAATTGTTTCGATAGTTTCAAGTGGAGATTGTTGTCAAATCAATTTTATATGGCCTGCTACTCTGCTTAACCCAGAAGCCCAAAACAAAATGAATAGCAGCAAAAAGGTGTGTGAATGCATCAGTTCAATTTTAGACTCAAAATAGCACCTTTGGCAGTGATAAATAAATGACTACACAGCCGCATTTTGCAGTAAACTTTGACATAGGCTAACTCGAGGCCACTTGATAATTCTCATGGAACACAACATTCAATACTAGAGGCAGTTGTAAAGCATTTGTACTATGAGTGGTCAAATTATTATTGAAGGAGAAATAGAAAGAATCACAAAAGAATCAAACAATAATACAATAATTGTTGTAGTTGTTTCCTGTACTATTGTAAATTTTATGCCTTTAATTGCCTATTACCACGCAAATTTTAAAAAATTAATACACAGCAACATAATTGGAAGCTTAAAATATGCTTAGCTCTCATCATGTCTAAGATCAGACAGATAAATAATGGTAAAATGCAGAGAACTAGACAACAAAAATTTCCATAAAAACCATGAGAAAGTGGGAAAACTAAGTTTCAAATTGCAAGTTATAACCTAAGCATAATTTAAAAGGATCAGAGGAGGAAAGTGAAAATATGCAAGTAAGGGTCAAAGAAGGTTAGTGTTCAAAGATAATGGCTAGTTGCCAGAAACTGCTAATGTAAATGAGTTGGTTGGAGTAAATTTGCTTCAATGACAGCTGTTTGCCACTATAATATAAATGCACGCATTCACTGGCAAATCTCCAGTTCTGCAATTTGAGGCGGATCAGAGAAAGTACTTCGGACAATTTTAATCCGATTTGCCTGCAGCTGACAATTCTCACTTTGGACCTGCAGATGGCAAGGATGTCCTTATAAAGTGCTGGGCCTAATTTTCACACAGGCATAACAGGTCAAAGTGATTCCACTGAGTACTAACTACAACTTAACTGTTCAACATGACCGGGAAACATAGTTGCCTTCTTGTTAGCTAAAGACTGCAATTGGACTAGCCCAAACCGATCATTTTGTTAGCGAGTTTTGAGAAGATTTGTAGCTCAGGTTGAGGTTCTGGATGTGAGTTTGCTCGCTGAGCTGGAAGGTTAGTTTTCAGATGTTTCGTCACCATTCTAGTTCATTTTGTGTGTGTACTTTCTTGGGACAGGGAATGGGCAAGTGCGCACCACCAGGTTTTGCAAGAAATCTGAGTATTCTCTTACTGAAGATTGGTGCTCCTGTCCTGCAGCCACTCCACCCTCTCTGAAACTGATATGAAAACCACAGTGAGAAACCTCACTTCTGCAAAAATATGTCTCCCATCTGAAGTACGCAAGAATTATGTGAATTTTTGGCTGCATCTTATTCTGCTGAACTGCTCATTAGGAAAGGCATAGCAGACATGATGGGCTGAATAGCCTTTTTTCTAAGTTAGGCCAAATACTATCATTCTGTTGTCATACTTGAGACAATATTACAACTAGAACAAACTGTGGTTCAAGCTTTCCTGTCTGGCTTGGAATTACTATTTCCGATACAGATCCAACAAAATCTTATTTACCAAACTTCCTCCAATTTTTTGGGCCCATCTTTCAATGCAGGATCCTTCTTTGCAGGTACAGGGCAGCAATCCTCACAGAGTCAAATGTGCCAAATCTTTCTGGAAGGCATTTCTCCTTCTTTTGGCACTAATTGCGAGTGCCAGTAAGTAATAAGCTTAAACCTCCACAAAGCCTCTTAGAGATGCTACTGAGAGAAGGTAAGTGGCTAAGGGAGTAGGATGGTGAGTGAGTAAGGAGTTAGGCTGGTGGGCCGATTTTGGCAGTTGGGAAAGGGAGTTAGAATGGCAGGTTGTTTTACATGTGTTTATCCTGGAGTAGCAGGATGAGTGAGTAGCTAGGATGGCAGCAGGTAAGACTGTCAGGTGGTAGGTGGGTAAAGGTTTTGTGTGGCAGATTAGGTGGCACTGGATAAGGTGTTGAGGTAGAATGTCAGTGGGTGATGGGTTTGCATGAAAGTTGGTTAAGTGACAGGATAGGTCGGCATCTGGTGGTCAAGGGAGTAGGTGGCAGGTGGCTGATGGTTAGGCGGGGTTGGGAAGGAGTTAGAGGGTCAGCTCTATGGTTACCCAGGAGTCAGAACTGGTTTAATCTTGCTAAGATTTCTCAGGTAACTCTCCAGGTAGGCAAGTGAAAACTCTCCAAAAACCTCAACTCACGCTCAGAATTGGAGTCTTTTTTTGTGGGGGGGGGGGGTTGTGTTGCAAGATAATAAAACATAGAAATCTAAACTTTTCAAGTGTGTTGTGACTTCTAAGCGGTTCCAGTAGCATCGTTTAGGGCATGTCCAACCACTGACCTTCTGGAAATTGGACAATCTGATCTATATGTTTCTTGAGCTGCTAAAGTGAAATCATAAGCAATTTAAAGTGCAACATGAGGAGAACAGGTTCAATTGTTGCACTATCCTGGGCTCAGCTAAAGGGTTAATCCCTCAGCAGATCATGAGGAAAATGGCAGGTTGTATTGCTATACCTTAAAACTGGTTTAGTTGGGAATTGAGAAATAAATCTGGGGCTTTGGAGTGGGAGCATCATCCTACAGATGACAAGTATTTAGATGTTAGAAGCAAGATGGTGAAAAATGAAAGTATTTTTTTACTTGGCCGCATTACTAGAAGGTCATGCCACCATTGTGCACCCCTCCTCTCTGCGCATGTCACCCAAACTCCCAGCCCCTCCACCCCACATACCTCAGCCCCCTCAAAAGGTAAAATGTCAGAGTTGCTGTGGTAAAGTGCACTTTTACATGCAAGTTGTTGTCTGGAGCTATGGATAGCATTGGTAGAAGCTCCAATATGTTTCCAGCACATGTCTGATCAGTAATCTCTCCTGCTTTTAGCTCTGTTATTGGTGCACATTGGAAGGATTTACAAGTTGATCTTTAGTCTGTTTGGCTGTGTTAAGATTGTACCTTCATTGGTTGTCATGCCCTGGAGTAATTCGTGAACCCAGAGCTTTTGGATCAGAGGCAGGGACACCATACACTGTGCCCCAAAGCCTTCACCCCTCATGTACAGAGAATTCCAAAAAATTTGTGATTCTCTGCATGAAGAAATTTCTCATTCAGTCCTATATAACTGATCCCTCATCCTGAATCTATAACCCCTTAATGCTGAATTACAGCTAATGGAAATGGCCTCTCATTGTCAGCTGCAAATGCCTTTTAAAGAAGTTTATTTGGTTCAATGAAAATAAATTCACTTTTCTGAATTCCAGACAATGTAGAGTTTTTCTATTCAACCTCTCTTTAGAAGACAAGGTTCTCATCTTAGCAATCACTCAAATGAACTGTTGTTGTACTCCCTCTAAAATAAATATTCTCTTCCATAGGCAGAAAGACCAGCTTTGTTTCTCTCCTTTCTATATGTGACGCAGAATTTACATTCATCATAGGATGGTACCATGGGGAAGTACAACTGATACACATAAAAATTTATATACATATTATAAATAGTGAAAATCTTCTTCCATGTGGTACATATAACACAAGAACCCCGTGTTTTACAAGTATAATGTCAATTTTTATCCACACAATGAACAAGAGAAGTTTTCTCACCAACATTGCTTCGCCTGATCTGTTGCTGTTCTTTCCTTGCTAAAGTATTAAAGCTGAGTTCCATTATTTTGTGACAGAAGATAGATCCCTGGCTTGCTTCACTTTGGACTTATAATCCACATGCAACACAATTAATCCATCTGGTACTAATCCTTTCCTAATTATGTAGGCTCTTGATCAAAAACCCAAAACAAACTATAAAGTGATTTCTTTTGTGGATCACAGTGTACAAAACATAATTACATAATATAGACAATCATGCATTATTTGACTTTGTAGCAATAACTGAGTCCAATAACTGATAGATATCTTCAGCCTGCCTCTTTGCTACTGCATCCTTGACTGATAATTTTATGTTCAGAGACAATTAACACATACAACTACCAACTTGGGAAGTTTTTTGTGCATGTAAGTGAATAGTAAATCTGCTAATCTCAGGCCAATGACTGTTCTCTGAGGACTGAGACTGGTAACCAAATGTTCTCTGTCACATTATTGGAGATGTACATAGTGTAATAAATAATTGGATAATATTTGAGTCAATATCTCCATTAGATCTATGCCTCAATCTGTGTGAGTTATTAATATAAAGATTAAAAATATCTATTAAGGAAAATATTAATCAAATTGAATAAGGCATTAAAATGTAACTTTTTAAAAAATCTATTCATCAATGGGATATAGAATCGCAGGTGCTGCCAGCATTCAGCATCCCTCCTAATTGCCCTCTAGAAGTGTTTGTAGGACTAGTCCAATTCAGTTTCTAACCATTATCCAGTTTCATAGGAGATGGTTAGATTGTTCTTTTCAGGGATGATCACTGTGTGGAACTTGTATAGCGTAAATATTATTTACCACTCATTAGCCAATACTTGAATGCTGTTTTGGTCTCACTGCCCACGGATGTCACCTGTTTCGGTTATCTGAGGAATTGTAAATGGTGCTAAACATTGTGCAATCATCAACAAAGATCCCACTTCTGACATTATGACAGAGGGAATGTCCTTAATAAAGGAACTAAAGATAGTTGGGATTAAGACACTATTCCTGTGGAACTGCTGCAATGAAAGAACAGAGTAGCCTTTATTGCCATGTACACTTGAATGCATGCAGTGAAATGCTTGTAATATCACTGTTTTGGCACCATGTTAGGTACAGATACTTCAAGTGTGTGTTACAGAATTGAAAGAGTGAAAAAATAGTCTAGCACAGGAATGCAGTGATGTCCTCGGACTGAGGTAATGGGCTTAAAATAACCACAATAATCTTTGTAAAAACCGAAAGCACTGCAGATGCTGTAAAAAAAAGGAACAAAGACAAAGCTGCTGGAGCAGTTCAGCAGGCCTGGCAGCATCTGTCAAGGCAAAAAACAAGTTAATGTTTCGGGTCCGTTGACCCAATTCTGCGGAAGTGTTGACGGACCTGAAATGTTAACTCTGTTTTTTCCATCACAATAATCTTTGTTGTGTGCTATATATGACGCTAACCATTGAAAAGCATTTCCCATGATTTCTATTGATGCCAATTTTGCCAAGGTTCCTTGATGCCACACTTGGTCAAATGGTGCCTTGAATACAGAGGCAGTCACTCTCACTTTACCTCTTGAGTTCAACTATTATATAACATATGGGCCATGACTGCAATGAGACCAGGAACAGAGTGGTTCTGGTGGAATGCACACTGAGCACCAGTGAGCAGGCTATTGCTAACTCTAAGCAAATATTTATACCACTGAGAGAGGAAGAAACTTCAAAAAGGATGCATCATTTATGGTTACATAAGCAAGTTAAGGCTAGTAAAATACCACATCAAAAGTTTGGTACAAGAAATAAGAGAACTTGGTATAAGGGTAACATATTAACATTGATAAGAGCTTGGTTAATACTTGGACATACTGTGTCCAATTTTGGGCCCCACACCTCAGGAAGGACATATTAGCCCTGGAGCGTGTCCAGCGGAGATTCACACGGATGATCCCTGGAATGGTAGTTTTAGCATATGATGAACGGCTAAGGATCCTGGGATTGTACTCATTAGAGTTTAGAAGGTTGAGGGGAGATCTAATAGAAACTTACAAGATAATGTATGGTTTAGAAGGGGTGGACGCTAGAAAGTTGTTTCTGTTAGACGGGGAGACTGGGACCCGTGGGCACAGCCCTAAAATTAGAGGGGATAAATTTAAAACGGAAATGAGATGACATTTCTTCAGCCAGAGAGTGGTGAGCTTGTGGAATTCATTGCCGCAGAGTGCAGTGGAGGCCGGGACGTTGGATGCCTTCGAGGCAGAGATCTACAAATTCTTGATCTCCAAAGGAATCAAGGGCGACGGGGAGAGTGCAGGGAAGTGGTGTTGAAATGCCCATCAGCCATGATTTAAATGGCGGAGTGGACTTGATGGGCCGAATGGCCTTACTTCCACTCCTATGTCTTATGGTCTTATGGTCTTAAGTACCAGGAAGCAGAGATGAGAGATAATTGAGGTGTTTCTTTGGATTTGCAAGCTGTAGATAGTGGAGTTAAAATCACAATCAGGAAACCGATGATCTTACTGAATGATGGAACAAGCTCAAAGGGTCAAAGGACCTATTTTTGCTCTTAGGTTTGTGTTTCTTTGTTGATAACACTGTTAATGGCTGTTTCAGCACTTTACAGATGATTGAGATAGACCAATTGGACAGTAATTAGCCAGATTGTGGATGGGAGAAACTTTGTCAATTGTCCACATTGTTGGGTAAATGTCAGTGGTATAGCTATACTGGAACAGCTTAGGCAAGGACACAGCAAGTATTGAAGCACAAGTCCGCAGTGTCATTGCCTACAAATTTTCAGGCCCCATAGCTTTTGTATTGACCACAGCCTTCAGCCTTTTTTTGATATTACTTGGTGTGAATTGAATTGGATGAAGACTGGCATCTGTGATGCTGAGACCTCAAGAGGAGACTGAGATGTATCACGCAATTGGCACATCTAGCTGAAGATGATGCAAATGCTTCAACCTTCTATTTTGCCCTGATGGGTTCGGCTTACCTTCCTCTTATAGATGTTACTCCTATTTAGATGGGAGGCAATTGTTGAGTGGTATTATTGCTGGACTGTTGCTCCAGAGACATAGGTAATATTCTGGGGACCTGGGTTCGAACCCTACCATGGCAGATATTGGAATTTAAATTCAATTTTTAAAAAAAACTGGAATTAAGAGCCTAATAATGATTATGAAACCATTGCAGATTGTTGGAAAAACCATCGGGTTCACTGATGTCCTTTAGGGAAGGAAACTGCCTTCCACCTGGTCTGCAGTCTACAGCAACGTGGTTGACTCTTAACTGTTCTCTGGGTAATTAGAGGTGGGCAACAAATGCAGGCCCAGCCACAGATGCCTTCATTCTGTGAATGGTTACAAAATTAAATGCAGCCTTCATTCGTTATTGGGTATGGCAGGCGTGAAGAGCTTAGATCAGGTTTACTGCCCATGGGGCTGCTTCATTTTGTTTATTGTATTCTGCTTGCATTGTTTGGCAATTTTGTATTATGTCATAGCTTCATCAAGTTGACATCTCATTTTCGGTTGTAACTGGTGCTGCTCTGGCAGGCAGTCTTACACTGTTCACTGAAACAGATTGTTCCTCCTGCTCAACAATAATGGTGCAGTGGGTAGCTGTGACAGAGCTAATGACACTGAAGGTCAGTGAGAGCTTTGAAGATGACAGCATCTTCCTGATGTATGCTGATTCCCTACGCCTAGTTCTCAACCACCCCATTAGCTGGTATCATGATTAGGCTCCTGATGGTGTGGCCTTGGACCCCTTTTTGCTTTCCATCTCTTCCCTCACTCTAACCTTCCCCTTCTGAGTCCCTTCTTTCAGATGCAAACTTGTGCCTGTGCAGCTGCAGCATGGCATTTGATAATGAAGTTCCACCACAGGCAATTACAAGCTCATCTATTTGTACTCCACATACTTTAGAGCTTAGTTTAGAGCTGTGTGCATGACTTGCTCCAGTTTGGTGAAAGGTAACAAATACCTCTTTACCAGCTGTCCAGAAGACAAGATGACTAGTTGGTTCTGCCTCAATGGATTGTGAGGACTTCGAAGAGGCATCATAAAGAAGACCACAGAATAAGCATGAACACCCAGTTGCTGAATGCATTGGTTGGCCTACTGGACACCTTCCTCTCGCTGTCGAGGATCATGCAGGAGCATGTCTATAGGTTGATTGAGGGCATCACACACAGTTTGCCTTTTTTTGCTGTTTCTACTCCATTTCCGTGCAGCTTTTTTCAGATCCATTGGCATGGTCACTGCTGCACCATACCTTTTACGACCTTTGCATATATAGGTCACCTAAATTCTATCCGCTGCATGAATGCTTGCAGCAATACTCTCCAGCAAATAAGCCAAACAGTACCAAAAATATCATTTCAAGCACTTTTCAATAGATGACATTAGTAATTTTTATTTAGTTTCAATCAGGTTTTCTGCCGTAAAGCTACTGAAATGCTTGTTGTATCACATTACTCCTGTTCATTACTACTTAATGCAGGTGTTGCCCAGGGCATCTTTTAATCAATTTCATTAACTTGGCATCACATTATCTAGTTGTGTTTTGTGAAGGCAACGTAGTGCCATTCTCTCTTTGTTGGGCTCAAGCAGTGGTCGCACCAAGATGTGCCGTGATCAATGACGGATGTTGCAGAGGTTGCATTGTCTGGCCCTGAAGAATAGAGGTAAGCTTACTTTGTGCCACGAGGCTCTATACAATCAAATTTTTCATATCTATGTTTCGTATGGAAATGAGTTTTATCAGAAATGACAGCTTTAACCTAATCTGTGCTATTTTGAACACAGTTTACTGATTATACCTGAACAGCAAGTTTGCACTAACATGCTTACACTTAGCAGAATGAGATTCAAGGATGGACTAGAAACTGAACAGTAACTGGTATTTCTATAATAGAATGGCAGTGTATCAAAGCAATTTAGACCAATGAAAAAATAATGGAGGCTGAACAGGTGAAGAAAAGCACAGGGCAAATGAAAGTTTGCAACCTACTATAAACACAGAAGCAGAAGAATGAAGTTATACAACCGGAGTGGCAGGAAGCCTAGACGTAAAAGTGAAATATGACCAACAATACTGTCAGAAGAGAAATGGGATCAAAGAATGAACAGAAGCAATCTGCTGAACATTTGTAACATTTTCTGCACTAATTCTAATGAATGTGCGTGTACAAAGGTTCATTTCAAGATACTTTTGCTGAAAGAGTTTGATGTATTCATCAAGTCTGAGATGTGAAGGCACAGTTCTCTCATTGGCTTAGCTTGTGAGAGAATGAACAGCAGTTCTGAAAAATAAAACGTTTCAAATCCACATGAGAATAAGGGGTCTAATGAATTGTAATACCACCTTAAAGAGAAAAAAAACACACACACATAAAGAAACTGATTAAAGGGAACAGAAAATTAATTTAACTGAAATTAAGCAGAATAAATGTTATGTTAAAGCAAAACTTCAAAGGCTCCACTGAAAGATAAGTTAATGAATCAAAGGATGAAATTAATTATCTTCAGAAGAGATCAGAATTAGAGATTGTATGAGAAGTAGCACATGCCAGTAGTCTCTGCCTAGATCCTGCTGGCCATTAGATAACAGTTCAATAATGCCTTCAGTTCTCGAATGATAAGGGAATTGGGGCACCATCCTAGAATGGTGAAATTCGTAGCAGATGGCAACACCAAACAAATGGTATCTCTCTATCTTGTTGCTGTATACTCCTTGAGTTCAAGAAAACAAACTACAGGTCAAGGACTTAGCTCACAGTCATAATTGCCTTCATTTGTCAATTTCTGCCCTTACCAGGGATCTTGTAGGAAATTTACTAATGATATTAACAATCCACAGAGGGAATGGCATGATGCTAACACTACTAGACTGCTAATCCAGAACCCCAGGCTAATGTTCTGGGGTCATATATTCAAATTCAACTCAATTTAAGAAAAAATCTGGAATAAAGTGTTAGTTTAATGACAACCATTGCCAAGTGTCTGAAAGACCTCTGTGGTTAGAGAATGTTCAGTAATCTGCCATCCTTAGCCTACACATGACTTCAGACTCAGCAGTGTGACTGACTCTTAACTGTAGGAAAATAGGTATTAGCAATAAACGCTGGCCTGGCCAGTAATTCCCACATCAATTTTTTAAAAAAAATCTTGTATCTCTCGTTAGCAGCAGACCAGGGTTGCATTGGGGTAAAATGACTACCACAGGTCGTGCTTGTCCAATTGGGAAAGCAAAATGCGGGTCTTGCTGCAAGAGACTTTGTACATCTGTGACAACTGTCCTGAAGCTTTCTGATACACAGCTCCTTGAAAAACCAAGTATAAGTGCATAGACTTATGTCCTTTAAAAAGAGTCCAACATTGTTACCACATCTGAGTTTGTGCCTCAGACTTACATTCAGCACACTCACTTGAGAGATCCTTCAGGAGATATCAGTTATGAGGCAGGTACCGGAGGTCCAATCAGGGGGTTTTGCATTCTAGTAAAGACCAAAGTCTCACTGAAAGAGATAGGCATTACTGGTGCAGGATGGGGATTGCGACAGCATCACCAAAATCAAGGAAACTTTTGAAGAGGTTCATGAGCTATTAATCTGTGCTTGCAGCTGTTGTGGTGCAAACTCTACCTCTGAGCCACAAGGCCTGGGTTCAGCTGCTACCTGCTCCAGTGATGTATAGCAACATTTTGGAGCAGGTTAATTAGAAAATATCTATATTTGTGATGTGCTAATCCCTGCAGTGTTGAGAAGATCTGAAAGAGGTCTTGCAGATGTCCATGAACAGGTGCCTCCAGGCACCTTATGGGCTTTGGCCTCAGAAGGAAGCTCATATGCACAGCTGCATCCTTAACTAGCGCTCAGTTGGGTACATTCAAATTTGTTATTCATTGTTGCAAGGCAGGTACCAGCCACTGGTAATGACCTTCCTCTGGAATGGATCAGACTACGAAACTGATGCCTTCAATTTCTAAACTTTCTCCTTAACCAGCCTCTAACTCTGCCTCTGAAGGACTAGGAAGATTCCACCATCTTTTATCAGAAATCACTGATTGTTGCTGATTCTAGATTTTACCTTGAAATCAAAATGGTTGTGGATTCAAATATTTCTTGAGATTTGAAGACAAAAAAAAATGCTGCCCAGGTGAAGATACCTTCTCTAAGATGAGTTGTTATAGCCAAGTCTTCATCTGCTCTCTCTAGAAATAAAATTAGAGTTAGAGTTAGATTTTATGGTCACTGGTGGACTTAGGAACACAGGAACCAAAATAGCTAACTCAATCCCTGCAGTGATTGGGATGAGGTCAACCAGGCAAACCTCATAGAATGTGTGTTCCCTGATTGGGGCTGTTAATCTGGTCCAATCAGGGAGTCCTGGGTAACAGATAAGAATAGAAGCATCAGACATCTTGTTCGCTCTGAGAGTTGGCTATGAGAAAGCTGGATCAATGTCAAGGACCCTCTATGTGTAAATACCAGCCTCTGTGGAGTTATTTCAAACCCCTCCAACCTGATCACGGCTGATCATCTTGCTCACCATCATTTTACCCAAGCATTCCCCACATCTCTTGATGTCATTGGTTACCAGAAGTCTACAATCTGGTAGAAACAAGTTGTGAGGATGATTACTTAATGTTTGAACTTCCATGGTTCTCTGGGTTTGTGAACTCTGAAGAACAAATACCTCTGAGTGAAGAAGTTTCTCCTCCTTGACTTCTAAATATCTTCCCTTTTATGTTGAGACAATGTCTCCCAGCTCTCGGCCCCACAGCCATGGAAACCTTTGCATCTATCCTGTTTATCTTCACATGAATTTTGCAAGTTTCTATGAAACCGCTTCAAATTCTTCAACATTTCAGAGAATAAAGACTCAGTTTATTCAATCTCTCCTCATGGCTCAGTGCCATCATCCCAGGAATCACTCTAATTAAAAACATCCAACTTCTGACATTATTATGATGTGGTCATTGAGGAAGGAGCTGAAGATAGTTGGGCCTAGGACATACCCCTGAGGAATGCATGCATTGGCATTCTGGACATCCAACCATGAACACCCACCTTCCTTTGTGTCAGGTATGACTCCAACTTGTGAAAAGTTTTTCCCCTTGATCCAAATTACTTCAGTAGAACTCCTTGATATCACACTCTTGTCAAATTCAGCCTTGCTATCAACTGCAATCACTCTCATCACGTCTTTGAACTTCAGCTCTTTTGTCTATGCTCCAACTGAGATTGTAATGAGGTTAATCACACCTGGAGCCGTCCTCTGCATTTGTTTTATCCTCAGAATCTCAATTAGATTGAGGTTTCCCCTTCGGCTGTTCCTCTTTCTTCAATTGTATTGAGGTAGAGATTAATAGGTATCGGATTACCAATGATATATACATGGTTATGGGGATGGGGTGAGTAAAAGGTATTGACATTTACAATTAGCCATGACCATACCAAATGGTAGGACAAGCTGAATGACCCACTCCTGTTCCTATGTTTCCAATAGAATTTCCAGGAAGATCTACAGCATTTAGTTTTTTTTCAATCAAAACAAGTATGACCTTGGACACACTCAAATATGATTAAAAAAGTGAATAACTCCAACCAAGTGGATGATTCACAGGCACCACTGATCTTAGTATTTGTTGGTAAGTATTCCATTAAGTAAGTCTTCTAATTGCTGTCTCAAGTCTGCAAAATGCCTCAAAGTACTGCTGGCCTAGTCCAGCTGAATATATGCCACTGAATATATGCTTTGGGACCTATAGATGTCTTTCTTGGCTGCATTTACACAGTTTGGATACAGCTCTCCTCATGCCCTTTTCACAAGGATTTTCTGCTATGTACTGGCAAGCTGGCAAGATGTGTTGTCAGTAAGAGTTGGCCAGAAACTTCAATCCTATCTTTCGCTATGAGGTATTAGAAGGATTAGCAGATTGACTATCAACCTTTTCAACATTTCATGAAAGCCAAGGAGCCCTGGAACTTGAGGACAACTTGCACTTGGAGGTCTCAGTTTAAAAGGAGGGGCATGATAGGGGTTCCCTTGTCATCAAAGGAATATCATTTAAATAATTTGCCAAAGCTTCCGTCTGCTTCAGGTATGTGCCTGGGCTGCTGCAGTCAAGGCTTGTGGGCAATTGCATCAACTAGAATCAAAGCAAAAATGGGAACAACACTGCCATTCATTGGTTCGTAACAATCTTTTGCTATCAGGCGGAGTGCATGAAAATTGGACCTACTTTTGCTGTAAGAGTATTAATGGAATTCCTTCCTCATTTTTGAAAGAAAATCATTGCATTTTTTGGGAATCCATACACAAAGAAAATTATATGTAAAAAAAATTGAATTGCTCAATATATCACATTCCTCATCATTTAAGTCTTTGATGTGTTAACTCCAAGGAATCATTTTATGTTCTATGCTAATTATTGAATCACGATCCTATATCTTAGGCACCAGCCATTTTCTACAATCTCAACACTGAGCTGCAGGCAATTACATTTTGAAGCCAATTCTCTTTCATTTGACAAATGTCCTTTCCTTCTTGTTGGATATATACCTGTTTTTCATTGCTGGACATTGATTTAGAAAAATATGATGTACAATTTAATGCATTTGTCATCAATAAATGGAAAATACATAAAACAAAACTTTTTTTGCCTGTGAAATGACAGCTTGGCAAATTCTGTGAGAATTTATCTGGTGCACATTTTTAACATGGTGAAAAATGTCAGCCCTGTATTAAACAACAGAGGCTAAATTAATATTTTCATTTTGTATTTGAGAAGTCTGGATGTCAGTGCTTTTTCATTGGACATTCACACCAGTTTCAGTAGACAGAGCTAAAATTATTCTGTCTGACAGTATTATTACTTTTCTCAAACAAAAAATATTAACCCAAAGCATTCAAATTTATTTTTAAAACAATCTGTCATTGAGGAAGAATCACACTGGTTTTTGTAAATGATACACAATAATAGAACAACAAAGTGCAGAAAACAAATTCCCTCCATGCAGATTAGAAGTTCAAATTCCAGCGTCAGGCTTTTATTGCAATACTTGAATTTTTACACCCACCTAAATCATATCACATGTAGCCTATAGTGCATTAGCTAGTGCTGAGATCTCTTGAGTATGAACCATAACTGTTTGGAGGACTCTGCGCTGCATTTCATTAAGATGACAGCTGAAAGGGACGGGAATGACTGAACATACATTCTTTTGTCATTCATAAATTTTGGTTTCAGCATGAAATTATTGGAGGGACTAAAAGGGAATTTTGTTTCTCAGCTTTTCTAATTAAAACAGGTTAATTTGCTTCCATGGTGCTTCATTGAGAGTTAAAGAATTCCCTGTTGGTTTAATGTCAGAGCGAGCAATCTGCACAAACAACAGCGTCATAAAAATACCAGAAGAAACAAATCAGTATAAGATCAGATTGGAACATGGAGTATTTGCATACTATTTTTCAACAGAATCCCAAGTATCTGCTATGCTTTCAGCAAATCATTTTACAGGTTTGACACCATAAAATTGTTATTAAAAATATTATATTCTGAATCCTAACTTGAGTATGAAAATGCAGTTTTGTATATTTATTGTTAATCACTGACATGAAAACATTGCAAAGTAAAAAAAAGCATAAATATAAATATGTTTCAGTGAATGCAATTTCTTAAGTGATAACATGCAAGAATCTAAATTCCATTGTTGAGTAGATTCTAATGACTCATTTTGATTTGTTTTCAATAACAATACTGTACTTTATTATCTATAATACTTGTTTGCATTGCAGTTAACAATACATTTTTATATGTCCCCAGCCATGGCTTTTTCAACACCATATTGATTGATTTTGGAATATTGCCTTTCCCAGTTTGCTTTAATTTCTCAGATCATTACTTCTGAAATTCTGTTGTTTGACTAGCATTTTTAGTATGGATGCTAGAAATTTTGTTTTCAAATTGTCAAAATAGAGAGAGAATTTCCACAATGCACAACATCCAACTGTGTTCAATGCTTTGAGTGGATGCAAAGTAGTTTGAATGTTTATCTGAACAAAATCAGAAATAGTAAAATATACGCACACAGGTGATCAGACAGGTCAGACTCCAAAGCATATCATCACAGGAATTAGATGATTGTATCAGTCAGGCAGGCTCTGTTTGGTCTCAAAATGTGGCTTGCTAGGCTTCTAATATATTTGGTAAAAAATGCATCCTTACTAAAATTAGAAAGCATGTGGCATTAGCAAAGGTCAAAATGTCAGCATGTAGGGTCATGTCTGAAACAAGTAGTAGGCCAATTGCATAACCATGGGTCTGTTGAATTTTTTAGCTGTTAAATGCTATGCAAGTGCAATGTGCCCGCAAATCCTTACCTGCGTTGTTAGGATTCCAGCTTTGAGAATGTTGTGCAAGTCAAATTTTTGCTACGCCCTGGCTTGATAGACAATGATGTTTTCAAGAATAGAACAGATGAATGAACCAAAGGTAGGAGAGAAAAGAATGGGATTCCAATGTTGAATTGTAACACCAAAAATCAAGCCAGTACACTAAAATCCTGAGCAATAATAACTAAATAAGTTTATCAAACAGGCAAGATAAGGATGTTCTAACATATGCATGTTTTGCAACAAATTCTAACTTTCAGGGCTAATATGATGTAACAATGAGTTAGGAGACAAACTGCGAACACCCTATAAATTTCACTTTACTTAGCAGTCAAGATAAATCCATCCAAGTCATGATGATTTAATCTCATTAAAATGCTATCTTCTTTGCAAGTGACTCCAAGTTCTTCATTTTTGAAGATCTTTGAAGTACTCACAAAACTTCTCAACATGGACTGCATCCAAGACAGCTCATCTAGCTGTTACAATCTCTTTTCATGAAACTGAGCTCTACAGAACCCTTGCGACAAGCCCAGAGCATCTAAACACAGAAACAATTTCATCTTTTACAGGCAGCTAACTTCACTGAGCTGCTGCTATATCTCTCTATGCTGCAATCATTTTCAGCTGCATTAAGCACACTCACTTTAGTCAACACACTCTCAGCTGCACTGAACTATGAGTGACTCTTGAGGCTTTTTTAAGCCCCATCTTCTCTTGTGCAGCCCGAAGCCACCATTCACTGTTACGCCTCCAGAGCCCAACGTAGCTGGAACATGCTTGTAGCTGCACTTCACTACCTGGAGCCACTTTTACCAGCTTGAAACAGCAACTAAATTTGCCCCACTCAAATAAATTGAAACTAAAGAACCTTCTTCAGCTCCAGATATCTGCACAATGATACAGCTTGCTTGGACTGTCTCTAGCCTGGACTTTCATATTTACAGAATGCCTTTAAGTTAATTTAGCTCCAATTTCCTGTGGAATGCGATTACTATCAACTTTATAGGCACTTTGCCTCTAGGTCCATAATTCCATGTGATATTTCTTCACCTCCATCTCTTTTACTCTGATTCTAATAAAACAAATAACTGTTGGAACTTCCATTTGTTCTAGGTGCTCTGGCATTCACTAAAGTCCAGCAAGTTAAATTATCTTACCTTCCTAACTGATAACCTCTGAAAGAAACATGACCCCGACTTTTGAAGTGCACTGGGCTTCATTTACCATATGTTCGACTTCTTTAATTACTAGGCTATGAATTATATGCAAAAATACATGCTAAATTATGTACATAACACTCTCAAGCAAATAACCTAGATATTCATAACAGTGTTTACAAAGTGTGGAGCTGGATGAACACAGCAGGCCAAGCAGCATCTTAGGAGAACAAAAGCTGATGTTTCGGGCCTAGACTCTTCATCAGAAAAACGGGTCTAGGCCCGAAACGTCAGCTTTTGTGCTCCTAAGATGCTGCTTGACCTGCTGTGTTCATCCAGCTCCACACTTTGTTATCTCGGACTCTCCAGCATCTGCAGTTCCCATTATCTCTATTTATAACAGTGTAAAGACAATGTTCCAAAAACAGTGGTCATACACAGGAGTTCGATGAAATTATTTTTGAAATTCTAAATGAGTTATGCTAAATGATAGAAGTGTATGATTTCACCAGGTTTTAATTTATTGTTGGTTATTATCCTAGACATATCCTCTATGTCCCCAGCAGGCTAGCTTTATTAGCTTTATATTAGAGTGGCAAAAACAATTTTTGTCGTACAAGAAAACTCCATTCACTGCTGGATTGTGCAATGGTTGTGTCAATTTCAAAAAATAAGGTTATCCTTTAGAGCTGAATCAATTAGCAACCAATTCTGTTACAATCTCCACACAGGTTTTAGCTGTTAAGATGCATCTATGATTAATTTTCACCAATACAGGCTATTTTTTTACTGTGCTATATTTAAGAAATTTTGCTAGTTCCAATGATATGCAAGTTGCAGTATCAGTTGTGCATCAAACATGTATCAAATGGTGGCTCACAGCGCCAGGGACCTATGACCAGTTCTGGCCTTTGGTAACTCTCTGTATAGAGTTTGCTCATTCTCCCTGTGTCTGCCTCTGGTTTCCTCCCACAGTCCAAAGGTGTGCAGGTTAGGTGGATTACTCCTGCTAAATTGTCCTATTGTGACAAGGGTTGTGCGGGAAAGATGAGCTCGTTATGGTCAATGTGGGGTTATGAAGTTGTGCAGGGGCCTGGGCCTGGCGACATGCTCTTCTGAGGGTCTGTGTGGGCTTGAGGGGCCAAATGGCTTCTTTCAGCACTGTAGGGATTCTGTGATTCTATAAGCAAAGCCACTTCATGTTACTTAATAGCTGATACAGGACAATGAATGTACAAACCCGGAATCCGATACAGATAATCTAGAAATTGGCAACACTACTGCAGATAACCTTGGTTTATCCCAAAATTATTTAAGTTGTTTTTAGCAATATCTGCAAAACTGGGTAATTTTTTATTCATTCACGTGACATGCACTTCACTGGCCAGGCCAACATTTATTGCCCATCCTCAATTTACCCAAAGTACATTTCTGTGGGTCTGGAGTCATATGTTGGCCAGACCAGGTAAGGTTGGCATGTTTCTTTACCTAAAGGACATCTGTGAACTGGATGTATTTTCCTGATAATTGGCAACAGTTTTATAGTTGTTATTAGATTCTTAATCCAGGACTTTGATTGAATTCAAATTCTACCATCTGCCATGCTGAAACCAGGTGCCTAGAGCATTAATGATATGGTGATAATTGCCTTCCCTCATAATCATCTTTATGCTTAGATTGGGTTGCAATTTGGTCAGATCAACAGCACTCAACAAATTTTGGCAGCATATGGTGTGATGACAGAAAGAGACATGGTTGCGATATAAACATTCATGCTTTAACCTCCATGATACATTTAGTCTGTAAAGTTTGTATTATCCAATAACACTTAATGACACGTAAAAATCCTCATGGGCATTGCAATGGTGTCACATCACTCCTGTTCCGCAGCAAGTCCTGACTGTCTCAACGAAACACCAGAAGCCAAGAGAAATCCATCAGTAGTGTCACTGCTGCATCCTCCAGCTTCAGTGGGAGGACTGTTGAACCAGCAAATGTATGCTTTTTGAAGTCAGTTCCACAAGCAATCAGGTGAAACCCCCAACAAAGTCAACTTCATTGTGCTGAATAGTCTGTCCAGATGGCTGAAAGGATTGCCTTGCTACTTCCTGTTTATTCAACCTTCATATGGCTGACATTCCAGGGTAAGACAAATAAAACTGTTAAAGAGGCACTCTGAAGCCTTCCTGGAGCACTGCAACATTGACATTAATGAATGGCAGGAGCTGGCTTCAAAATTTCAGCAACGTGACCATTAAGTTGCATCATGTTTTGAGCCAAAACAGCTCAATGATGTGTCACAGCAGGCCCAGCAGCATCTCAGGAGCACAAAAGCTGACGTTTCGGGACTGGACCCTTCATCAGAGAGGGGGATGGGGTGAGGGTTCTGGAATAAATAGGGAGAGAGGGGGAGGCGGACCGAAGATGGAGAGAAAAGAAGATAGGTGGAGAGGAGAGTATAGGTGGGGAGATAGGGAGGGGATAGGTCAGTCCACGGAAGACGGACAGGTCAAGGAGGTGGGGTGAGGTTAGTAGGTAGGAGATGGAGGTGCGGCTTGGGGTGGGAGGAACGAATGGGTGAGAGGAAGAACAGGTTAGGGAGGCAGAGACAGGTTGGACTGGTTTTGGGATGCAGTGGATGGAGGGGAAGAGCTGGGCTGGTTGTGTGGTGCAGTGGGGGGAGGGGACGAACGGGGCTGGTTTTGGGAAGCGGTGGGGGAAGGGGAGATTTTGAAGCTGGTGAAGTCCACATTGATACCATTGGGCTGCAGGGTTCCCAAGCGGAATATGAGTTGCTGTTCCTGCAACCTTCGCATGGCATCATTGTGGCACTGCAGGAGGCCCATGATGGACATGTCATCTAAAGAATGGCAGGGGGAGTGGAAATGGTTTGCGACTGGGAGGTGTAGTTGTTTATTGCGAACCGAGTGGAGGTGTTCTGCAAAGTGGTCCCCAAGCCTCCGCTTGGTTTCCCCAATGTAGAGGAAGCCACACCGGGTACAATGGATGCAGTATACCACATTGGCAGATGTGCAGGTGAACCTCTGCTTAATATGGAAAGTCATCTTGGGGCCTGGGATAGGGGTGAGGGAGGAGGCGTGGGGGCAAGTGTAGCACTTCCTGCGGTTGCAGGTGAAGGTGGCGGATGTGGTGGGATTGGAGGGCAGTGTGGAACGAACAAGGGAGTCTCGGAGAGAGTGGTCTCTCTGGAAAGCAGACAAGGGTGGGGATGGAAAAATGTCTTGGGTGGTGGGGTTGGATTGTAGATGGCGGAAGTGTCGGAGGATGATGCGTTATATCCGGAGGTTGGTGGGGTGGTGTGTGAGAATGAGGGGGATCCTCTTAGGGCGGTTGTGGCGGGGGCGGGGTGTGAGGGATGTGTTGCGGGAAATGCGGGAGACGCGGTCAAGGGCGTTCTCGACCACTGTGGGGGGAATGTTGCGGTCTTTGAAGTATTTGGACATCTGGGATGTGTGGGAGTGGAATGCCTCATCATGGGAGCAGATGCAGCAGAGGTGGAGGAATTGGGAATAGGGGATGGAATTTTTGCAGGAGGGTGGGTGGGAGGCAGTGTATTCTAGGTAGCTGTGGGAGTCGGTGGGCTTGAAATGGACATCAGTTACTCGCTGGTTGCCTGAGATGGAGACTGAGAGGTCCAGGAAGGTGAGGGATGCTTCCTCGGTTCACAATAAACAACTACACCTCCCAGTTGCAAACCATTTCCACTTCCCCTCCCATTCTTTAGATGACATATCCATCATGGGCCTCCTGCAGCGCCACAATGATGCCACGCGAAGGTTGCAGGAACAGCAACTCATATTCCGCTTGGGAACCCTGCAGCCCAATGGTATCAATGTGGACTTCACCAGCTTCAAAATCTCCCCTTCCCCCACCGCTTCCCAAAACCAGCCCAGTTTGTCCCCTCCCCCCACTGCACCACACAACCAGCCCAGCTCCTCCCCTCCATCCACTGCATCCCAAAACCAGTCCAACCTGTCTCTGCCTCCCTAACCTGTTCTTCCTCTCACCCATTCGTTCCTCCCACCCCAAGCCGCACCTCCATCTCCTACCTACTAACCTCATCCCACCTCCTTGACCTGTCCGTCTTCCCTGGACTGACCTATCCCCTCCCTACCTCCCCACCTATACTCTCCTCTCCACCTATCTTCTTTTCTCTCCATCTTCGGTCCGCCTCCCCCTCTCTCCCTATTTATTCCAGAACCCTCACCCCATCCCCCTCTCTGATGAAGGGTCCAGGCCCAAAACGTCAGCTTTTGTGCTCCTGCGATGCTGCTGGGCCTGCTGTGTTTATCCAGCCTCACATTTTGTTATCTTGGATTCTCCAGCATCTGCAGTTCCCATTATCAATGATGTGTCAGATGGACAATAAAGAAAGAAAGAAGCAAATGTTGCAATTCAGATTCCACTCTCTCATGTGCTCTAAGATTTCTGGCTCACGAATCGGTCCCTTCACACGGTGAAGACACATTGCAGAAACTTTCAACTATGATCTTTAATTCAAGGAAAAGCTGACAAACCATTTTGTTCTTGAACTTGATTTCTTCCATGGTCATGTACCTGTTTCTCCAGCCCAACAACCTCTGAAGTCTCTACATTTCTTAGTTCTCACATTTTGACCATCCTCTATGCATCACACCGATCATTCTCAGCTATATTTTCAGGCAACTATTCTCTAAGCTCTAGAATTTTGTCTTCGAACCTCTTCAACTGTTAGTTACCTATTTCCTTGAAGATGATATTGAAGCGGTCCAACTCGACCAAGCTTCAAGCCATCTATTGTCATGTTCCAATATTTGCCTATTGTCAACTTCTGCCCCACCACCTTTCTCTGAAGCACATTGGGACATTTTCCAGTCATAAAAGTGCTATATAAATGCAACTTCCCAATGCATTCAGCAAAATAATATTTAACCAGCTCAGTAACAATGGTGTATTCCAACATGTGTTCGATGACTCCAAACAGGCAACAGTGTATGCTTGAGAGATGTATCATACGTAGGCTTATTCACTTTAGAATGATTGAAACTCAGCATTGGTTTATTCTGTGTGAAGCTGGATGAACGCAGCAGGCCAAGCAGCATCTCAGGAGCACAAGAGCTGACGTTTCGGGCCTCGGCCCTTCATCAGAGCTCTTGTGCTCCTGAGATGCTGCTTGGCCTGCTGTGTTCATCCAGCTTCACACTTTATTATCTTGGATTCTCCAGCATCTGCAGTTCCCATTATCTCTGGTTTATTCTGTGGCTGACCTGGAACTGTTGGATCCTGAAGAACACTTTCTGGGACACTGAAATGACATCAACTAAATAAAGTTATCTGACAGATACTTGAAATATTGCTAAGAAATTACACCAGCAGAAATGTATTAACTTTTGTCAATGTACTTTGAAATTGGAAGCCTAGTACAGAACACTGAGAAGCATGAGTAAAGGTTAAACACACCAACTAAGCTACAATTTATTCTAATCTGAAATTCAAATGCTCATACTCAGTGTGGATGCAACATCTCAAGCTTTAGAGCTTTGGCAGGCCAACCAGATGACATGAGTAATGTTGAGTGAAAGAGTAAGTAAAGTAATTTATTGAAGAAGGAAGTAAAGACATTAACTTTTAAAGACATTGACTTTTAAAAGACATTAACTTATTGAAGGAAGAAGTAAAGAGATCAACCACACAAAGGACCTTTAGATCAAACTTTACACAATCAAGATGAAACACCCAGTTTGCCAGATACCGGGAACAGAACTGTGCACATGACTTGGGGGTGGGAGCGAGTAACAGCAAACGTATATAAGCTTTGAAATCGTCTGTAATAGCTGAGAAGCTTGATGAGGCCCCTTTGATTCCCTGCTTCTCCCAAAAGCTTTTAAAGCTTTTGTTAACAAACTGTGTCTGACTCACTGTAGAATCGTACTTGGTAATATCTTACATTGAGGCAGGTTGGGAACCGAGGGACCTCTTAAACAAGATACGCATTCGCTCACTTGAACATCAATCACTAAATAACTAGCAATGAATTGGGAAGGAAATGCTGATTAGGTTTCAGCCAATGTGGCAACTTCCATGAATGCAGCACCCTGTTAATGAAACAGAACCTCCAACCCTTACAGCAACCTCCTCTCCTGCTCCTGCTGACTGTCATCAGCCTACTGCCTCCATTGACATCCTGGCTTTTGCATGCATAGTGGAGCATCTATTTGACAGGTGGAAAAATACTGGTAAAAGCCGTAAAAATGAAGAGTCACTAACATTAATTGTCCACTTCCTCCGATGGAGCAGCTGGTCTGCTTCCCAGTCCATGTCTGCAAAAGTTGCCCAGCAACAGGTATATACTAGGAATCATCCTGGTGTGATTCCCCACTATTTTCAACTTCAAATCCATTGCAGCAGCATCACAAAGATTCAGTGCAATGTTACAAATCAATGAGCTTCTATCAGAGCAGGTGAGACTTAGTGTTCTATTAAAAGGCCATTTGCCTGAAGTGTTAACTCTGTTTCTGTCTACATCAATGGCACCAGATTGGTTGAGCTTCCAGTATTTTCTGTTTTTATTTCAGGACATCCTGAAGCAATTTACCATCAATTAAGCACTTTTGCAGCATAGCTTGTGAACTTTGGAAATTAATGCATGTCAAGCTCCCAACAACCATGTTGAGATAATGACTAGATTGCCTGTTTTGTGATGTTAGTTGAGTGATAAATATTGCCTATGATTTCATTGTCTCTTCTGCCTGTCTTCAGCTAATGCTATTCCATCTTTTATGTCCACTAGACAGGGAAGATGGGGCTTCAGTTTCTCATCTCAGCTAAAATACAACTTCTCTGACAGTGCAACACTTGCTTAGCACTGTCTTGAAGCATTGTCCTTGATCTTGTGCTCTGGAGTGGAAAATAGTGAAATCTTGCACTCATTACTTGGATTTGGAGTGAAGGAATGTCAGAACATTGGTCCATTGCTGTCACGGAATCACACATCTATTTCTAACAAAAAAGTGATTTTTTTTCCATTTTGTACCAGTATTCAAATGGTGAACATAATAATTGTGTGATTAAATTCCTGTCTCATTGCTCAATTGGTTTCATTTGGGTTAGGAATTGAGCTATTCTCAGACTGGTCTAAACGTTGATCAAAATTTTTTTCAACCAAATAAGCTGAAATTGTAGAGGCATATTGCTATTAAATACAAACAAAGGTGCTCATTTGGACATTTGTGGAATAGCTCACTGGTTAAGCAGAGAGAGAAGTTTAGTACAGAGACAAAATTGTCAAGACAATTCAAAACTGACAAGATGCTACTAAAAATGTGCTTTTTTAAAAAAAATTAGCATTAGAAGTGACAGCATATTGAGTTCAGTGATTACAGTTTAAAGCATTTTTTTGGGATCGGATAAAATAGGATTTCTGATTTGAGCCAATATTATTTTTCACTCATGAAATAGCTCCAATGATAGTCTGCTATTTGTTTTCTTTCTTAGGACCAGATGTTGCTGCGTTGCTGTGAATGTCACCTGCTGTCACTCTGTCAAATTCACTGGTCCATGCAGTGAACGCCTTTGGCAAGCTTGTATAGAATGTAACAAAGCTCAAGGCCTTGCAGTTTCATCTCAATGTGCTCTGCTCTGCTTTGAAAGCTTCATAGTAAATTTGAAAATAATTGCAAATATCTTGCATTGACAGGATTGATTTATGAAGTATCTTCAGTGCTGACATTTTTGAAAATAGGAGCTCATTATAAACAGTACTTTATTGTTGAATTTATTGCAGCTGCTTGGATTTCAATGATCCTTGATTTCTCTTTGAATAAGTTCTGGTGGAGTGCCTTCTCTTGAAATAACTAAAGACTGCTTATGAAAAGGCAGGCTTACCTGACGAGATGATTTACATTTCCCTTTTCCTGCAGACTACATGCATAACAAGTGCTTTTTGTTCACCGACCAAAATTTGCTATTAACTTGGTATACATGTTTCAGCGGAAGGTTAATGTATGTGTTTTAGATTAATTCGGGTTTTTGCACACTTTGCAGGTTCCCACTATTTTGGATACCTATAAGAAGATACATAATTCTCAACAGACTACAAAATAAAGAACTCAAAATGAAATGTGATGAATAGAGACTGGCACATGTATAAACTCTCCTAGTTAAATTTGCCAAGTCAGGCACGTGAGAGATAGCAAAAACTGAGCTATGATTTAATATCACATTTAACAATTATTTATATTGATCACAAGGTCAAATAGACAACTGTATATTGGCAAAGTTAGTATTTAAACTTGGAAGCCATGGGTAAAGGAAACTTGACTTTGACAAACTGTTAATCGTGCCTTCAACTTGTCCCTTTTTTGCTTCAGATCAAGTTGACAGTATTAAAATAAACAGCTACAAACATTTGAGTAGCAGAGCTGCAACACATAAATATGACAATCCATATATAAACACATTTTAAAAACATAATTAGCCAATGGGTGTGTCAATCCAAACATAGGCAAAATTGGGGACAGATATGCTTTTGGACTAGCTCAGGAGAAAATTTAACAATAAGATTATTATATTAAAGAGAAACAATTAAATGACATTATCAGTAATTATTGGAAAATAATCTATGTATCTTGAAGATGGGGCTGTGAAAGGGTGAACAATAGTCAGTCAAGATCTGTTAAAGGAACATTATTGTTGTGGTCCTTTAAAACTGAAGTTTATACTTCGAACGCACAGCCTTAGATGATAAGGAGAAGTTCTGCTCTTTTGGACAGTTTATTTTTCTCTTCGCTTGTGAGATTTAGGCATCACGGCCTGGAAGAGCATTTATTTCCCATCACGAACTGCCTTTGAGAAAGCGGTGGTGTGCTGTTTCTTGAAAAGTTAGTGTCGATGGGTTCACAGTGCCATTATAGAGGGAATTCCAGGATTGTGACCTGGCAACAGCGAGGAAATGGCAATATATTTGGGGTGGCACGGTGGCTCAGTGGTTAGCACTACTGCCTCCCAGTGCCAAGGACCTGGGTTTGATTCCACCCTCGGGTGACTGTCAGACATTCTCTCAGTATCTGCGTGGGTTTCCTCTAGGTGCTCTGGTTTCCTCCCATAGTCCAAAGACGTGCAGGCTAGGTTGAATGGCCATGCTAAATTACCCATAGTATTCAGGGATGTGTAGATTCTGTAGACTATAGGGGGATGGGTCTGGGTGGGGTGTTCTGAGGGTTGGTGTGGATTTGTTGGGCTGAAAGGCCTGTTTCTACATTGTAGGGATTCTATAGTTCTATGATTCCCAAGTCAGGATGGTGATTAACTTAGTGATTTCTGCCTGTCTGGTGCCCTTGTCCTTCTAGATGGAAGTGGTCATGGGCTTGGAAGGTGCTGTATCAGAGTCTTTGGCAAATTTTTGCAGTGTATCTTATCAATAGGATACACTGTTTCTAGAGAGCATGGATTGTGGAGGGAGTAGATGTTTGTGGATATGGTGCCAATCAACTGGGCTGCTTTGGCCTGGATGGTATCAAGCTCCTTGAGTGTTGCTGGAGTGGCACAGCTAAGTGGGGAATATTGCATCACACTCCTGACTTGTCCCTGGACGATAGTGTACAGGCTTTGGGGAGTCAGAAAGTGCATCATTTGCTGCTGTTTTCTTAGCTCTGACCTGCTTTTGTAACCTCTGTATTTATGCAATGAGTTCAGTTGAGTTTCTAATCATTGGTAACCCCAAGGTTGTTGATGATGGGTGATTCAGTGACTGTAACGCTGTTGAATTTCAAGGGATGGTGGTTAGATTGTCACTTATTGGAGATGGTCATGGCCTGGCATTTGTGTGACATGCATGTTACTTGCCACTTGTCAACACAAGCCTAGATATTGTCTGGATCTTGTTGCATTTGAATACAGAATGATTTCGTACCTGAGGACTCATAAATGGTGCTGAACATTGTGAAATCACCAGCGAACATCCCCACTTCTGACCTTATGATGGAATGAAAATTGTGGCTGAAGATGTTTGGGCCGAGGACACTATCATGAAGAGTTCCTGCAGCAATGTCCTGAAGCTGACATAACTGACCTCCAACAACTACAACCTTCTTCCTTTGTTCGAAATCAGGGAGATTATCTGCCCAAGCAGAGCTGATGTACCCTCTGTGACTTGTTTCTCATGTTATCCAACCATGAAGGGGTCAGGTAGCTTCCATACCATTGGGTTTATCGAGACCTTGAAAAGCCTTCTCTTACGTCAACTACAATTGTATCTACAGCAAGAGTAGGGCCACTCCAGGTGGGTTGACTTGCAACTTTGACTGTGAGAATTGGTTTTTGCCAAGAAAGAGTGGACCTCCTTTCTGGGAGTTAGGGAGGTTGGTCCCTGTCCTACTGGAAGCATGCATCATCCTCTCTCACATCACCACTCATTACACCTTTATAACTCTTACAACTACCCCTTCCCCTAACAGCATCTCAAAGCTTATCACTTTCAGCACTACCCTCCCCCCCGACCACCACCCCAGTTCTCCAGCCTACACTCATCAATACTTCAGACTTGCCTAAATCAAGCATCTGTTTGATGAAGGTCAGTTGGCAATCCCCGCACTGACCATTGCATGACAAAAATGCCAGGGAATTGGATTGGCTGGCAGCCATTTGAGGCAGGATTAACTCTTGAGTGAGGGGATGCAATTCTTGTCTACACACAATTATGGCTCCATGGTGCATGAAACAGCCAGAATTGGCCAGGATGCGTTCTTCACTAATTCCACAGACATTGTGGCAAAGCAAGATGCCCACCAATTGAAATACCCTACCCATAGAATCATTGAATGGTCACACTTCGCAAGGAGTCTGTTTGAGTCTGTAAGGCATCTGCAAGAATAATTTAGCTGGTTCTACTTCCTCCTCACTCCGTCACAGGTATACAAGTTCATTCTCTACAGATCCTTATCCAATTCCTTTTGAATCCACACTTGAACCTCCCTCCCCGAGTAGTCAAGAAACACATTTTATATCATATCCACCCACTGCACAAAATAGTTTTCCTCATGAAACCTTTGATTTTTGCTGCAAATCACAGTCTGCTCTGCTTACCTGTGAAAGGATTTTCAACGCTTCCCAATCACACCTCAAGTTAACCTTCTCTTCTCCAAAAGGAACAATATCAGCTCTGAAAGTGTCACTTGATGGCACTGTTAATGGCCCCTTCCCCAGCTCCACCCATCCCCCGTCTATTTATTTCTGGACTCCCTTCCCCCTCCCCCCATTTTTGAATAAGGGTCCCGACCTGAAACATCAACTCTCCTGCTCCTCAGATGCTGCCTGCACTGCTCTGTCCCTCCAGCTCCCCACTGTGTTATCCCTTTTGCCAATGTGTTTATGATCGAGAGTAGATTGAAGGGATGGTAAGCAGGCTGTTTGGATTTGGGATTGACCTGCTTTTTGTGCACAGGATAAACCTAGGCAATATTCCACATTACCTGGTAAATACCAATGTTGTTGTTTTACAGGAACAATTTGTCTTGGGTCTGAGGTTAGATTGGAGCACAAGTATTCAATACTGTTGCCAAAATGTTGTCAGAGTCCATCGCCTTTACAGTATCCATTGCTTTCAGCCATGTCTTGACACTATTTGGGGTGGATTTATTTGGCTGAAGGCTTCTGATGCTGGAGTCCTCAGCATGCCGGATTGGATCATCCACTTGACACCTTTTTCTACAGATGGTGCAAATGGGGTAGCCTCATCTTTTAGACAGTTGTGCTGATGGCACATGTCATTGAGCATGATAATTCTTGTGAAGCCTCCTCTTGGAGTTAGTTAATTAATTTCTCATTTATGATTAAATGCCAGCTTAAATCAGATCTATTGGTTGTACAATTGTGCAGCTCTGGCTGTCACGTGCTGCTTCCACTGTTTGGCATGCAGGTTATGCTTTGTTGTAACCTCACCAGATTGACACCTAATTGTTATGTGTGCATGGTGTTGCTCCTGGCATGCCCTCTTCTACTCTTTGATGGACCAGGTTTGATCCTATGACTTGGTGTTAACTGTTGAGTGGAATACTAATCAGTCTATCATGTTATAGATCGCAATTCAATATCATTCCATTTCTGCTGATAGCCGTAAATTGTGCAATGCTAGAATGCTCAAAATCTATCCCCAGTTTGCATGGTGATAGTATCATATAGGACTTTGCCTCCACAATGACTGTGTGGTGCTTACTCCTACCAATAATATAATGGACAAATGCATTTGTAACAGGTAGATTGGCGAGGACAACACCTAATAACTTTTACCACTTATTGGTTCCCTCATCACCTTGCTGCAACTCCAGTCTATCAGTTATGTTTTACAGCAGTCAGCTAGCTCTCTTAGGAATGGTAATACTGCAACCACCCACAAATGACAAAAGCAGCTGCACCCAAAGAAGATGGCTAGAGTTTCAACTTATACCCAGATCTATATTACACCAGTGAATTTGCAATGATATTTCAGCAAGTATTTTCTTCAGTTATTATAACTCGTCCAGAAGGCGGAAGAAATAACTGCCGTAAGTGAATCGTATGAATATTTAAAGTTTCATAGAATTCCTACAGTGTGAAAGCATGCCATTCAGCCCATCGAGTCCAAAACCGACCTTCTGAAATGCATCCCACCTGGACCTACGCCAGCCCTTTAATCCCACATTTCCCATGGCTAATCCACCTAGCCAGCACATTTTTGGACTCTGGGAGGAAACCGGAGCACCCAGACAAAACCCACATAGACACAGGGAGAGAGACAATTGCCCAATGGTGGGATTGAACCCAAGTCCCTGGTACTGTGAGCCACTGTGCCATCCCACTTCATTTCAAATTATTCTGTGTCTTTACAGATTTGAATTTGGATCAATGCTAATGAAGTTCTATTTGTTTGCATCAGTTTCATCTTGTCTACTGTCCTCACCCGAGTGTTAAAGGCACATATTGAAACATCACTCAAGGGCAGGCTATAGATAATGGAAATAGATTTAAAGTGACTTTCCACCTGTAAACCCTTAGCAGTAAGAAGCAGTGATGAGGTATCCAGTTTTGGATCAAGAGTGATATATATTTTGTTACTGTCCTGATCCAAATAAGTCGTGAGCCTAACACTTTCACAGGTTGAGCAGGATCTTCTGCCGAAGTTATCAATTTTCTGCACCATGCAATCGGGATTCAACTCTCAAAAGTCCTTGCAAACACCAGTTAAATCTTGTAACATTCTAGTTTCATATTCAATTAGTGCCAAGGGCAGAATTTAATCCATTTAAAATTCCAGTGGCAAGGCTCTAGGCTTATTTGATGGGACAGTGGTGACAGAAGAAGAATTTCAACTAATACACAACCATTTCTTACCTCGTAGATTGTGGGGAGGCTATTCCCTTTATATGCTCATAATGTTAAATCAAGAATCAATGACAATGTGCGTGAGGCATGCCATTGGTTGTTGCAGTGTTTTGCTTTTCTGATTAAAAGACGTATAAAAGTGCAAACAAGGATTTAGGACTGTACAATCAACAGTAAGAAATATAAATAAGAACAGCATCCACAATGCCTATTACTACTGCAAAGAGAGAAAACTACAGAGATTCCTTAACGCTGGAGCAGGAGTCCATCTGTTCTTCCCTCGTAACCAATTCTATCTTCTATAAGAATAAGTATTTTGACTGCAGAGCTAGATTGATAATGGATAATCCAAGTACTTCAAACAAACTTAGAAATAATGAGTGGCTGGGCAGACTTGACTAAAATCAATAGCTTAAGTCAAATAAAAACAGGGAGTTAAAGTTTTCAGAGTTGTGGTAGATTGCAAAGGCAGTGTAGGTATGAGGGAGAAAGCTGTGGGCTCTCCATAAGAACATAACACAACAAAAATTAGGAGCAGATTTAGTCCATTCAGCCCTTTAAGTCTGCTCTGCCATTCAGTCATGGCTGATGTTTCTCAACCCTACTCTCCTGCCTTCTCCCCGTAACCCTTGAGTCTCTCACTACCTATCTCTGTCCTAAATTCGCTTAATGATTCGGCACTCACAGCCTCCTGTAGCAATGTGGTCCATAGATTCACCACCTCTGGCTGAAAAAAATGCCTCGTCATCTTAATTCTAAAGGGTTGTCCTTTGACTCTAAGGCTGTGAACATAAGAACATAACACAACAAAAATTAGGAGCAGATTTAGTCCATTCAGCCCTTTAAGTCTGCTCTGCCATTCAGTCATGGCTGATGTTTCTCAACCCTACTCTCCTGCCTTCTCCCCGTAACCCTTGAGTCTCTCACTACCTATCTCTGTCCTAAATTTGCTTAATGATTCGGCACTCACAGCCTCCTATAGCAATGTGGTCCATAGATTCACCACCTCTGGCTGAAAAAAATGCCTCGTCATCTTAATTCTAAAGGGCTGTCCTTTGACTCTAAGGCTGTGACCTCAGATCCTCATCTTCCTATTAGTGGAAACGTCTTCTCCATGTCTACCCTATCCAGGCCACTCAGTATTCTCTAAGTTTCAATGAGATCCACCCGCCAGTCCCTTGAAACTCCGTCAAATGCAGACCCAGAGGCCCCAACCGCTCCTCATGTGACAAGCCCTTCAGGCCTGGGATCATTCTTGTAAACCACCTCTGGACCCCCACAACACCAGCACATGCCAGCATATCTTTCCTTACACAGAATGGTAGAACCCTTACAATGTGAAAGCAGGCCATTTGGCCTACCAAGTCCACACCAACCGCCCCCACCCCCCACCCCCGAATAGCATTCCACCTAGACTCAGGGAAACAGAGGCAGGGAAAACAGTTACATACAGGGTCCAAAACTTCTCATACTATTACAAATATTGTCTGACCAGAGCCTTTTACAATCTGAGCTGAACATCCCTGATCCTAAACACTAGCTCTCTTAAAAATGAAGGCTAGCCTTGCATTTGCCTTTCTGACTGCTTACTGAGACTGCATGACAAACTTTCAGAGAATCCTGAATTAGGACTCACAAGTCCCTTTGTGCTTCACATTTCTGAAGCCTTTCCCTGTTTAGAAAATAGTCTGTACCCCTATTCATCTAACCAAAGTGCACAACCTCACAATTTCTCACGTATTTTATCTGCAACTCTTTTATGGCTCTCCTAGCCTGCCCAAGTTCTTCTGCAGCAACCCTGTTTCCTCAACACTACCTGTCCCTCTATCTACCTTTGTTTCATCTGCAATCATAGCAAATATGCCCTCAGTTCATTCATCTAGATCATTAGTATTTAATGTGAATAGTCATGGTCCCAAATCAGACCCCTGCGGAACTCCACTAGTCACTGGATGCAACCCTGAAAAAAAGATGCCTTTATCCCCACTCTCTGCCCTCTGCCAGTCAGCTAATCCTCTATCCATACCAGTATCTTGCTCCTAACACTATGGGTTCTTATCTTATTTTGTAGCCTCCTGTTTGCATTTTCTCAAAGGTCTTCTGGAAATTCAAATAAATCACATCCTCCAAGTTTCCTAACTTGCTTGTTAACTCCTCAAAGAATCAAAACAGTTTCATCAAGCATGACCTCACCTTGGCAAAGCTGTGCTGACACAGTCCAATTTTAGCATGCACTTCCTAGTACTCTGCAATCTCATCCTGAATACTGGACTCTGAAACCTTATCAAAAACTGAAGCCAAGCTACAGTTACCTACAGTTTCCTATCTTCTGCCTTTCTCCCTTCTAACACAGCGGTGTTGCATTAGTCATTTTTCAGCCTTCCGGCATTCTCCCTGACTCCAGTGATTCCTGAAAAATTACCACCAATGCCTCTACAATCTCCTCAGCTATTTCCTTCAGAACTCTTGGGTGTAGTCCATCTGATTTGTGCAATTTAGCACTTTCAGACCTTCCAACTTCCCCAGCATCATCTCCTTCAATGATGGCTACTCTATTCACCTTTGTCCCGATTCTCTTTAAGTTCTGGTATGCTGCTGGTGCTTTCCACTGGGAAAACTGATACAAAATACTTATTCAAATCCTCTTCTATTTCTCTGATCCCCATTGTTAATTCTGAATAGCTCCTGAGCTACAGTAACAAAGGATTTCTGTTGCTCATAGAACTACAGACACCATTAATCATTCTTCTCTGGATTGGAGGTGTGAAAAGCTGGACAAAGTTGCCACTGTTTACAACATTTCACATTTGTTTTGTGCTCATCTCACTGGTGTACCTTTTATCAGGAGCGTAGCATTTTTTTTTAAAAAAAGGACCCCATGGGAAGACATTGGAAACATGCACAAAAGGGTGACATAATCCATGTGGTCAGTTTTTTTGGAGAAAACAGCAAGATGACCCTCACAACTGTCATCTTGGAAATGTGCTGTAAAATCATTTAAAGCCTTCAGAAATAGGGCTTTGTTCTGTTGAGGTTCAAAAGTAAAACATCATCTCCGCAAGTTCTGTTTGATGCCTAATTTTCTGTAACTCTGATCTTGCCTTTTATCGTGAATTATTAAAGCAGAACATAGTGGATCTGCAAGTCAATGTACACGTGTGGAGTGCATTTACTGTGATACATTCGTCAGCATGCTAGTGAGGAATTTTAACGTAACATTTTGGTATCTTTACAGTCATAAACAATCTGATGGGAAATTTGAGGTTTTTAAAAAGCCTAAATGCATTTTTTTTTGATGGGAGCTCAGAGGCTCATTCTTGTGCTTTGGTTTGATTGCTCGGATCTTTGGGTCAACATATTGAAAGAGAAACTATCCGCCCAACTGTGGAACATACCAGCAAAAATAGAAACTAGTATTTAGATAATGCCTTTCACTGCTTCAGGATAAACCAAACTGCTTTGCAGCCTGAAGGTGTGGTGACATTGATGCAATATAAGTAGTGAAATTGACAGAATCGGCATGGGGAAGTTAAAGTCCAAATTATAACTGCCCCCTACTTGGTTTCCACCAGATTGGGTGAGTGATAATTGGGGCACGGTTTCAGTGAGGAGGGGAGAGAATTGTAGAAACAATGTTATGGGTATACAAATATTATGTGGAATAGTGCACAATAATGTTGTACGTTCTAAAATGACCTAAGAAGAAGTTGCCACATTAATACCTAAGTGAGGGTGATAAATTATTGTCATGCTGAAGGTGATTCGCCCTTTTCAACGCACCCAGAAAACGCACAATATAAATAAGTCTGATAGAAAACTAGCTATTCCTGAACTCCAAATAAATTCACCGGTTTCATAAATGATTTCTTCACACTAGGTTTTCTGGCGTGGAGTCTTTTTCCTCATGTCTATTTGGTGGAAAGGAATGAGTGCAATTTTAGCATCAGTATATTACATGTACTTAACCTTACTAGATTCTGGAGGCTTTTGTTTTCTTTTCATTAGCAAGCTAAGGGAAATTATACTAATGGGTAATGATGAGATATGACATGTAATGCATGTTTGAATGTCTCTCTATGGTTACCTTCTGTTTTTTTAATGACATGAACTATTAGAATACAACCAAATTATGCACTTCTTCAGGCTTCAATGCATTTTCTCCCCATAGAAGAGATATAATTGAACATGAATTATGAGATCACTCAGCCACGAGTCATAGTGTTTTTGCGGCATGCAGACAAAAACACTGGAAGTCTAAAAAAGTCAAAGTGGTTTTTATGCATAAACATTTTTTTACTAACTGGTTTGCCCAGAAAATCTTTTATTTACTGTTCTGCAACAAAAGCAAAACAGGAAGTGTGGTGGTGCATGGAAATAAGTACAATTATCAATTCTGGCTAGAATTTATCTATACTAAACTGTTGAAGTCTCCATTTCTCAGATGGCGGTAATGGTCCCAAATGCAATTTTTAAATAACTTCTCAAAGTGTTCCTTCTGAAGATTGGTGTGTGAGGAGAACCATCCACAGTTCTACAACAATTGACATTTTACTCTCAATCACAAACAGTAAGGTTATTGATATGAGCTCAGTCCAACAAAAAATTGTATGTACCACATCCTTGATTAAAATATTGTAAAATGGGACCCCTCCATTAGCAATTCTGATAGAAGGCATAAGACAACAACAAGTCAGATGCTCACTCACGTTGGTATGGTACGGCATTTTTATGCCAAACATCAAACAACCTGTCCTGGACTTGCAATGTAGATGCGATGGTCAAGAAGGTCCAACAATATTTCTTCTTCCTCAGGCGGCTCAGAAAATTTGGTATGTCCGTAAGAACCCGCACAAACTTCTACAGACGCACAATTAATAGCACACTGCCTGGGTGCAGAACAGCCTGGTATGGCAACTGCTCTGCTCAGGACCATAAGAAACTATAGAAGGTGTGCACAACCCAGACCGTCATGGAAACAAACGTTCCATCTATCTACATGGCTCGCTGCCCCAGAAAAGCTGCCAACATCATTAAAGACGCATTGCACCTCGGTGATGATGCCCTATAACTCTTCTGTCAGACAGAAGATACAGAAGCCTGAACACATGTACCATCAAGTTCAGGAACAGCTTCTTCCCAGACATTATTAGACTGTTGAATGGCTCTCCAGCCTTAAATTATGCTGATCTTGTTAACATTGATCTAACCTAGCACACACCCTATGCAATGTAATCTGTATGCCTCTGTCTAAGTCTTTTTGATCTGTACATCGTTGCTTATTATGATCTGCCTGTACTGCTCATAAACAGAACTTTTCACTGTACTTGGGCAGCGTGACAATAAAACAATCAATCAGTCTCCCACCTGCAAAAGAAATGCATACATTGTCAATTACACTTGAAGTTACCCACTACCCACTATACACACAGTTGTAGTCATGCATTAGCAGTTTGTTATTGTCATCAGTCTTTGCACAAGTATTGTATGCACAGGGCTGAATCTTACACTTTCTTTTGTGAGTTTGTTTCATAAAGATGTTGGAAGGTTTCTTGCTTTGAAGCCTCCAAGAATTATGTATCTTATCAAATTTGCCTCATTAACTTCCTCGGTGCTCAGAAACTGCAGGAATGCAGCAACTCATGTGATTGCCTGGCTGCTTGCATCAACAGGTTGGTGGCTACCAATTAGATCCATGCCTGGTAAAATGTACACAGTTTTCTAAGTAAGGTCTAGCCTGACTTCCATTCAGTTGAAGCAAAAGTTCACTGCTTTCTACACTCAAGTTCTCTTGTGATAAAAGCTAACATACCAGTAGTTTTCCGAATTGCCTGCTGCACCAGCATATTAGTCTTCAGTGACTCGTTTGCAAGTACTACCAGATCCCTTTGTATATTGTTTCAGAGATAGTAGGAATTGCAGATGTTGGAGAATCTGAGATAACAGGGTGTAAAGCGGGATGAACACAGCAGACCAAGCAGCATCCGAGGAGCAGGAAAGCTGATGTTTCGGGCCTAGATCCTTCTTCCAAACTGGGGGAGGAGAAGGTGGTTCTGAAATAAATAGGGACGGGGGGAGGCAGATAGGAGATGGATAAAGGAGAAGATAGGTGGAGAGGAGAAAGACAGGTCAAAGAGGCGGGGATGGAGCCCATCAAAGTGAGTGTAGGTGGGGATTAGGGAGGGGGCAGGTCAGTCCAGGGAGGACAGACAGGTCAAGGGGGCAGAATGAGGTTAGTAGGTGGGAGATGGGGGTGGGACTTGAGGTGGGAGGTGGGGATAGGTGGGAAGAAGGGCAGGTTAGGGAGACAGGGACAAACTGGGCCGGTTTTGGGATGCGGTAGAGGAAGGGGAGACTTTGCAGCTGGTGAAGTCCACATTGATAACATTGGGGTTGCAGGGTTCCCAAGCAGAATATGAGATGCTGTTCCTGCAACCTTCAGGTGGCATCGTTGTGGCACTGCAGGAGGCCCAGGATGGACATGTTGTCTGAGGAATGGGAGGGGGACTTGAAATGGTTCGCCACTGGGAGGTGCAGTTGTTTAGTGCAAACCGAGTGTAGGTGTTCTGCTTGTTCCAGTTGTGGCCTCCTCTACATCGAGGAAACCAAGCAGAGGCTTGGGGACTGCTTTGTGGAACACCTATGCTCAGTTCTTTTGTAAGTAATAATAATCTATTTTACAGAAGGATTTTCCAGGAAACTTTATATTTGGATCCAAAATGTTTTTCGTGAGCGAGGTGATTACTGTTAAAAAAACTTAAACAAAGGTATAACTGTGCACTAAAGCAATCATGAACTCTTTTTTAGAAGTGATTTTAAGACTCCTGACCTGGTCATAGCACACTTAAAAACCCTCTCCAGGAAATAACTAAAGTGGCCTCACTATTAATGTAAAGCTTCGGTCGCCCATGATATTGAATCAGGTCTTCCTGCTTCCTGGTAAGATACCTGTCCAAGATTTTCTGCATTGGGCACTACTTAAAAATATTCAGAAAAGTACCAGCATATAATTCTATTCCCTATGCAGACTTAATGTGGAAATGTACCTCATACGTGGTAATGACACAGCCTGCAATTAGAAAATCAGTGTAATTGTTCTAAATTAGAAACTCTGAATATGAAAGTGATAAAAATAGCACACGTGATTCATTCTGAAATCGGTGATCAAGTCGACAAAATGCCATCAATGAGAACTTTGATTAACAACCCTGTGAAATGTTGTATGATGAGGCATCATTAAAGTAGTGGAGTATCCTTATAACCAACAAAGAACTGAGTGCAAGATGTGAAAACATGAAAATATCTTGTACCAATATGCAAAAGTGTGTTTTGAAAAACTTGGATGTTCAATTCTTAAAGCAGTGTTTCTAAACAAAAAAAAGCAGCATTTAAAAGGGGCAGTATTAATTACACACAGATAATGAAAAAGGATTGAACATTATTTAACTAATTGTCCATTTTCTCATGTTTCATTGAGAGTTTTTCTCTGCAAAGGTTTGTCAACGTATGAGGTCAAATTTGCCTGAACAACGACCCAAGCTGCCCTCTCATCTGATTCAGTCCCATTCTACTCCAAACAATTCACCATTGCTGGGATATCCCAGAATGCCAGCCTGCATCATACCAATCTCATTGCAGACTCACCTATCAAGAGAAATGCTTAGTAAAGTAGCAAGAAGGTCAATGACATTCTCCACTCCAGTAATGTAAGTGCCACTGTCTTCTCTCTTCGACCTCACAGTCACTGGCTCCCTGCTGCTGCAGAACCTACCAAGGTTCATGCTGTGCCACTCTCACTATTACCTGCAACATCTTCTCACACTCACTATCACCCTCTCCTTTACTGACACTAATAACATGGCATGCCCTTTGGTGCATCACCTACTTTCTTCTTTGCCTCTCTCTCAGCTCCAACAGGGCTGAAAGAGTCAAGATGGTGGGCTGCCATACATTTGGCTCCTCACCCCGATGAGAAGAGGGACCAGACATTGACCACCTCAAAAGGCCGACTGACGAGGTGTTAGCCACTGATCTAGTTTCAGAGACTACCCTTGACTTACAGTGTGAGGACCTCCCAGCAAAAAAGGCTATCCCTCTTGACTTAGCCTCAGAGTCATGGAAACAGACTCTTTGGTCCAACTAGTCCATGTCAAACATAAACTTAAACTAAACTAGTCCCACCTGCCAGCTCTTGGCTCATATCCTTCCAAACCTTCCCTATTCAGGTATTCATGTACCTATCCAAATAACTGTTAAATGTTGCAATTGTACCTACATCTCCCATTTCCTCAGGAAGTTCATTTCACACACGAATCACCCTCTGCGTAAAAAAAAACTTTCCCCTCATGTTTTTTTGAATCTTTCATCCTAGCGAAAAGACAATGACCGTTAACTCTATCTATACCTCTCATTATTTTATAAATTTCTGTCAGGTTGCCTCTCAACCTCCTATGCTCCAGTGAAAATCAGTCCCAGCTTATCCAGTCTTTCTTTGTAACTCAAGTTTTCCATACCTGGCAACAGCCTGGTAAATCTCTTCTGAACGCTCTCCAGCTTAATAACATCCTTCCTATGACTGGGTGACCAGAACTGGATGCAGAATTCCAGAAAACGCCTCATCAACATTCTTTCCAATCTTAATATGACTTCCGAACTCGTATATTCAAAGGACTGAGCAATAAAAGCAAACATGCCAAATGCATCTTTAACCATGCTGTCTATATAGACAGAAAACTTCAAATAATTACGTACCTGCACTCCTAGGCCTCTCTCTTCTACAATATGACCCAAGACCCAACCATTAATTGTATAAACCCTATTCTTAGACCTGTTGTTAATCACTATAAGCTTCATGGCTTTGTGTCTGTACCAACCAGCTTGGCAATACAGCAGTATGGTGAGCTTGCTCCCATGGGTTTCGAGATAAGATCTAAAAAGGTGAGGCAAGGATGCTTAGAGTGTTCAGGTGGACTCGAAGTGAATCAGTACTAAGAGAGCAAGTGAACATCCCAGCGAGGCAAAGAAAATGCCTGCTGGAGAAACACAGCAGGTCTGGCAATGTCTATAGAGAGAACAACAGCTTCTGCCGTTCTTTGCATTTAGTTTAGCCCAGAGATACAGCCTGGTCCTGCCTATGACCTGGATGTGTGTCACTGGCTGCAAAGCATCCTTTCTGCAACATTGCAATGACAACTACCACTGTGACCTGAGGTGCAGCTTTTCTCTGCAGATGGGACTGATAAGTGGATCAGACATATGTCATGAAGGTTATTGAAGGCTGGCACATGCTGGATGCCAATATCCATAGAAATTGGTTGTGTATGACTGGTGCCCATGGAGTATTCCTGGAGATATTGATGTTTGGTTTCCAACATGGAGGTCCTTTGGAGCAAGCAGCAAGTTGTAGGCACCAGAGAGTCGCTCCGGCTTCCCTGTTGAGAATTTGTGACATTCAGTTTGCTTGGGTTGGACATATGATATAAAGCTGTCTGATAATGAGGTGAGATCTACAGTTAATAAGGTCTATGCAATAAATAACTCTCTTCGTAGGAAATTCATCACGACCTTGCAAGAATCTTATGTTGGCCCATGGAACTTAGATAAAAGAAGCACCGAGTTTTTTTTCCTGACACTGAGATAGGCCTCTCTGTATACTTTGCCACATTTTTTGCTAAATAGGATTCCACCCATTAACTTTTTTTTGATGGTGGGTTTCAATTGCATGGTTTTCAGGCCTAAGGATAAGTGGCCGATTATTGAGATGTGAGGTGATAAGCTTCTTTGCTAAATCATTGTGAATATTAAGGATACTCTACCGCCCTGGGCTGTGTATGCTCTAAGCTGAATATATTTAATGCAGAAACAGATAGACTTTTGGTCTCTTTGGAATAAAGGGAGAAGACAAGTAAGTGGAACTGAGACTAAAAAACAACTTTTATCATATTATCATAGCACAGCAGCCTTCAGGGGTATATGATCTGTTCATGCCAACCGATTTCTCAAACCAACCACCATGATCTCTTGTATCTTTTGTGCCCATTTACAGCCCTTTTTCTCATCATGCACTCCATGCCAACTCATACAATATCCGCCAAGGGCCAAACTCAGGAGCTATGCTGAGATTGAATAAACTTCTAAATCTCTCTTACAGACTTTGTATATGCAAACAAACTCACATTCACATTGAGACATATAAAATAATCAGAGGGTTAGATAGGGTGGATAGGGAGACCCTTTTTCCTAGGATGGTGACAGCGAGCACGAGGGGGCATAGCTTTAAATTGAGGGGTGAAAGATATAGGACAGATGTCAGAGGTAGTTTCTTTACTCAGAGAGTAGTAAGGGAATGGAACGCTTTGCCTGCAACGGTAGTAGATTCGCCAACTTTAAGTACATTTAAATCGTCATTGGACAAGCATATGGACGTGCATGGAATAGTGTAGGTTACATGAGCTTCAGACTGGTACGACAGGTCGGCACAACATCGAGGGCCAGAGGGCCTGTACTGTGCTGTAGTGTTCTATGTTCTATGCAATACGGGATAACAAAGTGTAGAGTTGGATGAATATGTTCATTTTATGCATTTAAATCCCTTCACGCACTTGAGTTCCAGTAACATGAACATTTATATTCATAAACTCACATCAAAAGCTGCTCATCCTTCATCTCTTCACTATGTGAATCAAACTGTGAATTTTTAGCCCTCCAACCTGCACGTGATGACGATACGTTGTGGAAAGCAGTCAGCCAATAATATTATAATGATAGCACCTAAGATTATGTCAACTAGCAGTTATTGAAACTGTTAGCACAGATTCTTTTTACATCTCAAATATTTTTAAACAGTGGGCCATTTAAATAACTTTACAGCTCAAAAGTTCTACACAAATTATTCACCGTCATGAACATTTACATCTACTCTAAACATTCAGAGGACACACAACGGGACATGGTCATTAGTTTGTCTGAACTCAAGGAGCCTGTTTGAACTTAATACTTCATGAAAATGCCTGTGCTAAGTTTTAGATTTCCCTCAAGTAATTCTCATTACTGTCTCCACCGACCTCCTTCCCTATACCCTGGTGAAAACAAACTCTGTCAAAAATAGGAACAGAACCTTTGGATCTGCGTCCCACCCATTATTTTAAGCTTCCTGGAATCGTCACAGTTCTATGAAAATCTAGGTTTAAGATCCTGCAAACGGAAAAGTAAAATTTAGAATAAATGTTGTGACTGAAATGTGTGAAGATAGCTGTGATAACTGATTTTGTGCCATTTCAGCGAAGGTCATGGTGAAAGAGTATGGAAGTCTGGTGAACTTAAATTACGGTATAACACCAGTATTCCATACCTCCCTGGTGCTTCCACAATGTAAATAAAACCAATGCCATTGACATGCAAATATCTAGAAATTTCAGTCCACAATACGGACAGTAAGGTCTTAAATTGCAAACTGACCTAATTCCGAGATGCAACAATAACTATGCCTTCCTTTATAAAGCTACTAGACTTGAAATCTTAGATCTTCCATTTTCATTGTTTATATGATACTATGGAAAACTCAGCCTTCACTCAACACACTAAATAATGACTTTTATTGTGTTTTATGGTCAACCTGAGCACTTTGTGAGTGTGGCTGAAACTGTGTGATACATGAACATGAACTCCCCTTCAAAGGAGTCTCATCCTGCTTGGCTTTCTGGTACTGTAGTGTTCGTTCAGGACCCGACATGCAAGCAAACTGAAACTATTGGGTTGATGTATACCTAAAGCCTGAGGCCAAAGTGCAGTTCAATTATGCCCTAAATTTCCACAATAAGCTCAACAGGATAAGAAACGAGCACATATCTTCAATGTTGAATTGAAAATCTCTCAAATGAATCAAGGAATTCACAGGCTCTAGCTGGATTCTATGAGGAGAAGGTTAATTAGTATACATTACCCTCTCAAAAAAAGAAATTGCAAAAATGAAACTTTGCACACAGATGATTTTTTTCAACAGTAACACAGAAGTATTGGACATATTTTCACCTATGTCTCAATGAGAAATGCCAAATATAATCTTCATCATTATGTGTATTTCCATAAAGCACCTGATTAAAATTTATTTGTTCATAGTAGCAGCTTCCTTTCCTGCTGAGCCTTTGCCACTATCAGGCTACTGCTTTTATGTTTCATGTACCATCTCATCAAATGAATGATCAAGAATCCAGATGTTATTTTAAACACATTTTGAAATCTAAATCTACAGGTGAATGGAGAAAGTCAATGAAGAAATGAAAGATTTGGATTGATGCAAGACTTCGTAGAGTAATATGACATCAAAATACATACTTTGGAAGTGTAGTCAACATTGTAATGTAGGAAACAAAGCAGCCATTTTGAACTCAGTAAGCACCCAGAAATGGAGAAGAATGGATGTTTATATAGTACATTTCACAATCTTTACAGCCAACAAAATACTTTTGAATCAGAGATAATGGGAACTGCAGATACTGGAGAATCTGAGATAATGAAGTGTAGAGCTGGATGAACACAGCAGGCCAAGCAGCATCTTAGGAGCACAAAAGCTGACGTTTCAGGCCTAGACCCTTCCCGAAACATCAGCTTTTGTGCTCCTAAGATGCTGTTTGGCCTGCTGTGTTCATCCAGCTCTACACTTTGTTATCTCAAAGTAGTTTTGAATTTCAGCCATGGCCGTAATGTAAGATTCCAGAACTGAGTTTCAGCTTCTATATTTAGTCTATCACCAAGGCTATCTATTTCCACTTTTCTCCTCTTCATCCTTTTCAATCATATCCATCCTTATTCCTTCCATTTGCTATTGTAAACTAGTTCCAAACTAATTTCTCTAATAGCCTCCTGAGCTTCATCCTACATAGACTGTAACGAATTTCATAACTCCTCCCACATTTGACTTACCATTTGAATAAATACAAGTCCAATTCATATTTTTCAGGTATTGTCTGATGCCCAAATATTGACCGGTAGACTGGCAAAAATCTCCTCTACCCTTCTACAAATACATGTTTAGGATCGTTTATCTCTAATCATATGGGTGGTTGGGGGTCCTAATTTAACATATCAATAGCAAGACAGTAATTCTAACAGTATGACACTGCTGGAGTGTATTATAATAGTGATGGGATGCCTGGGATGCTACAGTATCTTGTGTTTGGGATAGAATGCTCATCTTCTTTCTTATCCTAGTCTAAGGGGTTGTTTAGTTGCCTGTGGTGGAGGATATACTCAGAAGAAAGGTGCCGATCCAAAATGTCAACTTTCCTGCTCCTCTATGCTGCCTGGCCTGCTGTGCTCCCCCAGCTCCACACTGTGTTATCTCTGACTTCAGCATTAGCAGTTCTTACTATCTCTGGCAGAACTTAGTTTGAGTTCATTTTGATAACAAAATGTTCATTATTAAAAACAATACGTGAGCATTTCCCAAATTCCCATACTCTATCTATCTCCATCCGTCTGAAAAAGGATATGCATTTTTGAGATAATGGGAACTGCAGATGCTGGAGAATTCCAAGATAATAAAATGTGAGGCTGGATGAACACAGCAGGCCCAGCAGCATCTCAGGAGCACAAATGCTGACGTTTCGGGCCTAGACCCTTCATCAGAGAGGGGGATGGGGAGAGGGACCTGGAATAAATAGGGAGAGAGGGGGAGGCGGACCGAAGATGGAGAATAAAGAAGATAGGTGGAGAGAGTATAGGTGGGGAGGTAGGGAGGGGATAGGTCAGTCCAGGGAAGACGGACAGGTCAAGGAGGTGGGATGAGGTTAGTAGGTAGATGGGGGTGCGGCTTGGGGTGGGAGGAAGGGATGGGTGAGAGGAAGAACTGGTTAGGGAGGCAGAGACAGGTTGGACTGGTTTTGGGATGCAGTGGGTGGGGGGGAAGAGCTGGGCTGGTTGTGTGGTGCAGTGGGGGGAGGGGACAAACTGGGCTGGTTTAGGGATGCAGTAGGGGAAGGGGAGATTTTGAAACTGGTGAAGTCCACATTGATACCATTAGGCTGCAGGATTCCCAGGCGGAATACGAGTTGCTGTTCCTGCAACCTTCGGGTGGCATCATTGTGGCACTGCAGGAGGCCCATGATGGACATGTCATCTAAAGAATGGGAGGGGGAGTGGAAATGGTTTGCGACTGGGAGGTGCAGTTGTTAGTTGCGAACTGAGCGGAGGTGTTCTGCAAAGCAGTCTCCAAGCCTCCGCTTGGTTTCCCCAATGTAGAGGAAGCCGCACCGGATACAATGGATGCAGTATACCACATTGGCAGATGTGCAGGTGAACCTCTGCTTAATGTGGAATGTCATCTTGGGGCCTGGGATAGGGGTGAAGGAGGAGGTGTGGGGACAAGTGTAGCATTTCCTGCAGTTGCAGGGGAAGGTGCCGGGTGTGGTGGGGTTGGAGGGCAGTGTGGAGTGAACAAGGGAGTCACGGAGAGAGTGATCTCTCTGGAAAGCAGACAGGGGTGGGGATGGAAAAATGTCTTGGGTGGTGGGGTTGGATTGTAAATGGCGAAAGTGTAGGAGGATGATGCGTTGTATCCGGAGGTTGGTGGGGTGGTGTGTGAGAACGAGGGGGATCCTCTTAGGGCGGTTGTGGCGGGGGCGGGGTGTGAGCTAGGCCATTGGAATCTCCTCCAGCTCCTGTAAAGGGCTGGCTCTCTTCAACAAAGATGGGTTCCTCAGATCAGGGCAGATTTTCTCCTCGGTCTTCTTACCACTTAGGGTTGCCACATGGTCTTCTTCCATGAAGCTGTTAGCCTTCCCTGAAGCGTCTGGCTTCCAAGTGTGTGTTCTTATTTGTGGTCAAAGTTGCTGGAAAAGCTCAGCAGGTCTGGCAGCATCTGTGGAGGAGAAAACAAAGTTAAAGCTTCGGGACCAGACCCGAAGCGTTAACTCTGTTTTCTCCTCCACAGATGCTGCCAGACCTGCTGAGCTTTACCATTAACTTTATGTTCGTTGTTGCTGTGACTTCAGGCACTGCCTAGAAGTCAAAGTGTCAGAAGATCTCATTGGCACTTCTCCAATACATAGCCCTCAAGCTGGTCGTAACTGGTTCCCCTTTGTGGCCTCTTTGAGCTTGGTTTCTACTGTTCTCTGGAGCTGATATCTGATGGCTGCTGTTTCATTCAGTTTGGCCAATTTTCTGTCACACCTCATTTCTCTGGCTGTGGGTCAATTTAGAATGCCCAAGTTTGAGCCTGTATGCAGGAGGAATGCCAGCTAAATAACATTCAGAAGGAGGTAAACTGTTATTAATCAGGTCTCCAACATTGGACATTTGGTGAGTCTCAATTGTTATGTCAAACTACAAGAACTGAATAGATATTGTCTCACAGCCAGAATGCAGCCATCTTCAGCAGCCAACTCTGCCATTGCCTGGCTGCCACATTCCCATTTGTAAACCTTTTCATTTACCTGTGTCCTGTCTCCTTATTCCTGGGGGAATTTATTTTCATGCAAATAGCAAACAAACTAGAGATGACAGTGACAAATTGCAGTCAATTATCTTTGTAATAATCTCAAAAGCTTGCTCAATTTGTGGCCATGATTTCTAGCTCAATCTGATCGAAGCAGGACTTGAATCTACAACATTTTGACTCAGAGGAAAGATTGCTACTATTGTAGTTGCAGTTTACACTAAATATTTTGATGGAGGGATAGAAAACAAGTTCAGACCTACTAATCTTTAATATTCTCCTGATTGTGGTTTGAGCTGGTGCCTTGCTCACTAAAAGGAAGAAGGAAATAATGTAGAAAAAAGTGGTCTTGGGCCAGCCTTGGTGCCTTCTTACAACTGAATTCAGAGCAGGGTAGCTGAAGGCCAACCTGCTCTTTTAGTTAATAATATGAACTTTTCAGAAGATGCAAGTAAGATGAGCAGGAGAAGATATATTAAAGTGTGAAAAAATTTGAGAGTGGAGGGGCAAGAACTAAGGTCTGTTACAACTGCCATAATAATTGTTGGAGGAAGAACATGGCCAGTCCATTCACAACTAGAGTTGCAAGGGCCCAAAGGGGATATAATGATAGAAGAGGTTTCAATGGTGGCAAAACAAGTACTGGAAGTATTTTTACATTAATACAAAGGGATCGAAGCCAATGCATTGAAAGTAGAGATCTAATGAAGATTGTTAAGAGGAGTGAGGATAGAATGCGAGTGGATTAGCTACATTCTTGTGGCAGGGAAGCTCAGGAGACCAGCAAGATTTCAATGTGGTGAAGTAGGAATTGGGGTGGGTAATATTAGCCAAATAAAAATTTCTCACCCAGGTGATAGATAGTTCAATTTGAATCTAAGTGCTTGGGTAGACAAGGATGATAAATTTGCATATTCGTCAAACTCAGATTTCCGATGAGAATTCTCAGGAACAACAGGTTTCATTATCAAATTCATGTTTTTTTTTACAATTTTCCATTTTAAAAGAACATTTTTGCAGGTCATGTTGAAGCAAATGACATCTATTGGCAGCGATGAGGTAGCTCAACTCAACTCAATTTTTCTGAAGAATGATCTAGACCTGAAACATCAGCTTTCCTGCTCCTCTGATGCTGCTTGGCCTGCTGTGTTCCTCCACCTCTACACCTTGTTATCTCAACTCAGCAAAATGTCTTTGCAAGGCTGCATTGACAGTTGTGATATGATAGCCTTGTGCAGCCCTAATCACCTAGTCAGTAAAATTATCTATTGGGCAACTTTATGTGTACCTGTTCTGTTTATCTGCAGCTGTGTTTTAAAACAGGATCTGCTTGCTGGGTGGTGAGCTGAAGAAAGCAACAAGTAAATCAAGGGTGATGTTTGAGGCTACAGTAAAACATAATGGTCTTCAAGTGATAGAATGAAGTGATACCAGTGTCATAAATGTTGGGGAGAATGTGAGCACTAATGGCACTGCAACTGAAGTCAGCCACTGTAGTGCGCAGTCTCTTACGACCATCCATTCGTCATCTGTAGTACTGTATAATTATGAATAAAATTCATTCTAACAAAATACACATACCAAGATGTTGTATCTTCAATTCCTGCCCGAAGGTGCTTTCAGCCTCATCTAACTAGCAGTATTAATTAGAAACCAAACATAATTCATGCCATTAATGGATGGCAAAAACACATGATATGATGTGAAAGAAGTACTGAGACAGCTCAATGATACTTGCTGAATGGAAGATGGTGGTAAGAAGGTAAAGTTCATTAGTAGATGCTGGAGGATCAATAATAGATCACTGGGGTATATCAGAGTTGGCTATGCAGACATAACAGGAGTAATTATCATAAGCCGGCTGCTGGTTACATGAATATAATTGATAATGGTTTGAGTAGTGCCATTGGAATTGGATAATTTAATAGCAATGAAAAGGATATTAACCTCTTTAATCATTCTTTCCATCAAGCTCAGGGACTATCTAGTAGTGGATGGTGAAAGATAAGTCATGACTAAGTCTCAACAGAAGGGGCACATATCTTATATTACAAGAGAAGGTTTATGATTTAGTAGGAGCCATATATACTTAAATCTTCAGCATATTAACTTTTACTAACAAGAGGTGGGTAAGACATGTCTTGCTGAGGAGATTGGGCCAGTGCAGTCTACCCAAGTTGACTAAGACTGTCTAAACTCCCCTAAGCTGCTTGATGTTCCAACCAATAGTTGTATGCTACATCACAGAGGGTGAAGATTCATCTTAGTTCAGATTACCTCTTTCATTTCCATTACCTGACACAACAGGGACAGTATGGATGAATAATGTGAATGGCAGGGATTGGTCTAGGTCTGTTCAAATTTAGTAGAATATTTGTGGAGGTTGATTTTTGGAAGCAATGATAAACTTAAATCCCAGTGGAATGCTACACTGTAGAACTGTTCAAAAATGCTGTTTTTCACCCACAACTTAGCAGTGCTGTGCTGAAAACTAAAACAACCAAACCGGGTTCTACAGGAGCACTTCTATAAATACAGGAATCAAAGCGACAGCTAGAACTGCAGCATGCCGAAGAAAAGTTCAACTCAGATGAAGCAAACTGGCTGCAGAATCAACTGAATTTCTACACCTATTTAGTTACTGCTTCTGAGGTTCCTACCTTTTCTTTTTACAACTATCAGAAAGGATCTAGCTTCCTGTTGTTTTCAGCAATCGCTGTTAAAGCTACTCTAACACAAACAAAGGGAAAGAAAACTCCTCGATAAATTCACAGAGAGAAGAACATACAAGAAAAAACCCTACTGGAGGAAAGAAATAAAAAGAGGAAGACAGATACACAATGTGTAGGCAGATGATGGTCGATGAGAGGCAGAAATGAAGAAAGAGAGAGAGAGAGAAGATGAACGAGAGAATGGTTCGAGAGCAGTGAAGTGAGAGAGCAGGTAGGGGAAAAATCGGCCATGTTACCAAAAGGCTACATTTTTCTTTCTAATTTTGTTCTTTGCAGACCATCAGTCATTGACAAGCCAGTAGTGTAAAAACACACAGCGAAGACCAGGATGAGTTCACTACTAGAGTTCATGATTTCTGTCCCCAGTTTTTAGGATATGTGTATCTTTCAGTATAGAATCAAATTGTGTGGATGATCTGATTTGACTGTCCAATGTCACCACAACATGGCACCTCTGAGGCTAAAAGCCAGGAGCAACAATGCAGGCCCATAAAACTATCCAACAATATTTAATCATACTAACATGTCAAGGTGTTTAATTCACACTGTAAATTGAGATATTGAAACTCAAACACTTTTGTCGCAGAAAGCAAGTACTCCATATGTAATGTTCTAAGTTTATGAATGAGTTAACTTAAGTAGATGACAGATTAAAGTGGCTATTTTCAAATGGACGGGGTGGTTTAACAATTTAAATACCCGATTTGAATTGAAGTTTGATTCGTCAAAGTGATTTCAACTGTCAACACTCCATATTCCAAGGGAACAAAGCACAATGTTCTTATGATAATAAAATGTGAGGCTGGATGAACACAGCAGGCCAAGCAGCATCTCAGGAGCACAAAAGCTGACGTTTCGGGCCTAGACCCTTCATCAGAGAGGGGGATGGGGGGAGGGAACTGGAATAAATAGGGAGAGAGGGGGAGGCGGACCGAAGATGGAGAGTAAAGAAGATAGGTGGAGAGGGTGTAGGTGGGGAGGTAGGGAGGGGATAGGTCAGTCCAGGGAAGACGGACAGGTCAAGGAGGTGGGATGAGGTTAGTAGGTAGCTGGGGGTGCGGCTTGGGGTGGGAGGAAGGGATGGGTGAGAGGAAGAACCGGTTAGGGAGGCAGAGACAGGTTGGACTGGTTTTGGGATGCAGTGGGTGGGGGGGAAGAGCTGGGCTGGTTGTGTGGTGCAGTGGGGGGAGGGGATGAACTGGGCTGGTTGAGGGATGCAGTGGGGGAAGGGGAGATTTTGAAACTGGTGAAGTCCACATTGATACCATATGGCTGCAGGGTTCCCAGGCGGAATATGAGTTGCTGTTCCTGCAACCTTCGGGTGGCATCATGGTGGCAGTGCAGGAGGCCCATGATGGACATGTCATCAAGAGAATGGGAGGGGGAGTGGAAATGGTTTGCGACTGGGAGGTGCAGTTGTTTGTTGCGAACTGAGCGGAGGTGTTCTGCAAAGCGGTCCCCAAGCCTCCGCTTGGTTTCCCCAATGTAGAGAAAGCCGCACCGGGTACAGTGGATGCAGTATACCACATTGGCAGATGTGCAGGTGAACCTCTGCTTAATGTGGAATGTCATCTTGGGGCCTGGGATGGGGGTGAGGGAGGAGGTGTGGGGACAAGTGTAGCATTTCCTGCGGTTGCAGGGGAAGGTGCCAGGTGTGGTGGGGTTGGAGGGCAGTGTGGAGCGAACAAGGGAGTCACGGAGAGAGTGGTCTCTCCGGAAAGCAGACAGGGGTGGGGATGGAAAAATGTCTTGGGTGGTGGGGTCGGATTGTAAATGGCGGAAGTGTCGGAGGATAATGCGTTGTATCCGGAGGTTGGTAGGGTGGTTCTTATGCCTGAATTGTTAACTGATAAGGAGAAAATCTCTGCTGTACAAAAATCTGACTAAACGACAAGTAGAGGTATTTGTGTCATTGAGCTTTGTAAAATGAATATTGAACAGTTCACCTCTACAATACTGATTTTATTTTGTTAATTTTTAGCTAAAATCTGATTTTGTTCTGTTTCAGTTATTTGCGTGAAATTTCCCTCCAGATACCAACCTTTAACTATGATCAGTGTGTTGATTCAGCTCCAGCGAGCAGAATGTGTGCATGAACAGAAAAGAATAGATAAATGCACACATTTTGCCTGAACTGCAATACATAATTACTGCAAGGCATTCGAACCAGTTTCCTGGCTGAGATCAAAAATGCCAAGTGAAGATAGCAGGTTTGAGTGACAAGCATTGCATTTTACTAATCACCTTTTGGTTTCTTAGTGATTTCATATTAGCTGTTCATCAGGGTTGACACAAATTTGTTTCTCTCCATAAAGAATGAAAACTCACTCAGATGCCAATTTGTTCCACAGTATTATAATTAAATTTGCTTGAATGAAAATGTTCTGACAGTGGACAACATCGAACCTCCCTCACTTACATTTTGTCCTTCATAGTTTTCTGGTGCTGTGTTCCATTTAACATCTCAATTGAGATCATTAACAGCTATGCATTCGAAGTTTTCCATTACTAATCTTATCTCTAGGACGTGAAGTTACCTCTCTCACCATAGAAATTTTTCTTTCCACTGTAATCTTCCTTCTTCACAATGCTCAAGGTTGCCCTCTATTCAAATATTAACTCTGTACTGAGGATTTGTTTTCAGGATTTTTTCCTTAGTTCTGCAAGAGAAACGTCGCGATCTCATAGGACATAAGAACATAAGAACTAGGAGCAGGAGTAGGACATCCAGCCCCTCGAGCCTGCCCCGCCAATCAATAAGATCATGGCTGATCTTTTTGAGACTCAGCTCCACTTACATGCCCTCACACCACAACCGTTAATTCCTTCACTATTCAAAAATTTAACAAGCCTTGCCTTAAAAACATTCTACGAGGTAACTTCAACCGCTTCACTGGGTATTCCACAGATTCACAACTCTTTAGGCGAAGAAGTTCCTTCTGACCTTAGTCCTACATCTGCTTCCCTTTATTCTGAGGCGATGTCCTCTAGTCCTAGTTTCACCTGCTAGTGGAAACAACCTGCCTGCCTCCACCTTATCAATTCCCTTCATAATCTTATATGTTTCTATAAGATCTCCCCCGATTCTTCTGAATTCCAATGAGAATAATCTCAGCCTACTCAGTCTCTCCTCATAATCCAACCCTCTCAACTCTGGAATCAACTGAGTGAATCTTGTTTGTACCCCCTCCAGTGCTAGTATATCTCTTCTCAAGTAAGGAGACCAAAACTGCACACAGTACTCCAGGTGTGGCCTCATCAGGGCCCTATACAACTGCAGCACAGCCTCCCTGTTTTTAAACTCCATCCCTCAAGCAATGGCAGACAAAATTCCATTTTCCTTTTTAATTACCTGCTGCATCTGTAATCTTACTTTTAGCGATTCATGCACAAGGACACCCAAGTCCCTCTGTACAGCAGCGTGTTGCAAATTTTTTACCATTTAAAACATAGTCCATTTTGCTGTTATTCCAACCAAGATGGATGACCTCACACTTACCAACATTGTACTAAATCTGCCAGTCCTTTGCCCACTAACTTAGACTATCTATATCCCACTGTAGACTTTCAGTGTCTTCTGCATAGTTTGCTCTACCACTCATCTTAGTGTCATCTGCAAATTTTGACACACCACACTTAGTCCTCAACTCCAAATCATCTTTGTAAATTGTAAACAATTGCAGTCCCAACACTGATCCCTGAGGCTCACCACTGGCCACTGATGGGCAACCAGAAAAACATCCATTTACCCCTATTCATTGCTGTCCACTAGTCAACCAATCCTCTATCCATGCCAATTCATTACCTGTAATACCATGTAACTTTATCTTATGTAGCAGCCTTTGTTGTGGCACCTTGTCAAATGCCCTCTGCAAATCCAGATACACTACATCCACAGGTTCCCCATTGTCCGCCATACAAGTAATGTCCTCAAAGAATTTCACCAAATTCGTTAAACATGACCTGCCCTTCATGAACCCATGCTGGGTGTTCCTAATGGGAGAATTTGTATCCAGACGTCTTGTTATTGCTTCCTTAATTATAAATTCAACCATTTTCCCCACTACCAAAGTTAAGCTAACTGGCCGATAGTTACCTGCTTTTTGTCTACTTCCTTTTTTTAAACATTAACGTCACATTGACTGTTTTCCAATCTGCGGGAACCACCTCAGAGTCCAGTGAATTTTGGTAAATAATTACTAGTGCATTTGTTATTTCCCCCATCACGTCTTTTAGTAGCCTGGGATGCATTTCATCAGGGCCAGGAGACTTGCCTACCTTTAGTGATAATGATAATTTTTAGGCCCTCACCTGCTATATCTTTCTTGCCATCAGTTTTTGGCATGTTGTTTGTGTCTTCCACTGTGAAAACTGACACAAAATAACTGTTTAATGCCTCAACTGTTTCCTCATTCCCAGTTATTAAATTGGCCTTCTCATACTCTAAGGGACCAATGTCTACCTTCGTCACACTTTTACGATTCACTTATTTATAGAAACTTTTGCTGCCTGTTTTTATATTCTGTGCTACTTTTTTTAATCTATCTAACTTTCCGTTATAACAATTTTTGTGACTTTCTGTTGGCCTTTAAAAGATTTCCCAGTCTACTAGTTTCCCACTACTCTTTGCTTTTTTGTATGTGTTTCTTTAATTTGATACTTTCCTTTATTTCCTTAGACATCCATGGCTGACTTTTTTTTCCCTACAGTTGTTCCTTATCATTGGAATATACTTCTGCTGAGCACTGTGAAGAATCGTTTTGAAAGTCCTCCATTGTTCCTCAATTGCCCACCATAAAGTTTTTGTTCCCATTTTACCTTAGCTAACTCTTCCCTCATCCCATCAAAATCTTTGTTTAAGCACAGGACATTGGTACTGGATTTAACCTTCTCACGCTCTGGCTGCATTTTAAATTCAACCATACTGTGATCGCTCCATCTAAGAGGATCCCTAACTGTGACATCATTAATCATTCTTGTCTCATTACACAGGACTAGATCTAGGATAGCTTGCTCCCTCGTAGGTTCCATTACATATTGTTCAAGGAAATTATTGTGGGTGCAATCTATGAACGCTTCCTCAAGGTTGCCTTGACCAATTTGGTTTGACCAAATCGATATGGAGATTAAAATGCCCCATGATAATTACTGTACCATTTTTACATGCATTAGCTATTTCTATGTTTATTTTCCACCCCATCATGATGTCACTATTTGGTGGCCTATAGACCACACCTATCAGTGACATCTCCCTGCTATACCTAATTCCCACCCAAATGGATTCAACCTTTTGTTCAGTGGAACCGATATCATCTCTCACTACCGCACTGATATCATCCTTAAAAATCAGAGCGACACCACCTCCCTTACCTTCGTGTCGGTCCTTCTGAACAGTTTGATACCCCTGGATATTTAACTCCCAGTCATGACCATCCTGTAACCATGTCTCTGTAATGGGCACTAAATCATACCCATTTGCCATGATTTGCACCATCAACTCATCAACCTCATTTTAAACGCTCTGAGCATTCAGATAAAGTGCCTTTATGCCAGTTTTTATAGATTCGTTTTGGGCCCTATCACCTCCATTACTAACAGCTCTTGAGTTCTCCTTCCCTTTAACATTTTTCCTAATTTTAGTTACTTCCCACATTTATTGGGTGAAAGATAACTGTTACCCAGCCGACCACTCACGCCCGCTCTGGGATTCCTCCTCTGCTGAACAACTGAAGGCCGCAGTCACGTGAGATGAGACTTTTATAACTAAAGTTTACTTTCCCAGGCTACCCTTGCACTCTCTCCCAGACTCCCGCTGCTGACAGGCCTCTTTGCAATTGATTTTGGTTTTTGCATCCTATTTTTTCTTGATGGCACAATGAACATACAATAAATGGCAGTAAGAAATGCTCCTCTGGTCCATCCAATGTGTACCACACTTTTACCATGTTGTTCATCTTGTAGTCTTTGCATCCTTCTCTTCTTCATGTGTTTTCCAGCATCTATTTCAATACATCTATGTGATTAGTTTCCACAACCTCCTGTGGTAGCGAGTTTCATATTCCCTCATTTATTGCTTACTGTATCACATCCTCCAAACATACACCTCTAACTTCTACTAAATTCCAAGTACCCTGCTTGGACCCTCCTCCTTCATTTGTTCTGAAATATCCTGGAGCATTCTGAGCACCTGAAACATGCTGTAAGACTACAAGCCTTTGTTTCTCCTTCACTTGAGCCTTCCCTAATTTAGAACGTGAGGTCTTATCAAAAGGAATTGCATACTGCAAACTGAAAGCAATCACCCTAGGGATTATCACCTACTTTAGGGAGGCTTCCAGAAAATTTGGTCATCACATGTGTTATTCTGTCATGCTACTGCAATGTGAATGTGAGTCAACTGAAATATATCTAATTAGAAAGGTGACATTGTGTACAGCTAACTTATAGTGACCAGTTACACAAGGTAAAACAGAGACTTTTGAAATTCAGAGCACAACTGTGTGTTTGTCAGTAGATGCATGATGCACTGCAGAGCACATATGTACTCTGCACAATGGTGTTCTAAGCTTCAGAGGAAGCCACAAGTCTGGTTAATCGTGATCAGGATAAGTTGGCCGGCTGGTGTGAATGCAGGGTATTAAATATAATGTATTTTTCTGTCAGAGTAATGTTGAAGCTAATGATGCTCACAATTACTTTTGTATAAATAGCACAGCAACCTCAGACAAGGGCTGTTGAGCAGTTAGATAACAAAGTACAAAAATGTTATTGTTTGAGTTGTGCCATTCCTCCAATTTTGTTGTTTGAATAACATGCCTCTGTTTGTTAACCATTGAAAGGCACTGAATAGCACGTGTTTGCTGTATTTGTGCAGTACATATGGACAGCTGCAGAAATTTAGAACTTGTATTTAATAATTTAACTATCCTTTTAACGACATGATGAGTGCCAATTGCAGCCAATCAACTTTTTGGACACTGAAAATTAGCCGTTGTAATTACAGAGTCTCATTCCTCCAGGTTTTCAATTTTTGAGATTTTAAAGTCATCAAATTTCGTTTTATTTTCTTAATTCTCCCCGTCTCTATTTTCCTCTCCCTCATTTGTCAATCTTTAATCTTCTTCTCTCTTTCTTCTCTGCACTTGATTTGACGTTGAATTTATCCCTTTTATTTCACCTACCTTTTTTTGCCTGTTGTTTATTTCCCAATTGCCAAATCACATTGATTCAGAAGATACATAGTTGCCTAAGCCAATCACTCAAATACCCAGTTTCCATTGGTGAACCTTTCACAGCTTTCATGTCTAACAGCTTTGGGTTAAGAAGTGTTTTGAGCAGAACAATGTAGCGCAAGTCTAACAAACGACAGAATACATTTGATTGTCCTGGTACCTCAAATTCTGGTCTTTTTTCTAACCTTAGCGCATGACTGTTGTGGATGTGATGGCCTGAAAGGCCTTTCATCTGCTGTAGAGCTCTAGGACCAATGGCAGAGAAAATCCATTTTCTGTACGTGGACAAAGCATAGTCAACCCATTTACCAGGCAAGTGTAAAATGGTGGAAGCAATATTCTGCTGTATTAAGGTTGGAGGGTATCTGCAGGAACAGGAGGGGTTGTAGATCTCAGCAGAAAGTTCCTTTGCCAGTGCTGTGTCACTCAATCAATCAGGCATTGAATGCCTTTGAATTCCTTCGAGACTATAAGCAACCAGAGGAAGGTTTGCCTGCTATGCTCCCTGCACACAAAACATGCAAAATAGGTACAGAAATAGAAGTCTCAGTTCCTCAGTTTTACTCCATTATGTAATAAGATGATTTGCTTGAATTTTTTTTTCCACGTTCCCATTCACCACCCCCCTCTTTGATCTTTCATTCCCTTGCCAACCAGATTCTATTTGATACTGTCTTAAAATGTTCAATGACTCTACATCCAGCGACTTCTGAGACAGAATTCCAAAGTCACACAAACCTCTGATAAAATACTTTTCCTCTTCTCTGTCCTGAAGGGTGACATTTTAATTTTAAAATACCACACCCTCCAGTTTAGAACTTTGCAACAAGAGGAAGCTTCCTTTCTACATCCACATTTTCAAAACTATTCCGAAACTTATATTCTTAAATCGAACCAATTTCACTCTTCTGAACTCCAGTGGAAACAAGCCCAATCGGTCCTCATAAGCCAACTCACTCTTTTGGCACGGTGGCTCGGTGGTTAGCACCGCATGCCTCACAGCGCCAGGGACCTAGGTTCAATTCCACCCTTGGGTAATTGTCTGTGTGATGTTTGCACATTCTCCCATGTCTGCATGGGTTTCCTCCAGGTACTCCGGTTTCCTCCCACAGTCCAACGATGTGCAGGTTAGGTGGATTGGCTAAGCTAAATTGCCCATAGTGCTCTGGGGTCATGGGAATCATGTTGATGGTAATCTGATATTACAATATTCACACTTTGAAATGCAAAATGATAGCTTAAATAATGTTTAAAGAAACTAACAAGAATACATTTGACTTGGGTTTGAAAGCTTACAGCCCAATGGCTTGAGTGTTGACTTCATCAGCTTCAAAGTCTCTCCTCACCCAACCTGTCAATCTGCTGACTGACTTATCCACTCCATCCTTCCCACTGACAAACCACAAAAACCCCCACCTGCATTACCAGCTTCAAAATATCTGCACACCCCCCAGCTTGTCCATCTTCCTACTCACCTATCCACTCCAATCTTCCCTCTGACCAATCACAATAACCCCCGACCTACATCCCCTACCTCCATCTCACCTATACTTCCCCCAACACCACTCACCTCCGTTTATTTATTTCTGGGCTTCCCTCCTCCTCCCCAGCCCTGGTAAAGCGTTCCAACCCGAAACATTGACTTTCCTGCTCCTCGGATGCTGTCTGACCAGCTGCGCTTTTCCAGTTCCGCATTACTGAGTCAGCATCTGACACCCGCAGTCCTTACTGTTTCCTTTGCTTGGAATGGAGTGGTTTATACCGAATCCTTATGGTCAGGCCAAAGCCTTAAAACACATGCCGCATCCCTGCCTGCAGGCTTCATTCTACCAATCACTGAAACCTTACAAATGTAGAAACAGCCTGTACAAAATAACAGGCAATGAATTCGGAAATGGTCAATAATTGTTTAATTAGCTCTGGTGGGAGGCTCTTTCCTGTCATTCAATGTATCTTCTGTTGTGCAAAAAGTTAAAAGTTGACACTAGCCGGAGCAGTGCGCTCCAAAATAGTACTGGCATCAAATTGGCATTACACACAGATTAATGTCATGGTCTGCATTCGACCAGCAGGCACTCCTGTGAATCTCCTGCTGCTCTAACCCAATGGCAGCTGATGCAGCTAGCAGCAGGACAATGTGCATAGAGTACAAGGGCCATTTCAGAGGCAAAACAACATTTATAGCAAAAAGATAGAAACAACTGCCGTTGAGCTGAGTTTAATCACCAATGCATTTTATTTTGAACATATCAAAATCCGACAATGACAGCCGCAGAAATAAGAAAGACACAAACATATTGTTTGAAGCATCCATAGGTTGAGCTGAATGTGGATCTCTCCATTTGTCGTCAGCTGCTTTAATTAAAAATGCCAATCTCTCTCGTCAGTGGACAAGGCCTTCAAGTGAAAATTTAGTTCTTCTAGAAAACAATAGGGCCTCAACAAAATAACAATGAATAATTAAGGAAGGAGTCAGCAATATTTAAAATATGTCTTTCTTTTTTATAGGGTGCTCTCAATCACGATGTGCATGATGGCACCATTGCTTCGCAGGATTGATGATCAGAGTTAACACTAAGATCTTCAGAAAACTTCAAACATTCTGTTGGAATGAGTGCTAAATTTGAATTGTAGATTCACACAGATTCACATCAGACTGGTTGATACTTCTTCAGTGATTCAAGTGAGGCTTATAATCAGTTATAACCTGCTCAAAATATATCTTTTGGAAAAATCTAATTAAAACTATGAAGTTGTTATAATTTTAATTCCGAGTTACTGTTAGTGTACATAATTAGGTGCCATTTCATGATATTGGTGCAGGTAATGCATCTGACTGCAAGCTTGACCTCTCTCCATTCGGTAAAAACCGAAAGAACTGCGGATGTAGTAAATCAGGAACAAAAACAAAGTTTCTGGAAAAGCTCAGCAGGTCTGGCAGCATCTGCAAAGGAAAAAAAAGAGTTAACATTTCAGGCCTCGTGACCCTTCCTCAGATCAAGAATATTGTCATACAACCACGACAAGCAGAACTGTTTTTCCAATGTTTCTGCAGTATTCAATATCTCGAAATACTCCCAAGGTCTCACTCAATGTTTGTAAACCTAACAAATTAAAAGGATATTGGTTGTAAGCGGTAATTTTCATTAAAATCCTGCTGATTTTTATATTGTCATGGACCCTATCCAGCTTCTGCCATCCTTGCCATCTGCTTCTCTTACCAACGTCAAAAAAATGGAAGTTACACTGCCTGAGAAAAGCTTGCAAGTTGTATGAAACATGTTTTAAGTTGTTACTAATGGCAACATGAATATACTAACATGGGGCATGGTGAGATTTGCTGGTATAAGTAAATAGGGAGTGTTGTGAACATTTTCGGATAATTCCAAAAATATAAGAATGCCAGACAAAAACAAGCTGCGAAGGAAATTTGATAGGCTCATAGAATAGGCAGAAAATAATTGCTGGATGGTATTCTGTCATGGTTTGAGGTGATACATTTGATTAAAAAGAAGTTATTGTGCTGTAACATTTCCACCAAAATACATGATTTTACCTTGCTGAAAGGAAATAGGTTTCGGGCTAGAGAATAACATAAGACTCTGTGGGAAGGTAGAGGTCTACATCAGGTTAATAAGGTTGTAAGACAGCAAATGAAATTCTCAGCTTTTATGAGTGCTCTACATGCTGCTTGTGATTAATGCTGATCACATCTAAAATGTGAATGAAACCTCTACTGGAGTTCTGGGGGCAGTATTATGCTAAGGATGGTGAGATGATAGAGTGAACATTTCCTGTAAAAGAAGAATTTGCCCCATTAGATACATTTGGGTTACACATGATTGGAATGCTTGAAACATTGTAAGATTAAGCTTGAGTAAACATATCATACAGTTTCTAAGAGGTTTGGGCTCAAGAACAGATCCATATGGCTGGATTAAATATCCAGAGAAGATTCTCAGCACCGTGTGGTCAGTTTTGAGTCACAGTCAGCCTCTTGCCTGGTGCATTCAGCTTATATTTTTTATATAGGTGAAAGCCCTTTAATTTGAATGAGATGGGAGTCTGTCTTAAAAATGAAGTCTCCTACCAAACAGATGCTCGTGGCTCTGTTCCATACATGGAGAAGTGTCCACTTCAAGTCATGTAGGAGGGTCAGGAGGATGAGGTAGATGCAAGCAGTGAGTCCCAGTCTCACAAGGGGTTGATTGGCAGGCCTCAATGATGAGTGTGGCAAAACAGATTAGATAGGCAGGTAGGGAGGATGGATGCATGGAGGCAATATTATGATGGAGATTGGGATCTGCCTGTTAAGGAAGCACAACCCTTCAATGACAGCAGATTACAGATTTAAAACTGTTGGGTTTAATGCTAGACACAGGTCTGTTCCACTTTAACACCCACTAAAGAGGCTCAACTGGACCACAGTCCAATTGGCAGACAGTCCAATAGTCATTATCATGCTGCACTCAAATTTGTGAGAGCTGCCAATGGCACACTTTGTGGGTTCACCCACCTGTTTCCTTGCCCCAGGTGGCTCATTCAAAGCAGTCCCTAGATAGAAGATTAAATTTCTGAGATTCAGAACAGACAGACAGCTTTGCACAAAGAACTGAGAGGCTTGGGAGTTAAATTCATTGTTGGTGGTTGATTCAGAAACTATGCCAGAATTCAAATTATATTTCTGGGAGAATAAATACTTGCTTCTGGTAATCATTAAGGACAAATTTTGGAATTACTGACTCAATTGTGTACAATGTATTCACTGACGGCACTCCACAGCTGCATCAGAAAGTATTGGTTTAAACTCTATCCTGAAGACTTGAACACTTGAACACCGAGGCACACACCTAAGCGATTCACACAGCATGTCCCGAAATGTTGAGGGTTAACAAAAAGGTAAACCAAAGCTCCGTCTACTCTCCGAACTGAACAAGTGGAATTTTTTAAAGAAGGTCGCCAAGTGCATTGGCCAGCTTTTCATACCCAAACAATCATTATTAAAATAGAGTATCTGATTGTTTATTTTTTCTTTCTCTCAATATTGCCCTGTTTTTGCTATGTACATCTTTGTAGGACCTTACTGTGGACATGCTGCTTGTTGCATATTCTTACATAACTGTGACTACACTTCAACAAGCAGCACTGTTGTTCAGGCGCGCTTTTAGGTGTCTTCAGGATATGAAAGACATGGCAGAAATGCAAATAATTTTGATGGTGTCATGTGTTATTGTGAATTTTAAATATGTGTTGAGTTTGCATAATTGATTCTTATTTTCCTCAGATTAGAGACATTTATTACTTTGCTGATACCTCTCATTTATGAATTGAGCAAAGATGCAGTTTATTATAAATAACAGTCTGTAATTTTCACTCTTTCCCTGGACTGAGCACAATTAAATGGGAGACAAGCTACCAATTCAATGATTTGCATTTTCCAGCCATGGTGTCATAAAGCTGATGTGACCCTTAACACCTCAAGAATGACAACAGAGGAGCCTCTCTGTCAAAAATTATTTTCAAAAACTGGATACTGAGCTAGGGGGTGGTGTAAAGGAGGGGAGCCCATTTTTTCTAGCAGAGGAGACTGCTACCAGACTCCGGTAGTGGGTTTGGAGAACACCACTTGGTGTCTAGTAGAAGATCAATGAACTTCTGCGCTCTGCCACATGACATGTCACAATTTTCTCTCTGCGAGCTCACACTCTATCTCTGTGAATGCACCCTGACCTGAGGCTTGTGTTCTGCCACTTTAACTACCGCCTGCAACATCATCCCTCACTCACTATCACCCTCACCAGCCCCACGTCACTGCATGACCTCTGCACTGAGGGACACCTTAGTTATACGCTAAAAGATGACTGTATTTAAATAAAATTCACATCCGCACTTTTGGTCAATTTCAATTTGCCACACTCCAGAAAACACTCACCTCACCTACTACCCACTGCTTATATTTATGCAGCTCATCCAAACCCAATTCATTCTTAATTAATATATCTATCATTTGCTCCCTCATTTCATTAGGTTTCAGGCATTCCTTCAGACCATATAAAATGATGATAACTTTTCCACCTTTTGACCACCTGCACTAGCACTAATAGCTGTACCACACAGTTTCACCTCACTTGGTTGATTCGCTTCTCTCATTCCACAGGAGGACAGCCCATAATATTGCCAAAAGCACACAAATAGGTGGAGGGGACATATGACCTCCCAGCTCCTACGAGGAGAAAATCCTGACCTTCGTAGGAGAAAAACGGGGCCGACCGGTTGGGATGCCGAGCCATCCGTGTCCTGCGAACGGAGCAAATACTACCTTTCATTCCATTGCAACTCTCACAAGTAACCCCACTGTCAGTCTCAGTCTATGCTGGAATGTACTTCAGATGTCCCTTCCTCACAAGGAGGGAGGTAGTGCCAGGGATCCCTCATAAGTCTGCCTTCAGGACACTCTGATTTGACTGGGCCCTCAACCTCCAAAATGCCCACCTCCTTTTGACCCTTGGAAGTTGCAGCTGGGAAAGTTTCACTTCATTCACGTACATGTCCCCCACTGTGTGAGTCCTAGCTGCTAGACTGACCGTGACCCATTCCCCAGAAAGCAGAGACACTTCATTCCAGACTGAGGGCACTCAGACCAGAAGCCTGGCCTCTCCAATCTCCTTCATTGGTATCAGAGTTTGCCTTTGATTTACAATCCTGTGACCACAATTGGTGAGTATCTCCATGGACTTTTGTTGTGGATTACCTTTTTAGTTTAAGGCATGACCATCTGCCTGCCACACATGCAGTGTATTTGTTGTGTAAGATGCTGGCTATGGTGTAGGTATGAGGTTGACATAGTACAGAGCTGTTCAGCAAGCTGTTTGTCCCCTCTCTCCCTCCCTCCTTTGACCAAGGAGTGTTGAGCATCAAGGCAGTTGCCTGGTTGTGTAATTGACATGGCAAGAAAAGGCAAGACAAGGCATGGATAGTGTGAGTACACAGATAAGGTGCTAACTGAGTGAATGCGAAGAAAGCAAGTTAACAACTTGGATACATCTATGTACACAAACCTGCCTGACCTGGTCAACCCAATGTCTCAGCCTGTTCCTGCCCCACTGAACTCATCTCCACCTATCTGGACTCCATTTTCTCCCCTTTGGTCCAGGAACTCCCTACCTACGTCCGTGACACCACCCGCGCCTTCCACCTCCTCCAGAACTTCCAATTCCCTGGCCCCCAACACCTCATTTTCACCATGGACATCCAGTCCCTATACACCTGTATTCCGCATGCAGATGGCCTCAAGGCCCACTGCTTCTTCCTGTCCCGTAGGCCCGACCAGTCCCCCTCCACCGACACCCTCATCCGCCTAGCTGAGCTTGTCCTCACCTTCAACAACTTCTCTTTCAATTGCTCCCACTTCGTACAGACAAAGGCGGTGGCCATGGGCACCCGCATGGGCCCCAGCTATGCCTGCCTCTTTGTAGGTTACGTGGAACAGTCCCTCTTCCGCACCTACACAGGCCCAAAACACCACCTCTTCCTCCGGTACATTGATGACTGTATCGGCGCCGCCTCTTGCTCCCCAGAGGAGCTTGAACAGTTCATCCACTTCACCAACACCTTCCACCCCAACCTCAAGTTCACCTGGGCCATCTCCAACACATCCCTCACCTTCCTGGACCTCTCGGTCTCCATCTCAGGCAACCAGCTTGTAACTGATGTCATTTTCAAGCCCACCAACACCCACAGCTACCTAGAATACACCTCCTCCCACCCACCCTCCTGCAAAAATTCCATCCCCTATTCCCAATTCCTCCCCCTCCGCCGCATCTGCTCCCACGATGAAGCATTCCACTCCCACACATCCCAGATGTCCAAGTTCTTCAAGGTCCGCAACATTCCCCCCACAGAGGTCGAGAACGCCCTTGACCGCGTCTCCCACATTTCCCGCAACACATCCCTCATGCCCTGCCCCCGCCACAACTGCCCAAAGAGGATCCCCCTTGTTCTCACACACCACCCCACCAACCTCCAGATACAACGCATCATCCTCCAACACTTCCGCCATCTACAATCCAACCCCACCAACCAAGACATTTTTCCATCCCCACCCTTGTCTGCTTTCCAGAGAGACCACTCTGTCTGTGACTCCCTAGCTCGCTCCACACTGCCCTCCAACCCCACCACACCCGGCACATTCCCCTGCAACCGCAGGAAGTGCTACACTTGCCCCCACACCTCCTCCCTCACCCCTATCCCAGGCCCCAAGATGACTTTCCATATTAAGCAGAGGTTCACCTGAACATCTGCCAATGTGGTATACTGTATCCATTGTACCCAGTGTGGCTTCCTCTACATTGGGAAACCAAGCGGAGGCCTGGGGACCACTTTGCAGAACACCTCCGCTCGGTTCGCAATAAACAACTACACCTCCCAGTCGCAAACCATTTCCACTCCCCGTCCCATTCTCTAGATGACATGTCCACCCTGGGCCTCCTGCAGTGTCACAATGATGCCACCCGAAGGTTGCAGGAACAGCAACTCATATTCCGCTTGGGAACCCTGCAGCCCAATGGTATCAATGTGGACTTCACCAGCTTCAAAATCTCCCCTTCCCCCACTGCTTCCCAAAACCAGCCCAGTGCCTCCCCTCCCCCCACTCCATCACACAACCAGCCCAGCTCTTCCCCTCCACCCACTGCATCCCAAAACCAGTCCAACCTGTCTCTGCCTCCCTACCCTGTTCTTCCTCTCACCCATCCCTTCCTCCCACCCCAAGCCGCACCTCCATTTCCTACCTACTACCCTCATCCCACCTCCTTGACCTGTCCGTCTTCTCTGAACTGACCTATCCCGTCCCTGCCTCCCCATATATACTCTCCTCTCCACCTATTTTCTTTTCTCTCCATCTTCGGTCCGCCTCCCCCTCTCTCCCTATTTATTCCAGAACTCTCACCCCATCCCCCTCTCTGATGAAGGGTCCAGTCCCGAAACGTCAACTTTTGTACTCCTGAGATGCTGCTTGGCCTGCTGTGTTCCTCCAGCTCCACACTTTATTATCTTACAGCTATGTACTGGGTCCCTGTCCATGCACACAAAATGTTCTTATGGCAGCTTTACAATCCTTGTTGCTGAAGCATCTTGCAATGCATATTTCTGTTTCTTGCAGTTTTACCGGAGAGGGGCCATAATAGTTGTGAGCGGCTGGCTAATGTTAGAGCCAGTGCCTGTTGATGAGGGATGGTGCCCATGGATCGTAGCCTGTGATACCACTAGGTGCAGAGTAACATGTCAACTCCTTGCAGCCGTTGGTGAGCTGACGCTGATGGGGACTCACTCTGATTTTCATGCCGAGTGTGCTCAATGTCTTGCTTTTTTGGTGCCTTCGGTCAGATAAGAAGTAGAATATTAATGAGGTGAATGGGATAATTAATAAATCTATTAACAATCTGTTAATTGTGTCTTCATTCACAACTCACTGTTGCCCAGGGAGAATCACACTTCAGTCACTCAGCAAAAGCGTAAAAGATGGAGTGAACTGCTTTAGACATTGGAAAGGACCTTGCTGGACTTCAAATCTGATTCTCCCATGAATCTTACCTTTGCCCAAGTCCCTCCGAGAGATTCTGCATAAAAAATCATGAACACCCTGCTGCGTTGACAGCCCTTTAAGATCATCAGTATTTTGTATATTTTAGATTGAACTTTTCTTCTCATTTCATGAAATATGAAGTGAACATCGTGCTTTTGGCCAACTTCATACCTAGGTGAGAATTAGCTTCAACACACTATTTTTTTTTTGGAATTTTGCTTTCAAACCAGAAAAAAACATTTTGATGAGTTTTGGTTTTTATTTCCATTTTAAGTTGTGATCCTACAAAACAACGCATGGTATAAACTGCTCTTATTGCTCTGTTAATTATACAAAGTAATTAGTTTAAAATATTGAATAAAAAGCCAAACTATAAAAATTATTTAGTTTCTAAGATGTTAAGCTGACTAATACTCAGTTTACAAATAGACTATTTACATTTTAATTATAATGTTTATGACCACGGGCCAGCTGATGTGCAGATTCATAGACAAGAATTGGCAAAGATGTTCGATCACTTTAGCTCTCCGCAATCGATATACACATGTGTATATGTGAGGAAGTTTGTATCTAGCTGCACTTTAATATTCTAGATACATACTGAACAAAAAAAATCAAAAAGGTAGATCAAGGTAATGCAGTAACGTAGCATTTTCTTTTCCTCAATTGGTTCAGAGATTTTATGACACACCTTAAGCACAGTTTGCACTTGAGCCTATGTTTCCTGGTTCAGAGATATAGACTCTACCACTGCACCAGAAGAGCCCTTCCAGCTGAGCTAAACAGCCACAGTGCAGCTGATGCAGTTTTTTTATATATATATACTACGAGGTGCTATCACACACAACTGATGAACTTTCCCACTACCAAAATCACTGTGACTTGTTTTTCTTTGATTTTCCCCTTGAACTGCCATTGTGTAGCCACTCAAGTATTTACAAGCAAAGCCCATTATGGGCAATGCAAACCATCATAAGTGAGGGTGAGGTAAGTAGAAAGGGGCTGAATCAAAATGGAATTGGAGAGGGCTATAAAGCCCTTTGACCCCTTGAGTTGCCCTTCTCTCTCTCTCTAAAGGCATTAACAGCATTGATGGACATTGTGTGCTCCCTCTCCAAGGGCACCCAGTCATGAATGCAACTATGGAAGGGGAGCAGAGAGTTGGCAGAGATGATCCCCTCCATATCCCACTGCCAGGACCTATTTATAGACAGCCTGGCCAGGCCCAGGAACAAACCAATGAGTAGTTCCTCTGATCTACCTACATGTTTTGCATTGGATATCCAAAGATCAGGAGTGTCGAGCTGAAGTGCAACCAAAAACGCAACAAAATGTTCTTCAAATAACTGAAAAGTGGGTGCAATCTCCCACAGCCAATGCAGTATTTTTTGTGGGTGGACATTATCTCAGCCCTCCTGTTGGACACTGGATAAATGCGCAGTTTAATTCCATTGCCTCACCAAGCCTGGACTAGATCCTGCGGTATCCAGTTTTATTTTTAACTAGGATCCATGGCAACCATGACTTTTCCAGCACATGAAGGCCAGTCAGAAAAGAAGCAGAGGACTCAATTCAAAGGAAGATATTCTTCTTCCTTCTTTGAGCCATGAGGACTGGAAATGATATGCGGTTGAACACCTTATCTCCAACACTGGATGACCAATAGACTGTCTGATACTTGTTAGGATGCCTGTGTCTCGCTTTGTATTTCTCAAATCAGCCAGTAGCAGCTTAAGTGAGACTCAGCGATTAGAGTCAGTATGGTCTGAAGCCACCATCAGAACTGGCAGTATTGCGAAATGAATTCAAGAGTTTGAAAAATCTTTGACAGCCATGCAAGTTATAGGAAGGGAAAATCAGTAAGTTACTGAAACTTGGGCTTGGAGCACATGCTAGAAATGGTAGACCACAGCATTCATAGCAGAGTCCTTGGCCTCAAATGACTAAAGACTGCAATGGAAAATTCAAATAATTCTTTTTGAAAGGTCATTCAGCCCCACAAGTATATGCTGCAATCCATTTTTTAAGGTAGGTTCCATTCAAATTCACCGAAGCTACTGAATAAAAGTTCTGCATCATGGTTTTCTATTATCCATCTTCAGATAAACCAACAACAAAGCAATTCTAGGAAGATTTTGTCAATTGGCAGTGTACATGATCAATATTTTCCTTCTTTGTCATCTCTATTTCATTTTGCTTAGGTAATATAATAGTTATCACATTCAACATGCCTTGTTACCATAATGAATGGATGCAGGAGAAGGCCATTCAGCCCCTTGAGGCTGCTCCATCATTCAATAGGATCACGGATGATCCAACGTTCTTCACGTCCACTTTCCTGCTTTTTCCCCATAACCCTTGATTTCCCTGGTGATGAAGAATCTATCTATTCTCAGCCTTAAATATATACCAGAACTCTATCTCCGCAGCTCTCTGTGGCAAGGAGTTACATTGACTCAGTCCTCTGAGAGAAGAAATTCCTCCTCATCTCATTCCTAAATTGGTGACCCTTTATTTTGAGACTATGCCCTCTGGCCCAATACTCTGGTCTGAGGGGAAATATCCTCTCAGCATTTACCCTATCAAGCTCCTCAAGAATCGTATATGTTCCAACAAGATCATCTCTCATTCTTCTAAGCTCCAGTGAGTAGAGTCCCAATTAGTTTTGCCTTTAATTACAAGACAATCACTCCATTCCAGGGAACATTGTCTTGAAAATTGCCTGATCTTCCTCCAATGGAATGGTATCTTTCTGTAACTAAGGAAAATATAACTTCATTCAGTACACCAAATGTGGTCTCACCAGCAGCTTGTACAGTTGCAGTAAGACTTCCCTACTCTTATATTCCAACCCCCTTGAAATGAGGGTCAACATTCCATTAGCCTTCCTGATTACCTGCTGCATCTGTTAGCTTCCTGTGTTTGGTGCACAATTATCTCCAAGTCCCTTGCTGCAGCTTTGCTTCATTTAAATGCAATTCTGCAATTGTGTTCTCTCTTACAAAATAAATGATTTCACATTATTCTCTATTTGCTATCATTTTTGCCAACTTACATAATCTATCAATATCATTCTGTACACTGTTCATATTCCTTTCACCATCTATCTTTCTACGTATTTCCGTGTCATCAGCAAATTTGGCTACAGTACATTCACCGCCTTTCACTTAGCCATTAATATATATTGTGAAAAATTGTAGTTCCAGCACTGATCCCTGTGGAACCCCATTGATCACAATATAGAAACCTGAGAAAATAACCTCTTATCCTCACTTGTTGCTTCCTGCCCACGAACCAATTCTCTATCCATGCCAATATACTACCTTTGGCAAGGCTGGCTCTTCTCTCTAATAAGTTAGTCAAACATGATTTCCTTTCCATGAAGCCATGCTGAATCTGCTTGACAGATTATGATTTTCCAAATGTTCCACTAATATTTCCTTTACAACAGTAGATGCTAGGCTAATCAGCCTACAGATTTCTACTTATTTTCTTCCTCCCTTTTCAAATAGGGATGTCACATTAGCAATTTTCCAATCCTCTGGTTCTTTTCCAGAATCCAATGATTTTTAAAAAATTACAACCAACACATCCACTGTCTCTGCAGCTACTCCTTGTAAGATCCTAATATGCAATCTATCAGGGACAGAGAAATTATTTGCCGTTAGCTCCAATTGTTTGTCTAATATTACTTTTTTAGTGATGGTGATGGTACCTAATTCCTCCCCCGTATTCTTGAGTATTAATAGAGTGTTTGAAGTATCTTCCATGATTGAGACTGATGCACTATATTTGTTTAACTCCTCTGCCATTTCCTGGTTCCTCAAAATTGTCATTTTGGATTTTTTTTTGAGGGACAAATGTTCACTTTTACCTGCTTCTTCCTTTTATATATTTGAAGGAATGAATGAATAATGAAGGAGCTCTTATTGTCAGTTTTTTTAATTGTTCCTCCCCAGTTTTCCCTTGTAGCTTATTTTCTCTGCCTTTATTGTCTTTTTAGTCCTCCCCTGCTGAACTCTGAACTAATCCCTGTCCTCAGGGCTAACATTGAATTCATGATTTTTTCTTTCAATTTATTAATCTCCTTAACTTCCTTGGTTAACTCCTTATAATCTTTTCTCCTTACTGGGATGTATTTTTGCTGAGTCATAAATTACTTCCTTAAATCCCTGCCACTGCTTGCTTACTGTTACCCTGCTAATCTATTCATACAGTTTTCTTTAGGTAACTCTGTCATCCATTCATTGTAATTCTCTTTAATTATGTTAACAGTTATTTCTGACCCACTTGTCTCATTCTCAAGCTGTGTTTTAAATTCTACCATGTTACATTCACTAATTCCTAGGGACCCTTTTACTTGAAAACCATTTATTAAACCTGCTTCATTTCCCATTATTAGATCCAAGATATCTTGCTCTCTGGTTGGTTCCATGGGATATTGTTCTAGGAAACTATCCTTTTATATCTTCTATGAATTCATTGTTGTCGCTATCCTTTCCAGTTTCATAATACAATCAATATGAAGATCAAGTCGCCCATAATCATTGCCCCATTCTGTCTACGTACTCTTATTTTTGTTGATTATTCACTTTACCCAAGAAGTGACTACTGTTTGGGGATCAGTACACTACTCCGACCAATGTCCTTTCCTTGCTGCCTTTTACCGCCGTCCAAATGGACACTATATCATGTACGGTTGGATCATTTCTCACTACTGCCCTATTTTGTCTCTTACTAACAATACGACCCTACCAACTTTTCCACTCCTTTTGTCTTTCTGCAAATTCAGATATTCCTGAAAGTTGCATTCCCAGTTTTGATCTCCTTGCAGCCATGTTTCCATAATAGTTAGAGATCATATTTATTTACCTTGATTTGCATTGTCTCTTGCCTTATTCTAAATGACTCATGCCTGAATATACAAAGCCTTTAAATTTGTTCTATTATCAAAATTTTCTGCAGTTTTATGGCTCCTAGGTACAATATGACACACTCGCATTCTTCCTTTTGTTTTCTGGTAACTCTCAATCCTATCGCTAACTTGAAATCCTACCTTCTCTTTTATATTTGACTTTATTATTTTCCATGCAACTGAATCCCCCACATTCCACCATTTCATTCAAAAACCTACCTAGAGTCCTAGTTATGTGATTTGCCAGGTCCAGAGTACCCCAGCATCATTTTACATGGAGCTCATCCCAATAGAACAGAATTTATAGCCATCTCACCACAAGTATTTCAAGTGTTCTCTTTCAGCCAGAAGGTAGAGGATACTTCTGAAAGTCCAGATTAAATCCTGGAACTGGTGGACAGACCTTCTAATTCTATGAACCACCTAATCCTTGTTTAGCTAAGGGGAAGTCTTTCTAATCTTGGTACTTTGTAAAAACCAAAAGAACTGCAGATCCTGTAAATCAGGAACAAAAACAAAATTGCTGGAAAAGCTCAGCAGGCCTGGCAGCAATCTGTGGAGGAGAAAGCAGAATTAATGTTTCGGGTCCATGTTCTGAGGACGGGTCACCGGACCCGAAATGTAAACTGTTTTCTCCTCCACAGATGCTGCCAGACTCGATATTTTGTGTGGTCTGCACGTGATCTCCAGTTGTTAGGTTTGACGTTATTAATTTTGCTCTGAATTTTAAAGTGCTTGTGAATATTGTCTCCCTTTCCTTAATGGAAATACTATCAGTAACGTTATTTCAATCAGATTTTAAAATCCAGTATCATCATTCTTTAAGTTTTATTTCAACCTCTAATTATTTTAAAGCGAGATTGCCAAAATTATACACATCCCTCCAAATGTCTCTCAAAAATTCAATTTATAAGCTTTATAAGAAATAATTCTGACTTGCTGTTAAGTTTGTAGGAGAGGATCCCCAGTTTTTGACTGAGTTAGAGGAAGCTGACATAAAGAGAACAGGATGTGACAAGGAAAAGATAATTGCTTCTAAGTAGATATTTTCTTAACTTATATTGCAAATAAAAATTGAGAAACATTGCTGAAAATTCACCAAATGTTCAGAGATACAGTTGGAACTGAATATCACAGAGTGAAGTAAAATGACCTGAAGGAATTCCTAATAAGCGTTAAACCCTGTTTTGTATAGCTTTTCAAAACTCGTTACGACATAGTGACTGTTGGCAAAAATAAATTTGTTTTATTTCTTGGCACCGAGATCTCCTTTGTTAGCAAGTCAGCTCAATAGTAAGGTTTATGGAATCACTTGGAACAGTTTTGTCCTACAGACACTGGATTAAGACTGGTACCCAAGAATGATATGCAGCCATTAAGTCTATATTATATTCCTAATGCCATTTTCGAGCAAGGAACGTGAAGTGTTTGCATTAAATGCTATTGTTAGCAATGAGTCAATGGGCAGAAGGGACATAAAACAACATTGTTCAAACATGTGAGGCACTTAGTCTTTATGGTAGCTGTTCAGCACTTGGCTAAATCTGAGACACTTTTAAAACAAACAAATGCAAAATATGTAATGTCCAATAGGTCTAGTAAAATGATAAATAAAATAAATTAATGTTTGACTGCAGGTATTTCAAACACTGCCAAAAACAATCCCATACAGCACTTTCTAACGTTGCGTTCCCAAATCTAATTGAAACAGAAGGCAACTTTAAGCAATGGTATCTTGCGGATATTACAGAAGGAGGCTGGAACCTATAAACTCTCCTCAGATTTTCACAGAATTGTTCTTTGTTGCAATTCCCCAACAGATGTTATAATGACATTATGATTGACAGATAACTGCACTGGAGAATAGTATAGAATACGTTGAATTCGATTCAACAAGTTTCTGTTTTAATATCCTGTGAAAAGAAGAGAATTAATTTTTTGTGGGTGCTATTTATTTTGAGAAGAGTATTGATTTCAGAAACAACAAAAATGAGTGCTCACAATCAGATGAAGCCTTTATCAATTAAGTTTCTGAAATATAAAAGTAATGCTTTGGGGAAAACGTATGAACTGTCATCCTGTGTTTACTGTTTCTCTCGATGAAGATGTTCTTATAAATAATCGAGACCAAACAATAACAAACAGAACATTCAGATATATTGATTTGTACAATATGTCATGCTCAACTAAGGGAATGTTACAACATATTTATTATCTGCATAATTCCACTATATATTTTCCACAACAGACATCCTGTTATACTTCTTTTTAAATTGGAATGACCGAACTTTTACAAATCAAACTGACTAGTAGGATGAAAGCAAAATGGAAAGTCTACGTATTAACTTTTCAAAGTTTAATTGAACATCAGTTAAACTTGACCAGGCATTTCAGTAAATTGTTACATCTATCCAGGATGCATTTCATTTGCATCTCATGTCCGGTTCAATGCAGACACCTATGCTTATTGCCAATGATTTACATTCTCTTAGGTTTACAGTAAAATTTAAAATCACTGGTCTGCAAACAAATCAAAGCCTCAGTGTCACAATCTCGGATATGACTTCATTTTAACGTATTTTAAGACGTGCATGTCGTGATAAGCTTGGGAAGACAACAAAATTATGGTCACCATTTTATAGATATTATGATAGGGAAGATGACCAAGTTCTATCTAAGATGGTTAATTTAAATTGGAAACTGTCCACACTGTTTTTTAAAGGCCACACTTTATGGAAGCGAAAGGATACAAGCTACTGGAGGTAATGAGGATCTCAGCCACTAGCTGAAGAGCCAATGAGACATCCACATCATATCATCACTCAGGCACTTGACAGGCCAATGGATGTGCTTCCCCTTGGATCAAAGTATCCGAGGAAGAGGATCCATGCATCAAAAACTGGTAGTAAATCAGTACTGAACCTAACTCAAAGTTTTGAAATACAGGGGTATCAAGGTGGTGAAGGAATGATGGGGATTTGTAGTAGCATATGGTTTATGGGCAGTTGGCGATGGATGTCAGCAGTAAGGATGTGTAGTTGTTTTTTTATGGACCATTTCTTTCCAATGTCTGGTCCGTCTAATTGGGCAGAGTGTGCTTTCAAGTGAGGGATGCCCCCACCTTCCAAAAGCCTGTAAGTACGTACATGGAATTTACTGGTCCAGCTATCTGCATGATGAGCTTCTCTTTCCTGTTCATATCTCCTCATTCCACCACCCCAATTGGTTAATGTGGCTGCGGAATGAGACACTAAATGGCCATTATATGCCTACTTAATTTCATCGACTGTCAAAGTGGTAGCGAGTCTGTCCTTAGGATTAATCAAGATTGAGGCACAAAGGTGGTGTGGTGCCCACCAGGATGTTGCCAAGGCTGGAGGATTTGACCTAGAGGGAGAGGCTCAATAGGTTGGAGATATTTTCCCTGGAGCATCAGAGGCCAAGGGATGACCTTACCAGCGTTTATAAAATCATGCGGGGCATGAACAAGGTGAATGACCAAGGTTTTTCTCCCAGGGTAGGGAAGCCCAGAACTGGAGGGCATAGGCTTAAGGTGAGAGGGTGAAAAATTTAAAAGGCACTTAAGAGGCAACTTTTCTTTGAGAGGGTGGTGTGTTTGGAATGAGTGGCCAGAGGAGGCAGTGGGGACTGGTACAATTACTTTTAAAAGGCACCTGGATGGGTACATGAATTGTAAGTGTTTAGAGAGATGTGGGCAGTTGCTGGCAAATGCAACTAGATAATTTCAGGACATTTGGTCAGCATGGAGAAGTTGGACAGAAGGGTCTGTCACCATACTGTACAATTCTATGAATCTAGTTGCCTTCCTACTCAATTAAATGTCTCTACTGCCTCCTGATTCACTATGGAGAAGGACACAAGCCAGTAAAATAGGTGTATAAGTGTGAAAGGAAGAAAATGTGTCAGCTCTGCCGAGAGCAATGCAAACCAAACAGAAATAAGGAGATTCTAGTAGCTTAGGCAATGAATTGAATTCCAAAGAGGAAATTGACATCACTCATAAACTACACTTCATACCTAAGCTTAATGAGGATGGAGTCAAAATATATTTTACCTTATTTCTGTACAGATGAAATGGCCAAAGAGGTTTGGACATTAATGTCAAACAATGTTTTGCTAGATAAAGCTATGACTGTGTATGCCAGCTGTTGGAAGATCAATCTGTAGTGCATAGAACTGTCAAAGAGGCAATTCTCAATCCTTCCCAGCATGTGCCTGATGCTCATCAATTAAGATTTAGGACTAGAGGAAAGAAATGCAATTAAACATTTGCAGAATTTGCAAGATAAAAAGAAATGCCATGGGATTAGTAGTTTAGATATCTCAAGCTAAAGAGAATGTTTGAAAATGTAAGGGAAATTAAGATTGTGGAAAGTTCAGAAATAACATTGTTGTAAATTTAAAACCCCAGAGTGAGAAGAGTGCCAAGTATTCAAGATCAGGGAAGCAGCAGTTTTAATAGGTACATATTATATCTCACACAGACGATTATTGGCAGGGGGGTGATCATATGGATGTCCAGAGGAATGCGCAGGAATAGAAAATATGTGGATGGAAGGAAACTAGTTTTTGAGAACTGACTGAAAGACACCAAAGTAATAAGGGAGAAAAGTTAGAATCAAAAGTGATATAAAGGAGGTAACTTTCTTCTATTGTTACCAGATTAAATATGCCAGAGCCAATTATTGAAAGTTAAATGGGACACCAAGTGCAGTAGGAATCTGAGGACAGACAGTACGTGGCACAAGTTAACTTGCCTCCTGGAAAGGTACTAAGAAGGACGAGATGGCTCATGACAATCATGAAAGTTCTTTCTGTGAATATTAATGAGGAGAATCAGAATTGCGGAGGTCCTGTGCATTTTGTCTGAAAAGAGGTGGTGTTTGCCTATGCTATGAATGAAGAAGGTAAGCCTCCTTTCAAGAAGGTAAATTTCAAGGAGGTAAATTTATTGAGATGCTAAAGAAAGTTAGTTAATGATGTTGGGTGATGATATGATTAATCTTCCAGAGGGGTTAAGAAAAAAGAAAATATTAATTGGAGGTATTGATGGAAATTACAGACCAATCTCAACTAAGAGATTTGGTTTAAGGAGTGACATGGAAAATGGAGATGTTCTAGTCAGAGTGGTGAGACAAATTGCTACACACAGAATTGGCATTATTTTGGAAAATTTTGAAATTGTGCATTCAAGAATATTGACTTCACTAAATGTGGTGGAACAAAAAGTGCAAGTAAAAGGAGCTGATATGTTACAAGAGGAATATCTTGTGTTGTGTTCTGACTGTAACATGATTGGATCTCAAGATCTCCAGAATTAGACTGGTAGAAAAGGAATCAAGAAAGAGAGATATGGTTTGAACGTTCAATTAATCAATAAGATTTTTGAAAACTTAATTAAAAAGAATGAAGATGAAAAGGATGAGGCTGAAATGTTTAACTCATCTTGTTTAATAAAATTGCAAGAAATGGATTTGGAATTGAAATGTTATGTTGAACACACTACTCAGAAATTGAATCAGAAACAATGCCTGAGTGTTATCATTTGAAAAACAAAGAACTAATTGAAAATGGAAATTTCCTTAAATACCAGCTATTGAGGAATGGGTTGAGATCTATCAGGTAGTCATCCAATGTGAATGTCCTAATGAAATTTGGTGAGCGGCTCCCAAAATTCCAATAGTAGGCCATTTGGTTATTAGGTAAATGTGGACTAAAACATAGAAACATTTTTTATTGGCGAGGATTACATAAAGTCAACTTTAGCCAGGAAAATTAAAATTAATTTAACCTCAATTAAACCTGCGCCTTTCATTCCAGTATCAGTTTCTGAAGAATCACTGAATTGAGTCTTAATTGATTGTGCAGGACTTCTACCTAAAACCATGAGTGGGAACAAATGTCTTCTAAAAACTATGGATGTTTGCACTAAATTGTTTGAAGCTGTACCTTTCAGGAAAATTCAGACCAAAAATGACAATGGAAAATTTAATTCAATGTTGTTTTACAAGCTATAGATCACTCAAAGAAATTCAATTCAATCAAATTTTGTCGGAAATAGTCAAAAAATGTTGACTAACTTACGTATTAAAACAATTTACAACTTTTGCTTATCACCACAATCTCAAAATACATTCAAAAGATGCATTAAAAACTTATTATTAAGTTTATTAGTAAGAACAACCTCACAATTGGAATAAGGGAATTCCTTTAACCCGATCTGCTTTTAGGAACACTCCTAACAGGTGCCCATGATTTAAGACTTTTAAAGCAAAATGATGTGAGAGAACCATTTAAATTGATTAAAACTAATTGATAAAAGAAAATCAGAAATTAATAAACCAAAGTTTTGAAACTACAGTGCCGGTCTATGTCATGAATGTCAGATAACTAATAAAAACGTGAGAGTTTGTTGAAACATATAAATTCAAAAAACACATAAAAATTCAAAAGTTGACCATGCAAAAACCAGATTTGAAAACGCAGAGGTTCTTAGAAGATTGGATAATATCATGTTTTATCTTCAAAAAAAAACTTTGAGATGACTTACTAAAGCTATTACAAAATTATGAATCAATTTTCAGGAAAAGGCCAGGAAAATCATTTTTGGCTGTCTTTTATATTAACATGGGAGTATGCATTACCTCCAAATCAACACCTTTACGGACTCAGTCCAGAGAGATTAGCTCAGGAGTGTGAAAGATTCAATTCTTGAAAGACAATATAATTATTGAAATGAGTGATAAAAGCTGGAGCTCACCTCTTGTGTTTGTCCTGAAACTAGGCAGGTCAAAAATATTCTGTATTGATTATCACAAAATTATGGTAATGAAAGAAGGCTCATACTGAATTGCAAGATTGGCACACTGCAACACATGCACGGCTTGCCATAAAAAAAGCTGACTCGCTTCAAGGATATTGGCAACTTCCATTGACTAAAAGGGCCAAGCAAACAAAAATGTGTTTTATAAGAACAGATGGATTTTATTACTGCAAAGCATTTTTGGAATGAAATCTATACCAGTACTGTTTCAATAATTAACCAATACAGTCACTGAAGCACTATGTAAGTGCTCTTTAATACACTTTGGTCGTTTGGTGTTCTTTGGTTGTTTTGGTTTAAACCTTGGAAGAACAGTTGTAATACTTGCCTGAACAGTTTTTCTGGTTGCAAAAAGCTGATTTTGTTCTAAATCTGGCTATAAGGGAAATGGTAAAGCACAGGTGACTTCCTTGTGCCACACTGAATGACAAGGTGAAATAACACTAAGAGAGGTGAAAGTATGGGCTATTTTGGATTTTCCTGTGCCTAGAACAAAGTGTAAAATTTTATATTACATTGACATGAATATAGTCAATTGCGACAAAAACAGAAATTGATGGAGAAAATCAGCAGATCTGGCTGCATCCTTAGGGACAAAGCAAAGTTCAGTTTCAAATCCAGTGACTCTTCATCAGAAGAGTTTCATCTTTCCAACGTAGAAAAGACCATGCTGTAAGCAGTGACTACTGTAGACTAGCTGACAGTAGAATACAGTATACAAAACATAGACTGGGTGACTTCTTTGCAGAACACCTACAATTTTGTTTGCAAAAATAACCCAGGGCTTTCAGTTTCCTGCTATCGTGTTCCCTGTCCAACATTTCTGTTGCAGGCTTGCTGCAGTGCTCCAGTGAGCTTTCTGCAAGCTTGAAGAACAACATCTCATTTTCTGCTTAGGGACCTCGAGCACTCAATATCGAGTTCAATAACTTCAGATCCCGATTTCATCCTTTCTTGTTCTTTTTACCCAGCTTGCACCGGATCCTGTTTTGACTTGGGTTGCTTTCAGCAAAGCTAACCCATTCACTCCTACTCTTATTTTTATTACATTACATTGATTGCCTTCAGCACAACTTATGCACTCTCTCCTACCCTCAGCTCTTATTATCACTTATTCAGCTTCTATATTGCCCCAGCCTAAGCTCAATCATCCCCTTGTGTGCCTATCCTTTTCATATGTCAGTCTCTCTGGGCTCCATGCTCACCTACCCTCTTACACCTCCACTTTCTCTCCCAGCCTCATATTCAGCATAAATACCACCTTTTCCTAGCTGCTTTCCATTCTGGTGAAGACTTGAAGTGCTAACTCTGCTTTCACTCCACAAATACTGCCAAGCCTGTTGAGTTTCTCTCGCAATTTCTGTATCAGGTCTGCAGCATCAGCAGTTCTTTGTTTTGTATTCTATTCTAACTTTTTTCTGAACATCGGCACCTTTTTATTAATTTGTCACTGGGACACAGAAAATTTAAACATTCACCAGAATGTTAAAAGTGCCTTTGAAAATTTGTAAGTTGTGCTGAAATGTATACCTGTTTCAGCTTGGATTGTACAAAGTCATTTAAACTGATGCCAATGGCCTTGCTGTGGGGGCTGTTTGACTGAAAGATGAGGAGATGGAAATTGAATAGTCTTCCAGTTATTTGTTTCAAAGGAATTGACCAGATGTTCATAAAAAATATTCTATAGTGGAGAAGGAAACATCAAGTCATGTGTTATTTGTACATCATTTTGAAATACACGTCAGCAACAACTTGCAAGAAATGGTTATATTTATAGGCTGCAATTGTTTCATTTTCTTGGAAAAGATTTGGGACAAGGGCTTATGATTATTTATTTAGAGCTTAGTTATCCATCCATATAATCTGAAAATCACTTGTGCTTGGAAAAGAAAATGTTATAGTAGAGTCTTTATGGGCAGCATGTATTGCATGTTTAATGATGTTACCACTGCTAGTATGACACAGTAATATTAAGGTTATGTTTAAAGAGTTATAAAAATGTCTCTTAAAGTGATATTTTCATTCTTCTTTGGAGGAGATGTGATATAAGGCATATGATTTATATATATATAAATTTTATTAGCATTCAGTTTAATTTTTTGCATTTTGAACAAGTGGCATATAGGTTTTCTTTATTTCTGAAGGTGTTCAATGATTAACTTGTAACTATTTCTGTAGCCTTTCTTTTAAAATACTGTATTCAAGCTGGAATTCATATTCCTCATATTCCGAATCTCATTTGTCTGCTATAAATAATACAGTCTGTTTCCACCTCTACAACATGGCTCAACTTCACCCTATCTTAGATCTTATACTGCTGAAATACTTGTTTATCCTTTATTACCCCTAGACTCATTGTAATGCAGATCTTAGCTGTCTTATATAACCTTGTCGTTTTCCAAAACTAAAATTCTCACATCTTTACTCACAGTAATGTGATTCCCTACTGCCTACTATGTTCTCTGATGAAGGGCCTAGGCCCGAAACGTCAGCTTTTGTGCTCCTGAGATGCTGCTTGGCCTGCTGTGTTCATCCAGCCTCACATTTTATTATCTTGCCTACTATGTTTGCTGGCTCACATTAGCTCCTCGTCAACAATATCTTGACTTCAGAATTCTCATTCTTCCTTTCAAATCCTCCGGTACCCCAAGACCCCTGTGTCACTAAAATATAGAACATAGAACATTACAGCACAGTACGGGTCCTTCGGCCCTCGATGTTGTGCCGACCTGTCATACCGATCTCAAGGCCATCTAACCGACACTATTCCATGTACGTCCATATCTTGAAATCCTGCAAACCCCTCAGAATTCTACATTTCTCTAAACATGGCATCTCTACCTTTGGTGGCCATGTCTCAGGTGCCTGTTTCTCAAGCTCTGAAATTCTTTCTTCTTAACCATTTGACTCCCTACCCTGCTTTCCTTCTTTAAGATATTGCTTAAAAAAAAATCTTGGACCAATTTTTGGATCAGCTTACCTAATATCATCTTATATGACTTGGGTGTGATGCCTTGCTTCATAAGCCTCCTGCAAAGCACGTGTGGGAGACTTTGAGGCTATGAATTGATATGTAAGTGTAGGTTGTCCTTCATCCCTCCATCCAGTTGTCTCCAATTCTATTCAATACATTATTTACATCATTCTCAAATGCTGTAAAGTGCAACCAAATTACATGAGATGTCAAATCCCCTGTGCCATCACATAAAAGCCAAAGCCTAGCCTTCTGAGCAGATAACCAGCTGTCATAGATCCAATTAGGCTGGGAGAGGGATTTATATCCCTCAGGAATAGAAGGCTCCATCTTAGAGGCCAATCAGAGTGCTGCAATATAGAAGTGTGTGGTGTTACATGAGGATTTGAATAAAAATGTAATGGGATCTTGCTGGGTACCAAGCTGGCAGTCTCTTATTGTTGAGGGGGGGGCACTGTAGGGTTTGTGTTAGGAAGGAGTGGTCAAACCCCTTTGATAATTAGAATCATAACACAAACCCCCCCCCCCCAAGTCTATTATGGCCGGGGGTGCGGTAGAAGATCCTTTCAAGTAATTAAACCCGAAACTCTCAGAGACGCTCACCTCACCTCGCTAATCTGTTAGTCTGTTATGGAGAACGGGAAGTTAAGTGAAAGAAAACCCCCTAATATTCATTTTATAACTAACAAGTAATAATTTATTTATTTAAACCTGACGGTGAACAAATTAACAGAATTACTAACAAACCGAACAATCCCCCTTTACACTAACTGCTTCCTAACTGAACTAAATTATACTGGTATGCTGTTCCAATAAACACAAGTCCCACTTATACAAGCCAAAGTAACAAGAAAATAAATTAAAACTTTGTCTCTCAAACTCAACACGCCTTTCTTCTGCTATTCTCAAGTCATAAACACTTTTCATCCTCTGGTCTGGCTTTTCGAGGTATTTTCTCTGTGAAGTCCTCTGTGAGGACACTTAGCTAGAAGTGCCAGACGTTTTATGGATAGACGATAGCTTTCTTAGAGAGCTTAGTGATTCCTTGTGAGGGCTAAATGCTCATTTCTCAAATGACCATTTGCTCTCACACCGATTTCAAAAACCTTCACCTTATATGGCTTGGATGACATATCAATAGCATTGGTGTTGTCAAAACTACCAGATTTAAATTTAACAGCTCTCAATTGCTAAGTGCTTGGTTTAAATGAATTCCAAAATGCCAAAACATCAAAATAAGCCCAAGGTTTACGACTACACAGACAATTGATATATGCTTCAATTTCAGAACAGGCTATGCCCCTTCAGCTGCTTAGACACATTCTTTATCCATTTAAATATCTACGTTCAGAAAATTACTTTGGCTCTTAAAGGAGCCACACACTCTTCTCTGTATTTTTTACAAACAAATTCTATCTTCCTGCCTTCCAATTCATGAAAACCCTACACAACTTTGTAACTGAGGGAAAGAAGAGAAAGAGGGTGAGGAGATTGTAGACACCATGATAGGACAACTGGGATTGGGTGTACTCTGGTGGGGAGCCTCCAATGGGGTCAGCCTGCCCTATTGGCTACTTGTAACTGTTGCCTTCCAAAACCAACTGGCCCTTAAGTGGAAATTAATTGCTTATTTAAGACCCCAGTTAGCCTGAGAGGCACCCAGCACCACCCTTACTGCTGACACAATTGTAGTAAGGGCAAGTGGTGAAGGTGAGCCATAAAGTTAATTCAATCTGACTGCACAACCTTCGTTCCTGCTTGAGGGATGGGAGGGGACTGGGAGCAGTCCATTGTTCAAATAGTTGGACATGTTTTTGACCCATAAATCTGTTCACAATCCATCAATGCCCTTAACCAAGAAGTTTTGGGATGGTGAGGAGTCGGAGGCTGGACATTTTGCCAATTAATGAAGGGGGCTTCCAGTAATCTCAGAGCTATTTACACACTCCTACTATTGACGGGCTAGGAACACTCTAAAGACACCTGCAATGTCGTGCAGAGGTGTCTAGTGGGAGAGAAAAAGCTAATACACAATCTGTTAACAGGGCAATTTCCTCTCCGATCTGTAGCTTTTTGCATCCACATATTTCAATGTTTCAGTTAGGACTGTTCATATTTTTGTATACATTTCTAATGCTCTTATACAAAATCTTTTTATTGCTATTTTAGTCTGTTTATTTTAAATTCATTTATCTCTCTGTTCTTACCGATTTTTCTTTGCTTGCATCTGTTTTCTCTGTCTCCTGTTCTTTCTCTCTCTCCCTTACAGTGGGTATGGACAATGTTTCTGGTGTTGTAATGCAACATTGTTTCCCAAGCTGAAATAACTCCTTTGTACTTAGAGCCATAAAGGTGTACAGCATGGAAAAAGATGCTTTGGTCAAACTCATCCATTGTGAAAAGATATACCAAATTAATCTAGTCCCATTTGCCAGCATTTGGCTCATGTCCGTCTAAACCCTTCCTATTCTTATACCCACCCAGATGCCTTTTAAATATTGCTATGATACCAACCCTCATATGGTCACCCCTCAGTCTCTGATGCTCAATGGAAAACAGCCCCAGCCTATTCAGCCACTCCCTATAGCTCCAACCCTTCAACGCTGCAACATCCTTGTAAATCTGTTTTGAACCCTTTCAAGTTTTACAACATCCTTCCTGTAGCACGGTGACCGGCACTGCATGTAGCACTCCAATAGTGGCCTAACCAAAGCCTTTAGAGTTGCAACATGACTTCCCAACAACTGTCCTCAAAGCACTGGCCAATAAAGGCAAGCATACCAAATGACTTCCTTAGTATCCCGTCTACCTGAGACTCAAATTTTGGGAACTATGAATCTGCACTCCAAGATCTCTTTGTTCGGCAACGCTCCCCAGGACCTTTCCATTAAGTGTATAAATCCTGCTCTGATTTGCCTTTTGAAAATGCAATACCTCACATTTATCAAATTTAAACTCCATCTTCCAATCCTCAGTCCATTGGCCCATCTGATCAAGATCCCATTATACTTTGAGGTAACCTTCCCCGCCGTCTACGACACCACCATTTTTTTCTGGAGCTTGAGAATTGCACCTTCTTTACTTCTTTGTCCAATGGAAAATGAGAGAAAATGGAGCAACATGGCAACAGACCGTAGCAAGCGCTGCTTCCTAACAGAAACACAGAGAGACAAGGCAAACAGCAAATCTGCTAATACATGAGGTCTGTATTGTGATGACGCTGGCCACATAGCTTTAAAATTAAAACAATGTGTGATTGGCCTCACTTAGTTTCTTTTCCCAATATGTCTGTGCAACTTTACATCACAAATGGATGCCACAAAATAAAATTAAGTGAATCGGAGAACATATGCAAGTGGATGCTGCACTTTAAGCTGTTACACAGAAATAAAGTTCTCTCTTTTTTTTAATCCTAAGGTAGGTTGCTTGTCAACTAATCACTTTTTCTACTGATTGCTGCCATTGTATTATTGCACACAGTAGGACAGTGAGAATTAGATCATTTTCCACATATTGAGCCAACAAAGAACTGTCAACACTTCATGATTCAGACTGCAATATCTAACTACCTCCTCTCATCTGGTTTTTAGATTTTGTGCCAATTGTCTGCCACCTCAATTTCTTTTGCAAAGATATTGATTCCTGATCACTGAATCCCAGTTCCACTGGCACTTATTACTGTAGACAAAGGGCTATTATCGTATGTGAACTTTTAAAGGTCAGTACTTTATTGGATTGGGCAAGATTCGCAGGTCAGGCCACATCAGCACTCATCTAACATCTATCCCATAGATTGAGCCAGAGACAGTATTACTTTCCACAACTCATTCCAACTCTGACACTACGTCAATGCCTGTGCATTAGCTCTCTAAGGCCTGGAGATTGATCTTGGGACTTGCTGGAACTATATCACTTTAATGTCAGGCTCTATTGGTCTGATGCATCCAGGGCCTACACACACGTAAACACACAAGCAAGTTAGCCTGAATTTAACTCTATCATTAAGGAATCGGCCAGCAGGCTGGGAAAAAGTGGAAAGTCTGGCGGAGGAAGGATGCAGATACCTGAATCCATTCTGGGGCATCAGCTTTATGAACATAGGTTGCAGTAGGCTTGTGAACATGTGTGACACTAGGTTTATGGACGTGTATGACACCAAGTTTGTGGATGTGTGTGACACGACTTTTCCTGCCAAATCATGCAGCAATGTGATTCTGATGCCAGGACCATGTAAGTGAAGGTGCCATATCTAAAGGCCAGAAATTCCTGTTCAAAAGCTGTTCTGCTGTGCAGTCTTTCTAACATAGGACTGCACTTGAAATGGACTACATTTATTGCAATAGAAAACACTTGGAGGGCGCAGATAGAAGAAATTTCCAATCCGCAGAGGTTCAGCCAAAGTAATCAACAAATTTAGCCGTGTTCCAAGATGGCACAATTCAGACAGTCAACTAGCCCACTGGAATCATGGAATCCCTACAGTGCGGAAGCAGGTCATTTGGCTCATTGAATCTTCACTGACGCTTCGACAAACATACCACCCAGACTCAAAGCCCCTACCCTAATCCTGTAACCTTAATTCCGCATGGCTAATCCACATAGCCTTCACATTTCCTGGACACGATGGGCAACTTGGCACGTCCGAACCACAAAGTATTTTGGATTGTGGGAGGAAACTGGAGCACCTGGAGGAAACCCATGTAGACACAGGGAGAGTGTGCAAGCTTCACTTCATGAGGTGGTTTACAGTTCAACTTTCTCCAGGCAGTTTGGGAACAAGGAGGGATTCCATCTCCAACAGATAGTCACAAAAGATCAACACAAATGGCAAAGCTTGCCTCAATGAAGGTTTTCACTGATAAAAATGGCTCCATTAAAGGGGTTGGGTTCAGTGCCAAAATGGTTCAATGATCTCCTCTGCACTGTAAGGCTCAGTTCAAGTTTCACACAGACAGTCAAAGTGAATAAACGATGGGCAGGAAACGCAGGGGAACTGTACTGTTAAGGGATTTGAACTGTGAAATGTCCTCCCTGGATAGTTTCCGTAGTCACATACATGTGCATGTCATTAGAACCTCTGTACTCTACACAGATTCCCTGAGAGCATGAGGTGTGCAAGGGCAGCTAGGAACCCTGATGCCTAACAGGATTGGGAGGTATTCAGCCAGTAGTGAATTTTACAGGAAACATTCCCTCTTTCTCCCTTTTCCCTCACGTGGCAAGAGTGCCCACAGTGCTAGAGAGTGATCCAGGATCAAATGCCAGTGGTTCATCAGCTGACAGAGGCAGAGCTGGAAGACCTGGAGCAGGCAGGGAATTGGGTTGATCAGTCTGTCTCATACATTGGCGAGTATAGAGAATGTGGAGGAATTGTGTTTAACCATCACCTCTAGCTACTGTAGCCATCTGCTGCATCCGTGCATGGTCATGAGATGTCACATCATTGTTCCATATCTGGTTTCTTGCTTCTATTACAAAATTGAATGCCCTGGAGAGTTGTGGCAAGTCTCCATGTTTGATTTTCCCCTTCTGAGATGTACACTGTTTAATATCATGCATTTAAGAAGTACTGGCTGCTTTCTCACAAGTTGAGATGCCGGTCCATGTCTGATCATTAAGAATAGCATTGAGTTCTCAGAGAGAACAGCATGCCCCATCCATGGAAAACATGTAACGCTGTTGATCGAATATCACCTAGTTGTTTATCAATATGTTCAAAGTGGTTAGATATGGTACGGCTCCTTACTTCTGTGCATTAACTTCCACAGCACCCAATATTATGGATAGCTCTTTATTTCATTCTTTTCAATATCCCCCTCACAACATGAGATTTTTGCTCCCTCTTCTGCATTGGGCTGTTATTTGTGAATGCTCTACACGACAACTTCATGGAGTGCACAGCACCCAATGACTGCCTATAATATCCTCACTGTGTCACACTGGGGAGCACAGCCAAAATGACCAAGGCACTGAAAGCACATCATCAACAGATTGATGACTTTGTCTGCGAAGTTTCTTGTTGTCCTATGACCGACATGGAAACTTTTTTCTGCCTCACTGCGTGGGTGAGTGACAGGTTGCCTCAGCAATCCGCAAACAAGTAACCCTTGTCACCTCAGACGTATCTGTCGATTTGTGGTTTTGACCCCAACAGGGGAAGCACCGGTGGGTGTAAAGGCACTGGGCATAATGACTAAAGCCAGGATAGGAATGTATCCAGGCATGATATCTTAACATATTTGTTTATGGGATGTGGTTGGGCCAGTATTTATTGCCCATCCCTGATTGCTTCCTGGAGGAAATGGTGGTGTGCTGCCTTCCTGGGCTTCTATCTTTACTGGGGTATAGGGTCATCCACAGGGCTATGAGGATGGGTTTAATCCACTGACTGTTAAAGAATGCCAATACGTTTCCAAGTCAGGATGGCATGTAAAATTTGTAGGTGATGGTGTTCCTATGCATCTGCAGACCTTGTCCTTCCAGATGGTAGCAATCATGGGTTTGGAAGGTAATGTTAGAGGGGTTTGGTGAGTGACTACAGTGTGCCTTCTAGATAGTACATATCGCTGCCACTTTGTGTTGGTGATGAGGGCAGTGAATTTAGAATGTGCTGAATGGGGAGCCAATCAAGCAGGGCACTTTGATGATGTCTTGAGTGTTGCTAGACCTACACTCATCCAGGTGAGTGAAGACTACTCCTGAATTTTACCTTTTAGATGTTGGAAAGCCATTAGGACTCAGGAGACAAGTTACTCACTGTAGCATTTCTAGTCCCTGATCTGCTCTCATAACCACAGTATTTATTTGGTAAGTCCAGTTCAGTTTCTGATCAATGGTAACCCCTAAGATGTTGAAACTGGTGCCATTGAATATCAAGAGGCAATAATTAGATTGTCATATGTTGGAGATGGTGATTTTATGGCACTTATGTGGTACAAACATTACCTTTCACTTATCAGCCCAAAACTGGGTGCTGTACAGGTCTGGCTACATATCAGCATGGATTGCTTCCATATCTGAATTGTCATGAATGGTGCTGAACAATGTTTAATCATCAGAGAACATTCCTACTCATGACCTTATGATGAAAGGATGGTCATTGAAGAAGCAGCAGGAAAAGTTTGGGCTGGAACACTACTCTGAGGAATGCCTGCAGAAATGTCTTAGAACTGAGATGATTGATCTTCAACAACCCACAACTTTCTTTGATGCCAACCAGCAAAGAAATTTCCTTCTCCTTCCCATTGTCTCCAAATTTGCTAGGGTTCCTTGATGCCACACTTGGTTAAATGTGACCTTGAGGTTAAGGGCTGTCACTATTATTTCTCCCTGGAATTCTGCTCTTCTGCCCATGCTTGAAGCAAGCTGTAATGAGGTCCGAAGCCAATGGCATTGAAAAACCATAGTAAGCATTGGTGGGCAGTTTATTCTTTTTAAGTGTCTTTTAAGAGCACTGTTGATGACACCATCTATCACTTTGCTGATGATGGTAACTGAGTTGAATTTGTCCCGACTTTCCACATTTTTGGGTAAATGCTAGTGTTATAGCTTTCTGGAACAGTGTTGGTAAAAGCATAGCTGGTTTAAGGAACATGTGTCTACAGTATATTGACACAATATTATCAGGGTCCATAGCCTTTGCAGTCGCCACTACTTTAAGCCATTTTTTGATACCATGTGGAGTGAATCAAATTTGTTAAAGGCTGGCTTCTGTGATGCTAGGGACCTACAGATAAGGTTGGTTGGCTTATTGTGATCATAAATTAACTGCACATTGAGGGAGTAAAATCTACTTCTGTTAATAATCATAGCTTTCTGCTTGGATGCTGCCTTGATGGAAACACGGTACTGTCTGCTGCTCAAGGTTACATGTTGAACAATGAAATGGCCGTTAGTCTCATTGGCTTCTGCTGCTGACTGTCCTGGTCAGCCTGAGACTTTATAAATTTTCCACCTCTCTTGTGTACTGCATTTGGCATCTTCTTGAAAATTTCTGAACTGAAGTACAGATTAATGATGATCATGAGAATGAATGGCCTACTTTCAACCTTACATTTCTCTGCCTCTTTTACTCTTTTCTGTCCATGTATATTTAACACTCACTCATATCCGACGCCATTGGTTTGATTCAAGTATTTTAGAAAATACACGTCTCTATCATATCCTATCTCTCTGGCTAACTCACACAGCTGCTAACTTTATGACGACACCAATGTATTTTTTTTAGATTTCAGTTCTGTCGAAAGGTACACATCTGAAATATCAATAACCCATCATTTCTCTTTGCAGAAGATCACTGTCCTGCTGTGTATTTGCAGCACTTGCTGTTTTCATCACCAATTCTATGCATTTTCCTTTCTAAATGAAAGATAGTAGGGTCAATCAAGCTACCAAGGCGCCGTGAAAGGATTTCTGAAGACTGTAACTTACAACCATTTAAAAGCCACTCACTGGGCTACAGAAGACGATGTGAATCTACCACCTATCAGTCTTTCCTTGTTGGTAGCTGTTACCTAGAAACCATAGCACCAATAAGGTTTTGTTGTGCTTTGTTAATGCATTTAATTTATTTTTTGGGCAGGCAGGCAAATAACATTGGAGTAATGCTTTAATAGAATTTTGTTTGCTGCCAATAAATTATAAAGTAACAGCTGCACATGCACAATTAAGCTCATAAAGAGAAAAACTGCCGAGAGAGAAAGAAATGGAGGAAGAATGGACTGTATCCATATCACACCTTTGACGACCTTAGGGGATTTTGCTTTACAGCAAATGATGTACTTTTAAAGTATTGTTAAATAGGAAGTTTTCAGTCAATTTATGTCTCGCACAGTCGCATAAATAATACAATAAATAGCCAGATAACCTGCTTTGCCATTAATGATGAGAGGAAGCTATTAGCCTGTAGACCAGGGAGAACGCTAAATCAATGATTAAAATCTTTTGCATCCATCTGACGGAGAAGATAATTAAAAATCTAAAGACAACATCTCTGATACCGCATTTCCTCACTACTGTCTCAATTGAGTGTGAAGCTGAATTATGTGCTTAAGCTGCTGGAGAGGAATTGAATTCCCAAACCTCTGGTTCAAAAGTGAAACTGCTACCTACTGAGCCCCCAGGAGAATCATAGGGATAAGAGGGCTACAATTAGTTGCAAACAAATTAATGGAGCAATCCTAGACTTATGCTTCTTGCAAGTGCACATGATTTGGATGGGAAGGCAAATCTTACCTTTTCTGCAACTAGCCAAATCTTTAAAGCTTGCAGTGGCATTGCCATTACAAGAAAGACACAGAGAAACAAAAGAAAGTTATTTTACTTTAGGAATGAACGAGCAGAACTGAGATAGAAGGAAATATATTTGAGGAAACCATGCTTTAGTTAATATGCTGATATGACTAATGAGAATGGGAACGGTACTTCATTGATTGTCTGCCATCCCAACTACAAATACCAATTGTTGTAAGCTATCCTTCACAAACAGATAATGATTTTCAGTAGTTTAATGCCTCAAAGCATAGATAGAGGGAAAAGCTAACTATGGATTCGATCTTTAGTGCAGACAATCATGTCACAGATGTTTGCAAACAATTGATTACAAATATCAGATGTTCTATGTTTACAGGTTGGAAGAGACCACCCCTGCAATCCTCAATCCTGCTAGCCATCATGGATCAGGACGACTTCCACTGATTCAAGCTGCCTAATTTTGTCGACCATCACATCTGCTCCCTTTTAGATTGTTGTGGGAGGGATAGGAGGAACACGCACATTTGCTACAATTGTGGCAAAAGGAGCAACCATTGGATACTGAAAGGTTAGGGAAAAGAAATTCACTAAGGAGTGACCTGGCTCATTTGTGAAAACAAAGGACCTTTCCAATGGTACCAGGCATTGTTACCAAAATGTCTGCTTCACCAGTTCAATCAGTTCAGCTCAGCACAGGACAGGAAAGTCGAAAGAAGGAAGGAAAGCTATCATTGGCTATGTTGGAAATGGTAGTAAATGTTCAAAATCAAAATAGACAAAAATCTTGATTGCTCCTTTACCAGTTGCAATGCGAACCAGTATAAACTGTCTGCTTCATGCTGGAATATGGTGCACTGGGTTAAATAGTCAGGCACTGTATTAGTTCAACTGGACGGCTTTGAAACACGCTCGTGTTCTGCGTGAAGTGTGAAGATGCAAGAAGTGCACATTCTCACATCTCAAGGATGAAACATGTCAAATTTTATTTCGGTTCGGTTTGAAAATTTAGATTCAAGTGCATTGCATGTTTTCTTGAAAGTCTGACGGGTAATAATTTCTAGTGCCGTATTATCGTCCTTCGAATATATCAGCCCTGATCTTCTGATCAGAATCAGAAACCTGATTTCCAATCCTGATCAAACAAAAGTTACACAGTGAAGCTTAAGGAATTTCTCCATGTCAGGAGCCTTCTCAGCCAAAACAGGAGCCCAGGAAGTTAGCAGCAAATTGGGTTGGTATTGAAATCTCACCTTTTTTTCATGACGAGTTTCACCCTTTTTGTATAAAGCCCTGGTACACACTTTCTCTCAATTGTTCTGTAAAGCAAGAAAGCAGTGGTATGACAGCAAAATGAGAAGATACGTTGGCAGGTGAGCGATGGGATAGGTGGCACAAGGATGAGGGACAGAGTGGAAGATTGGTGAAGAAGTTGGTAGAATGGCAGACAAGTGGACAAGTGGTGAAACTACCATATTTTTTATTTCCTTTAATTTTGGACTCTGGATTAATAAAGAAAGATATTGCTTTAAATTAAGGATGAAAGAGATGATTGCAGTTTAAAAAATATATGTTTACTGGAAATACATTGTAATTTCAACACAAGGTTGTCTTTTTCCTGGCATAGTGAGGGTGAAAGTAGACAGAACAGGTGAATGGTTTCTGGATTCTGAACATAGAGAAAACTGCTTGAGAACAGTGTTCTGATTGCCTCCTGATGAGGTTCCCATGGTCTGTGTGGGGCCAATGTCGCTGAAACACATATCCTGCAAAGAAAAATCATCAAAAAACTTGCTGTTTCTCAGATAACAAGGTATAGAGCTGGATGAACACAGCAGGCCAAGCAGCATCAGAGGATCAGAAAAGCTGATGTTTCAGTTTGAGACCCTTCTTCAGAAATAGGGGAGGGGAAGGGGTTTCTGAAATAAATAGGGAGAGAGGTGGAAGTGGATAGAAGATGGATAGAGGAGAAGATAGGTGGAGAGGAGACAGGCAACTCAAAGAGGTAGGGATGGAGCCTTTAGAGGTGAATGTAGGTGTGCAGTTAGGGAGAGGATAGATCAGTCCAGGGAGGACGGACAGGTCAAGGGGGTGGGATGAGGCTAGTAGGTAGGAAATGGGAGTGGGGCTTGAGGTGGGAGGAGGGAATAGGTGGGAGGAAGGACAGGTTAGGGAGGCAGGGACAAGCTAGGCTGGTTTTGGGATGCAGTGGGGGGAGGGGACGAGCTGGGCTGGTTTTGGGATGCAGAGGGGGGAGGGGAGATTTTAAAGCTTGTGAAGTCCACATTGATACCATTGGGCTGCAGGGTGCTCAAGCGGAATATGAGGTGATGCTCCTGCAACCTTTGGGTGGCATCATTGTGGCACTGCAGGAGGCCCAGGATGGGTATGTCATCTGAGGAATGGGAGGGGAAGATGAAATGGTTCGCGACTGGGAGGTGCAGTTGTTTAGCGCGAACCCAGTGTAGGTGTTCCACAAAGCGTTCCCCAAGCCTCCTCTTGGTTTCCCCGATGTAGAGGAGGCCACAATGGGAACAGCAGATAGAGTGTACTACATTAGCACATGTGTAGGTGAACATCTGCTTCATGTGGAAAGGCTTCTTAGGGCCTGGGATGGAGATGAGGAGGGAGGTGTAGGGGCAGGTGTTGCACTTCCTGCGGTTGCAAGGAAATATGCCGGGTGTGGTGGGGCTGGATGGGAGTGTGGAGCGGACAAGGGAGTCCCAGAGGAAGTGGTCCCACTAGAAAGCAGACAAGGGTGGGAGGAGACAAATGTCTTTGGCCATGGGGTCAGATTGCAGATGGCGCAAGTTTCGGAGGATGATGTGTTGGATCCGGATGTTGGTGGGGTGGTACCTGAGGATGAGGAGGATTCTGTTTTGGTTGTTATTGCAGGGAGGGAGTGTGAGGGGCGAGTTGCGGGAAATGCGGGAGACACAGTCTGTTTCTCATTTGATTGGAAGTAACAGACAACCTGCAGGAGCAGCCCATTGGCTCCCTCTCTTTCTTCTGCAATTGAAAGAATAAAATACCTGAAAAGACATTGAAAGGATGAATTCTCAGCCGATGAATGAAAAATTGAAAATCAGTGCATAAACTATCTTCTGTTAACATCAAAGAATCAAAGGAATGTGAAAGAAAATAGCTCATCAATTTCTGTCATCTAGACTGGTGCTATCAAACTGTGTTTTCCCTGATTTTTATTTTCCTTTTCTTCCCTTAATGTTTAAGTCTCATCCTCTCCATGTGCCCGTCTGCTTGCAAAGGAATGAATTTAAGAGGAAGCAGAATTTAAGTTATAGATTAAAAGTGAGCAAAATTTCCATTCTTCCATTGGTTAAAGACAACAAGTTCACAATAAATAGCATTTTTTTTTGCTAAGTACACTAATTATGTGAATGTTTCCTTTCAATTTGAGTTTGTCAGCAAGGTAAACTGGGACACAGACAGTTTGGATGAAATACTTTCATTTCTGTGGCAGCTCCAGAAATCGTGGGGGCCTGACTTCCCATGTATCTTCCCTTGATTCATTATAGTAGGTTTGGTTGGTTTTGGCTGGGTATGAACGAGAGGTGGTGGGGTGATAGGGGGAGAGAAGAGTCAATTGCCATTGTGGGCAGGGACTATTCAGGTGGGTGTTGAAGGTGGTGACCTTGGCAATTGATGGGTGAGGGTTGAGGATTGAGGGGTGGGGCACTGTCAGGTGAGGGGATGCGTATCTACAAGGAGCACTTTGATTTGGGAGTTGGGGTCAGATCCAGATATGTGTAAAGGGGAACTTAGGGTTCAGATCAGGTCATAGAACAGTACAGCACAGAACAGGCCCTTCAGCCCACGAAGTTGTGCCTCTTAAACCATGCCAATATGCCTGCTTCTACCACCTCCTCATCCCGAACCTGTGCCCCCTTGTAATTGAACCTTCAACCCGAGGAAAACGTCTGTGACAATCTACCCCGTCTACGCATCTCAATTTTGTAAAGCTCTATCAAGTGTCCTTTCAGCCGCCGTCTTTCCAGCAAAAACAATCCTAGTATTTTTTAACCCTTCCTCATAATCAAGCCCTTGAGACCAGGCAACATCCTGGTGAACCTTCTCTGAGCATTCTCCAAAGCTTTCACGTTCCTTCTGGCAATGCGGCAATCAAAACAGTGATGACCTCTTGGCATTATCGCTAAACTGTTAATCCAGAGACCAAGATAATGTTCTGGGGACCCAGGCTTGAATCCTGCCATAGTAGATGGTGGAATCTGAATTTTAAAGGGAGGCAATGACCTAATGATATTATTGAGAGATTATTAATCCAGAAACTCAGCTAAAGTTCTGGGGATCTGGGTTCAAATCCTGCCATGGCAGATGGTGGAACTCGAATTCAATAAACAATCTGGAATTAAGGGTCTAATGATGACCAAGGATCCATTGTTGATTATCTAGCTTACTGGTAAGGCCCAGATAGCTCAGTCAGTAGAGCATGAGAGCCTTAATATCAGGCTCGTGGGTTTGAAACCCACACTAGGCATCTTCGTTCCTTTAGGCATCTTCGTTCCTTTAAAAAAAAGTCAACACAGTGGCTCAGTGGTTAGCACTGCAGCCTCACAGCACCAGGGACCCAGGTTCAATTCCACCCTCATGCGACTGTCTGTGTGGAGTTCGCACATTCTCCCCCTGTCTGCATGGGTTTCCTCCGCGTGCTCTGATTTCCTCCCACAGTAGAAAGATGTGCAGGTTAGGTGGATTGTCCATGCTTAAGTTGGCCGTAGTTTTCAGGGATGTGTGGAATAGGGGGATGGGTCTGAGTGGGATGCTCGGTGTGTCGATGTGGACTTGTTGGGCCAAAGGGCCTGTTTCGTAGGGATTTTATTCTATTCTATTCAAAATAGCACACAATACTCTAAATGCAGCCTCATAAGGGTTTTATATAGCTACAACATGTTTTGCCAACTCTCGTACTCATTGCCCTAGCCAATGAAGGCAAGCATGCCATATGCCATCTTACTCCCTTTGGCCACCTGTGTTGCCATTTTTAGGGAACTGTGGACTCACACAACCAGATGCATCTGTAGAGCTAAGCGATCCCACAACCAACAGATCAGATCTAAGCTCTGCAGTCCTGCTACATCCAGTCGTGAATGGTAGTGGACAATTAAACAATTCACCGGAGGAGGAGGCTCAACAAATATCCCCATTCTCAATGATGGAAGAACCCAGCATATCAGTACAAAAGATAAGGCTGAAGCATTCGCAGCAATCTCAGCCTCCTCTAGTGGTCCCCAGCATGTCAGATACCAGATTTCGGCCAACTCAATTCACTCCACATGATATCAAGAAACAAAAAGCAGGACAAATCCAACCCAGCCAGTTAGTACCCCATCAGTCTCCTCTTGATCATCAGTAAAGTGATGGCAGCATCATCAACAGTGCTATCAAGCAGCACCTCCTCGGAGACACCCAGTTTGGGTGCCGCCAGGGCCACTCAACTCCTGACCTCATTACAGTCATGTTTGATGGAAACTGCTGGATCCAAGGGACTGGGGACAGTGTGTTGAGCCAAGTGTCAGTAGGGTGAGCAAGCATCTGATCCACTTGCGTGTGGAGGCAGTTGGCGGGGGGGGGGGGGGGGATACGTAGTGGGGGAGCGAGGGGAAGAAGGGAAGGGGATGGGTGTTATGTCCAGATAGTGTAGGTGAGTCTTAGCTGGAAGGAGCCATGGGGTAGGTTTTCTACTTTGGGTGGGAAATGGTCTGCTGTCTGTGAAGGGTTATAGAGTGAGTTAATGATGAGTTGGTGGGGGCTGTCTGCTTAACAGCTAAAGAAGGGTTAGAACAGGTTTTAGTTCTTTTAATTTTTCCTATGTGACTCAGTCTGTCTGAGCCCTCCTAAGTCTCTGACTCCATGTCAGAGTTGGGATTTTGTTTTTGGAGCCTTCCAATTACTGAGTCGTTGCCCATGAGAAGTCTTAACATCCAGGACAATTCTCAGGGACTCAGCTACATCATAACTCTGTAATACAGCAAAGTGTAACTGTTGTCTACACAGCTGCTATGGTTATGTCCCTCCTGGAAAATCTGCGCCATAATTACATGACACTTTGCCACTCGAGGCAAAGAAAGTGCAGGTTAGTGCTCCTCTAAAAATTATACAAAATAATTTGCTCAATAAAATATGCAATGAAGGGACAAAGACAAAGTTGTTGGAAAAGCTCAGCAGGCCTGGCAACATCTGTGGAAGAGAAAACGGAGTTAACATTGTGGGTCCAGTGACCCCTCCTTACAACAAAGGGACTCTCTTGTGGTACAGTGGTGGAGCCCCTATTCCTTCACTGGGAGGCCCTGTTTCAAGTCACACCTGCTGCAGAGGTGTTTAATAGGTTAAATAAAAGTTAAAATGTACAATGACTGCAAAGGCAGTGTAATTCTTAGAACGAGGTCTGCCATTTTCCAAAAAGCTCACCCTCAGAACACAAGAAGCATTGCTTGAATATCATTACATAAGATCAGTGATTTTGAATAATCTGCATTGTCAAAATCCCCTCACATATAATGATGTTTATTTTCAAACCCGATTGACTACTACAGTTCAGCATAGGCTGCTTTCTTTTGATTAAAAACTCTAAAGGGTTGCACTGAATCACTCCAAATGCTTCTCTGTGCAGACAGAAATGTAAGATATAAGGGTCAATGACCTATGGAAGCTAATTGCTGTGTTTAGTTCGCTGAAGGAATTATCTTTTCTATTCATAAATTTCAGGAAATCGCAAGCCTCTCTTTACATACCTTTATGTCAACTGGAGTTAAAAATGTAATAAAATGTGAGGCTGGATGACACAGCTGGCCCAGCAGCATCTCAGGAGCACAAAAGCTGACGTTTCGGGCCTAGACCCTTCATCAGACAGTGTTCATCCAGCCTCACATTTTATTATCTTGGATTCTCCAGCATCTGCAGTTCCCATTATCACTGGAATTAAAAATGTGGTGGGTTTCTCAAAGCAACAGCATTCAGATATACATAAAATGTTGCACATTTATCTCTTCTGTTCAAAACAATTTCTTAACCATATTTGAGAAGTAAATCCATCCAATGTTGAGTTTTACTGTAACTCCATGCTATTTTCACAACTTTGAACTCAAGGATCCAAGTCTTCCAATCAGCGCAGGAACCAATGGTCCCAATGCTGATCAGGCAAAACAGCTCTACATTTAAAAATTACATTGAAAAATGCTAAATATTTGATGCAGCATCCAGAATCTCACATTCAGCACAGAACATCACAAAGGGGCTTGCAAAAAAGCTCTGTGGAGCACACAGACGCCTTTCTGAAGGCAAAAGCAAAAAAAAAATCAAACCAACTAGAATAAGGGTCTAAAGAAGGGTCTCGGAACCTAAAATGTTAACTCTGCTTTCTTTTCATAAATGCTGCCAGACGTGCTGGGTTTTTCCAACAATTTCTAACCTTTTTCCCCCTTGTTTAGACACTAGCTGCTGCTACACTGTAAGTTACACTGTTCACAGGACGTTTTTAATTAAATGAATGAATATGAGCTATAGTCAGTGGATGATTAGGTGAATCGGTGAATGAGTGAGCAAATGAATAACTGATTGGATAGCATGGTGAGGGAAATAGGTGTGCGTGAGTGTGTAAGTGATAAGTAGGTAGGTGGGTGAGATTAGGCGGCTAGCTGAGCAGGTATTTGGTGGTGAGTAGTTGGACGGGTTAGAAAACGGATTGGTGTGTGAGGTAGGTGATTGTGTATTTGGGGGATATTCAAGTTGAGGTGGAATGATTGAGTGATAGAGAAATCAGGGCCAGAGATATCCGGAGTAAGGTAGTCACATGCTTGGGGATTAGTCAGGACTGTTTGCAGCCAAATCATAGGCTGGTTGGCAGAATAGAAAATTGGGAACCCAAGGCACCATTTAAAATAGGATTTTAACCATAAACCTAAGGAATAGGATAAATTAAAATCTCTAAGACCTCATTCTCCACAGACAGTGGGAATCTAAATTTTCCCACCAGATGCCTGCCGAGCATTAAAATTCACCCTTTTGTATTTTCAACTATCATATTTTCTGCTGTCCGGGGGACAAAAAGGATGAGAGATAGATCCCCTCAATTAAAACTTCCAACAGGTACAAATAACATCAATTGCTCATATTCTGTAATTTCAACCACTGCATAGATTCAATGCAAACCAAAAATTGGTGTCATGTAGTTTTGATACTTTGAGTAAAGGAAGAAAGATGTGGACATGTCAAGGTTTTACTAGGGTGGACAATGTCAGAAGTCACATGACACCAGGTTGTAGTTCAACATGTTTACTTCACCTGACAAAGGGGCTTTGTTCCAAAAGCTTGTGATTTCAAATAAACCTATGGGACTATGGCATGGTATTGTATGACTTTTAACATTAAAGAAAGAATGACCTTGCTTGTACATTACAGACTCTCATATCCTCACGCCATCCCAAGCACTCTCCTTCCAGTGAATCTCTTGAAGTTCATTTGCTGCTGTTACATAGGAAACCACAACAATCAAAATGAGCACAGAAGCATTCCATGAACATCAAAGGCAAAAACAAGAGTTAACCTGCTTTTGTTTAGAAGAGGAATACACAACAGGAGAGAACAAACTTACCCCTCTTCTACAAATTGCAGAATGGGCTCTTTTACATCACTTCAATTTATTCTCCCTTCTAAAAAATATAACTCAGACAATGCTTCAGTTGTTCACTACAGTACTGATGTGACAATGGATCCTTAACTAAAAAACAAAAACGCTGTCAAATGAACAAGCTGAATTAAGTTTTTAATTTATTTAGAAAACAAATTGATCAAAGTTACTTCTATCCTCAGGGAGTGCCATCAATAGAAAGTTTAATGGTGCTTCCAAATATAAAATATAATTTCTGGAGTTTCAACATTTAAAATCAGATGTTCACGGGTCTATTTAATTAACATCTGTGATAAACTGGAAGAGCTAAATGCTTATTCCTGTACTCCTACACTTTGATGCTATTTCACATTTCATATGGTTACAATTTTACATGCAGGCACATCTAACTAATGCCCTGCATGTTCCGTGCATGAGCCTGTTCCTGTTCCCATCAGTTCAAATATATATTTGTAAAGATTGCAGTGGTTACTGCTTCATGTGTTACTTCAAAGTATGTTTTTTTAAATTTTTAAATAGCTTTCTCTTTGCCAGTGTATCATAGCATCAGATACTTGGAATCCTTATGGCTTATCGGAAAAAAAGTAGGACACTGTTTTATGATTCAGTGCCTGATAGGCAAAAGCACTGAAGAGAATGGTGCCTGATAATAGCATAATCAGTGTGGCAAGTACTTGGAGATATAGCATTGCTCTCACAGGAATCAATGAGGTTAAGATAGTTGGAATTTTACCAGGGAACATATTGCGTACACTGTACAGTCCTGATGTTTTGAATAAATAGAACAGTTATATTCTAAAGCACTTGTATTTGTTATTCATTCATTTGTAGATAATGAGTGATGTACCAACTATAAACAAAAGGTTTTAGAGATGTTTTTAACAGACTGATGTAATGTTATTTTTCTAAGGTGAAGAAATTAGCTCTTATGAGACATGCATGACAGAAACAAATGGTACAAATCTACTCTCAGATCATAAGGCCAAATCTATTTCGATCCATCAAATAGAAAAACTAAGGTCAAATATGTCCATAGCCTTTGATATTTAAATTAATTGTGATTTTTTTTCATATCTCATTTTGTATGTATGCAATATGGTACCTCCTGCTTTGACAATTTAGCTCAAGGATATCTTTGTGAAAATTATTTAAGTGGGGTAGTTAGTGTTAGGTGTTACTAAGGGATAATCCATTTAAAACAAATAGACATACAAGAGGCTAATGATATGCTTTGCAATCTGTGCTCAGCAGCTAATTATCGTGTCTCAGGGAACTATATCTTGTTTTAGTATCTAAAGATTCAAATTCACGTCTGTCTTGTGCGTAAGACTTGCACCGATTACATTTTCGTGAAACATCAACCTGAAGTTTGTAAGGTATTAAATGAGGTAATCATTCACCTGTGGGAGCTAACTCAAAAAAAGTAGTCATATTTATTTTTGATTCTTGACTATTTGCTGAAGGAAACAGTAATGAAATAATCAGACAATAAAATTATTGCTTCAATTGACTACATTCTCCCCACCTCTGCCAAAGACAGAAGGTTTGCAATGCCAGAGAGAACAATTTTTCAGATGGTTCACATGGCAGTGGTACAAATCAAGGTCACAGTATGTTGCAGTGCAACAGGATGTATGACGGCATTTGTGCATCCCATGATGATCTGAATTTTCAAAAGGATGGAGGTACAGAGGCAATGCACGAGTCATAAGTGTATTAAGCACACTCCATCCAATAAGATATTAGAGTGACAAAGACCCCAAAGAGTGTGTTTTCTCCCTGCTTGGTTTGTTCTTCAGGAAATAACACTGAGTGAATTAGAATGGGTATAGGATATGTAGCAACAGGAGAGTAAATGACAAAAGAATTGAAACAATAAAAACGTTAGTCACATGTCATTTTGAATTACGCCTGTTGTTTTCTCATATATTGTCACTCCACTTATAAACGTTAGGAAATGCCTTCATTCTGTGAGCTGCCTTCCTGCACTGCAGCAGCTTTTGTGGTATTCTTCACACACAGGCCTGTCAGGGAGGAAGCTCCAAGATTTTGACACGGCAATAACGCACAATGAAATAATGTCATGTCGGTATGGTGTGTATCTCAGAGGTGAATTGGCAGGCAGATATTCCCATGTATTTATTGTCCTTGTTTTAGATGGTAAAGGTCGCAGGTTTTGAAACTACTGTCAAAGGAGCCTGGTGGAGTTGTTGCACTGTATTTTGTAGAAAGGATACAATGTTGTCACTGTGCTGTGTGTAATTGGTGGAGAGTTTGAATTTTAAAGGTGGAGAATGGAGTATCAATCAAGTTGCTGATTTTTCCAGTTTGTTGTTGAGCTTCTTGTGTATTGGAATTGCACTCTTCCAGGCAAGTGGAGAGTATTCTATCACACTCTCGATTTGTGGGAAAAGGTGAATTACTCACTGCAGAAATTCCTGGCCAATGATATGCTCTTCATAACATGGTACTTTTATGACTGGCCCAATTTTGTTTCATGTCAAATGATAGCTCCTAGGTGATTAATAGTGGGAATTCAATGACCATAAATACAATGTGAAGGAACAATTGTTAGATTTTCTCAATTGAGCTGATCATTGCCTTGTTGGTCATGTGCCATGAATACTGTTTACAATCAAAAGTTGTTTTTCAGAGTGGGCAATTTAGCTAATGTCATCCAGCACTTGTTTTTAAAGATGTGCATTTCTTTTATTAGCGCCAACATCAGGTCGGGAAGGAGCATGTAAACTAGGAAGGCTACGATGGGATTATCATACTTTTTTGCTATCTGATTTCGATTTTTTATGTCAACAGACACAAATGCCTAAGATTTCTGCATAGTTACTAAGGTTTGCTGACTAGATGCTATCATTGATTCCATTAGAATCTGCAATATCACAGAATCTTCCTTATTTTAGTGAATGCTCTGTGCTCTATGCACAGTTACACAAAGGTGCCTCCTTGCTTGTTGCAGTCATGTGACTTATGCCGTAAGGCATTCACTGCAGGTATTCGGCTTATAGCCAGTTCAAAATTACAAGACAAGCCAGACTGATTTCCTGTAAGTTCGTAATATGTTGCAAGAACGCAGCAGGATTTAAATTTGTAGGGCTATACAGAAGCACAGGTACTAAAAGAGCAACTGGGGATATTCAGAGCTGCTGAAATCTGCTAAAAGTCGCAAGAAGCCAGAGAAAAAGAGAAAAAAGAAACAGGCCACAGCTGAAAGCACTGGGGTGAACAATTTTCTTCTCCTGGTATGCTAAAATGAGTGATGACGTGAAGCAAAAAATGGCAGGTTTTCTACTTGCAAGGTCAAAATTAAAAAGTTATAAATTGGTAAAGCAGATTAGCTTTGTTGGGAAGAAATTGTTGCAAAGTATCATCTACACTAAGTGTCTCTGAAGAACAAAGAAAACGACTTCACAATGTTTGAAAGCCTTGGAGGCAGGTATTGAACCCCAAGAGATTAAAATTAAAAACTGTTGCATTCAATATTAGAACCCAAGTGAAAAATAGTCCATTGATCAATATATGGCTGACTAACACACCCTGCAACTCATATTCCCCTTGCAAACCCTGCTGCCCAATGGTATCAATGTGGATTTCACCAGCTTCAAAATCTCCCCTCCGCCCAATGCACCCCAAAACCAGCCCAGCTCGTCCCTGCCTCCCTAACCTGTTCTTCCTCTCACCTCAAGCCGCACTTCCATTTTCCAGACTGACATATCTCATCCTTACCTCTCCACCCATACTCTCCTCTCCACCTATCTTTTCCTCTATCCATCTTCGGTCCACCTCCCCTGTCTCCCTTTTTTTTTCAGAATCCTCTCCACACCCTCCTTTTCCAATGAAGGGTCTAGGCCCGAAACGTCAGCTTTTGTGCTCCTAAGATGCTGCTTGGCCTGCTGAGTTCATCCAGCCCCACACTTTGTTACCTCGGATTCTCCAGCAACTACGGTTCCCCTAATCTCTGGTTACAACCAGAAATTTATTTATTTAAAGTCAAGAGTATATAAATCATAAGAGATCTTGCAGTGAGAACATTTCTACTGTGAGATGAGAAACTTACTATTATATAAAGTGTTGACAGATGCAAAAGAACTGAGGTTGCAAATCAGCAGCTAGAGTACATTCATGTCTGACCAGTACACGCTTTGCAGTTTGACACATTACATTCCAGATGAAAAGGCCAGGAAGATTACAGATGAGGGGTGGGATTCAAATACTGTACAAGATTCATAAAGGAAAGGAAAGCACGCCCAGGAAGGGCAAGGCAGTGTTCTAACTACAAACTGAACCATTTTGATCAACCATTAGAAGGAAAAACAACAAGCAAATACAGATGGCCACTGGTGGGATATCTGCTGGAGATTCTGATGAATTTCTCTGTATCTCACAATAACTTGGCTTAGTTTGGTCAATGGATCATTTGTGAGTCTTGGAATGGCGATGACAGAATGCAAATGCCAAATCAATATAAGGTGTCAAAAATAGATATGACATTCACAGGTCAATGTGAAGTGGCTCAACATGCTATTGTAAAAATGAAGCTCTCAGAAAGAAATTTGATGCTATTTGATACACGAGGGTTGTATTAAGAAAACAAATTACTCTGACAGTTAAATGCAATGGCAAGGATGAAGATCTGGAACTTCAGACCATAGACAACAAGGAAAAGCCACGAGTCTCAGTCAGAGCATATCTAATGCTTCAACTGGTAACCCTCAATGAGTCAAAAGAGGTATGTCACTTGCCACAGTGCATTAAACCACTGGCTGCAGAACAGATTCTTACATCTTTATAGGTTTGTATTATCCTCCTGGAAAATATAATCTCAAAGGAGAGATTGTAGGATTAATTCAGCATCTGCCAAGGAATGTTTCAGTTACCATCAAGACCAGCCTGAAAAGCAAGATAGAAGAGCTGGAGAAACAGAGAAGTGACAACTCCTGTGGAGCTGATCAGTAGCATGGTAGCAGCGAATTAATCTGGAAAGCTAAGAATATGCTTCAACCTAAAGATTCTAAATAAAGCTCTGAAGCGATCTCACTGTCCATACTAATCAACAAAGGCATTTTGCCACAACTTTCAGATGCAAATGCCTTCATTACCCAAGATGCAAAGGATGGTTATTGGCAAATGAAGCTGAATGAAAGTAACAGCTTTCCAACAACATTCTGGATACTGTTTGGGAGATACAGATGGTTATGTATGTTGTTTGGCATTTCCACAGCTCTAGGGGAGCATCAGTGCAGACAGCGTGGGATAGTGAGTGACTTTTCACAACTGAAAGCAATGGATGGTCCACTAGTCTATAAATGTAAAGATCCATTGATAACCATGATCACAACTTAATGGAACAGCTGGGTAAAGATTGCCAGATGAACCTGAAGTGGAACAGGAAAAAAATTGCAATTAAAGATGCCAAATTCAAGTCGATGGACTTGTTGTACTGACAACAAACAGTTTTTGCCTGAATCCCCAAAAGCTAAGACCAATGGCATGAATGCAGAAAAACAAGTGAGGAATGAACAATGCAACAATTTGTTGGATTCATCGGCTATTTAGCAAAACTTTGGAGAATATGCTAGCAAAGTTGATGTTTTGGGTTAGGTCCCGATGAAGAGTTCCTGACCTGAAACATTAACTCTCCTGCTCCTCTGTTGCTGCCTGACCTGCTGTGTTCATCCAGTTCCACACTGTATTGATGCTAACTCCAGCATCTGCAGTTCTTTCTGTCTCCAATGTTTGCGAAGTGTGAAGGATTGTATCAATTCACTGCCAAGGTCATACAGTGATATTTAGGCACAGGATTCGCAGCAATATTCACTAAAATTAAGTAACTAATGATGGCAATATCTTTCCTGAATTACTATTCCAAAAATGACAAAGTCTCTCTGCCATGTAACTGCCGTGAAATGGGACTTTGGACAATATGGACCAGTGTAATTGACATGGAAACAGTCAAATCAAATCAGCCTCCCTGTTTGTAATACAGTAAAATTAAAATACTCAATGACCCTCAAATTTGACCCCAGTGGTTCCTGACTAGACTTTTAATACAATGAATACCAAACTTTGAGAATAACTGATGCAAGATACCAAATTTATAGCCTAAATAAAAGAATTAATAGTTTATTGCTAATACTACAGCTTTAGCAGAGCAAAGCTAAACAACAAGGTAAGCTAATTTACATTTCTGATTTAAACCCAATCTTTTTTGATTCCTGTCCTCATTCACACAAAGACAGACAGAGAAACAGACTCAGTTAAAGGATAAAACATGCAGAAAAAGTAAATGAGGTACAACTGGACAATTTGCTGAAGCAACTTCCATCATCCATTTGAAATTGTATCTTGCTTGGTTACTGCATGTAGCCTCCAGTAGGCTCTGGATAATATTCACTGATTCTTATAACTGTGACTCTATCCTCCAAACTTTCAATAAATTGATAAAGGGAGTATAACCAGGGAGCAATCAAACCTCCACCCTGTAGCTTTAGCAGCCACAATCCTTCTGACAAAAATTCACAGTTCAAAACCAGTGCAAACTTTGATTTCTCTTTTATCTTTTAACATTTTTTTTTGTTAGGCTGATTGGTGCCACAAATCCCTGTCAGGGTCAGCTAATATTGAAACATTTGCTACCAGCTTGAACATGTCTACAGCATTCTTAGAAAATGAATCAACCTGAATTTAACATCTAGGTCCAACTTGATGAATAAAATCACTTAGTTTATTCTCCTTTATTTTCTTGAAAATAAAAACACAGGCTGCTGCTTACAGCTCAAAGGTCACCTTCATTCTCAGCTCACAGTTCACAGCTCTGTCAGGAGCAACACTTCCTAATAACAAAGTCGAGTCTGTGAAACCATAGTCTGTGAAACCTTGTAGATCCAATGTGAAGTAGCAGCTTGATGTGCACTAGAAATCATCAACCCAAAGACCCATTAAATCTAACATACAAGAGCTTCATTCAAATTAGGAAAACCCCCAAATAAAATGCAACTCTTTCTCTCCATGGATGTTGCTTGACCTGTTGTGATCTCTAGTATTTATTGCTTACAGTGCAGATTCCAGCATCTGCAGTAAGTTGCTCCTAAGATGCAACTCTCCATCTGTTGCAAGAAGTAACAATGAAATGAGAACCTTGAAAGCATTAAGGGTATTCCTGTGGTCACAATAATGTACTGAGCACAGACAGATGAATTGATAGCTCAAGAAAGCGTATCGTACAAAGAAAATGGAGTCATTCTCATAAAGGATTTGAGAGGAGAAATGCTAAAGAGCAACCATGCAGCCACCAAGGAATTGATCAAAGCTGAGGAAGGTGTGAGAAGCGTTTTATTGGCTAAACTTGATCAGTTAAATTATGAATCTCCATCAGCCAGTTTAATGCCTACACTGTATACCAAACGAAGCCAGCCAGAGACATACTGATGACATATGATATTCCAAACAGACCATAGATGAAGTGGGAGTAGACCTATTCAGCCTTATCGTGTCTCCATTGGTTATGATTCTAAACACCGAGAGGCCAACCATTTGACTTCAGTGACTACCTCAGAGATGTTGAAAGCCTGAAACCACACTTCAGTCATTATGGAATTGCAGATTCCTTCATTGAACACCAGTAGCCTCTGTTCATGAGTGAACACTTCATCTGTGTCATAAAAGATTGAGAAATTCAACACCATTGAATGCTAGTCAAATGGAAAGTTCAAGACAGCAATGAAAATCGTAAGACGAAGCATAAGAAATTGAGCAGGACCAGTTCTGATGTATATGAGGTAATCCCCAAGGGGGGAAACATTCATACTGAGGGCATGGAAAATATTCCAGTACAAGGATTAATGTCTTGTTGTATGCAAACAAATCTTCCAAAAGCAAAATATCAATTGTACACTTATGTCTTAACATGGGTGAGTGACAAATTCAAGGTAAAACAGCAGAGAGACGCATTTCATTTTGACAAAAACTGCATACCATTGCCAGAGATGAACTTTTGAACAGCCACTCAGAATGCAATCTTTCAATGCTCTTAACAAGAATCAGCTCAAATGGCAACTTGGGATTTACATTGAGTGGTTGTGACTTTGATCAAAAGGGTGGAAATGAACAATCAGATAAGATATGCAGCCACAAGTGGAGAAGCTGTTCCTTCACTGCTGGCAGCCGATACGGAAGATTTGAGCTCATCATCTGCGCAGACCACAGGTCAATGACTCAGCCAAGAGATCGACAGCAAGTCAACAACAGAAATACAACAAGAGAAGTTACTGTGGCAATGGATAACATGGGAAGGACACTCCTACAGAAGGTACATCTCCCAGATAAACAACTAATTTACCATTCTGAGCCCTGTGCAATTTAAAGGCCAGGTGTATCGGCAGTGGGTCTTTTGGGGAACTCATAATGGAAATAATAGTACACACATTTTTGTTTTCTTTTGTATGAAAGGAATGTCTGGTATATAAATGTAATGCTACAATATTTTGTCACCTATATTGCTGTAGTCATGTGACATCTACAATAGGGGACTGACAGCAGACAGCTATGTTACAGATGGTTCAATAAAGACATGGTCGAAGGTAGACTCTTGTCCTTGGAAATTATAATATGCATTTTTACACTTTGCATGCATCTCCAGGGCCTAACCTAATGAAGAGAAGACACGTATTGTGCTAAGGTTTCAAGCCATTTGAAAACCCCACATTGTTTGAAATCCACTTTGTCAATCTTAAAACATTTGCGTAGTTCAGAAGAAGAAATGATTGGGAGTTATCTGTTCTAGTCATTCAAAAGACCACATTAATTTCCATACTTATATTCTTGGTATATGTCAAATAAGCCCTGGAAGTGAGCTTGAAAATCATGTTAAGAAGACACTTTGGGTTTTCTCAATATTATATAAGAACATAATTTTGAAAGATCTAACACTGAGTTGTGTTTAGCCCTATGTAATCTGATGCTGTCACATGATCATTAGGTTTTGCACAAGGTCCCAATGGAGGCCAATGTGACTTACCTGGCTCTGGTAATTATAATTATGCCTAACTAATTAATGTTAATTATACCTGCTGCTATCATGTATTAAATCATATCCTGTTCTTTAAGAATAGAGCTTTTTTCCCTATTATTTCTCTATACTGGTTTATCTTCAACCACTGATTATTTGACAGACCTTTAAACTCAATGAAAGAAACACTGGAGTCAGCACCTTCCCTGGCCACAGTGTACCAGAGGTTATTGAGAGGAAATATGTCATTTTATTCACTGACAGTAAAGGTTCAATGCACACTGGCACAGCAAGTATACCTTCAAACAATTCTCTTTCAAAGTATCCTACTCTCAGGTGTTACTTACACCTCAACCGGCAGGATAATACTGTGAGGAAGCTGACAAAGTGAGATTCTCGGCATCTGTGAAGAGGCATATCAACATCACAGAAGTCGCTACTTATTTTCCAAGCTTCAAATGAGGGCCCAGTTTAAGTCGTTGATAATGTTTAGGCTTAATAAGAGTTACTACACGCAGATGTCTAGAGCATCAAGGTGGCTGGCATCTGACACAATAAAAGCAGTGATGCATCATGTAATCCACAACAAAACTTCAACGTATGGCATGTCATCAGAAGGAGATGATAAGTCGTGGTAGCTTTGAAATGTTCGCTCATAGTTACAAATATTTCTTAAAGCTACTGCAAGATGGCAATTTGTTTAAACCCTGCGCTTTCACATGGCGGAACGCTCTAAGATGGTGAATGGTGTGTGCCCATGTCATACCGTAGCAATCAGTGGAAGAATCAATATTCACTTAGTGAGAGCACAACTTGAGCTTGACAATTTTTCAATAAATTGTGTACAAAGTGTTTCAGAAATGACACCACAAAATGAAAATTTGGTATCAATGCATTTTTTATGGTATGTTTGGATAATATGCTAACTGATCAAAATATGTTTCCCATACATCAAGGAACTGTTGATAAAGAAGCTCAGTGAGTCTGGCAGATCTCTGAGAGAAAACAGAGCTAACGTTATGAGTCTAGTGACTCTTCTTCAGAACTGACCAGCAAGGTTAATTACATTAGCCATAACTACTTGGGTATTTCTCAATGGATTACAAAGAAAACAACAAAAATGTTACAGTATTCTACATTGGCAGATTACATAGTTTTAGTTTGTTTTAATGCGTTTATTTTGAATGCCCCTAAACCTGGTCTTTGCCCATCATTTTTGCACCTATCACTTACAAAAGAGAACTTTGTCCAATCAAGAAAGAATTTCACATTGCAAAAATGCAAAGTTCGTAAATTTCTCAGTAATTCAGCCTGAATATTTTAACATGACAATGATTTTTTATAGTGCATAACATAGAAACTAAATGGGGCTTTATTTTTGACTTCCCTAATCTTTTGTTCATCTGCATCTTTCATCCGTATTAGCCAAAGGATTAAGAAAGGAAGAAGATAACAATGACACATGAATGTAAATCACGTAATTCAATTCTAAATACAAACAAATGAGTTTTTAAATAAAAATTAAAAATAATAATAATTTGGGGATCCTGGGTATTGCTTATACATAGAGAATGGCATTCGGAAAGACTGACATTTACACTGATTATTTCACCTTTTACTGATGATCCCTATCTGTTGTCATTACTTTCTCACACAAGTTTACTTATACACTGCATCTTCTTTACTCTCACTTTTTTATCACAATATAAGGTCAGTATTATTCATCACTTTTCTGCTGCAGCAGGAAGTGGAATAAAATATCTGCCACTTTATTGAAATGATTTCACTGCAAATCAAAGAGAGTATTTTGGTGGTAAAGTGTACCTTAACATATTGGAATTATCATCAGATTTGGCTTGTAAGTCAAAACTGTGAGAGTCTGTCAAATTATTCGCTAGCTATTGCAGTGCAAAAACATTCACTGGAAGTGAAGGATTTGCAATAACATCCAATAATATGCCAAGTAAATACAAGTTCATTCAGGCATTTCTGAAAAAAAAAGTTAGTTCACACATTTTACTGGTAGTTTAATTCATTCTTCCAGCCTGGAGACAACAAATCTTTTGCACTATAGCCTCACTTACTATTGTTATTGTGCCTTTAGGTTTCATCACCGCTGTCTTAGCACACTTACACTTACATGGATTAGTTACGTGAGCATTGCTGATACATGATGTCACTCAGACCTTCCAGTGAAAAGTTGAAGTTTGAATCTCTTGTCGCATCTAGTCAGACCTAATTCTGAACTATTTTTGATGTCTTAATAATCTATCCAATTTGCAAATATCGACTGGAATCTGGCCTTAGCCTTTCAGGGGGCAAAATTCAACTTCAGACACCCATTAATTTTAATTATAACTTGTATAATGTACATTGCTTAGTCATAAACATGAAACCATACTGTGGAACCTCAAATACAGAAAATAGTAAACATCCATTAGTAAAAACTTTGAAATATTTCTGAACAATAATAAAATATTTTAGAATATTTTTGAAAGACTTATCAACTGCAAATCTCAAATCATTGGTGTTCATAAAGTGTTATAAACAGATCTGCAACTTTAATGGTGGAAGTGTTCCAATAACACTCTATAAACTTCCCTTCGACATAAATAGCCAGGTACTGTTGTAATCATTCTTTGACATCAATCGCTACAAACAAACTGAAATGCCCAAGCAAGCAAAACCACCATATTTCTGAAATTCAAATTCTAATAGTCAAAACTTAAACTGATTTATTGAGTTGAGGTGCTTGATTTATATCATCAAGTATAAAGTGACAAAGCAATTTCCTGTTCCAATCAATAAACGTTTGGAAATTGAGGATCATAGTCAACAGAACCAAACCAATATGTCTGTTAAGGGCCTGAGTCAATCTAATAGAAATAAATTATTCAACAGAAAGTCTACGTAGATTATTCGGTCGAAATAGAAGAGTTAAAACCATCAACTTTGTTGCTGGCAAACAGAAATACAAATTCAAATAGCCTCCTATGCTATGAGAACTCAGAAGGGGAACTATTTAGACCACCTTACTCAATAATCGATTTTACATAAATCATTGAATAACATACTCTGTCATAAGAACACTTCAAGCACAGCTCCACATACATATATCCACTGAATCAAATTATTCTTTGCACTGCATTCATAACCTTTGAAGAATTACTAAACTGAATTAAGCACTCTGGATTTAAGTGAGGTGTGTGCTCCTGGAAGAGATCAGCCATTTCAGACCATGCAAGCAGAATTTCTGTGTGAATTTCTCAGAGCTTAGCTTGAATATTGATTTCTGTAATGAATCATACAAAAAAAACACAGACTGTTAGTTCCAATACTCCTGTTCTCTGAGCAAGGTTTTGTTTTTATTATTTTTAAGGAAGGATGAAGAGGATGTTAATAATGTGAAAAAACGAAACACTTATCAACTCAATTCACACTGTAATATAATCTTCAATACTTTTCCAAAGAGAGGAATTTTATTTTAAATAAGTTTCTGCCTTGGTGATTGATGATATCAAAAAATAGTTAAACTTTACAGCATAGCTTCTGCATGCCAATAATTTCATGCCTTGTTACTGGGTGCCAATCTATTGCCATTACTTTTATTCAGAATTTTTATTAATACACCGAGCCTATTTTGGTATGATTTTCTTGTCACAACAGAGTTAGCATTCTTCTCTCCACTATTCCGATGTAGCAACAGCTAAAATATGAAATGTGAAATCGCCTATCTTGTCCTGATTTTACTTCAAACGGGCCACACAGCATATTTCTGAATTAAATCATAGCATAGTGAGACCATTGTCAGATTAGGCCAGTAAATCAAAGTGAGAAAAGTAAGTACTTGATTATATTATTTACTAAATACTGTAGTTTAAACATATTTGCTGGAAGTGCTCGGGATATCATGAGGATGCGATAATATTCATTGTAAATTCAAGTTCATTCAGTCATTTTTGAAGAAAGTTACTTAAGTGTGTTTTTTGATTATTTATTCATTACCTGTTCCAGAGGGAAAAAAAGAAGTACTTTTGTCTCTAGTCCTGCCTTTCAAATTCAGTTATTATGCCTCTATGATTTCATCACCACAGTTTAGCATGCTTGCATTTATGTTATACACTTCCACAAGCACTTTAAAGATCTGATCTTGTCACCACTCAATTTTGACTGACAAAAATTAAGTTCAATTCAACGTTTCTCTTCATAATTAATCAGGTTTCTTCATACTGAACTATCTGTAACTCATCAACAATCCTTTCAATTGACAAAATTCTGCAAAAAACATGTGGTCTTGCCAACTAATTGAATAGGGAGTAAAATTCTACTTTGATTTACACACTGGCTGAATTTCCTGCCCATTGACTTCAACTGCAGGGATATAGAATGCAACTGAGAGTCGATCCCATGCTAGCTGTTTCACAGTCCCACTGAAGTTGAGGTGTATTTGCACAAAGGAGTCCCCTTAGGAAGGATCTCACTGTTTTTATAATCTCCAGCACTGCTAATGTTTGTACAATTTATTTCCCTAAGCCTGTGCCATGAATAATTATATCAGGAAGATTTATTTTTATACTTTTCAGTACCAAAAGTCTTGATCTGTTATATTCTGTAGGTTGTCAGGACAATTATGAATTATTCAACTCTGAATGTTAAGTTGTCAATTTTAAATCACCTCTGCTCATGAAAAAATGCAAGTAGTTCGATAATGAAACCGTTATAATGACTTCATACTTATTCCTTCAGTCTGAATTACTTGCAGCACTGGAGTCATTCTCTGTCATCAGCGGTTCCAACCAAGCACAAGAAAATATTTAAACAAAGAAAATCCTAAAAGACACAAAAACAATCACTGAAATTTCAAATCAGCTAACTCAGCCAAAAAAGTGAAAAGAAAGAAAACAACACTTCTCAAATAAGTAAATATTTGATTTTGAAAATTATCCTCTGATTCCAAACAATTTGTCTTAAGTTCTTCAACTAATCTAATTACAGTAAATTATTTAACAAAACGTGACTGCAGGAAGGTCTATATTAACAGAAAGTGCTAGAGACACTCAGCAGGTCTGGCAGCATTGGTGAAAAGAGGAAAATGTAAATGTTTTTCAAATCCATACTGGACATGAGACGGAAGCAATGTTCATGTTTCAAGTGATGTTGTCAGGTCCATTCAGTTGCTCCAACACTTTCTGATTTGATTTCAGATTTCTAGCATCAACAGTATTTTATTTTCATTAGAGGTTTACACGACATGTATGCAGGGAACCAAAGTCCGCAAAGGACCAGAAATATCCTTCTCCAGTAGAAAAAGACAATTGATGACATAAAACCTGAGGCACTCTATTTGCATTCTGCAGCTTAATTGAGCCAAGTGAGATATCCAGCTTCCATATACATGCACATTTATCATATACAAAGATATTCATGCCTTTATAAAAGTAAAACAAAATGCAGGCTTAAATCAACAGACTATACAACAGACTTATTTTTATATAACAAAATAATGCAAATTCCAAGCAGGTTTTTATGACCTGATAAGTCAAAAGCATTGAAAAAAATAATGGGACAATCCTTAAAAGCACTACCACATATATCCAGCACATGAATCTGTTCACTGCGTTACACCCTTGACCTTAGCAGAGTTACTAAACTGACTTTATTCAAACAATCCTCTCCCCTCGTTATACTTAATAAATTAGCATTTACAGATGTTGAAAGGGTAACTACTCTCCATCAGGATTTTGATACGCTATATAAGAAAATCAAATTTAGAATCTAACTTGGTGAACAACCATAGAACAATATTAGTGGCAGGGTTCAAAGGTATATTAATGCTTGGCCACGTTTCTTTCTGGCATGATATAACCTTTGTTCAAGGTTAGTTAATGTCAGCACCCTCTGGTGGACTGGAAAATGAAAAGTTACATTTGACCATATGGAAAATAACTACTTATATGCCTTTTTATGCTTTTATTTTTCCCAAAACTTTACACTTGTCTAGCTCTCCTTTTGCCATTAAGTTGCTTCTTTAAACTCAGAACTTTCAACCAAAGTGTTGGTTATTAGTTTTGTTATCTTGTTTGATGATGAGTGATCATTCACTTTTCTTGCTGTTGATCTTTTAAGTACCATTGAATATTTTGTTGCATTCACAGCGCTCTATAAATACAAGTTGTTGTTGGGATTAAAAGCAATAATGCAGTTTGTTTCAGTTTATATCATATGATTGGTTTGGATTTTGAAGTTGCAATGGTAGTGAACATTAAGAGTCTAGAGCCATTCGAAGTGTGAGACTTCCAGAAACTGTTGCCCGCACATGGGCAGATAAATGTGGTCAGATGCTGAGTGATTGTTGCCATCCCAGCGTACATTTCTGAATGTCTTGCAGTGAGAAATCACTTGAAACAAACTTTCACTCTCATACCATCAATTTTGTTAATAAGGCTTAACTAGGATTGTAGCGCATATTATGTCTCAAGTACAGCAGACTAGCATCTTAGGCTCTGACAACTAATTTTCTATTTGTGGAAGTTAAACTTTTTTGTTCACAATAAAAATCAAGTTTTTAATGCTAAATGCATACTTGAAGTTTCCATCTGATGTTTTAGATTCTACCATAATCCCATGACTATTTCCCAATCGTTATTTCATTTTCTGTAATTCTTTTACAAAATGAAACTTATCAATGCTTTTTATCTTCTGCTTTGCTGCCTAAAAACGTTTCTCAATGCACAGCAATGGCATTACGTTTTCTGACATCAAAGCTAGCCTTTATTATGTCCAGGAACAAATGAATGCCAGAAAATATGAAGAGCCGGCCAGGGAGTGGCTAGAGGTTTCTGGTCAGCTTCTACCTGAATAGCAGCAAGTGCTATCACTTTGCCATTGATCTCAAAATCCAAGCTATCTGGTAATTTCTCTCCATTTAGCTTCATCACACTGTATGTCTTTTCCACCGTAATGTAGGTGTTCAGATAACATGTTCTCCAGGATCTGTGAATGCCATCTTCGAGTCAGTACAGAAACAGCCTTAGTAGACTGATGATGCATTAATGTTCCTTTATCCTTCTGAATCCAATGTAGGAATATGTAACTAAAATTAACTCAATTCCCCTTTCCCCACCTGTCTTCTAACTCACTGATGACACCAACTAAATAAAGGTTAGGCACATGGAGAATAATGGGTGTGGCCACCATCTTATTACTGTGAACAAACAAATATCCATATCACTAACATTTTCAATAATGTTGGCTTGAAATGTAAGCGAGTTTGTTCATTTCAAAACCACCATATAAAAAATGACAGAATCTAGTTACTGCTAAATAAAAAGACAAGCTGCTTGCGTCTTGCTGGTCTTGCATTCATCAGGACAGATCCAAGAATATCAATCTCAAAGGGAGCAACATTTTTAAAAGCATGTAACACAGGGTCCTGATTGGTTAGCAGTTTGACTTTGGAGAGAGAATTGCACCAGGGAGCTATTGCGCTCAATGCATTGGTTCTATCCTAAGAAAAGTGAAATGACTAGACAGGTTACTCTTCCTCGCAGAGATCAGGTATATTTGGGAGCTTCTCATCAGCAAGAGTGAGACACATTGTGAGCCTGATTGATCCTCTCAAATTGTTTGTTAGTGTCATTCTTTGTTTAGTCATTAAACATTACTCCATCGCAAGTTTTTTTCATGTTAAGAACTCAAACTCGACTAAGTGAGGTTTGTATGAAAGGGATAATTTTACCCTCCCCTTGCAAATTAATTTAAAAATGAAAGAAATCCTGAATTGACATAAATGCCCTATATAAATCCATCAAAATTAGATATATTTATGCCTTTGATTTCTCCAGGATGAGAGGAAAATATGTAAATTGTAATGATGACATTTAAGGTCTTTACCCAACATTGTGTTCTCATACTTCAGGAGATTTGTCTCTATAACCGTAGTTGATAGGCATACGTGTTATATATTTAAAGGCTGACATATTGATATTAGATGCATATTTGACAGACATTGCACCAGTTCATTACAGTAGATACACATTGCTTAACTACTGTTACCCACAATGCTGTGGAGGTAAATGTTGCCCACATAGTTTACATTCTATTCTCTTAGTAACCAATACAAAAATCCTCCATTACTGGCATTCTTTCAAGCAACCTGTTTATATGAATGACTAACATAAAGCTTTAATGTGGCAAACTTGTTTTCCCAATTTCCATATGCTGGTATCTGGAGCCAAGGAGCTACTATAAAACTATTGCAATAGAAAGCTTTTTTGTTTAAATTGTGGATTGCAATCAATCTTTATGGAAAGTTTCCTGGGGATTGCTCCAGAAGTTGAAATTACAACAGCTGTGGTGTCACAGTATTGCAAACTGAAAATGGTGATAATTTACAGAGAAAATAAATACAGCTCATGGCAACAATTTCCTTCACAGCCTCTGGTACACTGTAGACTCAGAATAGGAATGATTATGTTAACCAGAGATACTTTGAGAAAAAAAATTATCTTAAAATAAAAGTCACCGAGGTAATCCTGTGTTCCTAAAAAATATTTGCACTAGAATTTGTTACAATGAATGAGCTACTGACTGCTCCTTGGCTTAAGTCTTTTGTATTCCAGTCTCAGTATTATAATATTGATTCCTCAGTTCAATAAAAAAAGGGGTTCATAGTTTCCTGACGTGGGGAGAATTAAGAGATACGCATTTTCTCCGGAGAGCAGAGGAATTCAACAGAAATGTTTAAAAAAAATTATGAAGGCATGTGAAAGAGCAGATGCAGAAGAAAATCTTGCATTGGAAGGATGATATGTTTCCAGACGACAGAGATTTAAAGCGATTGTCCACAGACTCACTAGGATCTGGAATGTACATCCTGAGACATTCCCCCTTTTGACCGATGATGCAGGAAAGGGGCTTGGGTAAACAGTCAAAAGGAAGAAATGTATTTGACTATACATGTATCTAAATGTATATGAGGAAAATAGGGGAGTAGGACTAATCAGACAGTAGTTGCTGCCAAGATGGTCCAACTGGCCTTATGATTCCATGGTTTATAAATATTCTTATGCTATTGCAAAATGCGACAGTTCGAAAAGAATTAATACTCTTATTACTTTATTTCATCAACAGAATGGGTTGAGTCACAGAGTCTGTAGCTGGGGGCAAGGAGTTCTACTTAAACTTCCAGAGGCAGCAGATGGATATGTATCAGCTACCTAAGATCCGAGTAATTTTGTTAATTTAAATATTGTTGCATGTGGTAATAAACCTTGCTGTTATTGAACACAAGTGTCTCTTTCCTAGATACAATATTCATTGTCATTAATCATTCAGCAGGCTCAAGCCAAAGCAGGACCTACAGTGATCCGTGAACTACCTGAAACGACATGTACATTTACAGCATAAAGTACCACAAGGTACCAATGGTAGCATTCATGTTAATACTATATGATTACAACAATGAGGATTTGAGTTGCCTTAAGAGAAGAAATCCTCAAAAAACCCAGAAGTAAAAAAGAGTCAAGTGAGTTCACAACGTAAAGAACAGTCCCATCTTAGGAAGAAAAGGTCATTTGTAACAAAGAGAGTTATCAGCAGCTGTGGAAGCAACAAAAGTGTACTCAGCACTCCAAACTAAACTTTAATTCAGCAGCTGGTAAGAAGCACCAAACAGAAATGTAGGCTAGGAAAATAAAGAGAAGTCAGCAACTCTGAGGAACCGGAGAAACCCTCATGAAGGACGGTCTATAAGGAGCCGTTAAAACACAAAGAAATGAAATTACAGATGCCTGCAAAAAAAACTTATCTCAAGACCAGCACATGGCAGAAATGTAAAATCAAGGGAGGGTAAAAGAAAATGATCAACTCTCAAAATAAGCAATGCTGTCGCTGACATGTGGCTCCACAATGCGCAACTGCAAGGAACAGTGAAAGGTCCAGAAATGAAATTTAGACCAGAGCTAGAATCACAAAGGTATTGATTTATTTTGTCTGAAAGTAAACACGGTTAAAGAAATCCAATGAAGATGTATATCAGAAGAAGAGAGAGGAAATTGATCATTCAAAAAGATTGTTATTAAGCTGTATTTTCAACAGGATGATTTAAAATGGTAACAAACATAGATCTTTACTTCAAAAATTGAGCAGTAAGAAAAAAATTGCTTGCAATGTTCAGAGCGTAGAAGGTGAGAAACATACATTTTAGCCAGAAAGAAGTTGGAAGATTCTACTTCTCAAGCTGATGGTGAGGACACACCAGGTGAATTGGGTAACGTGACAACTAAAAATGTGGGAAAAACTTGGAAAAGAGTGGAAACCCAGTCAGTACTATGCAAATACATTACTACAAAGGAACAGATTTAAATGAAAAACTTCAAAGCAGTATTTCAATACAAGGTAACCAGTCATGTTATTTTGTGTGACATTGAAAAAGTTAATATGGTTATGGCCAGGACCACTCAGCTCCTGACCTCATCATAACCTTGGTTCAAATATGGCCAAAAGAGTTGAATTCCAGTGTTGAGATGAGAGTAACAGTCCTTGACATGAAGACTGTATTTTGCCAATAGTGGCATCAAGGACCCTTAATGAAACTATAAACAATGGGAGTGTTTCACCACTGGTTGGAATTATATCTACCAGTTTAGAAGCTTGTTGTAGTTGTTGCAGCTCAGTCATCTCAGCTTCAGGACATCTCTGCAGGAGTTCCTCAGTGTTACATACTTTCTAATCAACCTGATGTTGTTACACACCACTAGAGAAGGTGAGAATTGAATCTGGGTCTCATGGCCTAGAGATAGGGATATTACCACGATGCCAAAGAGCCCTAACAAGTTGCAAGTAGCATTCATGCCATAAAATGTCACACAATGACCATCTCCAATAAAGACATTTTAACCAAGGCCCCTTAACAATCAATAGTGTTACCATCATTAAATCCTTCACTCTCAATATTCTGTGGTTTACCATTGACCAGAAACTCAACTGACCTTGTCACATAAGTCCATTGGCTGCAAGAGTGGCTCAGAGACTAGGAATACTGCAGCAGGTAACTCACCTCCTGACTCCCTAAAATCTGTGCACCATCTACAAAGACACAAGCCAGGAATGTAACGGAATAATCCCTATTTGCCTAGAATGAGTACAGTGCCAACAACACTCAAGAAGCTTAACACCATCCAGGTCAAAGCACCCTGCTTGATTAGCACTACATCCACAGGCATCCTTGCTCTCTACCATCAACACTCTGTAGCAGCAGTGTGTACTAACTGCAAGAAATGCAGAAATTTGCCAAAGATTTGTGGTTGTAGCTTCCAAATCCACAATTACTTCCATCTAGAAGAACAGATACATGGGAACACCATCACCTGCAAGCTCCCCTCCAAGCCTGACTAGGAAATATATCGCCATTCCTTCACTGACAGTGGATCAACATCCTGGAATTAACATTTGTGGGTCTACCTACAGCAAATGGGATGCACATTTCAAGAAGGGAGATTACCATTGCTTTATCAAGGACAATAAATGCTGGCCATCTAGCAATGTCCATGTCCCACCTGTGACTTGTTTTAAAATGTCATGTTGTCCAACAGACTGACTAAATGTTGAGAGCGTTGCACAGAATCTAGCAAATTCTACAGTAATTCAATTAAAAAAAGATACTTTCTGAGTGCAGATTTAGAAAACAGCACCTTCTAGCAACATTGAAATCATAGATTTTATTAACTTTATAGTAATAACATTAAACAGCACATTGAGAAGAAATTGAAAAAAAACACATAATACTTTGTTGTGGGTTCAAAGATGGAGAAAGACCATGTGGAAGACTATTGGAGTTCGTGAAAATGACAGTTCTTAACATAGAACACTGCATCCAAATGAAACAGTAAGACTGAACCATCCAAGTGACTGCACTATTACATTCAATGGGATGAATTGAGGGTAATGATATCAAGTAACAAAGCATGAAAGAGAGAGACAACACCTTTTGAAAATGGCCTGAGGCTACTTACTTCTGACAATTGCTTCAATTTAAGAACAAATTATTAAAAGAGAAAGATTAAATGGAGATGTTCAGCTTAACAGGGGATCCACAGAAAACTTTATGATGACCACTGCAAATTATTGGGAAGCCATGAGCTTTAAGCTTTGAAGTCAGATTTTGTAAAGGTCAGAATTGTAGTTGAAATTCTTGATGGAACTTTGTCAGCTTTCTTACAGTCCAAGGGAAATTTAACTTTAAAGAAAGGTATTCAAATTGTACTGGAAGCAGAAATCAGAAAGAGTCCTGTACAGATTCTAAGAGAAGAACAAAATTAGCTCAAGAGGTCATCAGAGTCTATTCTCTTTATAAAATGTGAGTACTTGTGAGAGATATGGGACAATTTTATGCAATGAACATGGAAAACTCTTGATATTAAAAGCAGAACCAGCACAAGAGAACAAGTCTCCACACACACACACACACACACACACACACACACACACACACATAATATTCAGCCATCACTGAAAAATACTACCTTTGCAGAACTGCAGGGCACTTCCAGAAGATGTGAAGATACATTCAGAGTTTAAAATATGTATGAATTGAAAATTGTTCACAATCACCAACCTTACCTTAAAATTGCATGCATGTCTCAGACATAATGTCATCAGAAGAGCTGCAGGAGGCTGAAAATCTTCCAGACAACAATCAGTCCAAAACTAACTGATCCAAGAGCTAACTACTGCTGGCCAACTAGTTAAGGCGTCACCAGTTAAATACTTCATTCCTAGACCTATTGTTGACCTCAGAAAGGTAAAACAATCCAGTGAGATCACTTCTGTTGGCATACAAGAGCTGTTGAGCATAGTCAACATGGAGGAAGTCACATATATCACAGGCCTGGTAAAAATATTCAAAACTCAGTCTTCTAAAACAATCAAAGCCAGTGAAGGAAATAGTGCTGAGTGAGCAGAAACATTCCAGTGGCATGGCTAAGAATGTGAAAAATTTTAGTTCACTAGTTAAACAATCACAATGCGTGATTCAAGTGGTCCTGCCTGATTAGTAACTTGAGTGGGATCAGCTGCATATGTCTCTGTGGAAGTTAAATCAAGAATGACAGATCCAGGACATGATCAAGACGAAGAAACTGTCTGTTTCAAGCATTAAGTCCTGCAAAAAAAAAGACTATTTCTTCCAATTTGAAAACAATTTCTTGAACCTGAAATACAGCGTATGACGGGGAAGAAAATAATTCCTAGAAGATTGATGCTCTTTTAAGGTAAGAAATTCAAGAGATTGAGGATAAGGTAATGGACCAAATATCACAATATGTCAATAATGGTTATCTGGGAAAATATCACCTGTACAAATCCAGGTGATTTAGGACATGTATTGAATATTGATAACTTTTAATTGTTTTTCAGTCAGTTGTTTAAACAATGTCAAGAAGAACTGTGTGCTAAAAAAAATCAATCTAAGACCAATTGTAAATTGGCTAGAAAATAAATGAGAAAGTAGAATGCTTGTGGCAGCCAATGTAGTTTGAATCTATTTTCTCCTTAGTGTCAGTGAGATGTCCTTTCCAGGAATTATAAACATAATGATGCCACCAAAAGGAAGGAAAATTCCTTAACTTAACAAGGCGATTGAAGATTCCATCAGATTTAGTCATACTTTACGTTGTGTTAGCCTGTTTAAATGGGACCGAAATGCACAGACTGTAGCCATTTCCAGTACCAAAGGAAAAGATGCATACTGCTTGTAAGCATTACATTGTGAAAAGATGTTAACATTGAAAGATGCCACTTTAATCAATCTTTATTCATCACCACAAGCCAAAATGACATTGATGATGACAAGCTTTGAAAGCCTAATAGTCTGTTCAGTGGAGAATCTTAAGTCATGAGGTACAACACAGAAATATATTGACTTTCCGATGCATGCCTTCTCAAGTTATTTTCCAGGATTGTTCATACACCATCAGCGATAACCATCACAGATGTTCACAGAGAAACAGCTGATGGATATTATAACCAAGTATGTATTGCAGATCATCAGCATGTTGTGTTGGAATGGCTGAGGAGTTTGATGATTTGATCAAAATGTTCATCAACCAATGGATGAGGAGAGATTGTTCAGTATTGCTGGTCCTTGCACCCACAATGGCAAACATTAGGGGAGTCGGTTTTTTGCAAACAAAGCTGATAAAACTAACTTAGATTATATTTTGGTCGATTTCCAGGACTTGAAAATATGATTAAGTGATTTCAGGGTACTTTGCAAGAGAGAAAGAACTGATGCCATCATTCTGCACATTACATATTATTTACTGCAGTCTTGGATGTCAATTTTGTCAAATGTTTACTTTAAACAGTGAATTGTGTACTTACATTGAATAGAACTGCATATGAATCATGCTTAACTCTTCTCTTTCACACCTCTCCATGCACATCTCAACAAGGGGCTTTTCGCTTGTCTTTAGAAAAAAGCGTCATGTTTACAAATAATTGTTTTCATCTCTAAACACTTTCCTCAACCTAACATTCAGGAACGTACAGAGAAATTAAAACGAGACTAGTACAAAAATTTTCTGAAGAAGGGTCCCGATCTGAAACGCCAAGCTTTCCTGCTCCTCTGATGCTGCTTGGCCTGCTGTGTTCATCCAGCTTCACACCGTGTTATCTCAGATTCTCCAGCATCGGCAGTTTCTACTGCCCCGGTACAAAAATTTGTGAATTTATAACTAATGTAAAAAAATGTCAATTGCAATGTCAGTATGCATATTTTAAAGTTATGTGTTGCAGACCAACATAATACTGCTCAAATACCTTTATCACTGCAGTTATACAATTTATGAATATGCATTTTCAATACATTTGAAAATGAATCTGACCTTGCAGGTAAAAATTGCTATTAAAAGTACTTTTCAATGTCATTTTAAACAAACCTGAAACCCAACTTATTTTTATCACTAAATTCACCCTATCCTCTCTTCAGAAAATAAGGGAGCTTGATGTGGTATTTGTCAACAGTTAGCAAATGTCTCAGTGCCAGTTTTTTTCATGACTTTTCCAAACATTTGTACCAATCATCAATACTTCATGTGGCAAAGATTGAGGTTGAAACTAATTTGGCACTGAGGTGAATTGTGTTGCATTACATCAGGATTTGCTTCGACAGTAGGCTGTGCAAATTAAAACTCAGCTTCAATTCTTTGATGGAAATTTAAAATTTTTGAGTTTTATGTTGTCTATTTAAATATAATCTTCAGGGGAGGCTCAAATTCAGGAGCAAAAATATAATGAAATGCCTTATCAATGAAACTTAAAATACATTTCACAGAAGTAACATCATCATGCAGAGAATGATGAATGCATGCAACACAAATGTCATCAAAAACAGCAACTTGAATAAAAATGGCAAATGGTTTCAGTAGCTGTGTAAAACTGTGACAAAATGTTGTTTTAAGACTTATTGTTATTATTTCTATGGAACAGAGTGAAAACTCTTTATCCAGAAGAAACAATTATTCTTTCCCATTCTGTTCATTCCTCCCAAAATGACAAACATTCTCACACTTTCAGGTTGAAGTGTCAAAAACTTGAACATATTATGGCACATAACTGATTTAGCCATCTATCACCAGATATGGCTGGACAGCATCATTGGACCTCACCCTCCTGCAAAATCTTTCATGTTACAAGATCATTTTGTGGAGTACAGATGAACCTGCCTTTTATTTTCTACTGCTAATTCCCTCCTTCAAACATTCTCCTTTGCACCTTTGCTTCTTTGCTACTAAGATTATAATCATCAATCAACTGCCTACAGCACTTTTTTGCCTTCACTTTCCCATCAAACCAAGCCATTCCTCAGGTTCTCTATACCCTGTCCCTTAAACTATAGCTAACTTCAGTTTATCTCCAACTTTTCCATATGTCCTATTTGACTTTATCTTGTCTATAAAACCTATCATTTGTTCATAATATTAACCCCCTCTGAATTGCTGACTGCACAAATTCCATACATGGCTGCTATACTAATGAACATATTAATAGTTCACACTGCTGATTTACTCTGCTCTTCCATTTTGCAAACACTACCTTCCTTCTTCCTACTGTCAACATTATAAACTTGCAAGTTATTATCCTACCCCCAGCCAATCATTCTACCCCAAATTTATTGAATAGATTATTACCAATTAAATCTGTGCTCACCTTTTCTACAAATCTGGCTTTGATTATTTCCTACCAAGTTTATCTTCTTATCACAGCACCCAAGCAGCATTAATCAAAGTCATAAATGACAGAGTCTGTCACTGTGGCCATGGTGCACTACTCTCTAGTCTGTTCGCATTCAAATCACTTTTGATCTGAGCTCTCTGAACTCATGTTATCTCCATCTGTAATTTATCTCCATAAAATCATGCTACCATATAATTTGAGATCAGTTTTTACTTAGACCTAGGCAGTGAAGAAGGTTAGCTCAGAATACAATGGGACCCCGATCAGATGGCCCAATGGGCCAAGGAGTAGCAGATCGAGTTTAATTTAGACAAATGTCAGGTGTTGCATTTTGATAAGGCAAATCAGAGCAGGACTTAACACACTTAATAGTAATGTCCTGGGAGTGTTGCCAAACAAAGAGACATTGGAGTACAGATTCATATTCCTTAAAAAAGGAGTTACAGGTAGACAGGGTGATTTGGCATTTGGTAGGCTTGCCTTCATGGGCCAGTGCATTGACTATAGGAGTTCGGAGGTCATGTTGTAGCTGTACAGGTCATCAGTTAGTCTACTTTTGAAATACTGTGTTCATTTCTAGTCTCTCTGCTACTGGAAAGATATTGTTAACCTTGAAAGTGTTCAGAAAAGATTTATAGGATGTTGCCAAGGTTGGAGGGCTTGAGCAAGAGGAAAAGGTGGAATGGGCTGGGGTTATTTTCCCTGTAGTGTCGGAGGCTGAGGGGTGACCTTATAGAGTAATAAAATTATGAGGGGCATGAATAGGGTGAATAGCCGAGGTCTTCTTTACCAAGGTAGAGGAATCTAAAACTAGACGATATAGGTTTAAGATGAAAGGGGAAAGATTTAAAAGGGACCTAACCAGCAAGATTTTCATGCAGAGGGAGGTTAGTGTATGGAATGGGCTACCAGAGCAAGTTGTGGTGGCTGGTACAATTATAACATTTAAAAGGCATCTGGATTGGTACACAAATAGGAATAGTTTAGAGGGATTAGGGGCATTGCTGGCAAATGGGACTAGATTGATTTAGGATATCAGGTTGGCATAGTTGAGTCAGATCTATGGATCTATTTCCATGCAGTACAACTTTATGACTCAATGACTATAATACTTTTGTAGAACTCAACAAGGTCAATGTTGATTGAGCCAGCAAATTTAATTTTTTGTTTCGCTGCCTCATATTGGATATAAAATGCCACTCAGCTGTCATATTTGTCCTGATAACCTGGATTGCTCTCTGGCTTCAAACATTAGTTTGAATATTTTCTGCAAAAGGCTTAGGGGGGGCTCTTCATGACAACAGCTCCTCCAATGTCTTACAAAATTACTTCTGTTCTCTCATCACTTTTCTAACTTTTCATACTTCACCCTCCCTTAGTTCCACCATTTCAGGCTGTTCTTTAAACTGCTTTAGCTCTGAGTCCAGATCTCTGCATAATCCCTTTCTACATTTTCCTCCAAAATATTCAACATTTTTAGCTTGACCTCTACTTGTTGTGGATTAAGGCTGTTAAAGGGAGTATTTTGGAGTATTTTACTTCCTAAGAAAGGTACTATTTTTAAAAATATCGTAATGGGGAACAAAATAAATAATCATTGTCCCTGTGACAGAAATTATAGATTCGCTAACAAAAGCTGTCACCCAAAATTGTCAGATGTAGTCGGCAGACTACAGGTAGCAAGACAAAATAGTACATAAAAACATAACAGAGTAGTGCTAAGGCATTCAGTTAAGGAGAAAATTTGTTACTAATGTTTAAATTATTCTGACTTTTTTCAAGACATGTATATCGTGATGAAATTTTGGGTTCTCATCTAATATCTTTTTCTAATTCATTGTAACTCATTAAGCTTTATTTCCCTTTCTAATCTCAGCTCATGAATTTGCTGAAATTCATTTTACTGCTGCTAAACAATCACTAACAGCCCAGTGAGCCCCCAGTCCACTACCCGATTGAAGTTGTTCCTACATTGAACAACTAATTGCGATGGCCAACCTTGGAGGAATGCAATGATTCTATTCTGAATCAACTCCTTTGCTTATTTTTCCTTTAAATTAAAATTATCCAGGACAATGAAATTGCCAAGTTAAACTGTATCCACTTTTGTGTTAAAAATAAGTGAATCAGGTTGCTTTAGTTAACAAAAAATAATGCATACATTACAAAGAAAACATGCAAAGATTGTTGACTAAAATGATTTGGGCTGTGCAGTTCTAAGATAGCTAAGACATATATTCCAACATGCCAAAATTAACGTGAGACAAATATGGGTAATAGGTAATCTACGGTTCAACATTTCACTTAGCACTTTCAAAACTAAGTACAATTAAAACATGTTTCATGAAATTCTCAGCTACCTCCAAACCCCCGCACCCCAATCAGATGTTAGTGAAATTGTAGGACATCAAAATTTTTTTTTTAAAGAGATTCTAATTGTTCACTTTTAACAGCTTGGCCTTGAAACTCTCTCAAAGACCATTCTGTCATTGACTGCCTCAGTGACTATTCACATTGTGTAGACTTGCCTTCCTTTCATGGGTTTATATTCACCTGCATTCAGGAAATGATAAAAAAAATGAAAGAACAGTGGAAACACAAGATGCTGGAAAAGCTCAACAGGTCTGGCAGCATCTGTGAAGGAAAAAACAGAGTTAACGTTTCGGGTCCAGTTCTGAGGAAAGGTCACCTGAAACGTTAACTCTGTTTTCTTCCCTTCACAGATGCTACCAGACCTGCTGAGCTTTTCCAGCAACTTTGCTTTCGTTCAGGAAATGACACTTTGGCACATAAACAGAAGCGTAACTGTATTTTCTTTTTCCATAGACAACTAGCATCACAATCCAATACTGCCTCTAGATTTGGTTCCTGAGCTGTCAGCTGCCTCAATAGTACCAGATAATTGTAGAACTCAGGCTGCTTTCACCCTCACTTTCAGTTGCACAGAAGTATGAATCGTCCACATTTTCTTTTGAGCCCCCAGAGGTGCCAGGGGTTAGTGTAAACCTTATCACCATCCCCTAACTGCCTACTAATTCTTAGTGTTTCTTTCTGAGTTTTGATTGCACAGAGCTATTTAAAAAAAGTTTGTGACTTCTCACTGCATCACTGACTGAAAACACCATTTATTTGTCTTTTTAGCAGCCCAACTACCAGTTCTCTTCTGCTGGGAGTTTACCCTCTGCTTATTCTGTCCTTGTCTCCAACGGACTGACCCCTTGAGCTATTCTGAATGGCATATTGAAAATCCTTGCAACAGGGCTTTTGTTCTTCACCTATATTGGATAGAAGTAACATTTTGGAACATTCAAACACAGCAATGCCTTGGAATTTTCTGTTCCCAGTACATTGCATAGGTCACTAGCTGTTGGCTGCTACGGCATAAAAGTACATACAAATACAGGGGATTCATCAGATAATCATTAAACAGATTAACTTCTTCATAACACATATGGGTCTTAGCCTATTTATATTTTTATTTCATATGTTGAATATTTTTTGATTCATTTAAGGGCAGCAAAGTGACTCAGTGGTTAGCTTTGCTGCCTTATAGTGCCAAGGACCTGGGGTCAATTCCAGCCTTGGGTAACTGCCTGTTGGAGCTTGCGTGTTCTTCCTGTGTCTGTGTGGGTTTCTTCTAGTTGCTCAAGCTTTCAACCACAGTCCAAAAATGTGCAGGTTGGGTGGATTGGCCATGCTACATTGCCTAAAGTATGCAGACATGTGTAGATTAGGTGGGTTACAGGGAAAGTTTAGGGAAATGGGTGTTGATGGGATGCCCTGTGAGTTCGTGTGGACCTGATGGGCCGAAGGGCCTGTTTCCACTCTGTGGGTACTCTATGCTTTGTATTCATGTTCTGTCCCTAACCTCTCTTTCATTAAAATTAGTAACTGTCAGTAGTTTTTTCCTGCTCTTAATTATGCTTCAAATTTGCACCATTCATTGCCTTTTTGATGGTTCATTTCAACCCATTTCCTTTCCTGGAATCCTCTGTATATGAATGAGCATTTCACTGCCATGTGCCACAAGATCAGCAACTACCTCTACTGCAGTGAAATAAAACTTCAAATTAGGCCTCAACAGCCCCTAATGTTTCTGTTCTGAACCCCTCACCAGAAGACTGAGTTCCTGATCAAACTATGAGAATTAGCTTGAATCCCCATCTGCGCCATCCCCACCCTTATCATAAGCCTGCCCGGAGGATTTCTGATAAACTTGGAAAAATTGACCATGTGTTGACGAAGCTCCTACATTATGATTCACAAGTTGGAACAGTTCACCCGCTCTGCTTAGCACAAAGTGCAGGTATGTTGACTCCTGCCACCTACTAAATGTTGCTGTCATTTTTTATGCAGTTGTGACACAAACTCTCCAGTGAGGAAAAAATGTGGCAGTAGCATTGCTTGAGACTTATACAGCCTCAAGACTGGAATAATATGTACATGGCTTAGAGAACTTCATTAAATATAAAGAAATGCAAGGAAATATAAAAATGACCATTTCATTATTCCAATTCTTCCACAAATTAATTAGAGGCCTGCGACCATTTACTCAACACAGTAGGTCTCGTGAGTAAACAAAAATATAACAACGCTAATGAGGGAAAACAGAAAAAATGAATGTGCCATGTCTCACCATTGGTGAGTGCCTTCAGCTGTCTTTATTTAAGTTTGTTGATGGAATACGAACTCCACTGGGATAGACTTGACTATGCTACACGGTTTAATAATAAGGAGGCTCCCATTTAATTTGGAGATGAGAAGATTGTTTTTCCTGATAGGGCCATTGCTGTCTGGAATTCTCTACCCAGATAGCAATGGAGTTTGTGTCATTTAATGTTTTAAGGCCGAGTTAGATAAATTCACAATAACAAAGCAGTCAAAGTGTATCAGAGTCGACAGAAAGGCTCAGTTGAAGTTATAATTGTGTCAGTAGGAAAGCAGGCTAAAGGGGCTGATAGAGCCTTTTAAAACACAACTCTGCATGTATGTTCATATGAATGGCCAATGTTCACTTCCCATCACCTTCAGGAGTTTAGAACCAGCGACAGAACTTCACGATCACAGGGAAGCCAGTTAGGACAAAGAGCATATTTTTGTTTGAAGGGTTGTGAATCTTTGGAATTCTCTACACCAGAGGGCAATGGAATCTCAGTCATTGAGTATGCATAGCGGTTGACAAATTTCTAAACACCAATGATGTAAAAGGGTATTGAGATTGTGTGGGAAAGAGGCATCAAAGGAAGTGATCAGCAATGTTCACGTTAAATGGTGGAATAGGCCTGATGAGCTGAGTGGCCTTTTCCTGCTCTTGTGTTCCTATCCTTAATTGCCTTTGAGAACGTGATGGTGAACCGTTGCAGTGTGTGTGGTGTAGGTACACCTAGATTGCTGTAGTCAATGAAGTTCCTTGACTTTAATACTGCAGCACTGAGGGAACAGCAATATTGTTCAAAGAAGGGATGCTGCATCACTTAGAGGGAGCTTGCGTCAGTCACATTCTCATGTTCCTACTGCTCTTCCTCTACAAGGTAAAAGTCGCAGGCTTGGAAGTTTTTGTTGAAGAAATCACAGGGGATGGCTTTAAGACATCTTGTAGATAGCACATACTGCTGTCATGGTGCATTTGTGAAGGAGGAAGTGAGTTTTTAAAGGATTAGATGAGGTGCCAATCAAGTGGGCTGCTTTTCTTGAATGATGTTGAGCTTCTTAAATGTTGATGGAGCTGCACCCAGCCAGGCAAGTGATATGCATTCCCTCAAATTTCTAACTCGTGCCTTGTCGGTGGTGGAAAGGCTTTGAGGACTCAAAGGTTGAGCCACTTGCCACATTATGTACAAACTCTACTCTGCTCGTGCAGCTACAGTGCTGATATGGCATATCCAGTGAAGTGTCTGGTTAACACTGGCCATGAAAAATCTGGCAATGAGATTCTGTGATGGTGATATACAGCTGAAAACTGAATGGGAACAATCTTATGTCTCTCTTGTTCGAGAAGATCAAAGAGCTGCAATTCCCTTCGTAAATTTGGTTACATCTCTGACTCTCTCTCCTCCATTAAAAATTCTGCTTAGAAGCTATCTCTCCGACAAAGCTTTTGATCACCAACCCTAATAGCTCCTTAGTCGGCTCAGTGTAAATATTTGTCTGATAATATTCCTGTCAAGTGCTTTGGGATACATTCTTTGAAAAAAAAACCTGTTAATTCTCTGAATCTGTTATAATGATGCAGTGGGATGGAACATCAATGTTCTGCACAAAATGTTTTTGCCAGTTGTGAGGAGGTTCATGCTCAGTGTAAGGCATGTTCTCTAATAGAGTGAGGCATTCAACTTGTTGGTCATCCCTCCAGCTTCTCTGCCTCTTTTACTGGCAGGCTATTAGATGGTATTCAATGACTCATGATGGCTACTCTCCTGATTGAAGATTTTTGACATTAGGAAGTAAACAGTATAACTTAAAAAGTGAATACACACAATATCAAACAACTTGAAATAGATCGACATTGACTGGAAGGATTGCATATTTTATGATACAGATTATCTGCCATGCAGTAATTTCTCTTAAATTGTTACAAGACACCGGAATCAGCTCTTCCAATAATCTTCTGGCTGGCTTTTCCTATGCTGCCTGTAAGTAAAGTTCTGCTGAGAGATAGTAGGAAACCACTGATGCTGCTTGGCCTGTTGTGTTCATCCAGTTCTACACCTTGTTTCAACAAAGTTCTGCTACTTGTTTCCAAACTTGCACCATCTCTCCACTTACTGATCGACACTGGCTTTGAGATCAGCAACATGTCAGATTTAAAACCTTTATCCTGGTGTTCAAATCCCTCCTTCCTCCATGGTCCGGACCCTTACGACCATCAATCTCCCAGCCCTACTATTTACTCTGAGCACTCTGTTTCTTCAATCCTGAGCACTTATGCATCCTTGATTTCCTTCATCTCACCATTCACACCCTGCCTTTTACCTATAAAACCTTAAGTTTTAGAATTCTATTTTTAAAATTCACCACCATGTCTCATCCTTTTTCCCCTTTTAGAAACAACTTTAAATTTAACAAGAGTTATCATATCATTCTTAAAATCTTAACTTTGTTTCTCTCTCCACTGATGCCGCGAAACCTGTTGAGTTTCTCCAGCACTTTTCAATTTTTCAAACACAACAAGTTAGCTATATATTACCATATATATCCTTCTGCATGCTGGTTTCAAAAGTTGTCTAATAATTCTTCTAATGAATAGTCTTTGGATGCCTTATGACATTGAAAACATTAAATTGCAGTTATTATTGATATATCTGTATGGAATAAACCTATGCGAAATTCCATAGGTAATATTACTATAAATTTAATTTCCATGAACATAAGTCTTGTGAAAGTACCACTAACTTGACCAACAATGATAACCAGAGCTATGGACAAAATATTTGCTTGGCTATATATCCAGTAAACATGCTCTTTAGTAATAATGAGGATGCAATGAATGGGGAGAGAGCTGCTCAATGCTGGGTTTGAAACAGAGTTAGGAATTTTATCCTCGTTTGGTGGTTACATTATTACATACCTCACAAGTGAAATGACAAATGAGGCACATTTGATCAGATTTTGCCAAAGAGCTCTAAGATTTCAAAGTTATCCTTTGGAGAGTTACAAATCTCATTGGCAAAATTTCCCTGCCAATATACGCAAATAGAGACTGGCATCAGGTCTCAACACAGTGCCCAACTTTCTCTGTGAAAACCACCTACTGTTCTTTGTTTGAAGCACTTGCATGTTGAAATGCTACACAACAGCATCTTTGAAATACTCTCATCAGTTCATCATACTCCTGGGAAAAATTAATCTTTCTGTGACAATACCTACGCAGAATCAATCTTATCCTTCCAAATTCACTAGTGCTCCTTCCTTGCTTCATAACATGCCCTAAGTATAAAAGGAACTAATCCACTATTTGTCCAATGTTTTGACAACAAATCACAGCAACAAATCCCCACAAATCAACCTGATATTTGACAGTGTCAAATAGTTTTGTCATTAATTAGGGCTGAAGTTACAATTTGCAATAACTACCTTGTAAATGTGATGACTGCTAATTTATAAAAACTGATCCGTCCTTGAAAAAAAATAGGCATAAGTCATCGTTTAATTGACATTTCCAATAAGTTCCTTCCATACATTGAATCAACAATTTTCTGGTGCAATTCAGTACATGCAGATATTGAGCAGCTGAATATAACAAAATCTATTAAGGTATTCAATCCAAGAATAAGACATAATAGATGAGCTGAAGAATACAATAGCCAAGGATTAGTGATGGCTATATGCAAAACATTGCTCTAGTTACGTATACACTTGCTGGCAGCAGTAAGAGAGAGAAATCCCTGTTCAGATGGCCTAAATTGGCTAAATTTACCATCTCTCAATAATCCATCAGCCTTCAGACATCAGTCCAATAATCTGGCATATCATCATTTTGATTTAGTTTACTATAGAGTCCAGACAAATTCTATTTGACATAATCTTTGCAGAAATTTGAATTGTTTAAAAATGCTAACAAGGCATGCAGTTATATCTCGTCTTTTAGAAAGGGAACATGCAGGATTTATTCTTTTGAGTTCTGGATGCTTTCCATTCAGGACTCACTCTCTCTCCCTAACAACCGAAGGTAAAGCACAGTCTGTTTTGTTTCCGGACTATCAGGCACAAACACAGAAGGCATGTCTTATTGTTCAAAATAAACTGGATTATGTTTTCAGGCTTCACATTGTGACTCACTGGTAAGTGTTAAAATATTGCTGTGTTTTCACAGAGACAGTTATGAACTCAAGGGTAACAAAGAACCCTAAGTGTGCAAGATTTTATTTCAGATTTGATTTAGGACAATGTCTTGATATTCTAATCAATGCAAAGAAGAAGGCATCTTTTAGTTAATATGTTTAACTTTTTATCAATGCTTTTCGATTTTTGACTGAGGAACCATTAAACAACTTGCATTCTGCTACTATGTGCTTGAAGCTGTTACCACTTTCTAACTCAATTTAAAAAAAGACTTCCATGAAAAAAAACACAAACATGTTTTCAAAGCAACTAAAAGCTGAGATATGTTCAACAGCCAAGTAAATGCCTTCAGAATAGATCTACCAGAATACAAATGTCACTTTTTGCTTGGCTGTGACATTTATGCACTTCTATTGCACTTTACATGTTTGAATAACCACAGAAAGAAAGATACACAACATCAAATGAAGCAAAAGTAGCTGTAAAATTATAATGAACAGCTGCACAAAAAAGAACAGTTTTTAAGGCAAATTCCTGCAACACTAAGGGTGGATAATTTCTCACTATTAAAACTAGTTTTTGAGTATATAAATAGAGATAAAGGATTATACTTGCCCAAGTCGGTACAAGAAGGCTGATGGGGCGCTCAAGCAGTGGTGGAAGGTGCTTCCCTGCAACATTCATTTCCCATACAGCTGGAGGCTCTTGAGTGGAGAGCACAGACTGGCTTTATAAGTCATTTATGCAACTGGCCAGCTAATGAGAGGCTGTGGTTCTTTTATCCAAGGTAGAAAGCAAATGAGACGGCGTCCACGAGAGAAGGAGAGCAAGCCTGGTTCAGCCTGCTCTGATCTGAGGCTGAGAAAAATTGATGAGATTGTCCCTTGCTGCCACCAGGATGGCGTCAGAGCACTTTAAGTTGACAGAGGTTAGTTTTGCCTACAGGCTAGTAAGGAGTGAGAGAGAGAAGGATGAGGGAGAACAGTCATCCAAACACTCGACAAGTTCATTAACTCCTGAGGGTATAGTGGTGTAGCTGGATTGTCGGTCTGACAGCTGTGTGCCTATTTTGTGCTGCGCTCTGCTCTGCTCTGCATGTAGTGCAGGTTTTTTACTGCAGCAAGTTACTTCTCCACCTGCTGGTAGTTAAAGAACACCTCCAGTGGATGATTATATATTATTTCATCCTTTCTCAAGTTTCAGTCAGGCAGAGATATCAAAAGACCAGCTGTACTGGATGAGCCTGAGGGGCACGGACATTTATACCTTATTTGCAAACTGTTAAATATTCTCCTTTGATCTCACTTACAACTTATGCTGCGGAATGAGAGGATGCTTGCTCAAGGGTGTTATAATTAACATGCAATCCACTATGTTTAAACATTGCAGGCTCTCAGCCCATGTGCTGGGGTAAACATTTTTAATCTGCACAAAATACTGTCAGGATGTCCAGCAGATTGCTGATATGACCAGGCGAACAATGATTATGCTTCCCATTGTGTTATTTGCACTTCCAAATTGCTTGCTGGCAGGTAACTTCACTGATGAAGGAGCAATGCTTAGAAAGCTTGTGATTTCAAAGATATCTGTTGGACTATAATCTGTGTAGAGTGACTTCTGACTTTGACCACCCCAGTCCAACACCAAAACTTCCACACAATGAAGCTGACAGACAGCAAAAACTTCCACACACCCCACCACAAACAGAAGACTAACACTTCCCCATGGACGTAGGGCCCTGAAAAGAGAAACAAACACCTCATTGTTGGGCTGATGCTGGGAAGGTAGTGACTACAAGGGTGTTGGTGATTTTGCATTCATGAGAGCACTGCCTTTTTTTAGCAGTTTTAATGTCGTACTAATACTTTATAGGCTGCAATCAATCATACTTACAAAATAAGTAGAATGGGCAACATGACATGCATTTTTCCCCCATTAGTAAGCATTGCTGCCTCACAGCTCCAGGGACCTGGGTTTGATTCCAGCCTCGGGCAACTGTGTGGAATTTGCATGTTCTCCTTGTGTCTACATGTGTTTCCTCTGGGTGCTCCAGTTTCCTCCAAAGTCCAAACATGTGCATGTTAGGTGGATCGGCCATTGGAAATGCGGGGTGACAGGGATAAGGGTAAGCAGGGTGAGTCTGGATGGTGTTGGTGAGGACATGATGGGTTGAATGGCCTGTTTCTGCACTGTAGGAATTCAATGATTCAATGACCTGAGCTTTTACCTGGGAGATATTGGTTTGAATTTTACCATGAGCTTTGGTATCCTGACACTGGGAACAAATGTGGGTCTGGTGCTCATGCTCACTGGCAATTGGTCTGGTTCAATGGCTTTCCAGGAATCACTAAAGAATTAAGTCAAATTTAGGACAGCCAATTGACAGAATGCTGATGATGAAATGCATCCAGCTCAAGCCACCCTTAGGACTGACAAAGCGGGGACGGGGGTGTGGAGTCTGCTTTATCCAGCTTGCAGCCTTGGCATGCGGTGGGGTTACTGCAGGTATCCTGTTGCTGACAACAGAGCCAGGAAATCAGCCCCTATAAAGAACATCATGACCTAAAACAGATGCTCACTTCCAAATGACATTCAGCCAATCTACATCTCAACCCACCACTGGAAAAGCTCCATAGCACAAACCCTGAGGGAAGGGGTAAAGCAGCATTTAAATAAACTTGCCTATTTTATTTGATTTCATTGTCTGAATTATTATGGATTGTAGCAAGTTAATTCTTATTGTGTATAGGGACTTTGATACCTCTGAAGATGCACTCGATCCTCTATGTTCATATCATTGCAGGGCATTAGTAATATATCTTTTGTCAATCAAGGCACTAACACTCATTCAATTGTAATGCAAACTTTACAAAATTGACTTTCATTTGTTTGTTCAGATGCAGAAATATTCCATCCTGCTACAAATATCACGGACAGTTGTGTACACTCACTGTGGGTTGAGTGCACGTGTGCATGTTTCTGGAGCACTTTCCAGTCAGTAGCAAGACACATAGCATGTTAGATTGAATTACTAGTTACTTTACATGTTTGTTATCAGTCACATTATTATGCATAGGTTATACTTGTGGTAAATCCTCTCACTGCTAGTTTACTACTTTAATGGATCAAGTGTAACCAGTTTGGATACATGAAAAGAGATTGTCACCTCTACCTTTTCTGTTTACAAACTCCCATGCAATGATCTTGTTTGGATTAAAGATATTTGTACAAAATACAGAATATTATTCAAACACATTACCTGGGCAAAAATTAGCTATTAAAATTGTCAAATTAGTACCACTTTTAAGTTGACAGGGCTCCATTGTTCAGAATGTCGTCTGTTCTATTATGCAGGTTTGGTATGGAGGTGCCGGTGATGGACTGGGGTGGACCAGGTCAAAAGCACACTACACCAGGTTACAGTCCAACAAATTTATTTGAAATCACAAGCTTTCATAGCACTGCTCCTTCTTCAGGTGGAACCACTCCACCAGCATCATTAGAAAATAGATGACAAGTTAGACAGAGGATCTCGATCGGCGCAGGCTTGGAGGGCCGAAGGGCCTGTTCCTGTGCTGTAATTTTCTTTGTTCTTTGTACTTTGTTTACTCTGAAAGCTTGTGATTTCAAATAAACCTGTGGGACAATAAACTGGTGTTGTGTGATTTCTGACCCTGTTGTGCAGGTGTTAGGGCGCTAGCCAAAGTCAATAGGGTCCTCCTTTAACTAGCCATATTCAGTCCTGATACCACTAGGAATTTATAACAATTTAAAATTGATGCTGTAGGGTTTTATTCCCACTTTCCCTGGTCCATCAGGTTTACACTGGTTGTCAATGACTCAAGGCAGTCTGAAACACAGGGTATACACAACCATTCATTATTGAGACAATGTACATAATGCTGCAAAAGTGGTCATGTATGAGAAGCTTATCCATACAGTACTTATAATTGCAAGTGACCCGGTTTACATGAACTTTTCCAAAGCCAGCTCCATTCCAAACTTTACTCATAGAATCATAGAGTCATACAGCAAGAAAGCAGGCCATTCGGTCTAACCAGTCTATGTCGATCATGTTTCCAAACTAAACTAGTCCTACCTGCCTGCATTTAGCCCATTTCCCACCAACTCTTTCTTATTCATGAACTTATCTAAATGATTTCTAAATATTGTAACTGTGCCTGCGTCCATCACTTTCTCTGGCAATTCATTCCACACACAAATCGCTTTCTGTGTAAAAGATTGCTCCTCGTGTTCTTTTTAAATCTTTCTCCTCTCACCTTAAAAACATGCCCCTGAGCTTTGGACTCTCCCACCTAGTGAAAAGATCCTTGCCATTCACCTTGTCCATGCACCTTATGGTTTCACAAACCTCAATAAGATCACCCCTCAACCTGCTTCGCTGTGGTGTAAAATGTCCCAGCCTTCTCTGTCTAGTTTTATGCCTCAAACCCTCCATTTCCAGCAACATCCTGGTAAACGTTTTTTGAATCCTCTCCAGTTTAATAATATCCTTCTACTAACAGGATGACCAGAACTGCACACAGAACTCCAGAAGAGGCCTCACCAACGTCCTGTACAACCTCAACACAACATCCTAACTCCTATATTCAAAGACTGAGCAATGAAGGCAAGCATGCTAATTACCGTCTTAACGACCCTGTCTACCTGTGAAGCAAATTTCAAAAAATACATACCTGAACCCCTATGCCTCTCAGCTCTATAATACTATCCAGGATCTTACCATTAAATGTTTATGTCCTGCCCTAGTTTGCATGACCAAAATGTAATAATTCATGTTGATCCAAATTAAGTTCCATCTGTCTCTCATTAGCCCACTGACCCAATTGATCAGGATCTTTTTATAATCTTAGATAACCTTCTTCATTGTCCTGTATACTCCTGTGTGCCAACTATTGTTTACTACTTTTTAATCCTCCGTTCAACACAAGCAGCCTGTGAAATCAAATCTTGATGTTGTGTAATCTTCAGAGTTTGATCAATTTGACAAGTAGCAAACACTACCTGTGTGTCATTCCATGTTTAATTTTTCAATCATTAAGACCATAAGACAAAAGAGTGGAAGTAAGGCCATTCGGCCCATTGAGTCCACTCCACTATTTAATCATTGCTGATGGGCATTTCAACTCCACCTACCCACACTCTCCCCGTAGCCCTTAATTCCTTGTGAGATCAAGAAATTATCAATCTCTGCCTTGAAAACATTAAAACGTCCCGGCCTCCACTGTGCACCATGGCAATGAATTCCACAGGCCCACCACTCTCTGGCTGGAGAAATGTCTCTTCATTTCCGTTCTAAATTTACCCCCTCTAACTCTAAGACTGTGCCCATGGGTCCTAGCCTCCCTGCCTAACGGAAACAACTTCCCAGTGTCCACCCTTTCTAAGCCACGAATTATCTTGTATGTTTCTATTGATCTCCCCTCAACCTTCTAAACGCTAATGAATACAATCCCAGGATCCTCAGCCATTCATTATATGTTAGGCCTACCATTCCAGGCATCATCTGTGTGAATCTCCGCTGGACATGCTCCAGTGCCAGTATGTCCTTCCTGAGGTCTGGGGCCCAAAATTGGACACAGTATTCTAAATGGGGCCTAACTAGTGCTTTATAAAGTCTCAAAAGCACATTGCTGCTTTTATATTTCAACCCTCTTGAGTTAAGTGGCAACATTACATTTGTTTTCTTAATCATGGACTCAACCTGCAAGTTAAGCTTTAGAGAATCCCGGACTAGCACTTTCAGCTCACTTTGTACTTCAGCTTTATGAATTTTCTCATCGTTTAAAAAATAGTCCATGCCTGTATTCTTTTTTCCAAAGTGCAAAACCTCGCATTTACTCATGTTGAATTTCATCAGCCATTTCCTGGACTACTCTCCTGAACTGTCTTAATCTTTCTGCAGCCTCCCCACCTCGTCAGTACTACCTGCCTGTCCAGCTAACTTCGTATCATCGGCAAACTTCAGCAGAATGCCCCCAGTCCCTACATCCAGATCATTAATATATGAAGTGAACAGCTGCGGCCCCAACACTGAACCCTGCAGGACATCACTTGTCACTAGTTGCCAATCCGAAAAAGAGCCTTTTATCCCAACTGTCTGCCTTCTGTCAGACAGCCTATCCTCAATCCAAGCCAGTAGCTCACCTCGAACACCATGGACCCTCACCTTGCTCAGCAGCCTCCTGTGAGACACACTGGGACAACTGCCTGCTTTCTTGAGAAAGAGGTTTATCTCTCAGTTTTAATGAAACTTGTCCTCAGGCCAAATTGCTAATGCTGCTCCTCTATGAGCTATTTACTCACAGTTTTAGTGCCGTTCAATCAACTGTATGACATGTAGACAGCACACTCCTGTGGTTTTGATGACAAATGGTCATCGGATATCGAGTACACTGAGTCTGTTTTAGACTAGAACTTCAAACAGGCATGTAGTGTCACCAGTTCAGTTCCATCACCTGCTAAGTTCTAAATACACATATCCCTTCAAAAACATCATTCAGCTGATCATCCTTTCAATAGGGCATTGGTCTTTACTCTTTTTGGCTGACACAAATTTCAGCAAATTTAAGGCTTTGGCCTAAAATGCCTGCACTGGTAGTTCTGCTGTAAGGTACATTTCATTAACACAAATTGGCTGTAACGTGATTGACGAATAGTGGATACTGTTTGGATACCGTAAGTTTTCTGTTGCACAGGTATAGCGATTTTCTATAGTGATTTCCCTATAACACAATTTTCTATGGCGACGTTGTACAGCACAAAGTTACTCAAGCATGCAACTGTCATGTTATAGGAGGACTATCTGTACAAGAAACCACAGCGTCTTTCCTATCAGGCAAAGACAGCAGTAGAAAACACGCACATTTAAAGAATCACAAATAAATACAGTTTTTGTTCACTTTTCCTCAGAGGCCAGGTGGACGAAAAATGTTCCACTGGATCATATAGGAGGGTTAAGGTCTTTACTGCCAAGGACCTACTCCCACCCAAGTGTCTCCCGAATACATCTTTCGTTTTTTATTTCATATTTTATTCTTCAAATAGTCTTCGTATATATACATTAGAACAAAAACAGTTAGGCTCTGCACAGTTACATGTCGAAAAAAAATTGGAGTTTGACTATCCACAAAACTGAAGACCTCTTTTATGCCTATAATACTAATATTTACATATATCTGACAGACTAGGAGGGTCTGATAACTGAACAAACCCCTTTTACCTTCAGCAGGAAGACATCAGTGGTCTTTTCTCACTGTACCTTGGCGGCAGCTACCTCAAGCTTTAGTCTGTCTCTCAGCACATAGTCCTGGACCTTGGAATGTGTCAATCTGCAACACTCAGTCAGGGTCAACTCCTTGCTCTGAAAGACCAACAAGACTTGGGCAGACCAAAGAACAACTTTTACTGAGTTGATGGTCCTTCAGGCGTAGTTGATGTTTATCTTGGCATGCATCCCGGGAGATACACCAAGCAGATGCTGGAGAATCCAATCTGCCTCCCCCCTCTCCTTATTTATTTCAGAAGCCTCTCCCCATCCCCCTTTTCTGTTGAAGGGTCTCGGTCCGAAACATCAGCTTTTGTGCTCCTGAGATGCTGCTTGGCCTGCTGTGTTCATCCAGCTCCACACTTTGTTATCTTGGATTCTCCAGCATCTGCAGGTCTCATTATCACTGATACAATTTTAACCTCATTGCGAAGCCTCTTCCAGGGATGCCTAACCTGAAAAAGTTACCCTCCTCCCTACGGACAAACTTCAAGGGATCTCTCTCCCACTGCATCTCCTCTGTCTACCTTCAATCCGCCTCCCCCTCTCTCCCTATTTATTTCAGAACACTCTCCCCATCCCCCTTTTCTGATGAAGGGACTAGGCCCGAAACGTCAGCTTTTGTACTCCTAAGATGCTGTTTGGCATCTTTCTCCAGACTTCCTTTGTGAAGGCATATTCCAGAAGGATATATGTGACAGCTTGAGACCCCTCACAACCACTTTGAGGGCAGCATGCAATGGTGTAGGCTGACCTGGAATACACACAGGAACTCAAAGGCACAGCCTTTCTCACCACCAGCTAAGCAGTATCTTGGGACATGTTGGAAAGTTCTTGCAATGAGGCATTCTGTCAAATGACTTTGGCACTCCACTGAGGGAACCACATGATAGGATCCGCTCCATCTTTTTCCCTCAGGGTGTCAAGGGCACTGCTTGCTGACTGCTTCCTGATGTACTTGTGGTCAACGGTGTTTCTCTTTGCAAATTTCTTTATGAAGGACAGGTGATACAGAACAGTCCAACTGCTTGGAGTGTTCTGCGGCAGTAAGGCCAAACCCATCCTTCACAACATTGGGGGACATGTAGTACTTCAGTATGGTGACACTTGGTGTTTTCACACCAAGGGTCTACGCACAGTTTGGTGCAGCCACACACAAAGATGGCCGTCAGGGTGAGGGCAACATTGAGTACATTATTCCCACCTAATATAGAGTTTTGTACATTGAGTCCCTGCAGACCTGATCCATCTCAAGCTTTCTGATGACATGGAAGGTGGTTTGGGTAATTGAAATAGCACAGTTTTGTCAGGAGGGCCTCTCACACATGCACAACGGCAGGAGAGGTGCCCCAATCCTGTAATGACATCTACCTACTACTGGCCAGCTATTGCTTAAAAGATAGGCCCAGTTTAAGCTATAATTATGCCCATTCTACTTCCAAAGAAGATTGTGTACTTTTAATTAACATGCTCTTCACAAGCCTCCTTTGTCAATGCAAATCAAGGCTTCCAAATGGATCACTGTCATATCACCGAAATAGCTCATGAAAAGAGAACTGGGAAGAGCTTCTATATTTTTATTGGGTTGCACAGCAAGGCAGTATAGGTCCAATCAAGACAATTCTATCTTTATTAAACTAGTTTCGGTACACTAAAAAAAAACAAATGTAATATCCGACTGCAAATGTGCATAATCCAACTAACCTTTTTTTTCTGGCTTTCACATAATTAGCATTAGTAATGTTGTTAACAACTTGATAATTGATTGGACAAGATGAAATACTACACACACTGAATATCAAGTCATTCTAGGATAACTACACCCGATCATAGAGTCATAGACATGTACAGCATGGAAACAGAGCCTTTAGCCCAACTCATCCATGTTGATCAAATACCCTAAATTAATCCAGTCCAAGTTTCCAATATTTGGCCCATATCCCTCAACACCTTCCTATTCATATACCTTTCCAGAAGCATGTGGAAATTGTACAAGTTTTCTGTACATAAACGCCAAAATAAAATCCAACCTCATCAATCACTGCTCCATTAGACAACTCTCAGTTATTACTAAAGTGATGGAAAGTGACATAAACAATGTTTTCAAGCAGGTCTGGCAAAGCAACAACCTGCTCAGTGATACTCAGTTTGGGTTCTACCTGGTCCACTCAGCTCCTGATTGCATTACACACTTGTTTCAAACATGGACAAAAGAGGTGAATTCCAGGAGTGAGGTAAAAGTGACTATCCTTGACATCAGGGCCATATTTCACCGGATATGGCATCAGGAAGCATCAGGGGAAATCTGTCCACTGTTGTTTGTTCTATCTGAGTTGATGCACATGAATCATTAACAGTGCAAATATCATATATAGCTAGAGTACTTAGCTGTAGTTTCCACAAAGATATATGTGCTTCACTGCTTGTTGCATGTTAGGGAAGTATAAGTTGTAGGATGAAAGATACATGAGAGGTTTGTATTTCAATATACTTGATGTTGACTTTGGCCAGACCTGATTGTATTTTACAGGCGATTTTACCTGTGAGTTAAAGGAAATTCCAACCAAGCATGACCTATCACTTTAAAATGGCTCACTGGATAGTGTTTCTAAAATTAGACAACATATCTCCCCTTCAAAACGAAGTGCAGAGTCCATTTAAGCTCTATTGTTACTCTTGTTGGGATCAGCAATTTCAACAGCGAGTAAGGATTGAACTGAGAACCATCGTAATTTAGTTAGCTATGGAGTAAACTTTGAAAGTTCTCCAAGGGCCGGGCAAAGATATTCTCCTGCTTTGACAAATAATTTTAATTATTTCTGACATGAGTGAAGTATAAAGAAAGTAGCTTCAAAGTATCAAAAACCTTCCATGTTCAGTTAGGTCTTTCATTCAATGCCAATGATAGTGCCCATGCAATGTAAAGGACAATCAGTCAAAATAAGCTGTTACCAGCCAAATAAAGGACAATTTTCAAAACTGGAAGGCGAGACTTCTGACTTTGGCATCTTCCTTCATTTTTGAGGCTAGCATGGTGGCATCATATTGCTGATTCAATATCACTGTGTTATATTCACAATAGGTGAGGATTAGGGTGGTTGATGCTGTGTGCCAGATATGAAGCCACAAAATCCAGCCCATAATATTCTCTCTACAAAGCAAAACATTGCAGATACTGGGACTCTAACTAAAAAATAAACAGGCCAGACAATGTTTTTGGAGATGTTTCAAGTCAATGACAACTCATTGTTAGATTATATGCTCTCTGCCTTACAACTGCACTAGTGGTCACATCCAATTAATTACCACAGGAAATTATCTCTGTCATAAGCCTCACATATTACACCTTAAAATTTTTATTTATCTCCATAAACTGTAACCAAATTTTAGAAACACCTTGAATAAGGATACAATGCATCTATTCAATATCACTTGAGATTTGCAACAAATGGTTTGTTTTCACAGTGGATGAAAATCTTACACTGTATCCTCCTTCAAAATGCTTCAAAAATATGGTTAAGGTTAACAGAAATGGAGGGGGTGGTCAGTGTACCTATAGGCTTGGAATATGAAGGAGAGGATAAGACCCTACCCGTGTTATAGATATATCTTCCACATATTGTACATATTGGGAACCTGTTGCAAGAAATCTATAAAAGCAAATGAAAAGGTGCAAAATAGATTTATGAGAGTTTTATCAGGAAAGAATAGTAGGTCTGAAGTGGTATTTGAAAAGACTAAAACTTTTCACCCAAGCTATGAAGCTTAAAGGGTACTTTGATGGAGGTCATCAACACTATTAAGGGTTATAAGGTAAATGGATTGATTCAGCAGGCAGGTCAGAAAAAATTCAAGAGGCAAATATACATTTAAGATAATGACAAAATCAACTTATCAGTCTGTATTAAATGTTACTGTATACAGAGTTTAGTCACTGAGCTGTAACATTTCATGATTTTAAGATTAGTGAACCTTTTTTCCTGTAGCTTCACATCTCACCATTGCTCAGAAGGCAACTATCATAAGGATAATTTCTTCAGAAAGGTGAGCAAATACCGATCAGGTTTCCTAGTAACAGAGGTGTGGAGATAAAAGTAAAAATACAGCATGACAAAACATCATCATATAAGAGCTCCTGAAGATTGAAGTATCATATGTATTGCAGGAGTTCAAAATCAATATATGTTAGAGTCTCTGAGAAATGTTGTCTGCAGAAAACTACATCCTACAGAACCACGGCCAAGGAAGAAGGCAATCCTGGAAACAGGTCTCTCATAAAAAAAAGCTGGGAGCATGCATCATATAAGATGGCAAAAGTATTTGCATTTGGATCCAAAAGCTTATAGCCAGTGCAATGCAATTATTCAAAACAGAGCCTGAATCTCCAGCTCTGGTATTTAGTAGTACATAATTATATTTATCACTGTTCAGCAAACAATTCAATGTGGAAACTAATGGAAATGATTTTTTGCAAGCCTTTGTCAAAGTACATCATCTAGACTAGGATGGCCGCTTTTAAAATCACAAGGTTATGATTTTGACATCTGCGACAAACCTGATATGAAAATGGTTTTCTCAGAGGCTCTGAGCAAGTTGCCAAATGTGAAAAAGGAATGGAAATGTTCTACAAATGTACAATCCAACATTATGGACAGTGAGGTGGACTATGTGCTCAAAATTGATCTATTAAATTTTAATCAGCATAAATTTGACCAGTTTCAATTGGAAGCAGATAATGGCCTAAACTGAAGGCACGATGGAAAGCTATTATTTAAGGGTGGCCTGACACAGTCAAAAGTGATTCAGGTGTTATTTGATGCTTTTGGCCTTACAGTCGTAAGCTTGATATCTCAATGGGATTATCTTCAAAGAAAACCAAGCATCAATGCCTAAGGGCCTCTGTCAGGATATAATGTCACAACAAGGGCACATGGACATGGATTTGATGTGGTGGCTGATGTGAAGCCGTCTATTGGTCATAGATTAATGGTGACACTGAACGGTTAGTAAGAATGAGCAACTCATGACAAAGTTACAAACCATAGCAACAGAGGGAATCTCTATAGGTGCACAAGATTCTCAGTTTCTTGTTCTAAAATAACCTCTACTTGATGTACTTTGGAAGAATATTACTTCATTTTAGTCACTGAATATTTCTCAATTTCCAAATGTCAAAGAGGTAAAGAAGATTCCAAGTGTGTCTGAGCCACCTTTGGATATGGGCTTACCAGCACCAGCAGAGAGCATGTTCAGACGGCAAGAGAGAATGATCTTCTCATGCCAGTTAGCCACATTCTCAGACATGTAGGAAATACTTGACAAAGAAGGAAGGATGAAAATTGCACGCTGCTAGCATGTAGGTGTAGAACTATTTGAATTACACAAATGACAAAAAGTCAGCATCACCCTAGAGTCACCCCTAGAGGCTTCCAAACTGTATAGTGAGCCCTTGTCTGATGAAGACATGACATGGAATGGAGCAATGCTGAAGAGTAACAACATTCGATTAAATGTAAAACTTTCCAATTATGCACAGCAAATATGAAAGACCATGTCCAGATAATGACAGGGATGTGCAACACCAGGACATCAATCAGCACACTGATAGCATGTCATCAGATCTTCAGAAAAGTCAAAGTTGAAATCCACACTGCAGTAACTTGTGTCATAAGATCTGAACAAATTTTGGAACTGCTGAACTGATAAATGGATGAGTAAACTTCCTTACTTATGAAATTTTCAATCCCAATCTCCATGTAACTAATTTTGTTATTATCCAACCTTTATGTGTTTTCACATGAAGTGTCAGAGAATTATATTTGGAAAATAAGAGAATGTTGTGCTTTCACATTTGGAATGATGCCTATCAAAGAGTTCAACATGTCAATAAGTTACCTACCCAGATGTTATTACATGATCACAGGCTTTCTGCACTGTAGCAAACAGAGGGCTGCACCTGGAGATTATTCTGTACTGTGTAAATCTGTTCAGCTGTAAATCAATGCACCATAGATCTTCAAGCAAATGGAATCCACAGAGATATTAGGAATTGCAGATGCTGAAGAATCTGAGATAACAAGGTGTAGAGCTGGATGAACACAGCAGCTCAAGCAGCATCAGAGGAGCAGGAAAGCTGACGTTTCGGGCCTAGACCCTCCTGCAGAAAATTTCATTTTCATTTCATTTCATTTTCAATTCAACAAGGTATCAATGCCATTCTTTACTGTTACTAGTTGTGAAATCAGCTTGTCTTCTGCACATCAAAATATGGCACTCAGGGCCATTCACACACATCAACAATCACAGAGAACACACTGTTACACTGGATCACACTTTCCAACTGCATATCTTTAATAGGAAATATTTACAGAATGAATCACTCAGAATAACTAATTTTACATCTCATTTGAATGAATGTATTGCTGTTCTGCTACAAATCTACAACTGACCAATAGTTTAGTTCCTTGAACAGACATTGTTTGAGATTAGTGTAAGGGGAAATTATTTTCTGATTTGGTAGAGCAATGTTGAAACTTTCTAGGATAGTCATGAAAAGCATTTGAAACACAGTGGGGGGGGGATTTCATTTATATGAAAAGTTAATTTATGCATGTTTTTGCATTCTGATTACTGCAGGATATACTTTTAAAATGACAGAAACAAAATGGCATGTAACGTATCATATACAAATACATTAACAATTCCATTGACCCATGAGCTTATGCACATGGAGCGAAATAATACCAGTCATGTTTCGACTCCAGAACGTCTAATTCCCTGGTCCCCAACACCTCATTTTCACCACAAACCCACCTGCCCTGGTCAACCCATTGTCTCCACCTGCTCCTGTCCCACCGAACTCATCTCCACCTAGCTGGACTCTATTTTCTCTCTCTTGGTCCAGGAACTCCCTACCTACATCTGTGACACCACCCACACCCTCCACCTCCTCCAGAACTTCCAATTCCCCAGTCCCCAACACCTCATTTTCACCATGGACGTCCAGTCCCTATACACCTGCATTCTCCATGCAGGTGGCCTAAAGGCCCTCTGCTTCTTACTGTCCAGCAGACCCGACCAGTCCCCTAACACTGGCACCCTCATCCGCCTGGCTGAACTTGTCCTCACCCTCAACAACTTCTCTTTCGATTCCTCCCACTTCCTACAGACAAAGGGGGTGGCCATGGGTACCTGCATGGGCCCAAGCTATGCCTGCCTCTTTGTAGGTTACATGGAACAGTCCGTCTTCCGCACCCACACTGGCCCCAAACCCCACCTCTTCCTCCGTTACATTGATGACTGTATCGGCGCCACCTCGTGCTGCCAAGAGGAGCGTGAACAGTTCATCCACTTCACCAACACCTTCCACCCCAACCTCAAATTCACCTGGGCCATCTCCAACACCTCCCTCACCTTCCTGGACATCTCTGTCTCTATCTCAGGCAACCACCTAGAAACTGATGTCCATTTCAAGCCCACCGACTCCCACATCTACCTGGAATTCACCTCCTCCCACCCACCTTCCTGCAAAAATTCCATCCCCTATTCCCAATTCACTTGCATCCACCACATCTGCTCCCAGGATGAGACATTCCACTCTCATACACCCCAGATGCCGTCATTCTTCAAGGACCGCAACTACAACGCCCAACAATGCCCCACCCCCACCCCCCGCCACCAGCGGTCGAGAATGACCTTGACCATGTCTCCCGCATTTCCTGCATCTCATCCCTCACACCCCGTCCCCACAATAACTGCCAAAAGAGAATCCCCTTCATCCTCACATACCACCCCACCAACCTCCGCATCATCCTCTGACACTTCCGCCATCTACAATCCGACCCCACCACCCAAGACATTTTTCCACCCTCACCCTTGTCCGCCTTCCAGAGAGGCCACTCTCTCCACGACTCCCTTGTCCGCTCCACACTCCCCTCCAACTCCACCACACCCGGCACCTTCCCCGCAACCGCAGGAAATGCTACACTTGCCCTCACACCTCCTCCCTCACCCCCATCCCAGGCCCCAAGATGACTTTCCACATTAAGCAGAGGTTCACCTGCACATCTGCCAATGTGGTATACTGCATCCACTGTACCCGGTGTGGCTTCGTCTACATTGGGGAAACCAAGCAAAGGTTTGGGGACCACTTTGCAGAACACCTCCGCTCAGTTCGCAATAAACAACTGCACCTCCCAGTCGCAAACCATTTCCGCTCCCCCTCCCATTCCTTAGGCGACATGTCCATCATGGGCCTCCTGCAGTGCCACAATGATGCCACCCGAAGGTTGCAGGAACAGCAACTCATATTCCGCTTGGGAACGCTGCAGCCCAATGGTATCAATGTGGACTTCACAAGTTTCAAAATCTCCCCTCACCCCACTGCATCCCAAAACCAGCTCAGCTCGTCCCCTCTCCCCACTGCTTCCCAAAACCAGACCGGCTCCCTGACCTGTTCTTCCTCTCACTTATCCTTCCCTCCTACCTCAAGCCGCACCTCCATTTCACCTCCAAAACTACTAACCTCATCCCGCTCCCTTGACCTGTCTATCCTCCCCGGGCTGACCAATCTCCTCCCTACCTCCCCACCTATACTCTTCTCTCCAACTATCTTCTCCTTTTTCCATCTTCGGTCTGCCTCCCCTTCTATCCCTATTTATTTCAGAATCCTCTCCCCATCCCCCTTTTCTGATGAAGGGTCTAGGCCTGAAATGTCAGCTTTTGTGCTCCAAAGATGCTGCTTGGCCTGCTGTGTTCATCCAGCTCCACACTTTGTTATCTATGCCTCAGTTAAAACTGGAAACAGGCACATTGGGTTGATGTTGTGGCCATACTTCATTTTGTTCCCATTTTAAGTATATACCTAGCCCCCAGTCCTCCAATTCTTCCATGTGGAGATCATCCCTGTGACATGATTCAATTTTGTAATAAACATTTGAACAGTCTAATGGTACCAACAGACCAGGACGAACATCATTAAAGTACTTTCCTCAAGGTATTCTGAGAGACTGCATTCATGAAATGTCAAAAGCCAAGGCCGATGAAACCATTTGATCCTCAGTATTCAACACTTAAGTGCCAACTAACTAGTCAGTTAGACAGGTTAAAATTGAAAGTATCCTATTTTGCACTTGAAATGTTTATCAATGCTTCAGAAATGTCAATTGTATTTGTTAAGGTTTCTGCAAAGGAGAGAAAATAAAGCAGAACATTTCCCATTTCAGCACAATTTATTTATTAAATGTCATAAGTTGTGCTTGCATTCTCACAACCTTGCCTTCACAAAAGCAGAAATAACTTCTAATGTTGTGATGCCTCACCTAGAATACTTTGCCCAGTGATGGTTGCCCAGCTATAGGAAGGATATTATTAAATGGAGTGCGGTGGGGCAGGGTGGGGGAGGAGGGTGGGGGAGTTTGAAAAATCCGAAAAGGTTTCCCAAGATGTAAGTTTTGCTGGGAATGGAAGTTTTGAGTTATAAAGATAGGTTGGATAGGCTGGGAATTTTTTTTCACTGGAGTGTAGGAGGTTGAGGAGTGACCGTATCAAGGTTTATAAAATTGTGAGGGGCACAGGAAAGGTGAATAGCAAAGGTCGTTTTTCCTGAGGTGGAGGAGTTCAAAACAAGGGACATATTTTTAAGGTGACAGGATAAAGAGTTAAAAAGGACGTGAGGCACAACTTTTTTAAGCAGGCAGTAGCTCATATGTGGAATGTGCTACCAGAGGAAGTGATGGATGCAGGTATAATTACAACATTTAAAAGATATTTGGATGGGGACATGAATAGGAAAGGTTTGCAGGGACATAGGCCAAATTCAGGCAAGTGGGACAGGTTTGGTTTGAGAACATGGTTGCGTGGAGTGGACGAACTGTAGGGTCTGGTGTATGACTATATGACACTACAAAATGAGAAACAGCACATTGACAAAATTATGCCTTAGCTATGGAATAATTATTACTATTTCTGTTAGAAGTAACTCATTACAAATGGTGCTATGGAACATCTTTAAGGAATTATATATTTGTGTAAGTTTGACCATAATTACCATTAAGGAGAATTTTTTTATGGAATCTCTACAGTTTGTAAACATGCCTATTGAGTCCACACCGACCCTCCAAAGTGCATCCTACCCAGACCCACCCCACTACCCTATCCCTGTAACCCTGCATCTCCCATGGCAAACCCACCTAGCCTGCACACCCCTGAATGCTATGGGCAATTTAGAATGGCCCATTCACCTAACCTGCACATCTTTGGACTGCGAGAGGAAACTTGAGCAAACCCACACAGACACGTCAGAATGTGCAAGCTCCATACAAACAGTTCCCAATGAGTGGAATAAAACCCAGGTCCCTGGTTCTGTGAGGCAGCAGTGCTAGTCACCGAGCCACTATGTCTGTTTCATTTAAAGAGTTTCAGTACACCAGAGAGCAACTTCGATAAGAACCGATCTAAATAAGGCTGAAGGTTTCAAAGGGTTTAATTTACTCTCAGCATGCTGAGGGGGGAAAATAAGAATAAATTGTAATTTACATCAGGCAGCGTTGGTAATTGCATCTAATGCTATTCCTGAAATATCTTTGACCTATATTGCATTAATGTTAACACAGAAACTTGAAAAATCACATATGTTGTATAATTGGTTTTTGACCATTGAAGTTGGTGTGTATAGGTTATAAACGAAACAGTTTTGGGATATGTACATTTAAAACATTACAGATTGCTAAAAGGTAGTGTTTCCTGGTGATTTCATGCAGATTCTGTCCAATAATGCGAGGCAGGGCAAGAATTGCTTTTATGCATTTGAAAACAATCCAATAAACTAGCCTCTAAAAACTGGCATGGTCATTCTGTATCCATTCCATCGAGAGCTTATAATCGGCTAGACGTTGTGTTACGTCAAGTTTTCATTATATTAATGGTGCCAAGGTGAGAACACTGGCGATGTGAGGGGATAGCTGATCTGCCAAAGATGCAGCCTAACAGTTCAAAGTGCAATAATCAGATTAGCTATTTTAGTCAAAGTATGTCCTCCTTCTTGGTCTGTTAAGATGCTCTGTATATTGCAAAGATTTAGCTGTCAAAGTCAAGCCAACCTATTTACATACTGTGCAAATTTATATTTTAAATTTAGTAATGAGAAAAAAAGGGGTGGAATCTGTTTGATGTCTGAAAGACGTGACCTATGTTTATGCTGGAATAGTGCAAGGCTGATCTCACCTTTGGAGACAATTCGTTGCTTCCTTTACCCATCTGCCCAGTGGAGTGACAAGTTTCTCTTTAGGCAGTGGCAATTAAGTGGGATTGTAGATTGTGAAATGCTCTCTTAACATAATAACTCGCCTCATTAATATTAATACCAAACCCTCAGAACAATCTGTACATTGAGAAATCTTCACTTGGAAGTCAGAATGGATATCTGGTGACTTCAGTTTGTCACTAGCGGCCAAAAGGTTGCATGCTCGAATGCAGGCACCAACATCTCAGCATGTGCTCTATAGGGACCCTACATCCACAGATATTAGCATGCAACATGTGCCAGCGTCCAACAAACCTCATGGCATTTCCTACTCTACCTTCTGCACTTCAATGCTGTACCAGCAAATGGGCAAATGTACTCAATTTATGGACCGGTCTAGGCTGTATCTCCAGTCTGTACACTTGCTGTTGTAGCGCCCACTCACTCTGGGCCTACCCGGGTGTGCAGAATATTCCTGCCTTACAATGCCTTGCCTTGCTTTTTTGCATAATACCCCCGAGCCAGAGATACAAAGCTCACAATACTGTAGCATCGGTTTGCCATTTAGTGCTAGCACAAAACCAGGAAGCTGATCATAATTGACAGCAGTCCTCAGTCCAGTCGAGCGAGATCGCCCTTTCACTCAGGGGGTCCTGGAACAGCAAGTCAAGAGCAGCCTCTGATATCAGTCCAGATGAAAACAGTCAATCAACCATTCAGAGCCATAACAGTCAGGATGCTTTTCACAAGAGGCATAAGGAACCGAATGAGGAGCAGCCCACCACTTGACTGAACTCTTTCTGCCCTTTTGTGAGTTGTTTCCCCCCGGAATGAGAAAGAAACATGTATTACAGGAAATGAAAGTGGGAAATATAGCTAATACTGTTGAGGGTGAAGAGATGTTCCGAATGAGTGAGTAGGTACAGTGCAGAGGGCATGCAGCGTTAGGATAGGCTGAGTCGGGGAGATGTTATAAGTCATGACATATGTACACCATGAGACTTGGTGGAAGGTGAGTGCAGTAGCAGAAACAGATTGACTATGAGGTAGCTGAGGGAAGATAGTCACACCTAAGCTGGTGAAGTAGAGAAGGTACTTGACTTTCTTGCTACATTGTTAAATATTTCTCCAGATTACTGAGACCGCACTGACCTGGGTGGCAAACTTGGACGGGGTCGGCATGGTCTGGAATTGTAACCTCCTCTTCTAGTCCTGGGCGATGACCATGTCAAGGGCAAATGCCAAGAGTGGCACAGGGCTAACAGTGATTGCGTTGGTGCACATGGCCCATTAAAAGTAATTCTGGGGGCCAAGTTGTCAGCCAACTCTGGGACATCCAGACAGTGGCAAATCATTTTGTTAAGATGGGGTTAGAATCAGATGAGGAGATGCCATAAAGATGGGGCATATTTTTATTGAGGCAAGTATAGTCAGATAAGGTGAAAGAACTTGTCAGGCCTCATGCCAGCAAGCCAATACAATTCGCATTTATCCAAAAATATTCAGAAGTTTCAGCCAAGTTGTACTAGTGCCCGCTTCTACCACACTAGTGCTCAGTCACTAACGCTGATATTAAATAGAAGACTTTGTAGCAAGTATGAACATCACAAGAAAGAACTTGTGCTGGTCATGAAGGTCCAAGGCAGTTTTACGTAGCCCAGAGGACCTGGCCTCATGCTCCCTCTCTACGTAGAAGAAAAACAAAAAATATTATTTGTGTGTTTTCTGAATCAGGAGCTGGCTCCCTGACAGGTAAGCTATAATTGCCTCTGCCTCTCATATCCCCATCTCCTATCCTACATCTATCATTCACAATCACCCCCTAACATTGCTCAGGCTGAACAGATTCTGTCGACGGTAAACCTGATATGTGTGTTTAACAAGAACTTTTTGCATCCTCAATGTGTGTGTCCAGCTCAATGGAACAGCTTAGTACATGGAGAGAGCAACAAAGTAGCAGGATCCCAGAGGTAATATCTTTCATTTCTCTAACTATGTGTTCCTTGCAATGCCCATTGTAGGCCAGGTAATGACAGTTAAAAACATGGTTTTTTTTTAATCTACAAGAACGTTCAGTTAGTTTTTTTTTATTCATTCATGGGATGTGGGCATTATTTAACCATGTTAGATATAGGCCAGACCAGATAAGGATGACATTTCCTTCTCTAAAGGACATTAGAGAACCAGATGATTTTCCCCCAAACAATCATCGATAGGTTTCCTTCTGGTCATGTTTAGACTCTAATTCCAGATCTTTCACTGAATTCAAATTCACCATCTGCTTAGGTGGGATTTGAACACAGGTTCCTGTGACATTACCTGCGTTGCTAGGTTAACAGTTCAGCGATCATGCCATTAGGCTGTTACCTCCCTTAGATCGAATAAGCATTTTGCTCACAGTATTTGAAATGCAAGTTAGGTTGCTTTGTCTGAAGTTGAACTTTTGCTTTTAGTAATTCAGAATTGAATGTGAGAGAGTGAAAGCCTGAAGTTAGCTTGTGTTATATTTGATGCAAATTCAAATCAAATTGGTGTGCTTATCCTGAATAAACATTAGAAACCATCAGTGAAAACATGGATTGGAAAAAAAACTACAGTTGCAACTGCACCCATAAAATAAAGCAAATCTGAAATAGAAAACATATGCTCAGCAAAGCAAAATTCAAAACAAGAATTTTTCAAAGATTGGAAAGACAGAAATGTTTTTTTCATGGTCCACCAATTTTAACTCTTTTGGTCTTGTTCTGGCCTGTTTTCTTCCTGGAATGAGAGAGAATTTGGTATTAAAGGTTTGAAAGTGGATGGCAGAACCGTTATGTTTTGCTCAGGAGAAGAGCTGGAATATTCTGATTGAGTGATTAGGCAAATGAGAGGGCATGCAGGGTGAGTGATGTCAGGGGCTGAGGTGAATGAGAGAGAGTGGGGCAATGTTGAAAGCAGATGGGTAGAGCATGATCCTTAGTGAGGTGGGTCGTGATATAGTGTGTGTGAGGTAGCAGAGAGAAGTTGATGGACCTTACTTTAGCAGCGTGGAGAAGAATATTGACCTTCACCCATTAGAAATAGGGCATTTCTCCAGTTAGCTAAGTGTGCTGTAACACTGTTGGCAACCTCAGACCAGGCTGGCATGGCCTTGTTTTCCAGTTTCTTCTCCTGGACCTGGCAGAGGAGGACATTCTGCATTGGCACCACCCCATGGCAACACCTCCAGGACTCTGCCCTGCCTCCAAGTCCCAGTCAGGATCTGCTCATTTGAACTAGCATGACAGATTTTGTGGTTTTTATTTCCTATATAGTTAGCTTGAGTAGCCTTGTGCACAACAGAATGTGCAACGGCAGAATTGTGTATTGCAGTTCCAAACTGACTGGTCTTGTTCCGGGTGCACAATAACTTTTAAAGATGGTGCGGGTGGTGGGGAGATGCCTGTGAATTCTGGGATTTTTCTCTGAGTGGTGAACTGTTCCCGGAACAGTGCACGATTAGATGGACCAGAAATTGGATATGGCAGAAGTTATGTGTAAATAATTAATAAGGCAATTTGGTAAGTTTGGACTCATGGCAAAAAAACCCTCCAAAAGACACAGTGCGACTTAGATTCAGCCAAAAATTGTATAGTTCAGCCCAGAATCTTGACCTTTGACTGTATAAAAATATTTCCAGGTATATACATTTAAAATATTGCTTTAAATATTTTTAAGCCCAATTTCTGAATTTCAAAATGCAATTTATCATATGGTTGTGAACTTTAGAAACTCTCCTAGACTTCAGCATAACTCCTTTACTCCTGTTTATTTGACATTTGCTTTTTTTCTTCTGTTTGTATTGCACTGAATTCCTATCCCCAATTAGACATTACATACACCTTGAGTGATTATCTTGTATTTTCAAGTCTTGTTTTAACTGAAGATCCCATGACTCGATAAATTCATGTTTGTTGCAGCTGATTATTAATTTTATCATTCATATCTTAGATATTTACCTATTTGAACAAAGACAGCCCTCGCCCTAAATCCTGAATGGAAATAGACTATAGAAATACATTTGAATAAAGGCACAGTAGGAGTCTGCTCACTTGAACTTGCATGATAGATTTTGTATGTTTTTGCTATATAGTCAGCTTGAGAAACCTTGTGCTAAACAAAAAAGATCTGAGCCAAACTTAGTAGATACAAAATCAATAAAGATTTCAGTTGATGTGCTGCGAATGTAATAATGGGCACTGCAGTTTTAGCCCGGTTAACTACATAGAAAGATTTCAAAACACAGAATCAGGAGCGATTAAAATTGCATTTCCCTAACTTCAGAAGATGATTAACCATTCTCTCAAACATTCTTCAGTACATTTATTTACCAGAGTGTTACTGACCTTCTTTAATTAGACCTGATCCCCTTTATCTCATTATTCTAATCATGCTTCCCTTTCCCAGGTTACCCCAAATATACTAATTGTACCAGTTGTCTCTTTTTAAGCGGTGTAAACAACATTAACACAATTCCTTACAGAAGTCTGAATTTCTGATGAAGAGTCCACCAGACTCAAAATGTTAACTCTGCCTTCTTCCCACAGATACTGCCAGTCTGCTGGGTCTCTCCGGCAATTTCTGTTTTTGTTCCATTCAGAAGTCAATCTGTATTCCCTTTGAAAATCCTCAGCAAGTGTTAATGTCCATGGGAGGTTCTTAACACTCTCTAAGGTACGTCATTTATATGAAGCTTCACTCAATGTAATTCCCTGTGAAGGAGACAGATGATATACAAACCACTAGCTGTCATCTTCCTAAGGTTGAAGATTCCTTTACATGTATTTGCACTCTATCTGACTGTCACCTTCAAATGTTTGACACATACCACAGAAATAATACAACAAACAAAAGTTAATGGCTACAATATCTCGTCTCTCTCTCAGTATACTAGTGTTCCAGGGCTTGATCAAGGGGAAATACAAGCCAGAATGTTTGCACGACAAGAGGAAGGTAAGGTGCTAGGGGCAGAAGTCTCATGGGGGGTGATGAGGTAGGGGGAGAGGACAATCATGGTTTGGAGGGCCATGGCTGGATCCAACATGATGATTGAAGTTGCTGGTAATGCTCAGCAGGTCTGGGAATATCTGTAAAATGAAATCAGAGTTAACATTTCAGGTCTAATGACCCTTCCTCAGAACTATTCCCCAGTCCTGGGGAGACTCAGCAGGTCTGGCAGTATCTGTGGGAAGAAGGCAAAATTAACATTTCGAGTCTGGTGAATCTTCATATGAAATTCAGACTTCTGAAAGGAATTGTGTGTGTGTGAGAGAGAGAAAGAAAGAAAGACAGAGTGTGTGTATGTGTGCGTGTGAGAAAAAGAGAAGGAGAGAGGGGTGAGTGTGTGTGTGTGTGTGTGTGTGTGTGTGAGAGAGAGACACACATCAGGGGTGGCCTGCGACTTCAGGTGATTTGGTGATGGCAGGAATGATTAAGGTGACTCTGTGTGGTCATTGAGTAGTACAGCATAAATATTAATGCTGGAACTGATTAAACATGTGGCGCGCAACCTCCTTAAAATGTTCAAATAAATGTTTTGAGGATAAATCTAAAGGTGAACAATAGGAAGTATTCAAAAAGATACTTGGGGGAGTACAGGCGCAAAATGTTCCCCTACGGGTGAAGTGTCAGAGCAACAAGCTCAAGAAACATACATGACTAGGTATAGCAGAGGTTCATCTGCACATCTGCCAGTGTGGTATACTGTATCTATTGTACCCGGTGTGGGTTCCTCTACATTGGGAAAACCAAGCGGAGGCTTGGGGACCGCTTTGCAGAACACCTCCGCTCGGTTCGCAATAAACAACTACACCTCCCAGTCGCAAACCATTTTAACTCCCCCTCCCATTCTTTAGACGACATGTCCATCATGGGCCTCCTGCAGTGCCACAATGTTGCCACGTGAAGGTTGCAGGAACAGCAACTCATATTCCGCTTGGGAACCCTGTAGCTCAATGGTATCAATGTGGGCTTCACCAGCTTCAAAATCTCCCCTTCCCCCGCCGCATCCCAAAACCAACCCAGTTCGTCCCCTCCCCCCACTGCACCACACAACCAGCCCAGCTCTTCCCCTCCACCCACTACATCCCAAAACCAGTCCAACCTGTCTCTGCCTCCCTAGCCTGTTCTTCCTCTCACCCATCCCTTCCTCCCACCCCAAGCCGCACCTCCATCTCCTACCTACTAACCTCATCCCACCTCCTTGACCTGTCCGTCTTCCCTGGACTGACCTATCCCCTCCCTACCTCCCCACCTATACTCTCTCCACCTATCTTCTTTTCTCCCCATCTTCGGTCCGCCTCCCCCTCTCTACCTATTTATTCCAGAACCCTCACCCCATCCCCCTCTCTGATGAAGGCTCTAGGCCCGAAACATCAGCTTTTATGCTCCTGAGATGCTGCTTGACCTGCTGTGTTCATCCAGCTTCACACTTTATTACGATGACTAGGTATATCCAGGATTGAATTAAAAGGAGAAGAGAGATGTATAATAGGTGCAAAGGGACCAAAATAGCTTAGAGGGATATCGAGTTTGCAGCTCACGAAAGTAATTAGAAGAGCAAAGAGAGGGCATGAGAAAATGTTACGGGGCAAGATTAGGGGGTATCCCAACATATTTTACATGTTTATCAGGTGGAAGAGAATAACCTGGGAGAGAGTAGGGTGTGTTAGGGATCAAGGCGGCAATCTGTACAAGAAGCCAGAAGACAGTGTTAAGTACATACTTCACATCTGTCTTTACCTGGGAGATAAAGGATGCAAGTACAGAATTTGAGCAGACAGGCAGCAAATCTCTTGAGCAGATTGCTTTAAAAAACAAGGAGGTATTGGAGGTTTTTGTGGATTTAACAGTGAATAATTCCACACGCCAAGAAAATTCGTATCCCAGCCTGTTGTGGGAGATGATGGAGGGGACCTAATCCAAATTTCCTAATCATCTCTGGCCTCAAGGTAAGTACAAGAAGACTGTAAGATGGCTAATGTGGTTCTACTTTAGAAGATAATGGGAAAGATAGATGAGGGAACTGGAAACTAATGAGTCTAATATCCAAGGTAGAAAGTAGTGAAGGAGGAAATGCATCTCCATGTAGAGAGGCAAGGTTTGATCAGGGATAATCAGCATGACTTTATCAGAAGAGGTCATGCCTAATAAATTTGGTGGTATTGTTCAAGGAATGGAGTCAGTGCTTGGATAAGGATGGTACAATTTATTTTGTTTGTAGTTTGTAGTTTTTAGTTTGTAAGGATTTCAAAAAAGTTTTTGACAATATCCTTTGAGGGAAACCAATCAAGAAGGTAAGAGCGCATGTTGTAGTGATTGTAATGCGGTCAGCTGGGTGGGCCTCATACAATATGAGTTCCCTGGATGGGGCTGTTAATCTGGTTCAATCAGGGAGCCCTGGCTGACAGATTAGATCAGGAGTGCCAGAGCTTCTGCACACTCTGAGAGCTGGCTCTGTGGGAGCAGGATAAGTATCAAGGACTCTCCATGTGTAAATAAAGAGAGACTTGGTGACAGGATACCGGCCACTGCGGAATTATTTCAGTGGCGATGAGAGAAAAGCATGCTCCTGAAGAAAATCACTTGCACCAGTTGTTGTTGAGTTGGGAAAAGCATTTCCAGCATCATGCTGTAATTTGGGAAGCTTGATTCAATTGATCCGGCCATAAAAGACTGGGTCAAGCATGTGGAAAGAATACTTTTTTTTTCCTGGGCAAATGACATTGGGGCAGATGAAAAGCAATGAATAATTCTCTTGACCGCTTGTGGATCTGTAGCTTTTTCTAGTTATGCTTAACTTTCCCTGAGGAACCAGATAAAGTTAGGGACCCATAGACATCTATAACAAGAAAACTGGTTCTTTGGCTCAAATTGGCCATGCTGCCCAGTTTTCACAACTTAAAGTAGTCCCATTTCCCTGCATTTTCCCCTGTTACTCCATACAAATCCCATTGATGTACCTGCGTAAATGTTTCTTACATGACGAAATTGTACTCACTTCCACCACTACCTCTGGCAGCCAGTTTCAGTCACCAATCTCTGTATGAAAAAATACTAAAATCTTTCAAAAGTTGATGGATTTAGCTAAGGAATATTACAAACCCAAGCCTCATCTAATTTGAAATGCAATCAATTTTACCTGGCAATTCAAGAATGAGGGGAATCCATATTGTGACTTTTGACTACATTAAGATGGTTGGCAGATGCATGTGGCTTTGGTTTAACTCTTAATGAGATGCTGAGAGACCATTTCGTATGCACGATTAATGATGTAACCGTGCAAAAATATCCACTAGATAAGGTCCAACTGGATTTCAAACAGGCTTTATCAACTGGCTTTACTTTTGAAAAATGTGGGAAGTGGAGCATATGAGTTGCAGGGTCTTCCAATGGAAGTGGACACCCTCACCAGTCCGACTGAGCTTGGAGAACACCGTTTGAGTGGAGGCAATTGCACAGCTTCACTTAGGACATATGCTGAACAGAGGGACTCAAGGTCAGCCCACAGGAAAACTTTAGAACAAAGCCAAGCCTCGTCCATGTGGTTCACATTTTCTTCACGATCCAGGCTGGCAAGCCATTGTAGTTGCTGCCAGTAAAAAGACTCAAAACAGCAAAAGAGTCCCATTAGGCCTAAAATGAGGAAGAGAACTTTACATTAGTATCTTGGAGTATGCACCCCCGGGAATGTCCACCTACATCTGGTCTGGAACAGTTTAACTGCTAATCGACATCCGAATCAGAACCAGTCAAAACAAACATCTGATTAAATGGTCACCCAATTCTAATGGAGGCAGATACCAGTCTGACCTTTTCAGTGATCGCAGACCAGTCTTTAACAAACGGTCTAGGCCCGAAACGTCAGCTTTTGTGCTCCTGAGATGCTGCTTGGCCTGCTGTGTTCATCCAGCCTCACATTTTATTATCTTTAACAAAATTCACTCTGAACTCCAACTCTTAAGTTTGCACGAGATCTCGCCAGACTAAGAACCAATACCAGGGAACCTTTACAAACTAAGGGTACAACTTTGTTTCCCATCTCTTATGAGAAGCAGCTGGTTCAGTCATCACTGCTTGCAGTAAAAGGCTCAGGCCAGAAAATGAAAGGGCAAAATTGTTTGAGAAAAATTCACCCAGATTGGCTTAACATTTTTCAATTAGAAAATGTCGCCCTGAGTGATGTCATAATTAATTACCTGAAAGATTTTCAGGAAGGTGTGGGAACTATCAAAGGAGCCAAGACCATTTTGCATGTTCACCAGGAAGCAATCCTGTGGTTCTACAAGGCCTGCCCAGTTCCATTTGCCTTACGGGCAAAAGTAGAGGCAGAAGTCAGAAGACAGGAAAGTGAAAGAATCATCAAACGTGTCCACTTTGCGGAATGGGAATCACTGGTCATACTGATTGTGAAGCCCATTAGGTCTTTGTGAGGATTTTAAACAAACAGTAAACAGCTTTTCACCGCTGGATAAATATTCATTCCCTCGCACAGAGGGCTTATGTGCAAAGCTGACAGGGGCTGTCCTTCACTAAGGTAGACATGAGCCATGTGAACTTGCTATTGTGGTTAGATGAGGATTGCCAGAAGTATGCTACAATTAATACCTGTAAGAGTTTCTACCAGTGTATGAGGTTGCCATTTTGGATATCGTCAACCTTGGCAATTTTTCAGCGGATGAGGGGAAACATTTCCCAAGGTCGACCCCTGGTCAACATTTATCTGGATGATGTGTCAATAACAGGGGAAACCAATCAGGAACACTTCATGAATTTGAACACATTCCTTAGACATTTCTCCCAGGCAGACAGATGCTTTAGAAGTGAAAAACATGTGTTCCATGTGCCCCGACTGACCTAGTCGGGCTACAGAGCCGACAAGAACAGGTCATACCCGTTAAGAAACAGCTTTCATCCTTTAAGATGTTGGCACACAATGGTTGCAAGTAAGATTTGGTAATGACATGTATCATATTGGGATAGTGTTAGCTTACAGGTGGCCCAATAGACGGGAATGACTAATAGCGTATGCATCCAGGACTTTGGCTAATGAGGAACTAAAATACATCTAGATAGAGAAGGGAGGTTTCACAGTTGTATCTAGAGTCAGGAAGTTCCACTAATACCTTTATGGATGTAATTTTTAAATAATAACGCAGCACAAATTCCTGTTACATCTACTTAAAGAGGACAAGGCAGTGCTACCCACAGCATCAGGCTGAGTTCTGCGGTGGGCTCTAATACTATGTACAGATAATTACAAGTTGGAACACTGTTTTGGAGGCCAAGTGGCAAATGCAGATGCAGTGAGCTGCCTCCTGCAGGCTGATACACTACCAGAGATACTGCCACAGGAACAGCCTGTAATGGCTTCAAAATTTTCTGGACACATTTCCAGTCACAGCTGACAATATCAGACTTTGGACACAGAAAGAACTGGTCTTGACAAAACTGAAATAGCTGGTAGTGATGGAGGAAACCAAAGGGCTCTCACAACCAGATTTGAAACCTTTTTGGACCCAGGGAGACCAGATCACAGTAGAGGATGGCATATTATTGTGTAAAGCAAGAGCAATTGCCCTGTGCAAAGGTTGCTGCCAGATACCAGCTGAACTCTACCAGGGTCAACCAGGGGTTTCCAAAATGAAAATGTTGGTGAAAAGTTACATTTGGTGGCCAGGAATGGATGCAGACCTAGTCGCATTGGTAGGGCAGTGCCCAAAGTGCCAACAAGGACAAAAGTTACCACAGCAGCTTCCCCACATTGCTGGAAATGGCCAGGAAACCTCTGGACTCGTTTATACGTAGGCAATACAGTTCCTTTCAAGGGCTTAATGTTCTCTATTATTGTGGATGCCACTCAAAGTGGCTGGACGTGCATACAGTTCATTTGTCAAACACGAGATAATGATTAAAAAATAGCGCGCATCATTTGCAATGCAGGGACTCCCGGAAGCGTTGTTCACAAATAATGGGCCATTGTTTACCAGCAGGGAGTTGGAGTATTTCATAAAGTTGAATGGCATTCTACACATAAGGAAAGTTCCATAACATCTACCAACCAATGGTCTGGCAGAAAGGGTAGTCCAAACTATGAAGGCAGACTTAACAAAACAGCCTACAGCTTCACTAGATACCGAAGTATCCTGGTTCCTAATTGATTATAGGACCATGCCTCACGCAACTACAGGGTTAGCTTCAGCAGAGTTGCTAATGGGGAGAATCTGGTTAAATCTGATCTTCCCAGATCTTCGTGGTGGGGGAGTGAAATGTCATCAAGAATGCCATTACTGACCACAAGAGCCGTCTTAGTGAGAGAGACAGTTTACTTCAGAGGATGAGGTTTGGTGTAGAAACCATGGGAATGGTCTTGCGAGGGGAAGAGGCATGGTCAATGTGAGGTCAGGTCCAGTGATGAGTAATGTTTAGGTAGATGCGGCAGCCCTGAACAAGTATGTGAACCATATGAAAGCTGCCAACTCATAAACGGTGCGGGCACAAAAGGTGCCCAGCTCCTCAACAGCCTTCCCAATGTTTCAGAACTCATGCATCCTCCCCTTCCATCAAGCATTGAAGATGCCTCAGAATCTGAGATGGAAACAGCCAATGTCGTTGCCTTGATGCCTGAAGAATGAATTTCTTCCGAGATGCTCTGAACATAAGAGGCAAGCTACTATGCATTATACGCTGTCCGTATCAGAGACAAATTTGGAGGAACCTGGCCCAGTGCAAAAATGCCCCAGGAGCAACTACAAAAGAAAAAAAAGCTTATATCATCAAACTTAGAAGGGGGTGGATGTAGTGATTTTAAAGCGTTCAGCTATGTGAACCTCATAGAATTTGAGTTCACTGATTAGGGCTGTTAAACTGGTCAAATCAGGGAGCCCTAGAAGACAGATAAGAACAGGAGTGTCAGACATCCTGTTCACTCTGAGAGCTGACTGTATGGGTGCTGGTTCAGTGTCAAGGACTTCCCATGTGTAAATAAATGGTGATTTAACAACAGGATACAGGCCTCTATGGAGTTATTTTGCATGAGGTCCAGGGTAACTTGACAAGTTAGAACCAAAGTTGGTTGAGTGACAGGAGACAGTGTGATGATAGAAGGCTGATTGTCTGACTGGTGTCTAGTGTCCAATGGCATACCACAGGAATCAGTGCTGGGTCCCTTATTGTTTGTAATATTCATAACTGATGTAAGTGAGACTGTGGGGGATTATAAATAAATTTGTGGATGACACATTGATTGTCTGGTTTGTTGACAGTGAGGAGGAATGTGTTACATTACAGGAGGATATAAATTCCAAACATAGATTGGTCAGATGGGCAGATCAGTGGCAGATGGAATTTAACCCTGATAAATGTAACTTGATTCAATTTGAAATAAAGGGAGCACTCAAGGAATGGCATGACACTAGGAAGCTCAGAGGAACAGAGAGATCCACAGACCCCTGAAATGGCAGGTTGGTTAATACAATAGCTCAGTGGTTAGCACTGCTGCCTCACAGCACCAAGGGCCTAGGTTGAATTCCCCACTCGGGCAACTGCATGCGTGGAGTTTGCACATTCTCCCTGTGTCTGCGTGGGTTTCCTTTGGGTGCTCAGGTTCCCTCCCACAGTCCAAAGATGTGCAGGCTAGGTGGATTGGCTGTGCTAAATTGCCTGTAGTGTTCAGGGATATGTGGATTAGGGGGATGGGTCTGGGTGGGATGCTGCGAGCGTCACTGTGGACTTGTTGGGCCGAAGGGCCTGTTTCCACACTGTAGGAATTCTATGATTCTATTCTTAAGCAGGAATGCAGACATTTGCCTTTATTGGTCTGGGCTTAGACTATAAGAGCAAAGAGGCTAGGTTGGAGTTGCACAGATCTTTGGTCAGGCATTAGTTGGAGTACTGTGCTCAGTTCCAGTCACTGCACAGTGGGAAAGATGTGATTGCATTAGAGGGGTTGTAAACCAGATTCACCAGGATGTTTGCTGGCATGGAACATTTCAGCCATAAGCCTGGGCTGTTTACTTTGGAGAAGTGAAATTTGAGGGGAGAACTTGATGAAGGTGTATAAGATTATAAGGGCCATGAACAGGGTAAATAGAAAGCAGCTATACCCCTTAGCTGGGTTAATAATAAGGAGGCATAATTTTAATGTGAAAAGCAAGAGGTTTAGAGGGGATTTACTGAAAATAATATTTTCACTCAGAGGGTGGTGGGGTCTGAAGTGCTCTAACAGACAGTAGTTGAGGAGAGAAACCTCACAAATATTAAAAAACATACCTGGATGAGCACTTGAAATTCAAATTATTCAAAGCTTTGGGCCTGGAGCAGGCAAGTGGGACGAGTGTAGGTAGTGGTATATTTTTGGTAGCACAGACTGGATGGGCCAAAGGGCCTCTTGTCTATTGTATGATTCTATGATCTGATGCAGGTTCAGCCACATTCCCTACCATTAGAACTGTAAGTCCACAGATTTAAGTAGGGTTGTGCTTTAGTTTGATTCTTAAAACTATTTCAACATCCACACCAGACAAAACACAACCGTTTTTATTCAATCAATTAATACCAAAACTAAGTTGGAATCCGTGCCAAAATTATTCAAAAATTCAACTCTGAAGTAATCTTTGACTATCACAAGCTTAAGTTACTTCTACTGGATATGTGATGGGATAATAAAATTATTATAATTGAACAGGATTGACTATATGAGTTTGCTGATTTTCTAATTACCCCCAAAATAACACCATTATTTCTGAACACAGCCATCAAAACCCAAATCAGCACCTTCAGCCTCATGGCTCATCCAGGTCTCCATGCTCCATAATTGATAGATCACTCAGCAATGCTGTCACCCTTGCTTTCTCCACAGGCCAATTCTAACTGGTCTCTACAGTCTAGCAAATTGAATTTCTCTTCTTTACTCATCCAGAAAATCTTCTGAACCAAGGAAGTATTGAATACCTTCAACCGCATATTCCAAAGCATAATCTATGCTGCTTTGGAATTGTCCAAATATAATTCCTTCATCCATAGCAGAATGAATGCAGTGCAATTTCATATTTGTGGGTCCTATCTGATTCTGGGATTCACACCTCTATTTTGGTCTTTTAGAATGTTTGTGGTTGCCACAATAAGTGTGTAGGTATTGAACTCAAAACCAGCGATCCTGCCCTGGTATGTTCCATGGTAGGAGTAGCCATTACATATACCACATGATGGAGGGATACGGATTTTTTCAGGAAACATTGTTCACGTCTCCTGATTAACCTAGCCTGGAGTCAGGAATCTTTAGACAAGTGACCGTAAAAGTGTTACCACCTTCACCTGTCATTGTGAGACAAAGTATATACATGTAAAGCTGTTTTAATGCAATGATTTATAATAGGAATCCCCCACAGGTATGTCTTGTTTGTGTTTTGTTTACTTTGCTCTCATCACAGAGACCCCATTTTCTCCTTTGTGCACTTTAATTTACACCCATTTTACATTTCTATTTATATTTAGTCACAATTAGAAACTCCTTTGCCTTTGAACTGGTCCTCCTCACCATCTGCTCCCCTTGTTCTTCCTCAACTTCTGTCAAAAGAATAAATACCACCATTTTCTACAGACGTCATAATGGACTCAAAATGCCAACTTCTCTCTCTGCAGATACTGCCGAACCTGTTGAGTTTCTCCAGAATTTCTGTTATTTGTTACAGATTTCCAGCATTTTTTTTTTGTATTTGTGTGCATTTTGTGGATATTTAGATGGATAAATGTTTATTTTTCTACATTACCATTGTTAAGCGAATCTGAATATTACTGTTTAAGTAATTAATTGTTCATCTTGGTAACATGTTGGGGCCTAGGAGTAGTGAGAGCACAGCAATAAAGTACTCCTGAATCTACAGTTGTGGTCCTAGCCAGTGTCTCTCTTTGGGCATGCAAGGCTCCCTTGGATATATTCCTCAGACATCCTAGCAAGAGGTCAGAAGTATTCAGGTGGATGCCAAATGTCTTTTTGAGAGAACCAGATACTTTTTGAGATGGCAAACAGCATACATGAATGTTGGTAATAACTACAAACCCATTGAAACTGTCCCACTTTAAAAGAGAATAGCGAAAATGTCAAAGGCCTGCTAAAACTGTCAAATAATTTAACTCTGCTGGGCATTAAATTAGATAATAGTCTGTGGAGTAATGTTGACTCAACTTTTCAACTTCAATAAGTTTGGTTATTGCAATTTCCATCTATCTGTTGACACCAGCCTGGTAAATATAATTATGGGATTTGCACTGCACTACTGATTTTACAAACTGATATTAATAGAGTGGAGTGCCTGTTAAGTCACCAGTTAGCTTGCCATCTCAAAATGGTTGTGGAGTAGAAACGCTTGTTTTAATTTGTTGAAACAATTTCAAAGTGGTGACTTTAAAAAAAAATTTGTGTTCTTTATTTCACATAGTAACCTTATTAATATGTACACAACTTTACCTCAACAGGGCTCCTGGAATAAAAGGTGGTCATGAGTTGTCACATGGGAGGAAGTTGGAAAGTATCAGTTATCATAGAATGCGTGGGATAACATGCAAGATGGATTCTGGAACATGAGTTATCATGGGGGTCACACACGAAGGTGGTCATTGCAAGGCAATAGATGTCATGGGTTACCATGGTTAGGAGTTGGGGAGTGAGTGAGCTGTGAAGGAAATGAGGGTCGATGGCTGGAGGAATGCTTTGTGTATAATGTTTTATTTTCACCTATTTTACTCCCACATTAAGAGACCATCCTTATGTTTTCCTGGATCACCTCGTCCAAATCCAACTAATCCCAGTATTCAATCACAAATGTGGGGTCTGGCCACCCCATTCAGAAAGGTTGGGGTTCTCTGAGCCAGAAATTTTCCCATCTCTGCGCATCCAACAAAACAAAAAGCTATATTTAAATTTCCAGTACAATTTCAAGTTCAGAGATCTGTTGAGCCTTTGAAAAACTCTTCCACTAAACACTTTCTCCAGATTTCATGAACCTTACAGCCATCTAATAACAATGGGAATTATTGAATGAACCTTCCAAATTAGCATATATCCATTCAAAAAAAACTTCACAGACAACTTCCTCAATATCAAATACAAATATTAAATATTAAAGCAAGTCTTGACTGTCTTTGTCTAAATAAACACGAAAGCATGAGAAAAGCCGCATTCAGAAAGATAAAACTAACAATCAAAGCTGAAAATGCCATTGATAGTGGTCTGAGCAACCCCAAGATTTGTTGAATCTATTGGAGCTATGAAGATATTGGTAATGGGGTTCCATTGTATGGTTATGTCAACAAAGGCTGTAAGTTTAAAAACATTAAAATCTTTTAAGCCGGCTGAAGAGATGGCAGACTTCTCAGAGAAGTTATCGATCTGGTGAACCAGGTGACAATCCATTCAACTTGTTTCAAAGGTTGCATTGTACTAAGTTTTGTATCTTGTTCTCAACTCCTCAACTATCTAGTTCTGTCTCATCTACCTTATTAGTTAATAATTTTGAACAATCACTAAAGTTCAATATTCTAACGTGGATTGGGAACTTATCTTCCTTCAAGGATTTATCAACATCTCCTTTCTTTTAGCTCAGTGACTCCATTCCAAGTCTTGCTCCTTAGAATGATGTGAAAAAGATACTATCTACTATCCAACTCTTTACCTTGCCCTCTATTTTATATGAATGCTCTCTTTTCTTAAAGCCCTCAAATAACCTATTGAAACTCTTTAAGATCAATTTTCTGAACACTTTAAAACCTTGCATTGCTCTTCCCCTGAAATCTCCTACCTTGTACCTCATTAGCCACAAAGCATTGTGAGATTCTGAGTTAATAAGCAACATGATATATAAACATAGGTTTTCCTATGATGATCTTTCTTTAATTTCATTTTTCTGCTTTACATTAATTTTACTGCTGAAAATAATCCACATTTTTAAGGGAGAAGTAAAGTTTGAATTACAGCTTTCACTTACATAAAATGATAAGAGTTGTGTAACTTTTTGATTTGATAGTAACGTGGCTCGTTAAATGAAAAATAACTTTTTTGTTCATTTGAATTATTTTAGGGGATGGGTACAGGGATAGAAAAGCCTCTGAGTGCTCAGGTGACAGAAGAGGTTCCTGCATCCTGGCAAGAGTCTCTTGATGTCAGCCTCTGGTGAGCAGAGGACACCTGCCAAGATTAGCTAGTCCAACATGGCATCAAGGTCAGCAGTAAGATGAAGGAATAATACTGCAGATGCTACAGGTCTGAAACAAAAGCAGAAAATGCTGGAAAAATAAATCAGCATGTCTGGCAGTGTCAAACAAGATGGTATACCTGTTAACAGTTTGAGTCTTGTGTGACTCTTTTTTGGAAGTGTTTAGCTTTTCAGGGTGGCATGGTGGCTCAGTGATTAGCACTGCTGTCTCACAGTGCCATTGACCTAGGTTCAAGCCCACTCTTGGGTGGTTATCTAAGTGGAGTTGTCAGTGAGGTGGATTATCCATGGGAAAATGCAGGGCTACAGGGAAAGGGTAGAGGGATGGGTCTGAGTAGAATGTCCTTTGGAGGGTCTGTGTCGATTAGTTGGGCTGAATGGCCTGTTTCCACACTGTAGGGATTCTATGAGGAGTTGGATTGGATTTGAAACACAAACTTTGCATATCTCTCTCTCTGCAGATGTCACTAGTCTTAATGGAGTGGAAGAAGTACCTTCTTCCACATCCTATCCACATCCCTCATAATCTTACTCACCTCTGTAAGATCCTTTCTCAAACTTTGTTGATCTTAGGAAAATAACTAATGCCTATCCAATCTTTCCTCATAGCTAGACCCTCCAGCCAGGCAGCATCCTGGTAAATCTCCTCTTCACGCTCTGTAGTGAAGTCAGACCTTCCAAGATGTGGCATTCAGAATTGTATGCATTTTTTCTGGTTGTGGCCGAACCATTTTTATATAATTCCAGAATAAGTACCCTGCTTTTGTATTTCCTGTCATAGAATCCTTACAGTGTGGAAGCAGGCCACTCAGCCCAGAGAGTCTAAACCAACTCGACAAAGAGCATCTCATCTTACCTTATCCTGTAACTTTGCATTTCCCATGACTAATCCACCTAGCCTTTGCATCCTGGACCTGTAGGAGATTTACCATGACCAATCCACTTAATGTTCACATCTTTGAACTGTGAAAGGAAACCATTTAGATGGCTAACCACATCGTTTGAGTTATGTACGAGCAAGTTGCAAATAGCTGACACTGCCTCCCTGGAGAAACAGGGCCATCTGTCTAAGAAACTGGTAATAGGGCTTCTGGATAACACAATATGGAACTGTAAGAACACAGCAGGCCAGGCAGCATCAAAGGATCAGGAAAGTTCATGTCTTGCGTCATTTTCTGAAGAAGGGTCCAGACCTGAAGCTTCAACTTTCCTGCTCCTGTTGTGTTGCCTGGCCTACTGTGTCCTTCCAGTGCCAAACTGTATTCTCTCTGACTCCAGAATCTGCAGTTCTTGCTACCCCAAAGAACTTCTGGGGGTACTTTCAGTGCTGCCTGAAAACCCTTCCACCGAGGAAAGCTTTTCTTCTTGAACGATATACATGGTCCTCTCTGCATCCCTCTGGCCCTTCGGTGTTACCAAGCCATACAAGTCACTGGTCAACAGGGTGCTTCTGCCCTTGCCAGGTTGCCAGCTTCCCCCTTCATCTCTTGCTCTCCTCCTTGCTCTCTCCTCCAGAGAGCACTAGTTTATCGGATCTTGTTTGCTTTGACTCCTTCTGTTAGTGTAAGGGTGCCGACATAACTGCCACCCCTCTTCTAACACACTTTATTCTCATTGAGCCCTTCAGAGTCTCCCCAACAGAAGTATGCGTAAGGTAACCCAAGACCAATTCCTTCATCTCTCATGCAACTTCAAGTCTTCCAACTCTTCACTGTATTCTTAACTTCAATATTATGCCCAGTCTTTGTGCTGGTGAGTCATTTCCACTGTGATTCCATCTCAATGTGACTTCTATGGAGCTACTGCAAAATCAAAATGGCAGCAAAAATGATCAATCATTCAACTGATGCCTTATTTATCTCATTAAGAAGCTTTTATTAGAAAATCATGATGGTGGGGTACAGGTTGTGAGGGATAATTGTTCTGAACGTTAAACCCTGCTTACTTTCTTACTTTGGGGAGATGATGGCTAATGGTATTATTGCTGTTCTGTTAATCTAGAGAACTAAGTATTGCTCCAGGGACCCAGCTTTGAATCCTGCCTTGGCAGATGGTGGAATTAGAATTCAATAAAAATCTAGAATTGAGAGTCTAATATTGACCATGAACCATTGTTGATTGTCAGAAAAAGCCCATCTGGTTCACTCAGAGATAGCAAGAACTGAAGATACTGGAGTCAGAGACAACACAGCATGGAGCTGGAGGAACACAGCAGGCCAGGCAGCATCAGAGGAGCAGAAAAGTTGATGTTACAGTTCAGGACCCTACTTCAGAAATACTAATACCCATCAGGGAAGGAAGCTGCCATCCTTATCTGGTCTGGCCTACATGTGACTCCAGAATCATAGCAATGTGTTTGTTCTTAACTGCCCTCTGGGCAATTAGGGATGGGCAATAAATGCTGGCCTAGACATTGATGCCCTTATCCCATGAACGAATAAAAAAAATTGTAAATCACAACTCTTATTTCACTAGATGGTGCTGGCAATTTTACATTCAGGGAAAGACAACATATACATTAATCAGTTTTATTTTCAATACAATTTCACAACCATTATATCAATTTTTACATTATAATCATAATAGTAGTATCTCTAAAGTAATTACTCCATGTGAAATTACAGATCCACCAGTGATTTTTTTTTATTTATGCTCATATACTGCCCATGCCTAAAGTCTTATCCATGGAAAATTAATCAAAGTTTCAGCAGAAAGTTTTGAAAAGCTTGAGTTTGATGCATGTAATATTTGCTGGGAGGAGGGGATCAGGGTGTCTGTGGAGGGGGACTGGTCAGGCCTGCGGGACAGGAAGAAGAGGAGGGCCTTGAGGCCAATAATGAAGGGTCTAGGCCCAAAACGTCAGCTTTTGTGCTCCTGAGATGCTGCTTGGCCTGCTGTGTTCATCCAGCCCCACACATTGTTATCTTATAATATTTGCTCACAGTTTCCCTGCAGAGTACCAGTGAGTGTAATAACATTAAACTTGTTCACTTTCGCGAGCAAGTGATTACCATTGATTGGCTATCAGAAAACTGACTGGAAGCATTTTGCATTAATCTTCATTGATTGATATTCAGTCAGTTCTCTTCTGTAAGACAATTTTATTTTGAATAAATGAAAGCTGCAAACATGTGCATTTAAACATGGAGCTAAAGAGGCAGAAATACACATGGAAGCTCCACGACTCAAGGACCTACTAATGGCAAATGTTCTGTTGATAAAATGGTGAATAACGACTACATAGAGAGAAGACATGGCTCTCTTCTAATTAAAGACAACTGACACCACGAGGCATCAAAAGGAAATATCAGAATTCTATACTTACCAGTCTAACATCAATATTATATTAGTGCTTATGAATGAATCCCTTTCAAGTAAATTTAGTCCTGGTTGGAACGCTGTTGTACATTCACTTGGGTGGTTTCCAATACAGCTGACAGCCACTGTACGCCACCTAACTGACCGATGAAAACATTTGTACGGAAGGATTAACAATTGCAATGTCGTAACTCAATGTTTATACTCACTGCAGGGAATGCTATGGTCATTAAATACATGAATGAATACTCAATTACTCAATGGGGAAGAATTCTGTGTCCATAAGCAGCAAGAAGTGTAAACATTCAGGCTTGGGCTGATAAGTGGCAAGTGACATTATGCCACACAATGATCCTGTTCATACAAAGCTGGAGCATAGATGGTTTGCTGAATTCCTATTATGATTTATTAATTCTTGATGTTAGTGGTCATAGGTTTGTAAGGTGTTGTCTGAGGAGCCTTGTTAAATTCAAACATGCAGCAGCAATCAAGACCTTCTGATCTTAAAGCTCTGGCTCTGGCTGTGATTGGGAAATCAGTGGATAAATGAACAAAAGATTCCACACGTGTCTTCAAGAATTGGTAGATGTTTATAGAATCTTTGGATGAGTTGATAATAAGTTAAATGAATCAGATTCCCACATATCAGTAACAGCTCTAGTGTTTAATGCATTTCCTTCTTTGCAACTGGGAAGTGGCTACACACAACATTAGCCCACCCTCTGAAAGTAGTTCCAATTTGTTTCCTCAGTTAGAGACTGATTTGATGGATTGGACATGTTCCTTACCTGCCAAACCAGTCAGTCCTCTGGTTAAAAATACCAAGATAAGGCCTAGGACAATTCGTAAACAGACTGCCATTTGGTATATTCACACTCTTTCCCCAGGGACTAACAGCACTCCTTCAAAGTCCTGAGCTGTAGAGTTAAATAGAATTAAATAGATGGTGGGAAAATCAATCAGCAACATACTGTTAACTTCTGTTGGCATTGACATTAGTTGAGCATAGAAGGACTGTGCATGTGCAGAAATCGAGGCTTGTGCAGGGTGAATGACAGGCTTCACAGATCAGTTATCCAATGATATCCAGCCTTATTCCATGGGAAATGCTTGAAGAATAGCAGTGGTTGCCCGGGACAGGAGGCAAGCAGTGTGGAATGGGTGTTTGTCCATCCAACATTTTACAAACAATTAAACACCAGATTTCTTCTGAAGCATACAGACTTACTCAGGCAGTGTGCAATTTTGATTATATACCATTCAATCGATATAGTGGATTACTAACTGTTACATGTACAAAAATGAAAATCCAGCAAAACCTGACAAGAGTCTTTTTGAGCCTATCAGAATATCGAACACCATTTCCTTTCTGAGACTGTCTATATTCATTACCATATTTTCCTCTTCCAATGTCTGATAGCTTCATCACTGTGATATTGCTGGACACTCTAATCTAATCAGGTTATGTTGGTTTCATAGATATTTTCTGATCAATTTGTTCAAAGGTATTATGACACACCTCTGGAGCTGGTCAATTTTGAACTTGAGCCTCCTGGCTCAGAGGTAGGGATTTTGGTTCCTTTCTACCCTTTAACCTTTGCAAACTTTAGCTCATACAAAAACCTGCTGATTCACCTAAGTCTCTGTTCTTCTAACTTAGCTTCATATTTATCCCCCTCACATCCAATCCCATCCGTCCTCTCCTTGGCCTTGTATTAAGTGTACGAACTCATCACTTCAATTCATAGCTTGCAGCAGTAAAGCATAATGTTGTGCGTAGTAAGAGTTGCAGACTGCATGTTGACACCTGACCCTCTTTGAATATAGGATCAGCAAGAATACCAATATGCATCACAAAATCTGAAAATGGAGAGTAGCTTAAAGTAATGGATAACTGCTCAACAAGGAGGGTTGTATAATCTCTCCTCTTTCCAATCTCACTGGATAGCTGCAAAAAAGAATTAATGATTTTTTTAGCATGCAGTTATATTTCAGTTCAATTAGAATGCAGTTAACTAGCTCACCAGAAAGATTGAGAAGCCAATTGCAATTTTCCAATTTTCAATTCAAGTCTATTTTTGAGAGATTCATCGTGCGCAATCTGCCAAAGCTCAGACTGACTTTTCTCACTCAATCTTCCCTTTCACACGTCATTAATTGTGCAACGGGTCTGTCAGCAAGATGGCAGCAGAGTAAGACTCTGTCATCAGCTCTGGTCTGAACTCCTCTGCTCCCCCCGTTTTTTTTCATAGAAGGACAGAAGAGAGGAGCAGTAGGCCCCATCCATTTTTCTCCGTTCATTTCAAACCTTTCAATGTGGTGGTGGCATGGTGGCTCACTGGTTAGCACTGCAGCCTCACAGCGCCAGGGACCTGGGTTCAATTCCAGCCTCGGGCGACTATCTGTGTGGAGTTTGCACATTTTCCCCATGTCTGCGTGGGTTTCCTCCAGGTGCTCCGGTTTCCTCCCACAGTCCAAAGATGTGCAGGTTAGGTGGTTTGGCCATGCTAAATTGTCCATAGTGTTCAGCGGTGTGTGGGTTATAGGGCGGATGGGTCTGGGTGGGATGCTCCAAGGGGCGGTGTGGACTTGTTGGGCCAAAGGGCCTATTTCCACACTGTAGGGAATCTAATCTAATCTGATAACTTCCACATGCCCTGATGCAAAAGGAGGAGACTGATGGTCATCGTTGACAACTGTCAGAGTTGGGTCGCAGGCTAGGTCAGCGTGGTCTCAGCTAGTCCCAGACTTCAGCTCTGGAACCGAGACCAGTGCAGGGGGAGTGAATCCGAGAGGGGAGACCAGCGCAGGGGCAGTAAGTCCCAGAGAGGAGGCCAGCACAGAGGCAGTGAGTCCCAGAGAGTAGACAAGGCCCTTGGGGTCTGGAAGTGACCTCCATGGTTTGAAACAACGTGTGTTCTTGAGATTTGGCCCAGGCAGTCTGAAGGCTTGATGATGGCTCGCACTCAGAGGTAAGGATAGCTGCTTTCTTCATTAAAGGACATTAGTGAACCTGATGGGATTTTCCTGACAACCAAAATGGTTTCATGGTCATTATTAAACTCATAATTCCACCATCTTCCGCAGCAGGATTCAAATCTGGATCCCCAGAACGTTACCCGCGTCGCTTAGTCATAATACCACTAGGTCATCACTTCCCCTTCCATTGATATGCCAAAACAATTGTTTTAAATACAACACGTTCATGTATTTCTGTGTCTAGGCCTTTGATTACAATCTGGATGATTACAGGAGAATTCTTCATCTCCAACATGTGAAACTCATTGCACATTAAAAATTGATGGAGTGAATTTCTTCATGTGTGCTGGTTTCAGTTTCTTCAGTTAAAAACTAATTTATTTTCAGTCATTTCCTGATTTCTTGAAGATTAGCTCAGCCTCCCGTCCAATGATCACTGTTTTAGTGATCACATTTTTAAAGGCAGTATCTTTCCTTTTAAAACTAATTTTAGGCACACAAATCCCAGGTATTCAAATTAAACAATGCAATATGAAAACGAGTAACCTGATACTCATTTCAGCTCAGTATACATCACAGTTGTTCAAGCAGTAGTGGAGGCTAGGTTTGCAGTCAACCTGGAGCCAAGGGGCATGTCCATATGGAGTTTTGATCAGCAAGAAGTAGCTGATCGGTCAGTGACCAATTACTGATGACAGGGTCTTTCTGCCTGCCAACAACTGTGATTGGACACCAGGTAGCTGAACAGTGTATGGTGTGAGATAGTGGGAACTGCTGATGCTGGAAAATCTGAGATAACAAGGTATAGAGCGAGATGAACACAGCAAGTTGAGCAGCATCAGAGGAGGAGGAAAGCTGACGTTTCAGGCCCCCAACCCGAAGCGTGAGCGTTCCTGCTCCTTTGATGCTGCTTGGCCTGCTATGCCCATCCAGCTCTACATCTTTTTATCTCAGTGTATGGTGTAAATGTTTTATGAAAAACCGACTTCTGAATTAGACTTTCAAAGGAAAAGTTATTTTTGCTTTGCTACAAAGGCACCTCAAGCCTGAAGAAAGCCAATTTATTTTTCCCTCGGCAGTTGCAGCAAGCTGCAATTCTTAACCAGAAAGCCAGAGACTTTAGAAATATGGACCAGCCACTCATTAGACCTTCCACAAGCCAAAAGGATCAGCTCAACAAACCCTGGGAACAGGGACCATTAATCTGCCTTCTCGGTCTTTCCTTCCACCAGTGACACCCATGTTATTTTTACTGTTTGTATGAGTGTGGAGATGGGCATTTAACTGGTTGAGTGAGTTACATGCTATCTGTTTATAATTCATTGGTAGTTCGAATTTAGTTATTTGACATAAGTAGTCAGTTTTATTAAGTACAGTAACCTAGTCTGTCTTTTCTGTTAATTTAGGTCTCAAAGACAGGTATATAAGTTTATTCTACCTACCTTTAAAAGTCTTTAACATTTGTGATGGCTGCAGGAACAGTGGGGCTGGATTTTTAGTGTGCAACCCTGGTAATAATGCGACTGATGGTAAATTAGTACCAATTTAACCTTCACAATATCTCTAAGTGCTTTGCGAACAAAGCCTCAAAATGCAGTGGATGCTGGGAATGTGAAATAAACACAGATAACTCAGAAAAACTTAGCAACCCATATGGCATGTGGGAAAGTGTAAAGTGGACAATAGGGAGCTTATAAACAGATGGAGTTAAAGTGAGTTAGCGAAAAGATATAGCAAATGGAACACAATTGGAATGTGTGAAATGTCCATTTAAAAAAAACAAAAAGGCAGATCATCTAATTAGAGAGAGAGTACAGAGCTCTAAAATGCAGAGAGGGCCATGCATCCGAGAGTATGAATTACAGAATGTAAGTATGCAGGTATTGCAACTAATCAGGAATGCTAATAGAATTTCATGTTTTATTGTGAGGGGAATTGACTGCAAGAGGTTTTGCTTCAGTTACACACTGCATTGGTGAGATCGCAGCTGGAGTACTGAGTACAGTACTGGTCACTGTACTTACAGAAGGATGATGATGCATCAGAGGCAATTCAAAGAAGGTTTATGAGAAGGGCCACCAGACTCAAGTTTGATTTCTCTTCACAGATGCTGCCAGACCTGCTGAGCTTTATCAACAACTTCTGGTTTTGTTTATGATACTAATACCTAGAATGAATGGACTGCCTTATGAGGAAAGTCTAGACAGGCTAGGCTTGTATCCGCTGGCGTCTAGAAGAGTCAGAGGTGGCTTAATTGGAGCATATAAGATTCTAAGAGGATTTGACCAAGTGGATGTTGAAAGCATGCTTCCGTATGTGGGACAAACTCTAACTAGGGGTCATTGTTAAAAAATAAGGGGTTGCCCATTCAAAACAGAGATGAAAAAACAGAGATAATGGGAACTGTAGATGATGGAGAATCCAAGGTAACAAAGTGTGAAGCTGGATGAACAAAGCAGGCCAAGCAGCATCTCAGGATCATAAAAGCCGACGTTTCGGGCCTAGACCCTTCATGAGAGACCTCTCTGATGAAAGGTCTAGGCCTGAAACGCCAGCTTTTGTGCTCCTGAGATGCTGCTTGGCCTGCTGTGTTCATCCAGCTCCACATTTTGTTATCAGAGGTGAGAAAACACTTTTTTTTTGTGACAAGGAGTTGAAAGTCTTTGGAAATCCCTTTCCCAGGAGGGAGTAAATGCAGAATCTTTTAAGTATTTTTAAGGCTGATCTAGATCGGTCATTGATTATCAAGGGGATGAAAGATTATCATGGAAATACAGGAATGTAAAGTTGAGGTTAAAATTAGATTACCCATGTTTTTACTGAATGATGGAGCAGGTTGGAAGGATTGAGTAGCCTACTCTTGTTCATTGTCCACATGCTTGCATGTTAAGAGAAGAACAGCTTTAACATTTCAGGCTAATGAACTTTCACCGGCACTGCATTCAGTTTATCATCAGTCTACTGGTCTTATAATCACTATAAAGAATTTTAATGTTCCTGGTTTGCTGATTGCCCATGAATAGTTTTCATGCAAGTTCATTCAGAATTGAGGCAATTAGTACCTCATGCACTTTGAAGGATAAGACTGCTTTGTACATTTAGTCTGGGATAAATGAAGATTCTGCCCCATTGTTGCTATCATAAGATGTTCATTAATTATGAATGTGACTTTATTAAATTGACTGGTTTGCTCAAATGTGTCGTTTTTTATAACAATTATATTCAAGTCAAATAGTATTTTAAATGTCACACTTTGAAATAAGGCACTTACCCATGCCGCATATGCTCGCATTTCATTTGCAAGACTTTTAATTATGCAAATAGAAAGATAGATGGTTAGGTCAATAGCTGTTGGAAAATGCCAGACCCATTAAAATAAAATTGATCATTTTTATAAATGAATGAGAAGGATTCACCTTAGAATGAAGAATTATTCTTGTTTTTATTGAATTATTTTTGATAGTGCTGCAGGTCCTTTGTAGGAATGCAGGATTAGATTAGATTAGATTCCCTACAGCATGGAAACAAGCCCTACGGCCCAACAAGTCCACACCACCCCATGGAGCATCCCACCCAGACCCATCCCCCTATAACCCACACACCCCTGAACACTATGGGCAATTTAGCATGGCCGATCCACATAACCTGCAAATCTTTGGACTGTGGGAGGAAACCGGAGCACCCGGAGGAAACCCGTGCAGACACGAGGAGAATGTGCAAACTCCACACAAACAGTCACCTGAGGCTGGAAGCGAACCTGGGTCCTGGCACTGTGAGGCTGCAGTGCCACCCACTGAGCCACCATGCTGCCCCATGGTACATGACTCGTGATTTCGGCTCATGGAGTACAAATCTGTCATTCAATGATGCTTAAGTGTACCTGAAATGGAATTTCTTCACTTTTTCACTCTGACCGGGAGCATTTGTTGATGATGAACTCACTGCTCCTACCACTGAGGAAACCGAACATACCTTCCACTAATTGGTTCATTGAGAGCTGATAGACAGCACTTTGGCAAATATTATGGTGAATCACAGGTGACAACGGGGGCGTCTCAGGTCACCAGATACTACTGGCCAACTAAAGGCCATGAGGAGTACTTTTCGGGGGATGGGGATGGGGCGTCAGGAGCAAGAATGGGGTTGGCTGCCAGTGGGTACACATTCTTCCCACCTCTCTGACCTTAACTATGCTCCCTGCCCCCACTACCCACCCTCCTCCACCAACCCAGCAGGAAGGTCACCTCATCTCTGAGTTGGAAAACTACCCATCTTTCTCATCTGGCCAGAGGAGCTGACAATCGGATGCCCTTAAACAGTCAAAAGTGACACTTAGGGACCTTAATTGGTGGCATGTTAAGAAATTCACCCATTGACTTTCTTATTGGCTACACATTGGCACAGTGGTTAACACTGTTGCCTTAAAGTTCCAGGGGCCTGAGTTTGATTTTCGCATTAGGCAACTGTCACTGTGAAGTTTGCACATTCTCCCTAGGGACTTCCATTGGGTGTTCCGATGTCCTCCCAAAGTCCAAAGATGTGCAGGTTAGATGGATCCATCATGGTAAACATTGCCTCGTAGCTGTCAAGGATGTGTAGGTTAGGTAGGATAGTCATGGCATAAACCCTACGCATCTGGGTGAGATGCTCTTTGGAGGGTCGGTGGGCCAAATGGCCTCTTTATACACTGTAGGGATTTTATGAATGGGTGAAGTTGCAAGAAAGGGGTGGGTATTACTCCCAGGCCACTTACCCCATTATTTTCCCATTCTAGCCACCTCTCTCACTATCTATAGGGAGGGAAAAATCTTGCCCATGGAGTTCACTCAAAAAAATGATGAGACTACACAAGGAAATTTTGAAAATTAAGTTCTGCTGAAGGAACTTACAGTTGCCCAACAACATTCAAAGGAGCACAAATCCTATAGATAGTCAAATTTTCAAGTATATTAATCATTCAGAATTGAGTTAAGGAAGATCCTAGGCATTGAAACGAAGTGCCTGTGAACATTTTTTTTTAAATTTGCATTATTTCCAGTCATATGCCAGCTGTGTAAAGGCACTCCACTTGGTTACCAGCACATCCATTACTCTTTTCCATCATCAGTGCCCTATAGTGCAGTCTGTCATTGAACAGAAAATCCATTCAATCATATCAAACACATCTTCTCCCAAACCCACAATAGGCCCCACCTAGAAGAGTACAGTCACCAAGTGCCTGGGTGCACGATTATCTTCAGCATCCTCTGACCGGGAATTATATCACTGCTCCGCCATTGTCTCTGGGTAAAGATGCTGGAACTCGCCCAGGTGGACACGGTGGTAAAGAAGGCATCTGGGCCCAGTGTGGCGGTCTGGGCCCAGTGTGATGGTTTTAGCCCGGTGCTGTGTCCTCAGCCTGGTGTGACGCTCTGGGCCCATGTGGCAATCTGGGCCTGGTACGGCAGTCTAGCTGCAGTGTGATGGCCTGGGTCCGGCGTGATGATCTGGGCCCGGTGTGACACTCTTGGCCCAGTGTCAAGGTCTGGGCCTGGTGTGACCGTCTGAGCCCGGTACGGTGGTCTGGGCCTGGTGTGGCAGTCTGGCCCTAGTGTGGTGATCTCGGCCCAGTGTGGTGGTCTCGGCCCGGTGTGGTGGCCTCTGTCCGGTGCGATGTTCTCGGCCCAGTGCTGTAGTCTCAGCCCAGTGCGATGGTCTTAGCCAATGTGGTGGTCTCGGCCTGTTGCGGTGGTCTCGGCCCAGTGCAGTGGTCTGGGCCCAGTGTGGCGGTCTTCTTCAACAGAGACTTCCGGCCGAGTATTCCAGTTTTGGAATTGCAGGCTCATTCCAAAATGGCAATCTCGTCCCAATCGTGTCTTCAAGGTATTCCATCGTTCCTCAACCAGCTTTTTTCAAGCCTAGGACCTATTAACTGAACTGTGATGAACTTCATCTTTATTTTACTTTGTTTTGTTATGTATGAATTCTGTCACTGATATCTGAGCTGCTTTGTGGTGACTTATAATATCTTGCACCATACTTTTCAACTAAAAGCATATGTGGCAATTAATTTCTATTCTATTCTATTCTATTCTCCTCAAGAGCAGACAAAGGTGGGTAATAATTGCTCACCTAAGCAGCAGCACCCTTACTACTATATTTTAAGCTGGTTTTTCACAACTTGTGGCAAATTGGTTTGACTAACTCCACTCCAAATCTAGAATATCCTACTTGAACTGAAGATAGAAACTATTTCTTCTGCACATTGTGTAAAATAACCAGCCATCTAACAAACAGAAGCTTGTTAAAATTCAACTCTGTATACTCTTCATTTAATAGTTGGAAAGTAATTGATGGCAGGAATCAAATTTTAAGTGTGCTGAAAATATTTCAGCACTTGTTGACTTGAGGTCCCTGACACATTTTGCTTTTCAAGGAGTTAGCAACATTTCCCCACTGTGTTTTGTAAAATTGCTCATTATCCTGTAAGAAAGAAAGGAGACGAATAATGCACAACAAAAAGTGGGGCCTATTGCAATCTTCATTTTATTTCTAACTGCAACAGCAAAGTTTGCATTCTACCAATATAAGTCGCTCGTCAACCAAACTTTGGATGGAAGAATCTTTGAGAGACTGTACTGGAGTTTACGATAGTGGTTCCAGGGAGGGGGATTTTAGATAAAAGTTAGATTGAAGAATCTGTGGTGGTTCCCCCGGTCGTGAAGGAGTTCAAGGAGAGAAATATACAAGATGATGACAGGTTTAGAAAACAACACAAAGAAAAAGTGCTTCGAGAATCTAAGGATGCAATGACAAGGGAGCACAATTTTTGGGATAGCGATGTAGGGGAAATATAAAGTAAACTTTATCATGGAAAAGCTCACTACTTATGACAATGGTAGAAGCAGAGATGTGAATGACCCCAGTAGGATGGGATGGTAACTGAGGGACTAATACCTACAGGGCCACTGGGATATAATGGAGGAATGGCATCATTTAGGTTAAAGAGCTGGAATGGACTCAAAGGACCAAATTGCTTCTACTGGGCTGCTATGACTTTATTGCAGATAATCTTGCTGACAATTCAACTTTAGGTTCAGACCCTGCATGCTGTGTTTGAGAAAGATCCACAAGGACTTTTACAGGCCCTGACCAAAATTAATAACGGAGTGGGCACATTATCCTATTAGTTATGACCATGTAGGAGTTGTTAGCATCAAAATTTGGAAGGAGAGAGAGAAGGTTAGGTAAGTTTACTATAACACTTCTCAAAAGGCACAGTAGCCTAATCATGATCCAAGCGGGGAAGCCGATCTTAGGGCTGACCAAGTAGCCATTATGTACAAAAGGAAGATCCCTACAGAGATTCATCAGGTCTCTATGTTCCCTTCACCTCACACTTACAGCCTCTAACCCCACCCTTCGCCTTTCATAGTGACTAGACAGAGTCCAGAGTTGCCTATTCTGCTGACAGTAAATCACAGTAAGAGCGGGAAAAGGGACATAATGTGTACTCCATGTGCCATTCAGGATTTTTAGTAAAGGACTTTGATCCTACAAAGTCCCTACTTAGATATTATCCATGGCTATAACATTCTCCCTAAAATGCAGTACACCACTTGTCTGCAGAGATAAATCTTTATTTGGTGCTCTGTACGGCTAGTTATAATAGTCTTTCATTAGCAGTTCTGTCAAATTTTCCACCCTCTTTTGGATATCTAAACTCTACCAGAGGAGTTTTAAGCACTAATAGTTGTTGCATTTGGGTCAGCTAAACTGTTAAAATTCAACTAAATTCAGCTACCCTTGAATCCACATGCTTCTTGTTTCAACAGGTGACACAGCAGGGACTGGTGACACAGCAGGGATTGGTGACAAATCAATCCCCAATCAGCAATTTGCCAGTTTAAATATATTCCTGATCATGAATGCCATGGATTTTGCCTTAATTTTAAACTGAGCTGTGGCTGACTGTTTCCATGCTTTGGAAAACCTTGAAGTTCAGCAGGGTAAAGGACAACTGAATCCCGCCCTGTCTATGGACTGGGAGTGGCAGTAGTACCTTGCCTAGTTACCAGATTAACAGACCTTTCCCCATACCATTCTTTGATTGGATCACACCCCTGTAATCCAACCACCTCAACAAGTCATCATTTTCCCCTGATCTGTGGTTGTTCAAACTTTTTGACCTCCTGGCCTCCGGCCTTTCAGAAACATCTCACTCCTTTCTCTTCCTAGCTCTCATGCTTGCTCTCAACCAATGCCTGTAACCTCTTCCCAACTCCCAACACAACCCTCAATCCTCTTTTTCAAGGCCACTACCTACCCTCTTCGTCCACCTCATAACACTGCCCCGACTCACCAATCCTGCTCCAATCCCAATTCAAAATGCTGCCCTCTTCCTCCTGATAAATATCAGGATTGATGTGTTTCTACTCTTTTGTTCATTTTAAATTTTGATCATTTGACATGTACTCGCAGCTCCCAATCTTTCATCCCAAGATACGTTTCCCAATACTCTACATGGATGAAAAAAATTCAAGGACTCGATCTATTCATGTATATACTCCTCAACTTGTTTATAGTCCTTTTCATGGTGATATTTTTATTTTGCTTGTATGTCTGAACACTTCTCCAAATTTAACTGTGTTGCTGTTTCAATGATTTGTTATTGTCTCAAATTTGATAAAAATGGAGCTGAATTTTATGAGACATCGGGGGCAGAATCAGAAAATTAGGATGCTGTGCCAATATCAACATACCCATCATCAGTTCACCAGTCTCCTCCAGGGTTTTACAGATGGCCAGGAAGTATCAGGAGTGTCATCCATGCTTGAATCCTGAAGTCTTCAAGTGGGCAATGAATCCCCAGTTAAGGACATTTGTCCCACGGCAACTTGTAAACAATGTGCAATGGAACAGGAATGCTCCCAATATGTACACACACAGAATACCATATATACCATGGCCCACACCACAACTACATTCTGTTTCAATTTACACTTCAGCTAGTGTCAAATTACAATTTACAAATGGGCTGATATTTTTCACGTGGTAATATGTAGAATCTTATATGACTACAACAAAGGCATGATTATGTTTAGATTTGTTTTACTGGGCTAGAAATTCAAAGGTTCAGACTAATGGCCCTACAGAATGCAGTTCCAAATACCACCATACCAGTGTTAGAATTAAATCACTTGGATATAAAAATGTAGCTAGCACTAATAAATAAGCAATACTTAAGCTATCGTGAGAATCAAATTGGTTCATTGCCATCATTTATCCTAATCCAGTCTGGCCCATTGATGACTCCAATCCGATACCAATGTGTTTCACTCATAACTCTAAGGCACTCAGTTACATCAAAGACCCAGAGCCATATCTATCTGTGTTGTGTGAACATTCTTCAAACAAGAAGCATGCCTTTCACCAAACCAAATCTTCTGCCTGCACCTTGTCTGAATTTTTGGAAGTTATTTATTTCTCATAACAAACGGAAAAAAAGAAGAGTATGTGCATTTATTGGAACACTTTCATGCCTCCTTTGTCCAGTATAGTCCTTTTGAGATGGAGTTGCATGGTAACATGGGAAAACAGATCACAACCAATTTCTATTCAGCAAGGCTCGACAAAGAACAAGATAAATGTCTATTTGTTACATTGGTTGAAGAATAAATTTTAGCAATGACATCATTAGTAACAGTAAGGCTGCAAGTCGCAAGTTAAAAAGAATTGCAGTAAAACATCATGAGTAATTTGTCAACTCCAGGCTTTTGCTGGCTTTGTCCAGCATGTCAGTAAATTTCAACAAATACATCTGAATAAATCGTTAAGAGTGCATTACTCTCGCTTTTGAATATGTTTGTCTGTTTCCTCAGTATGTTTCATATGGAATCCCAGCCAAGTAATTACTTTAAAATGGAGTGATTAAATGTAATGGTTCATTTCCACAGAGGATCTCTGTGAGGACAGATACACTCATAATTTGTCAAGAAAACACAAGCTCGTCTGAAGTAAACATTGTACCGGATTAATGTCTTATTGACTGACTTTCTCTTTAACAGGCAAAAATAATTATTATTCATCAATTAGTTACATACCACTCACTCACCAATGTCATTGCATTATTAAAAATGCTATGTTTTGCACATTCTCATTCAAAAATCCATTGTTAATATTTTTTTCTGCTCTTTCAGTTATATTGTGTCCATTTGCCTTGCACATTTTAAAGAGTGTTGTCCCAATTGTGTATTGTCACCAAGAAAGATCTTATGCATTTAAATAGAAACAAGATGAATATATAAGTGAATGAAATAGAGGATGTATGGATAAGATCAGATGCAATGAGGTGGGAGGCAGTTTGTGTGGGATCACAGAATTGTTACAGTGGTCAAAAGACTACACTGAGCAATGTGTATTAGGTATGACTGTGGGTCAGGTGCCAGAGGACTGGTGTGGCTAATGTCATGCCTTTATTTAAGAAAGGATGTAAGGAGAAGCCTGGGAACTACAAGCCACTAAGTCTGACATCGGGGTTGGATAAGTTGTTGGAGGTGATTCTGAAGTAGGTGATTCGCTTGGAAAAGCAATAATGATTAGGGATAGTCAGCATGGTTTTGAGCAATGGAAATCATGCCTCACAAACTTAATTGAGTTTTTTGATGAAGTAAACAAAAGGATTGATGAGGGCAGAGTGGTAGATGTTAATTTGGAATTTAGTAAAGCCTTTGATAAGGTTCTGAAAAGTAGATCAATTAGTAAAGTTAGATCACATGGGATTCAGGTGAACCTGCAAATTGTACAAAAAATTGACTTTATGATAGGAGACAGAACGGTGGAGGAAAGATAACACAGTGTGGAGCTAGAGCAGTACATTGTGTTCCTCTAGCTCCACACTGTGTTATCTCTGACTTCAGTGCTGGCAGTTCTTACTATCTCTGAGTGGTGGAGGAGAGTTGTTGTTTGGTCTGAAAGCCTGTAACCAGCAGTGTTCCACAGAGGTTGATCACACTTCTGTTTGTTATTTATACAAATGAGTTTGATGAGAGGGAGGCATGGTTAGTAAGTTTACAGATGACACCAAAATCGGTGGTATAGTGGACAGTGAAGAAGGTTATCTAAGATTACATAGAAATCCTATTCACGTGGATCATTGGGCTGAGAAGTGGCAGATGAAGTTTAATTTGGGTAAATGCATGGTATTGCAATTTGCTAAAACAGACAAGGATAGGACTTATTCAATTAATGGTAGGGCCCTGGGGAATGTTGTAGAACAGAGAGGCCGAGGGGTTCAAGTATATAATTCTTTGAAATTTGCATCATACGTAGACAGGATGGTTAAGAAGGTGTTTAGCATTTGACTTTATTGCTCAGACCTTTGAGTATAGGTTATGGGAAGTCATATTGAGTTTGTAAAGGACGTTGGCGAGGCCTCTTCTTGAGTACTGTGTGCAATTCTAGCCATCCTTTTAGATGAAGGATACTACTAAACTGGAGAGGGTTCAGAAAAGGCTTACCAGGATGTTTCCGGAAATGGAGGGCTTGAATTATAAAAATAGGCTGGATAGGCTAGGACCTTTTTTTACTGGAGCTTGGAAGGTTGAAAACGGCCCTTAAAGAGGTTTTAAAATTGTGAAGGGCATAGATAAGATGAATAGCAAAGGTCTTTTCTATAAGGTGGGAGGAGTTTAAAGCTGGGGGAGGGGCATATTTTTTAGATGAGAGGAGAAAGATTTAAAAAGGGCGAGGAGCAATGTTTTAACACAGAGAGTGGTTAATATGTGGAATAAACTGCCAGAGGAAGTGATGGATGCAGGTACAGTTACAACAATTAAAAGACATTTGGATAAGGGCACATATAGGGAAAGTTTGGAGAGATATGGTCCAAATGTTTGCAGGTGGGACTAGCTTAGTTTGGGCACATGGCATGGACAGTTGGACTGAAGGGTCTGTTTCATGCTGTATGACTGTAAGATTCTAACTGCACCATTCTGTCTCTTAGATCAAGCCAAATCAACTCTGTCATCGAATCCTGTGGGACATCCTCTTTCTGCAGCAGTAGAATAGTCTCTTCAATCAATACTGTCACAACACTTCCTACCTTTCCTAAGCACCTTGTAATCAGGAATGACTAAGCCCTACCCCTGCGGTTCCTTGAACTATGTCACAGCTATAGACACACCATAATTCCACATAGCATCCTCACCTCTAACTCAGCAGGCTGATTGACTGTACCTGTCCATTCACATACATGTAGTTTAGCTCGGATTTAGACTTAGTCTCTCTATCTATTTATTCACTAATCTCTATTGCAATGCTTCCTCCCCACCCCAGTATTTTGTGCTCTCTGATACCACACTTTAATGCACTCCTCTGCTTCCCACAATACCATCTAGTTAATTTAATGACCCTTTCCCCCAAATAAAACACCCACAAATAACTCAGTCTTAGCTCAGTTCAAGTGTAAACTATCTGACTTATATAAACACAAGCTCCCCCCATAACCTCTCCCAGGAATCTAAAGCCACCCATTTTGTACCACACACCCATCTGTCTAATCTTCTGATTTCTGTACTTGCTTGCACATTGCACTAGGACCAGTCCAGAAAACACTATTTCAAAATTACTACCATTAATTTAAATAACTATTATTTATTGAAGAATACTATCTCTTATTCCTGTATGCTAATTTTCTACAGATCCTCCTAAATTCTGACTGCATGAGCACATTCCCCTTCTTTCCTATGTCACTGATACTAACATGGATGAAGGGTCTAGGCCCGAAACGTCAGCTTTTGTGCTCCTGAGATGCTGCTGGGCCTGCTGTGTTCATCCAGCCTCACATTTCATTATCTTGGATTCTCCAGCATCTGCAGCTCCTATTATCACTAACATGGACCATGGCCTCCAGGTGCTCACCGAAGAATGTGCTTTAACAACCACTCAGAATGCTGCAGAAACTCAGCAGTTCTGGCAACATCAGTGGAGAGAGAAACAGAAATGGAGCTAAGATATGAAGTTGAAGCAGACCAGATTCTACATTACAACTCTGTTTTTCTCTCTTTCCAAGAATGCTGCCAGGCCCGCTGAATTTCTCCAACATTCTCTATGTTTATTTGTAGTATTTGACGTGCATTCGAAGATTGTCCTTTAGCCACCCTGTGATATCCTTGGCCCTAGTACCAGGGAGTGACTGTGATAATGGGCCAGAGGGTCAACCCTCCTGCAGTCATGTCTATGGTCACAGAAATGCCTGTCTGCTCTGATAAGTAATGAACTCCCTGTGATGAAAATAGAATGCTGCAGATGCTAAAAATCTGAAACAAATTTCAGAGCTGCTGTTCTGAAGAAGAATGTGCTCTCTCTGTTTCTCTCTCAGTAGATGCAGCCAGACCTGCTGAGTTTACCAAATGTAACTGTGCTTATTTAATGAATCCCGTATCTCTTCTGCTCTCCCCCTCAATGTCCTTCCTCGATGTATAGCTAAACTGTCATGGTGTCATGGGCTTGACATTTGCTGAACAGCTCCAAGAACCATCACCACCGTCAGGATCCAAAATGGACTATCAGTTGATGAGTACGATCTCTGATGACTGTGTGGTTCCCTTTGATTATGTCACAGTGGAACTACAATCTAAGTAATTCTATGCACACAGCCCTTGCTTCAGCTCCAAGAGCTGTAGTTTGGGTTTGTGCAGCTAGTAGCCCTATGTATACATGTGCTTGTCTAAATTAGGTGAAGTATCTACACCTCCCCATGTATCACAGGGTGCACTTTGCACTTGACTGACTATTCTATCACACCTTAATATTACCTTTGTACTATTTTTTACTACTATTAGGGTGGCACACGGCTCAGTGTTTAATACTGCTGCCTCACAGTGCCAGGGACTTCAGTTCAATACCATCCTCGGGCAACTGTCTGTGTGGAGTTTCCACGTTCTCCCCATGTCTGTGTGGGTTTCCGACGGATGCCCCGGATTCCTGCCACAGTCCAAAGATGTGCAGGTTAGGTGGGTTGGTCATGCAAAATTGCCCCTTGTGTTCAGGGATGTGTAGATGCATTAGCCATGAGAAATATAGGGTGACAGGGCGATGGGTTTGGACGGGATGCCTCTCGGAGGATCGGTGTAGACTTGGTGGGCCGAATGGCCTGTTTTCACAACGTAGGGATTCTATGATTACTGTAAACTTTTCTGCACTTAGTCCTTTTAAAATTATACTCTTTTTCAAAATTTCCAGACTTTGAGACAGCCCTGAAAAGCAGATGCTCATAAAGGAACATCTCCTGTCCTCTACTGAAATTCACAATCAACAAACTTAACTCTTTGCAAGAAACCTAACTTCAGTAAACTCTTCTCCTCATGTGCACTGAACTGCGATTTGAATCACATTCCCAAGAACTCACTCTGTCTCATCTCACTCCACGGCTGCCTGGTTGTCTGCTTTTACTGACCATAAATACATCAGTACAGACGTGATGGGCCAGTAGGCTTGTTTTGTGCCATAATTCTTATTTACTTCTACCTGACGAACCATTGTAACAGTGTCAGCATTTGAATGATTTGCCTAAGAACGTTAAGTAAAATCTCAAGATTGGAGGAAAGGATGCAAATGAATAATGTGGCAAAGATGATTAACACATACTTACAAATGATCTTTTTACTTGAATTGTTGAAATTCAGAATAAAGCTTTATCTTCATCATTAACTTTTATCAACAAACATAAAACAACCAAAATACACATTGTATTGTGAGAGGGTAGATTTCTTTGTTGCCGTAACTCTGTAGCATTCTTCTAGAAACTGAATGTAAAATCAGCAGAAACACATTTTGCACAATTATGGATTTTACTGTTGTTTAATTTTAAATTTCTGGTTTTGCCTCCATCTTTATGGGAAATTGAACAAGAGATACAATTTAATTATGTTGGAAGCCACTTCAGAGAAGCTTGTGGCCGGAAGTTAAACTCTTTAATGAAGCAATAACATTAAGAAAAGTTTTCATTTAATTTCAAAACCTCAAATTCGTTCTCTCTATAAATTGATAGCAATGAGAAATATTGCTGCAGTGCAAACTGCTTTAGAGAGACCTTAAAATGGATGCTGCTGCTATAATAATTATTTTACTGCGTGCTATTCAGACTTGATGTGACTAATGTAGTTTCATTAAAGTTTGGAAATGATTTTGGACAATCAGACAAACATGGATCACAAATCAAATGGGCTTAACACCTGGTTAAGTATTTAAAATTTACTAAATCTTTAAGTATCAATAAGGTTCTATTGTCCGAGACACTGGGGTTACATAGAAACTGTTTTGCCTTCACCTCAGGTTTTAAAATGGTGTCAGAAAGTGACAAATTGTAATGTTTCACCACCACAATGATATGAACAAAATGAGCATCTTGTACTCATGCCCGCTAACCCGTGTAATTTCTGAGGTCCCTGGTAAACAAGTTGATACAGGAAGACTGTCAACAGACCTACTAATCTTTCAATCCAAGATAGTATTATACTTTGGAAAAATTGTGAAATGTCTACACCGTGTGCATTTGTAAAATCAGAAACTTGGGAGAAATGGGGCAATAACAAAGGAATACAGTTTGTAGCTCAGGAGTGATTATGGTATATTTGCTGAGAGAACAAAATAACAGAATAAAAAGGAGGGGGTGTGTGTCATTCACTAACACCATGGCTGATCTGCTCCAGGCCTCAATACTTCTTTCATGCCAGATCTTCATAGCCCTCAATATTTCCAAAATCTATCTACACCAACCTTAAATTTGTACAACAATCAATCTGGTACAACGCCAGAGAGTAATGAATTCCAGATATTTACTAATCTCCGAGAGAAGAAACTTCAAAGCATCTTAGTTTTAGTTGATTGGCCCCTTATTCTATAACTCTGTCACCTAGTTCAAGATTCACCCGCTGGTGGAAATATCATATCAACATCTACTCTGTCAAAACTCGTCAGAATATTAACTGCTTCAAAAAGATCACACCCCATGAATAAACACTTAACCTGAAATGCCCCATCACCAAGTCACCTTCATTTACTCGGGGACAGTCCCTCACACTGATCCAGCTTCCTCAAAGCCAGCTCTCAGAGTGAAAAAGCTTCTGGTATTCCTGTTTATATCAGTCAACTAGGGGTCTCTGACTGGACCAGATTAAGGGCCCCAGTCAGGTGCCATTTATTCTGAGATCCACCTGGCTGATCTTGTTACAATCACTGCAGGGGTCTATTTAGCCATTTTTGAGAAGTTAATCTCCTCATCCTAGGTATCAGACTAATCAATGGCGTATGAATTCCCTATCATGCCAATATGTCCTTTCTTAAATATGAGAACTAAATCTGTGCTCAGTACTCCAGATAGAGTCTGACCAACAACCTGTGCAGTTCTGACAAAATTTCCCTATTTTAAACTCCAACCCTATGGCAATAAAAGCCAAAATTCCACTTACTTTCAAATTACTTGCTACACTTGCATGCTGACTTCTTGTGCTTCCTGCATAAGAACAAATTCCTCCACACTATGCTTGTTTTTTGGAATCTTTCTCAATTTAAATAATTCTCTGCCTTTTGAATCTTCCTAACTATGCCTCACTCTTTCCTCATTTGCCAATATTGTGTCTACTCACTCAACCTATCTATGGTCACTTACAGGTTCCTTATGGCCTCATCACAACATGCCTTCCCACTTACTTCTGTATCATCATCAAAATTGTCCCTCCTATTAACGATGTTAATATCGTTAACAATTAATTGAGAGTCAAGGACTGGTCTTTGTGCCATTCCAGTCGTTAGATCTTTCTAACCTGAAAAGGATCCATCATTCCAACTCTGTCTTCTGTGCAGTACATTGCTGGAGATGCTGTTTGAAAGGCTCTAAATCAATACACCTGTGTGCAAAAACCAAGATACCTTTACAACAAAAATCTCAAGTCTGTGTGGTTCTGGCTGTTTAATCCCATCAATGTTGGAATCATAGAGCAATCTGAGCAAGTAAAACCAGAAATTGGGAGTTAAATCTTCCTAAATAAATGTGGTGGATGTGCTTACCTTGGAACTTCCTTAGGGCCCTAAAATACACCAGTGATGTAAGTGAATTTGGAGATCTTTCTCCACTTCATCATTGGATCTACTCTGAATGTCCCTTCAAATGTATTAATGTCCTCTCCAAGATGAGTAATATTGCAAGGTCCACGCTTTACTTGTTTCAGCAGTTTAATGGCATTCATTTAATTACAAATAATTTAAAAGACCTTCTTTTTGTTATTTTATATTGTATATGTCAAGTATTTCATTTCAAAATGGCTTTTATTTTAAAGTATTAACAGGTTGCTCTATATACTTTGTTCCTCTGATGACCTATCAAGCCACACTGAGCAGGATCGTGTGAAGTAGTGGTAGAGACTATCCATTTGCTTTCGGTGCCTTTGATTTATAAAGAAAAGAAATTGGTTCAACATTGAATTGTGCTGCACTTTGGAAACTTTTGCTACAGCAAAGGCACTGCATCAATGCAAATGTGATTATTTGTGCTTGTTATTCTGTTACCTAAGGAAAAGATGATCTCAAAAGATCAACTGGTCATTTGTCTCCTTGTTTTCTGGTGCACCCAAATTGGTTGCTGTTTTTACTCACAAAATAATGCTTATCTCAAACGATAATTCACTGGCTGCGAAGCACTTTGATACATCCTGGGAACATGAAAAATATTATGTAAAGCCCATATAAATGCAAATCTTTATTTTGTTTAGAGGAGAATTGTGTAATTGTGGATTCGTTTGGGATTAGCTGTGATACCTTTTGGGTAGCATCATAAGATATCTGCAAATATATACATGCTAGTGCTCATGGAATTCACCAGTGAAAAAAAAAGTGTCTTACTGCCTTATGTTAGCCTGGTACATTGGAATTATACTCCCAGAAAGCTACCATTCATTTTTGCTCTTTATGCTAAACCACCCTGGCACATCTAACTAGTTTCACAATTATCCACAACCTTAAATTGATACCAAGAAGCAATACCACTTTAAAATAGCAGCAGAACTGGTGCAGTCTGAGACAGTCTCTGCATAGGGGATGCAGCCACTGAAGAACTTGACTGAATATGCATCAAGCATTATTTATACTTGTTTGGGTTCAGGCACTTCACCAATGAGTATTTTCTTTTTTCCAGCTAAGTGCACATGTCATTCTGGGAGAATTTCATTTTGGAATGAATAAACACATTTTCCAAAACGAACCTTTATCATCTGAGAGATGGATAAGGATTTGGAATAGGTTGGAGGAAATTTGAGTGTGAGCATGTAAAGAAGACTTGGAGGTAAAGTGTGTCGATTAAAACCGACAATGTCCAAAAATCAAATATTTGGCTCAGCGATCATCGTCTGATTTTCCCCGCTTTAACAACTTAACCTGCTTCAAGGCTGAGAATTTCCTTGGAACAACTTCTGCTTCATCACTAACTTTCTATTGAAGTGCAGTGGGAACCCCATTTACATGATAAGCAAAGTTTCTGAAACTGTTTTGGTGAAGCAACACCGCCAGATCTGAAGCAGCTCCAAAGAACTTCTTAGCTTAATTCACAGAATAGTTTTTCATTCTTTCAGAACTGTCATCTGCAATATTTGTTTTTTGTGAAGAAAATGCCCACGGTGCTCTTAACCCTAAACAACCCAACCCAACCCAAACCATCCCAGTTCTGAAATCTGTCACAAATTTTCCAGCTTTCAGACAGTGTACCTGCAGTTCTGATACCTCAACATCCCCTCCATCATTCATAAAATCCTTCAATGTCGAGTGAGATACAAGTCCACTACACATTATATTATAATTGCAATGCTCCCCCCACTGCCATTTTGGACAAGCTTGATTGACCAACTGGTCTTTTCTAACTCACAGCTATATTTATTTGCCTAGGGTACTGAGTGCTGTTTGATCTTCTTACTTAAGGAAGGACATATATGCATTGGAGGCTATTCAGAGAAGGCTCAAAAGATTGATTCCTGGAGTGAAGTGGTTTTCTTATGCGGAAATTTTGAGCAGCATTATGCTCAATGTAATTTAGAATAATGAGAGTTTAGAAAAAAATCTACTGTCTGCCTTGATGGGATTCAAATCCAGGTACCGAGGACAGTGGATCTTTGTATTTATAGTCAATCAAAAATACCACATTGCCATTGCCTACCCTTCTACCACATTCACAAGGTATTTGTCCATTAACAATTTGAGTGTAGACATTAGCCAACTTACAGAAAATGCATGTAAACATTAGCTAAGATAGTATGCAAATCAATTTCATAACAATTTGTTGATTATCAGCATCAACAGTAATTTCTAGTCTTAATAACTCTTTCCCAGTTATGTTCTCTGCATTGGGATGCCTTTTACAACAATCTTAAAATTCATGACAAGATGCAATCAAATAAAAGTACAAGGCTCAATGCTTTGTAATGAATTAAGGACCAGTAATAGTTTTTCAATGGTATGTTGAATAAATTCTGCATCTATTGAAAGTCTCAGGTTCACTCAACTGTCTGTCTTCTGTTAGATGTTCTTGTGAATTCATACTTGTGAATGTCAAGTGGTGATAGAAAGCATCAAGTTGACACTTGTTGATTAGTCTTCCATATCCATGGGTGAGCTAGCAGGCAATGTCACAGATAAACTCATTCATACATAATTGCACTGAGTGTTTTAATCTCTCTCAATGACTGTCTGTGTTGTAGCAGTGCAGCCTTTTTTCTGTCATAGACTGAACAGATCTTAAGGAACAGGTCTACATAGAGAAGGACCAATACTGATTAATTAATTAATTTATTATAAACAAAATTGTGCTGCATTATCGCCATTGCAACTGCATGTGAATTTCTGCTTGCAATTCATTTTGAAAGAAGCAATTACACATTTTGGATCTTAATTCTTTAAAAAATACTCAAAGTCTAGGTGACAAAATCAAAAGAGACAAGCAAATATTTACGAGGCGAAGGCAACAGAAACCAACCTTTCATTGAGCATATTACATTTCTTCTGAGCTTTGATTGAAAATAATTACAATTTAACATGGGTATAAAACAGATATTTGTAGTTCATGCTTATTTTGTGGTGAATTTCTTTCAAGAGAAAGTTGAAGAGCTGTCACCTCTTTTTCTGAACTGCCTCCACAGGGAAATAGCAAAAGATTAGGGGTATTTACAGTACAAGGAAAAAAAAAACTAGCAGGTCCATCAAATCTGTGCTGCAGTTGTCAAAAAATTAATCCTAATGCCTTGTTCTCTCTCCATAGCTTGGATCCTTCCTTCATGTTAAATGTTTCACATTCTAACAATCTTCCCAATGTCCTGGCTCACATTCACCCTTCGGGCAAAATAACTAAAACAGATAATCTGGAATGTTACTGTCTAAAAATTGGCTGCCTGCATTTCTTATATCATCATTATTCAAAGATTCTTTCATTTGCTGTAAGGGGGTTATAAAAATACTACATAAATGCAAGTTATTTTTTATTAGTGATTATACAAATAGGCAGAAGTTTCCTCATGTTCATATTTCAAAAGATTTTCAGAATTTTAGCAAAAATCTTCAGAATTTATAAAAACCAAATCAAGTTTCCTTGGAGTCACCAGACCCAGAATTTCAAATGTTTCTTTATTATAATATTTTCCCATTATAAATTGATGTTACATGCTCTCTCTGGCTTCATTGACCTTTGCATAATGTAGAGCCCAAAACAACACAGTACTGCCAAATGTAGCTAATGCAAATGCACTCATGTGTGATCAGTGATGCACTCCACAGTGGGTCCTGGAGATTAATGATTAGAAAAACTATGGATCCAAGTTATTCAGTATATGAAGTATCTTCCAAAGTGCATACTCATCTGGAAGTTCACATTCCATTCACTCAGCATTAAGGCAATCACTTCATCACTCTAATTTTCTAATGGTACCCAAGAGCTGCCTGATGATTAGTTGTACATCATTTGTCTAGGAGGCTATAGCAGCTAACTGGACAATTTGCACTACTGATGCAAGGACGTAAGCGACTGAGGACGAAGCCCTCCATTTTATTATCTCTCACAGGACAAATTGATTGCTCCCGAATTTTTCAATACTTTGTAATTTAAAAATGCAATCATTAAGAACATAGAAACAAAAGGGCAGTTTTATCTCAATTCACCAGGTAGGAATGCCCCAGCGTTGGATGAAATGCCAATTTTGTGCTGTATAAATATTAGGACAAGTTAAAATGGTTCCATTTTCCTTCTAAAATGGAAATACTAAAATTCTATATTTGCTATCTCAACAACATCGTGCGCTGCAGAAAACATTCAAATGGAATTGTCTTTATTTTGGGAACAAGTTTTTTTTTCATGGAAGAAGAGATGCATAATAACTTGAAGTCTGGGAATTTGTCCATCAGCAAGCAGATGAACTTAGAACATGCATGAAAGTATGGAGGGTGAGGGTTAATGGGTCTCACTGCTGTTAATTATCACTTTGAAGAAATCCCAAGAAACTAAAGTAGCCCATTTCAATAGCCCACCTCAGCATCTGGGACAGTCACTTTGGCTTCCTTTAACTCATTCCAGTGTTGCCTGATCCCATTGTAACCTGCACCCATTGCAGATTCACAATGAAAATTGCAACTTAATACCATATTTACTCAAGACTGGTATGCGGGACTGAGAATTGTCCTACCCCATATTTCAAGATTGAAAATCATGCCCATAGGTCATATGATGAAAAGCTTGGTCAAAAAAGTAGCTTTTAGGGAGTGCTTCAAAGGAGGAAAATGAGAAGAAGAGAGGGAAGAACATTTGGGAGAGAATTCCGGAGCTTACAAACAAGGTGACTGGGGGCTAAGCCTCCATTGGTGGCCTTCTAATTGAGCATGAACAAAATGCCAATGCTAAGGTAGCACAGATATCCTAGTTGGGTGGCTGAGAGTAATTACAAAGATAATGAGGCTGTGAAGGGAATTGAAACAAGGGTAAATATTTTAAAATGAACATGTTTGTCGACCAGTAGCCAATGCAAGTCAGTGGGGAGGCAAGGAGAATGGGTGTTGCTCATTGTTGAGGCACAGGAGTAGAGTTTTGGATGGCCTTAATTTTAATAAAACTAGAATGTGGATGACCAACCAGGAGTGCATTGCGATAGTTGAGTGAAATGTAACAAAGGCAAGAATGAGGACTTTAGGAGCAACAGACTGAAACAAAGGTGAAGTCAAAGACATTACTTAAAAGGGAGTAGGCAGTCTTAGTCATGGCAGGATTATGACATTGGAAGGTCATTTTGGGATGAACTGTGATAACAAGGTTATAGGCTGATTGGCTTAATCTCAGATCGGTATCTGGGAAAAGGTTATGGCTGATAGCTAACAGTGGAATTTGAAGTGGAGACAAAAATGTTGGCATTTGTCTTTTAAAATAAAATTTAAAGAAATCCTGTCCAATCAGTACTGGATATCACATTAACATTCTGATAATTCAACAACAGCGAAGGAATGGTGGTGATGAAATAAAGGATAAAACCTGGTGTAGTAACTTTTTCTGGGACCAGTAGAAAAGGACGTATGTGTTAATGCTTGAAGAACAAACCCAATTGTCAGGATAAAATTGTTCAGGAATGCTTCTTCACTTTGGTCAGGTATATAGTTATTAATTCAATACAATGATCCTGTAAATTGCAGGGCATTGGGGAAAAAATGTTGTCTGTTTATTTCAAGGCAATTGACAATTAGGAACAAGTAGCAGCAGCCAGACCTCAGTTGAAGATTCCTAATCACCCAGAATGAGGCTATTGCAATCTAATTTGTGTGCAAAACTTTGTCACATTTTGTGAAGAAACACTCTTTGGTTTGTACATTCCCTAAGGCAAAATAATACCTGTACAACATGTCACATTACAAAAACTAGTGAAAGCAATGAAAACAGAAATTGGAAATGTATGTCAGAATCTCAGTTCATTTGATTAGGGATAAAATACTTTCATCTGGGACATAAAATTAAAAGAGAATGCAACAACAATTTGTACCAGTATTGCTGTGCCTCTTGTGGTAAAAATCAACTAACTGCTCAGGCACAAATCAGTTGCATACAGCATACAGTTTAGAACAAGTCATTATCTTTTAATTGTGAGTATATTGCACTTGAAATAAATCAGTTTTCCATTTCAGAATAAATTCAGAGCACATTAATAAGCAATCACAAATCTTGCAGTGTAATGTATAAAATTGTGGCCTATATAAACGTATTATCTTCATAATCTTCTCTATTTCAATTGAGTTTGAACAGAGGGCAAACCAAGGAACAGAGATTACACACATAATATAAGCTCTGTTATTCAATTTTCTTTACTTATTCTGAATGGGCTTCTGATGGATTTGTTTGAAACGTGTCAGATAAATGAGACATGTGTTTCTGACATAGGTTGTACACTGCTTCAATTATTTGGAACTAACTTCCAAAAGAATACTGAAGCAATTTAGAGCATTAAGATTTTTATATATAATATAGTTTAGCAATAAGTTCCCTTATATGTAAGCACACACTGTGCCTGATAAAAATTTCTCTTGAAATATATCACTTCCTGGTTATCTCCAGAGGACATACAAAAAGGTCATTCTGATGCAGGCCATCAGTTTATAAAAATAAAGGAAGAGCAGTGCTTCTCTGAGTCAGACTGAAGCGAGATATTTGGCTTTGTACTTCAACGAATTGATGACTTGAGAAATAAAACATTTTGGTATTCAGTGATTCAATGTAATGTGATGAAATTTAACAGATGATAGCAGGATTTAAATACTGCAGATGACCATAAGATGAAGCAAGCCTTCAAACAGAAAGCTTTCCTTCTCTTCTTCTTCTTAATCTCATTTGAGACGGTTTCTTTCCGAGTTCAATCATATTGCATATTCCTGAAGTGAACTGCACCACTAATCCTGTTTGTACCGTATATTGCAGTAACTGTGAGCGTCAAAGCAAATAGGGATTCAATTCAACACTTATATCAAGTATGCTTTTGTTGCACATCTGCTCTATTTTCTGAAATACATACATATCCATACTCCTTGGAAGACAATGAACAGCGAGAATATCAGCTGGCCCTGAAACCCAATTTCTAATCCTGATGAGATGAAAAAATTCCCATGTGCCTTTTGATGATATCAGTGCTGGAGATTTCTACGGTGGGGCCTCTTGTTACAAAGCTTCCTGGGAATCCCCAAATCCAGCAGTGTTGAAGATCATGGTAAAAATCAACAAACTGCTCAGGCGCAAGTCAGTTGCGTTTAGCATACAGTTCAGTGCAAATCATTACCTTTTAATTGTGAGAATATTGCATTTGAGACAAATCATCTTTCCATCAGAATAAAAGCAGAGCACAGTAATAAGCAATCACAAAGTTTTCTGTGGCCAATATAAACATATTATCTTCAAGGCCTTCTCTATTTCAATCGAGTTTGAACGGAGAGCCAGCCAATTTTACAGCATTTTGTGCTGTATTCTAAAGCTCAAATGTTTAGCAAACTCTTGGAAGCTTCTGTGAAAGAATACGCATGAAATGCAAGTGAGAGGGGAAGGTGAGATGTGTGTTTAAAGCTGAAGAGGCAGGTGGCTCAAACTGATACTGGGCAGGTAGCTGAATGATGGTGTTTCGGGGTGGGAGGGCAAGGAGAATGGGCTGGGTGGACGTAGGGGGTGGGGTTAGGGTGCCAGGAAAATGATGAGTGCTTCACTTGGGCAGGTCAGTGGTCTTAGTTGTGGGTTGGTTAAGTGGTTGATAGCATTGGGTCTGGAGTAGGGGATTGCAGAGGTCAAAATGTATAGTTTTGGGGTTGAGGGTGTGAGGAGGTGGTCAGTAGTAAGTGTAGTGCTGAATTTTATAGTTACCCAGGAGTAGAGTAGGTTTTTAATTCTCTAACTTTCCTGAGTAACTGTGAGGCGTACGTGAGTCAGAATACTTCAAATTCTCTGACTTTAAGAATTTTTGTTGGAGGGTGATGGATCCAGGGCAAATACCCTTCAAATTTTCATTTTCACAGCAATTTCCACAATGTTGGCTGCACCAGAATTTCCATGTGGTCCTGACACACAACACCATTCTATCCTGTTCTAACAACTATGCTGCCATCAGAACATTTGGGACAATTTTTTGGTCCCTTTTTACCCCCCTTTGGAGCATTTTTCACTGTCACAGTTCAAATCTGCTAACGCAGGTTGGGGAATCTTTACAGGATATTCTTACTTTACATAGCCTAATACCACATTGATCCCATGATGTTGGAGTGGCACTGCTGATTGAGACATGCATCAATAGCCTCATAAGGCAAAGTATTAGTGTCTACATAAAATGAAAGAACGTTTTGGACTTTTATATCCTTCTTCAGTGACCACTAGATTCATTGCAGGTTTATGTTTATGGCTAACAGAAGGAGGAATCCAGTACTTCTTCCTGGTTAAGAGTTTGCAAGCATGAAATTGACAGATTGCTTCCTGCATCTGTACACTTCCCAGGTAGAACAATGAGATGGATTTACAGCAAACAGATGAAGTAAGCTATAGTAAACAGTTCATTAAGTGAACTAGAAAGAAAATCACATTTGTGCAAACCACTTTGCCAAGACTCCTCATGGGGCAACCTGGACTGATCAGCTGGTGAGCCTGGTACATTACACTAAACCATAGTATCATTTCTGTTTATCGATGGCCCATTGTACATGGGCCATCGTGTTGTACTGGCTTTATGAAAAAACAATTCACTTAGTGCCATTCTCAGACCTTCCCCTTGTAACTTTACCTGTTCTTCCCTATCAGAAAATAATCCAATGCCTTTTTGAATACTTTAATTGATCCTGCTTTCACCACACTTACAGACAGTGCCTTCCAGGCTTTAATTATTCACTTCATGAAACAACTTTTATTTCACAAATTGCTTTTGCCTTTTTTGCCAATGCCTTAAACCTGTACCCACTTAACCTCGATCCTTTCAGGCGTGGGAACACTTTCTCTACGGTTATTCTTACCCAATCTCTATTGATTTTGCTTACCTCTGTCAAATCTCCTTGCAGCTTTCTCTTCTCTAAGGAAAGCAGCCCCATCTCCTACCATCTATCTTTATTGCTGAAGTTCCTTATCCTTCATTGTTATTCATTTCTCCTGCATTGTTTCAAACTCCTTTAGTTCATCCTAAAGTGAGGCACCTAGAAATGAGATGCAATAATCCAGTAGAGGCCAAAATTGTATCTTTCACAAATCCAACATCGCCTTTAACAGAAACCAAAGTTGCTGGTGAAACTCAACAGGTCTGTCAGCATCTGTGAAGAGAAAGGAAAGTTAATATTCCCAATGCAGCGTAGGAAGGTCAAAACATTAACTCTAAGAAATTATTGCTGAGCAATTTCTCCTCTCCAGTTTCCACAGCATTTTGTTTGAAGATAGCCTTTGCTTTTGTACTTGATGCTCTTATTACCAAAGACTAGGATACAGCATGCTTTACTACCCACGCAACCAACCTGTCTTGCCACTTTTAATGAATTACTCTCAGTATTTTAAGATTCATCTGCACTTACACCAACTTGAATCTTACCCTTTATATTACGTATTTATGAATCGTTTCATGTTTCTTTACACTGAACATCATCTGCCCATTCTACCAAGAAGAATACTGGCATCTTTATTCTGTGAGCCCTAAATCTATACCTGCATTGAATTTTGTTATCACTGAAGAAAGATCAAAAAGTCCAAAACTTCCTTTCATTTTATATACATGCTCACTTTGCCTTGTGAGCCTCTTGATGTTGATCCCAATCAGCAGCTCATTCCAACATCAGTGAATCAATATGGTATTAGGCTATGTAAAGTTAGAACCCAAAATCACTAATCTATGTTTGTTTGAATTTCATTGCTTTCCTTCACAATGATTCCAAATTTCACAGCACCTGCAAAGTTAAAGTTACGGTCTGTACAATAAGGTCTGCATCATTAAGAATACATCAGAAAGGGCAAGAGTGCCAACACTGATCCTGGTCAACTCTGTTACAAGTTCTTTCCAGCATGAAATTGCCCATTGATCATTATGCATTATTTCCTGTCACTCAACCAATTACATATCCATGTTCTTATTTTTACTTTCATTCTATGAGCTTTAACTAAGTTTATGTATCTGTTGTGTGACATTGCATCAAATAGTTTTTGGAAGTCAATGTATATTACATCAACCCTCTCCAGTTGAATTTTGATATTTATGATGTGTTGTGCTGGTGGATATCTGCTTTCAGGGCTTCTAGCACAATGTGAGCAATAGTTTGTTAAAAGTTTAACTTTCACACATAATCCAGGCTCCTGCTAAACTTCTGCTGAAAGTAAGATGGTAGAGGAGGAAAGGCGTTGAAAAGATTCATTTCATCAGACTGGAGGTAAATGCTGCTGGAGGTTCAGGCAAATGTCCCTCTGGCACCTTCCGCACCTACACAGGCTCCAAATCCCACCTCTTCCTCCGGTACATTGATGACTGTATCGGAGCCGCCTCTTGCTCCCCAGAGGAGCTCGAACAGTTCATCCACTTCACCAACACCTACCACCCCAACCTTCAGTTCACCTGGACCATCTCCAGCACATCCCTCACCTTCCTGGATCTCTCAGTCTCCATCTCAGGCAACCAGCTTGTAACTGATGTCCATTTCAAGCCCACCGACTCCCACAGCTACCTAGAATACACCTCCTCCCACCCACCCTCCTGCAAAAATTCCATCCCCTATTCCCAATTCCTCCGCCTCCACCGCATCTGCTCCCACGATAAGACATTCCACTCCCGCACATCCCAGATGACCAAGTTCTTCAAGGACCGCAACTTTCCCCCCACAGTGATCGAGAACGCCCTTGACCGCGTCTCCCGCATTTCCCACAACACATCCCTCACACCCCGCCCCCGCCACAACCGCCCAAAGAGGATCCCCCTCGTTCTCACACACCACCCCACCAACCTCCGGATACAACGCATCATCCTCCGACACTTCCACCATCTACAATCCGACCCCACCACCCAAGACATTTTTCCATCCCCACCCCTGTCTGCTTTCCGGAGAGACCGCTCTCTCCTTGACTCCCTTGTTCGCTCCACACTGCCCTCCAACCCCACTACACCCGGCACCTTCCCCTGCAACCGCAGGAAATGCTACACTTGCCCCCACACCTCCTCCCTCACCCCTATCCCAGCCCCCAAGATGGCATTCCACATTAAGCAGAGGTTCACCTGCACATCTGCCAATGTGGTATACTGCATCCACTGTAGTCGGTGTGGCTTCCTCTACATTGGGGAAACCAAGCAGAGGCTTGGGGACCGCTTTGCAGAACACCTCCACTCGGTTCGCAACAAACAACTACACCTCCCAGTCGCAAACCATTTCCACTCCCCCTCCCATTCTCTAGATGACATGTCCATCATGGGCCTCCTGCAGTGCCACAATGATGCCACCCGAAGGTTGCAGGAACAGCAACTCATATTCCGCTTGGGAACCCTGCAGCCTAATGGCATCAATGTGGACTTCACCAGCTTCAAAATCTCCCCTTCCCCCACTGCATCCCAAAACCAGCCCAGTTCGTCCCCTCCCCCCACTGCACCACACAACCAGCCCAGCTCTTACCCTCCACCCACTGCATCCCAAAACCAGTCCAACCTGTCTCTGCCTCCCTAACCTGTTCTTCCTCTCACCCGTCCCTTCCTCCCACCCCAAGCCGCACCCCCATCTCCGACCTACTAACCTCATCCCACCTCCTTGACCTGTCCGTCTTCCCTGGACTGACCTATCCCCTCCCTACCTCCCCACCTATACTCTCTCCACCTATCTTCTTTTCCCTCCCCATCTATCTTCTTTTCCCTCCATCTTCGGCCCGTCTCCCCCTCTCTCCCTATTTATCCCAGAACCCTCACCCCATCCCCCTCTCTGATGAAGGGTCTAGGCCTGAAACGTCAGCTTTTGTGCTCCTGAGATGCTGCTTGGCCTGCTGTGTTCATCCAGCCTCACATTTTGTTGTCTTGGGTTCTCCAGCATCTGCAGTTCCCATCATCTCTGTCCCTCTGGCTTTGTATATTTCTTCTTGCAATATCGAAAAATGTCTTGTTATGATAATTTAACTCATGAATATGTATTTGGGGGAGACAGTGGCTCAATGACAAGTAATCTAAAGGCTCTGGCTGTTTTTGTGGGAGATTCAGCAATCTAATTCTTCAATCCAAAATGTCTGCAGTATTTTCACTGCCATCTTAATTTTCAAATGATTCTGACTCACTAAAAGAAGCTCATGTATATGAATTGTCACTCTGTGCCCTCTACTGCTTTCCTAAAATGGATGTTGAGATGCACAGAACCCAACAGAAATCAGAGCTGGCAAAAATTCAACTGAGGCTTTTAGAATGCTCTATTGAATAATACCATTAAAGGAAAAGGTAATTGATTTTGTAGAGGATTAGCTAACTTTCTAAATTATCTTTAGAGCGCAAGACTCACTCCCTCATTAGCATTGAGAAGAGGTGTGACTGCCTCAGGCAAAGCAGTCTTAGACCACTCCAGAGGCAATGTTTTACATTATCCCAGAGCAAGTTGGCATGGGTGCATAATATCTTACACAATGCTTATGGCGCTGTTAATAATAGCAACTTGCTTGCCCACAATCCCATCACAATTTTAGAAAGCTCTTCCAACCATGAGCCAGTTGATACCCTAACATGTTTCTTCCCTATCCATGACAATTTTTCCCTCGGTTCATGGAAACTAGAGCCAAGTGAAGCTGACCAGATCTTCCTCATTGAACCGTTCATGCGTATGATGTGTGAGGATGTTCCTCTTTTAGAGATCCCTGGGACTATCATAGGCTACTCCAGGGTTTAACTGCCTGGGGTATCCCCTTTTTCTGCTCCCTCTGACCATACTGCATAGTTCTCCAGCCATTCCTCACTTTGCATTGTCAGGATCTCCTAGCATGACCCTGCTGAAAGCTCCCCACCAAACTATCTCTCCATCAAATCTCCATGGTGTCCATGATTTGGCATCATAAGCATGTCCACTGCTCCCAGCGAAATTGCTGGACATTTAACATGTCAGTAGCCCTTGGAGGTGATATTTCCTCCTCAGATTCTGGGGCATAAATCTTGCCCTGAGCCAATTAATATCAGCCTGAGCAGTAAATGACTGTGGGGCAGCCTATCCTAACATAGCTGGGTTCTCATTACTGATCAGAGGAGTATAGGCCAGTGAGTCTAACGCATTTGGTAGCAAAACATTTGGAGAAAATAGTGAAGGAAAATAAATCTTTGTTTGGCGGGGCAAGGTTTGATCAGGGATAATCACATAGTTTTGTCAGAAAGATGTAATGCCCAACAAATCTGGTAGAATTTTTGAGAATGTGGGAGGGATGATAAGTAATCATGGGTGACACAAAGATTGGGTGGGTGGTTGAAAGTGAGGAAAATTGTAAAAGATCATATAGGCAGGCCAGTGACTGATTAGTTCCAACGAATGTCAGGTGATGCAAATGTTTGAACAATCCCAGCACCTTGGAAACTTAGAGGCACTTGTGTCCTGGCAAAAGGAATGCCTGGAACTTTAGCTGATTGGGAATTTACCAATAGGAATGGGGTGAACCTATTTCAAAGATCATTCAGCTGAAGCAAATTGTTGGGCTGAGTAAAGGAAAGTGTTCATTCAATCTGCCTATGCCCTGTGTGATCTGCAAATCTGTGGTGATGGTGTAAGAGTGACAATGAATGAAATAACAACTTCCATTCTCCACTGTGAAGAGATCAAATTTAAAAAAGATAGATCCATTTTATTCACGTAAGGCAAAGCAGTGGACTACTTTGATGTTTTTCTGTAACATCAGTTAAAAATAACAAAGATCAATGAGTCTGGCTCACTCCAATCCTTCAGGGAAGGAAATTTGACATCCTTACATGGTCTGGCTGGCATGTGACTCCAGACCCACAGCAAAGTGGTTGACTCTTAACTCCCTCTGAAATGGCCTAGCAAACCACTCAGCTGTACCAATTGCTATAAAGGTTTCAACAAAGAAATGAAACCGGATGGACCATCTAAAAATAACAGCAGAAACAGCCCAACTGACCCTGTAGGGCCTTCCTCACTAACATCAGGGGGCTAGTGGCAAAATTGGGAGAGCTGTCGCACAGACTAGTCAAGCAACAACCTGACATTGTCTCTACGGTATGATTCCATGAGTATGATTATGTCCCAGACACTATCATCACCATTCCTGGATGTGCCCTGCTCCACTGGCAGGACGGATGTAGCAGAGCTAGCAGCATGGTGGCAAACAGTTGGGATTGAACTGCCCTGTGAGTCCTCAACAGTGACCCCAGATGATAAGAAGTCTTGTGGTTTTCGGTTAAACATGGGAAAGAATACCTCCTGCATTCCGTGCTCCCCCGTTAGTTGAATGAGTATTCATTCATGTTTAACAGCACATGGAGGAAGCACTGAGAGTGGCAAGGGTACAAAACGTACTCTGGGTGGGAGATTTCCATGTCCACCATCAAGAGTGCTCAGCAGTAATACTACTGATCGAGCTGATTGGATCTTAAATGACATAGCTGCTAGTATGGGAGTGCAATAGTTGGTGAGGTAACCATATTGAGGGAAAAGCATACTTGATCTCATCCTTACCAATCTGACAGCTGCAGATGCATTTCTCAATGGCAATTTGGCAGGAGCAATCACCAAACAGTCCTTATGGAGACAAAGTCTTACCTTCAAATTGAGAATACCTTTCACCATACTGTGTGGCACTATCATCGTGCTAAATGGGACAGGCTTCAAAGAGACCTAGCAACACAGGTCTGGGCATCCATGAGGTATTTTTGTCCATCAACAGCAGCAGAATTTTACTCTGACATGTTCTGCAATTTCACGGCCCAGCATATCTTCCATTCAACCATTACCATCAAGCCAGGGGGATCAATCCTAGTTCAATGGAGAGTGCAAGAGGGCATGCCAGGGGCAGCACCAAACATACCTAAAAATGAGATGTGAACCTCGTTAAGGTACCAAACAGGGCTACTTGCACATCAAACAGCATAAGTGACAAGCAATAGACAGGGCTAAGCAAATCCATAAATAACAGATCAGATCTCAGCTCTGTAGCCCTGTCACATCCAATCATGAATGATGGTGGACAACTAAATAACTTATTGTTGGAGGAGGCTCCACATATATCCCCATCCTCAAAGATGGAAGAGCCAAACACATCAGGGAAAATATAAGGCTGATGCTTTCACAGTAATCTTCAATCAGCTGTGCCTAGTAGATGATCCATCTCAGTCTTCTCCAGTGCATTTCAGCATTTCAGATAAGCTTCAGCCAATTCAATCCGCTACACGTGATATCAAGCAATGGTTGGACGCACAGGTCATGGGCCCTGACAATATTCCAGCAATTATACTGAAGAATTGTGCACCAGAATTTGCTGCTCCCCTCACCAAGCTCTTCCAGTATAGTTATAACACTAGCATCTACACAAGGGGGAAATTTGCCCAGGTATGTCTCATACTCAAAGAGTAGGGCAAATTCAACAAATCCAATCACTGCCCTAACAGTCTACTCTTGATCATCAATAAAGTGCCATCAACAGTTCTGTCAAGCTCAACAATAATTTTCTCAGTGGTGCCTAGTTTGTCATCCGCCAGAGACAATCAGCTAATGACCTCACTACACAGATAGTTCAAACCAGGAAAAATGGACTGAATTTTAGAGGTGGGTTGAGAGACAGCCCTTGACATCACTGCAGGAATTCCTCAGGGTCATGTCCTAGATCCAAACATCTTCAAGGGCTTCATGAATGATTTTCCTTCCACTATAAGATCACGCCTGGGGATATTTGTCAATGATTGCACAATATTCAGCATCATTCACAACCCTCAGATATTGAACCAATCCATACTCAAATACAACAAAATCTGGACAACATCCAGGCTTGGGATGGCAAGACATTCATGCCACTCAAATGCCAGGTAATGACCATCTATAATAAAAACAAGCTAACTGCCCCCTGACATTCAACGTTGTTACCATCACTGAATCCTCTACTACCAACATTGTGGGGATTGCCATTGACCAGAAATAAAACTGGATACAGTGGCTGCAAGAGCAGGTCAGAGGTTAGGAATACCGTGCGAGTAACTCACTTCCAGGTTCCCTAAAGCCTGTCCACCATCTACAAGCCACTAGTCAGAAGTAGGATGGAATATTTCCCAGTTGCCTGGATGAGTGCAGTTCCAACAACATTTAAGAAATTTGACACTATCCAGGACAAAGCAACATGATTGTTTGGCACCATAAGCATCCATTCCCTCCACCACCAATGTTCAGTAGCAGCAGTGTGTGCTATCCACAGGATGTACTTCAGAAATTCACCAGAGATCCATAGATGGCATCTTTCAAATCCATGACCACATCCCTCTAGAAGGATGAGGTCAGCAGATAAATGGGAGCACCGCCACCTACGTATTCCTCTCCATGCCATGTACCATCCTGGCATGGAAATACATCACCACTTCTTCATTGAATCTGGGTCAATATCCTGGAATTTCCTCCTTAATGGCAATGCGGGTCAACCTACAGCACATGGGCTGCAGCAAATCAAGAAGGCAGATCATCACCACGTTTTCAAAAAGAACTAGGGATGGGCAATAAATACTGGGCAGCCAGCAATACACACATCACATGAGTGAATTAAAAGAAAATATATTTATTAGTGTGTACTTTAACCACAGATTTATTGAGCAAACTCTGTTCACCAATTCACCAACATGGTAGCAGCAGTAAATATGCCAAGAGCAATCTACAGTATTTAAAGCATCAGAAAGGAAGTTTTGGGTTGTTGATTCCTTACATTGTTATTTATTACCCTCTGCTGAACTCTTTGAAGTTGAATCTCATTTTTACCAAATCATGTTTAATTTATTGTTGATATATCACAACGCAGTGAGAAACTAAGTGCTGTGAACTGTCAATGTATGAAGGTACTTTATTACTGGTTTATAAATGCAACCACAAGGTTTAATCTCAATGATTTGCTTTGTGTCAACATAGCAAAACTAAGTGCCAGTTTTAACAGAGGTGAAGGAGATTTCCACTCCATTACCAGCCTCACAATCCTGCCACACCCATTCCCTAAATGGAAACTGAATGGGTATAAAACAAAATCAATGTTACCTGTTCTGCTCCCACTGTTGGTGTGCGGATGCAATACTAACCTGTTTTGCATACACATATTGACTCTCATCATGGCACTGGTTCCAAATGCATCATGATCTCCGAGTGGTGAAGGGTCTTCCAGACCAGGAAAAAACTCAGGGAATACAATGGCTGGGGCCAAAAAAAGCCCAGAAAAGTAAATTTTACGTGCTTTTGCTTTAATTCTTTCTGAGTCAGGATCAGCATAGGAACAAGGGTAGTGCTCTCTGCTGAGTACCACAAGCAAACTGTGGGTTTTCCTAGCCCTATCCTGCTCTGAATTTCTGATTTTTCTTCTAACCATTTCCCTCAGTGGCCAGGAACATTCTCTCAGTTGCTTAAAGTAAGCGGCCTTCCACCATTGATCAGGTAATTGCCCTGGCCATTTTAAGTGGAAAACTTGTGTTGATCATACTTCTGAAACTTGGCAACTAACTGGTTGACTAATTCCATTATTCACTTGTAGCTTTAATGAATTAGGTTTTAATACATTAGCTCTTTTTGAGTCTTTGGCCTTAAAATGCCTTTCCTGAAAAATTGGAAGATGCCTATTTTATCCCTTGATATTTACGGTCTACAAATGGAGTTAAAGGATAACATAGCTTTAGAACATACATTTAATTCCTGATTAATGCAATCAAAAATAAACTTGCATTTGGTCTCTCTTAAGAGATAAATCTATATATTACTCCTGTGACTGTGAAGCTATGCCACTCTTTGTTTTCAGGCAGCTTCACAGCCTGGTTTATTCTGTTCTTTCGGAAGTCCAACAATAGTCTAAGCTCTTTCTTGGGTCATTCCAAAGTGGAGGTTTTTGAATTTTACAGTCAGTTAACTTCCAATTCCACCTGGGCCACTGTGTGTACTTTATGTTTCACAGCAGAGAAGTATGACTCACAGGACATAGGCAATTCCTCCCCCTACTCATTGATAGTTTTGATGAGATTTCAAACCCTTATTATTTCCATCACTCAGGGCGTGACACCCCATTCCTTCCCTTGATACCCACTTTAGATTACAAACTGGGAACATTGTAGCTGATGAGATAATGGGAACTGCAGATGCTGGAGAATTCCAAGATAATAAAATGTGAGGCTGGATGAACACAGCAGGCCAAGCAGCATCTCAGGAGCACAAAAGCTGACGTTTCGGGCCTAGACCCTTCATCAGAGAGGGGGATGGGGAGAGGGAACTGGAATAAATAAGGAGAGGGGGGAGGCGGACCAAAGATGGAGAGTAAAGAAGATAGGTAGAGAGGAGAGTATAGGTGGGGAGGTAGGGAGGGGAAGGATCAGTCCAGGGAAGACGGACAGTCCGGAGAGACCACTCTCTCCTTGACTCCCTTGTTCGCTCCACACTGCCCTCCAACCCCACCACACCCGGCACCTTCCCCTGCAACCGCAGGAAATGCTACACTTGCCCCCACACCTCCTCCCTCACCCCATCCCAGGCCACAAGATGACATTCCACATTAAGCAGAGGTTCACCTGCACATCTGCCAATGTGGTATACTGCATCCACTGTACCCGGTGTGGCTTCCTCTACATTGGGGAAACCAAGCGGAGGCTTGAAGACCGCTTTGCAGAACACCTCCGCTCAGTTCGCAACAAACAACTGCAACTCCCAGTCACAAACCATTTCCACTCCCCCTCCCATTCTTTAGATGACATGTCCATCATGGGCCTCCTGCAGTGCCACAATGATGCCACCCGAAGGTTGCAGGAACAGCAACTCATATTCCGCCTGGGAACGCTGCAGCCTAATGGTATCAATGTGGACTTCACTAGTTTCAAAATCTCTCCTTCCCCAACTGCATCCCTAAACCAGCCCAGTTCGCCCCCTCCCCCCACTGCACCACACAACCAGCCCAGCTCTTCCCCCTCACCCACTGCATCCCAAAACCAGTCCAACCTGTCTCTGCCTCCCTAACCAGTTCCTCCTCTCACCCATCCCTTCCTCCCACCCCAAGCCGCACCCCCATCAACCTACTAACCTCATCCCACCTCCTTGACCTGTCCGTCTTCCCTGGACTGACCTATCCCCTCCCTACCTCCCCACCTATACTCTCTCCACCTATCTTCTTTACTCTCCATCTTCGATCCGCCTCCCCCTCTCTCCCTATTTATTCCAGGTCCCTTTCCCCATCCCCCTCTCTGATGAAGGGTCTAGGCCCGAAACGTCAGCTTTTGTGCTCCTGAGATGCTGCTTGGCCTGCTGTGTTCATCCAGCCTCACATTTTATTACATTGTAGCTGATGTTGAGCATCATTGTATCAGAGGCCCTAAGAGCATTGCTTAGTATGGTTGTACTAAACAAATGTTAAAAAAGAAGTGATTGAGAAAGAAACAGGTTAAAGGTCTGATGAAGGGTCTAGGCCCAAAACGTCAGCTTTTGTGTCTGATGAAGGGTCTAGGCCCAAAACGTCAGCTTTTGTGCTCCTGAGATGCTGCTTGGCCTGCTGTGTTCATCCAGCCTCACATTTTATTATCTTGGATTCTCCAGCATCTGCAGTTCCCATTATCTCTGAGGTTAAAACAGTATGCCAGTTTCACTCTCTCTTGAAATGCAGGAAAAGACTCAAATCAAATGAAACAATTGTAATCTGATATGTTTAGTTTCATATGCATAGTTTATCATTCCTAACTTTGTTGAGCAGTTGTTTCATGTCAGGAGAGGAAGCGAAGAGGAACAAAAGCTTCCCACACGCAATTTGCAGCAGTAAAAGTGAAGTAGGATAAAATGAGGCAGAGCCGCAGGCCAGCAACAAACTCTTTGAGAGTTATGTTAATGAGTCATGTGAAATTCAATGCAGTTCGGTTGCTCCCCATGCCAACATGCCGCGGATTAGCATAAATGGGAAAAAAAAACGAGGCGTTAGTCTGGCTTGCTCTTGTTGAATTCTTAGGACTGGATTTATCTTTGGGCTCTGAAAATCTCGGCCTGATCAATTTTGCACATTTCTTTATTGCATCCGTCTGTGACTTTGGCCGGAACTGTTGACTTTTCATAAGGGCATTTTGCGATAAACGATAAAGTGTATGAGCAAGACTGATTAAAAGGCTCCCCTCAGTTCTCCAACACGGCTGCCTCCCACCACCCCCACCCACCAAGGCACCCTAAAACTCAAGTTTCACTCTCACCCACCCTCATGCGATCCCAAGACCTCTCAAATTATCAATGCATACTTATGTCGACACAGATTGCCTATTCTACCCGTTTCTCACTTCGATGAGCCATGCCACCCCATGCTCCCAATAATATCCCATATGATTATTGTGCCCCCTTGTATCAATGGCTAATAGCCATAATATAGCCCTCAGTATCCATGTAAATACAATAGGATTTGTTAAACTAAAGGTCAAACAAAAAGGACCATGAATTCAAATACACCACTAAAAGGTAAAGTTACCATAGATTTGACAGACCTGGAATTGCTCTCTTACGAGAGAAAGTTGATTAGTTGTTGTGGTTTAACCTGTCGGTCAAACAAGGGGAAAGGGTGAGAAAGAAAGTCCCTCATGGTAATCTCAGGAATGGAACTCATGCTGCTGGCATCACTCTGCATTGCAAACTAGCCATCTAGTGAACTGTACTAACCTGTCCCATCCCTCAAACTCAAAAAAAACTGCAATTGATACTGGAAAGGAATAAAATGATTATGGTGTATAAAACAAGTATAATCCTTTAGTATCTAATTTTGTTTTAATGAAATAAGGAACCACATTAATGCATATTCTTATTAAAGTCTCCTCAATATTTAAATCATTCTTTGATCAATTGGCCATCTGTTTTGAGACTCCGCCAAGTATTCGTAGTACCACAGCAGGTGTAACAAAAGCTTCCAGCTAGATTGCTTGAAATTGACAGCGTAGAAAGAAAGCTATTTACATTTCAAAGCAATGGGGCCTGCCTATCATTGAAGGGATGCAGAACAGAATTTTATTTTTATATTCAAAAGCCTGTTTCCTTTTTAAACAGCTAAAGCTATCAGTCAATTTAAAATTTAAATGTCAGCAGAAAATATGGCAAAACTGAGGATGCCAGGATTAGAAAATTTATATTTTAATGCTGAATGGTGATTCCGACAATTGAAAAAGTGCTGCAATGCCTGACAATATTTATATATTTCAAGTCAGTTCCATTGCTGAGCAAATTCTATTGACAAACAACTGCATTAAACCGTTTTAACTCTCCCTCCCATTCCCTGGGTGAATGTCCACCTTGGGCCTCCCTCAGTGTCACAATGATGCCAAGCGCAAACTAGAGAAACAACACCTCATATTTTGCCTTGGGAGCCTACAGCCTGCCGGCCTAAACACAGAATTCACCAGTTTCAAAATCTCCCCACCTCTGGCCTCATCCTCTGTCCAATCCTCCCTCTCATCCCTGCCTCCTTGACCTGACACTACGTTTCCTTCCCCTGCGTCTCCTTTCACACCTATCTGCCCTACACTTCTCATGGACTAATCCCCACTTCCCCTACCTGTATCCATCTATAGCCATCCCACCTACCTTCCCCTAGCCATATCCCTCTTTCGTCTACAAAAACAAAGTTGCTGAAAAAGCTCAGAAGGTCTGACAGCATCTGTGGTGGAGAAAACAGAGTTAACGTTTTGGGTCCGGTGACCCTTCCTCAGAACAGAGGAAGGCCTCTTTCCTCTGTTTATTTCCAAGCTTCTATCCCTCTCCTCAGCCATGATGAAGGATGTAAATTTGAAATGTTGAATTTCTTGCTCCTCTGATGCTGCCTGACCTGTTGTGTTCCTCCAGCTCCACACTGTATTGACTCTGACTCTCGTCTGCAGTTCTTGCTATCTCTGAGTGCATTAAAATCACACCTACATTACAACACAGACTCTGAAGTGACATTTTAAACAAATACATTACTTTCCAGTGACCCCCACAACAGGCACCCTGATCCTAGAAGAGGTGGGCCATGTTTTGCACCTCGTGTCTCCCTAACACACAAGACCAGACAAAAAATTGTATTGGGTCAGGAAGACACAGAGAAATTGCTTTTCCAATTAAAATATCTAAGTTCACTGTTTTTCAACTGGATTCACAACTACTTTAAGAGTTTCTGGATGTGAGTTTGCTCGCTGAGCTGGAAGGTCAGCTTACAAACATTTTGCCACCATTCTAGGTAACATCATCAGTGAGCGTCCGGTGAAGCACTGATGTCATGTCCCGCTTTCTATTTATCTGTTCAGGTTTCCTTGGGTTGGTAATGTCATTTCCTGCATTGGTGATGTCATTTCCTGTTCTTTTTCTCAGAGGGTGGTAGATGGTCTCCAAATCAATGTGTTAGTTGACGGAGTTCCGGTTGGAATGCCACGCTTCTAGGAATTCTCGTGCATGTCTCTGTTTGGCTTGTCCTAAGATGGATGTGTTGTCCCAATCAAAGTGGTGTCCTTCCTCATCTGTATGTAAGGATACTAGTGATAGTGGGTCATGTCTTTTTGTGCCTAGTTGATGTTCATGTATCCTGGTGGCTAGCTTTCTGCCTGTTTGTCCAAAGTAGTGTTTGTCACAGTTCTTGCAAGGTATTTTGTAGATGATGTTCGTTTTTCTTGTTGTGTGCATAAGGTCTTTTAAGTTCATTAGCTGCTGTTTTAGTGTGTTGGTGGGTTTGTAGACTACCATGATGCCAAGAGGTCCGAGTAGTCTGGCAGTCATTTCCGAAATGTCTTTGATGTAGGGGAGAGTGGTTATGGTTTCTGGGCATGTTTTGTCTGTTTGTTTAGGTTTGTTGCTGAGAAATCGGCAATCTGAGAATTCGTTTGAAGTTGACGAACAGTCAATGGGGAACTTCAAACCAGCATCTAGAGGAAAACAACACATACGGACCAAATACTGAACTACAGAAGCAACCATCCCAACACCCACAAACGAAGCTTCATTAGAACATTATTTCAATGAGCCACCACACACTGCAGCACAGAGGAACTACGACGAGCATAAGAAAACCACCAATACAGCGTGTTCAAAAAGAACGGGTACCGAATGAACACAGTCCGCCAATTTCTCACAGGAAATGACATCACCAACCCAAGGAAACCTAAACAGATAAATAGAAAGCAGGGCATAACACCAGCGCTTCATCGGTGGCTCACTGATGATGTTACCTAGAATGGTGACGAAATGTCTGAAAACTTCCAACTCAGCGAGCAAACTCACATCCAGAAACTCAGCCTGAGCTACAAATCTTTCAAAACTTTAAGAGTTGAAAATCCAGTCTTTTTATTCTGAAAGCACATTGAACTTGATGGGTTTTAATAGAAGCTGAGACTTTCTTAAAATTTCCTTCATTCCACCAGCATTTATTTTTGATCCCAAGTTGCTCTTGAGAGGGTGATGGCGAGCTTTCTTCAGAAGCACTGTAGCCAATTATCCTTGTTGGTGATAAAAGGTTTCAGATCTAGAAGGTGCTGTACCTTATTGCTACAATATGTTCTGTGGATAAAACACTCTGAAGTTATAATGTGCCAGAGACAGAGAATGCGAGTGTTTAATGTGCATTTTCAGTTCTATTTTAATGCCAATGTACAGAAGCCTTTTCGTTGAAATAACCTTTAATGCACATTTGATTATTTTCTTTCCCAGCTATCCTTCCAAGATAGGTGATCATTGTCTTTATTCCCAGAACATTCCCAAATGCAGAAGCCCTAGTATCGTAAGCCTAGAGATTGAATCTACCAGACCAGAATTCAAGAGTCTATATTTTCATTGTTTCCAATTCCCAATCCAAAGAAATTCTTTACAAATCAAGGTAGTTTAATTGTAGTTTTTGGTGGAGTATCACAAGAATTTCATCATGCAATTGAGATCCACTTTGAACAGCTAATAAATTCAAAATACACAATTACAAAGCTGCACGTACTTAAAAACTGTATACTGCATTTAAATCTTGATTGACCAATATGTGTATTTTAAAGTATTAACACCTGCAACTTTTTCACTGCCAAAGAAGAACATAGTTTGATGAAAACATTCAGTGCATGGGAGTATTTTTCTCATTGGAGAGTAAAAAGGAGTGGTAATGCATCGGCTCCCCATTTTCACCTCACCAAACATTCCTTCCATTGAAAATCAATAAAAATCATGAGAGATGTAAAATAAATTTTGATTCACCATCACCCAGATTAGATGCAAACAAAGGGAGAAGTAAGAAATATCAAAATAAGAGGTTTACAATACCAGTTGCCAAAAGGTCTATGATTAGTTCATCCCAATTAGTCTAGTATAGAGAACAACATTGAACAAAAAAAATGCAGAAACTTATAAAACAGAACATACAACAGAATATACAATTACATCTTTGGTAAGCAATATTTAAATCTAAATGAGGTGAACAATATCATTCTTCATTATGCAACATGTTGATTAGAGTGCAGGACAGACATGTCCCTATGAAAATAAGCGATAGAAAGGGGAAGATAAGGGAACTATGGATGACAGGTGAAATTGCGAGACTAGCAAAGAGGAAAAAGGAAGCATACATAAGGTGTAGGTGACTGAAAACAGACGAAGCTTTGGAAGAATATTGGGAAAGTAGGATCAATCTAAAGTGAGGAATTAAGAGGGCTAAAAGGGGTCAGGAAATATCTTTAGCAAACAGGGTTAAGGAAAATTCTAAAGCCTTATATTTGTACATAAGGAGCAAGAGGGTAACTAGAGAAAGGATTGGCCCACTCAAGGGCGAAGGAGGGAATTTATGCGAGAAGTCTGAGAAAATGAGTGAGATTCTTAACGAATGCTTTGCGTTGGTATTCACTGAGGAAAGGGACACAATGGATGTTGAGGTTAGGGATAGATGTTTGATTACTCAAGGTCAAGTTGGCATAAGGAATGGGGAAGTGTTGGGTATTCTGAAAGGCATTAGGGTGGACAAGTCCTCAGGTCCGGATGGGATCTATCCCAGGTTACTAACGGAAGTGAGAGAGGAAATAGCCGGGGCCTTAATAGATGTCTTTGCAGCATCTTTTTGCACGGGAGAGGTCCCAGAGGACTGGAGAATTGTGAATGTTGTCCCCTTGTTTAAGAAGGGTAGTAAGGTTAACCCAGGTAATTATAGACCGGTGAGCCTGACGTCAATGATGGGGAAGCTGCTGGAGAAGATATTGAGGGATAAGATCTATTTACATTTAGAAGAAAATGGGCATATTAGTGATGGATAGCATGGTTTTGTGCAGGGAAGGTCATGTCTTACCAACTTGATAGAATTCTTTGAAAAAGTAACAAAGTTGATAGATTAGGGAAGGGCTCTGGATGTCATATACATGGACTTCAGTGAGGCATTTGATAAGGTTCCCCATGGTAGGCTGATGGAGAAAGTGAAGTCGCATGGGGTCCAGGGTGCACTAGCTGAATGGATAGAGAACTGTCTGGGCAACAGTTGTATTGGAAGGATGTTTCTCAAAATGGAGAACTGTGACCAGCGGTGTTCCACAGGGATCCGTGTTGGGCCCGCTGTTGTTTGTGATATACGTAAATGATCTGGAGGAAGATGTAGATGGTCTGATTAGCAGGTTTGCAGATGACGCTAAGATTGTGGAGTAGCAATGAAGGGTACTGTCGGAAAATGCAACATAATATAGATAAATTGGAGAATTGGGCGGAGAAATGACAGATGGAGTTCATTCCAGGCAAATGCTAGGTGTCGCATTTTGGAAGATCTAATTAAAAGAGCGAACTATACAGTAATTGGAAAAGCACTTGAGAAAATTGATGCACAGAGAGATCTGGGTGTTCAGGTCCATTATACCCTGAAGGTGGCAACACAGGTCAAGAGAGTGGTCAAGAAAGCTTACAGCATGTGTATATGTATGTATACATAAATTCCATGGCATTAAGTGATGTGTTGATTTAACGTGTGAGTTTTAACTCTTAATTGTTATCATGCAGTAAACTTTAAATATCTGAACTTTGGTTATCCATATTCCCTTTGTGTGTCATGGGTTTCAGAAATTATTTCAGCCAGCTCAGGGACGATTGACTGTTTTTAATTGAAATTTTAATGGGCTTTGGATAATGAATTTCGTTGGATAAATAGTTGCCATATGAATCCCAACTCTTGTCATGATTTTAAATTAAACCTGAAAATCTTCAAGAGCGCACACAGGTACGATTCAGTTTTTGTGAAACATACTTCTTGGAGGAATAGCTTTATTATTGTGCTAGAGGAAAGAGCAGAGACAGAGATTGAAGAGGAGAGGTAGGGACAGAGAGGAGAAAAAGGGAAAGAAGAAGGAGGGGGTTGGAAAGGAAACTCAGTGTGATATATAATAGCCTGCTATTTAATAGTTTCCATTTTCCCATCATTTCCAGAACATAAAGTTAGCTTGAAATTGATTATTTTTAAATTACTGATGAATTTAGGATTACTTTCATATGTTTCATAGTCACAAACACTTGTATAAATTCCAGGTATTAATGAGAATGACAGGTATTTTCAGAGAATTAAATGAAGAAACAATAATGAGCACATAAAGACAACTTCACATTTTGGTGTCAATTGATTTTACAAACTAGAATTCATACTGAAATTAATATTTGAACCGTGTAATTTCAATCATCCTTCTTATTTGCTCTATAAATATCAGAAATATGAATTGGACATAAGCCTCCAGGCACCTGTCTATAGCGGCAAATCTATGACAATGATGTCAGAAAAAATGTTTTCTTATTTTGCAGCATAAATACTTTCCGAATAGCTTTTGATTGGTAAGTTAGCCAAAAGAGGAATGTGATGGGTAGTTCTGAAGTCAACAAAAAATCAGGAGTAATTTAGTTAATTTCACCTATTTTCCATAATCACAAATTCATATATAGCTCTACTGACTGTTTTGAGTATAATTCAAAATTGAGGATTTAAATCTTCACAGGTCGATCAGTAGGTGTGTCCACCACAAGCAACAGGACGTTTGTAATATATCAATATGGTTTTTATGCTTCTGCATACATTGTAGTAATAGCTCTCTGTTTCTACAGGCTGTTATTCTTCAGTGTGATAACAGGTTCTTGTACCATGCCTGCAACAAGCTATATGGGCATTCCTATACTTCTCATAGTAGGTGTCAGGTTTAATTAGCATTGCTCCCACTGTAGATTCTCACATAATTGGAGCAAGAATAAATGTAAAGTTGCCATAGTCCAACTGGACTATAGCGCTGCTTCCGCATTCAAGGAAGTGACACCTGGTGGTGGTTTAACCTGAGAGACACCATACCACAGGCAAGAGGAGATGTTGAGATGGAGAATCATTCATGGTAACCAGTGCTGGTGTGTCATATTATACCTACATTGTAGGCATTGATCTGCACTGCAAACCAGCTGTCCAGGCAACTGAGCTAACAGGCATCAAAATTTCAGTGCACATGCCAGTGTGTTTGATTTCTAACCCCCTTGATCTCTCCCCCTTAGGGGGGCCAATCACAATGCTGGAAGTTGAGGAGAACCACAAATGAGGCAATGTCCCATCATCTTAAAAGCACCCAGAATTTTACAGACAGACCTGATGAGTGAGGCTTTATGGTGAGTATGATGTAAAGACCAAACTGTTTTATTTTGTGGACTAAAATGGAAAGAGGATTGTTTTAAAACCAAAGGTTATGGGAAAGAAAAGGTTGTACTTTTATAAAGCAAGTTACTGAAACTGATTTTAAGTTGTGTTTTTATTGCTGTTCAAGCAATTGGAGGAGTTGCTTGTGGGTGTACCCATATTGAGAGCTGAGTACAAAATCAGATTTGGCTGCTGGGAGTTGTGACCAGTTGAGGATCCCAAAGGCTATCAACCTGACAACAGCTATCTGATTGGCTCCTGGGTAGCACAACAACTTGTGGTGTGAACAAGACTGGCAGATACCTGAAATACTAAATGGACAGTTGGTGTAGCTCCCTCTTTCCCTGCTAAAATACTTAAAGTCTGAAGAAATCTGATTTTCCCACCAGATACTGTAAGCTGTCGCTTTTAACCAATGAAGTAGAGACTTCATAATTCATGAACCAGTTGCTCTGTGCCTCCTACTGATAAGTGAACAAGCTGAAACATTTGGGAAATGGAAGGGTTTCCTCCATCAAATTCTGATGATTAGCATCATTTTCCTGCTCCCCTCCACCCATATCACCAACACGTCTTTCTCTGCCTGTATGTATGTGTGGCGGAGTGTCTTGGAAGAGGGTTGGAGTCTTAGTTATTAGGTCAACAGTTCATAGTTGTTTACTTCTAGCTAAAAGCTATTTATTTGTAATAAATTCTTGTTAAGCACAGGAACCTGGTTCATTTTATCTGTTAACCTGAGTCTACCAGACAAGTAAGTTTGGAAATTTTGTGTCCATTGATAAGCCTTTACGACTATTGTGAGGACTCTGGGAATACTTGGGCTTATTTCCAGTGCACTATCCTGGCCAGTCATAGCAAAGGAGCCTGACTTTGTTTCATATAATTTTATTTGTACTAGATTGTTGTACATTTATCAAGTTGAAATACACTGAAGTACTAAATGAATAAATAAATGTCATAACATAAATATTCAAAAATCTCATAAAGTGTTGCTAAGAAATTTATCCCATTACTTCACAATTTTACATAAAAAATCATCTTGAAATCTCCTCTTGCCTATTTGAAGAGTGAGCTTCCCAACATTTTATCAGAGCAGCCTGTATACTTACATATCCATTCCATTGCCTCAACATCCTTCCTACAGTTCTGGCAAACAGTACTCTACACCTCCCACAAGTGTGAAAAACAAGTGTTTGTCATTAATCTCTGTTTTTTGCCTGAGTTACTGTCCCTTCGATCGTGTGGGCTTTAATTTTGCTAGCAAGTCCCTTTAGCGGAATTTTGTCAAACACCTGTTGCAAGTCCATATTCACGTTTACAATAGTATTTAATGAAAACTTTCTGTGTCAAAGTACACAACTAAGTTAGTCAAACACACAAGTTAACTTTAAGAAATCATGTTCTGACTTTGAACAATAACCCTTACTTTTCCAAACAATAGGGAAATGTTACCCATACAATTTTCTCTAAAAGATTAACCTTACCAAAGTCAGATTGACTATCTTTCATTTGTCAGGTTTACACTTTATCTTTCTTTTAAAACAAAATTAGGTCATAACATCTAGATTCTACCATCTTCTGATGATAATGTAATATCCAACATGGATTGAGCCAGAAGTTCTTAAAGTTCCATTCTCATTTCCTTCAGTAGCCTCGGATGCATTCTATTCTGACAAGGTGACATCTCTACTTTGTGCATTGTTAAACTTTTAAGTCGCCCCTCCATGTCAATATTTGTACTATTCAACATTGTTGCTTATCCTTTCTGTTAGAATGATAGCCAATTCCTCTTAGAGAAGAAAAATGCAATATTTTAATTGAAGGCCTTAATCACAACCTTTGCCTCCCCAAAAAAAAATATTTCCAGTCCCTAACTAGCTTTGATATTTTACTCTACACTTAATACTTATTCTTTGGAAGCCTCCCATGTCTTCATTACAATTTTTTGATTCTAACAAATGAAAGCAAGATTACTTTCCAACTAACTGAGCTTAGCCCTCCACCAACTAATTTACTTTATTCACAATTGGATCATATTCTTTTCATAAACTTTCTAAACCTGATGATATTGTGATTCTTGTACCTAAATATTCTCCTACTGAAAGGTACTTCAATTATCCCACTGTATTACCAGAACTAGACATAACACATCTACCTTTCTCTTTGGACTGGAATAATAACATTTCAGGAATTCTTCCATCTCTTTTCTCTTGTTAACATCCCAATCTAAATTGTGATAGTTGAGTGTCCCATATTACTGATACGTGGTTCTTGTATCTTTTTTGTAATCTTCCTGCAAATTTTCTCCTCCATACCTTTTCCACCATTTGTAAGAAGTAGCATAATAGCTGCTGTAATTTCTCAATTCACCAACTGTCATTACCACTGTATTTCCAAGCAACTCCATGAGAAGAGACTCCAACTTCTGATGTACAGTTCTCACTGCATTAGATTTGCCATATGAATTCCATAGCTATTAATTCAAGTCTGAGACTGAACAGTTTGGGATGAATGGCTCAACTACTAACTTCCCAGAGTATCTCTAGCATCTTTAACAAACAAGTCAGGATTGTGGTAGAATAATTTCCATTTGACTGGGTGGGAGCATCTGTCATAATGTCATTAGGAAGCTCAACACCATAGAGCAGTTCATTAGCTTGTGCACTACTCTAAACATTCACTGCCTCAAACATGAGTGTACAATGAATCCGTGCTATCTACAGGGTCAAACAATTCAACAGAGCCCACTATCACCTCACAAGTGATCTAAAATGGGTAGTATTACTCATGGCCACATTCAAGAAGTAATTAGTAAAATAGAATTTGTCTTTGAGTAAATTCAATAGTCAATGTCGGACATTTTGCCAGACGTTATTGACATATCACAAACGTAAGTGTATTGGTAACTCCAACAAATGTTGAATAATTAATGTCACATGAGCAAACTCAGAAGCTTGCTGATGGAGTTCATTTGGAAACTTATCAGATTGCCAGTGTTATTTGGAAGCTGGATCTGAAGCGGCACTCTTACAGTTATAATCAACACTTGGCAATGTGCTGAATTGACTTAAAAGAGGACAAGTTGACGTATCTGGAGCCCTACATCCTCAAATGGTGCAGGTACCAGTGAATGGCAATCATTTCTGTTCATACGACAGTTAGAAGATCATAAGCATAATCATTTTTGAAGAAACAACTGAAAATACAAGATCTAATTCTAAACGGGGAGCACGAGTGGAAAATGTGTAAATATGTACATCTCACTGAAAGTGGTAGGATATGGTGAGAAATGAAGACGTTATTGGACCATGGGGAGCCCTGCTTTCTTATAAATAGGGGAATAGAGTGCATTTACCTGATGCTAAACCTTTATAAAACAATGATTTTGCCTCAACTGGAGTAGTATGTCCAGTTCTGGTCACTACACATTAGGAAGAATGTGATAGAATTTGAGAGGGTGCAGAAAGGATTCACAACGGTAGCTCCAGTGATGATGAGCTTTGTTCACATGGATTTTTTTTCTAAACTGGAGCTGTTCGCATTGGTGAAATAAGATTTAGTGGACATTTCATAGAGCTATTCAAAATCATGAGGAGTCCAGATTAAGGAAACAAGAAGAATTGTTTCTTTCAGTGTAAGGGCCAAAAGTCAGAGAACAGCAATTTAAGGAGGTTGGTAAAAGAAGTGACTGTGACATGAGGGGAGGGCTTTTTTTTGCAAAGTAGAAAGTGGTTAGGATTTGGAATACACTGCTAGAGTTTGTGGTGGAGATGATTTAAGTGAAACTTTCAAAGAGAATTGGATAATATTCTAATGAGGTGAAATTTGCAGGACTATAGTGAAAAAGTGGGATAGCATTTGCAGACAGCCAGCATAGAAACAATGGGGTTGTGAGGTCTGATCCAGCAGTCATAGTGTCCCTACCTCTGGGCCAGGAGACCTGGCTTCAAGTTCACTAGCTCCAGAGGCTTGCAATAACATCTCCAAACAGGTCAATTAGTGGAAACTAAACAGGCAAAAAAAAAGTCACACTGTGAAGTCTGTTGTGGTACATTGGCAGTGTGCCTGTCTTTGAGCCAGGAGCTCCAGGTTCAAGTTCCACATGTTCCAACAGTGTGCAATGATATCTCTGAGCAAGTCTAGTGTAAAATATCATAGATACATTGGATTTTTTTGTGTTGTATATATTCTATGATGCCAGGTTCTAATCATCATGTTGCTCAGCGAGACATCCAAGTAGCTGTCACTGCCTCGCATGGGCTAATAACTAATGCGCTTCAGTAATGTTGCAGGGTATGGTAGAATGCTAGACATTAGAGAAGGTGGGGAATAAATAAGCTAAGTCTCTTGAGTTGATTGTTCCAGTACAGATTTAGGGGGTACTTGATTTGAGCCAGTCATTGAAGGCTAACTTGGCAACATGATATCAGAGCCAATTATCATCCCAGTATCCTATAGTACTGTTTTATTAATAATGGGCTCATAAGGGGAACCTTTGATTTTTGACTCGGATTCTTACTTCTCATTTCAAATTATCCTGCATTACTTCTCCCCAGAAAATGTGCATGTACTTTGACACCATTCTCCTGATGACAACAACCCAAACCAAGGCACTAACTGATGGTGAGATCAAAGCTGGACAATCCAGACAATTTATACTCTGTGCTGGCATGTTGCATTTATTTTCATCAAAGTGAACACCCGTGTTAATTTGATCTGTACTCAGCAAGTCTGTTCTGTCTGGTTCTTGAGAACAACTGCCTGTGCTCCTAATAATACTTGGCCTTTCTCCCAATAGTGCACATTGTGCATTCAACATAGGCCTGTTAGTGGGAATTTAGCAGTATTTTCACTCAAAGACTCTTAAGCAGGACAGTTGGCTACATGTCAGAAACCCAAACAGCCAAAAGAAATGCAACAGGTAAGGATGCTGTAACAAAAAAGCATAAAAAGTTACAGCTCAATAAGTTGGTAGACTATGTTTTGTCCAACAGTGTTATTCTCAACTTTAGCAGTCAGAATAAATGCTTAAGCTTTATTGTATTGCCTGCCCTGTGAGAGAAAACTGAGTCCCATCCACATAAATCAACAAGTTTTTATTTTGTGGCTTGTTCACAGGATTCGATTGAGGATGAGACTTTTTCATTATTAAAATCAAGTCTCGTGAGAAATGCTTGAACTGAGAAAACATCATTTCACAAAAGTTTTTGAATTAAAAAGTCAGTCCTTTTTGGTCTGATTTTGAAGCTCATTAACCTTCTCTCTTTAAAGTATCTATTTACTGAAGTGTTTGGCAACTCAAAGTCACTTAAGATTGAACAAACTATAATACCTCTAATGCAGGGGTGAAGTGGTAATTGAGACGAGTCTATTTCTGATGTTTATCTAATACATTCTTTCAAACCAATGTGTATCAGGAGAAAAAAGAAAATCATCTTCAAAACCAGAGACGGGGGACAAGGCAACTTTTATTATTGATACTGTCAGGACACTTTCCTTAAAAAGGTAAAATTAAATATTCAGTCAACAATCCTACTGTTCATACATCAATATTGCTGCAGCAGGTAGCTATTTTCAAAGATGATCCTATTCTCCACAAGAATCTAAAGTTTTTAATCTTACTTTGTGTATATTTGGAAAATGTCCACAACTATTACCGTTCCCACACAAGTAGAACAGGTTTGCAATTTTAGTTTTTGTAGTTGTAGAATTATCTGACAATGGATCTGAAATTGCCATGACATCGGCTTGCATAGAATAGTTCAATTGTACTTTGCAAGTTTCTTCCTCTGTTATTCGAAAATCAACATTTAGTTATTTCAAATAAACAAATTTAAATCTCTGTTCAACCAACAGAAGAAGAACTTGACACATTTCTACTGTTCAGATGGAGTCTGAAAAATCATTCCATTGGGCATCTGGTGAAAATGGGATGAAAGTAACAGCAGATGGTGCAGCATAAATTAAATTGATCTTCTTATGAAGGAAGATTCAAATGAGCTACTTTATTTTAAATTTCAAGATTTAGCCAGCCTTGATGGAATGCATAGGAAAGAAAGTAACAGGCTTGATTTAATGGAAATGACTGATGTTTTGCGTGCCAGCTTAGGAGCTGTTGGAATCCTTGGATCCCCTCTTTTCCAAAGAACGACCTAACCAAGTGCTACTCAGGACCTTGAGTGGATTGTGGCCAGTCTTCTCCAAGGTGAAAGACCCCTTGGAATAAGATCTGGTTAAGAGCTGTAGGTAAATCAGAGGTCAGCAGTTCTATGGAACGGCATCAGCAGAGATATGAGGATTGTTGCCAGAATGACACCAACCTGAAGCATAGCATCATTGCTATACCCTAGGCCATGGATGAGTGATGGAGGGAGAGGGCATTGTATGAAGGAGGTGCATCAGCAATAAGCCATGAGCTGTGGGGTGTGCTATCAAGGGGAGGACAGAGGCTTTCAGTGGGTCACCCCTCCTGATGCTGGTCCTTTGATCAGGCACTTCATCATTTGCAAATAGATCTCTTAGCAGCTAGGGAACTCATATAGGTATCTGAATTAGCATGTAAAATGACACAGTCTAAGAATCCCTCAATGCCATACCTCATCCATACAATTAACAGGATCTAATAACGGTTAAATTCTGAACCCTGATAATGTAAAGAGCTGCATCTCATGGACTCTATTATACTCTGTTTTTACTATTTTTTTAGCATTTTATATTTCCTTGGAATAATTGACTGTAAAACCTAATTCAGTTTGGCACTTGGCTAGAAAGATCGAATGGAATGCTTACCTAAATTGGATAATTACACCATGTCATGCAAAATTGTTTTTGGATGAACTATACAACTATGACTACGTAATCTGAGACACCAGGAAGCAAATTGCAACTGTTCAGCTTTCAAACTGTGATATAACTACAGTCCAGTGTGAAACAAGTTTGAGGAATACCTGATAATGAAATGTGAGGCTGGATGAACACAGCAGGCCAAGCAGCATCTCAGGAGCACAAAAGCTGATGTTTCGGGCCTAGACCCTTCAGAGATGAAGGGTCTAGGCCCGAAACATCAGCTTTTGTGCTCCTGAGATGCTGCTTGGCCTGTTGTGTTCATCCAGCCTCACATTTCATTATCTTGGATTCTCCAGCATCTGCAGTTCCCATTATCACTGAGGAATACCTGAAATTTCTTATCAATATTTTGAACATTTTCAGGGAGAGAACATGCTTGCCATATCAGGCTTGCCAGCATGACTTGGAATGCATCAGGTTTTCACTGGTGAGACTGCACCTGGAGTACTGTGGATATTTCTAGTCCCCTTGTCTAAGGATGAATATACTTGCCACAGAAGTAGTGTAACAGAGGTTCATTCGACTAAGTCCTGGAAGATGAGGAATCTCAGCCTGCTTTCTCTGCAGTTTAGAAGAATGAGAGGCTATCTCATAAAAACCTTACACAATTTTTAAAGGATAAATAGTAGGATGCAGAAAGGACATTTCTCCTGCTGCAGGGCCTAGAACTGAGGACACAATCTGAGAACAAAAGGCAAACCATTTTAGCCTGAACAGAAGAAGAACACCTTCAGTCAGAAGCTCGTAAATCATTGAAATTTGCTACTCCACAGGTTGTGGAAGATCAATCCTTCAGTAAGTTTTGTACAGAAATTGATAGGTCTCTAATTACTATGAATATAAAGGTTAAAGAAGTAGAGCAGAATTATAGTGTTGATGTAGATGATCAGTCATGATTTGAAATGGTACAGCAGGCTTGAGAGGCTGAATGGCCTACTCTGAACCAATATTCTTTACTATGCTCCATTAGATGGGCACTGCTCATTTAATTGACTGAAGCACTGTGGAACTATAACTGAACTCCTACAGCTTTTAGATGCAGAGGGACCAGAAATTGCTACTGCTGTTTCAATTTTAAACATATGGTTAGAAGTATTATTTCTGGAATATAAAGTTCACTACCTTAAAGCCTGTCATACATCATTCAGAAAGATTGTTGAGAGTGAAAGTTATAACGTAGCGATTACTGCTGATGGTTAAGGATGATAGGTATTCATATAATATTCCACGGTTTCCTATTTTAATACTGGTATTAATACTTCCCGCAAATATTCACATGACATTCCTTTAAGCCTTCCTGTGCTAATACCAGTAACAGTAATTCCCAAATCAATAGTTCCAAGTCTACTCATGAAAAATAGCCTCTGCCTAATGGGATTTTTTTGAAGATGATTTAGATTTGGTAGATCAAATACAGAGGATGTTACATAGTTTTATTTTCATGATAATAACAATTGCTGGGTATGTGAAAGCTCTTGGAGATAAAGACACAATAAATTGGATAATATATTTGCTCCATAGTAAGAAGCTGAAAGGAACGATCAATGGTAATGGTGCTAATTGGATTGCCGTGACCAGAGGAGCATTTTAGAAGAACCTTTGCTGTTTGTATTGTGAATGATATCAATGAAATGATTAGCAATAAAACATCTCACCGTATTGATACTACCTATTTATGAGCAAAAAAGGTGGCTTATTCACCAGAAAGAATAGGATTGGGAAAAAAAATTGAAGGAAATTGATTAATTGACAGAGAAAAGAAAGACAGCAATGGTGATAAATCATTTGAATTCTGTGGTAATTCTGCTTTTAACACACAAGATGTTAAAATACAGCAGATGGAGTGGGTTATTTGCCCCTTCGTTGATACATAGCTGTTTGATCGATTCATAGATAATCACCTCCAATTTGTACACCATCAACAAATCCCTGATACCCTTCATATTCAAATTCTGTCTGTCTTTGCTTTCACAAAACTCTTCATCCACAGTCTTCTGGTGTGGAGTATTCTAAAAAAAACCCACAGCCTGTAAGTTCAAGAATTTTTTCCTCTTAAATTCAGAGTAACCATTCCTTTTTATAAAATGGTGATCCTAATTCTACAGTCCCAAACTAGAGAACCATCAGGCAGAATACCATGAAAGTGACTGGGGTCCAAATCATTAGCTAGGCCCCTCTGCTTTATGTTTCAATCAGAAACTTGACAGATTAACACTGGACACTTTCCCAAGATCACGGATTCTAGATGTCCAAATCCCAGCCACCAAGAGCTTTCTGGGTGATCAGAACCTTGAGTGAATTATAGCCAGCCTTCTCCAAGGTTGCCATAGATAATTGGAAGTCACCATTGGTGTAACATCACTCGAGGCCTACCTTCATTGTTGGGGTGGAGAGAATGGTTAGAGGGGTTTCAGAAACAAATGCCCAGTTGTCCACCTCCCTTTCCAGATACTGGGTCCCTGAAATCGGTGATGGGTGTTTTTGAACAAAGGCTCTTCTCCTTACACCTGTTATCCCTCCCTCTGCTCTGGGAAGTAAGCAAATAGCTATCTCATAATGCAACTCCTTTTAACAAATGATTATGCACCATGTTAAGTTGCTAGATTCCAGCTGCTGCAACTGGTTAACTAGCTGTGATTCAGGTTCAAGTGCAGCCATGTTATAACTCTGAATATCCTACAGTTCCAAAACTTTCACTCCTTTTAAATAAAGTACATCTTCTATTATAAGTCTAACAGGAAATTGGTGGAATGCTCAAATGTAAAAAAGCTGTGAAAATGTTTATGTTAGTTCCATGGAAAGGTCCATTGATCCACTGTTGGAGTTAAGGTGAAAGGACAATTATTACAATCTCAGCTGAATTTAATACTTGAAAAGTCACATATAAGTCAAATTGGCTTACTGGAGCCTAAACTTAGTTTTGTTTTCAATGTGGATGTCCGTTATTGAACACATTCCTAAGAGTCTGTTAATGTACTTCTAACACAAGAAAAAAAAAGTGTTATTAAACAAAAAAGAACTATAGTACATGAAACAAAAAGTTTGAAGAGATTCTATTACAGACATCTGCAAGTAATTCAAACTCTCACTGTGATTTATATCTCAACAATATACCTGCAGATACTAAACTCTAGTGGAGGGCTAACATTGTCTCCACACCATGGTTTCTTGTTCAGATTGGCACAGCTGCAATTGGCTTCTTTCTGGTGAATTACTGCAAATTCACTGGATACTTAACATTCATCTAGTATCACTTTGAAGTCACCCAGATGCATCATAAACTTAACTCACTATTATTTTAAACCAAGAGCAAACACACAAGTTCTCTGCGCTCACATTCCAGCAGTCTTTCTCCGGAACACTGACAACCTGACTTGTCAACTTTTTTCTCCCCTGGGCCCCTGCAACTCATACAATCATAGAATCTCTTCAACATGGAAGCGCACCGTCTAGATCCACCATCTGCCCTATCCTCTAACCCTGCATTTTTCACATTGCCCATCGTGCCCATGGATATGTAGGCTACTTAGCATGGCCAATCCACCTAACCTGCACATCTTTGGACAAGGCAATAGCACAGTCATTCTTTGAATTTACTGTTTCTTTTTAATGGACTGAACTGTGAACCCCAATTCTTCTTTCAGGAATATAAAGGATAAGATTACATGCAAACAAATGAGCCTCATGTTCCCCTTCGCCAACCCCACAGGATAATGTTGAAATGAAAGTCAAAGCCTTCTTGTCAAGCAGAACACAAAAGTATAAATCAAAGTTATAATTATACATTGATTTTTACATGTCGAGTCTTTTATAGAGCCCCAGAACCATCATAATTGGATAGACAAATCTCAGACAGCACAAAAAAACAATAAATGAGTAGATTTTTAGGAAATGAACTGAACGTGATAAGTGTGGAGCTGGGCGAACACAGCACACCAAGCAGCATCTCAGGAGCACAAAAGCTGACATTTCGGGCCTAGACCTTTCGACAGATGATGAAGGGTCTAGGCCCGAAACGTCAGCTTTTATACTCCTAATATGCTTGCTGTGTTCATCCAGCTCCATACTTTGTTATCTCGGATTCTCCAGCATCCACAGTTCCCATTATCTCTGAATGTGATAAGTTTTAGGTCATAAAGTCTGAGCATGCACTGACAGCGTTGAGTCCTTTATGTAGGAAAAACACACATTTGTTGTCATTGTCCACTCTGTAAAGTCAATGAATTAAAAATCATGGGGTGCAATTTGCTAATAAACATCCCTAGAGGCCAATCTCATAATGAGGAGTGCATTTTCAGAATGCTAGCAGAAGAAATTACTGCATGTACATTTGCAATGGCAATGTAAAACAAGATTACAAAACAAAAGATGTGGCATTAAACAAGTAAAATCAAGAAAAAGGCTTTAGATATAATGGTTGATTAGAATATTTAAAAACAACAGTCATTGCAAAGGCCAATTAAATGTTGTAAAGTATAAATAACTTTGAAGATCAAAGTCAAAGCAAGCTTTATCCAATTGAAACTAGTGTGTTAAGTAACAGATATAAAGAAAGACAAAGTGATTCAAAGTGGAATATAAAAAATGATTTCACGTGTTAAGTCATTGAGTTACAAATGAAATAAAATGGCTAAGTCCATCCTTATTAAAATCAAAACAATGCTGAAAGCAATATGTTGCAAGTTTATAAGGTAATGAAAGGATTCAATAAAATGTATTTGGAAAGGCAGGTCATGCAAAACGATAATTGGAGATGCAATAAACCTGACTATGTGCCATCAGTTAAATCTACAAATATGAAGTTGGGACTCTTTTGGGACAGTGGTAATATATTTACTTCTGAGTCAGGAGGGCAAGGATCAATCCCACTTGTTCAGAGGTGTCATCCATATCTGAAGAGTTAATTAAAAACATCTACAAAAACGTAGTAACTATTCCATAATTAGTCAGTTTTCAAATATATTGTATCTACTGAATATTAGTTCCAGTGTTCAAGAAGAAAGGTTCACCGGGACATTAACTCAGTACAAGAAAAAATAGTAACAATGTCAAGTTGAAGACTGAAAGTAGGGACAGGTTACCTTTCCAAACTGACTACTTAAATTTTGTGTAGATTCTTCCATGTAGTGATTTCCTTATTCTAATTTTAGATGATACGTAATCAGATTGATTCCTTTTTGAGTTATGATCATTTGACATTGAAACTAGGCTATCCTTTTACCCAATAAAAAAGATTGATCATTTTAAAATATTATGTCAGTACAAATTCACAGTCTGGTCAAATAGTGCAACAGCAAGCATTCTGAAAGTAATTGAGCCTTATTGAAGACCAAATTGAAATCAAGGTCATTTTTGTTAACCCAACTGAAGAAGGAAATTTGCATTTTTCACGATATTGAGACATACCAATCTCACCTTAACAAATTCTTATGATCTAGAAATAAAACAAGCTCATAGGATATACATTACAATATATAAGGCTTCTTTCAACAATTCAATTAGTATACCAACATGTTCCACGGTTGAGTAAACTTTGCAGGAAGTATAAAATAAAACACTTCTGCAAAAAAAAATGCACAATGAGAATGAATCAGCAGACTACAGAAAATGTAGCAGGGATGTGACCTGAGAAAAGAATCTGTTGTATAAGGTAATGATTGTGAAAGGATTCATGCTGCAGACTGCAATTAGCTCCACCTTCTCTGATGATCTGAAGAGAGCTACTTTCTTTATTTGTTCAAGGCATAATTACTCTGGAGAAGGTGGTGGTGGTGAGCTGTATATCTGAACAACTGTTAACCTTAGGGAGTAAAGACACCCAGAGTGTTGTTAGAGTTCAAGGATTTTGACTCAGCAACAGTGAATGAGTGCTTTGGGACGTGCATGACAGAAAGGGATTCTGCAGGTAGCAGCATGTATCTGCTGCCTTCACCCTTCTGGATGATCAAAGCTGCAGATTTGGAAGGTGATCTCAATGGAAATCAAGGGTAAAACTCTCCACTGGTTGGAGTCATACCTTGCACAACGGAAGGTGGATGTGATTGCTGGAGGTCATTTATCACAGCCCCTGGGCATCACTGCAGGGCTCCCTAGGGTTAGGATCCTCAGCCCAATGACATTCCTTCCATCAAAAGAATTACTGTGGCACAATTTTCAGAAAGTACAACTGGCTACAACAATGCATAGATGGTGAAGGAAGTAAACGCCAAATAAAGTGGATGGCACAAAGACCAAGTAGGCTGTTTTGGCTTGGATAGAGGCAAACTTCTACTGTGTTTCTGCAAAGTAATTTGGAGAGTGTTACATCATTTTCCATCTTTGTTCCAGTTGATATGATACCCTCCCAGAAAATGGGCAGGAATTGGGGAGACAGGAATGCAGTTGTTCAAGATTCTGATTTGCTCTTGCAGCCACAGCATTTATATGGCTTGTTCAGTTAATTTTCTAGTCTAAGGTAACTCCCAGAATGTCGACAGTGGGGGAATCTGTGATAGTAATGCCCTTGGACATCATGGCATGATGGCTGAATTTTTGCTTATGGGAGATAGTCATTGCCTGGCACATACAGCATGAATCTTACTTGCCACTTTTCATCTGAAATCTGGATGTCACTGAGGACATATTGACTGCTTCGATTTGTAAGGAGGCACAAACATCATCAACAAACATTCTCGTTTCGGACTTTGTGATGGAGAGAATGCCATTGATGAAATAGCTGAAGGCAATTGGGCTGAGGATCCGAACCAAAGGGAATCCTGTAGTGATGCCCTGGGGCTGTGATCTCCAGCTATCCCATCCATCTTCCTTTATGTCAGGTATGGCTCCAACTCGGGGAGAGTTTTACCTTTGATTCCCTTTAACTCCAATTTTGCTTGGGTTTCTTGATGCTATACTTGCTGAATATTTTATTAAGGGCTGATATTTTTTCCTCAACCTCTGGAGTTGGCCTGTTTTCTCATTGTGCAGACCAAAACTTTAATAAGACAGAATCTAAACAGAGAGACAGTGTACTTGTCACCTTTTAGCAAGTGTGCTTGACAGCTAGCTTGTCCTTTTTGGATTTTATAGAATTCAGATTTCACCATCAGTCATAGAGGGTTTTGAACCGATATCCCTGGAGTTTTAGACTCGGGTTCTGGATTACTAGTTCTTTAACATTACCATGGACCATACCAAAACTGAAAATTTGTGAATGGTGCTGGAGCAAAATGTGCCCAGTTCCTTGACTGCCTTTCCAACTGTTTCAGAGGCCATGGGTTCTCCCTCTCCATCAAGCTTTGAAGATACCTAGGCATCTGAGATGTTGCTGCCTCGATACCTTTGCTGCCTGAAGAGGAGAACAAATTCCTTCAGTGTAACTAAAGACGTGATTTGTGACAGATCTAAAAGGTGAGCTATTCTACATTACACACCTCACGTATCAGAGGCAGAGTTGGGGAAACCTGACTCGCCACTAAACTGCACCAGGAAGAGCTAAAGAAAAAGGCCTATGTCCTTGGACTTGAAGATGGACGGATGTAGTCATTGCAATGAGGTCAACCAGTTGGGCCTCATAGAATAGGAGCTCCCTCACTGGGGCGGTTAACCCCACCCAATCAGGGAACCCTGGATGCCAGATAAAAACAGGAGTGTCAGAGGTTCTGTCCAGTCACGAGAGCTGGCTCAGAGGAAGCTGGATCTGTGTCAGGTACTTTCCACATGTACATGAAGGGCAATTTGGTGATAGAATACCAGTCTCTGTGGAGTTATTTCAGTGTAAAATTGTGAAGGGATGAATTGCTCTCAAAGATAGATTTTGTTGGCTGTAGAATGCACTGTGGAAAATTGTGTCTATGGGGATGTGAAAATAGATACCATAGTCTAGTATTGATTTGCCATTTAGCACAGTGATGAGAGCTGACCAGTGTTCCAGATTTAGAATCAGTGGCTGGATGGCTCTGGACCATATTGTTCAAAGAGCATTAGTTGTTAGGTTTAAGTACAGAGTGGCCAAGCTGAAAATATTTTTTTAAGAAATTGCCTGTATTTGGTAACTGATTATGTTAGAACAGGTACAATTCAATGGATGAAGAGACAAATCGAAAGCTCAAATTTATTTTTCAACTTTTCCATTCTTGGGAAGTCTTGCAATGCACTGTAGCCATTTGAGTCATTTTGAAAGGAAGCCACTATTGCCATGCAGGAAACATAGCAGCCAACTTACAATCAGCAAGCTTCCATGTAGTAATTTGATTAAGGTCAGGTTTTACTGAAGTAATATGTGTTGAAATATAAATATTGACCTGAATGTTGGTTCAATACTCCCACTATTCTTCCTTCAACTAGTTTATTATAGGAGGAGGAGATTTGGCTTCAGTTTGGTGTTTGATCCAAAAGGCGGGATTTCTGACAGTGATTCTTTCCCTCAGTACTACAGTCACATGTCAGTCTCAATGTTGTGCTCAAGTGTCATCTGAGAATTGACTGCAAATCAGGAAGGAATGGTGCTACAAATTTATGTGGAGGTGCCGGTGTTGGATTGGGTTGGACTTGGTCAAAAGTCATACAATACCAGGTTATGGTCCAGCAGGTTTATTTGAAATCACAAGCTTTCATAGTGTTGCCCCTTCCTCAGGTGTACCACTACCAAATGATAAAATTTGACATGGGATGGAATGAGTCACAAATAGTAAATAACGGTAAAGCTGAGATCAAGAGGTTATGTATGGGAGAAATGCCAGATATGAAAGGGAATTGCAAAGAAGATTGCTAACAGTCTTAAAAAGAAAAAGAATTATGGATTGGAAATGTGGGTCACTGGTGAACCCTTTGTACTGATAATTTGTTAATGATATGTCCATTGGTGATTGATCTCCAGAATAATTTGAAACATTTCTCCAAATAAGATATTAAATTCTTGTATTCAACTATTGTTACTACATGAATTTTTGATTTGCTGAAGACCAACTTGTTTCAAGTTTGTTAATACTGCTCTAGTCTTCCAACAAGAGGCGAAGCCACATTAGATTTGGTACTGGGTAATGAGCCCGGCCAGGTGTTAGATTTGGAAGTAGGTGAGCACTTTGGTGATAGCGATCATAATTCTGTTATGTTTACTTTAGTGATGGAAAGGGATAGGCGTATACCACTGGGCAAGAGTTATACCTGGGGGAAAGGCAATTACAATGAGATTAGGCAAGATTTAGGGAGCATAGAATGGGGAAGGAAACTGCAGGGGATGGGCATATTAGAAATGTGGAGCTTATTCAAGGAAAAGCCCTGTGTGTCCTAGATAAGTATGTGCCTGTCCGGCAGGGAGCAAGCTGTAGAGCACGGGAGCAGTGGTTTACGAAGGAGGTGTGGAATCTCTGGTCAAGAGGAAGAAGAATGTTTATGTGAGGATGAGATGTGAAGGCTCAGTTAGGGTGCTTGAGGGCTACAAAGTAGCCAGGAAAGACCTAAAGAGAGAGCTCAGAAGAGCCAGGAGGAGACATGAGAAGTTGTTGGCGGATAGGATCAAGGTAAACCCTAAGGCTTTCTATAGGTATTTAAGGAATAAAAGATTGACGAAAGTAAGATTAGGGCCAATCAAGGACAGTAGTGTTAAGTTGTGTGTGGAGTCAGAGGAGATAGGGGAAGCATTAAATGAATATTTTTCAACAGTATTCACTCTAGAAAACGACAATGTTGTCGAGGAGAATACTGAGATTCAGGCTACTAGACGAGGTGGGATTGAGGTTCACAAGGAAGAGGTATTAGAAATCCTACAGAGTGTGAAGATAGATAAGTCCCCTGGGCCAGATGGGATTTATCTTAGGATCCTCTGGGAAGCCAGGGAGGAGATTGCCGAGCCTTTGGCATTGATCTTTAACTCGTCATTGTCCACAGGAATAGTACCAGAAGACTGAAGGATAGCAAATGTGGTTTCGCTGTTCAAGAAGGGGAGTAGAGACAACCCTGGTAATTATAGACCAGTGAGCCTTACCTCAGTTGTTGGTAAAGTGTTGGAAAAGGTTCTGAGAGATGGGATTTATAATCATCTAGAAAAGAATAAATTGATGAGGGATAGTCAGCACGGCTTTGTGAAGGGAAGGTCGTGCCTCACAAACCTTATTGAATTCTTTGAGAAGGTGACCAAACAGGTAGATGAGAGTAAACCGGTTGATGTGGCGTATATGGATTTCAGCAAGGCATTCGATAAGGTTCCCCACAGTAGGTTATTGTACAAAATGCGGAGAATGGAATTGTGGGAGATATAGCAGTTTGCCACACAGGTTGACGGTGCTGTTAGGAAGGCATACAGTGTTTTAGCTTTTATTAATAGAGGGATCGAGTTCCGGAACCAAGAGGTTATGCTGCAGCTGTACAAAACTCTGGTGAGGCCATACTTGGAAAATTGCGTACAGTTCTGGTCATCGCATTATAAGAAGGATGTGGAAGCTTTGGAAGGGGTGCAGAGGAGATTTACTAGGATGTTGCCTGGTATGGAGGGAAGGTCTTACGAGGAAAGGCTGAGGGGCTTGAGGCTGTTTTCATTCGAGAGTAGAAGGTTGAGAGGTGACTTAATTGAAACATATAAAATAATCAGAGGGCTAGATAGGGTGAATAGGGAGAGCCTTTTTCCTAGAATGGTGAAGGCAAGCACGAGGGGGCATAGCTTTAAATTGAGGTGTGAAAGATATAGGACAGATGTCAGAGGTGGTTTCTTTACTCAGAGAGTAGTAAGGGAATGGAATGCTTTGCCTGCAATAGTAGTAGATTCACCAACTTTAGGTACATTTCAGTCGTCATTGGATAAGCATATGGACTACATGGAATAGTGTAGGTTAGATGGGCTTCAGATTGGTATGACAGGTCGGCACAACATCGAGGGCCGAAGGGCCTATACTGTGCTGTAATGTTCTATGATCTATGTTCTATGTTCTATATTCCTTCCCCAGCTTGAGGATGGTGGTCTCCTCCCACCACTCCTATGAGAGTTAGCCTATCCCTTCCTATGCTATGTTAATGTTTGAAAAGCCCTTTTCCAACCTCAATACACTTCTTCCTTCTTCCCAAAACATTGCTACTTTCTTCTCTATTTCTTTTTATTTGCCTTGTGCAACTAATTACTCCTTCTCATACTCGGATTTATACGGCACAAAAACAGACTCTTCAAGCTAATGTGTCCTGTGCTGGCCAGACATCCTAAACTAACCTCATGTCATTTGCCAGCATTTGGCCCACATCCATCCAAACCCTTCCTTTTCATATACAATTCCAAGTATTTCAAATGTTGTAATAGTCCCCACCTCCATTACTTCCTCTTGCAACTCGTTCTATACATGCACCGCCTACTATATGGAAAGGTTGCCCCACAGGTTCCTTTTTAATCTGTCCCCTGTCACCTTAAAACCATGCCCTGTGGTTTGGAAATCCCTTACCCAGGGGAAAGGGCTTGGCTATTCACTCTGTCCGTGCACCTTGTGATTATTTAAACCTCTATAAGATTACCCCTCAGCCTACAACACTCCATGGAAAAAAAGCCCCAGCCTATTCAGCCTATCCCTACAGCTCAAATCTTCCAAGTCCAGTAACATCCTTGTCAACCTTTTCTGAACCCTTTCAAGTTTAACAACTCCAAGCATTCTCCTATATTTCCCCACCTTCTAAAATTCCAAATTTTTCCCCATTTTATACTCATGCTGCTGTGAGAAATTTTGCTGGTTACATAATTAAGAGAAGAATTTCTGTCAACACAGTGGTATTCATCCACAGTATGTTTGCAAATGGCTGCATCAATAGGATTTTTTTTGGTAGCTTTGCAGCAGCACTGAGTGGTAACAGAATTTGCACTGATAGTTACTCATCAGTGAAAATAATTTTCTTGATGTTACAATGGTTGCTGTCCAGTGACTCATGAGAAGTGGATATGTACATGGGGTTGGAGATAATGGGAACTGCAGATGCTGGAGAATCCAAGATAATAAAGTGTGAAGCTGGGTGAACACAGCAGGCCAAGCAGCATCTTAGGGGCACAAAAGCTGACATTTCGGGCCTGGACCCTTCATCAAAGAGACGTCATCTCTCTGATGATGGGTCTAGGCCTGAAACATCAGCTTTTGTGCTCCTAAGATGCTGCTTGGCCTGTTGTGTTTATCTAGCTTCACACTTTGTTATCACCTACATGGGGTTGCTCTTATTTTACCTGTTTCAAGGGCAGGCCAGCTCACTCTAAACTGGTGTGCCTGTTGAAAGTTGTTGCCACAATTTCTACTGAAATGTTTTACTGAACTAATATTAGTTGATGCATAAACAGTGCCCTGAACACTGGGAAAATATCCCCATTCTTCTTCAGTATGGTTTTGTGGAGGAGGGCAAGATTAAGCTTCTGTTTGTCTTTCAGTGTAGGAAACTACAGGACCTGTGTGGTCTACAGTGACAGAGGGAAAACACTTCCTGATCTAACGAGATATATCCTGGTTGTAGGTTATATTGACATGATGACCTGTCATAGACTTTGGGGAGAACCAGATAGTAGGTTTCACTTCGACATCCAAAATTGTTATGCCACAAGACTGTATGACATCATAGTGGGTGTTACCAAAGGCACTCATCATATTAACCCTTTCAGATCATTATGCAACAAGAATATCCCTGATGAGATATCGTAATGACACCACAATGACAGGATTCCTGCATAAACGATGGATCTTGTACAGGTGGGCACCGAGGTATTGTAAGCCAGTAAGATTCAAATGGATAGGTTCGCAACTTGTCTTCCAGTTGTAGAACTGGCTTCATGGATTAATCCCAAAGCAAAAGCCTTCCTGTTTTCACTTTTATCAAATTAAGTGAAGAGAAAAATATCACAAGCTGGAAGTCTAACCCATGGCATTCAGATGGAGGAGGAAAGGGGCAGAGGAAATTAGTAAGAAAAAACATCCAACTTGTTCAGGCAAAATTCATTTTGGAGTTTCAAATACCTCAGGCAGCATGTATCCTGTTTCCATGGAAACCTTCTGAATTCAGCATATGCATGTAGAGCTGAAGGACTTTTTTCAAAACCTGCATAAGCGTGCTATTTGACTTTTTTTTGAAATTGTAGTAATAGGCAAAGGTATTTGAATTGAATGAATTATTTCTTTTCAGCAACAATAGCTTTATTCTTCACAGCATTAACATGCAATGTTGAGTTTAAGAACACATCCTTAACACAGGTATTAATTCTTTACATTTGCTACTGAAAAAGGTCCACAAGTAGAACTTTTGAAAAACTATTGCTGTGGATGACATTACAAAGAATGGTCTTGAACACTAAGCACTTGGCTATCTGGGTAACGACGGAAGCAGAAAGAATTATACATTATGATATATGTATAAGTGACTTTTAAAGGTACAATGGTAACATGATGGTAGGTTGTCAGGTGCCCTCACTGTTTCATAAATTACTCCAATGCCAGTTTTTGGCTTATAACATGACGACAATGGCATCTACCTGGCAATATGGAAAACTGCAAAGGTATATGCTGTACACAAAAAAAAAGCAGCACAAATCCGACTCAGCCTATTATCACTCCATTAGTCTGCTCTCAATCATTGGTAAAGTGATGGAATGCATCATCAACATGCTACCAAGAAGCACCTTTCCAGCAATAACCTGCTCAGTGACGCCCAGTTTGGGGTCCACCAGGGACATTCGGCTGCTAAACCCATTACAGTCTTGGTCCAAACATGGACAAAAGAGCTGATTCGAGAAGTGAGGTGTGAGTTCCTCCCCTTGCCATCAATGTGACATGTGACAGAGAGTAACAGTGAGAGTCCAAGCAAAATTTCAGCCAATGAGGATAAAGGCGTGAACACTCCACTAGTTTGAGTCATATCTGACACAAAGGAAGATGCTTGTGGTTGTTAGAGGTTAATCATTTCATTTCCAGTGCCATACTGGGATACCAATAGCTTCTGGGTTTCTTGGAACACTGGAACCAACAGGAGCAACAATTAATGCCATCCCTTCTGCTGTGTCAGATTGACTTTGCACTCTGTTGGCTCCCAAACAATTAAACATTGGACTGCGCTGACCTATAAATACCTCCTAACACAGTTCCACCCACTGTGCTGAGACAGGGCCAAATGTATCAAATATAGAATATTCTGTGTCTATCACATTACTGTATGCAGTCAGAAGTCAACCTTACAAAAGTAAAATTACAAAACCAGCAACAAATTTTCAAAAAAAAAATTGATTCCCTCAAGAGTTGACAAGCAGGGTATGAGGGGCAATGGGGTGAAAGGTTGAGCTTGATGTGATTTTCGAGCTGAAAGTGATGAAGCCTAATATTTGACAATACAACTGGAATGAAGACCCGGAGAACTGTCATGGGCCCACCTTAGTCCTCAGCAGCCCCTGTGACCATCTCTGAACATTGTGCTCTGATTCTTACATGCGCCCTCCAGCCTGGAGTGGAAAGTACACGTTTCAAGTTACTCATTGCCCAAGGCCGGTACCCTGAACTAGAAAACTTCCCAAATCCTGTTATGCACTGTTGGGATGAAAGTCCAGCTCAAGGTCTCATCAGAACGGTGGGGATATCAACAGTGCTGGAATACTTCAGTAGTGCACTGGAGTCATCCTGGATTTTTTTCTGCTCAATTGGTTGCACCAGAGATTTAAGTCATAAATTGTCCGACTCAGAGGCAAAAGAGCTCCCTACTGAGTCAGTGCACTAATGGAAATTTTGTCCATTACGAAGAAGTCAGGAATTTTGGAATTCTGATAAAGTGACATCGACTGTGATGTCATAATGGCTATGAACCAGGAGCTGAGGACGAGTAAATCACATAAAAGGGAAGGTCACCATCGTCTTAAAAGGCCACAGGGTGCTCTCTCTCTAGAGAGAGAGAGAGACAACTGTTGTTAGTTTAACATATGGGTCACTGCACCTCAGGAGACGGGAGAGGTTGACAAAAAGAATCCTTCATGCTAACTTCAGCTGGTACTGGGAATTGAGCCTATGCTGTTAGCATCATTTTACACTGCAAACTAGCTATTCAGCTGACTGAGCTAAATTGACTCTTGCCCTGCAAATTAAATAATTCACCATTAGGTCATGCCTTTCTTTAACAAAAGCAGACTTCAATCAGCAAACCCAGAGCGTGAAGTAAACCTCATCCCACCTCCTTGACCTGTCTGTCTTCCCTGGACTGACCTATCCCCTCCCTACCTCCCCACCTATACTCTCCTCTCCACCTATCTTCTTTACTCTCCATCTTTGGTCCGCCTCCCCCTCTCTCCCTATTTATTCCAGTTCCCTCTCCCCATCCCCCTCTCTGATGAAGGGTCTAGGCCCGAAACGTCAGCTTTTGTGCTCCTGAGATGCTGCTGGGCCTGCTGTGTTCATCCAGCCTCACACTTTGTTATCGTGAAGTAGCTGGTGTTTGTTTTTCTTCTCCTTGATTTTTGTTCAGTTTGAGGATGACAAGTGTTTCTTTTCCCCCAGATTACTGCTCCTGATACCTCACTGTATTTACCACCTCCACCAGTACGTGAGGTACTTTGTTATTAACAATTCTTCTTTGTCTTCGGCTAACTCGTGACTTGTGGTAGAGGATACACCACGAGGGAATATATACAGAAAAGCACTGTTCTTAGATAGCATTCAGTTTTATTGCCAATGTGAAGCCAAGTGTGTAGCCCATATGTAACAAAGGCTGAAGGACTGCATCAAACAGCCTATCCATTCAGCTATTCACAACAAACAAGGTACTGTACTAACTGTGTGCAATCAGCCCACACTTGCTGAAATCATAACATTAAAAGTAATTCCAAATTTGAACAACACTTGTTAAACCAACGTTTGAGAAGAAATCAGCTGACAATCAACTTCGGTTTGTCAGTCAGGCATACAATGCTGTACACCTACATGGAATGCAACCGAGATATACTTAAGCATTAGGGCTGTGTTCCTTGTAGATAGCAAGAACATGAACATTCAGTGTGATTGTTTGAACTCAACAGAATTGATAATGGCCATTTGTTGGTTCAGTTCTCAGGGCAATATCTTGGAAAAATCAGAGTCATCCTGCCTGCTTTAAATATTTGAACAGAGCCGAACAGCGAATTGCCAATCAGCAATAACCAGTGCATTTTCCATGACAATGGCTCGACCAGAGGGCGTCAACTTGACATGTATTGGGTACTTACCTCTCAAAATGTAATCGATAGTTTCCTTTATATTAGTATTCTTGTGAAACTCCTGATGAATACAAGACAAAAAACCTTAACAAAATGTATCAATTCTAAAGAAATACACAAGTTATAAACCACCGAATAACTATTTTTCAAACTTGTTTAGCTTGATCAGCAAATTCATTGTGGTGAAAAACAAATACCTCCTGTATCTTTCCTAATAATGACGGATTAGAACTCAAGCAGGCATAGTGATGCGATAGTTTTGAGTAATATGTTTTCTTCTCCTGTCCTTGATGGTTTTAAGTAGAAGTTGGCATCCGATTGTAATGTGATGTAATGTTGATAGAGGAATTGTATTCAATTTACTGTCTCTCTGCAGTGCAACAGGGTTTGAGTGGTTGGATTTGAAACGGGGCCGGGCAGGAAATGGGAGATGATGGGGAGAATGAAGTCTATGGCATTTAGCTAATCATCCTCATTTATGCACCTATCTGTTAACTTGTTGCATGAAATATCTGTCTATGCTTAGACAAAGTCAGCTTCCTGTTATCTAAGTGTTCACAATAATTGTTAATTGTATACACAGTACTGAATAGCAGGTGAAGCTTGGTTAAATTGAGCAAGCTTAAATTCATAACGCAGTGTATCTGTTTGAAGATGAACGGTAGGGTTGAATGCAGATCCAGATTCATAAGGTTTTTTTATTCAATACCCAGGCAATGCTGAACCATTTGCCCTGGGGTGGCTTCAGTGCCTTTGTACTTGAAGAAGGGAGAAAATCAAGCCAAACACCAGTGACTGTTTTTTTTAAGAGGCAGAATTTCTTCCCATAACATTATGGATGGAAAAAGAAAGATTCACCCATGCTTTTTGAATCCTGAGGTGACCAATACACCATCTATGAATCATGTTCGGGTGAGTTTTTGAAGATTATAGAGTGAGCGCAAAATGGGATCCCAGCGCACATCAATGCATTGATGAAATGAGGGTAGAATGCCAGAAAAGTAAAATACAGCAAGATGTATTACCATGTATACAGGTATAATCACTGAGAACTGATGCATGGCAGCTCCTGAAGACCAGAAGGTGGCTCGATGTTCATTCAGATGTGGGCGTCAACAAAGACAATTGCTTCAATACGACGAGTGACTGGATAAAATGATCACATAGATGACTGCCATAAGTAACTAAAAAAGACCCAGAGAAAATTTCACATGGCGGAATATATTCAGCTTCTGCTGTCGGGTCAGTTTGGGTTCATAGTTAATGTGATGTCATGCTGCTTTGTGAATACTCAGAAGAACACCAGTTGTAAGCAAAGCCTTCACATAACCAAGTTATGTAAAATGAAAGTAATTCTGGATGGGCTTTCGCATGCAAGGAGTATCAAAAGTGTTTTTGAGTGAACCATTGACCTATCAAAGTCCTTCATTTTAAGTTTTCCCATGTCGGAGTGTTGCAAATGGCATTTGATGGGAATACACTTTAAACTCTGGACTATAGTCAAAATTAGCTCTAGAGACACCGCAGCAGCATGAGCTGAGAAAAAAGCCAGATATTCTGAAAACGCTTTATTCTAATCTCTGTACAAAGGATACATGTGCAAAGTGCTACACACCTTACTGTATGAGCTCTGGGTACGTATTCTACATACCTAAGAATTGCAATTGAGCGCAAATTTCAACTGTAACTCAGCATTGATTCATTGGGAACACAGGCAATTTAAAAGGTTCCCATTCATAAGTCCTTCTGACAAACTCCAGGTGTCTTATAATTTATCCATACACCATTGACCAAAACCTGGGCTCTTCAGTGTTGTCACTGTAAATGTAGTTAATAACCTGAATGCACTAACAGCACAAGGAAGAATATAACATGTGGGAAATCAGAACTGAAGCAGGCCTCTGGAACTACAAATCCCTTAAATGAGCCAATGAAAATCACCTGAAAACCTTCAAAGTAGATGAAAATGCAAACTACTCTGAATAAAATGAACATTACTCTCCTTTATCCTGTTCTTTTCTTTCAACATGTCCACTCACACTGTCACATAACCTTAAATTCTCACTCTCTATAAGGCTGAACCTTTGTTTTTCTTTATTCATTTTGCGGGAAGTGTGTGTTACTGGCTGAGCCAGCATTTGTTGCCCATCCCTAGTTGCCTTGAGAAGGTGTTGGTGAGCTGTCTTCTTGAACCTCTGTAGTCCACCTGCTGTCGGTTAACCCGCAATGGCGTTAGGGAGGGAATTCCAAGATTTTGACCCACGATAGTGAAGGAGCAGTGACATATTTCTAAGTCAGGATGGTGAGTGGCTTGGAGGGGAATTTGCAGTTGGTGGTCCTTCCATGTATCTATTGCTCTTGTCCTTCTAGATGGAAATGGTCATGGGTTTGGAAGGTGCAATCCAAGCATCTTTGGTGAATTTCTATAGCGCATCTTGTTGATAGTACACAGTCTTGCCACTGAGCATTGATGGTGGAGGGAGTGGATGCTTGTGGATGCAGTCATATTACTGTGCAAAATATTGTTTGAAGAGATGACATACAGTCAGTGTTCTAATAAATTCATGTTACATTTCTTTGGCAATCTTAAGAAAAAAAAAAGCTACATTTCAAATGCCCTCTGTAGAAGTTTTTAATTCTAACATTTGGTCCTTTCGACCTAAAGCAGAAGTACATTCTGATGGGAATTTGATAAATAATTAAATACAAAAGAAAAGAAGACCAAAGGAAAAGAGCAGAGCAGTAGGACTAATTAGACAGCAAAAACTCTACCAGGAGAGCTAGCATAGGAACAATGGGTGAACGAGAATTCCTTTGTGCCCTCCGATTTATGATTCTGTATACAATTGTCTTTTCAGCCATTTGAAACATTCTAGAGCATTCACTTTCAATATAGTGACAAATAAGAAGGAATACACTGGTCACTTCTCTGAATTGGTGCACAGCTCCCCTCAACAACGGCATGGCAGTTGGTAACACTGATGGTATTTGGCAACATCTCTAATGGAGACCCGAGTGACCGTGGTAATTAAAATCATGAAAATATATCTCATGAATGTTAAGACTGTGGCTTCTTTTTGCATGGCTTGTCTGTTTTCATTGGTAAGAGATTTTTTAAAAAATCATCATGTCCATGACCTGCCAATTGGGGAATTTGAATTATGCAATCCTCATTTTTATTAATTTACTTAAGTTTCATATTCCGGCCATGAATAAATACCACTCTTGGGAGAAAGGTAAACGATAAAGTCGCCTTTGTCCTACCAGACCACAGGGTGGCTCTCTCATTACAGAGAGAGAGTCGGTGGTGGTTTATCCTGAAATTTGCCACACCTTGGGTGAGGGGAGAGATTGAGAAGAAGAGGCTTTCATGGTAACTTCAGCTGATGCGGGAATTGAACCTATGTATTACTCCGCATTGCAAATTAGCCATCCAGACAACTGAGCGAAAATAGATCATGTATGGTATTGTCCCCTAAGCCCATACAAACGCTCTAGCATCTGAATCAAAATACCATGAGTTCAAGTTCCACTCTCAAACGGAAACTATGTACTCAAGGTGACCAGTCCTCTGAAGTACCAAGTGAGTGTTCTTTTTGTCAAAAATATCATTTTTCAGATGAGATTGAGCTGACCCTCCATCTGTCCTCTTTGGCGGACATGGTCAACATTTACCTCTCAATCAACGTCAAAAAATACATTATCATTAACTCATTGCTGGCTGAGAGACTTTGCTCATGACACCGACCACACTTGAAGCTTACTTTGCAAGCTACAAAATGCTTTGAGACATATTAAGATCATGAAAGACAGTGCACAAAAGCAGATTTGTGCAAATCCTGCTTTGAGCTTCAATCCAGAACAGGCTTTTCTGGGTTAAACAAGATGGCAGGTTGGATTGATAAAGCCACTCTGTGGGGTTTCACCTCCTCAATTTCCTGATTGTAGTTTGAGTCCCACCTGAATTGTTGTAAAAGATTATGGTTAGTGTCACGCACAGATGTCTCAAAGAGCAGTCTAGGCAAACATCTTGCATTTCATCACAGTAAATGCACAGAAAATTCAACAGACCAGGCATTCTCAGAAGCAATGTATGTAGCAAAATTTAAAATATTTTGTTTCTATCATCTGCTGTCCAACACTAACGCAATACAAATGAGTAAGCCTTGCATAAGCCAATCCGACAGTACAGCTAGGCTTTGATTCAAATGCCCATATGAAAGACAACTTAATTAGATGTTATAAAAACAGATGTTGCTGAAAAAACTCAGCAGCACCTTTTGGTTTTTATTAAGGAGAAGTTGCTGTTACAAAGGGTCACTTGACTCTAAATGCTAACTCTGTTTTTCTCTCTACGGATGCAGCTAGACCTGTTGAAATTCTCCAGCACTTTCTGTTTTTGAGTTAAAAAGTCCCTTGATTTTAGAGAAATCAAACATTCCAGATTACTCACATTCTGCCAAGCATTAAGATACAGTTTTCTGCTGGGTTGGCATTGTGGTAAAATTGCTAATCTAATAAAGATAATGAGTTTAATGTTGAAGACTCGCGAGAAGATTGGCTGGCTGGTAAGGAACAGAGTGTAGGAATTGCAGACAGTTACTTTGATTGACAGGATATGATGAAGTGTGAATGAAAGAATATGTCACTATACTTATTAATAACTCATATGGTGCAATACCAAGCCACAGAATCTTTGAATATTTGGAATATTTTTCAGGAAGAGGTAGATTGATTTTTGATAAGAAGGGGGATGATAGAGAGGGGTTAGGCAGGACTGACACACTGATGGCATTGTAGACAGTGAATATCAAAACATAAATAATGAATTGTTAAAGATAGATTACATTAAATTAATGAGCTTACTGAAGCAAATGTAATTCAATGTTTGCAAATATGAAGCCATCCACTTTGGACCGAGAAATGGTGGAGCTGGGTATTTCCTAAATGGTAGAAAGCAAGAAATAACTGTAGCCCAAAGACAGTTGGGGTCCAGGAATGGAATAATTAAAATTTCATAAAAATGTTTAGAAAATAATGAATAGTGGTGATGGAATAGCGACCTTTCTATGCAGTGAATAAGAGCACAAAGTGGTGCTTTAGCTGTCCAAAGCTAGATTGGACTACTGTGAGTAGTTCTGGGCACCACATCCTAGTTATGTTGGCCTTCGTTTGAGTGCAATATAGATTTAATTTGACCTTACCTAGACTCCATGCAGTTAAACACACTGATTGCACTCTTTCGAATTCAGCAGGTTAAGGCATGAACTGATCAAGGCTTTTAAATTGTTACAGTCAAGAGAGTAGTTGAATAGAATCTGTGTTTGTTTGTTGAGAAGTCAAGATCTTATCAAGAGTTGGCACCAGAGGAATGACTTCTGGCAATACTTCTACAAAGAACAACAGATTTTAGAACTCATGTCTAAAATAACTCCACCAAGGGCAGTATGCTGTCACCTTTACTTACACATACATAGTATTTGACACTGATCTGGCTTCCTCAGAAGGAACAGAACCTCAGACGCTCTGGTTTATATCCGTCAGGCAGGGCTCCCACATTTGACCAGATAAACAGTCCCAATCTATGCTGTTCTGTCCACTGGCTGATCTTGTTACATTCACTACAACAAATTGTTATTTGAAGTTAAAAACTCACTGGAAGACCTCATCACTTCAGGTGGAATGTTCTTAAATGACAATTCAAAACGTGTTGCACTGCCTGCAGAAAGTCATGAACTCAATCAGCTAAAATTGATCCAGGAAGGAACCTAAGTGCCGATACATTATGTACAAAGTTGTTCTGGCTGCAGAGCAGCATATGGATAATCTATGATTTATAAAAGAAAATTATCTGTTACTTAATTGAAGTATTTTAAGATAACATTCTGTAGAGTTTTATATTCTTTTTCCCAAGCTTTTCCGAAGGGGTTAGTTGGTCATTTTTATACATTGTTAATCTTTTGTTCATAATCTTTGAATCTTTACTTGACCAAATTTTGCTTTGAACGAACTAGTTATTTATTTGTTGAGTTAAAGAAACCTGACTGGCTTGTTTCTGATACCGAGATAAGCATAAACTAATATATGATTGGCAATATTAATTCCTTTGTCAATTCAGTCTTTGCTGTGGCCTGTGGAGATGTGGAATCATGAAATGAATCACCTCATCCCTTACAATTTATTTATAACAGCTCATACTGATGAGTTGAAGAATTGTTTTAAAATTTGCATGTCGTCCTCAATTCTCTACAGTCTGCAACTAAACAGCTCCTGGAAACAATTATATCTTTGGCTGATGTCCTTTAAGTCAGTGCTCAAAACGTTGTGATTTGTTGCTTTAGTAGCATACGTCTCACAAGGAATTCACCTGTATCAGAGCACAATCGTTTACATAAAATCTGAATTTACCTCAACAGCTAAAGAGCCACTTTGATAATCACTGCCGAGGTCCCAGGCTCCATTAAGATGCCAGATGGCATAATCACAACTGGAAAGCAGAAAGGATATGAGCTGTAGCAGGCAAGGCCACAATGGCAGAGTGCAGGGAATTGGTCAGGAGAGATCATTAAAATTCACTTGTATTAGAATGGAAACAAGGTTTGTCTAAGGTGGGTTGTGAAGGATCATAAGAGCATGAATCTTACAAAATTATTTGAAGGTGACATTTTTCCACTCCTAACCTTGGTTCTATGATGCCTGAGATTATTCACAACTGAATAATTATTCTTCTGTGTTTCACATAGTGGAGACTAAATTGGATAGCTCACAAAAATAAGATTGGGGATTGCTGTACACAGTCAGCCCATACCTATTCAATTTAAACCAGGCAGCACATCAACTTTATGCTGCCTTCTCATTCCATACACATCATAAACATCGACATGTCTGGAAAGTGTAGCTTCGGAGCACCATTGCTGTTGGCTCTGAATAACCAGGTTGCAGGTTAAAGTTCCAGTTCAGGCTGGAACACAATGATCCAGGTCATTAGTCCAAACCAGAACAAAGGAAGTATTGCACCTTCAGAGGTGCAGTCTTTCAGATGACACGCAAAAGTCAGACCCGCATCTGTTTACTCAGGATGTAAATAATTCCATGACCTTATTTCAGAAAAAGAGCTGGGCGATCTTTCCAGTTTCTCGGCCAATATTTATCCCTCAAGTAATGTAATAATAGTAAATGACCACATCACTGTTTGTGGGAGTTTGTGAGCACAAAATGGTTGGCACATTTTCTACATTACAACAATGACGACACTTCCAAGAGTGCTTCCTTATCTGTAAAGCACTTTGAGATATCCAGTGGTCATGAGAAATGCTATAGAAATGCAATTTCTTATTGTTCTATCGATTTAAAGGCACCCACGTCCCAAGCTGCTCACTGTTGGACTCAAACTAGTTATAGTTTCGTCCTCTGAAAGCTATGTAAATCGAAGACAGAAGAAAGAAAAAAGGTGTTTGACTGTTGTCAATGGGTAATCGGAATTGTGCACTGCTTACTGGCATGGCACCTAGCTAATTAATTTTTTTGTGGACTCAAAGGACAGCAGGAGGTGAACAGAATATCTAGGTTACCTCTTCTCCATCATCCTCTGCTTCCTTTCTGCTTTCTGTTCTACCTCACCTGGCTTCTGTGCAGTTGTTGGGAAAGACTTCCCTTCCTTCTGACTTGGGGATTTTCGAAGTCCCACCCACCCCCCACCCAGAATTCTGACACTCACTTTACTAAAGGACCCCTCCAGTACAATTTGGACTGTAGAAGTGGTATTTCAGCATGCCAAAATTTCGCTCTGACATACCTTGCGTGCCAGACTACATTTTGCCATGCGTGTGCTGCCTACATAAATACCCAGTGCCCTTATCATCAGTGGCCAATGTTTAGTTTGCTTTGGTAGTTCAGCTATTACAGTAGACTGTACAGAATAAAATCTTCATGATCACTATCAACATATTCCGCCTTGATGTGGATGATTTCCTGAGTTGAATATCAAGGGAGTGGGCTTGCTTATGTTTTCAAAATAGGACAGAAATTTGACGCACGGTGCTTGCATATCCATATTCTAACTGTCAGCCTCCCATTCCAAGAGGATTGTGTACTGTGTGGGAGAAACTTTTTTTTATTATAGAAGCCTCAGTAACAAGTACTGTTGTTCTTTCTGCGATATTTCCTGCTGATTTTTATAACTTAAAGCAATTGTAGAAAGCACGGGCAGCAACCGACAAGTGAAATCAATTAGCAAAGCATTGTTGATATCGATTAATAGCATTGGTCAAGAGGCCTTTCTGCTGCTGAATATATGTCAGCTGTGCAAACTTTAGACAGGAGTAAGGTGAAGCTTTGATCTCCAAAATAGTAATTTGTGTCAAATTAATGTTATATGCTGACATTATGATCCACCTCCTTTGTACAGTTTTAGTTGACACATCTTGCACACTGTAATGCCCATGACCAATATAATGTTTGGTGTGATTTTTCCAACAGTCACAGTTGATGCCATTTTGGAATTCTAAAGGCTCTAGTGCCTCCTAACAAACCAATATTAACCGACGCAATTTCTTGCTCTGCTTTCACATGAAGTAATAAGTATTTGTTTCCCTGATTTGGGGAAGTGAAGGAGTTTAATTAAAATAGGAACTTATGAGGTGAGCTAATATTAAGACACATTTACTTGGGACAGCGTTACTAAATAAGTGTGATACTGAGGATAACTGAAAAGAAAGGTTGAGCAAATATATACCACTGGTGATAATGGGAACTGCAGATGCTGGAGAATCCAAGATAATAAAATGTGAGGCTGGATGAACACAGCAGGCCCAGCAGCATCTCAGGAGCAGGAAGGCTGATGTTTTGGGCCTAGACCCTTCTTCAGAAAATTTTCTGAAACGTCAGCCTTCCTGCTCCTCTGATGCTGCTTGGCCTGCTGTGTTCATGCAGCTCTACACTTTGTTATCTCAGATTCTCCAGCATCTGCAGTTCCTGCTACCTCACAATCAATTTGCATTTCTGTCTGTTATTTGAAATTCATAATTCTGGGACTGTGCAAAATTCTTGTTCAGCGATGCTGCCTCATGATAAATAAATCATCAATCAAGAGCTGCTAACCTCAGCAACTTGAAATAAATCCAAAGGAATGGGAGCATGGACTTATACTTGAGATGCGATCTTCAAGGCCCCTATGTAGCCCATGAGGATAAAAAGCCTTGGTCACCCATTTGTTATTCCTTCAATCTACCCAAAAAGGATTCTTTCTAGGATAATTTATTCCAGTTTATAATACTTGAGCATAGAATTGCACTCTGCATAATAGGTGTAAATGTGTGAAGCTCTGATGTTGAAATATTCTGTCAGATAAAATCACTTGCTCAACTCATCTCACAAAATAATTATTGCGTCTTAGTTTGAAATTGTAAGACAATGAATGCAGAACAGAGGACAGGAAAATCCACCTCAATTCTATTCTCAGTTGGAAAGGCGCAGGAGGAATCCTAACTTTGGATCATAACATAAAAATCTCCAGTTATGCACTTGTCTCCAATCTTTACCCATCAGGGCTCGATAATAAATAGCTAGGCTGATAGATTCTGTTTCACTCCATTGCCCAAACTCTAATTTACTTCTGAGGTAGTCACGTATAAACCACACCAAAGGGCAGCATGTGTAAAATTTGTGCATGCACAAAGAATTTAGAAATGCAGAACTGACAAATAAAATGTTCAATTTGAAATTTAGCATTGCTTCACCATAACAAGTAAATGGTTGAGGGCAGTTCCATTTCAGAAAGAACATGAACAAAGGAAAGGTGCCTTTCCAAATAGCAGGTAGATGTGATTCTAGGATTGCCAGCAGAGTCAATTCTTAGTGGCACAGAAGCAGGAAGTACAAAGCGAGTTCTCACTCTATGTAGCCAATTCTATTGCAAATGGTTTTTTGTAAAATCTACCATTTTCATGGTTAGTTGACAAACCCTCAGGAAGTCATGATCAATAGTCTGGGCTTTGGAAACTTTGGAAATCTATGTTGAAAATCTCTTACTCATGTACCTTTCATATTTCTCATGCCCCTTCCATTGTTTCGAAGCACTTCATGGTTCTTCCATAGATCTAACGTGCCATAACTGTGCCGATGCTCCCTTGCAGACTGTGGTCTTGTAGAAACAGTGAGCCATATCAAGACATTGCCAAGATGCTGTACCACTGGACTCATTTTTCTCTTCTTTCCTTTTGTTTTTGGAATGAACTGTTCCCCTTAAAAGTTTAGACTTAATTTGAATGTGTGTAAATTACACAAATTTCCAGACACCCAAATACCACAAAAAGCATGAAGTTCAAATTAAACAGAAAACCAAGCCTTCCCCAGCTTACCATATGAAATACAGAAATCAGACTTGAAACTGTACATTGTTCCTACACTTTAAAATGCAAGGTTTCAAAGAATAAGATTTAAGACTATGGGGCATTTTTTAAGGTGAGAGGAGAGGAATTTTAAAAAGACATGAGGGGCAATTTTTCTACACAGAGGGTGTTTCGCATGTGGAATGAACTTCCTTACAATGTTGAAAAAACATTTGGATATTTGATCATTCGGATGAATAGGAAAGGTTTGGGGACATATGGGCAAGAAGCAAGCAGACAGGATTAGTTTAGTTTGGGATTATTTTCAGCATGGTCTGGTTGGACTGAAGGGTCTGTTTCCATGCTGTATGATTCTATATGAACCTTCATCACCCCACATCTTCATTTCTACTCAAGCAAATGTAAATGAAATCAGAAGAGAGGTAATACAGTTCATTGAATTGAAATCTCCAGCTTCACATTGTTGCTGAAATAAAAATCACCCAAATAGACCCAAATTCACCAAAGGTTCAACCCTACTCCTTCTGATGTCTGCCTAGTTGCAGCAATGTGCTTTAGAGTCACAGAGTCAGACAGCCTTACAGCAAGGAGATAGGCCATTCAGCCCAAAATGTTCTATGCCGACCAAAATGTCTGTCCGCACTATCCCCATTTCCCCACTTGGCCCATATCCATCTAAACCATTCCTATCCATGTATTTGTCCAAATGCCTTTTGAATGTTGCTAATGTACCCATCTCAACCACTTCCACTGGCAGCTCGCCCATATGCGTACCACCCTCTGTGGAAAAAAGTTGCCCCTCAGATTCCCATGTATTCATTCCCCTCTTACCTTAAACTGATGTCCTCTAGTCCTCGATTCCCTAATGCTGGGAAAATAACTGAGTTCATTCACCATATCCATACCACTTATGACCTTATATACTTCTGTAAGATCCCCCTCAGTCTCCTACACTCTAAAGAAAAAATTCCTAGCTTGTCCCACCTCTCCCTTTCACTCAGTCCCTTGAATCTTGTAAAATCCCAGTAAATTTCTTCAGGGTAGATGCAGGGAGGATGCTCCTGATGGTGGGTGTGTCCAGAACCAGGGATCACAGTATAAGGATTTGGAGTAGACGATTTAGGGTGGAGATGAGGGGACATTTCTTCACCCAAAGATTCGTGAGCCTGTGGAATCCATTACTACAGAAAGTAGTTGATGCCAAAACATTGAATGCATTCAAGAGATAACTAGATATAGCACTGGGGATGAATGGGATCAAAGGTTATGGGGAGAAAGCATGATTAAGTTATTGAATTGGACAATCAGCCATGACTGTGAAGAATGGCAGAGCAGGCTCGAAGGGCTGAATGGCCTCCTCCTGCTTCTATCTTCTACATTTCTATGTTTACTAACATGTTTCCTATAGTACGGTAGTCAAAACTGAACACAATACTCCAACTGCAGCCTCATCAATGCCCGAAACAACTGCAACATAACTTCACAACTTCTATACTCAAAGCCATGACTGATGAAGGCCAGTGTGCCAAAAGCCTTCTTCACTACCCTGTCTACCTGTGACTCCACTTTCAGAGAACCATGCACCTGCACTCCAAAGTCCCCCTGTTCCACCACAGACCTTTAGGTCCTACCATTGATAATGAAACTCCAACATTGATTTGACTTTCCAAAATGCAACACTCATACTTATCTATATTAAACTCCACAAACCTTTGTTCCAGCTTTTAAATAGACACAGCAAAGGCTTTCCATCAAGGTAGAATTCCAAACATCTTGGGATCACCCACAAGCCAAAGCACCCACAAATGAATAATGCAACGAGGTCCCAATCATACATCACATGTGTAACTTCTGTCTCATTAAAGCAAGTCCATTGCAAAATCACAGCCAAGAGTGAATCCACACACTGATTATCCGTGGGCTGACCTTTCACATCAGACAGACGTTCACCTGCACATCCGTCAATGTGGTCTAAAATATCCGCTGCTCCTGATGTGACCTCCTCTACATCGGTGAGACCCAGTGGAGGCTCAGAGACCACTTTGTAGAGCACCTTCCAGTCGCGAACCATTTCAACTACCCCTCCCACTTGCTGAGCGACATGTCCATTTCGGGCCTCCTCCAGTGTCACAATGATGCCAGCCAGAGTCTGGAGGAGGAGCACCACATATTCCACCTTGGGAGCCGACAATCCAATGGTCTCAATGTGGACTTTACCAGTTTCAAAATCTCCCCAACCCTTCAGCCTCATTCCATGACCCACTCTCGCTCTCATCCCCGCCTCCTTGACCTGACACAACATGTCCATCTTCTGTCCCACCTATCCACTCCCGCCAACTCACTGACCAATCCCCACCACTGCCTACCTCCACTCAGCTATCATCATCCCACCTACCTTTGCCAGCCCCCACCACTCCTCTCTATTTATTTCTGGGCTCCCTTCCCCCTTCCCCATTCCCCATTTCTGAAGAAGGGTCCTAACTCAAAACATTAACTTTTCTGCACCCCTGATGCTGCCTGGCCTGCTGTGTTTCTCCAGTTCCACACTGTGTTATCCCTGTTCCAGCATTGGCAGTTCTTAGTTTCACCGTGGGCTGTTATCTTATTAGGATGGAGTTTCCACTACAGTTACTCTAGTTTCAAAAATGGAAGCAGGTATCTAAAAGTGATTTTAAGGAGCAGACGAAAAAGCAGAACATTATAATGATCTACAGTGGATTTTGAATGACAACAGTGGTATCGAGATTTGGGGGAGGTTTTTTGCAAACCAGCGCAGATCTCATCCTCCAAATTGTCTTTTAAGTTGCCTAATATATTAAAGATAAAATAACTCTGAAGAAAACATGGCTAAAGTGCTATTCAAACATAAATTAACAAATATTCAGTCTCTGGGCTGGGAATTAGTCAATGATGCAAATGATTAGATTTGGGATTGCAATCTCAAAAGCCAACAAAAACAAAGTAGGATGGAAGAGCAGTGATAGACATGTAAAAACCCATGGGCCCATGACACTTTCTGCCAAGAGTTAAAATTCCTCAGCAGTTAACATGACTAGTACAGCAGCTTTTGGAGGAAACACTGAATCCTGAACAAAAATTGTCTAACAAGTAACAATGTACTTTAGGATGTAATATACTCTGTCATAAATTGGGTGGAAATATTGCTGTGACCATTTGTTTGAAGATACTAATAGATTAAGGTGTATCGAAGCACTGCAAAAGTCAATTTTAGCAAGAATTACAATACCCAATTGATTGGAAAAGCAAAAACAATGCTACATTGCAAAGTAAATAGTCAAAATTTTAAGGAGATTCATTCAGACAGTTTGAGCACATTCCTTGTCTTGATTTTGCCTTCGCTATCGCCACTAATTTGGGACACGTAGGTTAAAAAGTAGCAGTCAAGGCCCTCATTATGGCAGATACTGTCCTTTTTTTTCTATTTTTGCTCAATTTGAAATGGTTTAATACTGAAGCATCCAACTTGCGTATCAATATCCAATTCAATGAGTGCTCTCACTGTAGGTAGTGGCCTTTGAATATGACTGGGGTGAGAAGCCACTGAGCACCTGAGGAACTCTCTGCAAGGACAACATTTTCTATTTTATATGACATATGCTGTGGCTAGATTGTAGACAGATATAGATACAAAAGAACACTAATAAGTCTGAGGCACACTGTCAATCAGACCTTGGAGAAATGTTGACAAAAAGAGGTCCTTAGCTCCAAGTCAGTAGTGAAATATATCAGCTATTTCAGGAAAGAAAGCAGCAGCATCCATTAGCTGGTCTTGGAAAAATCATTTATTTTTTGCTCTCACTGCCTGGAGATTGCTGCATTGTGTTATTTTCCTTAACAGAGGATTACCACTCTCTGACTGATTTGGTAAGTAGCATAGTTTCAACTTACTTAAAATAAAAAAAATCACACTTGCTTAGCTGACAACCACATGTCAAAATACAACAAAGAACTGTGGATGCTGGAAATCTGAAACAAAAGCAGTAATTTTGCAGATCTGACAGTATCGTTGGATGGAAATTGGAGTTAATGTTTCGAGTCCACTAACTCTTCTTCACAACTGATAGCAGATAGAGAAAGACTCTTAATGTCTTGGATCCAATTTTCCATAATACATCCATCACTTTTCAGCATGTACACAACACAACAGCACCAATCTGTGAGATGTACCTGTGAATAATACCCTGTTGTCCCTTATCATTCGACTCACTCTAATCACTCTAGATAATATTTTTTATAAATAAATTATATTTTTGCAAAATGAAATAAGGTCCTAACTTTACAACTGAATCTCAATACAGGATGGACCTCACTGTTATAATTAAGACAATAATCCCTAGTATAGGGCAGAAAAACACAGTCACAAGCCTTCAAACAGGAAGCACCTGGAAATAGCAAGGAGACAAATCATCAGTTCATTTGTTTTGGTCCCATTGCTTGAGGTGGAGCAACCACACAGATCTTCAAATTATGCCATGGGCTAATTTAAACCAACGTGGACACACAGAATTTAATCATCAACAACTACAACAACAAAAACAAAGTCGCTGGAAAAGCTGAGCAGGTCTGGCAGCATCTGAGATGAAGAAAACAGTGTTAATGTTTCAGGTCCGGTGACCTTTCCTCAGAATTTAATGTCTTATTAAAATCTTCACTTATAGCCTGTTTTCAGACCCCAATGGTACAGGGTAAAGAGGGAAAATCTACAGCTTTTTACTGAAATGTGTTCAATAGTGGAGACAAAATAAGCAAATTAAGTTTCAAATTAATGGGTATGATCTTATAGTCATTATGGAGACATGCTTGCAACGAGCTCAAAACCTCGAACTAAATATTCAGAGGGTCATGACTTTTCAAAAGAACAAGCAAGAAGGAAGGGGTGGTGGGGTGGCATTGTTATGATGAGATAGAATAAATATGATAGTAAGAAAAGATCTATGATCAGATGATATAGAACCATGCCTTTGGAGGTAAGAAGTAAAAGGGGATATAAGGCTTTGGTAGGAATAGTCTGTAAGCCCTTTAATTTTAGCTATACGGTGAGCCAAAAGTAAATCAGGAAACAATGAGGATATGTAAAAACAGAAGGCAGTACATTAATTATGGGTGACTTCAATCTTCCTGTACATTGATACAATCAGATTGGAAGAGTTAGCTGTCATGAAGAATTCATATTGTGCATTCGGGACTGTTTTGAATCTAGTGATGTGTAATGATGCAGATTTTATAAATGCTGTCAGAATAACAGAACTCTGAGGAAACAATGACCTTTTTGAGAGGGAAGAACTCAGAGCAAGAACAACTGTGGTAAACCTAAATAAGAGTAATTATAAGGGTTGAGGGCATAACTGCCTGGAATAGTTTGGGAAAGGGGTCTAGCAGCAATAGTGGAACATATGGCAGAGGTCTAAAAAATAATCATGGTTTACAGAAAAGATTTATCTCAGTGAGGAAGAACTATTCTAGGAATGTGATAACTCAAGCGTGGTTAACCAGGGAAGAAAAAGGACATCATCAGATTTAAAGCTGAAATATACAAAATAGCAAACAGTGAGAATCAGAAGACTGGGAACATTTTTTGTGTCCAACAGAAGAGAACCAAAAACAAATAAAGGTATGGAAGATAAACTTTGAGGGTACACTTATCAGTAATATTAAGATAGAAGGCAAGAGCGTCTTTAGATATGAAGTAAAGGAAGAATAAGGCCAAAATGAACACGGGTCTTTTGGAGAATGAAGCTGGAGAAATAATCTTGAGAATGATGAAGTGGCACAGCACAGATAAATGAATACGTTGCATGAGCCTTTACTGTAGGAGAAATGAATAACATACCTAAATTACTAAATAATCGGGGGCAAAAGGAGGAGAGGAAATAAATAAATTAACAATCATTAGAGAAAAAGTGCTTGGAAAGTTAGTGGGGCTGAAGAAAGTTAAGGCAGACCTGATTGCAGGATTTAAAAGTAGCAGCGATGAGGTTAGTGAATGCATTAGCAGTCACCTTTGAATAACCATTTGATGTGAAGATATTCTAGAGGACTGGAAAACTTTTTGCAGCATCTTTACTTAAGAAAGGAAAGAAAAATGTGAGGAACTATTGGCCAGTTTGTTGAACATCTATTATAGAGTCATAGAGTTTCTGTTATTGGGTAACTATGAGAGAGGCTTGGAGATAACAAGGTGTAGAGTTGGATGAACACAGCAGGCCAAGCAGCATCGTAGGAGCCGGAAAGTGACGTCTCGGGCATAGAACGTCTGAAGAAGGGTCTAGGCCCAAAACATCAGCTTTCCTGCTCCTATGATGCTGCTTGGCCTACTGTGTTCATTCAGCTCTACATCTTGTTATCTTGGATTCTCCAGCATCTGCTGTTCCTACTATCTCAGAGATGTTTGGAGGCTGGTTGGCTTGCCGAGCTGGTTTGTTCTTTCACAAACGTTTCATTACCATGCTTGGTAACATCCTCAGCGCAGCCTCTGATGAAGCGTTGGTGTGTTTGCCCGTCTGGTTTTTAAAATGTGAGGCCCATTGAGATGGATTGCCTCACTTCCGGGTTTCCTCCATAGCGGAACGTATTAGGGGTCAAGTTTAATGTGTTTATTAATAGCATGCTTTGTTGAGTGCCATGTTTCCAGGAATTCTTGTGCTTGTCTCTCCCAGGATGTTGGTTTTGAACAATGACTTCGACTTGGACACCAAGATCCTGGGACAGGCTGGGCACAGATAAGCATGAGAATTCCTGGAAGCATGGCACTCCACGAAGCATGCTATTAACAAACACATTGAACTCGACCCCATTTACATTCCACTATGTAGGAAACCTAGAAGTGAGGCAATCCATCTCAACGGACTCCAGAGCTTAAATCCCAGGTGGGAAAACACACCGACACGTCATCAGAGGCTGCACTGAGGATGTTACGCAGCACGCTAATGAAACATCTGCGGAACAATGAACCAGCTCGGTGAGCCAATCCATCTCAACACCCACAACCCGAGCTACAGATCTTCTCCAAAGACGTACAGAGAGGGTATTGTAAAGGATGAAATAGTTGAGAATTTAGAAATACCTTGTATGATCAAGTAATCAGCATGATTTCCCAAAGGGAAAATGATATCTGACAGATTTATTAGAATTCTTTGAGGAAGTAACACACTAGATAGGTAAAGGAAAAATCGTGGATGTAAATATATTTGGATTTTCATAAGAGATTTGATAATATACAATATGTTAGGTTATTTAATATGAGCCTACAGTATTGGAGGTAGCATATTAGCATGGATAGAGGATTTGCTAACTAATAGAAGATAAAAAGTTGAATAAGTGAAGCAGTTATAGGATGGCAGCATTAATTAGTGTAATAGCACAGGGATCAGTGTTGAGGCCACAATTATTAACAGTATATATGAATAACTGGGATGAATAAAGTATTTGTACTACAGGCAATTCTGTAGATGACATGAAAGTAAGTTAGAAGGCAAGTCACGAGCATGACACCAAGCGTCTGCAGAAAAATCTGCTATCCTTATACCTCATTTTGGAAGTAACACTGAAGTTCCATTAGCCTCCCTATTACCTAGTGATCTTAGATGCTTGCCTTTTGTGCTCTAAGCATGTGGTCTCCCAAATTCCTTTGTACAATAGCTTTCTGAAATTGTTCTCCATTTAAATAATTTCAGATCCTTTCTTCCGCACCTCAAGGAGCATAACTTCTCACTTACTCACATTATATCCCATCTGCCAAGTTTTTGCCCACTCACTTCACTTGTCTCATGGCAAATGGAAAGTCGGCTTTCATTTCAAAGGGGATGAACGACAAAAAGGGGGAGGTTTTGTTAAAACTATGTAAGACACTGGTCAGACCGCAATTGGAATACTGTGAACGGTTTTGGGTCCCTTATCTACAGAAAGATACACTAGCACAGGAGACAATCCAGAGGGTATTCAATCGCTGATCCCAGGTATGTAGGGACTGTCTTAGAAGGGTAGGTTGCGGAGATTGGGCCGGTGCTCATTGGAGCTTACAGGAATGAGAGACATCCTTGTCAAAACACACAAGACTCACAGAGGACTTGATAGGGTAGATGCAGAAAGGATGTTTCACCTTGTAGGAGAATGTAGGATGAGAGGCATAATCTCTGAATAAGGGGGTCACACACTTAAGACAGCAATAAGGAGCAACTTCTTCTCTCAGAGGGGAGTGAATCTGTGGAATTCTTAAACACAGGAGGCCATTAAGGCTGTGTCATTAAATATATTGAAAGCTGAGATAGACATATTTTAAGGGATTGTCAAATCAGCCATGATCTCATTAAATAAATAGCAGACTTGATGGACTGAATGGCCTATTTCTGCTTTCATTTCTTATATGTCAGCCCAGATTATATTCAAATCTGTTGTGGGACTTTAACCTAAAAGTCCTTTTTCTCAGAATCATACTATCAAAGATGTCTCCTACTGTGGGATGTTTAACTTCTATTTCCTCCACTCCCGTAAAATGCCTAAAAATGAGCACTTCCAAATTTCTAGGGCATTGGCTTTCAAAGAAGATTTTGCAATCGTGAAGAACCACAAAATCACCAGCGGAAAACTTTGTAATTCCTTTGAACAATATTAATCATATACACATCTGTTAAGAAAACATACATGACTACATAGTATCTCCTTATTCAACAGAGCAGTATGAAGTCCCTATAAAGACATTGTAGATACAGGCTAAGCGGCCCACACAAAATTAAAACATATCGTTTCAACATGTTATGAGCCAGACCAGGCCCCCTCAAAATAAGTTAAGAAGGTAACTTCAACTCTAACTTTTTCTTATTTTAAAGGTAGATGTGAAGTGCCATGTTCCAGATGCAATGTGACTGGTCAAACCACTCAACACAAAACAAAACACAATTTATTCAAACACTACAGTTAAAATACAAACAAAAGAAACAGGAATTTAGAATAACATAACATTTGGAAAGCTTAATTGAATAATAAGTAGAGTACATATTACTAATTAACTGTTCCAATATAGCAACATCTCAGAAACACACCTCTTGGCAAGAAAGCAAATTCAGACACAGATCCTTACATGCAGTGCTCCAATCCAGGAGGAAGGCACATCAAGAGAAAATTCAGAGTATAGCAGCCAAGAGACATTTACTGATGATTTCAACTCTTTTGGGACCCTAAACAGTTTCTGATGTTACTGAAAAATCTAAACCCAGATACTTAGATCTCTAAGAGCTGGCTACACCCATTCAGGCTGCTTCCATTGTTCCAAATTTTAGAAAAAAGAACATAAAGGCCTCACAAGTCATTTATTTAAGATGTCTTCAAGTAGCCAGTTCGGTACCCCCGCCTTACAGCCTCTCCTCAAACAAATGAACAAAGTAACCTTTAAAGTGACAGCATTGTCAAAAGTATAAGTACTCCATCAACAACATGGAAACTTTTCATTTCTGTCCAACCATTTCTGTGTCTCTGAAGGTTAACTTTAGCCAGTGTGGGGGTCCCGGTCTTTCATGTTTTATTTGTTTTAGCGATCTCTTTTTGTTAACAAATCTGTTTCCTCTTCACTACTTTCTCTTAAACAATCCTTTCTTTCCTTTTCATTATTTTTCTGACTGTACCTAAATTGATGTAAGGTTCACAAATCTGACACATCCTGCTTCAGGATCAGCATGGGTTCATAATGATACTTCAATTTGTTCAGGAGGTAGATGGTCACACTGTTTATTCAGATCTCAGATCCCTTTTGTTCATGTCAGGCTATTTGGATTTCCTGTTCATAGGAACTTGCCATGCAAAAATACTGTCAAAAAAAAACAAAAGCAGAAAACACAGAGTAGCTGAACAATTCTAGTTTGGGATCATTAGGCTGAAAACATTAACTCTGATTTTCTCTCTATAGATGTTGCCAGATCCGTTGAGTCTTTTGAGCACTTTCTCCTTTCGTTTCTGATATCTACAGTTCCTTGTTTTTAATACTATGGCTAAATTTAAGTCCAATGAATGGCTTTAATTAACATACCATACATGGATTGCTTGAAAATCCTTGGCTCTTCACATTAACTGTTCTTAAATTTGAAATGGGCACAAACCAAGTTGTACACTTGCATTCCAGTTGAGTCTCCTCATCACCTTTCATCACACAAGAATGTGCTAAGAGGTACCAGGTGTCATGTCTAATGATGTTAGTTATACTAATGTAACAGTTGGGTGTATTGGGTTTATGAGTGAATGATGGAGGATAAGGATGAGTTACGGAGGGTCCAGATATAATCCAAAAAAAAGATCAAGCGCATTTTTGTTATTATTCTGGAGACTGAGATGGAACTCCTCACTGCTTCACAGCAAATTCATGAGTTGTACTGCTAAAGCCATTTTTGCCTCTTCATCAGCTTTAAAATAAGAAAGAATTGCTTTTAAACCTAGAGAAAGATTATGCTTGAGCTGGACACATCTCACATGTTGTCAAGATGTCAGATCAACAGTTTCTGTTCCCCCTAATAATATCTTGAGGTATCATGAAATAATAGTTTTTCTGCTTTATATCAAACTCTCATCCTCCTGTATGAATGAATTTGCCTCCTAGCAATGCCAATATTTGCTTAATAAAGATCCAATATATTCCATTTGCTGAGCATGATGCACTGTCTATATTACTTCCATTAACTGGCTTCATATCTAATAATTTGACATAATTAGTGTGGTTCATATAAAAAATTATTTCATAAACTTAGGGATCAAGAAATAATGATTGCTAAGTTGAATTTGAAATGAAAGCAGTCTATTAGAATCTCCCGAAGATAAAGAACCAGCTGGCCTTTAAGTGTAATTTTTAAAACAAAATTGGTAAATATTAGTGATTTTGAAGTAGCTTCTTTAAAATTAGCAAAGTGACATCTGACAGCGTACACAGACATCTGGATTCATCCTCTCTGCTGCAGAGAACCCCCTTTCCTAGACTGTTCTGCTTGATTACATTGCCTTCTTTCTCTCTCCTCTTGAATGGCTTGAATGGCCTACTCCTGTTTCTATTTTCTATACTTCTATTTAGCAGTGATAGAAAACTCGGCAGGGGGATGGTGGTGAGGGTGGAAAAGCTGGAGTGGTGGCTGTGTTGTTAATGATGGCATTAGCACAATGGAAGGACAACATATGTTCAGGAAACCAAGATGTGGCAACGGTTTGGGTTGAAGTGATGAAGGCAGCAAGTTACTTATGGGAGTAGAAGACTCTCCAGCAGCATCCACACAGTGCAGTGGAGTTTAATGGTAGGAGTAATGACAGCTTGTCAAAAGGGCACAACAATATTCATGGGAGATCTTAAATCTCCGTTTAGGCTGAAGAAATTAGCTGGGGAAAGATAACCTCCATGAAGTGTTCATAGAATGCTTTTGGGACAGTTTCTTAGAACAGCATACTGTGGAGCCTACTGGAAAGCAGGCTGTACTAGATCTTGTTTTGTGCAATGAGATAGGATTAATTGCCTACATTGCTCAGACTTTTGAGTGTGGGAGTTGACGTGTCATGTTGAGATTGTACTCTATGTTGGTGAGCCTCTTCTGAAGTACTGTATGCAATTCTGATCTCCCTGTTATAGGAAGGATATTATTAAGCTAGAGAATGTTCAGAAAAAAAATTATCAGAAATTTTTCGGGTTTGGAGGTTTTGAGATATAAAAAAGATAGGAAAGGCTGGGACTTCTTTCACTGGAGTTTAAGTGGATAATGATGGGATAGTGTAGGGGGAGGGGCTTAGATTAGTTCATAGGTCGGCTCAACATCAAGGGCCGAAGGGCCTGTTTTGCACTGTATTGTTCTATGTTCTATGTTCTATGATATTCTCTTACATGCTGGCAAGTTCCTGTGCATTTCTATTATTTCTGTTACAGACTTCAGAACATTAGGTAAACAATTCAAAGAATTTAAATGGCTATTAGTGGAAATGTCCACTGATGATTGTGCAATGCTCAGCATCATTCTTGATGACATGGATGCTAAAGCAGTCCATGCCTAAATGCAGCAAGCATGCAGGACAATATCCAAATTTGGCTGGCAAGTGGCATGTAACATCCATGGCACACAAATGCCAGGAATCTTCAACAAGCAAGAACTTGATCATCATTTCTTAGCATTCAATGGCATTACCAACACAGAAATCCCTGCAATCAGCATCCTGGAGTTACCATTGACCAATTGCTTGGTTGATTAATTGATTTGTTGTTGTCAACTGAACAACATAAACATTGTGGCTATATGCGTGGTCAGAAGCCCGGAATCCAGCAGGGGGTAACTCACCTCCTAACTTTCCAAAGCCTATCCAACATCTGCACAGATCAAGTCAGGATTGTGATGGAATGAGTGCAGCTCTAACAACATGCAAGATGCTTGACATCATCCATGACAAAGCAGCCCAATGAATTGGCATCACATCCTCAAACTCCTCCTCCATTGATGCTCTGGAGCAGCGGTGTGTACCAACTACAAGATACACTGCAAGGAATCACCAAGGGCCCATAGACAGCACCTTTCAAACACATAATCATTACTGTTCAGAAATACAAGGGCAGCAGGTACTTTGGAACGCTACTACCGGCAAGATCTTTTCCAATCACATCCTGGCTTGGAAATACACCACTATACCTTCAACGTTGCTGGGTCAAAATCCCAGAACGGCTTCCCTAATGGCATTGTGGGCTTACCCATACCAAATGGTCTGCAGCAGTTCAAGGAGGCAGCTCAGCACCACGTTTTCAAGGGATATTAGGGTATTAGGGTTGGACAATAAATACTGGTGCAGCCACTGAAGCCCACATTCCATGAATGAATGAAGAAAAGACAACGTGCAATGCCTTGCTTACAATGTCACAGCTCGAGGATCCCATCAACTTCAGTTTCAAAGCCTCTTTCTTTTGAGTAAGTCCCTATTAGGAAATAACCAAAACTTTAGCTCTCTTGGAAAGGGAATTGTGTGTTTGGCTTGCTTGCTGTGATGTAGGGATTTGTGAAAAATCATACTTTACCCTTGGATTGCTAAAGAAGCTGAAACTGACTGAAACCAGAACAAAAATACAGAGCCGTCAGAGATCAGTTTTCAACAGGACCAGTGCAGGAAGATGGGAAATGTTAGGTATGGGACGAGTGAAAGAAAAAATACTGAAGACTGTGTTTAGTAATGGGCTTTTGCTGCTGCTTCAATTGTTTTTAAGAGATTGATTAGCCACAGCAAGCCATTTCAATGAAAGCTGTGTCTGCAGAACTCAATTGGTTGTGTGTATCAGCTGAAAGAGATTTGGATATTTAAATCCTGTCAGAAGGTGGGAATAGCAATGCTACCTGAGGAAGAAAGAGTTTTGAATGACTTTCTGTCTAAATGGGATGCCATATGTGTTTAGAGGATTGATAGCAAATCTATAACATCTGTTCATGTTGTACAGAGTTTGCCTGTTTACATCACGTTCAATTTATATAAAGTGAAATCTTGTCCATTACTAAGTTGTTATTTTAGGTTATTAATCTCATGTGCATGATAACAACATCTTCACATACATATAGATGTCATATGTTAACTCATACAATTCAATTCATCAAAATATTCCTCCACAAATCTGTTTCACAAGGCATTTATCTACAAATGTCAAAACTAAACTACTTTCAATGGTATGAGGCACACTGATAGAACATTTGGGTCTAAGGGTGGCTTCCTGTTGTCTAAAAATCTGAAAAGGCTAAAATATGTACATACACAGGAGTGTGACATTTGGCAATAGTAAGAACTGCAGATGCTGGAGTCCGAGGAAACAGTGTGGAGCTGGAGGAACGCAGCAGGCCAAGCAGCATCAGAGGAGCAGGAAAGTTGACATTTCAGGTTGGGCCCTCTGATGGTACCTAGCCTGCTGTGTTCCTCCAGCTCCGCATTGTGTTATATGTGACATTTGGCACCACTCTTTCACGCTAGTGTTTTACTTCCACATGAGCCTCATTCTAGTTCTTCCTTCTTCAACCTACCCTCCCCCATCATATTATCCTTTTGTTCCTTTCTCCCTTATGTTTATCTTGTTTCACAGTTCTGTGAGATCATCATCTAATCTAATTGTGGCTTCGACTCCATTTTCATGCCTTCTCCCAGCCCACCATTCTGCATGAACCACAACTTGCTTATCATTCCAAAATCTATTTCGGTCTCAACTCTTGTCTGAGGAAGAGAATGCTGCAGATTAACAATCACTACGGAAAATAAATTCTTCCTTATTTCTGCTGTGAATGGGAGACCCCTTATTCTGGAACAATGTCCAACCCCCAGTTCTAGATTCACAAATGATGAGGAAGCATCCTCTCAACATTCACCCTGTCAAACCCAAGTGATAATCCTAGCCATTTTAATTCTTCTCATATCTCATTCTTCTATATGCCAATGGATAAAGGTCCAAATTCGCAACATTTTCCTGTTTACAGTGGCTCAGTGTGTAGCACTGCTGCCACACAGAGCCAGGGACACAGGGTCAATGCCACTTTTGGGTATGGAGTTTGCACATTCTCACCATGTTGGCCTGGGTTTCCACTGGGTACTCCAGTATTCTCCCATAGTCCAAAGATGTTCAGATTAGGTGGGTAGCCATGAAAAATGCAGGGTTACATGGATGGGGTGGGATGCTCTGGCGCAGACTGGATGGATAAATAGCCTCTATATGCTTTGTGGGGATTCAATGATTATGCTTCTTATTCCCTGTTTTCCTATTTGTGGTACATTGCCCCATACACTGGTGTTTAAGCATGGGATCACCGGGCCCAAAACGTTAACTCTGAGTTAACTCGGGGTCCGGTGGCCCTTCATCAGAACTGGGGAAGGATCACTGAATCTGAAACATTAATGCTGAATTTTTTCACAGATGCTGCCAGACCTGCTGAGCTTTTTCAGGAATTTCTGCTTTTGTTCCTGATTTACAGCATCCAAAGTTCTTATGTTGTTTTTTTACGTGCTATCTTCATGTTCTTCACATGCTGTAATCCCATTTCATTATTTGATTTGAAACATTAACTTATTCCTCTCTTCGCAGCTGTTGGTAGACCTTCTGAGTATTTCCAGTCCTTTAGTTTGTAATTTTCTATTTCACTACTCTTGAATATTGGCCAATTTTCTTTCCAATTTTTCAGTATATGTTTTCTATTTCCTTCATAATTGCTGTTCATATTTTTAAAACTGCTGTGATATAAAGACCAGGTTTCAGAAAAATAAAATCAACAAGACAATTTTGAACTACCTGTGGTGTCAGTATATGTGTGAGAGATTCGGATTAGTACCAGGCATAAAGATCAGAAAGGACCGATTTCAGAAAATAAAGCCGTTTTAATGGAAAAGTAATTTAGCATCTGCTTATTTTTCTTCGTTTGTTTTGTTAGACTAGCAATTGCACTATCACACTAGCTAATTAAAAAACAATGATAATATCACTCAATACAGGCAAGGATTTGGAAAACAAATTCCATCTTTTGAGGATGTACGCAGAATTCTCAGTCAAGCCCCTTTTTATTCCGAGCTTCAAACCAGTTTAACTAATTGAAAATTTCCATCTCAGTTTGTTTTGACTCTGCATTGAGAAGGAAAGCATCAAGCAGCTTAGGTTCATCAATTGATGAAGCAGAAACAGATTTAAGAAACTAACTGTAACTAATCTTTATGATTAAAAAAATACACTTTATGATAAAGCAACTCATAAAAAGCAAGGACAACGAATCTCAAAGCGAAAAACATTCATAGGCTCTGAAAATGAGAACTAGATGCACAAGAAATTGGAAATACTCAACATATCTGCAGAGATAATTAATCACAGAAACCCTACAGGATGAAAGCAAGCTATTCAGCCCCTTGAGTCCATCGTGACCCTTTGAAGGGCAGCCCACCCTGACGCTCACCTCTACCCTAATCCTGTGATCCTGCATTTCCCATGGCTAGTCCAAATAGCTTGCAGATCCATGGACACTATGAGAAATTTAGCATGGCCAATCCATCTTTCGACTGTGGGAGGAAAACAGAGCACACAAATGAAACTCACACAGACTAGGATGAATGTGCGATCTCAATATGGATAGCTGCCCCAAGGTAGAAACAAACCCAGGTTGCCAGAATTGTGAGGCAGCTGCGCTAGCCACTGAGCCACAATGCCACCCTAGTTAAGGAGATGATTTCTTTTCTGTGAACATTTGGAGCTAATTTTCAGGCCCATACATAATTCCTGAGCTTGCATTTTCATTAAGGCATCTGCCATCACAACATTTTCTGAGATGGGCTTGAATAGTCCACCTTAGTGTTTACCAACTAATGAGTGACGGTAGGTGAAATTTCACAAATGAAAAGGCTTCAGCGCTAGTTGGTCAGTGCCCGGCTAGGGAATAGAGGTGGTGCTGAAACAAAAGAAAAGTGAGCACAAAATCTCTTCAAAACTGAAATGCTTCCAGAACCCTGATGGAGATTTGAAATGAGTGAAGCTACATTGCTGTGAGGGTCAGAGTAGAAGGCAATTCTTACCTGTCACACCAATGAGGGGAAATTACAGGTGGAAGTGCCCCTAAGAATCTGCTGCCATTCTAGATAGTAGTGGTTGTGAGTTCAGAAGGTACTGTCTAAGGATCTTTGGAAATTACTACTGCACATCTTGTAGATGGTACACACTGCTACCAATGTGTCAGTGATAGAAGGAGTGAACGTTTGAGGATGCAACTTCAATCAAATAGGCTGCCTTGTTCTGGATGGTGTCAATGTTTTTGAGTATTGTTGGAGCTACACTCATCCATGCAATTGGAGGGTATTCTGTCACACTTTTGACTTGTGCCTTGTAGTTGGTGGACACATTTGGAGAGCCAAAAGGTGAGATACTAGCTGCAGTACTCCCAGCCTGCGGTCTGCTCTGATAACTACAGTATTCACAGGCTGCCAACCTCAGAGTGGGCCACATCAGCCTCTTGGGACAAAAATGTCTTTAGGGCTTAGTTACAGGTTATTGGTCTCTGTGGTTACTGGTTTGTACTGTTATATATCACACAAGAAGAGGTAGACGGTTTGCTATAGTGGGGGCATAGAAGAGACAAGCAGTTGATGATGTAACTGTGCTACATAAGCATTAAAGCCACAGCATGTGCCAGTGGTTTATCTGGCAGACACACCATGTACACCTCAAGTGAAAATCCAAGTGTGAAAGCCAAAAGTGAACAGTTTTAATAAGGTGAAGAGATCTACCGTCAGCTAGGGGGGACTGCAATCAAAACTCTTATTCTAGTCCTGGGATTTGGCCATGTGCTTCAAGTTGAATGTAACTAGTCCAGGAATTACATAGCGTTCAGTTAATACTGCTTGGAGACATTACTTTTGAGGTCAGGGGCATTGTTTCCTGCAATGAGATTAAGTTAAGAATTGAACATGATGGAAATAGATTGATGAGCTGTTAGTGGTAGTGCACATGCAAGAGAGGCGGTGAGGTCTTCCCAGTCAATGAGTAGGAAATCCAGAGGGCAGGGAAGGTTAGTAAGTTTGGGAGGATGAAGTGGGTAAAAACCTGTAAATGGACAAGATACATGCAATTGTGAGACTAGTAGATCATGAGCCTCAGCGAGAGGTCTCTGCAGTGGCAGAGTTAGAATGAATGATGGTCCTGTGAGCACGAGATATCAAGGAGAAAGTCATGGCACATGCCCTTTGGGAGCGCAGAAGATCATTGACCTTGCTACACTGCCAGGCTTTCCCTTTCCCCTGGGACTCCAGCTGCAATTTGGATCCAAGCTGGCTTGGTTTATTTGTGTGGCCTCATCTGGCGTTCTGCAGGTAAAAAGGTTGCCTCACCTATCCTATTGATCAGGAACTCTGGATACCTGTCTGTGACATTGAAAGTGAGCTTTCCTTTTCACTGGGCAACATCTACAGCCATAGTGGCCAAGCACCGCAATATGACAGCCCATTCATGGCTTTTAGCATCTGCTGGCCTTTAAAGCTGGTGCCAACCAGAAAGGCTGCAACAGTGGCAAACACTTCTGCCTTGTTAGCCTTGCCATTCCCTAAGGAAGACAGAAAACAGCCTCATTGCCTAATTAAAGCAGGGAAGAACAGAAGATTGCATGGGATAAGCCTTCCTGAGCCATTTGGGACTGGGTCCTTGATAAAATGTTTCTATTGAACATAGGAAAATTCTGCCTCATTTGTAATAACTGGAGCTTAAACTTCTGTTTTATCATTCTACCACACAACGTATTACATTTCACATTACAGGAATGAATGGCCATCACTTTCTCTTGATATGGGAGGCTTCCATGTGGGTAAACATATTTTAATGTAAAAATTAGGAAGGCATGGATGTGGCAAATATAGAAATGAAATGACACATGTTGAGAATGAATCAATCACATGCTTACCAGATATCATCGGGTGGGACCCAATCCATTTTAACATTTCATGCTCATCATTGACCAGTTTGGTGATCAAATAGGTTGACTGGAAAAGCCAATAGCTTCTGTACTGGATAAAGTTAGAGGTTTAGTCTATAATTACACTGGTTGAGGATGCAGGAGTGGGAGGGATCAGCAACTAGTTGTGGATGCAGGGAGGCATAGGCTAATCAGCAGTAGGTGCAAACGCTTTTATGGGTCTACTATTTAGGATCATTTTACCCCCTTAACCCCATATGAACCCTAAAAGATCCAGACATTACTTGGTTTTGAAGTGACTTGCACCATACCCTTAAGGACTGCAAGGGTTGAGTCAGTCACTGCCAGATACCAGTTTCACCCTGATCTGCATCTAACATTATGAGAGAGTGTTGAGAAAAAGAAACATGTTAGTTTATTATACCACTGAATTATTTCACACCTGTTTTATACCAGATATGAAATTTCATTCTGGACAGAAAAAATAAAGGATTCATAAAGCATGCTTGAAGTATGGATCATGAATTACATCTCTGTGTAAAATTGAAAAATAATGTAATTCCAATTTGTCACATTGGAGGTTGGGATTTGCAAAGTAAACTCGATTTCCACAAGATGTGCACAGAAAAGTTTTGTCAAGTTATTTGTATTCTCAAGATTCAAACCAGTTTAAGAGATTGAGACTTTCCATTGCACCTGCTTCCTTACTACATTGGGGAGAAAAGACTTACGAAGCTTAGGCTCGTCAATTGTTGGAACATAGGCAGGTTTAAGAAATTAACTAAAACTATGCATAACCTTTCAGATCTTGGGCATGTCCAGTGAGAACTAATAGTGATCTCTATTTGACAAAAGACATTTTTTATAATGAAATAAATCAAGGAAGGCAAGTGTGGTAAATCCATTCTTTACACCATCAGATAGGTAAATTTATTAGAAAAAACATTCAAAGATGTTCTTTATTCAAAAGAAAATCCTTTTATTATTAAATTGATGGTGTTCCCTTCAGCATTCCAAGAGGCTAACACAATGTTTGTTGATATATAGTTTGAGTAAATCCTGAAATAATCATTTGTCATTGCAAAAGGAACATAACCAACAATACAATCACAAGGAATTCATAAACATTAATATACTTATCCAGGAATAAGTGGATAATACATAGACACAAAATAGACTAAAAGGCCTTGCTTAGCATGCTCCCCACATTCTAGGATGTCAATTTTGTTCCTTTACATTTCAAAGAAAAAAACAAATCCTAGGAAATGTCAGTTATAAACTAGAGATGGAGAGGGACAAATACCTATTAAGCCTAAAGTTTGTTGGAAATTTCAGTCGCTGTCACATTGGTGTATTACAAGCTTATGCTAACATGGGAATTAATTGGCGCGCTAGCTCCGTCTATAGTGTAGCCAGTAAATTAATGAGCCTATCAAAATCATTGTCAAGGCCCAAACATGAATAAAACCATTGGGGTTAGATGTGGGAAGCAGACTTGCAACCGGGTGGCTACAACCCATCAAGGAATCAAAACTGTCTGGCCAAGATTGAAGGGAACCAACAGCAAGGATGTTAAAATGATGAAGTGTGGCTAGAAGGGTAAAAACTAACAAATAATTCTTATATTATTATTGAATTTCATTCTAACTTTGAACAAGGACCAAAACTGGTCCATAATTCATAAGCAATTGCTGACTTCAATAATAATAATAGCAGGATTTACAGTTCAAACAACAACAGAAAGATTCAGGGACTTTCACTATATGAATAATTCATTCCTAAATAAGTCCAAAGCAAATAAAGGCAAATAACCCTATTTTATATTGAAATTCAGTGGGCATGAAATTTGGTAGACAAATACATCTCAGCTGAATAAATGTATCGTGGATCAGAAACAATTTTAATTCCTGCATCCTTTGAGAAGAAACAACTGTACCACAAGGTAAAAAAAAAAGTTTCTCTCATGTTTTCTCCAAAGATGCAGATGCAAAAGTAACAGCTATCATACTGCATCAAACGATTAATATTGACACAGAATAAAAGCTTCATGGGATTTGTTAGAATGGAAATTAACAATGGTACATGGAGATCAAATAAAAATGATATTTTCCAGGAGGTCAACAACAAAAAATTTAGGTATCATGATTTCAAATCATGAATTACATTTCCAAGGGAAACAACTGACTAGCATGACATTCAGCAATAAAATGCTGATAAAGATATTGCTTTCATTATCCACGCAAGAAATCTTGCATCAAATAGCTTAACTCTCTCAGTAATTGTTGCAGCCACAAGGAAGATAATTCTTTTCAGTAATATTCTCCGACAACATCTTCTAAATCAGTGACATCTACTACCTAAAAAGGATAATGACAGTGAGCATAATGGAGCACTAATTTCTACAAGTTCTTTCCAAGTCGCTCCCATCTTGTCATGGAAATTAACACTGACTCTCCAACGAATAGAGTTTTAGAGTCAGAGTCATACAGCATGGAAATACTCCCCTCTGTCCAACCAGATTATGCTGAACAATAAATCACAAACTAAACTAGTCCCACTTGCCCCTTCCTGGCCTATATCTCCCCAGGACTTTCCTATTCACATATCTATTCAAAGGTCGTATCGACATTATAATTGTACCTGCATCTACCACTTCCAATTCCAAACGCAAACCACACTCTGTAAAAATTCTGCCTCGTATGTCTTTTTTAAATCTCTCTCCTCTCGTCTTAGAAAATTTCCTCCTAGTCTTGAAGTCTCCCATCCTTGGGAAAATACAATTACCATTTATTTTATCTATTCCTCTCAATATTTTATAAAGTTCTGTCAGGCCGCCTCTCAGCCTCCTGTGGTCCAGTGGAAAAAAAGGTCCAGCCTCTCCAATCTTTCTTTATAACTCAAATGTTACATACCAAGTAACATCTTGGTAAACATCTTCTTAACCCTCTCTAACTTGATAATATCCTTCCTATAACTGGGCGACCAGAAATGGACATAGTATTTTAGAAGAGGCGTCACCAATATCGTGCATAACCTCAGCATGACTTTCCAACTCCTGTACTCAAAATTCTGAAACTCACTACTTGACACTGTTGTGAGAGGGACTTCAACACATGAACTGCAGTAGTCCTAGAAGTTCTACTGTGACCTTCTTTTCCAAAGACAATTATGGTCCAGCAATAAATGCCAGTCTTGCCAATGATGCTCACATCCTATGAATGAATACTTTGATTAAGTTTTACAGCTTATTGTCCACCTACTTGGGTAAAGATAGAAATTTTTGGGGCTGGATTTCTAATCAGGTCTTGACTTGGGTACTTCTTCTGGGTCTTACCACTATCAAACATCCTTTACACACAATAGTAATATAAAACACAAGAACTGTGGATGATGGAAATCTGAAACAAAGACAGAAAGTGTCGGAGACTCAACAGCACCCGTGGAGAGAATAACATTTCGATTCCGCTGACCCTTTGTCAGAATATGCTTTATGCATGGCAGGTATAAATTTAAAGCTAATTAAGGCTAAGGTGCAGGCTCACCATCCAAAAATAATCAGCAGAACGTACTCCAGTACTTGCATAAACGAAGTGAAATTAATACAGAATGTACTCACAGTGATTAGGCACACTGCCTGATGTCAAAGAACCTCACACTTTATTAATGCCTTTCATCCTGTTATGAAATGTTGTGTAGCTTTTACTCCTTAAATATCTTGTAAAATAGCAATCAAACTGGAGCAATATAATGGACAAAAATGCATTACTTATGATTTGCAATAATTGCTTGAACTTTTCTGATTTGGTCCATTATTTATGTAGAACCTCTCAATATTGGGAAGGTGGTGTAGCGGTAATAGAACATAGAACATAGAACATTACAGCATAGTACAGGCCCTTCAGCCCTTGATGTTGTGCCGAGCTATCATACCGATCTGAAGCCCACCTAACCTACACTATTCCATGTACGTCCATATGCTTGTCCAATGACTTAAATGTACTTGAAGTTGGCGAATCTGCTACCATTGCAGGCAAAGCGTTCCATTCCCTTACTACTCTCTGAGTAAATAAACTACCTCTGACATCTGTCCGATACCTTTCACCCCTCAATTTAAAGCTATGCCCCCTCGTGCTCAAAGTCACCATCCTAGGAAAAAGGCTCTCCCTATCCACCCTATCTAACCCTCTGATTATTTTATATGTTTCAATCAAGTCACCTCTCAACCTCCTTCTCTCTAATGAAAACAGCCTCAAGCCCCTCAACCTTTCCTCGTAAGACCTTCCCTCCATACCAGGCAACACCCTAGTAAATCTCCTCTGCACCCTTTCCAAAGCTTCCACATCCTTCTTATAATGCAGTGACCAGAACTGTATGCAATACTCCAAGTGCGGCCGCACCAGAGTTTTGTACAGCTTCAGCATAACCTCTTGGTTCCGGAACTCGATCCCTCTATTAATAAAAGCAAAACACTGTATGCCTTCTTAACAGCCCTGTCAACTTGGGTGGCAACTTTCAAGGATCTGTGTACATGGACACCAAGATCTCTCTGCTCATCTACACTACCAAGAATCTTACCATTAGCCCGGTACTTTGCCTTCTGGTCTACAGAAACCTTCATCTGCTACTCCTATAGCAACCTCTGATCAGCACTGTAGGATGAAGATTAGGTCCAGGATTTTACAAAGCAGACTTGATGGGCTGATTGGCCTAACTGCTACTCCCCACCTCCACTCACCTTTACTGGCTTCATCCCAGCCTGTTTGATGTGTCTGTCTTCTCTCCACCTATCTACTCCTTTATCATTTTCGAGCTGCCTCCCCCTCTCTCCCTATTTATTTCAGACTCCACTTTCCCTCCCCCATTTCTGAAGGACGGTCTAGGCCCAAAACGTCAGCTTTCCTGCTCCTCTGATGCAGCTTGGCCTGTTGTGTTCATCCAGCTCTACACCTTGTTATCTCAGATTCTCCACCATCTGCAGTTCCTACTATGTGCTGCTCCTGTCTTACAGTTTGCCAAATTTTCAATCCCAATAATTTCTCTGGTATTTCTTTAACTAATACTAATTTCTTTCCATTTCTTGTTCAAACTAGTCCCATGGTTTAATATTGAAGGAGATCTGCATCTTCCTCCATGCACAAAGTACTAGTTTCATTTCTCTTTCGCTTCCTCATTCACCATTAATTCTTCCATCTGCCTGTTGTGTATTTCTGGAGATGAAGAGAAATCAGTGATGTGGTAGAGAACAGAATTCCACTGAACCTCAACATAATGAGTTAGAATAAGAATCACAGGCTACAGAAGAGAAACAGACAATGCAACAGATAGAAGTGGAAACTAACTTCTTGTTAGTAGAAAATAGACAAAAGATAAAGCAAGGCTGATAAGCAAACTTTTAAAATGTTCAACATTAATGTAGAACAGGTAAAAAGAGGACCGAAAAAGCACAGTTAGTGTTAGGTTCACTTAAACCACCATGTTCAAATTGTATTTAGTGTCACTTGACTTAGTCGAATGAAGGTAAGACACCTCTTTTTCACAACAGGAAGGCAAGGGTTATTCATCAACGTTTCCAACATTAAACTATCACCAACAAAAGGGTCTGTTTTAACAGCTAGTCAATTCTGCATTCAATCAGAAGAAATCTAAAAACTTACAAAAGCTTAAAAGTTGGAAAGGAAAGAAAAACGGATGTGTCTTACAATGAAAAGGACAAAGAACCATTTCAAAAACACCACATATAATATGCCACAATGACTTGTATATTTATAAACACAGTGCCCCAATACCCATGAAAGACACAAACACTTTCTTGATCATAGGACATGCATTCACTCCATGGACGAAAATGTTAAATGCTACATTCTCATGGAGTTATCATAACCCATTTGGGAAAGTGACGAGAAATTCAAACCTCATTAATGTCATTAACACAAACAGAAATTGCTGGTAAAGATCAGCAGGTCTGGCAGCATCTGTGAAGAGAAATGTTTCAGACTCAGTGACCTTTGCTCAAAAGTAGCATGCCACATATTGTGTCTGGCCACCCAGAAAATGAATCATTTATGCCCACACTTTGCTCCTGTTAGGAAGGACTAACAGCCATCCATGCAGTGTGTTATCCTCTATACCCGAGGCTTTAATTTTTCACTTTCACCTTTGAAGTGGCTCCAATCAAATGTCTTCTGGAAATCTTTATCCACAGTACATTCTACTTCTTTAAAAACGGCCAAGAAATTAGAACAAAATTGTTTTTTTTAATATTGAATTTTACTAATGTTGGCTTATGCTGAAATGACCTGTAAATCTTTTTGGTATGAACTGAAATGTAAAACAAGTGAAAAAGAACAAAATACATTGTGATCTTTTGCAACCGTGGAATATACATTGTCTTCATTGTGTTTCTATTTCTCATCCCAACATTTCTAGGCATTATAAGCACAGGGACTAGCAGGACTCATTCAATCAGTTTTTAAGGTGCAGTTCACTGGAACCAGCTAAAAAGGATGAAAATTATTAAAGAATGTCAAGCTGAATTTACATTCAAGGAATCTTGAATTTGATTTGATTTTAAATAACAGCGGATGTCCCACTACCCAAAAAGCAAACTTAGTTTTGAGAGTGTCCTTGATATCCGACAAACAAATACAATTAGCAAAAGCTTGTTGCATTTAATTGGGAGCGTTGGGAAATTTTCTTGATAGCTTCATACACATTTTAGACCAATACATTATTACAGTAGTCTAAATTGTGCACTAAACACTCCGGAAAATTTCCCGATGCACCCGATTAAATGCGACAAGCTTTTGTTAATTGTGTTTGTTTGTCGGACATCGAGAAGACCCTTAAAACTAAGCTTGCTTTTTGGGTATTGGGACATCCACGGTTATTTAAAATCAAATTAAGGCAAAAGGTAAAGTTGCCAGAGTCCATTCGGGTGTTGTCTCATTAGATGACTGGTTGTGGTTTGACTTGATAGCCACCACACATCAGGTAAGGGGATAAGTTAAGAAGATAAGTCCTTCATGATAACCTTAGTGGACACGTAGGTATACAAAATACGAGGAGGAATAGACCACTTGGCCCATTGAGTCTTGTCTGTCATTCAATACGATAATGGCTGATCTGATTGCTCCATGCTCCTGCCAAGACTCACGACTCTCTGTGAGATGAAAGAATTCTTCTTATCGCCATCTTAAATGTATGGCTTCTTAATTTGAATCAATGGGCAGAGAGAGACAATGCACTCTGACCAAAAACTTTGTCTTTTTCGGGACGAACACATTTTTATCCAGACTGTATTAGGTTATCTCTAATATATCAAGAAATAGTTCGTGAAGGGTGCAATTTAAAAAAAAAGTTAAAAAATATGGAGCAATTGCAACAATTCAGGGATTTTTTTTGTTTGCCAATTAGTATGTGACTTACAATGGAAATGTGAAAATAACTTACCTAAACTAATGGGGTTTTGGGTGCAATTTGAGCCAGATTCAAGTAGAAACACTGCCAGAGTATGTTTATAGGAACACAAACATGCATTACACATAGGCTGCAAGATCAAAAGTTTTTAAGTGGAGTAAAATCACCTAAAATTTCCAACAAATAGAACTGGCTATTCCATCAATTCTTTTTTAGCTTCAGAAGTTTAATCTGTCATTTTACAGTGCTGGCCAGAGTTCTTTGCATATGCACAGAGCCCTGTTTTCTATACTTCAACAACAGCGGCAAGAAAAAGCCACATAATGGAATGACCCTTTGTATCACTCATAAAAAAGCTCCCAATAATGAAAGACCTACTGGGCTTCAAGGTTACACTTAGGTTCTTTCATTGTAAATTCAGCATTGGTGTCTCTTCTAAGCTTCATTCCTCCGACTCAACTCTGACTTTAACAAGAGAAAATGTAATTACATGTCTGAATTGGATTTGATCTCAAAATGGTGATTAAAAAGCTGCATGTAAAGTATTCTGTTATATCAGTTTTAACAAAAAAAATATAAGCTGGCGATGTGTTGCCTGGTTGTGGCAGAGTAGCTTCTATATATCACACCTCTATTTATTTCTGCACTTTTTATTTCTTTTCTCCTTTGTTTAATGTCCTCTGTTGCTTTTAAAACATTTTATTTGTTTTTTTACCCTCAGGCCATCAATACCAACTTCAGAATTTCACCAGTGAGCAGCAACTACTTTAGATGCATTTGCAGCTCACTAAAGCCCCAGATCAAAATATTCAAACGTCACTTCCAATTCTCCACTCTCCACTGAAGAATCTTGGTGAGCTGAGTGAGAGCCATTGAATGAACATGTTCAAGCAATAGTGAGTGGTGTAGCCCATGAGCCTTGGTGAGATACGTGTACAGTGACAGAGTTCAAGTGAGTTCTTGCCCCGTAAATGAGGTGGCAACTACCCTTGGGATGCGGTTGCCATGATCTGGTGGCAGTCAGCTAGTAAATAGATCTGCCTTCCACTCCACCCACATTGCCCACTGAAACCTGTTGATCCAACACAGTGTGAAGCTGGAGGAACACAGTAGATCAGGTAATGTCAGAGGAGCAGCAGAGTCGACATTCTGAGTCTGGAACCTTCATCAGGACAGAAACATCGACTCTGGTGCTCCTGTGAGCTGCCTGATCTGCTGTGTTCCTCTAGCTCCAAACTGCTTTGACTCTGACTCCAGCATCTGCAGTTCTTGCTAAATCCTCTAGACCCCTGAATGGGTACCGAGAGTTGTTTGCCCTCTGGGCCTTGGCCTCCAGGTCTTCCTTGTCAAGCCACATTGTAAAAGACAGTTTCAGCTTTATACTGTCTGAAGTGGTGTGTGGTTTGGCTTTAAATATGTTGCCAGCTTAATGGCCAGCAGAAGATACCTGCAGTGGGGAGCATTTCTCTCTCCTGCAGTGCAACTTTTCAAAGGAAGTGACCCAAGGCCTGGGCTGCATAATTAATAAAGTGAATGGCAGAACATTGCATGAGAAAAGTCACTCTGAGCCATGGTGGATGGGGCATTATGAATCTCACTCAACGAAACTCCTAATGAAAATGCAGAAATCCCACTCTTAATTTCTTACTTCTTATCATCGTACTGTCAATATATCATCATTAAAAGACAGTTAGATAGGTACATGGCTAGGAAATGTTTAGAGGGATATGGGCCAAATGCAGGCAAATGGGACTGGTATGGTTAGGTAACCTGGTTGGCATGGCTGAGAGTTGGGCTGAAGGGTCTGTTTCCATGCTACATGACTTTATGACTCTATTAGACTCAGACTGACTTCTTCCATAAGAAAGATACCATGAGGACCTCTCTGCCGTTTGACGATGATACTGCATAGCTGCAGCTATAGTCATAGCATGTGCTAGTCTAACACAAATGGCAAAAATATGCAACAGAAATTTAACCATTGCAGAACAGTAAAAAAAAACTTAAAGTTAAATTATTCTAAAGGAAATGAATGTGGAGCTTTTTGAGATTTTTTTGAAGAATCTGTAAGTGGTTACACATTGTACTAAAACCATGGAAGTATTCATTAAGATGGTAGCAATTCTGCCAAAAAAAAGACATGCAATTTCAAGGTGTTTTAAGGTACAATCTCAAAAATCAGCAAATGTAAACCTTTAAATATACCACTGAAATTAAGTTACCAAAAACTGAAAGCTATGTCTGATTAGAGTAATTTAATTGTCATTTAAGACAATGCATAACCACTGCTGTAACAAGCACTAAATGCAAATACAAAGGAATAAATCTGTTCAAATAAAGGGTACTGTGTTAAGGTGAATATTCAGATGATCTGAAAGAACTTTAGAAGTTTTTAAGGCAAAATTCAAACGTTCTGATCTCATTACTTTGAGTTCTCCTTTAAAGTTGCAAACAAGCAGAAAGGCCAAATAAATGATTAGGCTAAATTTGCTACTATATGTTCACCCTCTCCCCAAACTGAGTTGGTTATTGTTTGACAATAAAGTGCAATAGTGATTGAAGCATCAATTCAAATAAGCACCTTGTAATCTTTTCTATTGCCCAGATAAATTAGTGACAAGAACTGCAATGGTTTTTAAATCTCCCATCATGTGGGGAGAATTGTTCCTCATTGTTAATTTCAATGTATTTGAAAAGCAGAATGACAATAAGTCAGAGTGTTATGAAGAATTCGTTGAACACTTTTCATTGAATTCTCATGAATTCGTTGATCCTCATTCTGTGAATTCGAACCAAGTGAATGACCAAGCAAAACTGATGAAAGGTGTAAAACAGACACTGATTCCTCATAGATAATGGGAACTGCAAATGCTGGAGAATCCAAGACAACAAAGTGTGGGGCTGGATGAACACAACTTTTCTGATGAAGGGTCTAGGCCTGAAACATCAGCTTTTGTGCTCCTCGGATGCTGCTTGGCCTGCTGTGTTCTTCCATCCCCACACTTTGTTACACTGGTTCCTCATGAACCATTCTGTGCCCTGCCAGAGGCTCTGTCTGACCAACCAAACTGTTGTTCATTATGTAATTAAGTGTAACTGGAAGATTTTGCAATGATGCGGTCCTCAAATTATAAGCTGTTTATTCCCTGTGTTTCAGAGCCATGTAGTACAGAAGAGGCCCTTTGGCCAATCGATATTTGCTACTGATAACCTCACTAATGAACATTCAAATGCAGGAAAGAAACAGTTTGCGTTTGGAGAGCTGTGAGTGACACTATCTGATTTGTTTAACTCATCCCAAGGCTTGGAGCCACAACACTGAGCCCATAGCATAGAGACCAGGAGGGCAATGAGAAGATATCAGCTTGGAAAGGAGTGACAGTGGGGTCATCAATGATGACAAAGAGAGTCAGAACACTGGCTGGTGGGAGGATTCAAATTGGGCCATTGCTTTAGGGAGGGGAGGGGTTCATAGGGAGCACAAGGATTACAAATAAGGTTTGAGTTACGGAAGAAAAACAGGTGCTAGGCCATAGTTGAAAGAACGGAAGTTGGGTTCCACTGGGGGTCGATGAAGAAAATGAGAGTCAGTTGCCCAGCGAAAGAGGGATGCTGAATATGAGCTGGGTGGGGGCAAGAGGAAGATTGGATCACTCGTGTAGGAGAGGTGGAATGAAAGGGAGGCCATTACAAACAGCACAGGTACGGATATCTCGGACATATATGGAGATGTGTGTTGGCAACTTCACAGCCATCCCATATTATATCAATACAATTTTAATAAGACACCCTCCTGGATCCGTGTGAGCATGAGCAAGTGAGAGAAAACTGGCAAGTAGATGAGTGAGTGTGAATGAACTGGGTGATTGTGGGTTGGCTGGTGAGTGAATAAGTCAATGATTTTGCATGAGCAGGTAAGCAAGAGAGTCACTAATTGCGGGCAGCTTGTCATGTCAGGTAGGGCTGGAGAGCTGGAGCGGCAGAGCGGAAGTGGACGGGTTGGTGAGGGAGCTTGTGTGTTTCTGAGATGCTCACACACCTACCCTACTCTGTGTCTTTCCTGAAAGACCGAGCTACAAAGCAGACTAGAAAAGGGGGAAAATTCAGGTTGAAAGGCAGCCTGCTCCCGGCCTTCACTCTTCTTAAGGCCATTTCAGAGTGCAGACAACAAGATAAGAATGAAGTGTTAATAAAACTCAAATCCTTGCAACGGCCCCAGTCATCACCACTCCTGCCCCATGTGATCAGGACTTGGGGCTTAGATATTTTTCTCACTCTAGTTCAACTTCTTAACTAAGTGACCAAAACAAAAAGGATTTTGTTAGTTAGCTCTGACATTTTGCTCTTAATGACCATTTTCAAACACAAATCAATCACTTAAATATCTACTTATTGCTTTGTAGTTTTTAAAAAAGCTTGTGTTCAGTGTTGGGGTAAAACTCATCTTTCTGAAATTTGATTATTAGTCTTCAAAGTGAGAGAAAAATAAGAATATGGTTCCCCCTTATAAAAATTTTGGTCAATTCTGGTGCATAAACCCGACATGTTCCCTTACATGAAGATGAATGGACTCCACTGCTCTAAGGTCTTACTGGTTTTACGTATTTGTTGTATTGTTGAGCCATATTATTAGTGTGCTGGTGGAGATTCTTTCTGTTAAAAAATGAATAACAGACTCTGTAGGTGCCCAGAGCATCAGTTTTGTTCAATACAATGAACTACCCAATAACAATTGGTGGCACAGTGGCTCAGTGGCTAGCACTGCAGCCTCACAGCACCAGAGACCTGGGATCAATTCCAGCCTCAGGCGATTGTCTGTGTGGAGTTTGCACATTCTCCCCGTGTCTGTGTGGGTTTCCTCCCGATGCTCCGGTTTCCTCACACAATCCAAAGATGTGCAGGCTAGGTGGATTGGCCATGCTTAATTGCCCATCCTGTTCAGAGGTGTGTGGGTTATAGGGGAATGGGGGCTGGGTGGGATGCTTCAAGGGGCAGTGTGGACTTGCTGGGCCAAAGGCCTCTTTCCACGCTGTAGGTAACCTAATCTAAAAAACAGTCATTTTGCTAGAGATTCTGCGCATGCTGCTCCAATTACCTATAAAACCCAAATTTTTTTTTTTTTTTAAATGTATGTAAAATTTATGAAACGTTTGGAGGAGAAAAACACCCACAAACATACAAAGCGGGAGCTGCTGAAGACAACTTGTCCCTTTGAATGTGAGAGATAATGGGAACTGCAGATGCTGGAGATTCCAAGATAATAAAATGTGAGGCTGGATGAACACAGCAGGCCAAGCAGCATCTCAGGAGCACAAAAGCTGACGTTTCGGGCCTAGACCCTTCATCAGAGAGGGGGATGGGGGGAGGGAACTGGAATAAATAGGGAGAGAGGGGGAGGCGGACCGAAGATGGAGAGTAAAGAAGATAGGTGGAGAGGGTGTAGGTGGGGAGGTAGGGAGGGGATAGGTCAGTCCAGGGAAGACGGACAGGTCAAGGAGGTGGGATGAGGTTAGTAGGTAGCTGGGGGTGCGGCTTGGGGTGGGAGGAAGGGATGGGTGAGAGGAAGAACCGGTTAGGGAGGCAGAGACAGGTTGGACTGGTTTTGGGATGCAGTGGGTGGGGGGGAAGAGCTGGGCTGGTTGTGTGGTGCAGTGGGGGGAGGGGATGAACTGGGCTGGTTGAGGGATGCAGTGGGGGAAGGGGAGATTTTGAAACTGGTGAAGTCCACATTGATACCATATGGCTGCAGGGTTCCCAGGCGGAATATGAGTTGCTGTTCCTGCAACCTTCGGGTGGCATCATTGTGGCAGTGCAGGAGGCCCATGATGGACATGTCATCAAGAGAATGGGAGGGGGAGTGGAAATGGTTTGCGACTGGGAGGTGCAGTTGTTTGTTGCGAACTGAGCGGAGGTGTTCTGCAAAGCGGTCCCCAAGCCTCCGCTTGGTTTCCCCAATGTAGAGAAAGCCGCACCGGGTACAGTGGATGCAGTATACCACATTGGCAGATGTGCAGGTGAACCTCTGCTTAATGTGGAATGTCATCTTGGGGCCTGGGATGGGGGTGAGGGAGGAGGTGTGGGGACAAGTGTAGCATTTCCTGCGGTTGCAGGGGAAGGTGCCGGGTGTGGTGGGGTTGGAGGGCAGTGTGGAGCGAACAAGGGAGTCACGGAGAGAGTGGTCTCTCCGGAAAGCAGACAGGGGTGGGGATGGAAAAATGTCTTGGGTGGTGGGGTCGGATTGTAAATGGCGGAAGTGTCGGAGGATAATGCGTTGTATCCGGAGGTTGGTAGGGTGGTGTGTGAGAACGAGGGGGATCCTCTTGGGGCGGTTGTGGCGGGGGCGGGGTGTGAGGGATGTGTCGTGGGAAATGCGGGAGACGCGGTCAAGGGCGTTCTCAATCACCGTGGGGGGGAAGTTGCGGTCCTTAAAGAACTTGGACATCTGGGATGTGCGGGAGTGGAATGTCTTATCGTGGGAGCAGATGCGGCGGAGGCGGAGGAATTGGGAATAGGGGATGGAATTTTTGCAGGAGGGTGGGTGGGAGGAGGTGTATTCTAGGTAGCTGTGGGAGTCGGTGGGCTTGTAATGGACATCAGTTACAAGCTGGTTGCCTGAGATGGAGACTGAGAGGTCCAGGAAGGTGAGGGATGTGCTGGAGATGGCCCAGGTGAACTGAAGGTTGGGGTGGAAGGTGTTGGTGAAGTGGATGAACTGTTCGAGCTCCTCTGGGGAGCAAGAGGCGGCGCCGATACAGTCATCAATGTACCGGAGGAAGAGGTGGGGTTTGGGGCCTGTGTAGGTGCGGAAGATGGACTGTTCCACGTAACCTACAAAGAGGCAGGCATAGCTGGGGCCCATGCGGGTGCCCATGGCCACCCCCTTAGTCTGTAGGAAGTGGGAGGAGTCAAAAGAGAAGTTGTTGAGTGTGAGGACGAGTTCCGCTAGGCGGATGAGAGTGTCGGTGGAGGGGGCCTGGTCGGGCCTGCGGGACAGGAAGAAGCGGAGGGCCTTGAGGCCATCTCCATGCGGAATGCAGGTGTAAGGGGGTGGCCATGGGCACCCGCATGGGCCCCAGCTATGCCTGCCTCTTTGTAGGTTACGTGGAACAGTCCATCTTCCGCACCTACACAGGCCCCAAACCCCACCTCTTCCTCCGGTACATTGATGACTGTATCGGCGCCGCCTCTTGCTCCCCAGAGGAGCTCGAACAGTTCATCCACTTCACCCACACCTTCCACCCCAACCTTCAGTCCACCTGGGCCATCTCCAGCACATCCCTCACCTTCCTGGACCTCTCAGTCTCCATCTCAGGCAACCAGCTTGTAACTGATGTCCATTTCAAGCCCACCGACTCCCACAGCTACCTAGAATACACCTCCTCCCACCCACCCTCCTGCAAAAATTCCATCCCCTATTCCCAATTCCTCCGCCTCCGCCGCATCTGCTCCCACGATAAGACATTCCACTCCCGCACATCCCAGATGTCCAAGTTCTTTAAGGACCGCAACTTCCCCCCCACGGTGATTGAGAACGCCCTTGACCGCGTCTCCCGCATTTCCCGCGACACATCCCTCACACCCCGCCCCCGCCACAACCGCCCCAAGAGGATCCCCCTCGTTCTCACACACCACCCTACCAACCTCCGGATACAACGCATTATCCTCCGACACTTCCGCCATTTACAATCCGACCCCACCACCCAAGACATTTTTCCATCCCCACCCCTGTCTGCTTTCCGGAGAGACCACTCTCTCCGTGACTCCCTTGTTCGTTCCACACTGCCCTCCAACCCCACCACACCCGGCACCTTCCCCTGCAACCGCAGGAAATGCTACACTTGTCCCCACACCTCCTCCCTCACCCCCATCCCAGGCCCCAAGATGACATTCCACATTAAGCAGAGGTTCACCTGCACATCTGCCAATGTGGTATACTGCATCCACTGTACCCGGTGCGGCTTTCTCTACATTGGGGAAACCAAGCGGAGGCTTGGGGACCGCTTTGCAGAACACCTCCGCTCAGTTCGCAACAAACAACTGCACCTCCCAGTCGCAAACCATTTCCACTCCCCCTCCCATTCTCTTGATGACATGTCCATCATGGGCCTCCTGCACTGCCACAATGATGCCACCCGAAGGTTGCAGGAACAGCAACTCATATTCTGCCTGGGAACCCTGCAGCCATATGGTATCAATGTGGACTTCACCAGTTTCAAAATCTCCCCTTCCCCCACTGCATCCCTCAACCAGCCCAGTTCATCCCCTCCCCCCACTGCACCACACAACCAGCCCAGCTCTTCCCCCCCACCCACTGCATCCCAAAACCAGTCCAACCTGTCTCTGCCTCCCTAACCGGTTCTTCCTCTCACCCATCCCTTCCTCCCACCCCAAGCCGCACCCCCAGCTACCTACTAACCTCATCCCACCTCCTTGACCTGTCCGTCTTCCCTGGACTGACCTATCCCCTCCCTACCTCCCCACCTACACCCTCTCCACCTATCTTCTTTACTCTCCATCTTCGGTCCGCCTCCCCCTCTCTCCCTATTTATTCCAGTTCCCTCCCCCCATCCCCCTCTCTGATGAAGGGTCTAGGCCCGAAACGTCAGCTTTTGTGCTCCTGAGATGCTGCTTGGCCTGCTGTGTTCATCCAGCCTCACATTTTATTACCTTTGAATGTGCTTGGTCATTCAACAGGATCATAGCTGATTTGCTGGTTTTTCCAATTGTGCATTCTTATTTTCCGCCAGATAACCTTTGATCCCTGCCTAAGAATCTATCCATTTCTGTCCTAAAATTACTCAATAAACCCACCGCCATGACCACCTAAAGCAGAGGGTTCCAAAGTTGCATAAACCCCTGTGAGAATAAAAAACCTCATCTATGCCCTGAAACTTCTAACTATAAAACAATGCCCTCTAGTTCTGAACTGAGCCACAGAGGAAATGTAAACCTCAGCAAGCCCTCTCAAGATCTTACACACATTAACAAAGTCATCCTAACTCTTTTAAACTGGAGTGGAAACAAGCCCAGCTTATCCAACCTATTCTTGTAAGGCAACCCAATCATTCCAAGTATCAGAAGCTCCTCAGAACTGCTTCCAACAGATATACATCCTTCCATAAAGGAGAAGATAAAAACTCCACATAGTACTGGAGATGTGGCCTCAAAAAATGTCTGTATAATTGATGCATAACATCCTTACTTTCGCATTCAATTCTTCTTGTAGTAAACGATTGCATTTCACTATCGATCTTGATTATGTGCTATCCTTTTGACCAACCTTTCGTGATTCATGCACTAGAATACCTAAATCACATTGTACTTTTGCATTTTGTTCTTTGTTTAAGTAATATTCTGCTTTTTTTTTATTCTTCCAACAATTTCACTTTTTCTCGCATGATATGCCACCTGCCAATCTATCTACACCTGTCTGGAACTTCATTATGCTTTCTTCACCATTCTACCTATCTTGGCACCATCTAGAATTGAGTTATTATGTTTTCCATCCCCTGATCCAAGTTAATAATATATATTGAAAATGTTGAAGCCCAGCATATGCCTCCACTGGACTCCATTCCTCACATCCTGCCAATCAGATGTAGACCCATTTATGCATACTCTTCACTTTCTGCCAGCTAGCTAATCTTCTATCCATGTTACTCTGTATGACACATTCTTTTATTTTGTCCTATAACTTTTGATGTGGCATTTTATCAAATGTCTTCAATATGTCTACAATCTCTGCCTTATCCACAATGCATACTACTCCTTCAAAGAACACTAATGCATTCGTTTAACGTGACTTTCCTTCAATGAAACCTTGCTGACTCTTCCTTGGACCTGTTTTCCCAAATACGTAGCTAGGGTTCCTTTAATGACCAATTCTAACAACTTCACTGTGACAGACATGCAGCTCATATTGTTAAAAATCTTTCTTAACACTGAATATACTGAACAACCCAGCCTCTGTTAGTAAGTAGTCATACTTTCTCTACCTTTTGAGAGAAAAAAAACTTCTCCTCGTCTCTGCTTTAAATGTGTAAGATTTACTTTCAGGTTATAGCCTTTGTTCCTAGGCTTTCCCATAATGGGAAACAAGCTCTCAGAATCTACCCATAAGACCATAAGACATAGGAATGGAAGTGAGGCCATTCAGCCCATCAAGTCCACTCCACCATTTAAATCATGGCTGATGGGCATTTCAAAGCCACTTCCCTGCACTCTCTCCGTAGCCCTTGATTCCTTCTGAGATCAAGAATTTGTTGATCTCTGCCTTGAAGGCATCCAACGTCCCGGCCTCCACTGCACTCTGCGGCAATGAATTCCACAAGCCCACCACTCTCTGGCTGAAGAAATGTCATCTCATTTCCGTTTTAAATTTACCCCCTCTAATTCTAAGGCTGTGCCCACGGGTCCTAGTCTCCCCGTCTAACAGAAACAACTTCCTAGTGTCCACCCCTTCTAAGCCATACATTATCTTGTAAGTTTCTATTAGATCTCCCCTCAACCTTCTAAACTCTAATGAGTACAATCCCAGGATCCTTAGCTGTTCATCATACGTTAAACCTACCATTCCAGGGATCATCCGTGTGAATCTCCGCTGGACACGCTCCAGGGCTACTATGTCCTTCCTGACGTGTGGGGCCCAAAATTGGACACAGTATTCTAAATGGAGCCTAACTAGAGCCTTATAAAGCCTCAGAAGCACATTGCTGCTTTTATATTCCAACCCTCTTGAGATAAACAACAACATTACATTTGTTTTCTTAATTACGGACTCTACCTGCAAGTTAGCCTTTAGAGAATCCTGGACCAATACTCCCAGATCACTTTGCACTTCTGATTTGCGAATTTTCTCACCGTTCAGAAAATAGTCCATGCCTGTATTCTTTTTTCCAAAGTGCAAAACCTCACATTTGCTCACATTGAATTTCATCAACTATTTCCTGGACCACGCTCCTGAACTGTCTTAATCTTTCTGCAGCTTCCCCACCTCCTCAGTACTACCTGCCTGTCCACCTATCTTTGTATCATCGGCAAACTTCATCAGAATGCCCCCAGTCCCTTCATCCAGATCATTAATATACAAGGTGAACCGCTGTGGCCCCAACACTGAACCCTGCGGCACACCACTTGTCACCGGTTGCCATTCCGAAAAAAGAGCCTTTTATCCCAATTCTCTGCCTTCTGTCAGACAGCCTATCCTCAATCCAAGCCAGTAGCTCACCTCAAACACCATGGGCCGTCACCTTGCTCAGCAGCCTCCCGTGAGGCACTGTATCAAAGGCCTTTTGGAAGTCTAGATAGATAACATCTACTGGGTTTCCCTGGTCTAACATATTATTACCTAGAACATAGAACATAGAACATAGAACAGTACAGCACAGAACAGGCCCTTCAGCCCACGATGTTGTGCCGACCATTGATCCTCATGTATGCACCCTCAAATTTCTGTGGCCATATACATGTCCAGCAGTCTCTTAAATGACCCCAATGACCTTGCTTCCACAACTGCTGCTGGCAACGCATTCCATGCTCTCACAACTCTCTGCGTAAAGAACCTGCTTCTGACATCCCCTCTATACTTTCCTCCAACCAGCTTAAAACTATGACCCCTCGTGCTGGCCATTTCTGCCCTGGGAAATAGTCTCTGGCTATCAACTCTATCTATGCCTCTCATTATCTTGTATACCTCAATTAGGTCCCCTCTCCTCCTCCTTTTCTCCAATGAAAAGAGACCGAGCTCAGTCAACCTCTCTTCATAAGATAAGCCCTCCAGTCCAGGCAGCATCCTGGTAAACCTCCTCTGAACCCTCTCCAAAGCATCCACATCTTTCCTATAATAGGGCGCCCAGAACTGGACGCAGTATTCCAAGTGCGGTCTAACCAAAGTTTTATAGAGCTGCAACAAGATCTCACGACTCTTAAACTCAATCCCCCTGTTAATGAAAGCCAAAACACCATATGCTTTCTTAACAACCCTGTCCACTTGGGTGGCCATTTTAAGGGATCTATGTATCTGCACACCAAGATCCCTCTGTTCCTCCACGCTGCCAAGAATCCTATCCTTAATCCTGTACTCAGCTTTCAAATTCGACCTTCCAAAATGCATCACCTCGCATTTATCCAGGTTGAACTCCATCTGCCACCTCTCAGCCCATCTCTGCATCCTGTCAATGTCCCGCTGCAGCCTACAACAGCCCTCTACACTGTCAACGACACCTCCGACCTTTGTGTCGTCTGCAAACTTGCTGACCCATCCTTCAATTCCCTCGTCCAAGTCATTAATAAAAATTACAAACAGTAGAGGCCCAAGGACAGAGCCCTGTGGAACTCCACTCACCACTGACTTCCAGGCAGAATATTTTCCTTCTACTACCACTCGCTGTCTTCTGTTGGCCAGCCAATTCTGTATCCAAGCAGCTAAGTTCCCCTGTATCCCATTCCTCCTGACCTTCTGAATGAGCCTACCATGGGGAACCTTATCAAATGCCTTATTGAAGTCCATATACACCACATCCGCAGCTCGACCCTCATCAACCTCTTCAAAGAATTCCAACAGGTTTGTCAGGCACAACCTCCCCTTACTAAAACCATGCTGACTTGTTTTAATTTGACCCTGCACTTCCAGGAATTTAGAAATCTCATCCTTGACAATGGATTCTAGAATTTTACCAACTACCGAGGTTAGGCAAATCAGCCTATAATTTTCCATCCTTTGCCTTGATCCTTTCTTAAACAAGGGAGTTACAACAGCAATTTTCCAATCATCTGGGACTTTGCCTGACTCCAGTGACTTTTGAAAGATCACAATCAAAGCCTCCGCCATTTCCTCAGCCACCTCCCTCAGAACTCTAGGATGTAGCCCATTGGAGCCAGGAGATTTATCAATTTTTAGACCCTTTCGCTTTTCTCGCACTTTTTCTTTTGTAATGCCTAACGTACTCAACTCTGCCCCCTGACTCTCCCTAATTGTTGGGATACTACTCTTGTCTTTCACTGTGAAGACTGACACAAAGTACTTATTAAGTTCTTCAGCTATTTCCTTATCTCCCATCACTAGCCTTCCAGCATCAATTTGGAACGGCCCAATATCTACTTTTGCCTCTTGTTTGTTTCTTATGTATTGAAAGAAGCTTTTACTATCATTTCTAATATTACTAGCTGGCCTACCTTCATATTTGATCCTCTCCTTCCTTATTGTTCTCTTTGTTATCCTCTGTTTGTTTTTGTAGCCTTCCCAATCTTCTGATTTCCAAGTGCTCTTGGCCACTTTATAAGCTGTCTCTTTGATATATTTCCTGACTTCCTTTGTCAGCCATGGCTGTCTAATCCCACCCTGGATAATCTTTCTTTTCTTTGGGATGAACCTCTGTACTGTGTCCTCAATTACACCCAGAAACTCCTGCCATTGTTGGCCTACTGTCTTCCCCGCTAGGCTCTGCTTCCAGTCGATTTTCATCAAATCCTCTCTCATGCCCCTGTAATTACCTTTATTTAACTGTAACACCATTGCATCCAATTTTGCCTTCTCTCTTTCAAACTGCAGACTGAACTCTACCATATTATGGTCAATGCCTCCCGAGTGTTCCCTTACTTTAAGGTCTTTTATAAAGTCTGGCTCACTACATAGCACTAAGCCCAGAATAGCCTGCTCCTTTGTGAGCTCCATCACAAGCTGTTCCAAAAAGCCATGACTTGGATGAAGGGATTGAAGGATGGGTCAGCAAGTTTGCAGATGACATGAAGGTTGGAGGTGTCGTTGACAGTTTAGAGGGCTGTTGTAGGCTGCAGCGGGTCAGTGACAGGATGCAAAGATGGGATGAGAGGTGGCAGATTGAGTTCAACCTGGATAAATGTGAGGTGATGCATTTTGGAAGGTCAAATTTGAAAGCTAAGAACAGGATTAAGGATAGGATTCTTGGCAGTGCGGAGGAACAGGGGGATCTTGGTGTGCAGATACATAGATCCCTTAAAATGGCCACCCAAGTGGACAGGGTTGTTAAGAAAGCATATGGTGTTTTGGCTTTCATTAGCAGGGGGATTGAATTTAAGAGTTGTGAGATCTTGTTGCAGCTCTATAAAACTTTGGTTAGACCGCACTTGGAATACTGCGTCCAGTTCTGGTCGCCCTATTATAGGAAGGATGTGGATGCTTTGGAGAGGGTTCAGAGGAGGTTTACCAGGATGCTGCCTGGACTGAAGGGCTTGTCTTATGAAGAGAGGTTGACTGAGCTCGGACTTTTTTTCATTGGAGAAAAGGAGGAGGAGAGGGGACCTAATTGAGGTATACAAGATAATGAGAGGCATAGATAGAGTTGATAGCCAGAGACTATTTCCCACGGCAGAAATAGCTAACACAAGGGGTCATAGTTTTAAGCTGGTTGGAGGAAAGTATAGAGGGGATGTCAGAGGCGGGTTCTTTATACAGAGAGTTGTGAGAGCATGGAATGCATTGCCAGCAGCAGTTGTGGAAGCAAGGTCACTGGGGACATTTAAGAGACTGCTGGACATGCATATGGTCACAGAAATTTGAGGGGGCATACATGAGGATCAATGGTCGGCACAACATCGTGGGCTGAAGGGCCTGTTCTGTGCTGTACTGTTCTATGTTCTATGTTCTAAACATTCCATGAATTCTCTTTCTTTGGATCCACCAGCAACATTATTCACCCAATCCACCTGCATATTGAAGTCCCCCATGATCACTGTGACCTTGCCTTTCTGACATGCCCTATCTATTTCTCGGTGCATCTTGTGCCCCTGGTCCTGATCACTGTTAGGAGGTCTGTACATAACTCCCATTATAGTTTTTTTTGCCTTTGTGTTCCTCAATTCCACCCACACAGACTCCACATCTTCTGACCCTATGTCATTCAGTGCTGTAGATTTAATTCCATTCTTAACTAACAAGGCAACCCCACCACCTCTGCCCACCTCCCTGTCTTTTCGATATGTTGTGACTCCTTGGATGTTTAACTGCCAGTCCTGAACTCCATGTAACCATGTCTCTGTGATGCTTACCACATCATAATCATTCAAGAGGATTTGTGCTGTTAATTCATCTACTTTGTTGCAAATACTACGAGCATTTAGATAAAGTGTCTTAATGCTAGCTTTCTTATCATTATTAGAGAGGTTGGAAATCCCAAGATGTCTTAAGCTATCCATCCTTTTTGCTGTATTCCTAGTCTGCCTCGAGCTTAAATCCACCTGTACACATGCTATCCTGTTGCTTATCTTTCCATTTAACTCCATACTCCCTGTCTCTTTCACTTTCCCTTCACCCCGACTCACTAGTTTAAAGTCCTACTGACCACCCTATTTATCCTTTTCACTAGAACACTGGTTCCAGATCGGTTCAGGTGGAGACCATCCCAACAGTACAGATCCCCTTGGTTCCAAAACTGATGTCAATGCCCCATGAAATGGAATCCCTCTTTCCCACACCAATCCCTTAGCCACGTGTTTACTTCCCTAACTTTCTTTTCCCTATACCAATTAGCACGTGGCTCAGGCAGTAATCCGGAGATTATGACCCTTGAGGACCTGTACTTCAATTTCTTTCCTAGTGCTTTATAATCCCTGAACAGCTCCTCTACCCTAGCTTTGCCTATGTTGTTAGTCCCAACATGGACCACAACAACTGGATCCTCCCCCTCCCGCTCCAATATCCTTTCAACTCGTTCGGAGATGTCCCGCACCCCGGCACCAGGCAGGCAACACACCATGCAGGACTCCCGAACCGGCTTGCATAGGATACTATGTCAATTCCCCTTGGAATCTCATAACTTTCTCTCATCCTTTTAAACTCCAATGAGTATAGACCAACCTACACAACATATTCTTCCAAGAAAATCCTTCCATGTAGTGGCAGCACAGTGAACCTTCTCTGGACTGCCTCCAATGTCAAAATATCTTACCTCAGATGAAGGGGCCAACACTGTAGTGAGTTCACAGGACTGTACAGACCATGTATTTTTGCAATACCTCTGCATTTTTATTTTTCATTCACTGTAAAATAAAGCCTATCATTACATTTGTCTTCTCTATTACCTTCTGCACTAGCATGCAGCATTTTGATTTATGCATGAGGATCCCCAAGTCAGTCTGTGCTGCAGCTTTCTGCAGTCTTTCTCTGTTTAGATAATACTTCGCTTCGCTATTCTTTATGCTTAAAGCATAACCTCACATTTTCCCACACTTTGTTCAACTTCTGAGCTTTTTCCCACTTAGTTAATCTCTCCATATCACTCTGTAATCTGTTTTTGTCATCCTGTCTACTTACCATCACATCTACTTCTGTGGCATCCATAAACATGGTAGTAGCACATTAATATCCCTCATTCAAACCAATATAGATTGTAAATAGTTGTGGCGCTTGCAGTTTGGTTACAGTTTGCCATCCTGAAAAACTATGCCATATTCTAACTCTTTGTCTTCTATTGATTAATTAATTCTCTATATAAAATAATATTCTAGCAACAATACTATGGGTCTTATCTTATTAAGTATCCCAATGTATGGCACTGTATCAAATGCCTTTTTGAAAATTCAAATATATCATTTCCACTAGTTCCCCAATCTCTATTCTGCTAGCTACCTCCTCAAAGAACAGTAATAACCCTTTGCAGTCACAATTTCCCTTTTATAAATCAGTGTTGACTCTGCTTGATAATATTGTGCATTCCTAAATGCTCTGCTGTAACATTCTTTGTAAAAGACTCCAATGTTTTCACAAAAACAGATGTTAAGCTAACTGGCCTACAGTTATCTCTGCTCCTATCTCCTTCACTTTTAAAACAAGACCGTTACGTTGTCAGTTTTCCAATCCTCTGTGGCTTTTCCAGAATGTAAGAATTCTTGGAAAATTACTACCATCTCTGCAACCAATTCTTTTAATACCATAAGCTGCAAAGCCATCCAGTCCAGGGGACCCGTTAGTGCCCATTAGTTTTCCTGGTACTTTTTCTCTTCAATGATAGTTATTGTATTTATTTTCTCACTCTCATTTGCCCCTGATTAATTATTGTTTTTGGAATGGATCAAGTTGTTGGATTTACAGACTAATAAGTCCCTGGGGTCCTAACGGACTTCGTCCCAGGATCATTAAAAAAATGCTGAGAAGTTTAATGCATTATTTTTATTTTAACAGATTGGAGGAAGTTTCCATTGGATAGTAAAACAGCGTGTAACTCTTTTATTCAAAAAGCAATGGAGACAGGAAGCAGGACCTCCAGACCCATTAAACTTAACATCTCTTATTGGGGAAGTGTTTGAACAATTAGATGTCTTAGCAGGCAAGCAGAAAAATGTAAGATAATAAAGCATAGTCAATGCAGCTTTGTGAAAATGAAATCATGCTTAACCAGTTTGTTGGATAAAATGAAACTAATGGATGTATCATGCATAGATTTCCAGAAGATATTTAATAAAGTCCCATTCCAAAGTTTGTTGTAGATGATAAAACTTCATGCTTTATAGCATTACATATTGACATGGATAGAAGATTGCTAGCTAAAAGGAAACAGAGACCATGCATAAATCACTTGGATGAAAGAACCAATGGTAAGGTAGCTAAATTTGTTGATGATATTAAGGTCGGTAGGGAAATAAGTTATGAAGAGTGCATCAGGAAGCTACAACATAACATGGCTGTGTTAAGTGATAGGCAAGGACCTAAGAAAATGGGAAATTGCCAACTTTAGCAAAAAGAGTAGAAAAGAAATACTATCTAAATTATAGAAGTTTGCAGAATTCCAAGGTGCAGAGGGATCTGGCTGATTAATGCACAGATCGCAAAATATTATTATGTAGATAGTAATTTAGAAAGTTAATAAAATGCTATTGTTTATTGTGAGGGAAATTGAATACAACAGGAGGGAGTTAATGTTTCCATTATACAGATAACTAATAGCAACATATGTGCATCACTGTGTATTAGTATCCATATTGAAAAAAGGATGTAAATGTCTTTGAAGCCATTCAGAGAAGATTTACTAAACTAACATCCAATATTGGACTAATGGGAAATTGTCTTAGGAGACAAAGTTAGACAAACTTGCTTTGTATCTGCTGGTGTTTTGAAGAGTAAGAGACAATTTGATTAAGGAATATAAAGTCCTGAGAAGGCTTGACAAGGTGCATTTGTAAAGGATATTTCCTCTTGTGGATGAATCCAAATAAGAGGTGTTTCTGTTTCAAATTAAAGGATTGTCCATTTAAGAGAAGAGGGGAATTTATTTTCTCTCAGACAAAATTGAATTTCTTTGGAACTCTCTTCCCCAAGAGACAGTGGAAGTAGAGTCCTCAGATATATTCAAGGCAGAGTTCAATAGAGCCTTGTTAAGCAAGGTGGTGAAAGGTTATTGGGGGTAGGCAGGAATATACAGAATCAGATCAACCATGATTTTATTAAATGGCACAGTAGACATGCATGACCTAGTCATGCTCCTAATTCATTTGCTTGTATGTATAGCAAGAATTGTTGTGAAAATCTATATTCTGGGGAGATAATGGCTCTTGATACTTTCATTACAACATGAAACCCCAAGTTGAAATTCTACCGTATTTACAGAAGGACTATAAGAAGTGGTTAATCGAACAAAAGAGAAGAAAGCTAAAAATAGAGAAAGAAACAAGAATCAGAAGGCGATGTAAAAACTGGTTGGAAAGAAATAAATCTGCTTTTTGGTTCCCTCATCTCAGATAACAAATTCTTTAGCAACCAATATGTAATAAAGCTTTTGGTTTTTGTATCTGGTGACACATGATTACTTGAAAGCATTCCCAGCAGGAAAAAATAAGCCACATAAATCTCAATGAGTGATACACATGCTGATTTCCAAAGCACATTTGGTACAGCAGTTTATTTTTTCCTCCACAGAGTCCTCTTAAATAGCTTACAAATACTAAACGTCACGATTGGACCAAATGTTCCAGTGAGAAATAATGTGTTATTTTGTCAAAAATGTACCATCTAAATCCAGAAAAAAAAATTTGAAAGAAAAAGAAATGATAACAAGTTATTTATATTAAAAAATTCTTGGTGTGAAAGCTTGACAACTCATCAAGGAGAGACAGAAATTACTTATCAAGGTTTTACTGACAACTGTTATCAATGCATTTTACTTTGCTTATCACGAGAGCTTCCATGTAACATTTTGTTTCCAGTGATTAATCTAAGTTTTAGATTTCTTTAAAGTGTAATCGACAACAAACATAAAAATAACGTCCTTTTACAATCTTTAATCAGCCACCTGAACTATAACATTCATCCAGCATGAATCATTTATCTGTCAAAATGGAAACTAATAAGATCAAAAGACAAAATTCATGCTGGGGTGGGGTGGAGGTGGGTTAGCCGAATCTGTCTTCAACCAAAGCTAACTTACTGAAAAGTAGTGGACAAAAAATATTTCAATATTTGGTTAAAATTGCACATACCACTCCAACTGTATAAAGTTGCTTCATTCTAATTTCACATTGTCAGAAAGATGTGAATCTATAGATTTATCTAAACAGAAACTTAAGCCTGTGAGAAAATAAAACTGAGTAAGAAGCTTCCCCTAAGTGATCAATCTAATTTTCCGGTCAACATTTTCTTAATCCAACGCTGGCTGACTAAGTAATGCTTCTCCAGGTAGTGAAACCTCCCTCACAAATTAGAAGGTCCTTTCTTTACTTAACTCATGTTCAAAACATATACATAATGATTATTTGAGAAAGGAAATATGTTTGGATAATAACTGAATTAAAATTAATTGGCTTTCAGTGGTGAAGGTAAAAGAAGAATGTAAAGAAAACAGGATTGGTAGTAGAGGTTGATTGGAAACAATAATATGGAGAAGTAAAGCATCTATTAGAAATTTTACAATTTCTTTACATCTGGAAAAAGAAGATGATGGGAGGCAACCTTTTAGTTAAAGTGTTTCGTCAAATGAGATACTTGGCATCTGGCCTGCCATGGCCCGAAATATCTTGCCTTGAGCTATCTAACTCAGGTATAATGCAAGCCATCTCAGGATCACTTCTTCTGCATAGCTGGAGAGGCTGAAGTGCTGATCTTTTGTTTTGTTTCAGCAGCAGGAGGAGCGGGAGCATCGTCCAGGTAGCTGCCGGGAAGGTGAGTCGCTGTTTTAAAAACTTACCTTGTGAATAGGCGGAGCGTACGCTGAGCAGGAGTGGGCACGGGACTGCTGAGTAAGTGAGGTAATATATTTGTGTGGTTGCGTAAGGAGGTCCGAAATAAAGTTTCAGGGATGCAAGATGGCACCGGTAAGCAAGAAGTTGGTTTGAAGTGGTCCTCTTCAATGCCAGGAGTGTCCGGATTAAGGTGGGTGAACTTTCAGCATGGGTTGGTACCTGGGACTTTGATGTTGTGGCCATTTTGGAGACATGGATAGAGCAGGGATAGGAATGGTTGTTGCAGGTTCCGAGATTTAGATGTTTCAGTAAGAGCAGAAAAGATGGTGAAAGAGGGGGAGGTGTGGCATCGTTGGTCAAGGGCAGTATTACAGTTGCAGAAAGGATGTTTGGGGACTCATCAACTGAGGTAGAATGGGCTGACGTTAGAAACAGGAAAGGAGAAGTCACCCTGTTGGGAGTTTTCTATCGGCCTTCGAATAGTTCCAGATATGTAGAGGAAAGGATAGCAAAGATGATTCTCGATGGGAGTGAGAGAGACAGGGTAGTTGTCATGGGGGACTTCAACTTTCCAAATATTGACTGGGAACACAATATTCAAGTACTATAGATGGGTCAGTTTTTGTCCAGTGTGTGCAGGAGGGCTTCCTGACACAGTATGTAGACAGGCCAACAAGGGGCAAAGCCACATTGGATTTTGTACTGGGTAATGAGCCCGGCCAGGTGATAGATTTGGAAGTAGGTGAGCACTTCGGTGATAGCGATCACAATTCTGTTATGTTTACTTTAGTGATGGAAAGGGATAGGTGTATACCACTGGGCAAGAGTTATAGCTGGGGGAGAAGGCAATTATGATGAGACTAGGCAAGATTTAGGGAGCGTAGGATAGGGAAGGTAACTGCAGGGGATGGGCACACTAGAAATATGGAGCTTATTCAAGGAAAAGTTCCTGTGTGTCCTAGATAAGCATGTACCTGTCAGGCAGGGAGGAAGCTGTAGAGCGCGGGAGACGTGATTTACAAAGGAGGTGGAATCTCTGGTCAAGAGGAAGAAGAAGGCTTATGTTAGGGTGAGATGTGAAGGCTCAGTTAGGGTGCTTGAGGGCTACAAAGTAGCCAGGAAAGACCTAAAGAGAAAGCTCAGAAGAGCCAGGAGGAGACATGAGAAGTGGCTGGTGGATAGGATCAGGGTAAACCCTAAGGCTTTCTATAGGTATTTAAGGAATAAAAGAATGACGAGAGTAAGATTTGGGCCCATCAAGGATAATAGTGGGAAGTTGTGTGTGGAGTCAGAGGAGATAGGGGAAGCACTAAATGAATATTTTTCGACAGTATTCACTCGAGAAAATGACAATGTTGTCGAGGAGAATACTGAGATTCAGGCTACTAGACGAGGTGGGATTGATGTTCACAAGGAAGAGGTATTAGGAATCCTACAGAGTGTGAAAATAGATAAGTCCCCTGGGCCGGATGGGATTTATCTTAGGATCCTCTGGGAAGCCAGAGAGGAGATTGCCGAGAATTTGGCATTGATCTTTAACTCGTCATTGTCTACAGGAATAGTGCCAGAAGACTGGAGGATAGCAAATATGGTTCCCCTGTTCAAGAAGGGGAGTAGAGACAACCCTGGTAATTATAGACCAGTGAGCCTTACCTCAGTTGTTGGTAAAGTATTGGAAAAGGTTACAAGAGATAGGATTTATAATCACCTAGAAAAGAATAAATTGATTAGGGATAGTCAGCACGATTCTATGAAGGGTAGGTCGTGCCTCACAAACCTTATTAAGTTCTTTGAAAAGGTGACCAAACAGGTAAATGAGAGTAAACCGGTTGATGTGGTGTATATGGATTTCAGCAAGGCATTCGATAAGGTTCCCCACGGTAGGCTATTGTACAAAATGTGGAGGAATGGGATTGTGGGAGACATAGCAGTTTGGATCGGAAATTGGCTTGCTGAAAGAAGATAGAGGGTGGTGGTTGATGGGAAATGTTCATCCTGGAGTCCAGTTACTCGTGGTGTACCACAAGGGTGGGTGTTGGGTCCACTGCTGTTTGTCATTTTTATAAACGACCTGGATGAGGGCATGGAAGGATGGGTTAGTAAATTTGCAGATGACACTAAGGTCGGTGGAGTTGTGGATAGTGATGAAGGGTGTGTAGGTTGCAGAGAGACATAGATAAGCTGCAGAGCTGGGCTGAGAGGTGGCAAATGGAGTTTAATGCGGACAAGTGTGAGGTGATGTACTTTGGTAGGAGTAACCGGAAGGCAAAGTATTGGGCTAATGGTAAAATACTTGGTACTGTAGATGAGCAGAGAGATCTCGGTGTCCATGTACACAGATCCTTGAAAGTTGCCACCCAGGTTGACAGGGTTGTTAAGAAGGCATACAGTGTTTTAGCTTTTATTAATAGAGGGATCGTGTTCCGGAACCAAGAGGTTATGCTGCAGCTGTACAAAACTCTGGTGCGGCCGCACTTGGAGTATTGCATCCAGTTCTGGTCACCGCATTATAAGAAGGATGTGGAAGCTTTGGAAAGGGTGCAGAGGAGATTTACTAGGATGTTGCCTGGTATGGAGGGAAGGTCTTATGAGGAAAGGCTGAGGGACTTGAGGCTGTTTTCATTAGAGAGAAGAAGGTTGAGAGGTGACTTAATTGAATCACATAAAATAATCAGAGGGTTAGATAGGGTGGATCGGGAGAGCCTTTTTCCTAGGATGGTGACGGCGAGCACGAGGGGGCATAGCTTTAAATTGAGGGGTGAAAGATATTAGACAGATGTCAGAGGTGGTTTCTTTACTCAGAGAGTAGTAAGGGTATGGATTGCTTTGCCTGCAACTGTTGTAGATTTGCCAACTTTAAGTACATTTAAGTCGTCATTGGACAAGCATATGGACGTACATGGAATAGTGTAGGTTAGATGGGCTTCAGATTGGTATGACAGGTCGGAACAACATCGAGGGGTGAAGGGCCTGTACTGTGCTGTAATGTTCTATGTTCTATGTTCTATGTTTCTACTGTGACCGACTAACTTTCATAGCCCTGGAACCATGTTTAAAATTCAGCTGCTCATCTCTTCAGATATTGCAAGGCAGGAACAATCATTCAAATTGTATTGCAGCCTTTACATTGAGACCAGGGCCCAGAAGAAAGGAAAGTTCCCTCCTTACTTCAAGGAGAGGGACCTGGAGGTCTTTGAAAGGGTAACCAGCAGGATAGGTAAAAAGTAGACAGTGGACACAGTCGATAACAAAGTGTAGAGCTGGATATACGCAGCAGGCCAAGTAGCATCTTATGAGCACTAATTTTCTGATGAACGGTCTGGGCCTGAAACACCAGCTATTATGCTCCTAAGATGCTGCTTGGCCTGCTGTGTTCATCCAGCTTCACACTTTGTTACCTCAGATTCTCCAGCATCTGCAGTTCCCATTATCAGTGGACATAGTAGATTTCGGTTTTCAGAAAGTGCTTGACAAGATACCATTCATTAGGCTACTTAATGAAAAAAGTGCCATGGCGTTACAGGAAGCACATTAGCACGGACAAAGGATTGGCTAACTAATTGAAGAAGAATTATTTTAAGACAGGCATTTCAGGAAAGCCATCTGCGTCTAGTGGAGTGCCACGGACTCAGTGCTGGTGCCACAATTATTGACAATATGAATTCATGATTTGGAGAGAAAAGTGAATGTGTCACAGCCAAGATTGAGGATGGCGCAGAAATGGGGATGGAAGGCCAGTGTGAAGATGGCATGGAATCTGTGATCTCAAGTGAGTGGGTGAATTTTGGCAGACAGTATATAATGAGGCAAAATGTGAAGCAAGCATTTTGGCAGGAATAATGTCGGACTGAATATTATTTGAAAAGATAAGGGCCGTAGAAAGCCTTAGACTAGAGTGGTTTTGGAGTCCTTGTCTATATTTAGCTTGTCCCCAATAAGTTAGCATCCAACTTCAGTGGGTGGTAGGGGCAGTAAATTAAATGTCTTTCTCTGAAGAAGGATCCAGACCCGAAATATCAGCTTTCCTGCTCCTCTGATGCTGTCAGCTGTTGTGCTATGTTCATCCAGCTCTACACACTGTTATCTTAAATGTTGGCCCTTACTTTAAATGAAATAGTGCATAGAAGTGGAGATGTTTAGCTAAAATATTACAAGTCACTGGTCAGACCGCAGGTGGAATACTGTAAAAAGTTTTATGCTGCTTACTCAAAAGAAAGGTATAGTGGCATTGTAAATAATGGTTGTGAAGATTCACTAAGTTGATACCGGGCATGGAGCAACTATCTTATGAAGAAAGATTGAGTTGGTTGGCCTTGTACTCATTGAAATCTACTCAGAGATGAGTGATTTGTGACCTTATTGAAGCATACAAGATTCTCAGATGACTGAACAAGGGTGTTTACCTTATAGAAGAAGCAAGGACCAGAAGGTCCTTAGTTTTCCACAGAGTGCTGTGAATCTGTGGAATTCTTTGTGGCAAAATGCCAGGTTTTTCAATCAGTAAGGGAATCAAGGCCATTGGGGAAATGTTAGAAAGTGACATTGATTATCAGGTCACCCATGATATTTTTGAATGGTGGAGCAAACTCAATGGGCTCAATGGCCTACTTCTGCTCTTACATCTTATGGTCTTCGCTGACAGGTTGGTGGAGAGGACAATAGACTTTTTTTTTCCCCAGCTGAAAGCCACAGCATCAGACCAAGCAAAATAGGAAGCAGATTGCAGCTCACGTCACTGCTGTATCACAGGAGAAGTGAGATACCCAGCAGTACAGGATGAAGGTTGATGATATTTTATGCTCTGCAAGCGAAAATGCTAACAGCTTGTCCTTTCTCCCTCATACTCACAGACCATTACCCTCTCTACTTCAGCCAAATGAACAGGCATATTACCAAGGCTAATGGGTTATTGCCCTCAATATTTCATGCATCATTTCTACCCAAGGGGTCACACCTACCCCAGCCTCCCAAACACTCTCAAGACCTCTGAGCTATCGGCTCACTCAGTGCTGGCCCCTCACCAACTCTCTTCCTCATACATTACTATTAGTTGCTCATACATTCATTTCCATCATACTCAATTCCTGGACTGGAAGTGAATGCATTTTGTGGCTGAATGTGACAGTACCTTTTGACTCAACATAGATCCCCTTTACCTCACTAAGAACTAGCCACCAAGACTTTCACACATACCACTTGATTGAAGCACATGCAAAATGGTTGCTAAGTAAACTGCTGTCATATGCTGCAATTGTGGCTTTAAAGTAGTTTAGTGCTGCATGGCAATATGCCCATTGACTTTCAGAGTTCCCAAACCTGACAAGCTTCTTGACTCTCCCTCTCCACTAAACAACAATGCAAGCTAAGTAGAGACTTACAGTCTGTAAGTCAATGAGTGTTCTCTAAGACAGAAATGTGATGTAAACATAAGTTGGCAGCTCACAAGCAAGAGCAAAGTGAGTGAATGTTAAGAAAGAAAGCGAAGAGCCTTAAGAGACATCTTTGCTGATGCATGGGATGTGCGTCTATGTGTCCTCTATGCAAAGTGACTTGGCAGAAGCATGCATGTTTTGGGCATTCCTGACCTCCATTGTAAAGTGTTGCAGGACTGAAATAGCGATTGAGTGGTCTGGGAGTAAGCATGCTGATGGTAAGGTTGGTAGTATGCTGATGCTGACTTGCATGAATTCAAGATGGAGGATAATCGTGGCCATACAGGAACATTATTGTGAAGAAGCAGTTAGATGAAGGCTGGGGCAAGCATTCAGCAAGCTGCATCAACCAGGTCCCTCCTTTGATTTACATGTTGGGAATTTATATTGTTTCTAGGTGGAGCAGGAAAGAATTAGAAGCTTGTAGAAATTAAGACAAGTTGGGCTTTATTGTGATGGAAATCTTTGCAAAAATCAGGACTCAATTATGAGATTCAGAAATTGCCATATAAAGTCCGAGAGGAAAGTTGTAAAAATTACTTTTCGATGCCAAAATTCTGATTTTTCCACTCTCTCTGTATTTTATCACCTTTCGCACCAGTGTGCATGGCTTAACAGGGAGAGAAAAATTCCACCCATTATGATCACATGTAGGAGGTATGGTAAGGTGCTCTTTCAATCCCAATAAAAGTTGAAAACTAATGAGTGCTACAATTGTCCTTTGAATGATTTAGCAGGGCACAGAAATGGGTGATATTAAGGAGATAGTTTGACTCAGATTTCACTTTTGCAGGTGACACAATTGGCTTAGTAGCAGAGAATACATGTACACTAATAATTACTGCAGTGGAAATAACAGTAGAAGTAGTCTCGGCTAAAATTAAGGCATTCATTATTTTTCAGAATTCCTTTCCATTTATTTCAGGATACTTCAGAAAATTGTGACTGTTGTGCATGACTCACAGATTCAAATGGGCTTTAGGGTCTGGACAAACTTTGGACTTCAGCAAGGCACATGTGATTTTACTATTCAAGGAAGGGTGAAATTGAAATTGGGGAATTTACAGTCCCATCAGATCAGTTGCAGCACCAGTTGTGGCAAAGCTGTTAGAAAACATCACTAGGGAGGTGATCATCAACAGTAAAACAGTGATTAGGAATTCCAGCATCACTGTGGTGACCCTGGAAACAAATGTATGTCCTACTCGACTAATCTGTGTTTGTTTTTATGGATGTGATCAGAATAGTCAACAGTTGAATTGCTTTTGCTGTCTTATGTCTTGTTTGCTAGTAGTCTTCCTGAAAGTGCTGCAAATAAAGTGACTGGTAGCAATTAGGCTTTAAGGGATTGAAGAATAATCATGAGACTAGATAAATAATTACTTGAAGAACTGGGACTTGGTTATGAGCAGGGATGTGTTAGGAAATTTATTGTTTATTATGTTTTGATTTGAATGAGAACATTAATGGAATCATTCATAAAGTCACAAATGACATAAAATTGTACTAAAGTTCATAATTCAGAGTAAAGCAATGGATTGAGTGACTTTAAATGACATGGATCTATGTATAGCATTTCAACTCATGTCAAATCATGATATTATTTTTGTGTAGGGCACTTCAACACATCTTAAAGTTATATGGATGGTAGAGTTGTATTGCTAGAATCGTTGAAAACTAAATAAAGGGCATTGTGATTAAGCTACATAAGGCCTTGTTACATGCACACTGGTGATATTAAGCCCAGTTATAGTTTTCAGAACATATCTATATTGAAGCTCAGGAGGTAGTTTAGACCAGGACAACCAGGGTATTGCTTAGGATTATTAACTATAAGGAGAAGCTCTGATCTGAGGCTATTTACTCCAGATAATGAAAGGCCGAAAACAAAATATGATTGATCATAGATCTTTACAGTGTGGAAGCTGGTCATTTGACCCATCGAGTCCACATCAACTGTCCAAAGAGCCATCCCACTTAGACCCACCTTATCCACGTAACCCTGCATTTCCAATGGCTAATCCACCGAGCCTGCACATCCCTGGACACTATGAGCAAATTACATGGCTATCCACCTAAACTGCACATCTGCGGACTGTAGGAGGAAACTGGAGCACTGGGAGGAAACCCACGCAGATCCAAGGAAAATGCACAAATTCCATGCCGAGAGTCACCTGAGGGTGGAATCGAACCTGGATCCCTGGTTCGCTGAGGCAGCAGTGCTAACCATTGAGCCACTGTTTGCAAAAAGATGCTTGGATTGAAAGCAGCTGAACAGACATAGTACCTGAGCTGCAGAGGTAGAATGATAGTGGATATATGTAAAAACCTTTAGAAGAAAGTCAAATTTGCTGAATTTGGTTTAGTCATGAGGTGTTTGTTTCTGGGACAGATTACTGGGTTTTAAATTTCTTTAAAAGTGATCCCAAAAAGTTATTGCAAAGATTTTATTTTTATAAACAGAAAATAATCTACTTGGTCACTGGGAGTATAAGCTCCTTCAGCTTTCAGTGCAGAAATTTACCAGTACGTTTTAACCTACATCTTCCAAACCCATGACCACTTCTACCTAGAAGGATGAGGGCAGCAGACAGATGGGAACAGAATCATCTTCAAGTTCTTCTCTAAGACATTCACTATCTGGGCCTGGAAGATCTTTCTTCTATTCAAAAAGCTGACTGCATGAGCATTTACCAAATTCAATCCTTTTATTCAGATCTTTGACTAAAAAAGGATTTTTTGGCTCTTCTTTAAAATATAATCTCTGCTTACTTCCATATGCTACATCTCATGCAGCCCAATTAGCATCACACTTCCAATTTTCCCTTCTGCAATCGAGAAAGTTGACATTACATAAACATTCTGGTAAAAGAGAATGGGCATCTGGTAACTTGACATGTTAGCATCTATTGAGGCTGACAGAATAATTTTGCTGACCATTTATCTTCCCTTTTTACATGAAAACACTACTTCCACACTAGATGCCTCAGTGGTCAATGGTCACACTCTTCCTGAATCTTCAACAAAGCTACTCATCATTGGCAAAGCACCAGCTTCATAATATGTTCAAGTGTGATCTCAGCCAAATACAGCCATGTCTTCAGGGCTTCAAACATATACTTTTGTGCTTGGAACAGCAGGATTTGCACGCTGGAGGAAAGTTGTTTTGTGCTGAGAGACAACCAGGCACCTGATGTACCCAGAGAGGATTTCAGGACTGACATGAAGCCAGATATTCTTTATGTCTTACGCTGCTTCTGGGTGGACACAATCTTTACCATGAACCCAGAAAAAGGATAGTTTCTATGGCTCAGTCTGTTTTTCAGTACCCAAGAACTTTTGCACTGAATTAAAGGCAAGTAACCTCTGTTAGCTTGCCTTTTAGTACTGCAGTTATCTGCAAATATCAGAATGTCATTGACAGAAATGATGAAGAACGTCCCAAAATTCTGGACTTACATTCAAAAGGGTGAGGTGACAATTCCATCCCAGTGACTGTAAATACCACAATTTCCTTTAATTTTTACGCCAGTGGTTTGTTTGAGGTTAATAAGTGGGAATATTCACAGGGGTTCCAAATGCTCCATTTACAAGTACGTGCAGGATGCCTCCATTTTCACAAGACTCTACCTCTTCATTAGCTGCAACCTTGACGAAGAGACTCACAGAGGTATGGCATCAGCACTCTCCAACACCTCTGGCTTTTCCCAGGTGCTGGATGCCCTATCACCAGGCAGCATCAGAGGAGCAGGAAAGCCAACATTTTAGGTTGGGACCCAAAAGGGTTCTTTTTAAGGTTGGCAATCTGTCTCCAGTGGTGTTCCACAGGGATCAGTGCTGGAACTGGAACTGTTTACAATACATATTAATAACTTAGAGGAAAGAAGCAAATGTCCTCAATGGAAAATTTGAAAATGACACAAAAGTAAGTGGAAAGGCAATTTTCAGAAAAGGCATGGTAAGTTTTCAGAGAGATATTGATAGGTTAAAAGTTGGTAAGTGGAGTATAATGTGGAAATGTGCAAAATTATTCATTTTGGAAAGCGAACAAAAGAAGAGAATACGGGGGTTTAGCTTTAATGTGATAGTTACGTTCCAGTGCAACATCATATTATAGAAAATTGCACGATATCAATAACTGGGCCTATGGGATAAGCAGGGTTAGGGGCAGTTCACCAAAAAAAGCCTAACACAAAGGGTAGCACTACTGTCAGCAGCTGTTCTGACAGGTGGTCCGACTGTGACAGTGGCTTTGCAGCTCCTTCAGGGACAAAGAACAAAGTTGCTGGAAAAGCTCAGCAGGTCTGGCAGCATCTGCGGAGGAGAAAACAGAGATAACATTTCGGGTCCATTGGCCCTTCCTCAGAACGTTTGCAACTCTTTCTTGGATTGACACAACTGTCCTCACTATTTCTAAAAAGAGCAGGTCAGTTACCCGAATACCAACTCTCCAACACCACGTCCTACCTCTCCCTTGACCATGACCATACTACGGCCCATCAAGCTACCATCTCCTACACTGTCCATGACCTCATTGCTTCCGGTGAATTCCCCTCCACTGCTTCCAACCTTATAGACAGCCAGCTCCACACTGCCCAGTTCTACCTCCTCTCCAAGATCCACAAGGTCAACAATTTGGGCTGACCCATCATATGCATGATCCTTCCCCACCAAACTCATATCTGCCTACCTCGACTCCATTCTCTCTCCCTTGGTCCAGGCACTTCACTTCTACATGTGGGACACAGACCATGCCCTCTACCTTTTTGGTAATAGCCCTCAGCGCCTTATCTTTACTATGGACTTTCAATCCCGACACATGTCCATACCGCACAAGGGCAGCCTACAGGCCCTCAGTGTTTTCTTTTCCAACTGACCCATCCAGATCCCCACCCACTTCGCCAATGCCCTCCTCTGCTTCGTTGAACAAGTCCTCACCCACAATAACCTTTTCTTCAATTCTTCCCACTTTCTCCAAATCCAGGGGTTAGCAATTGGCACCAGTATGGCGCCAACTACACTTGTCTGTTTGTTGGTTATGTCGAACTGTCCCCTATCAGTATGTACACTAATACTGTTCCCCAACTCTTCTGCTGTTACATCGATGACTACATCAGTGCTGCATCCTGCACCCAGGCTGAATTGGAACAGTTCACCAACTTAGCTAACAACTTCCACCCCACCCTCAAATTCACTTGGTCTATCTCAGACCTCCCTCTCCTTCCCTGACCTCTCTGTTTCCATTTCTGGTGACAGTTTACAAACCAACATTTACTATAAATGCAAAGACTCCCACAGCCACCTAGATTACATCCCATCCCACCCAATATCTTGCAAAAACTCCATCCCATTTTCCCAATTCCTCCGTCTGTCGCATCTGCTCTGACGAGGAGGCGTTCTACCCACAAGCATCCCAGATGTGTATCTTTTTCATAAAATGCTCTTTCCCACCATCCGTCATCCAGACAGTCCTCCAGCCACCTCTCCATTCCCTGCTTTGCTGCTCTTAGCCATCACCCCTCCAAACACAATAAAGATTGTGTCTCCCTTGTCTTCAATTTGCACCCCACCAACCTCTGCATCCAAGGTATCATGCTCAAACACTTCTGTCGACTCCATTTAGACCCCACTACCTGGAACATCTTCCACTCCCCACCCCTCTCTGCCTTCCACAAGGACCGCTTTGCAGAACACCTCCACTCGGTTCCCAATAAACAACTGCACCTCCCAGACGTGAACCATTTTAACTCTGCCTCCCATTCCGTAGACAACATGCCCATCCTGGGGCCTCCTGCAGTGCCACAATGATGCCACACAAAATTGCAGGAACAGCAACTCGTATTCCGCTTGGGAACCCTGCAGCCCAATGGTATCAATGTAGACTTCACCAGCTTCAAAATCTCCCCTCCACCCACTGCATCCCAAAACAAGCCCAGCTTGTCCCCTCCCCCCACTGCGTCACAAAACCAGTTCAGCTCATCCCCGCCTCCCTAACCTGTTCTTCCTCTCACCTATCCCCTCCTCCCACCTCAAGCTGCACCTCCATTTCCTACCTATTAAACTGATCCCGCCTCCTTGACCTGTCCGTCCTCCCTGGACTGACCTGTCCCCTCCCTACCTCCCGACCTATACTCTCCTCTCCACCTATCTTATTTTCTCTTCATCTTCAGTCCCCCTCGCCCTCTCTCCCTATTTATTTCAGAACCCTCTCCCCATCCCCCTTTTCTGATGAAGGGTCTAGGCCCGAAACGTCAGCTTTTGTGCTCCTGAGATGCTGCTTGGCCTGCTGTGTTCATCCAGCTTCACACTTTGTTATATCCCATTCCCTTTGCCTCTCCTTAGTCCGCACCACACTCCCCACCAACCACTCTAACCCACCTGGTACCTGCCCCATAAAAGATGCAACAGCTGCCCCACACACCACCTCCCTCACCTCCATTCAGGGCTCTAAACAGTCCTTCCAAGTGAGACAGAGATTCACCTACATCCCTTCCAACCTAGTCTATTGCATCCGATGGTCCCGATATAGTCTTCTGTACATCAATGAGGCCAAATGTAGATTAGGTGACTGTTTCAGGGGCCACCTGTGCCTGGCCCAACACGGCCAGACTAACCTCTCAGTCACCACCCATTTCAACACCAACCCCCGCCCTACCCACATCCGACATGCCCATCGTCAGCATTCTTCAGTCTCACACCAAATCAAAACACAAATTTGAAGAGCAACCTTTTATCTTCTGCCTGGGCACCCTACAACCAGGAGGGTTCAATGTTGAGTTCTCCAATGTCAAATAACCTTCCAACTCATCCCCCGGTTTCCCTTCCAGCCCCACCTCCTCTCTTCCATTCCACCCTCTGACCCTCCCTTCCACACACCAACTGGATTCATCCCTCCATTCGACCAACCAGGTTGCACCAGTGTCCACCGAACACCACCATTCTGCCTCCACCCCTCTCCCCCACCTCTTTTTCTGCAGTGTCCCCACCCTCAAATCCTGTCCTGAAGAAGGGTCGTACCCAAAACATTGACTGCTCCTTTCCTCCAGATGCTGCCTGGCCTGCTGTGTTCTTCCAGCTTCCTGTTTGTCTGTTTTTTCTGTCTCTATCCAGGTGTCCTGATCAATGTTTATCCTTTAGTCAATGATACAATGACAGATTGCCTGGTCATTACCATATTGTTGCTTTGGGAAAGTGTTGTGTGAAAATTAGCTGCTGTATTTTCTACAATGACTGATCTTCAAACATACTTGAGTGGCTGTCAAGCTCTTTGTAACATCTCAAGGTTAAGAAGGGTGTAAGCCTTTGTAAGAAAGAGGATCCAGGTTTCAGTCCTGCCTCAGAACTCAGTGGCCAGGAAGATGTGCTCACAATGTAATGAAAAATATTGAGTATCGGGCAGCAAATTCTTCAAACTCTGCCAGTAGCAGACTGTAAGACCGGGAGACATTCCTCATTGGCCATGTGACTAAAAGAACATTGGAGACTCTACCGCTGTTATCCATAGTCCCAGACTGTGACATATACATACGGCAACTCAGGCTCCTTCAATGATTTTATCACCACACCATGAAGGTATCGAGGGATATGGAGCAAAGGTGAGAAAATCAAGTTGAAGCATAAGTCACCTATGATCTGACTAATTACTTAAATAGGGTGCTGGAGCCTCCTGTTGCACCCACGCCCTGTATCTCACAGTGTATCCTTTCAAGGTAAGTCAGATATGCTGTTTGTCACTCTCCCCTACCCGCTACTTCACCTGATAGCAGGTCCACTGGTTTCTTACTTTAGAGTTTTAATAAAGGCTGACAAGGAGAATTTCTCTGGGATTCTCAGAATCACAGCATTGTACAAGTCCACTGTAAATATCTTTAGCAAAGGGCTCCTGACATCACCTTACTTGATGGGATTGTGTTATAGCTAACGCAAGTTCATGTTTTAGAAATAGCCATCCCCTATTCGTCAATTACATTATAGCCAATTCACGTTGCTGGAACATGCGTTATGGCAGAATTCCCCTGTATTATTTAAATGGAGAGAAAATGCAGAAAGCTGCAACACAAAGCGGGTGCTTGTGCACGAAATAAAGAATGCTAACATGCAGGTGCAGCATGTAATCAGGAAGGTTAGTCGAATGTTGGTCCTTATTTGAAGCATTTTGGATTATCAGAGCAGAAAAGTCTTAGTGCAATTGTACAAGGTGCTAGTGAGACCACATCTGAAGTACTCTGAGCAGTTTTGGTACCTTTATTTAAAGAAAGATAATTTCCTTCAAAGCAGTTCAGAGACTGTTCACTAGGATAATCCCTAGTATGAAGACATTGTCTTGTGATCAAAGGCTAAACAGGTTGTGATTCTACTCAATGGAGTTTAGAAGGATGAGAGGTAATCTCATTGAAACGGATAGGATTTTTAAGAGGCTTCACTGGGTTAATGCTAAGAGGGTGTTTCCCCTCACAGGAGATTCAAAGACCAGAGAGTACGACCTCAGAATAAAGTGGTGCCAAATTAATATTAACATGAAGGGGAATATCTTCTGTCACAGGATTGTAGTTCTTCGTAACTCCTTGCCACAGAGAGCTGTGGAGATGGAGTACTTAAGTATATTTAGACTGATATAAATAGAATTCTGATCAGTAGTGGAATCAAGCGTTTTGGAAAAGGGCAGGCAAGTGTGCGTGAAGAACATCAGATCAGCCATGATTATATTGAATGGCAGAGCAAATTCAAGGGGCTGAATGGCCTCATCCCGTTCCCAATTTTTATGTCTTCTGATCTAAGAGCGGTTAGTGAATCTGGGGAGTTGTTTATCATAGATGGCTGAAGAGCCTAGGCCATTAAGTGCACTCAAGTTAGAGCGAGTCAAACATTTAATCATGGAACCTACGGTTAGAGAGAAGGGCAGGCAAGTGGAGTTGAGGGTGGTCATGGCGAAACAGTTTACCTCTGCTCCTGTCTTACAATTTTATTGCTAAAAGGGAGTGCTGAACCTGTTTGAATGAGGTAGCAGAGAGAAGATGGTAACAGTGTCCAGTCCTGAACACAAAAGATGATTGACTTCCTCAGGGCACTGCTGAGCATTCTTCTTCACAATGGTGACAACACTGTCCCATGCTGTTCTCTCTGACAAGGGTCTGGTGGGTGGCCCTTTGTTGCAGTCAACTGGAAGGAAAACTGACCTTGTGTCTGTTATGCTACCCACCAGTGCCTCAAGAGCTCTGGACAGCAAACTTGCTCCTCAGCACCTTGTGTTGAGAGCTTTAGGATGAGCAACCCAGTGTAAAGGGCAGTTCTAAGCTTGCAGCATCTGAGGCAGGGCTCAGCTGAGCTTTAAGCATGATGCCAGAGCTTTGCAACTCAAAAGATCATGGCAGTGCCAAGGGCTTTCATATTGTTATAATTTTTCCAAATTACTGTAAATTAGTGCTAATGCGTGGATTTTTCTTTGTCCAGAAAAGATAGATGCTGCTCTGATGTAGCAAAGTGCTGCAAAACCATCCTTTACATAACTTCTTGAAATACAGTATTTAAACATCCTTCCCCATCTTTATAAAGAAAAAGAATTTAATACTGAGAAACAAATGATGCACCAATATAGCCATTCAAATTGACTGAACCAATCATGTTGTCAACATTGTTACGAATAATATTCACACGGCAACTACCATTGACATCACTTTTCTGTTACTGAGTTTGGCCAAGCTGTATTGACACCCAGCACAGCTGAATTATTAGATATGAAACATTTCTCATAGCCATTAATTATCTGCATACATAATATTATTTGACCCTCTAGTAAACAGAGCAGATTCACGATCTCCAGGAGAGTAGGTGCCTGTTTAATAGGTCATCCAGCTATTGATCTTCATCCCAGAGTTGTCTTTGTTGCTTCATTCAATACCACATCCAATAATTGAAACATTCTCAACACCACCTAGAAATTACCACTAACTTTGTGATTTCAAATCTTTGTTGGAGTACCATCTGTTTTAGTCCAGGAGAAATGGAGAACATTTAGTGCGATGCAATCTAATGACAAGATCTATGTTTTAGGGTAAATTTGAAAGCATCCCTTAGAAATTTTCCTTGACAAAATTATTTTACTTAGCAGTATTTCATTTGTCAATTATTTTTTCTCATAAGTTCAGAAATGGTGATCTTCAGTAATGATCACAGACTGTTAGACATCATTTCCAACTTCTCAGATAATAAAACAGTGTGTGCTTCAATGTAACAAAGTTGAATGCCATTGTGAATTGGATTGACAAGTAACAGTGACAATACATTAATGCCAGACAATGAACATTGGCAACACCTCTTCTTAATATTACCCTTCATAGAATCCCTACAGTGTGAAAACAGGCCCTTCAGCCCACCAAGTCCACACCAAACCTTAGAGCATCCCAACCAGACCCATCCCCCTATAACCACCTAATCTACACATCCCTGAACACTATGGGCAATTTAGCATGGCCAATCCATGTAGAACACACATCTTTGGACTGTGGGAGGAAACCAGAGCAAACCCATGCAGACCTTCGAGAATGTACAAACTCCACACAGACAGTTGCCTGGGGCTGGAATTGAAGCTGGGTCCCTGGCATTGTAAAGCAGCAGTGCTAACCACTGTGCCACCATGCCTTATAAATACCCTTGCTGCTGCTCCTGACACCAATATCCTGGACCAGCTATAGAAACAGAGAGGCTGTTAGAACTTGTTCAGAAGTGATTATTCTTGAGCATGCGACTCACCCAATGACACATCCATTGCAACTCACAGAATGACTGTGTTGACCATTTAGCCTCCCTTTTTACATGGAAATACTACTTCTGCACAAGGTGCCTCAGTGATCAATGGTTACACTCTTCCAGAACCTCCATCCAAGCCACTCATCTCAACAAGTTTAATTTCCAAGTCAGTGGGAAATTTTTGTTTGTTGCTAATGTGTTGCCTAAACTTGGTCCCTTGAGCCTCTCCCAAGAATCAATTAGATCATGGCTCATACTTGACACCAACTTTACTTTCCTGAACAAACCCAGTATCTTTCAATGACTAATCTAGAGTTAAAACAAAAACTAACCATTTCAGTCTTGAAAATAAACAATGATTAAATATGCAAAGCCTCCTTGGTGGACAACACTGAAGATATATAACTCTTGAGTTTAGAAATTACTCATCTCAGCCTTACATAGCTTATGCCTCTCCTGAGAATAAACATCAGCCTTCTAGTCTCTTCATCCATCTCAGGATCTATCACATCTAATTTCTGAGAATGGTTTGATTTTCAGTTAGATTAACACTCATTCTTCCAGATTGTTGAGCTCCCAAATCAATCTCTCATGCTTTAGAACCTTTTAATTAGATTCATGCACTTCAGGCTAAAGATTTAGTTTCAATTCTATGTATGGTTTCTCGCAGCTCAAATCTTTCCTGCCATCCTTCATCAACCCATATCAACAGGGCAGCATAGCAGCTCACATGGGCAGCACAGTGGCTCACACTATTGCCTCGCAGTGTCGGGAATCCTGGTTCAATTCCACCCACAGGTGATTGTGTAGAGTTTGCACCTTCTCCCATGTCTATGTAGATTTCCTATCGGTGCTCAAATTCTCTGCAGGTGAGGTGGATTGGTCATGCTAAATTTCCCACAGATGTGCAGAGCAGGTAAGTTAACCATAGGAAATTAAGGGGTAGGGTGGGGAAATGTGTTACTGTTTGGAAGATTGGTGTACCAAATATCCTGCTTCAACACTGTAGGCCTTCTATTAATTCTGTTCCCTGTTTAGGTTCAGCCATTTTTTTCATTTCATAAAATGCCTTCCATTCTTTCTAAATTATCTGTCAAAATGCCTTCATTCAGTTCATTTTGCTTTAGATTGCTAGCAACTTTTATTCTCTGCACAATCTCGACTTTACAGCAGTTGTGGTAAAGCACATATTTACATTATTCATATTAATAGTTCTATAGCTAAAACATAGTGATAGGATGGCATAAACAGTGCTTGTTCCCCCAGTGTCAGAGTTCAGAAAGCTTTATACAGGGGCAATTTTAGGGTCAATATGTTATTACAGAAGTCGGAAAATTAGACTCTGCCTTTCATTGTCTGGCACAAATCGTAACCAAGGTTGAAATAAAGTGGAAGCAAATAGTTGCAAGAAAGATAGCAGAACAACTTGTATGAAGCAAATCATAAGTATGACAATAAATAACTGCCTTGATAATTAGAAAATTGATTTTCTCCTATTTATGTCGTTTTACTAATACATTATAACTGTAGATACTTATGGTAAGGGTGTTTTTCTTACTTGGATTGAAGAATATTCAATAATAATTAGCTAATAATGGCTTTTGTAACATTATCTTCTTGTGCTGTAGTAAATATATCTTATCTTATAATGTAATTTACTTGAAAAAAACAGTTCTACCCATTCACTAAAAAAAATCAATACTATCAATGCATTTATTTTTCATTGCATCACCAGGATAATCACAGTTCTGTCTATGCTTGAGGGAGAAGAATGATTTTCATTTTCTGTTCTGCCTTCTACACTCAAAACCAATGCAGACATTAGTATTGAATTGCGAAGTCAGTCAGTAGCACAGACTAAGCTTCTGCCAAAATGCCTCATGAATATATCTTAATTGATATAATTACATTAATTGTGAGCAGGTAGTGTTCATGGACTGGGATTGACTTGTGCGTTCATTAAAATTGAACAACAATGACTCTTTTGGTGTGGGTAGTGGTGTCCTGACTATAAGCAAAGAGGCCCTCCACTTCCCTTTTTTCTCCATTGTCTTTGTGTACAGAAATGGCAACCAGGGAAGGGGCAAATAAAATGCACAAATAATGAAGAGTTGAGACACAGAAACAAATGTCTGCAGAAGGGACATGGAGAAGGTTAGAAGAGACAGGTGGGCGTGGAAGAAATGGAATCCGTGAGGCAGATTTCAAATGACCCTATTAAGTCCTAAGGACAGGCATGATGTTGTAAGCAAACTGAAGTAGTCTGTGCCCTGACGCACCAAATCCAAGACAATATCCAGGTCACTTTCATGCCACACAAGTGCCAGCAATGGGGGATATGGCAATGACCATATCCAAAAAGAGAATCTAACCATCACCATTTGACATTTTATGGGGTTACCATCATTTAATCCCCCATTATCAACATCTTAGTGGTACCATTGACCAGAGAATGAACTGGCCTAGTCATATAAATACTGTAGCTACAAGAGTAAGAGGCGATAGTTTTAGACTTCCAAAACAAGTGGTCATAGTTTTCGGCTCAGGGGAGCCAGATTTAAACCAGAGATGAGGAGGAATTACTTCTCTCAAGGGGTCATGATGGGGAATTCACTCAACAAGACTGTCGTAGATGCTGGGATATTGAATAAACTTTTGGACAGGATAGGCTAACATTTAATTAGTAATGGGTTAGAAAGTTATTGGGAGCAGGTGTAAAATGGAGTTGAAGTCAAGGTGAGATCCTATAAAATGGTAGAGCAGGTTGAAGGGGCTGAATTGCCTACTCTTACTCCAAGTCTCTATGTTGTTAAGAGCAGGTCAGAGGCGATAAATACGCCACAAAGTAACCTATCTCCTGACTCCCCAAAGCTTGTCCATCATCTGCTCAGGCACAGATCAGGATAGTGATGAAATACTTCCCAGTTTCCTGGAGGAGTGCAGCTCCAACAACACTTAAGATGTTTGAAAACATACAGGACAAAACAGTACCACATTCACAAACATTTACTCACTCCACCACCAACGGCATTCCGTGTACACAATCCATGAGATGCATTGCAGAAATTCACCATGGTTTCACAGAGAGTATATTCAAACCCCATGACCACTTCCATCCAGAAGAACAAGGGCAGCAAATGCATGTGAATACCATTACCTGCAAGTTCATTACCAAGCCACTCACAATCTTGACTTCAACATTTATCACTGTCCATTCAGTGTTGCTAGGTCAAAATCCTAGAACTCCCTCCCCAATGACACTGTGGGAGTAGTGAAACTAACTGGATTACAACGGTTCAAGAAGGCAGCTCACCATCACCATACTTAACAGTAACTAAGAATGCACAATAAATACTAGCTCAGTCAGCAATGCCCACATGTCATGAATGATGAAAATAAATCAAAGCTTTAAAGTGATCTTTAATTCCTGACGTCCAAGGATGTTGATTCCAAGCCTATAACATTTTTTTAATGGTGTAACTATGCTATTTTTAGAGGAAATGAAAGGATGAAAAAACCTGCATGATGTTGTTCTAGACAATATTCAATGAGATTAAAGCTATTATTCTAACAAATGCAGCATACGCATTGATTGTTTGGAAAATGAAAAATTGGCAGGAAATTAGATTATGGTCTTCTTAATCCTGAGACAACAGGTGAAGGGCCAAAATTTGGCCCAAGGAGTTTAATGTGGATAAATGTGAGGTATCAATTTTGACCAGAAAAACAAAAATGCAACTTATTACCTAAATGGAGAGAACATAATGTACGAGAGATAATGGGAACTGCAGATGCTGGAGAATCCGAGATAACAAAGTGTGGAGCTGGATGAACACAGCAGGCCAAGCAGCATCTTAGGAGCACAAAAGCTGACGTTTCACCTTTTTCTGATGAAGGGTCTAGGCCTGAAACATCGGGTTTTGTGCTCCTAAGAATCTAATGCACAGAGCGATCTGGGTATTCCTCGTGTATAAGTAGCAGAAGGTTGGGATGCAGGTGTAGTAATAATGAGGCCTAATGGAATTTTTGCATTTATTGCAAAAGGACTGGAATATAAAAGTGCTGCTACAATTGTACAAGGCATTGCTGAGACCGCAAGTGGAGTCCCGTTGCTTGAAGGAGGTAATTGTAATGGGGTCAGTTCAGATAAGGTTCACTAGAATAATTCCATGGATGATCCAATGAACATTAAAACATAAAAACAAGGAGCAGGAGTATGTAATTCAACCCCTTGAGTGGTAGAACGTGAGGCTTGGTGGGAGATGGGTGCAATAGCAGAGAGAGGATGAATGTGGAGTATTAGAAAGTAAATGGTAGAATGTGCATCAGTGGAATGGTGAAGGTCATTGACCTTTCACCTGAAGTGCTGTGAATTCCTCTCGACTTTGAGACTGTACTGATCAGGGCAGCAACCTGGCCTGACATTGTGGCCTCCACTATAACACATGGAAGAAGATGCCTGGCTTCTGCACAAGCCTCTTCAATGGAGGGGGTCACAAATTTTCTCTTATCTGTCATATCCAGGGAAAATATCAGGAACTAAATATCAGGAACTCTCTGATGAAGGGTCTAGGCCCGAAACGTCAGCTTTTGTGCTCCTGAGATGCTGCTTGGCCTGCTGTGTTCATCCAGCCTCACATTTTATTATCTTGGAATCTCCAGCATCTGCAGTTCCCATTATCTCTCAAAATATCAGGAACTTACTGGTGCACAATAACTTATTAAAGTTGCTGCTGACACCAGAGATGCCATTCAATTCCAGGATATCCTACCAGTGGTGAATTGTTCTACAAAGGGAGCTATAGAACAGGGATAGAATCAATTTGAGGGGGACACCATACAGGCAGAGTAAGAAGTTCATGAAGGGAGTTTGGTAACTGATGGTAAAAGATTTTTCTTGGCCTTCAGAAGGCAAGCTGTTCTGTGAAACTCAATGAAAATAACACTTAGCCAAAAAGAAAAGTGATCTGTCCATTACTATATATTCCTCCACAGGTACTGAATGTTGCCAGCATTTCCTATTTCTATATCACACTGTATGATATTTTTGAGATTACGTTAACTTGTATTTCAGTTTTGTTTTCACTACTGCTTGACAAATAAGAACAATCCCAGTTATGATTTGATATCATAAGCTAAAATCACTTGATTCTTGATCCAGTATTCAAAAGAACCTACTACAATGTACCCTATTTAATTTTTGTTCCCTCAAGTCCTCCAAATTGGAAAAGTCTTTTCTCCTACAACTAAGGCAGGTTTGGAAATCTGGTGAAGGAATCCATATGTCCTGAGGTGGGAGTAGGGGTAAAAGTGGCTCGGGTCTGAGAGAAGCATGGGACTGAAGGAAATTAGGTGCACTGATTCTGTGAAGGAAATTAAATGTAAGGGTAGGCTTAAGGAACTGGGCACTTGGAACCAACAGACTGGCAAAATCTAATCTGGGCATTATTTACCCATTTCTTCAAAACCTCATCTACTCTTCTGCTGTTTTAAAGTTGGACAATCCCTACAGAGTGGTTCTACACTGAAATGCCTCACTTAAGTATATTATTTTCCACAAATGCACAGTCAAGTACACTCAATAAAGCTATTGCAATAAGAGAATAAATGGAAGTAAAACTATTTGTGGAACAACTTTAACATTTCTCTCTATTCCATGGTAATAGAAAATTAGTTCACAATAGCATCATATCAGTGAGCTAACTTGACTCATGGAGCTCTGAAGTTAATTTATCAAGCAATAGCACACTAATCCAACAGTCCTCAAATGCAAATCATCATCATTCTCATTGCCTCAGTGAGTTTATTTGATAATTATGTTCCTTGGCATGTTGTAGCAATTGTCAGCACTCCATGAAACGGCACATAATTACTGCAAGAAGTTCCAACAGAACAGAGTATATTCACAGCATGGGTTGATTTTTAACCATATTTTGGCTGCTATTTCAGGAAGTTTCATGGAGGGCGTAACCAGATCAGATGTTTAGACATTGTAGAATATGTCAGATTAACAGTCCCAATCAGGGATACCTGGATGACATAAAAGGTTGAGCATTGTGGATATTGGGTTCCTGTACGCTTAACTTAGTGAGAGGCAGTACTAATATCAATGCCTAGGCATTTACAAATAAAGGGTGATATTATAATGGGGTGATGGTCTCCGAACATTCATTTTAGTGGGTTTCCCTCATTAGTCATGTATATTGGCTCCAAATTGTGAAATCTTACACTAGCTGTGCTCTTCAGAGCTGGGACCTATTGGTGTTCATGCTGTATTTGTCATATTTAAACTCCAGCTGTATACCACCTCGAACACTGCCAGTCTGCTTGAAGTTGTCAACGAGATCAATGTGATGTTCACAGTCTGGATGAACTCAGCAATGTCACAAGCAGATTCTCTCAGCTACTTCATATTTACTTTCTGCCACTGCAGGTGTCTCCCCATTATTGCATGCAGTATCTTCATTCAATAGCTCTCACCCACCCCATTTAACCCTTTTTTATTAAATGCTACGCCCTCAAATAAACATTGTCATTTCCCAATAGTTTTAGTTTGATTAGGCAGCTGAATATTTCAAAATACCATCATTTAAAAGTGGATAAGAATCAAATCCATGATAATTTAAACAACTTATTGAATTTTATTTATCTCCCCATTAAATGACAGGAGGTAGAATTTGAAATTCAAATTGAAAAGCTTCTAAATCGATTTAGAAGTGCCTTTGACTAATTTCATCTGATTTAATTGCAATGACAATCTTCAAGGTAATTAACATTGCCATGAATCCTCTGGTAACATTGCCCCAAATTACTTATCCTTTCTTCTCTATTTGTCATTTTTATAAATGACTTGGATGCAGGCATAGATGGATGGGTTAGCAAGTTTGCAGATGACACTAAAGTCAGTGGAGTGGTGGACAGTGTGGAAGAATGTTGCAGGTTGCAAGGAGACTTGGATAAACTGCAGAGTTGGGCTGAAAGGTGGCAAATGGAGTTCAATGCGGATAAATGTGAGGTGATTCACTTTGGAAAGAATAATAGAAAGGCAGAATACTGGGGCAATGGAAAGATTCTTGGTAGTGTGGTTGTGCAGAGGGATCTTGGTGTCCATGTACATAGATCCCTGAAAGTTGCCACCCAGGTTGATAGTGCTGTTAAGAAGGCATACGGTGTGTTGGGTTTTATTGGTAGAGGAATTGTGTTCCGGAGCCGTGATGTCATGCTGCAATTGTACAAAACGCTAGTGCGGCCTCACTTGGAATATTGCATACAGCTCTGGTCTCCCTTTTACAGGAAGGATGTGGAAGGATTGGAAAAGGTACAGGAGAGTTTTACTAGGATGTTGCCTGGTCTGGAGTGAAGGTCTTATGAGGAAAGGCTGAGGGACTTGGGTCTGTTCTCATTGGAGAGAAGAAGGTTAAGAGGGGATTTAATAAAGACATACAAGATGATCAGAGGATTAGAAAGGGTGGATAGAGAGAGTCTTTTTCCTCGAATGATGATGTTGGCTTGTACGAGGGGGCATAGCTGCAAATTGAGGAGTGATAGATTTAAGACAGATGTCAGAGGCAGGTTCTTTACTCAGAGACTGGTAAGGAGGTGGAATGCCCTCCCTGCCAATGTAGTTAACTCAGCCACATTAGGGGCATTTAAACAGTCCTTGGATAAGCATATGGATAATGATGGGGTAGTGTAGGGGGAAGGGCTTAAATTAGTTCACAGGTCGACGCAACATAGGGAGCCGAAGGGCTGATCTGCATTGTATTGTTCTATGTTCTATGTTCCATGTTCTCACTCACCTGGAACATTTAACCACCTGTCCTGACCGAGAATGGACCAGGTTCCTGACCGCCCATAATTCCACTTAACTGAATTATGGTGTACCCTTAGAATTTGAGACTTGACCATTTGTTTGAAACACAAGCAATGTGTTTGCTGTGTTAGCTGCCACATAAGCGGAAGGTGTGACATTGACAAAGCACAGTGCCGTAAACCAACATGTGCATCCTGTTAAATATTCAATGCTGGCAAACGTGACAAACTGCCTGGTTTTCTGTCTACACTAAAAGCCAAGGCAACAGAGCGCTACTGCGAGCCTGTAAGTTCTGATTAATACGGCACTTTGAGAAAAAGCAAGATAGGATACAGATACTAAAAGTGTCAATCTTTAAACTTTGAGCCCACTGCCTGGAACTGGGAGGCAGGATTTCTGAGATAGTAGGAACTGCAGATGCTGAAGAATCTGAAATAACAAGGTGTAGAGCTGGATGAACACAGCAGGCCAAACAGCATCAGAGGAGCAGGAAATCTGACTTTTTGGGCTGAGACCCTTCCTCAGAAAAAAATGAAGAAAATATTCTGAGGAAGGGTCAAAACCTCAGCTTTCCTGCTCCTCTGATGCTGCTTGACCTGCTATGTTCATCCAGCTCTACACCTTGCATTCTCAGCATTTCTATGTCATCCACCTCAGGGATTGATAGCTTCTCGGACTCTTCCTGGGTTGCCTATCCCAATTTCCATTTGAGATTGCCTTCTACTGTTCAAAATTAAAATTGCAGGTGGCCTCTGTTAAATTTGACGTTGCAAAGCCAGAATTTATCCTAATTAGAATTGGGGCTTTAGTTGTCAAGTACACGTTGTCTTCATGTAAATGGAAATGTCAGTCAGGGTTCAGGGTACGGAACTGAATCTAGCTAAGGGAGATCAAATAGTTCATCAAGGTCCATTCTTTATGAAAAAATAACTCTGTAGGCTCTAAAAGTACCTCTTATCTCAATGGGCTACATTGTTTTTTGGATGATTTGGTTCCTTACCAGTTTGCTGATAATATCACCACTGATAGCAGCACCATGGCCATTTAAAACAAGTGGAAGTTAATTGTTTAAAGATGCGCCCTCTGTCCTGGTCTGGGGAGGACTCACGGTGCTCTCAGACAAAAGATCATCCAGCAGCCCCAGTGCAAGAAGAGGGCATCATTTTCCCACAGGACAAATGTTGGGATCTCAGAATGGAGCTAATTCCCAGGGTCTCTCGTGGTTCGAGGGGAATAGATTCTCGAGTGCGGCAGCTGGAATGCAAAAACCTCTGTGGGAGCTATTGGAAAAACCCAGTTCTGCTGTTTCTGCAAGTGATGCTGGAAGGAATAGAGTCAAGCAGCAATGAATTTGGTGTGGGTAACACATCTATATATTCCACAGGTGGTGGTAACATGGTAATAGGGTACTCACCCAGTCAGCACCAATACATATGGTTTAGTTGTCAGGTGCAGAATCCTGAAGAACTTCAGTGAAAAACAAGGTGAAAAATATAATACTTGTAATTAAGTATTAAATTCAAGGGATTAAGCAAGCTCCAGAAATTAGGTTGTCAAAATTTTCTAATTATTATGAAAAAGAAGTGTTGCTTTAGCTAAAAGGTTTGAAAACTGATTACATTTTTGATAATTTTGGGATAATATACTTTGCAAAATCCTCAAAAGGCCAGTGATAATAGATATCTAGATGTCAAGGTGAATATAATGGACAGATTTATAATTTGATGGAAAATCAATGACGCAAGGACAGAGTACCGCATCCTCAACACGCAAAAATTATAGCCTGAATTTTGGCAGTGAACAGCAAAGAGGAAGCTTTCGTTGTTCTCTAGGTATATGGTTACCCAGAGGCCTTACTTTAGACTGTAAGCAGAATTTTCTATTTTTCAGGCATTTGATCCAGCACAACACCCTCTGTCGCAATCCACTTCAAATGTGATCAGGGTAAGGAGCAGGGAGGATCTTCAGTAATCATATAAAAGAATCCTTACTTAACCGCAGGTGAGTTAAATAAAACAGCAAATTTTGTTTACAACGAAGTAAAGACGGAGTTATACAGAGGGGACTAATGGAGGGATGGAAGTGAAAATAGAAATAATATTTTTTAAAAATGTTCACTATATTTGAAATATGCTGCTTTTGTTTTCTCCTGAGGGAGTGAAAATGGATACATTTTCATCTGTTGTTTTTCTCTCACCTTTATGGGCTGTGCAAATTGCTGGTAAGATCCATATTTATTGCCTGTTTTTAATTGGTCACTCACCTTCTTGAACCATGTTGATGCTTCAAAGGCGTAGGTACAGCCACAAAGCTTTTAGAAAGGGAGTTCTTAAATTTTGATCCAATAACTCTGAAGGCAGATGATATTGTTCCTATGAGGACAGTCTGTGTCTGGGCTGTCTCTGAACCCCCCAACACTGACGGCAAAAGTCTTACCAACTGACCATGATTATCTCAACTAAAGACCAACAACTCGAAGCAACAACCAACATCACAAGTCCTCAGACACAACCTGAGGTGAAAATCAGGCTGGCCAACTAGCAGAATGTAAAGAAAATCAGATACTCATCAGACAAGCCCAAAACACACATTACTGCATCAGCAAACCCACCACAAACTGGAAAAGCCTATGCAACAGGAAGTCTTCATCCATGCTCTGGGAACGGCAAGCCAGGATAGCCAGATATGATTCAAAATCGTGCTCTGGGTGGTGAGCATAAACTCCCAAGACCCAAATTCCAACACAGCTTGCAGGTAGTGGAAGACAGGTTGTGCCAGTGCACTGGACTCAACTGGGAGGAAATCTGGTTTATAGTGTATATATAAATACTGTTTGTTTTCTGTGTGTCAGTCGGACAATGCTCAAATAGTGATAATTTAGGTAATAGTATATTTTAAAGCACTATTGTACTTCTAGAACATAGAACTGTACAGCGCAGGAAATGGTGTTTTGCCAAACGTTTACCCTAAACCTAAGATCTACCTCACCTCTTCCCCTACCTTATACTATCATCCAAATGCCTATCTAATAGCTGCTTAACTGCCACTAATGAGACTGATTCCTCTACCCTCCCTAGCAATGCATTCCAAACCCCTACCGCTCTCTGACTAAAGAATCTACATCTGACATCTCCTCTGTATCTACCTCCACTCACTTTAAAACTATGCCCCCTTGTGGTAGTTACCTCAACCATGGGAAAAAAAGTCTCTGGCTATTCCGTATAATAATTGTGTTAATTTCCTTGACTTATTGTATTATATATTTCTTGTATTATAATGATCTATTATACCTTAAATAAACACAAAGATTCCTTTATAGAGAGAACAAACTGTGGAGCTGGATGAACACAGCAGGCCAAGCAGCATCTTACGAGCACAAAAGCTGAAGCTTCATATCTGAAGAAGGGTCCAGACCCAAAATGTCAACTTTCCTGCTCCTCTGATGCTGCTTGACCTGCTGTGTTCATCCAGCTCTACATCTTGTTATCCCATAAAAAGCCTAGTGTTCAGACATAGGGGTATGGGAGTGATTCAAACTGCTCAAATATCAGGAAAATAAATGATTGCAAACCAGAACTCTATACCACTGAGATCAGGCTCACTGGTCTACAGTCCTTTGGTTTTTCTCTACCATCTTTCTTAAATAATGGCACATCATTGTTCTTCTGGCACCTCACCCGTAAGTTTTTGATGATACAAAAATGTCAGCAGGTGTGCAATGAAGGATGTCAGAAGTTGTTGTCAGTTTTATCCAGAAATAATGGCAAGCTGATTGCTTCACTGCTATTAGTCCAGCAAAACTTGGGCCTACTGCTTTTTGATTAATCTCAATGTCATTTGCAATGAAAGGCTTATGAGCTTGATTTGATTTTTTTTTCACCAGCCATTTTATGTTTGAGTTCCAAGAAATTGTTTAATAAGAAATCTTATGAGATGATTAATGGCAACTTTAATTATCTTGAAGGTTGCTGTTGCAATTACTTGAGATGAAATTAGTTGAAGACATTTTTAAATTGATTTAGAAATTTTTCAACCAGAATTTCAAATTCCATCTCCTATCAGTCATGAATTCTCATAGAGAGAGTGTTAAAATTCAGATGGCTTACTTAATTTATCACATACTTAATTCTCGCTCACTTTTAAATGAAAGTATTGTGATTTATTCAGCTAACTGCGGAAATTAAAACTACTGGAATTAGACATTACAGCCTCAACATTGGCTGGGCCTTGATTCACAACCATGGGGTAGGGGATGTTGGGGGAAAAAGGTTCACTTGTGAAAGCCAAGATTTCCCTTGATGCTATAAAGTATCAACTCCACTGAATGGATGTGACTTCTTTTCCACAGCATTCCTGTCAGAAACCTCAGCCTAAGTGATAGGTTTACTCATCATCAGATGGAAAGCATAACAGTACAGGTCATAGAGGCAGGTTGGAAGCATCAACTCATCTGGTTACATGCTGGGCAATTAATTTTCATACTGATATTTTTATTCTGCGCGACAGAAATCGCTGGGTCACACAGGGAAATCATGATGTTACTCGGGGATGGAAAATATTCAAAGCAATGAAAGTATATACCAAGATTGTTTTAAATTCACATTCAGACTGTTTTACTGCAAAACTTTGTAGAATAAACATTTTTTTTCATATTTCAGAAGAACCGCACTTATTTGGTAAAGATATGAACATGTGACACATTGGGTGGAAACTTATAGAGGCCTGAAGGAAATGGACTATGGTGACAAGTGTGGGAGAATCGCATGAAAAATTCAGCAAGACCTATCTTGATGTAGGGAATAGTTCGGTGCATCTTTTATCTAAGTTCTGGTTGTTCAGGTGAGATTTTCGCTAGGCAGTGGTGAGTTGTGGGATTCTTGTTTCTTAAAGATCCTATTAACTACATGTCTCTCCTCATGAAACTGCAGCTTCCTACACCACCGTCTAAAAGCAAACTAGATGCTATGAATTCTTGACATGGATGTCTGAGCAGGTGGCTGGTGATTTCAGCTCACCAATGACTGTGAACAGTCCCCATGTCCGTTGCCATGCCACAGTATCTCACTGCACAGGTGTATGGGTATAGAAGTAAGTGATAGTTGCTTTGAACTTCTTTGCTACTGGACCCTTCCAGGAAGCATTGGGTTACCTGTGTGGGATTTTTCAGTCATGCACCCACAATGCATTGGGACAGTGATTGCTACTATCTCTGCAAGGACACTCCAGTTCATTTGGTTCCCACTTGATCAAGTCAGTGCTAATGCTAGGGCATCATTCAGAAACATAGCTGGTAGCGAGTGTCATCAACAACTCACGTGGCACTGAGAGGCCCATGTTACAATATCCTTTAGATTTCATTCACAGGAAGTGATCCCATTCCATTGATAATAAAATGTGAGGCTGGATGAACACAGCAGGCCTTCATCAGAGATGTAGGGTCTAGGCCCGAAACGTCAGCTTTTGTGCTCCTGAGATGCTGCTGGGCCTGCTGTGTTCATCCAGCCTCACATTTTATTATCTTGGATTCTCCAGCATCTGCAGTTCCCATTATCACCATTCCATTGATGTTTAGGTTATCTGTAATCCCCATTACCATTTCACGAAGTTGGGTGCCTGCTACCCTGTCAGCTGCCGTGACACTTTACATCTGCAGCACAAGAGTATGTTTGAGAGTCCATGTTCCTTACAAGACTGCTTACTGGGGTTCAAGGAGTACCCACTGCCACTTTGGTTTATGACACTTACCCACGGTGCAATCCCTGCCTGATGCAGAGCACAGATATAAAGGTGCTGTGCCTCGACCAAGGCCATGGTGAAACAGAGTTTTCAGCCTTTGAAGATGTATTTCCACCGGGCAAAGGGCCCTTTAGTAGAACTGAGTCAGAGCATGCCATCCATTCTGCACAGCTGGAGCAGGTAACAAGGCAATGTGCTGGATGCCAAGGAACTAGGAAAATGGGACCAGTCTTCCCAGGAGAAGGACAACAACACCGGGCAGGAGGAAGGTCTCCTTGGGAAAGGTCTTAGCTGCAACTGGTACTAAAGCCAAACAGGGACCTGGTCAACACCTCTTTCCAGTAGGTGACGGCTGGGTGCAGTAGATAATCATAGACTGTAAAATAGTTGTTATAATGCCAGTATTTGGTTTCTATTATGGAGGCTAACTTCAGCCTCTGTTAATTTTCTTTACACTTACTTTTGCTGGCTATAATTAAAAGCTCCTAACTGGAACTGTTTAACTGCTTGCCCATATGTGATGCTTCTCTACTGGACAATGACAAAAATAGGTCTACATCAGACATTGGGGGCAGAGGAGCAGTGACGTAGAGAGAGTGGTTTGATGGGATGTTGCTAAGGATAGGTAAACCATGTTTGAGAATGTGGTTGTGTCATACGATGTCACTACATCAGTCAATGAAAGCAAGAATGCAGGTACTGCAGGCAGTGAAGAAAGCTAATAGCATGCTGGCCTTCAATACAAGAAGAATAGAGTATAGGAGCAAAGAGGTCCTTCTGCAGCTGTACAGGGCCCTGGTGAGACCATACCTGGAGTATTGTGTGCAGTTTTGGTCTCCAAATTTGAGGAAGGACATTCTTGCTATTGAGGGAGTGCAGCATAGGTTCACGAGGTCAATTCCCAGAATGGCAGGACTATCATATATTGAAAGATTGGAGCGACTGGACTTGTATACACTTGAGTTTAGAAGGATGAGAGGGGATCTGATTGAGACGTATAAGATTATTTAGGGATTGGACACTCTGGAGGCAGGAAACATGTTTCTGCTGATGGGTGAGTCCAGAACCAAAGGACACGGTTTAAAAATAAGGGGTAGGCCATTTAGAGTAGAGTTGAGGAAATACTTCTTCACCCAGAGACTGGTGGATATATGGAATGCTCTGCCCCTGAAGGCAGTGGAGGCCAACTCTCTGGATACTTTCAAGAAAGAGATGGATAGAGCTCTTAAAGATAGTGGAATCAAGGGTTATGGGGATAAAGCAGGAACAGGATACTGATTGTGGATGATCAGCCATGATCATAATGAATGGTGGTGCTGGCTCGAAGGGCCGAGTAGCCTACTCCTGCACCTACAGTCTCTTGTCTATTGTCTTTGTGCCGTGAGCAGCATGGCTTTGAGGCTGCTGTGCCATTTCATTGCTGGTGAGGAGCAACATCAGATTACCAATACTTGTCTGGGTGCCCAGTCATCTTTTAAAGATGGTACTGGTTCCAGGGATGCTGATCTTTTGGTTGATATCTGCATCAATGGGTAACTGAGTTGTTCTGCTAAGGTTACATGTTGAGGTGGACCTGGAATCAGGCAAGGAGGTGCCATAGCACTGGGGTTGTTAATTAATGAGGTGAGTTGATAAGATATGGTGACAAATCTCACTGGGCTTCTGGGAGAAAAACCTTTTGTGAAACTTGACAAAAATGACACCTTAGCCAACAAAATGAATGCTTCCACCCAGTATTTTAACAAGGTCGTGTCAGCGCGGAAAAATCTGGCACAGGGATTGGTTGATGTCCTTTTAGGGAAACATCAATATCTGAAGCAGAGTAAAATAAACTGCAATAGATCAAATACAAGTAGCTGTTTAATGATCCAACACAGAATCTGCATAGATGTAAATGACCTCAGTCTGTGTTGCTCACTTTTTTGGTACATGCTAACTGCTGCATTATTTGTCTGCGATCTCCTTCTGTTCCTGAATTTCTATAAATATTTCTAAATAGTTTATTTCAGCAAAGATGTTGCAATTTTTATTCCCTTTTGTCATTGCCTCTTTAAAAGTGTGTTTCAATGGTAAAATGTCACTTGAAAATCTCACTGGACGTGTGCTGTTTGAGGAAAGTAAAACTAGCTTTCCAATACCTTTCCTTGGGTTGCAACTTTTGATAATAAGTTAAGTGTAAGGACAAAAACTAAAAAGTAACTATTTTCTTATATATTAGGAACATGAAAAGTGCATTGTAAAATGATGCTTTTCATGAAATATTGACTTGGGGAAATTCCTTTCACTCAGTGGTGAATCAGATGCACTATCTGCGTTCTATCTCTGCTGGCACAATAGACCCTCTGTTTGTTTTCATCTTAAGTTTACAAAACATTAAGCTTTACGCTTTTGATAAATATTATGATTAAATAGTTAGGTAATTCCAGACCCATTTAGTGTCACAGAAGGAATGACCAGCACCAGTGTGGTAACTATTATCAACAGCCAGAACCTAAAATACCACTTCCCTGATAATTTGTTACAAATCATGTATCATAAACCACCTTTGACAAGTCTATCACTTCAGTAATTGAAAAAAAGTTTTAAGGAGCATTACATAAGACAAAATAATTATAAATTTAAAACATACTATGAGGAAAGGTATTTGTGGGATTTAGCTCAGTGAGATCTCAGTGACCCCTCCTTGCATCCCCTGCCTGTTAAGTAATTCGACAAAATATATTTCCACTTAACATTCTTTGGTACATTCAGGTATTTCTCTTTTTGTCTCAGAAAGATAAAGTTATTCTGGTGAAGAAAAATAGACCTGTCAAAGCGGCTACTTTCCTTTGTAAGTTTGAAGTTAAACTCTTTTGTAGTAAACTTGGAAGATTTATGATGGGGTAGAAAATGGGAAGTTGAACAAATTCCCACACGAGTCCCAATTTTCACCTCCTCAGTCTGCAATAAAGCCTCAAATCAGAAGCAGTTTAAATTGGGTGAGTGTAAGCCAGGTAGAATGCGAACTGAGCATCTGACCCAAACTGGTCTTGTTATTGCAGAAGGGGTTAGACCAAAATTGAGTCTGAACAGTATTGTACAAAAACGTCTTCAAACACTTTTGCTCTGCACTTCACATTTGGTAGACCTATGAAAAATCTTTTTAGAGTGATATTGCTCAGAAACCAACAATTGGCTCAAGTCTGGAAACCGGTTGTACTATATATCCAGTAATCTGCATTACGGATTGTAAGCATCTGGCGCTCATAATGAAACAAGGCCCGTGAGAAACTAATCTTATTATGTAATCATTGAAGGTTCTACTCTGTTACACTCTGCAGCCATTCTAATAATAATTTTAACTTATTTGTTCTTTCTGGAATCTTCTACAGAAGCTAGTCATTATTCTTGACTTCTAAAAGTCCTGAAGGTGGAGTGAGAATATGGCCAAAAGGTATTCCTTTACTATAATTGACATGCTATTCTAATTTAGAGTTGACACTAGCTTAAAAATTTAATTCAGTGTTTCCTGGCCAAAGACAAGATAATGTGCAGAGGAGCAGCAGTCACATGGGAGGAGGCCAAACATCTCCTGTAAGGTGTAGGTAATGTAGACAAAGCCGTCTTCCTCCTTGTAGATTTCAATAACGGTCAGGGGCATTCTCGCGGGTCTCCTATCATTCAACATCAGATAGAAGGCTTGGCTTGTTGTGACTGACATTCATTACCTAATGAGAGTAAACCAGTTGATGTGGTGTGTATGGATTTCAGCAAGGCATTCGATAAGGTTCCCCCACAGTAGGCTATTGTACAAAATGCAGAGGAATGGGATTGTGGGAGATATAGCAGTTTGGATCGGAAATTGGCTTGCTGAAAGAAGACAGAGGGTGGTAGTTGATGGGAAATGTTCATCCTGGAGAACAGTTACTAATGGTGTACCGCAAGGGTCGGTGTGGGGTCCACTGCTGTTTGTCATTTTTATAAATGACCTGGATGAGGGTGTAGAAGGATGGGTTAGTAAATTTGCAGACGACACTAAGGTCAGTGGAGTTGTGGATAGTGACGAAGGATGCCATAGGTTGCAGAGAGACATAGATAAGCTGCAGAGCTGGGCTGAAAGGTGGCAAATGGAGTTTAATGCAGACAAGTGTGAGGTGATGCACTTTGGTAGGAGTAACCGGAAGGCAAAGTGCTGGGCTAATGATAAGATTCTTGGTAGTGTAGATGAGCAGAGAGATCTCGGTGTCCATGTACACAGATCCTTGAAAGTTGCCACCCAGGTTGACAGGGCTGTTAAGAAGGTATACAGTGTTTTAGCTTTTATTAATAGAGGGATCGAGTTCCAGAACCAAGAGGTTATGCTGCAGCTGTACAAAACTCTGGTGCGGCCGCACTTGGAGTATCGCGTACAGTTCTGGTCACCACATTATAAGAAAGATGTGGAAGCTTTGGAAAGGGTGCAGAGGAGATTTACTAGGATGTTGCTTGGTATGGAGGGAAAGTCTTACGAGGAAAGGCTGAGGGACTTGAAGTAGTTCTCATTAGAGAGAAGAAGGTTGAGAGGTGACTTAATTGAAACATATAAAATAATCAGAGGGTTAGATAGGGTGGATCAGGAAAGCCTTTTTCCTAGGATGGTGACGGCGAGCACGAGGGGGCATAGCTTTAAATTGAGGGGTGAATGATATAGGACAGATGTCAGAGGTAGTTTCTTTACTCAGAGAGTAGTAAGGAATGGAACGCTTTGCCTGCAATGGTAGTAGATTTGCCAACTTTAGGTACATTTAAGTCGTCATTGGACAAGCATATAGACGTACATGGAATAATGTAGGTTAGACGGGCTTCAGATTGGTATGACAGGTCGGCACAACATCGAGGGCCGAAGGGCCTGTACTGTGCTGTAATGCTCTATGTTCTATCACCTGATAAAGATCATGAACTGATGTCGAATGAATTCCAGAAGTATAAGTAACTTCGACTTTTCCAAGAGAGTCAGAGATCTCTCCTTGAGGTATCGCTCTACATTTAACGGTAGTTTGTTGTGGTGTTGGGCCATTTGTTGGGGGATTTAAGAACAGCTTCCCCCCTACTGTTATCAGACTTTTGAATTGACCTCACATATATTAAAGTTGATCTTTCTCTGCACCTTCTCTGCAGTTGTAACAATTTAGTCTGCATTCTGTTACTGATATACTTATGGATGATGTGACTTTCCTGAATAGCACATAAAGCAATACTTTTCACTGTATCTCAATACATGTGACAATTATAAAATCAAATCATACCAAGCCAAATACTTGCTGCAGTTGTTAATCATATCAATTCCCCTCAGGACCCAACAATGCCTCTTCTTAGATGGTCGACAGATCTGGGGATGTATGAAGGAGCCATACGTCTTATTTTAAAAGTGGCTCCTGTCCACAGGCAAGTAACATCCAGAGTTTCATTTCATGCATGGGCAAAATAAATGTATTGTCTCTTTGCATGTACTATTCAGTTGTCCAAGAAATGCAAATTACTGGCTTCATTCAAGGGCTACTTAGTGAAAATAATTCTATCCATATTCTTCATGTGTTCAAAAGAAAATAGGGAGGTTTAGATCAATGAATACACAGTACTGATAGCCTTGATTAAAATTATGTGTGTACAAATGACCAGTTTGGCTCTTAAAATAACTTACATGTCTGTAATGAGTAAATTGCACATGAATGGATATTTTACAGAGCACTTAAATTGTGACAACTAATAAGGTCCAGAGTTCAGAATTGATATTGTTAACTGAATGTAATTTTACTGAAATGATCTTCTATTTGTTACAGCAGTTTTTAATCCGTGTTAATACATTCTTATATTGGGTTCAACTGTAATATCTTATTAGAAAGTCTGAGTAGCTTCTGAAGACATAACTAAAGAAATGTGAATGACACTACGCACAGAGCCTCTGAATGTTCATAACACCTAAATTATGTATTTGCCCTTGAGATGTTATTCAAATGCCTGAATGGAAATAGTGGGCTATGGAAACTTCAAATAATCCTAAACTTGAACATGACCTGCCACACGGAAGATAGGTTAGTTATTTAAGTATTCACTAGATGCTTTGTATGCCATAGATTTGATATCTCTTTTGAAGTTAACCTGTGCTGGCCAACATTTCACACAAACTTAGCAGTTAATGTGAGGTGAAGACAACTGCGTAGAAGAGAATAATTTCAGTTCTGTTTGTGAGCCAGGAAGAGGATGTGTATTTCCTCCTAGTCCATCAAGGTTCCCTGCTTTTCCATATCCCCGGCCACCAATCTGCATCTAGGAGTGGAGCTCCTCCCTGACACATTAAAAACCAAACTAGTCACGATGAGGGGACATGAAATCTTATGGTGAATGAGCTGTATCTCACAAGGTTATACTTTGGAAAGCAGCAGTCAATAGCATGAATTATTTCAGATAGTCATTCTCAAATTCTCATATAAATCTTCCTGAACAATCGAGAAATTGTAAAACAGCGGAAATATTTCATTGAAATTTTCGAAGACTTATTTAAATATTGGTTACAATGTGTGCTTATGTTTACAGTTCTACTTGAGGCAGTTGAAAGAAAAGATACTGCTGCAATTAGTTTGCTTTGTTGCATTTCCAGATAGAGAACAAATGTGTGGATATGATCCAAAGCATAACTATTTGTTAGCCTTTACTTAACTCTTTATCCATTTAAGCTTTAACCGGTAGTATAGATTAAATACTCAATTGACGAGCAAGTTATTGCTTCTTTCCAGAATGAACAGCATGATGAAAGATACACATCAGACACCTATAGCTGGTTTCTTCTTCTTGAAGATGCTGACTGACATGCTGTATACATCAGATGTTTTTGGCTTTTACAGAAGTTCATTGGCCATGTTTTTTTTTTGTCTGTGAGTGTTTCAGAGTCTATGATTGACTTCCTATATGTTGCAGTTGGCAGCCCAGGAAAATATACAGAAATGCATGGAATATAAAAATATTAAAAAAAGAGAAAAAAAGACACAAAACGGAAAACAAATGGAGCAGATGAGCCCCGGGCTCAGGAGACCTCCTCTACCGTCATCTTACTAGGCTACCCTTGTCCTTAGTTTCTACTCCCACTAGCCTCCACATTCAAAGGATCATCCTCCAGCATTTCCACCACCTCCAGCAGAATGCCACTACCAAACATGTCTTCATCTCCCCCTGCAGGGGAAGAGGACCAAGATGGCAGATGGAGCATAGGGACCGGTGCAAAACACAAAGTAGTTGCTAATGGTAGAGAAAGAGAACAGATATAACATGGGCATAAATAAAGATGTGAAAGTGAGTGAATGAGTCTCCTCAATGAAGTCTTCAAAATACTAACAGGGGAGATAAACAGGGTAGAAAAATCCAAATTATTTTCACTGATGGGGAATTTTAGAGCTAGGGAGCATATTTTGAGAATTAGGGCCAGACTATTCAGGAGAGATATTAGGAAGCACCACAAAACACAAAGGATGGTATAGGTTTAGAATTGTCTTCCACAAATTGCAGTGGATGCTGGATCAATTGTTAATCTGAAATCTGAGATAGGTAATTTTGTGTTAAGCACATGTATTAAGATACCCTGGGCCAAAGACAGGTGTATGGAGTTAAGCCACAAATCAGTTATGATCATTTTGAATGTCAGAACAAGCTCAAGAATGTGAATGGTCTACTCCTGTTCCCATGTTACTAAAGTCAGAAATCACGTGATACCAGGTTATAGTCCAACAGATTTATTTGAAATCACAAGCTTTTGGAGCACTGCTCTTTAATCAGGTGAAGAGGACTTCGTCTGACAAAGGAGCAGTGCTCCAAAAGCTTGTGATTTCAAATAAACCTGTTGGACTACACCTTGGGGTTGTGCGACTCTGACCTTGTCCACCCCAGTCCAAAACCAGCTCCTCCACATATATTATCAAGTGCAAAAGTAACATAAACAAGACAAAGCTCGGGACGGGGATAGAATATGTAAGAGAAAATGGAAAACAGACATCAGGCGGTCAGTTTCCAAAGTTATGGAAATGAAGAGTGATTTCTCAAGGCTGTAAGGGCTGAAGTAGAAGATGAGGCATTGTTCCTCAAGCTTATATTATGCTGCTTGGGAACATTGATCAAAGCCAGGACAGAAGTCCGAGCATGATGGCAAGGTGATTTATTGAAATGGCAAGCAACTGGACAGTCAGGGTCATTCCTCTAGGCAGAGAGGAGATGCTCTGCAAAACAGTCACCCTGCCTGTGTTTGGTCTTGAAAATTTAAAGGAGACTGCGATGTGATCAGCAAATGTGAACAAAGAAAATAGCCCTGAGGAATGCTGACACTGCAGGGGGAGATGAAGACATGTTTGGTAGTGGCATTCTGTTGGAGGTGGTGGAAATGCAAAGCACAAAGTAGTTGCTAATGGTAGAGAAAGAGAACAGATATAACATGAGCATAAATAAAGGTGTGAAAGTGAGTGAATGAGTCTCCTCAATGAGAGGATGATCCTTTGAATGTGGAGGCTAGTGGGAGTGGAAACTAAGGACAAGGGTAGCCTAGTAAGATGATGGTGGCGGAGGTCTCCTGAGCCCGGGGCTCATCTGCTCCATTTGTTTTCCCTTTTGTGTTTTTTTCTTGTTTTTTGTCTTGTTTTCAATTCCTTTTTACTTACCTCTCACTGAAGAGCTAGTTCACTGTGAAAGCATAGACAGCAGGAAAACAGACCCAGTATGGAGTTGAAGTGAGCCCAGTGCTTCTGCATCGATAAGACAGTCCTAGCATCAACTTATGCTTGCTACATTGGAGGTGAGTTTGGGTTCCTGGCAATGTCTGCATCTAGTGCATATTCATGGAGGTGACAGAGGTGTGTTTGAAGCTGGTATGAGAACTTGAAGCATCGGCAGCAACTGCCTCAGCAAGGTGCGCCCAAAGCAGACTCGTGGAGGTGGCAATCTTAGATGTGGCATGGTGTGGTACCTGGCAGCTGCATTGGTGAGATCCAGCAAGGGCTTATCGTGGCAGCGGTGTCAATGGTGGCGAGATGGTGCTGAAGAGTGGTGGCACAGTGAAGGGGACTCATGTCCAACCGCCTGCCCATGGTACATGGTTGAGCACTTAACACAAAGGACTATAAAGTTGAACTCTATTTCTTTATTTTTCTGCCTTTTTATTCTATGTTTGATTAACATATCTGTGTTTTAAGATGGCACAGGTGAGTGGCAAGGCCATACAACACATTTTATTATGTTTTGTAACAAAATGTGACAATAAATAGATAGATAGATGATGGATACACATGGTCTTACATCCCCACTGTTCAAACAAAACGGGGAAGGGTGAGGGCAGAAATGCAGGAGCTGCATCAGACTTGGCTGAGAACTCTTTCAATCACAGTGAGGAGGAGAGGGGAAGGAGTCTTCAGTTGAGGAAAAATAATCATGTCAGGGGCACCCAGATGAAAGATAACATCAGCAGAACTGATGTAACACAGATGGAGATGCTGGGAGAATGGAACAGAATCCTTGCAGGAAGCAGAATGTGAGGAATTGCAGTGAAAGTAACTGTTGGGGATCTCTGGGGTTGTAATGGATACTGGTGGAAAGCCTATCCTCAGAAATAGAAAGAGAGAAGTCAAATAATGGAAAATAAGAGTCAGAGATGGACCAGGTGAAGGTGAGAGAAGGATGGAAACTGGGAGAAAACCTGATGAATTTGTCCAGTTCCAGGTAAGAGCAGAAAGCATAATCAAAAACATTATCAATGTATAGGAGAAAGAGTAATCGATTGGAGGGGGTAGAGTGCTCAAACACAACTGGAATGTTTCACCTAGCTGACAAAGTAACAGATATTACTATAGTCCATGCCCATACCTTTGGTTTGGAGAAAATGAGAAGAGTTAAAGGAGAAGTTGTTCAAAGCAAGACCAACATCTGCCAGGTAAAGAAGAATGGTGCTGAATAGAATCTGTGTAAATCTACTTCTGGGTAAGAAGCAGAGAGCCTGACAGAGAATAGACATATAGAGGGATTGCATGGTCATGGCGAAGATGAAGCAGTTTGGTCCAGAAAACCGGAAATCGTGGAACTGACATTAAGCAGCAGGAAAATTGTAGATGTAAGTGGAGAGACACTGAACAAGCTGGAGAAATAGTCAAGATAGGAGGAACTAGGTTGAAGGGGACAGAGCCAGGCTGATACAATGGCCCCCTCCACCGACACTCTCATCCGCCTAGCGGAACTCGTCCTCACACTCAACAACTTCTCTTTTGACTCCTCCCACTTCCTACAGACTAAGGGGGTGGCCATGGGCACCCGCATGGGCCCCAGCTATGCCTGCCTCTTTGTAGGTTACGTGGAACAGTCCATCTTCCGCACCTACACAGGCCCCAAACCCCACCTCTTCCTCCGGTACATTGATGACTGTATCGGCGCCGCCTCTTGCTCCCCAGAGGAGCTCGAACAGTTCATCCACTTCACCCACACCTTCCACCCCAACCTTCAGTTCACCTGGGCCATCTCCAGCACATCCCTCACCTTCCTGGACCTCTCAGTCTCCATCTCAGGCAACCAGCTTGTAACTGATGTCCATTTCAAGCCCACCGACTCCCACAGCTACCTAGAATACACCTCCTCCCACCCACCCTCCTGCAAAAATTCCATCCCCTATTCCCAATTCCTCGCCTCCGCCGCATCTGCTCCCACGATAAGACATTCCACTCCCGCACATCCCAGATGTCCAAGTTCTTTAAGGACCGCAACTTCCCCCCCACGGTGATTGAGAACGCCCTTGACCGCGTCTCCCGCATTTCCCGCGACACATCCCTCACACCCCGCCCCCGCCACAACCGCCCCAAGAGGATCCCCCTCGTTCTCACACACCACCCTACCAACCTCCGGATACAACGCATTATCCTCCGACACTTCCGCCATTTACAATCCGACCCCACCACCCAAGACATTTTTCCATCCCCACCCCTGTCTGCTTTCCGGAGAGACCACTCTCTCCGTGACTCCCTTGTTCGTTCCACACTGCCCTCCAACCCCACCACACCCGGCACCTTCCCCTGCAACCGCAGGAAATGCTACACTTGTCCCCACACCTCCTCCCTCACCCCCATCCCAGGCCCCAAGATGACATTCCACATTAAGCAGAGGTTCACCTGCACATCTGCCAATGTGGTATACTGCATCCACTGTACCCGGTGCGGCTTTCTCTACATTGGGGAAACCAAGCGGAGGCTTGGGGACCGCTTTGCAGAACACCTCCGCTCAGTTCGCAACAAACAACTGCACCTCCCAGTCGCAAACCATTTCCACTCCCCCTCCCATTCTCTTGATGACATGTCCATCATGGGCCTCCTGCACTGCCACAATGATGCCACCCGAAGGTTGCAGGAACAGCAACTCATATTCCGCCTGGGAACCCTGCAGCCATATGGTATCAATGTGGACTTCACCAGTTTCAAAATCTCCCCTTCCCCCACTGCATCCCTAAACCAGCCCAGTTCATCCCCTCCCCCCACTGCACCACACAACCAGCCCAGCTCTTCCCCCCCACCCACTGCATCCCAAAACCAGTCCAACCTGTCTCTGCCTCCCTAACCGGTTCTTCCTCTCACCCATCCCTTCCTCCCACCCCAAGCCGCACCCCCAGCTACCTACTAACCTCATCCCACCTCCTTGACCTGTCCGTCTTCCCCGGACTGACCTATCCCCTCCCTACCTCCCCACCTACACCCTCTCCACCTATCTTCTTTACTCTCCATCTTCGGTCCGCCTCCCCCTCTCTCCCTATTTATTCCAGTTCCCTCCCCCAATCCCCCTCTCTGATGAAGGGTCTAGGCCTGAAACGTCAGCTTTTGTGCTCCTGGGGTGCTGCTTGGCCTGCTGTGTTCATCCAGCCTCACATTTTATTGTCTTGGAGTCTCCAGCATCTGCAGTTCCCATTATCTCTGATACAATGGGTCTGCCAGGATAGACTTGTAACTGGATTTTTGGGAAGGCGGTATAATTGGGCTATGCAGGGTTGAGGGACAATGAAGTGGGAAACTGTGGAGGGGTGATCTCCAGAGGAGTTGAGGTCAGTGATGATCATGGAAACTACTGCTTGATTTTAGTGATGCGGCCATAATCCAGCAGGAGATAGAAGAAAGTGTTTGAGAGTAGATGCTCAGGTTCTGCCAGGTAGAGGTCAGCATGCAAACGACAAACGCACCACTTTTATCAACAAGATGGCTTACAAGGTCAGGGTTGAATCTGAGGAAATAGATTGCAGCCAATTCATAGAACATAGAACAGTACAGCACAGGAACATGTTCTATGGCCCATCATATCTGCGCTAACCATGTTGCCATTTTAAATTAATCGCATCTGCCTGCTCATGGTCCATATCCCTCTGCTGCTGGCCTGTTCACGTGTCTGTCTAAATGCCTCTTAAACTTTGCTATTGTATTTGTCTTTACCACCTTCCCTGGCAGTACGTTCCTACTACCCCTGTGTAAAAACAAACTTGCCTCACACATCTCCTTTAAATGCTTCCCCTTCAACTTAAATCTATGACCCTTGGCATTTGACATTTCCACTTTGGGAAAGAGACACCATCTTACCAACCCTATCCATGCCCCTCATAATTTTGTATACTACTGTCAGTCACCCCTCAGCCTCTGACATTCTAGAAAAACAATCTGAGTTTGTCCAATCGCTCCTTATAACAAATGCAATTATCCAGGTAACGACCTGGTAAACCCCTTCTTTACCCTCTCCAAAGCATCCACATCTTTCCTATTGTGCAGCACCAGAACTGCACAAATTACTCCAAATGTGGCCTCACCAAAGTCTTATGACTTTTCAATTGTTGTATTCAATCCTGTGAAAATTTCAGTGAAAATAAGCATACCACATTTACCACCTGATCAACTTGTGTTGCCACTTTCAGGGACAGGCTTAGACTCAAAGATTCTTCTGTATATCAAAGTTGATCAGGTGGTAGATATGCTATGCTTATTTTCCAGCTGATGTATATCTTGCTGCATTTTTTTGATATCCTTCCTCAATATCCACAACTCTACCAATTTTCATGTCATCTGCAAACTTACTAATCAGATCACTAACTTTCCATCCAAATCATTTATAACTTATGCATACATATTACAAACACCAGAGTCCCAACACAGATCTATGGAACACCAGTAGTCACAGAACTGCAGTCAAAAAAATACACTTCCACCTCCCCCATCTACACTTTGTCTTCTACGGTCAAGCAAATTTCATTTCCAACTTGCCAACTCATCATGGATTCCATGAGATTTAATCTTCCGACCAACCTACCACAAGAAACCTTGCCTGACATGAGAGGGAGAAAGGTTAGAGTGTTTGAGGAGAACAGTGAAGTAAAGGTGGCAGATGTCACGTTGGCAGTCCTCATTGAAGAGATCCTGTGCAGGCAAAAAGGCCAGAGGGAATGGTTGAATTGAAGGGGAAGTATTGGAGATTGATGAAAGGGTCAGTGTGACAGGGAGTGGACTTGCGTCCAAAACTCATTGAGGTGGATGTGTAAAGAAGCAAAATTAAATAGAAATGAGAATAGATTATTCAGTATCAGGAAGAGGAAAGGTCTGAGGGTATGGTAAGTACATGACAAGGAGTGGGACTAGATAAAGGGATGACCCTTCACCAGTGGTATAACCCTTTGACACTGGGATCCTACACCAGCTCCCCTTGCTCCTCTTCCACTTCTGTGTAAAATATAAAAATAATCATTTTTCAACACCATTTAGTTTTGAAGAAGAGTGATACCAGAGTTGAAATTTTAACTCTGTTTCTCTCTACACAGCTGCTGACAGACCTGCCAAATTTTTACAACGTTCTCTGTATTCATTATAAGTAAACATTTGTTTATTGTAAGGAAGAATTGTTTAAACCTTCATGGGCTGCTATCTCATTAGAGGGAGGCAATGATGGTATTTTAACCTGAAGGTTGCTGTGCATCAGGTAAAGGAACAGGTTGAGAAGGAGAAAACTTCAAGGTAACTCCAGCGAGAGCCTGACGTGGGTGTGCCAGTGCTGGACTGGGCTATTGAAGGTCAGATTCTAGTCCAACAGGTTTATTTTAAATTACAAGCTTTCAGAGAGCAGCTCCTTCACCAGGTGTAGTGAGAGTGAAGCAAGTAGACACAGAATTTAGAGGCAGAGAGATCAAGGGCTGAGAGATCAAATGATCGTGTAACTGATGAGAGTCAAGTGTCAGATAATAAGTCTCTGCGGGTGATCAAGAGTGTTAGACAATAAGCAAAGTGTCAACAGCTGAATAACCAGCAAAGGGCTGACCTATTATCTGATTTAATGAGACAGAAAAAAATTACAAAAATTACAAATCAGGTGGTGCTGGAGACAAACTAAATGGCTGGAATAACATAATAGTTATAAGGGTAACATACTGAGGGTCTAACCAAGGTAATATGTAATTTAAAACTGTACAAACAAACTAAGGTAGACCGATCATAATGATTTATCAAGGTGATGGTGTCAAATCAGGACAATAAGGAAGAATTTACAGATACAGTACAGTGTAGTGGGGTCACATGCAACACAAAATGACCCCAAGATTACAGTTGAGGCTATCTACATAAGTACGGAACATGGTTATCAGGCTTTGCTCAGCAATTCTTGTTGTTGTTCTGTATCTCAAAGTTTGCCTTGGAGGACGTTTACTCAAAGATCGGAGGCTGAATGACCTTGACGTCTGAAGTGTTCCCTAACTGGGAGGGAACATTCCTGTCTGGCGATTGTTACACTATGTCTATTCATCGGTTGTCACAGAATCTGTATGGCCTCACCAATGTACTATGCCTCGGGGCATTCTTGCCTGCAGTGTATGAGATAGTCAATGTTGGCCGAGCCATATGAGTATCTACTGTGTATGTTTTGGGTGGTGCTCCTCCGTGTGAGGTAGTGTCCGTGTCGATGACCTGACATGTCTTGCAGAGGTAGCCATGACAGGGTTGTACAGTGTTGTGGTCAACGTTGTCCTGAAGGTAGGGCACAATGGGCTGTTTAAGGTTTGAAGATGAGAAGTGGAGGCGTCAGAATGGCCTTGGCAAGGTGCTCATTGTCATCATGACATGTTGAAGGCTGCAAAGAACATGGTGTAGTTTCTCTGCTTCAGTGAAGCACTCATTGATGAAGGGTACTCTGTCTTCTGAGGAGGTTGTTGTGGTTTCTCACTGTGGCACGTCAGAAGCGGCGATCGATGAGTTGAGCATCATATCCCATTCTTAGGAGAGCGTCCTTCAAAGCCTTTAGGTGTCCATTGCATTCCTCCTCATCTGAACAGATCCTGTGTATGTGTAGGGCGCATCCTTAGGGGATGGCTTCTTTAACATGTTTAGGTTTGCATCTAGACAGATGCAGCATCGTGAGGTTATCTGTGGGTTTGTAGTAGAGTGAGGTATAAGGTGTCTGTCCTTGGTGGAGATGCATGTGTCCAAGAATAAGGCTGAATCTGAAGAGTAGTCCGTGATATGTCTGATGGTGGGATGAAACTTGTTGCTATTGTTATGTAGTTGTTTCAGCGATTCCTTGCCATGGGTCCAAAGGAAGAGAATGTTGTCAATGTATCTGTCGTATAGGTTGAAGGTCCTGCGCAGCAAAGTCTTCCTCAGAGATGTGAACAAAAATGTTGGCACATTGTGGTGTAAGTCTGGTGTCCGTGGCTGTTCTGTACCTGGATGAAGAACTGTTTGTTGAAGGTGAAGATGTGGTCGAGAATGAAGCAGATGAGTTGAATGGTGTCTGGAAATTGGCAGTTGGTGGTATTGAGTGCTGAGGTTTTGTGATGCTACTGTTGTCATGGGAAATGTTAGTGTAGAGGGCCAAAACATCCATTTTGACAGGAAGTGTTCCTGGTTCAACTGGTCCGTAGGTGATGAGTTTCTGTAAGAAATCTGTAGTGTCGTGACTGAAGCTGGGGGTTCTTGTGCAATGTGTTTCAAGATGCTCTCAACATTGCCAGAGAGGCTCTCACAAAGGGCTGCTTTGCCTGATATGATGGGACTTCTGGATGTGTTAACTTTATGTATCTTTGGAAGGCAACAGAAGTCCCAGATGCAAGAAGCATATAGGATGAGATTGCGAAGGATACTCGAAAGGATTGGACCAAAAGTCATGATCAGTCTGTTGAGTTGACGGGTGCGTTCTTTGGCCAAATCAACAGGTAGTTGTCTGTAGTGTTCCTGGGTGTTCAGCTGCCGGTATGCTTCCTTGCAGTAGTCTGTTCTTTTCTGTAGGAAATGGCTCCTCCTTTGTCTGGATGGTATTGTTTTGTGCTTGAGTGACATTCTGCACATTTCTTATGGATGCAGCTGATGAATCTGGCATGAAAGCATTTCTTCTCTCAGTCATATAGCATGGGAACAGACTCTTAATCCAACCAGCCCATGTCAGCCATATTCCCAAACAAAACTAGCCCCACCTACATATGTTTGGCCCATTTCCTTCCAAACATTTCTTAGTCATACACTTACCTAAATATCTTTTAAACATTGTACCTGTATCCACAGTCATCACTTCCTCTGGAAGTTCATTCCATATACAAACCACTCTGTGGAAAATAATTGTCCGTTACGTTTTTTAAAAAATCTTCCTCCTCTCGTTTTAAAAATATGCCCCATAGTTTTGAAACCCCTCACCCAAGGGAAAAGACATCTTGCACTCATCTTTTCTATACTCCTCATAATTTTACAAACCTCTATAAAAGGTCACCCCTCAACCTCTTATCCAGTGAAAAAAGTCCTAGTCTTTCCATCTTCTCCATAAACTCAAACTCTCCATTCCCGGCAACGCCCTGGTAAATCTTTTTTGAACCCTGTTCTGCGTAATAGTATCATTCTTGTCACAGGGCAACAAGAACTGGGTCCAACTTCTGCATTCAAACATCTGAACAATGAAGGCAAGCATGCTCAATGCCTTCGTAATCACAAGTGATGCAAAGTTTAAAGAATTACGTACCTGAACCCCTAGGTCTCACTGTCCTGCAACACTACCCAATGCCCTAAGTTTAATTGTACCAGTCCTGCTCTTGTTTATTTTACCAAAAACTCCATCGGCCACTCCTCAGCCCCTTGCCCCAACTGCTCAAGGTCTCTTTGTACTCTTAGATAACCTTCTTCACTGTCCACTATACTACCAATTTTGGTGTCATCCACAAACTTAGCAACCATGCCTCTATATTCTCATTTAAATCATTTACATAAAATGACAAACAAAAGTGGATCCAGCACCGATACCAATGGAACACCGCTGGTAGCAGGCCTCCAGCCCAAAAAGAACCCACTGCTACCGTTCTCTGTCTCCTGCCATTAAGCCAATTTTGTATCCAATTGGCAAACTCAACATGAATCCCATGTGATCTAACTTTACTAATTTGTCTACCATGGAGAACCTTGTCAAAGGCTTTAGTAAAGTCCAAGTAAACAATAATGAGGGCATAGCAGTGGACAATATTCTTGTTTATTCCCTCAAAAAACAAGTTTGAGACATGATTTCCCTTGCCAAAACCATGCTGACTATATCCAATTGTTCCTTGCCTCTCCAAATGTATACAAATCCTACTTTTCAGAATTACCTCCAACAACTTATCCACCACTGAAGTCAGACCCATGCTAGTTCCAGGTTTCTCCTTACACACCTTCTTACACAAAAGGCACAACATTTGCTACTCTCCAGTCATCTGGCATCGCCTGTAGTTATAGATGACTGGGGTGAAAATTGTCCCAAGGGTTTTAGGATTGGGGTTTAAAGATAACTGATTATTTAACTTCCAAATTAATGCCTTTTTGAAACTTTAATCATCTTTGGTAAGACACGAAGAACAATTAGCTAAAACAAAATAGTAGACTTAAAGGAAAAACAATTAAGTATTTCAATTTACCTTCCATGTGTTCTGTAAGATCTTGAACTCATTTTCTTCTCACACAATTAGAGAAAACAATCGATTAAATGACTGTCTCCAGAACTTACATATGATATTGGCAAGAGAAAGCAGTAAAGCTGGTAAGATGGAGAAAATAATGTAACTTACCCATTGAAAAAGAAAAATGCTTGGGCAAACATTACACAGAAGCTGAGTACTAAATAAAAAATTACAGCAAGTATGCCAAGATCGCCAAGTTGAGAATGTCGATTTTCAGATACAAAGTGGCCTCCAAACAAATTTATGAACTGAAGAGTTTAAGGAAGGACTCAGGAACAATTTAGAAGACTATTCTTTTATCGTCAAGACATTGATTGGAATTCAGACTTTGACTACTGAATAAAACAATTTCAACCTGGACTCGGGGTATTAATCTACCCATAGTTTAAGACAAAGGTAACAAAAACTGGCATTTCAGATAATCATCATGAGGTTGGGTTAAGTTACATTGTAGGAACACTAGGCAGAATTTTCCTCCTTGTTAGACTTGCAGGAAGTGCTTAATTTTTCCCAAATGGCAACAGTGATTAATATTTTATGGCATGCACAACACAGGTCCACGTGCAAAGAGCTGGAAAAATGCATTTGTTTTTGTTATTTCTTTGACAGTCGTGATCAAAGTGGAAAGCTGCGCCTTTGTAAATGATTGATTCCTCTCATTAAATTACAAATGTCATTGTATTTTGTTGCATATATTTGTATTTTGACAGTACAAATTAAATCAGACAATGGTAGCCAAAAGCTCTATTAGGAATGATGCAGTCTGCCTTGAAACAGTTTGCAAGGACACAGCTGAAAGTGCATTAAAACTATAGCTTGATTGGAGAACTCTGACAACAATGGTCAATACTGATCAACCAAATCTTCCAAACCAAACAATGAATTTAACAATTCAAAATTTTAATAGCTGAGACCAAAAGGATCAAATTGACAATCTTGTTCGTATAACAATCGTTGTTAACTTGCCCAATTAGTCCTATTTCACTACTTAGATTTAAAGCATACTTTGCATATTCGGCACTGAATTGAGCTGCTTACAGAGACAGGTTCAGTTGGTGCTGCCAATTTTTATACAAAATGCCTTGTAATCACTTATTACCCCACTCACTTTTTATACCCTAGTGAAACCAGAACTCAGATGTCTAAAAATCAGGCATTCCATCCAAACATATCCCGCTTTCATCAAACACATTAGATTCAAAGAAGCACTGGTAAGCATATTTAGTGTGGGATAATAGAATGTGAGGCTGGATGAACACAGCAGGCCAAGCAGCATCTCAGGAGCACAAAAGCTGACGTTTCGGGCCTAGACCCTTTAGTGTGGGATGTGTTTGTCGAAAAGATAAATTTCTTTTTAGATTTTGGGAGAGTGTAACATTCATTGAGAATGCTCATGGAACGTTATTGGCTGGCATAATATTCTCTTTTTGTAGCACTTTTACTCAATCTCAAAAAATATTTCAGACTAGCTCACCAAAAACTGGCCTCAATTTACTTTTGTAGCTGAAAAATAAAGAAAGAAACGATGTTGCAGCAGAAATGTGTTGCAAAAGATTAAAAGAGTCTAATAAAAAAATGAAATAATAGTTTACAAATTTGTGAAGCAGGTTTCCATTTTACGGACTGCTTTCCTGGTATATTCATAATTACATTTTGCAATCAGATTCAATGTTATATTATAATTACCTTGAGTTTCTGAGTCCAATCCAGAGTCCTCCAATGATTTGAAAGTTATCTTGCATTCTTGCTTCAGCAGGCTGCTGACCATTTGAAACTAATTTATTTTACCAAGAGTAATTTACTTATAGCTGTTGGGCTCAGCTGAAAGAAATGTATTTTTGTGATATTTCCAAGTTATCTGTTTGAGGGAAAGTAATTAAAAGATGCCACGTGAAATATATTTAATTAATGTATCCAACGAGAATGACTGCAAATTTGAAAATCTGCTCCTAAACTATATGCAATGCTTCTTACAATCTCAGAACTGTGCCATTAGGTCTGAGTTGTAAATCACAAAATATAATCATTCTTTTTTTAATACTTACTGTTGCAAATGGAGAGATTCTGCTTTTACAGTGCAAGGGAAGAAGGGTTTTGCTCACAATATGTATTCTTCAACTCACTTAATCACCTTTTCTTCCTCTTATTTACAACTGCTTCCCATTTCCCTACCGTGAATTTGAATTTTCAGTCCTGCTTTATTCACCATCTCCTTTATCAGGCCTGCAGCACAGTTACCTGTGTTATTTCCTTTATTGCGCCTTACATGGATTTCTCAGCATATTATTTTCAAAGGCTTATGGTATGTTTCCATTCACAGCGGTCATTTGGGTCCCTTGTAAGTTCTGAAACAAAGGTTCAGTTTTGATGGGGCAGAAGATATTGGATTTTATTAAAGGTGATGATTGTAATGAAAGTGTAACCGTCAGAGAGAATCTACAGATGGCAGGAAAGTTAATTGAGAGAGGAGAGGATGAAATTGTAGATGCAAAAATGTAGAGGATTTCAACTTGGACATAAAAGTCAACAAATAACTCTCAATATATCAAACTTACGGTAAAAGGAGAGAATGATCAAAGGGGGCAACACAGTGGCTCATTGGTTAGCACTGCTACCTCACAGTGCCAGGAATCTGGGTTCCAGCCTCAGGTGACTATCAGGTTGCATTATGGGTCTTGGGTGACCTCCTCAGTTTGTCTATTTACCGTGCTCTAACAGCTTGCATATTCTCCTGATGTCTGCATGAGTTTCCTGTGGGTGCACAGGTTTCCTCCCACAGTCCAAAGACATGCAGGTTAATTGGATTGACCATGTTAATTTGTCCATAGTATCCAGAGATGTGCAGGTCAAGTGGATTAACCATGGGAAATGTGGGGATAAGGTAGGAGGTGGATACAACGCATCATCCTCTAACACTTCCGCCATCTACAATCCGATGCCACCACCCAAGCCATTTTTCTATCCCCACCCTTGTCTGCATCCCAGAGAGACCATTCTCTCCATGTCTCCCTTGTCCGCTCCACACTCCCCTCCAACCCCACCACACCCGGCACCTTCCCCTGCAACCGCAGGAAGTGCTACACTTGCCCCCACACCTCCTCCCTCACCCCCATCCAAGGCCCCAAGATGACTTTCCACATCAAGCAGATGTTCACCTGCACATTTGCCAATGTGGTATACCATATCCATTGCACCCGGTGTGGCTTCCTCTACATTGGGGAAACCAAGCGGAGGCTTATGGACCGCTTTGCAGAACACCTCCACTCGGTTCGCAATAAACAACTGCACCTCTCAGTCGTGAACCATTTTAACTCCCCATCCCATTCCTCAGATGACATGTCCATCATGGGCCTCCTGCAGTGCCAGAATGATGCCACTTGAAGGTTGCAGGAACAGCAACTCATATTCCGCTTGGGAACCCTACAGCCCAATGGTATCAATGTGGACTTCAGAAGCTTCAAAATCTCCCCTTCCCCCACTGCACCCCAAAACCAGCCCAGCCTGTCTCCACTTTCCTAACCTGTTCTTCCTCTCACCCATCCCTTCCTCCTACCTCAAGCCGCACCTCCATTTCCTACCTACTACCTCATCCCGCCTCCTTGACCTGTCCACCCTCCCTGGACTGACCTATCCCCTCCCTACCTCCCCACCTATACACTTCTCTCCACCTATCTTCTTTTCTCTCCATCTTCGGTCTGCCTCCCCCTATCTCACTATTTATTCCAGAATCCTCACCCCATCCCCCTCTCTGATGAAGGGTCTCAGCCAGAAACGTCAGCTTTTGTGCTCCTGAGATGCTGCTTGGCCTGCTGTGTTCACCCAGCTTCATACTTTATTATCTTGGATTCTCCAGCATCTGCAGTTCCCATTACCACTTTTTTAATAGCCTGGACATATAGAGCCAGAGATGAAGCTGTTAGAGCAGGGTAAATAGACAAACTGAGGAGGTCATCCAAGACCTATAATGCACACCTGATTGGAATAATGGTGTCAAAAATAGAGATCCAGCAGCTATAAAATAGATTAACGGAACCACTAACATTGGTATAGGTGATAGAACAAAAGAGACAATTTGGCAATTTGAAATAATGTTTGTGAGCGAGTTAGAGTTCAAAAAGCAGAAGGGTATATAAAAACTTAAATGTGTAAGGAAGCCTCTTCTGAAGGTTTTTTTTAATGTTTTGTAGTTGTATGTTGAGGTGCAAAGCCAAAGCAAGCTTTAACCAATGATTAAATGAGACAGGCTATTGACCCTGAATTTGAGCCTTTTACACTTACCATGATTTAAATTGTGACCCTGTTTCAATGGAATCTGAAATTAGTTTCTATTAGAGCAAACGATACACACAATGGAAACAAGAGGTTGATTATTCTTGATATTGAGCGCTAGCGACATGAAAAATGAATGTTTCTATTTTTTTCTAGTTGAAGCTTTGTTAACGTAATTACAAAAACTCATTAATGAAGTCCAGGTGAAATTTTTGCGAAATAAAAACCGAGAGAACTGCGGATGCTGTAAATCAGGAACAAAAACAAAGTTGCTGGAAAAGCTCAGCAGGTCTGGCAGTATCTGTGGGAGACAAAGCAGAGTTAACGTTTCGGGTCCAGTGGCCCTTCCTCAGAGCCTTCCTCATGAGCTAGTTCTGAGAAAGGGTCACTGGACCCAAAACGTTAACTCTGTTTTCTCCTCCATGGTTGATGCCAGACCTGCTGAGCTTTTCCAGCAACTTTGTTTTAGTTGTTGTTGCTGTTAAAAAATTTTGCTGCTTTCTATGAATTTGTAATAACTCTGGCTATATTGTACTCTTGAATTTTGTGATAAATGAAATGATATTGTTTTACAGGTATTGTGGTTTGAAATTTCAGGGTGCGCTTAGAATACAACTGTAGCATGAGTCGAAAGCTTTCCAAGCTCAGGTATGATTGAGCAAGATAGCACACCAAACAATACTCTTCACTGGATCTTGGTACATGTGACAATATTGAATCAATCCAATAAAATCAAACATTATAGTAACAATGCCATTGCAGTCTGGTCCTGAGTCAGGTCAGATACTAACTTTGGGTTTTGAATATATAGTCTCATAGTGACTGAATTTCCTGTGGCTTTGAGTCTGTCAGCTTTTCATAGACACATCAGATAATGTGTTTTCAGCATGGCTTGAAGGTCTAAAGTGATATAAATGTTATCCCATCAACTAAAACTATAACACTCCACAATCTACTGCCTCACAGAAACTCCAAACACCAATCTTCCTCGTTACATTCCCCCTCCAATCTTTAATTTCTGTCTCTTCAGAATCCTCTTCATTGACAATGCTCTCCTACATCTCCATTAATTACTAATTTCTTTCCTTGACCTCTGCCAACATTCAGAATTTCTTCCTACCTTCTGCTTCTCCAAATTCAATAGATCCCATACTTTACCCATGCTAGCAGAAACATTCAATTGAAATAGTTAAAACAGATGACCATGCTCTGCCTCAGGAACCTGTAACAAGATCAAGACTGCAAGTCTGAAATAGAGCAGGATTTCAACATAACAAAGTGTGGAGCTGGATGAACACAGCAGGCCAAGCAGCATATCAGGAGCACAAAAGCTGACGTTTCGGGCTTAGACCCTACATCAGAGGGATGCTGCTTGGCCTGCTGTGTTCATTCAGCTCCACACTTTATTATCTTGGATTCTCCAGCATCTGCAGTTCCCATTATCACAGGATTTCAACATGCCATTTTGTACAGCAATGAAGCAAGTCCAAGATTTTTTTGGTTCATATCCTTTTATCTTTCATGGGTGCACTTCTCAGAATTTAGTTTCTGTGTTTCACTCTTGCAATGGCACAGAATTGATAAGGATTATTAAAGGAATGTTCTTTGTTTTTTAATTAAAGCTGAATTGGATTGTAGATCACATATGTCTTTTAACACTTAAATGTCTATTACTTCTACTTTAACTGGAAGTTATTGATTGCAATGAAGAAAATCTCGGTTTCATGTTTAGCAGAGATAATAGCATTCTTACTTTTGATTGAAACTCTACGGTACCAAAAAATTACTTTATCTAAATAATGACCGTGGCACACAATGGTTCACTAGTGTTGATGTTTAAATCCTTTCTTATCATATTTATAATCCCTAAAATTGTCTACTATGGATCATGTAGCGTCTCCATACAAATTCTTATTTGATTCATGAATAGAATTAAAATGTATGAATTCATTTCTCATGAGCTGGGAGATTGCATTGACATTTTTTTATTAAAGGTAAAATCCTAAAGTAATAACCAATGGACATGATAGTCCCTTTTTCTTTAAGGTGATTAACACCCCTCTCCTTGCATATTGCACGCCAATCCATTCATAAACAGGTGACGGGGATTTATTGGCCTATTGCAGGCTGCAACACTCGTGTTTTAAGCCATATTAATCAGAGGCCAACAGCTTCTGATTCTGAAGGACAACTGGCTGAGGCCTATGTCAGGGATAACCAATAGTCAGAAGACAAGTGATTTTTATGCTCTGTCGTGGAGTGGGAGTGTCATGTGAGAGGGAGGTCGAGACAGCTATTGGTAAAAGCAGAAGTTAGCCTTCACTGGCCAGACCTTGCTTCCATCCATGGTTCCAATTGTACATAGATTTGGGCAATAGGAGTCACCATGGATAAGATATTGGAGCAGAATTAGGCCATTCGGCTCATGAAGTTTGTTCCGCCATTCGATCATGGCTAATGTGCTTCTCAACCCCATTTTTCTGCCCTCTCACTGTAACTCTTGATCTCCTTGATAATCAGCAACCTATCCATCTCTGTCTTGAAGGCCCTCAATGACTTGGCTTTGACAGTGCTCTGCAGCAATGAGTTCCACAGATTCACCACCTTCCATCTGAAGAAATTTCTCCTCATCTCAGATCCAGAGATTTACCACTCCATTCTGAGGCTATGCCCTCAGTATGTCTCCCACTAGTAGAAACATCTCTTCCATGTCCACTCTATGTCGGTTTCTCAAAATTCTGTATGTTTCAACGAGATCTCTCTCATCCTTCTAAACTCTGTCGAGTGAAAGCTCAAAGTCCTCAACCATTCCTCATAAGACAAGACCTTCAGCCCTGTGATAGTTTGAACTACTGAGGCTGGAGAATCTGAGATAACAAGGTGTAGAGCTGGATGAACACAGCAGGCCAGGCAACATTTTTTCTGACGAAGGGCCAGACATGAAATGTCAGCTTTCCTGCTCTTCTGACGCTGCCTAGCCTGCTGTGTTCTTTCAGCTCTACATCTTGTTACCCCTTCAGCTGTGGGGTCATTTTTGTGAACATCTTCTGTTCATCCTTCCTGAGATATGGGTTCCAAACTGCTCACAATATACCAAATAAGGTCCAGTCAGAGCCTTATGCGACTTCAGCAGTACATTCCGACTTTTGTATTCTAATGCTCTCAAAATGAATGAACAGATTGCATTTGCCTTCTTAATTGCCAACTGAATTTGTATGTTAACTTCAAGAGAGTCCAGAACTGCAATTTGATAGTACGTTTTCTCTTGGCATCTGTATAAATATCAGATAATATTATTGAAATCATTCGAAGACTAACTTAGGAAGTGTAGGACAGGCACTGATAAAGCAAGACATCAACAACCTGAAAGAGACCTCAGCACATTAATCTGTGATACAGAGGGGCATTTGTCTTATTTTTTGTGTATGAAAGAAGATTGGAAGGTGAATAAGACGGTAATAGTAGAAAGATAATGAACTCTTTGTATGCTCCAGAGATTTGCTTCAGTTTAATAACTAACCAGAACTGTACTTGGGTAGCTCAAATATATTGATCATTAAAATCTGTACTCAAGTCTGTAGCAGCTGGTTATTTAAAATCAAGATGGCAGCAGCCACATACCCTGATTGTCAGTAAGACAGGTAATCAGGACGTAGAGAGTTGAAGATAATAAAGTGTGAAGCTGGATGAACACAGCAGGCCAAGCAGCATCTCAGGAGCACAAAAGTTGACGTTTCGGGCCTAGACCCTTCATCAGAGAGGGGGATGGGGCGAGGGTTCTGGAATAAATAGGGAGGGAGGGGGAGACGGACCGAAGATGGAGAGAAAAGAAGGTAGGTGGAGAGAAGAGTATAGATGGGGAGGTAGGGAGGGGATAAGTCAGTCCAGGGAAGACGGACAGGTCAAGGAGGTGGGATGAGGTTAGTAGGTAGGAAATGGGGGTGCGGCTTGGGGTGGGAGGAAGGGATGGGTGAGAGGAAGAACAGGTTAGGGATGCAGAGACAGGCTGGGCTGGTTTTGGGGTGCAGTGGGGGGAGGGGATGAACTGAGCTGGTTTTGGGAAGCGGTGGGGGAAGGGGAGATTTTGAAGCTGGTGAAGTCATACAGACCATTTCCACAAATTTGCACTACTTGAACTGAACATTTGGGGCTACAATGAAGCTGAGATTAGTCAAATTTGGATAATCTGAAACTCCAGTTATGATAAATTTGTCAGCCATACCTACCAGCAGAATCTTTTGAAGGATATTTGTGATAAACCAAAGTTGCTGACTTGTAATTCCAGATTAGCCTGAATGAGATTGGAGCAAGAGACATTTTTAACATGGATGAAACAGGAGTGTATTACCATCCTTTACCAGATCACCCCTTAATGTTTGAAGATGAAGCAAGCAATGCTGGAGAGTGAAGCAAGAAGCGTATTGCTGCTAAGGTATGGCACTAGACAGCTATTGCTTCCTGTGATAGGAAAGCACAAGAAGCCATGTTGCCTTGCAAATGGCACTATCCATGCAGAATGAAGTCAATAAATCCACCTGGAAAACTTTCAGCATTTCTGAGATATTCATCAGGACAGTGGGCAAAATGTATCAATATGTAAAAAGGAAGATTCTCACCCTGATGATCCTGAAGAGTTCGACGAATGTCTGCATGCCCACATGCCTGTATTTCAAAGTGAAGCCCCCCAAGTCTATTGAGACATTCGAGAATTTCACATTACAACATGAAAATGCAGATAAAAGATTTGACAGCATTGATGATATGCAACCTTGACTGAAAACAGTCCTTTGAGCAGGAAAAGGCTATTGACGTTTTCTAGAGCTAACTCTCAAAGATTTTCAAGGCCTTTTACAACACAAGTTCAGCTTACTTGTATGGTGTAAAATAAAGGCATTTCTCATCAATTTACTAACTAATTTTGTTTTAATTTTGTTAAATTAATTGAACAGATTTGTAGACAAATTGGTTTACATCGGGGTTTCGTAGGCTATTTGAAACTCTACTTGACACAAATTTGTGGGTGGCCCCTTCAGTTTGGCATATTATGATTTTAATATGATTCATAAATAAGGTAATATGAAACTTGTTAGCATTACATGTTTTAAACAAGGGAAGTAGAAACAAATTTTTTTTTCGAAACCTAGAGTGAAATTGGACAAGCACTTGCAATATGTAAGCGTTTTTCATCAAATACCTCTGAAATTTTAGAATCATGGAATTAGTGTGAAAGCAAGCCATTTGGCCCATCAAATCCATGCCGACCCTCTGAAGAGCATCCCACCCAGACCCAAACATTCTACCCCATCCCTATAACATTGCATTTTCCATGGCTAATCCACCTAGTGTGCACATCCCTGGGTTAACATTAATCTCAAGAAGCATTGTCAGGGAATAGCAAAGGAATTCTTTAAAATGTGCAGGACAGGTTAACAATCAAACATCATAATTATATTCCAGCTCTTGGTATGCAAAAACAAACTGCAACAAAAACAACATCATCTACTGACACAATATTAAACTGCTGTACTAGACACATACTTGCCACAAGATTTGGCTCAATTTTTTTGACACTAAGCACTTTGCTTATTCATTCATTGGGTGTGACCTTCTAGCTAACATCTATTGCTTTTCCCTAATATTGAAAGTGAAGTTAATGGTGTACTATCTTCTTGACTGCTGCAGTTCTTGTAGTCTGGGGCATCCTCAATGCTATTAGGAAGGGAGCTCCATTATTTTGTTTTGAGCCAGCATCTCGGATGGGCTGAAGGATGAAAAATTAATGGTGATATTCAACAGTTGCATGAGAAAATGAATTGTACAGGATGGTCTGAAGGGCTAATATTGTTGATGATACTCCACAAGCTGTATAATCTTGAACGAGCCCTAGAAACTTTCCTTTATGAGCTGAAGATGACACCTGCAGCATGTTTTCTATCCCAGCCTGCAGGTTTGCCTTTCTATATCTGCTTTCATTGTGCTGGCTGTTTGTTACACTGTATAAGAAAGAGAGAGTTTTGGTCCAATGCACGGGACTTCGCCACGGCCCAGAAACGTGAACGGTTCCAGGAACGTATCTAAGCCTCCAGACCAGCCATTGATCAAGGCGCCCCCGATGGGCAGAAGGGCATAACACTTGTTTTGTTTCTCCTTTCTCTTTCATTTATTATTACCACCATGATCATTTATTATGACTTAATAAACTTTCATATTGAAGCAAACTGCTGTTGTCAAACCTTCTCTTAATTGTATTTGTCCAAATTTGAAAAAAAAAGCTTAGATACATGCTGTGATCCAAGACACCCAGTGATCATGAAGGAACAAACAATGTATGTCCATGTCAGAAAGGTGTGTGGTTTGGAGGGGACCCTTCATTCTTACGTCACATGAAGCCCGTTAGGTGGCATTTCCAGGCATCTACCATCTTTGTCCTTCTAGGTATTAAAACTTCTGTGTTTGCAAGATGTTGCTAGAGGAGACTTGGTGAGTGGTTGCAACTTATCTTGTAGATGTCATTCTATTATGCATCAGGGTGAAGGGACTGAATGTTGAAGGTTGAACAAAAATCAAGCAGCCTAATTTCTCCTTGAGATTCTTGGCTATTGTCATTGAAACTGCTGCAGTTCAAGGAAGTAGAAAGTATTCCATCAAACTCCTGGCTTGTTTCGTGTCAGTGGTAGACAAGCATTGTGAATTCAGGAGGTGAGTTATTCACCTCAGAATATTTAGCTTCTGACCTGCTCTTGTCACCCCACTCTTTATATGTCTGGTCCAATAACAACAATGAAATACTCTTATGCATTTCTTGGAGTCAACTTAATTTGTGTGGCACAGGCCCAAACAGTGGGCTTGAAAGCTATTGGCAATTCTTACATAGCTGCTCCTGAAGCAATTTTTGATGTATCAGGGCCCCCATGCCTTTAAGTGTTGAGATCTGATGTCTCCAGTCCCAAAAACCTCTTCAGGATTGTGCTGGGTTCATGGTGAGGATGAGATTGGGGCTCATGGGCTACAGTGTGCTCAGTTATGAGGGGCCCCTCAAGGTTACAGAAGAGTTACTGTTATTAATGGGAATGTTCCTCCCACATTGATAGAATTTCACTGATACTGGAAAAGGCCCTTAATTAGCTACTTGAGGTTTTTGATTGACACTTGGGTAATTTTCCCCACTACTTATTCAATTAGAGAGATTTGGGAACACAAAGGGTAGGTTGTACGCCCTGGGTAGCTGCAAGAAGGAAGGCAAAGGGAAGTGACAAAATTAAGAGGTACATTGATAACTAACCTCAGCATGTAAAACAGGGAAAGGTGGAATGTAAGAAAGAGATTGGCAATGAATAGGTGTGTCTTTCAATTGCCTATGACAATTGCCTGTGTGTCCCCACTGGTCAACTCCTGCAACTATCATTATTTGCCAACTTGGTCTACAAGAGAGATAGACAGAAGTATGTCAGCGAGAGTGACACATGATGCAACAGCATGGTTAAACAACTTCTAGGGTGTGCAATCTGAGAAGTGTGGGTGTAAGGTTTGCAATAGTGCCAAATGTGTTCATGGTGAGGTGAGGCATATGCACGTGAAATATATAACTGAGAGTGATTTTTTTGGGGAAGGGAGTGATGAGAGTGTGGTGAGTTGAGCAGTGTGTAAAGCTACTGTTGTGGTTGGAGGATATTGTGAGCATGTGGTCCATGATCCATGTCTTTTAAAATATATCTTAGTTTTAAAACAATAACTTGTTTTAAGACTTAAATATGTGCAAATGTAAAATGCAACATAAATAAACTAGGAGGTAATTATACTTAAAATGCCAGAACAGAAGTGGGTAGCTACAAAATAAAACCAATATGAAATTTGGAAATCTCAAACCTCTGGGTAGATTGAGATAACACAGTGTGGAGCTGAATGAACACAGCAGGCCAGGCAGCATCAAAGGAGCAGGAAAGCTGACGTTTCGGGTCGGGACCCTTCTTCAGAAAATCTTAGTTCTTACTATCTCTGGGTAGATTGATACTGGTTAAACCAAGGAACACAGGCCCATCCAAATGAGTTGCAGTTTGGATCAGGTGTGGTTGCAGCTTACTAAGAAATAGCTGAAACAAATGATTGTTAGATAGACCTGAAATGGGATTGTAAGCAAAGTAAACAAATAACTTCATAATTCATTGTTAATCAGTATTAATTAATCAGTTTTAAGTTTGTGATGAAAATTGTGCAGCTTGAAACTAATGGGAAAAATTTACAGTGGTCTTCCTTGAGTCTTGTGAGCAAGGAAACAACCAGCAGATTAACTTGGAAATACTAAAAAGCTACCAGAGAATTGGACTGAGGCATCCACAGTCAAATGCAAGCATTACCTCTGAAAATAGCTGGAGATCAGGAGAATTAAAGGTATTTTTTGGAATGGTGCTCCTGCAATTAGCAGCTCTGCCAGCATGGCATCAGTCCAGTGAAACCATTTGAGAGATCTTGGGTAGATTTAATGACACCAATCATTTTAAATGGCTTTAATCAAAGTTAGTGTATCCGTGTTGGTGAGTATTCCCACTTGAAGTCTTCAGAAGTAAGGCTCAGACTTGATCACAGAATATAGCTGATTACATTACACTTAAGTTACATCACAGTATTTTTGCAAAATCCTAGATTTGACTTCAGAGTAAGTGTACATCACTGCTAGCTACATAGACTCAATGTTTAAGTGGAACCAAACTAGACCATAAGGCGTTCTAGCACACTAGTTAACTCCTTCCAGGAATATATGTCACACAGTTTTTTATGTATTTCAGACTGTTGTTGGTTGAACAGCAGATTTATTCCAGCTTGATTATGAAGGGTTTGAAAAAACTCTTCTTCAGCCATCAACTTTTTCACTTTAAATAAGTCAATGTTACTGTTGGTTCAATGAATTTCTAAATGAGCATCCTTTTCTCATTGATTTTGTTTCACAACTTTTCCTGACATTGTTAAACAGTTATAACTACGTTCATTTACTAAATAACTGTGGTAACTAAAACTTACTTTTAGCTTTACAGCCTGAAACATTTCTTTTTAAGGCAAGAACTTTCATCCTTTCTCAAAATGATTGATCTCCTTTGGATGACTGATAGCAATCATTTTACAAACACGCAAACATGAAAAATAGGAGCAGAACTTAAGTCATTTCACCGATGAAAACTCATTCTGCCATTCAACATGATTATGGCTGACACTTTATCTCAATACCATACTCCTGTGCTGTCCCCACCTCCCTTAACAACTTGACATTCTAGAAATCTATTTCTTTCTTAAATATATTCAGTGCCTTCATCTCTGCAGCCTTATTTGATAGGGTGTTCCTCAGATTCTCCACTGTCTAAATGAAGGGATTTCTCCTCATCTTAGCCTGGGGTGGCTTAGCACGTATCCTGAGACTGTAACCTCTTGTTCTGGACACACCTCAGCATCATCCTTTTATCTAATCGGTCCAGCCTTTTGAGAATTGTATACATTTTAATGAGAGCCCCTTCCTTCAATATGCTCCAGGCCCACTCGGCCCAATCTCTCTTCATAGGGAAAGCCACTTCCCAGGATCTGTCTGATTAATCTTTGTGGCATTTCCTCCACAGAAAATATACCTTTTCTTCGGTAAGTACAGCAAATCCACACAACATACTCCAAGTATGATCGCACAACATAATGCTTCTTTGCTCCTGTATGCAAACTCTCTTGCATTGTAGGCCATTTACTTTCTTAACTGCTTGCTGCACCTGGGTGCTTGTTTTCTTTAACCTGTATATAAGCACACCTAGCTCCCTTTGCGCCTCAGCATTTCCAAACTTATCACCACTTAACTAGCACTCTGTTATTCTGTCATAGCCACCAGAGTGGATAACTTCATATTCATGTTTGATTGCATATGCCCACTTATTGAATTTATCAAAATCACCTTGGAGCCTCTTTAGATCATCCGCACCATTCAAACTCACCCATAGTTTTATATCTTCGTTGAAATTGGCAAAATTACGCGTGATTCCCTCTGACAACAACCTATTTGCCTTGGGTTTATAATTTGGCACTTTCCCCTTGTTGCGTTGAGACATCTTATGGTCATATTGTATGCTTTTTCAGTAGTTTTCATGATTCCTATCTGTATGGAACTTCAGCAAATGGGTTTAGTACGGCTATCAGTTCTGCAGTCTTTTTAAATGCTGGCTGCTGCATTCACAGAAACTGGCTGGCTCTCTGTGCCTAGAGCTGCTGAATGTCTCAGATACACTTACAGTTTTCTGACTGGATTTTTGTTTCTTCCTTTTTCTCCACCGATGGCCGCAGCTTTTGAAGAACTGAGGATTTCTTCAGAAGATTGGTGTTGATGGTTTGTGAGCTAGCAATGCCCACTGACTGCTATCATGGTATACATGACAAAAGCCATAGCCCGAGCAGCATTGTGTTATATTACGAAACCAGCTTCACTTCATGGCATCTGCTGTGGTCCTGTTGACCAGAACCATGTGAAATATCTTTGGTCAATTCATTGCCACCAATCCTTTTTATTTGTATTAATCAGATACTAACAGCTACAGTGGAAAGATGTCCTCCTGAAAACTTCAGCAGAAATGAGACTGAGTCTTGATCAACAGAATAGCTTTATTATATTGTACCTCATAGTTAATTACATTTGAGTCATTTATAAGATTTCAGGTGCTTAACTTATTCTTAACTACAGATTACAGGTACCTGTGGTCCCTTCACTCCTTCTACCCGCCTTCTGGAACCAGATGATTCAGAGAACCATACAGCATACACTTTGCTCTTTTGCACAAATTAGCCACCATCTTTCTTGTTCAGAAATGTCATCCCCAGTTTAATGCAGAGAGCAGTACGTTTTTAGTATTTAATGGGATATCGGTAACGCTTGCAAGGCCAGAATTTGTCGCCCATCCCTATTTACCATTGCACTGCGTAGTTAACTAGTCCATTTCAGGGGGCAATCAAAAGCCAATCACAAGACAATGGATTTGGAGTCATGTGGTTGCCAGATCAGATAAGGATGGCTAAAGAACTCTGGTAAATCTAATGGCAATCAATAGTTTCATGATCACCATGACAGAAGCAAGCTTGCAGTTCCTGATTTTATGAATTACAGCGGTGGGATTTGAACCCATATGAGGCATTCATCTGGCCCCTAGATGACTAGCCCAGGGTTATGGGTCAAATATAAATGTTCATGAATAGTGTCCTATATAAGCAAGAAATGTCTTTGGCCTTTGCAACTGCAGGGAATGTCAGATTCATGGTTTGTTTTTCTTGATATGCAAAGATTGTACAAAACTACACTGGTAGCTCTATATGGACATAAAGAATTTTCATGAATAAAGTATATTTTTGCAATTAAAAAGAAACTAGTCCAGGATTATTTTCACTAGCCCATTCTCCCCATTAAGAGTGCAGGATGGCAAGCCAGAACATACAGGTTTTAAGCTATGCTATCCTTAGAATTACATACAGACAGCTATGTAAGTTTGGATCAGAAGTAAATCCTTGAGCCAGCTCCACCATTCAATAAGGTCACAGCTGATCAGTTTGTGTTTTTAATTCCATATTTTCATTTACTCCAGATAATCTTTGATCCCTTGCCTAACAAGAAGCTATCTGCATCCGTCTTAAAAAAATTCACTGATCTCATCTCCACTGGTTCCTGAGACAGGGAGTTCCAAAGTTGCACAAAACTGCAAAGAGCAAATCCTCCTCTTCTCTGTCCTGAAACGTGATCCCTAATTTATAATAATGCCCCCTAGTTCTGCTCTGACACTCAAAGGGAAACATTCCTTCCACATCCACTTTGTCAAGACTGTTCAGAATCTCAAACACATCAAGTCGCCCCTCACTCTTCTAAACTTCAGTGGAAACTAGCCCAGCCTGTACAACTTATAAGACAAAATCTGTGGTTTTCTAACAGTACACTTAATACTAGGCTGCTAAGGTCATTCCAATTAATATGTTTCCCACACTGGAAGAGACAAGCATGGGTTCATCATCATTGCAAATGCCCACAAGCTTTGGAGTGGGGACCCTAACTCTAACCCTAACCCTTACCCTAACCCTAACCTTTGGAGGGAAATAGAATTTTGCAGCCAGTACTTTTCAAAATAAAATTGTTTGTGGAGATTGATTCACTTATTAAGCAGACACGTTTACAGACTCAAAACAGAAACAAAAGCAAACAAGTTAAAAGTCATGTACTAAAGCGAAGGTTAGAGATTCCAGTTGAGATAATACTTTGCTGAGGGAGAACTGAGAGGTTTTTACATTAATGCAAACAACTTTTGGGATAAATGATTCCAAAGGCTCCACACAGCCAAGAAGAGCTAACGCATGAATGAACATGCCTGGAAGCAATGTGTCAATGCTGGAAGCTACAACGTAAAAAGTGGAAGCAGAGAAGTGAAGACTGATGTAATGAGATGGGCAAAATAGGATGGACATTTCAGCATAAGGAGAGGTTAGCTAAGGCAAATATGAAAAGACATCAGTGATGGTAAACACAGTAATGTAAAACTTAATTGTGAACTCGACTAATATCTGGAACGAATGGTTTACCAGACTAGTACCTAGTGTGAGGGGATTGCCTTAGGAAACGCAAGTTAGGTGAGGCTTGCATCCTCGAGAGTTTTGAAGCGTCAAAGGTGACTTAATTGAAACATATAAGATCCAAAGAGAACTTGACTGGATGTATGTGAAAAAGATGTTTCCTCATATGGGAGATTCTAGATTGAGGTGTCACAATTTAAAAATAAGGGGTCATCCATTATAGATTGAGATGAGGAAACACTTCAGAGGGTGAGCGCCTTTGGAATTCCCTTCTTCAAAAAGACAATGGATGTAGCACCTTCAAATGTTCTCAAAGGCAGAGGTAGATAGGTATTGATCACCAAGGAGATGAAAGATCATCAGGGATATGCAGGAATGGGAAGCTGAGTGTAAAATGCTGTCAGCTATGACCTTAGTCCTCGGTGGTTTAGCAGGCCCACAGTCCTCGGCAGTTTTAGCAGGCCCACAGCCCTTGGTGGGTTTAGCAGGCCCACAGTCCTCAGTAGGTTTCAGCAGGCCCACAATCCTCGGTGGTTTTAGCAGGCCCACAGTCCTCGGCAATTTTAGCAGGCCCACAGTCCTCAGCAGTTTCTGCAAGCTGCCGGTCCTTGACAGCTTTGAGGGGCTTCATGTCCTCAGCAAGTAGGCAGGCCCCAGTCTTCGATTGTGGCTAGTTAGTTAAATGAAGAGGCCATGGGATGAACAAAAAAGTATATTTGCCTTAACGTTATCTTTTTGTTTAATAGAACATGGAACATGGAAAATGGAATAGTACAGCACAGTACAGGCCCATCAGCCCACAATGTTGTGCCGAACTTTTACCCAAAACCTAAGGACTATCTAACCTGCACCGCTACCTTAGAATATCCTCCATATGCCTATCTAATAGCTACTTAAAAGCCCCGAATGAGGCCACCTCCACTACCCTCTCCAGCAATACATTACACGCCCCTACCACTCTCTGAATAAAGAACCTACCTCTGACGTCTCCCCGATATCTATCTCCTTTCACTTTAAAACTATGCCCCCTTGTAAAAGTTACCTTCACCCTAGGAAAAGGTCTCTGCCTGTCTACTCTATCGATACCTCTGATCATTGTGTACACCTCTACCAAATCACCTCTCATCCTTCGTCGTTCTAAAGAGAATAGCCCTAGCTCTCTCAGCCTTTCCTCGTAAGACCTTCCCATCATTCCAGACAACATCCTGGGAAATCTCCTCTGCACCTTTTCCAACACTTCCACGTTTTTCCTGTAATGAGGCGACCAGAATTGGACACAATACTCCAGATGTGGCTGAACCAGGCATTTTTATAGCTGGAGCATAATTTCATGGCTCTTGAACTCAACCCCTCTATTAATGAAAAATAACACAACATACACCTTCTTAACAACTCTATCCAACTGGGTGGCAGCTTTCAGGGAACTGTGAACATGGACCTCAAGATCCCTCTGCTCCTCCACACTGCCAAGAATCTTTCTGTTAACCCTGTATTCTGCTTTCAAGTTTGTCCTTCCAAAATGAATCACTTCACACTTTTTAGGGTTTAACTCCATCTGCCACTTCTCAGCCCAGCTCTGCATTCCATCAATGTCCCTTTGTAACCTAGAACATCCCTCCGCACTGTCCACAATGTGACCCACCTTCGTATTGTCTGCGAACTTGCTAATCCACCCTTCCACTCCTTCATCCAAATCATTTACAAAAATCACAAAAACAAGAGGACCCAGAACAGATCCTTGTGGTACACCACTCTTAACTGAGCACTATGTTGAATATTTTCTGTCGACTACCATCCTTTGTCTTCTAAGGGTCAGCCAATCCTGAATCCAATCTGCCACATTTCCCCCTATCCTATGCCTCCTTACCTTCTGCATGAGCCTACCATGGGGAACCTTATCAATTGCCTTACTTAAATCCATGTATAACACATCCACTGCTCCACCTTTATCCATGTGTTTGGTTACCTCTTCAAAGAATTCAATAAGGTTTGTGAGGCATGATCTACCCCTCACAAATCCATGCTGACTATCACAAATCGAACTATGCCTTTCCAAGTGATCATGAATCCTGTCTCTCAGAGCCCTTTCCAATAATTTGCCCACCACTGATGTAAGGCTAACTGGTCTGCAATTTCCGGTGTTATCCCTGTTCCTTTTTTTGAACAAGGAAATGATGTTTGTCTCTTCCCAATTTTCCGGCACTATACCAGTGGACAGTGAGGATGAAAAGATCATCACCAAAGGCCCTGTGATCTCTTTCCTCATCTCCTATAGAATCCTTGGATAAATCCCATCAGGCCCAGGGGACTTATCTATCTTCAACTTCCTCAGAATTCCTAGCACATCTTCCTTACTAACATCAACCTCCTCTAGCCTACCTGCCAGTTTCACAACATTCTCCTCTGCAACTAGGTCCCTCTCAGTTGTGAATACTGAAAAAAAGCATTCATTAAGGACCTCTCCTATCACTTCTGGCTCCGTGCACAAATTCCCTTTACAATCCTTGATCGACCCTACCCTTTCTCTGGATCATTCTCTTGTTTTGCACATACGTGTAAAAAGCCTTGGAATTTTCCTCGATCCTCTCCGCCAAGGTTTTCTCATGCCCCTTTGTAGCTTTCCTAAGCCCTTTCTTCAGCTCCTTCCTGGCTAACTTGCATTTCTCTAGTGCCTTTTCTGTTTCTCTTTTTCTAAACCTTGCATAAGCCTCCTTCTTCCTCTTAACCAGCTGTTCGACCTCTCTTGAGTACCATGGCTCCCTCACTCGACCACATCTTCCCTGCCTGCTAGGGACAAAGATATCGAGCAAATGCAGTAAGCATTCCTTAAACAATCTCCACATTTCTGTGGTGCTCTTCCCTGACTGTTCCCAATTTATGTTACCCAGTCCTTGCCTAACTGAATTGTCATTACCCTTCCCCCAATTATAAACTTTACCCTGCCGTATGTACCTATCCTTATCCATGACTATTGTGAAAGAAACAGAGCTTTGATTGCTACCGCCAAAATGCTCTCCTACCAACAGAATCTAACGCTTGGCCTGGTTCGATGCCAAGCATCAAATCCAAAGTGGCTTCTCCTCGTGTTAGTCTATCTACATACTGTGTCAGGAATCCTTCCTGAATGCACTGGACAAAATACGTTCCATCTAAACTATTACACCTAAAATGTTTCCAATCAATATTTGAAAAGTTGAAGTCACCCATGACTACAACCATGTGACTTCTGCACCTTTCCAGTATCTGCCTCCCAGTACGCTCCTCTACTTCTCTGCAACTATTAGGGGGTCTGTAAAAAACCCCAACAAGGTGCCTGCTCCTTTCTTGTTCCTGACCTCAACCCAAACTGACTCTGTAGACATATCATTCTTGAACTGCCTTTCAGTAGCTGCTATACTCACCCTGACTAGCAATGTCACTCCGCCACCTCTTTTTCCACCCTCAATTAATATAATTAATATAATTACATGGTGCTGTTTTGGTTTCAACTTATACACATTTGCTGTATTTTCACAAATATAAGTAACACTAAATTTCTATCTGACTCCTTTCCAGTCACACTCTACCTGTCCCATATGAACAAGGAACAAGAATAGGCCATTCAGCTCCTCAAGCTGGTACCATCATCTAATAAGTTCATAGCCGAATGAAATTTTAATTCAAACTCTTCATTGTTGCATATCCTTGCTAATTTTTCATCCCGCTGGTAATCAAGAATCCATCTCCCTCTGACTTATAAATATTTAAAGAGTCTGCAGCCACTGCATCTCGTAGAAGGGAATTCCAAAGTCAAAGGCAAATATGCTCTTGCATCACATCACCTGTGACCTGGGAATCAGTGCTCATCCCGGGTTTTGAGCATGTTGTACTGAGTCAAAATTCTCATGGCACTAAAGCCAGGAATCTCTTGTTGATAAGGCTGCAGATGAATCAAATAAAACACTGGGCTTTATATCAAGAGGTATACAACACAAAATATGAAACACTGATGAGATTTATTTAAAATCTGACTGAAACCTTTATTAGAATACTGTGTGCATTTGTGAGCTCCACACTATACAAAGGATCTTGCAATTTATGAGAGGCACAGCACAAATTCACTGGGTAGATTCCTAATGCAAGAAAATCCAAACACGTAGGCTGGCAAAAATCAAATATTTTCAACATTAGAAAAATGCAGATTATGGAACAATTTGAGAAGACTGCTCAAATTCTGGAAGAATGGAAGAGGTCTGATAGAAGTAGATATATTGCAGTCATGAAAGATGCTAAAAGCGAGGTGATATGGAGAAAGAGTATATCAGAACAATGTTTGGAGAAACTTGCTCATACACAAAGTTGAAAGGCTGTGGAATTTACCCACAAGATTTGTGGTTGAGGCAGAAACAATGTCAACATTCAAGATTAGATTTGACAAGTAAATGAAGGATGGTTCAAAAGGATAAGAGCAGAGAATGACCTGACATATCTGTAGCTATATTGTACAATAAGTGAACAAATTGAGCAGATGACTACCACATTTTCCTTTCACTCCTCAGAAGCTAGTCATGTCGCATATTGATTGCAATGTGATGAAAATTTCTCAATGGCCTGTGAGCAATTCTGTACCCAAAAAAACATTTTATTACAACCTGCCTGCATTTCTTTGACAGTCTCAAAGGGCAGAATTATATTTTCTTTTGCACAAAAAAATGATTAAATACCTATGTATTGCAGCCAATCAGGTACTGGAAAAAGCAAATAAATGGTGCCTGCGTGAAATCACGTTCTGCTAAATGAATTTATACATTTCAAGCACCAAGTAACTTTCCCGAATTAATTGCATGGTGAACTCTGCTAACTTCACCATTTTAGTTCAAGAGCAATCCCTTTCACAACTTTTATTGCATTTGTACTAGAATATAAGTGCATATGAAAGGCTTTGAAAACAGTTATTTTCTGTGGATTTAAAGCTCAGCAGCAAAGACAAATGGATCCTATTATGAGATAAAATGTGAGGCTGGATGAACACAGCAGGCCCAGCAGCATCTCAGGACCACGAAAGCTGACGTTTCGGGCCTAGACCCTTCATCAGAGAGGGGGATGGGGAGAGGGAACTGGAATAAATAGGGAGAGAGGGGGAGGCGGACACGAAGATGGAGAGTAAAGAAGATAGGTGGAGAGAGTATAGGTGGGGAGGTAGGGAGGGGATAGGTCAGTCCAGGAAAGACGGACAGCAAGGAGGTGGGATGAGGTTAGTAGGTAGATGGAGGTGCGGCTTGGGGTGGGAGGAAGGGATGGGTGAGAGGAAGAACCGGTTAGGGAGGCAGAGACAGGTTGGACTGCTTTTGGGATGCAGTGGGTGGGGGGGAAGAGCTGGGCTGGTTGTGTGGTGCAGTGGGGGGAGGGGACAAATTGGGCTGGTTTAGGGATGCAGCAGGGGAAGGGGAGATCCTATTATGGTTGGATTGTACCCAGCTGATGCGTTAACCAGTTCTATTGGATGAAAAACCTCATTGCATATTTGCTATTTGAATTTTCTCAACAGATATTTAATGCCCACCCATCGATTACAATAACTAAAATTTGGTTAAATTCATGTCCGTGGATGCAGGACTCAAGTTCCAAAAAACTCAACAGATAGATACCCTGAGAGGAAATTAAGATTGCCATATTTAAACAGGAGTCTTCATCCATGTGTTTTCAGTAATTCATGATCAGAATTCTACCTCATTTGCTCTAAATCACATGGCACCTCCAAAATACCTTGTAAAATTGAAGAAATTAATCCTTCTGGAGTTATTCCTCATAGTTGCGAGGTACTCAAAATACCATTGTATTGAGCATTGCAATCAACTTCTTATTGACGAGAATGCGTTCAAAGTGTAAATAATTCTAGAATGAGTATAAACCAAGTCAGCAAACAACAAAAGATTGAATCTGGCTTTGGAGGAAAACTGACTGAGTCAAAACCCTTGGTCAGGCTACTGAAGGTCATATAGTGTGGTTGGTGTTGTTCTTGACATATCTCTTGGAGTTGTTGAGCAGTACAAATCACATCCATAGTGTGAGGCTTTGCTCAGAAGCCATATTGGCTTTCAGGAAGGATTGCCTCAGGGCATGAAAAAAGGCAATTAGTGAGGATTCAGAAATTATCATCCCTGCAATGGAGACTAAGGTGATTCCTCATTTGTTCTTGCGTCCACTTTTTCTCTTTTACTGATAGCAACGGTGATGGCAGCATCCTTGAGATCAGCAGTGATATCTCCTTTGTCCCAGATTTTCAGGCACAGTTGATGGAAATTATAGGTAAATGCTTCTCTTTCAAGTTTGAAAATCCCCACTGGAATCCAATTCACTCCTGTGGCTTTTCCAGCATTCATGTGTCACGAGGGGGCTTCAAATTCTGCCACACTAGGTGGGAGCCCAATGAATTTGGGGATTTCCTCAAACATGTCCTTGTCGATGATCGTTTCACAGTTTAGGAGTTTTTTTAAAGTGTTTTTTTTCCATCAGAGGCTGTTGTTCCCTCTGTCTCTTGAAAGGGCTCTACGCTCCAGTTTGAGGTTAAGTGTGTTAGGCCCCTATATTACCTTAGTGGCATGAAATAAACCCTTGGTGTAATGCTTATCAGCCAGGAGTTGCTGTTCCTTAGCTTTCTCAGCGTACTGTGGCATCCTGATTTCCCTGGTTGTTCTTTGTAACTCTACCTTTGCTGTTTGCCGGAGTTTTCCTCTTTGCCTCGCCTTTGATGTTGTGTTGCCAAGCATGGAGAACATTCCTCTTCTTTTCAATAATTCCTGGCAAGCAAGTCTTTTTTTCTGAACTGTTTCTACATCTTCAGTTACTTCTGGTGGATTTCAGTAGACACGAAGGAACAAATGAACCAGTGGCCCATCCAGCTGTAGTCTGCATTGGTCTTCGCTTTGGTAATGAGGACATCCTCTTGACTGCAGGATCGAACCATGACATAGTTGATCATGTGCCTGAGCTTTGATTGTGAATGCTTCCAAAGTCTTGACTTGTTTTTTTGTTAGAACTGTGTGATGACCAGCTATGTTTCTGCACATTTGGCAAGCAGGAGAATCCTGTTGGAGTTGCAAACCCTAACTTGGTTACTTCTGATGGCTCCTTTCTAAAGCCAGCTGTCCTTTCAAATCTTAGTGTTGGAGTTCCCAAAAATGGTAATTCTGTCTCCCTTAGGAATGTCGGTGATCATGGTATCCAGGGTGGAGTAGAAGCCTTTGTGCGACTCATCCACCACTTACCATCTCCCACCCAAAAAGACAAAAAGATAGAGAAGAGGCAAGAAAAACATAACATAACATAACATAAGAACTAGAAGCAGGAGCAGGCAATTCAGCCCCTTGAACCTGCTCTGCCATTTGACATGATCATGTCTGAGCTTATCTCAGCCTTAACTCCACTTTCTTGCCCACTCTCCATAATCCTTCAACCAATCGCAAATTAAAAATCTGTCGTTCTCCTCCTTAAATTTATTGAGTTCCAGCATCTACCATTCTTTCTAGAAACATTCTTTCTACATACACCTTGTCAATTCGCTTTCGCATCTTACACACCTCAATTTGTTCTCCTCTCATTCTTCTAGATTCCAGACAATATATGCCTGTTCAATCTCTCTTCATAAAGCAAACATTTTATCTCTGGAATCTGTCCAGTGAACTAGATCCAGAAGAAGAAAATGAACTAAGAATTAAATGCTGAAGAGACAAAGTGCAATTTTGACCTTAGATACTCACAGGGGATTGACCATTTACTCTCTTTAATTGACAAATTGGAACATCATGGTGACTCCCGTTGATACTTTTACAATTCTATGAATCAATCTACTTTGGATTGTAAACAGTATGGAGTAATAAAGCATGGAAACCAAGCATATTCAGGCAAAGCCAAATTAGAATCTGGATCTAGCGATATAATTTAGTCCTTATTTTGCAATCATACATTTGAAATAATCATGTCCTAAATTTACAATTTTTTGAATTGATGTCATTTAGTAATGCAGTAAATCTTGAGGCTATTTGAGGAAGTGGAGAAATAGTTAGGATTTATCTACAATAACAACTGAGTGTGTTTACCGATTGGCAGGATTATGCTGAAAAAATAAGACTTTCAAAGACTTCTTCAGGCTCTGAATAACTAAATAATTTTATTAAAGGTAGAACAGATAAAGGAACAGTACTCAGTACATTTGTCATTTGGAAACTTTTACTAAGCTCCTCCAAATGTTTAAGTATAAAGATGTTTCTCGTGTGCTAAGCCACAACCTGAAATTGACCTTTCAATCATGAATGGTTCCTTCTCACTTGGTTTCTTGATTGCACAGGCTCCTATCATTGGTTGGATTGCTCCCAGGCAACATTATCACTGGGAGACAAACAAGCTCCTTTGAAAAATAAAATGTGCTTTTCTCTTTACTGCACGTTGGTGATTCGACATTCAGAGGATTTAAAATAATGCTCTTATATCCAAAGGTAAATAATAAGATGCACCATGTTTCAGTTTTTGTAATCAATAGCTTTATCCCTGCTTGTGAATATCCTTGTCTTACCTGAATGCTCCACGAAAAATTCAATTAGTGCACATTAGTAATTACACTAAAGACAACAAATCACATGTTCAGGTTAAGAACTCAAACTTATAACTGTAATTTATATCAAAGAGAAAGATCTTAGGAATGTTTGTGGTGCTTGTCTTTAATGGAAACTTGGATTTAAGCCGTGGTATAGACTGACCAGCAGGGCAGAATCCAATCAAAATTCCACCACGACTCAAACTGCTCGATTTCAGTACGCTGTGTGATGCAGCAGATCGTATGTCGGATTGTGTGTTTTATTTTTATTTTAATTTTAATATTGGTTGAAGTCTACCTGATTTTCAATGGTACTTTCGATCAGTTCAGCAACATGCACAGTGATTAAAAAATGTTCACAGAATCAAACTGATGTATCCATAGAAATTATCAATGTAAGATGTATGGAGAGATTCCCCTTCACTTGCAACAGTCAAGATCACATTCACTTGATCTGTTGGGGTTGAGTTTCCACTTCATAACACTTGGCTTGGCACAATTTATTCAAAATCAAACCAATCCATGTAAAAGGTGTTGAAATTTTGTGAGGCAATTGCACTCAGTGCAATTAAGAGAAAAACACTATCGATGCCATAAGAGCAGCAAAGTCAAGAGAAACTATTACACATCTGGCAGCATTCATGGCGAGGAAAACAAAGAAGCAGAGAGTGATGGTCGAGGTATGTTTTATGATTGGAAGCCTATGTCTAGTGGTGTTCCACAGTGTTGGCATCCTTGTTGTTTGTGATATACGTATAAACAATTTAAACTTGAATGTAAGAAGGTTGATCAGTAAACCGCAGATCAGAGGAAATTGTTGGGGTGGGAAATAGAGAAGTTGATAGCCTTAGATTACAGGAGGATATGGACAACTCAACAGGCTGGTTAAGTGGGCTGATCAGCAGCCAATGGAATTCAATCTGGATAATTGTGAGTTGATGCACTTTGGTAGAACAAACAAGGTAAGGGAATACATGATGAATGGTAGCATGTAGAGAAGCACCAAAGGTCAGAGGAACCTTAATGTGCATGTCCACCTGTCCCTTAAATTAGCAGGACAGGAAAATAAAGTGGTTAGGAAGACATATGGGAAAAATGCCCTTTTATTAACCAAGGCATAAAAAGCAGAGAAGTGAAGCTAGAACTGTACAAATGTTTGTTAGGGCACAACTAGACTGTTGTGTGCTGTTCTGAATGTACATTATTGCACTGGAGAAGGCACAGAAGAGATTTCCCGGGATGTTCCCAGTTTTATTTAGGAAGAGGGAGTGGATTAAACCAGTGTTGTTTTCCTCGGAGTAGAGGAGTCTGAAGGGATACATGATCGAGCTGTCTAAAATCCTGAAAGGCATAGACAGGATAAACAGGAAAGAACCTTTCCCCTTGGTTGAGAGATCAATGACTGAGGTCAGAGATTTAAGGTAAGGGGCAGGAGGTTTAGAAGGGTAGGATGGAATGAAATCTTACCCAGAGGGTGATTAGAATCTGGGACTCACTGCCTGCAAGAGTAGTAGATGCAGAAACCCCTGTAAAATTTAAGAAATAATTTGAGGTGTTCTTGTGATGCCAAGGCTTTCAAAGCCCTGCACAAATGCTGGAAAATAGGAGTAGAATAGCTAGGTGCCAGTAAGGTTTTGACTGGCACGGACTCTATGCGCTTAAGGGCCTTTCTCTGTGCTGCAGACCTCTATGGTTTTAAGACTAAATAGAAAGCTAACATTTCAAGTAAAGACTTGACACTGGAACTTCAGCTTCCAGAGAAGTGTCTTTAGACCTGAAATGTTAACTCAGCTTCTCTCTCTGCATATGCTGCTGGGTATTTTGAGGTTTTCTCGCATTCTCAGTTTTTAAACACAGTGCAAATCAGATTTCCATGGGACATTTCTTGTTGCTTGAGTTTTAAAATCATTTCACTGGAAGGCAGAAAACCCACCCCACATTCCAACATCCCCTCCAAACCAAAAACCTGAAATCATTGTGAGTTTTACAAATTACAGGATTTTAAACGCCTCCAAATTTTAGGCCGTTTATTTGGGGCAGAAGTAATTACTCCTTTTAAAAGCTCTCAATGGAATTATTTCTCAATGAATTAACTATGGTGCATCCCAATACATCTATTATTTTGCTATGTACATCCTTCAAAAGTCATTTCCAGTAATTTAAAAGTAGGTTTGTCAAAGGTGACGGTGAGACTGATGTTGATTAGAAATTCTTACTTTCTTGTGGTTAACCAATGGTCGACTATATTCATCAGACTGCATCTGATTATTACACTTAAATTTATATATGTTTTCAATTTAAAACTTGCTTTCATACACGTTTCTTTTTTAAATGATGCATTATTTTGTTGATTCATTGCAGACTTTGCTGTTGGTGTTGTAAACGTAGGTTTATGTAGGGGTGCGAAAGAAAACAAAATTTTCAAAATGCATGTAATTTTGGGCACATTCGCACATAAAGCTGAAACTCTGCCTCTTTTAAAAGCCTGATATGCAAATGAGAAAATGCCATCAAATAATTTAGAGCTGTGTAGTGATTGTTAAGAGGTCAGTCATGTGGACCTCGGAGAATATGAGTTCCCTGACTGGGGTTGTTAACCCAAGCTCCAGCTGACAGATATAAATAGGAGTGCAGCTATGACTGAGCCCTTGGATGTCCTCGGAGGGAGGGCACGTTGTGTCTACCAATGCTCTCAATCCCTTTAGGGGATTGGTGGGCACCACAGGAGATGGAATGCCTTATTTCCCCCTCCAACTGTGTTTTGATTTAATCCCTACCCTTCCCCTTCAAATTCTTCATGTCAGTTTTGCCCTTATTGGGCTTTGATAGATACTGGTTTTTTGGGCCCATGGGTGTTTATCCTGGTGGTGGAATAATTCAATGAAGTGCTTTGTACAATGGTGTCTTCAGTGAGTCCGTGCACTTACAGACACACAACATGGGTGCTGTGAGAAAAAATAAGGCAAAATGTAAACAAGGGATTTAGAAATAAAAAAAAGAGCAATTAGAGAACTTGGACTTAGTGCTTAAATGTTTCTTCAAGGTGGGTGTATGCCTCAGAAAGGAAAAATGTATATTTCAGCCACCACAAGTGGCCTGCTTGGGCTACAGAGTTGACAAGGCTGGAGTACAGCCATTGGAAGATAAAGAGAGGGGAATCAAAGGTGCCCCAGCTCCCACCTCTATACCGGAGCTTAACTCTTACCTTAGATTGGTGAACTATTGCAGAAGGTTCACAAGTAACCTAGCCTCCATCCTGGAACTCTTACATCTGTTATTGAAAAAGGGTTTGCTTTGCAAATGGCCTCCTAGCCAAGATATAGTCTTTAAGGAAGTGAAGAAGCAGTTATCATCATCTCAAGATGCTGACGCACTATGATTTCAAGCAAAATCTAGTGCTGACATGCGATACCTCACCACACAGTATCAGGCAGTGTTGGCTCATAGATGGAGAGAAATGCCCAATAGTGAATGCTTCCCAGACTTTGGCTGATGCAGAGCACAAATACACCCAGATAAAGAAAGGTAGGTTTTTGTGCTCATCTTTGGTGTGAGAAAGTTCTACCAATACCTTTACTGATGTGAATGTGTAATTGTAACAGACCATAAACCCTTGCGACGGCTACTGAGAGAGGACAAGGCCATGGCACCCACAGATTCAGATTGAATTCAGCAGTGGGTTCTCATTCTAAAGTATGCACAGTTACAAGCTAGAACACTGCCTGAGAGATCAAGTAGCAAATGCGGAGGCCTTGAGCACATCCTGCTGGCAGATACATCATGCTGCCACTAGAAGAGTCAACTCTGGTTTCAAACTCTTTGGACACCGTTCTGAACACCATTGACAATATAAGACTATGGATGCAAGAAGATCCAGTTCTGGGAAAACTAAAACAGCTGGCAGTAATGGAAGAAACAAAAGGGCCATCACGACCAGCCCTGAAACCTTTCTAGACTTGATGAGACCACATCTCTATAGGGGATGGCGTATTATTATGGGAAGCAAGATTGATTGTCCCGAGCAAAGGACTCCACCAGATACTGGCCGAACTCCACCAGGATCATTCAGAGGTGTGCAAAATGAAGATGTTGGCAAGAAATTATGCCTGGTGCCCAGGCCTGTGTGCAGACATAGCATGTTGATGGGGCAGTGCCCAGACTGCCAACAAGGATAAAAATTACCACCAGCAGCTCACCCACATTTGTGGGAATTGCTGGGTAAACTCTTGACTCAGCACGTCAAATATGCAAGTCTTTTCATGGGCTCAATGTCCTCAGTCATTGTGGACACCTACTCCAAGTGGTTGGACGTACTTAGAGTTCATTCTTTAAACACGGGGACAATGATAGAAAAGCTGTGAACATTTTTTTTTGCAATACATGGGCTCCTAGAAGTGCTAGTCACAGATTGTGAATGATCATTTTCCAGCAGCGAATTTGAATATTTCCTAACGTCGAACGACACTTGGCATTATAAGGACGACTCTGTGCGATGCATTGTCCAATGGTCTGGTGGAAAGATTAGTCTGAACTTTGAAGGCAGGATTAAAGAAACAGCCTAGAGCTTTACTTGATCTGTTCCAGTTCCAATTTGATTATCAGACCACAGCTTATGCAACTACAGGGATAGCTCCAGCAAACCTGCTAATGGGGAGAAGACTGTGTACCAGGTTAAATCTAGTCTTCCTGTACATGAGTGGCAAAGTGAAGTGGCATCTGGAAGGCCAAAGCTGGGCACAAAACTCCTGTAAGCGAGAAAGACAGTTTATTCAAGGGGTCAAGTTTTGGTACTAAAACCATGGAAATGGCCTTGTAAGGGTAAGAATTGTCATAGCAATGTTTGTTCCTGTGACGTACAGAATTCGTCTAGTTGAAGTGGTCCTGAACAAGCATGTGGAAGCTGCAAAATCACAAATAATGCTGGAGCAAAACATACCTGGACCCTCAGAACAGTCAGAAAGGCTGTTGGAACCTGTGTGTTCTCCCCATTCACCTGGAATCGAAGATCCTCAGATTCTGAGATGGACACAGCAGATGTTGCAGCATCTGTGCCTTTACAGCCTGAAGAAGAGGATGAATTTCTTCCAAGATGCTCTGGGGATAAGAGATGGACTACAGTCTGATTTATGCCACCAGTATCCAAGGCTGAATCAGAGGAACTGGACCTGGTGTAAAAAACGCCCCAGCAGAGGCTACAAGAAAAAGAACAGGCCTACATCACCAGATTTCAGTGGTGAGGGATGTAGTGATTATAATGATATCAGCATAGTCAAACTCATACAATTCCCTGGTGGGGGCTGTTAACCTGATCCAATCAGAGAGCCCTGGCTGATGGATATAAACAGGGGTGTCAGATGTTCTGTTCACTCTAAGGGTTGCCTCTGAGGAAGCCATACCAATGTCAAGCACAATTCAAGTATAAATCAAGAGCGACTTGGTGATGGGATACCAGCCTCTGTGGACTTACTTCATAGTATTGCTTTGCTTTTGCATTCTCAAACTCACGGTTCTCCTTAGTTTTCTTCTGTCCTGGCCATCAATGCTCTCCAGATGTAAATTTCTCTGCTTTATAAAGCCTGCTCATAACAGCTCCACACCCACACACATATCTGAATTAAAAGTAATGTAAATTCCATTTCCACAACTTCAATTCAGTTCTGAATTCACCTGTGACTTTTTTTTCATTAAAGCTCATGCAAGCATTTGTTTCTTTACCAAAGATATTTGACTTCCAAGTTTCAATATTGTAATGTGTGTGCAGAGCTCCTCCTGTAGCTTTTACTGATAAAAGCACCAGCAGTTGTGGAGTTCGGCTCACTGAATAGGAAAGGAGCAGGAGCAATTGGTGGATTGTGTTGAGTTTGGAAACTTCGCACACATGGAGGTAGGACTTCAAAATGAACCTCAGTGTGCCCAGGTTGATTGAGTGAGGAGAACGCAGATCAAACCAATCCTCGTCATTTTCTGTTAAATCTGGCTATGAGCAAACTTGTTGAGCTTGGGCTCTGTGGTAGGCACTAAACAGATCTGGAAGCGATTTTGTGGTGTGGCCAAGAGTCTGCCATCTCTGGACCAAAACATCTGGGTTCAAGTCCCAGCTGCCCTGGAAAAGTCGCATAACATCTCCGAGAGATTGATTGAAATAGTTAACCCTGGTTGGGTGTGAGACCAGTGTTCAAGATGTTGACATTTTCAGTGTCAGCGAGAATTGGCAAATCAAACATGGAAAACAAGCAATTACAAAAATACTCACAAAAAAACAGTTTTATGGAGGGAAGAAGATGGGACAAACATTATTACTTCCCCATTAGGAATTTTAACAGAATAGATCACATCACAGCAAAATGGTCAAGTTTGCTTCGGATGTTTGAAACATTTGAAACAAAAAATGTTAGAGAATCGCAGGACACTAAGCATGGACTCAAAGCATTAATGAAATTTTTTTTCTCCACAGATGGTTCCAAACCTACTGAGTTTTTCCAGCATTTTCTGTTTTTTGGCTTGTTTCAGATCTCCAACATTCACAGTTCTTGATTTTATACATGAAACATTTAAAGTTACCCTGAACATGTGTTTTTTAAATCAAAGCTAAATATTATTACCATTTTAGATCTGCAGCTTCCTTTATTTTTCCTCAATGAATAATGCAATATTTTAACTTTTGATATACAAGTAATATTTTATAGCTAATTTTACTGTGTTACAATGATGGCTGAATCACCACCACATTAAAAACCCAAACCACTGATGGACAACTCAATCAGAGATTTACTTGGAAGTGCACAGATTAAATTTTGAAATAATCTTTTCTCGTAGTACTGAGTTTTAGAACTGTATGTTTGAAATTAGATGAAGTTGGAGTGGGGAAGTGAAAAAGATAGAACATTGGGTTTGGTTTTCTCTGTTTGGCAAGGAGCCAGCAAGGTGCACTATGGCTAGCGAGATGACACCAAACACAGGGCCACATCCGAGGATGCCTTGCTGATCTTAATGACATACCCGTGCTTCTAAAGTAACCTTTGGAGCATCTGACTGGACACCTAAGTCGACCACTTCGTTGTTTGGTCGGAATGAATCGCTGGACGCGGAACATTAGCAAATGGAGAAACTTGTATTATGATTGGGTGAACAGAGAAAAGGGTCAGGCATCTCTGTGGGGACATCTCTGGAAAGGATTGGGAGGGAGAGATGTCAATAACAATCTACAAATTGTTCTTACTTTTAAAATGCATTTCCTATTGACAAGTATCCCACTGAATACTCTTTGTGCGATTGACAAATTGTAATTTGTATAGAAATAGCTCCTTCAGTTGTTCCAACAATGTAAAGTGCAACATTGTTGTGTACATCCTCTTCATATAACCCACTTCATAAATAAATTCAAATTGCTTCACCACTTGCCTAATAATACTCTTAAAACCCGGTGTTATTCGCTGCCAAATCATTCCCCGATCAATTGGCATTCAGGCGTCCATGTAGTGACATGTACGGAGTCAATAGGAAGAGGTCTCTTCACTGGTTTTCGGCTCTTTTTGTTTTTTTTTCACATTTTGTTCGATAGTAGCACATACATAATCATGTGAAATTGTACCCAAGTATTTGCTTTTGCCCCAAGCATTATTACCTGGATTAATGGATAATAAATATGGTTACTTTTATCTTGGATAACATAATCCAACTCTAAATATTGATGAACGGGTCATTCTCTATGGTCCTGCAACTCGCACTGATCTAGTTATTGATCTACACTTTACTGAAAATATGAAATAATTTTTTCCTCAACTATTACAAAACGTGTAGCTTATTCCAGCAACTGTTTGCATGCAGTATGTCTTCCTGATCTCTCTACTCATGATCATAGATCAATTTTAAATTAATGAGTATATGTCATTAAGTCTGAAACCAAAGGATACAGTCTTTCTTTATTCGGCAATTAAGATCCTTCATAATTTCAAAAGTTTACAGTAAGATTTGTCAGCTTGCTCTGCTTCATTGGATATAGTATCATGGATTTCATATCATAACCTTCACAGCTTTTCCATGGAATTTTTCTTGTCTGGTATGCTCTGAAAGTCACTAATAAATGAATGGTGAGCAGGTCAGAGCAGTTTGTATTCAGCCACCAATAAACGCCTCTGCAGGCAGAAGTTGCTGTCATTTTGTCTCCAGCAGAGGCTTTCACTTGATGTGGCAATGCTTATAGTCATCTCCCATTCCTAAGAAACTGGGTGCAGATATCATGGTATTGAAGATCCTAATTGATGTTTATTGCGGCCAACTACTCTATGCAAACATTACACTCCTCAGGCACCGATGCCAAAGGAAATAAGGATATGGATAAAGGATAAGCATATGTATAATGATGGGATAGTGTAGGGGGAGGGGCTTAGATTAGTGCACAGGTCGGTGCAACATCGAGGGCTGAAGGGCCTGTTCTGCGCTGTATTGTCCCAAATTCTATGTTCTATGAAACAAAGTTATGGGCCAAGTGCTGTGAAATGGGCTTACAGTAGATACGTACTTGATGACTGATACAATGGGCTAAATTCCTCTTTCTGTAGTGGAACACTCTATTATCACAAGTATGTGAGCTAATAATAAGTACATTGATTGAAGCAGAGGCAGATGCTTCAAGTGGAGGCTCATGCTTTCAATGATGTCCAGACAAAATAGATACACTCTCAGGTCAGATATCATCATATCATCAAATTCCACATAGGCAAATGCTTCGTGTACACAAAGGTTTCAACACTCAAGGTGTGTTATGATGAAAGAAAGATTTTTATTTCATTGTAATACGGCATATTCTTTATAAGGTTATTTCGTTGATATAGAAGAGGCCAGTCAGCTTAGTTAGCTACATGTCCACCATTTGGATCAGAATAACACCAAAGGCACCAAATTCAGCTCCCTTTTTCATTGCAGCAGACCTGGGACCTGATCCATCACTTCTCCTTTGTTTAATGTGGGTAGGTGTCCCAAGGCGTGTCTGTCCACCAGCCTCTTAAGATAGGAGGACATGTAGACGATGTGACTAAGGAGGCCTATGGGATAAAAGACAGCACCTTTATCAGCTGAGGCACAGAGTTTAAGAGCAGGGAGGTTATACTGAAACTGTATAAATGTTGGTTCGGCCATAGCTAATATATTGTGTACATTTGGAATCCATGTATAGGAGGCATGTGATAGCACTAGAAAGGATGCAGAGGAGATTTATCAGGATGTCGCTTGGGTTGGAGAATTTTAGTTACAGATAGAGATTATTGGATAGATTGGGCTTGTTTTCCTGACATCAGAAGATACTAAAGAATGACATGATTGAGATTATAGACAGAAAGAAGCTTCTCTCCTTGATGACAGGATCAATGACCAGGTGCATTGATTTAAGGTAAGGTGTCGGAGCTTTCGAGGGGACGTGAGGAATTTGTTTCAACTCAGAAGGTAGTGGGAATCTGGAGCTTACTTCCTAAAGGGTGGTAGAGGTAGAAACCCTCATAACATTTATAAACTATTTAGACGCCCATTTGGGATAACTAGACTTACAAACTTATGGCACAAGTGCTGGAAAATACAATTATAATCTTTAGGGGGCAGTTCTTGACTACTGCAGGCTTGATGGGTTGAAAGGTCTTTATCTAAGTGGTGGATGTCTACGACTAGGCTGTGTAACCAGTTGTTTCTCTCTATCAGAGATTATCTCTTTCATAGAAGAACATACCTACAGTTTTTCATTGCCTCTGGCTAATTACTTACCTACTTACTTAACACAGCATAATCTGCTCATGATGCAAATTTGAACTCAAGAAAATTTTCCACAAACTGATTATAATACTTAGCCAATTGTACAGGCGCTTGCTTATCCTTATCCAAATTCCAGAAATACAGATCCTTTGGGTAAATCTGTGCAACTGATCACCAGTTAATAAAATCTATGGCTGCATTAATGTCATTTAATTGTGCGCCCTTGAAGCAGTTTTACATTATTGGTATTTGTATGATTCAAATGGTGCAGAGAAGAGTGAGGAAATGCAATTTGAATTGTCAGTGGCTTCAAAGGAACTGTTTTTTCAAAGGGTCAATTTGCCTTCCTCTGTGCTGCGCTTTTATTAAGGTGCATATTCATCTTGGCAGCAAATGGAATGAAAATCGAATACATTATACACGTGGCTCATTCATCCAAATTAACGTTCAGAAGGGGAGCAGGAAATTGAACAAATGGAAAGAAGAGATTGCATAAACACTCTGAAACATCGAAAGGAGTATCAATGTTTCCTGATGTTTTTCAGTGAGCTGCTCCTTCTGACAGCCCCTCATATTTAATCAAAATTGAAAAACTGAAAAGACTTATTGAAACTAGCAGTCCATCTCTCTTCAATACCAAAGATTCTGGTTAGAATTATTGATATAAAATCCACTGGCATTAAAGTGTTTTCCAGTGATAGCTTTGATCAAGAAAATCCTTTGATAAATTACACTGCTCAGGTATGAATGTAAACTTGCTCACATCTCTTCATTTCCTCAGTTGCTCTATTCCAACGATTGAAACATTTTGGCTTGTCCCCATTTACACTGGAGCAAATTCACTCAGTTTTTCAGAATCAAACTGGCAGATTTGATCTAGTCTTTGTAATATTGCATTACACAGAATAAGAGAAATGGTCCTGACAGATTTCGCTGGAATTGGCAGTCCGACACTATATAGCAGTGCTCCCTGCCTACACTGAATAAATGTCTTCACAAGCCTACTGTGAGTCAGGTGATGAGAATTTTGGCTGCTTTATGACACAGTTTGTTCCTGCTGCTGGATTGTACTGAGGCCCTGCTACATGTTCTGATGCTGGCGAGAGGCAGGCAAGTAGTGGGCATGGCTCACAGTCACTGTACCGTACATGTTAAAAACAAAGAAAAAGGTTGCTGTAGCCTTTCAATAAAAGCATTGGAAAATTATTTTAAAGAGTTGCAAAATTTAAAACAGGAACATTTTTCAGAAAGCAGAAATGCAACATATTTTGATAAGTGCAATAATTTGAACTTATTAATTTAAGAAGTGATATGAAAGTCAGACATCTTTTTTAACATTATTCATTAGATTTAAAAAAACTTTAAAATGTCTGCAGATTCTCTTTAAATACTCATTTACCCTAGAAATGCAGTTGAAACATTTTAGAATGTAATTAATTTGTAATTAGAGGGCAATTAGTCCAAATTCACACTGGTCTATACATGTTATTTGAAGTTGCAAACATCAGAGAGTAGTGTAGATTAGCCCACAACAACTTTTAGATTAACACACTACAGTGAGGTAGTTTCCATCATCCAGGTATAGGATTCATTGCTACAGACATTGCAAAACCTAACACATGTAAGCCATGAGCACTGTTAGTTAAGTACTCGAAATTGGATCTGTTTCAGAGTGTGTTTTTTAAATCCTCTATCAGGATATGGGCATCATTGGCTGGAACAGCATGCATTTCACAACCCTAATGGCCATTGAGAAGCTCATGGTAAACCATCTCCTTGAACCTTGTTGTAGCCCATGTACAGTTGGTACACCCACAGCGCTATTGGGAAGGGAGTTCCAAGACTTCTCAGGCAGCAACAGAGAAGGAATAACAATATAGTTCCAGTTCAGGATAATTCCAGTCAGATGGCAATAGGGTAAGGATTCTGAGCCTGAGTCTAGCCCAATCCATTTACTTTTCTTTTTGTTTCTTTTCTTCATTTTCTTTTCTCATTTTTATTTCTTTTGTCTCTTTTGTTTTACTTACCCCCTTGTTGAAGAGCTCAGTTGCAGCAACAGCATCGGCAGCAGCAGGTAGGCCTGGTGCACACTCATAGTGCTCAGCACAAACTCATGGAGGCAGCTAGTGAGCCCAGCGTGGACATGAGAGGGCTCAACATGAACTCATGGCTGTGGCGTTGGAGGAAGTTTGAGTTAATGGGAGCTTCAACGAAGCGGTCCTAGCACCAAATCATGGCTGCTGCAATGGAGGTAAGTTTGGGTTCGTGGTTGGTGTCCAGCACAGACTCATGGAGGTGGTGGCAGCGATGAGTTTGGGACGGTGTGGTACTCAGAGGCATTGGTGGTGTCTGCACTGGTAAGGTCCAGTGAGGACTCATAGGGACAAAGGCGTCGGTGGAGGCAAGATGGCACCAAAGAGTGGTGGCTTTCATTCCAGTGATAGCAACATGGCGAAGGGACTCATACCTGAGCACCAGGCCTATGGCCCATGACAAAGTACTTAATAAGAAAGACTGTAAAGTTGAACACTTTTCCTTTATTTTGATGTGTTTTTGCCTTTGTGCTCTATGTTTTAGTTAAATTTTCTGCATTTGAAGAGGGCATTGGAGCGTGGCAACACTATACAACAATTTTCACTGTATTTTGTAACAAAATGCATGTGACAATTTGAAGAAAACGAATTTGCATGTGTTTGCTCACCCATGCATCTGCTCCCTTGTCATTTGTAGTGGTACAGCTTATAGGTATGAATGGTGTTGTCAAAGGAGCCTAAGTTAACTGTTATAGTAGGATAATATATGTAGATTTTGATGATGTCACTGATTATGTAACTTTAGCATCAAAAGAGTTCACAGTGAACAGATGAGAGGGAAGCAAAAAAAAAGGGATATAACACACTGCACAAGACAGCAATATTCAGTAACTTATAATGCAGAATGTAAAGAAAAATGTTTCAGTACTGAAGAGAGTTGAAGTGTTAATCTAACGATCACTAGGGAAGCTGGAGATGAAGGAAAACAGTAACCTAGGAGAAAACAACAACCTTCAAGTGTATATATAATAGTTAAGAGTAAACACAGAGCCCAGAGACACAAAGAAAAAACTTCTAACAATGCTTGCTTAAAGCATCACTAAATCTGCTGAGCTGCTGGAGTAATGTTGCATCTCGGCAAATGGAGAGTATTCCATCAGGCCCCTGACTTGTGCCCTGTAGATAGTGAACAGTATGTTTACTTCAGAATTCTCAACCTCTGATCTGTTCTTGTAGCTATTTAAATGGCTTGGATTGTTCAGTTCATGGTCAACAGTAACTCCATTATATTGAATGTGGAGGCTTCAATGGTGGAAATAACACTGAACAGCAATGGGAGATGTTTAGATTCTCTCTTCATATGATGGTCCTCACCTGTCACTCGTGTAGCATGAATGTTACTTGCCTATTTTGAAGAAGCTCTGAAAAAGAGTCACTGGCTCAAAATGTCAACTCTTCATTCTCTCTATAGAAGATGTCACATCCCCAGAGCTTCTCCAGTAATTTCCTTTTTTTTCTGTGTGCTACTTGTCTCTTGTCAGTCCAACCGACACAGACTTCTTCAGTATCTGGAGTCATGAATGGTGCTGAACATTGTGCAATCATCAGTGAAAATCCCCACTTATGATCTTATGATGGAGGGAAGGCCATTGATAAAACAGCTGAAAATGGTGGGTTCAAGGGTACTATCCCGACAGGCCTCAAGTGATCCTGGACACTGGGGTGACAGACCTACAAAAAATAATGTTGCCATTTTCACATGAACTTTCTGTTTTGTTAAGGCTTCTTGATAAGCCATAAAGTCATAGAGCATGGAGACAAACCCTCTGGTCCAAACAGTCCATGCCAAGCATAATCCCAAATTAAAATAATCCCACCTGCCTGCTCCTGGCCCTCATGCCTCCAAGCCTTTCATATTCATGTAGTTATCTAAATGCCTTTTAAACATTGTAATTGTACCCACATCCACTACTTCCTCAGGAAGTTCACTCCACACGGGGACCACGCTCTTTGTAAAAATAATTACCCCTCGTGTGTTTTTTAAATCTTTCTCCTCTCACCTTAAAGTGTGCCCTCTAGTCTTGAAATCTCCCATCCTAGTGAAAATTCAACTACCATTAGCTCTATCCATATCCCTCATTATAAACTTCTATAAGATCACTTCTCAATCTCCCATGCCCCAGCAAAAATTCTCCAGACCATCCAGCCTTTCTTTATAATTGAAACCTACCATAATCAGTAACGTACTGGTAAATCACTTCTCTACCCTTTCCAGAATAATACTATCCTTCCTTTAACTGGGTGACCAGAATTGGACATAATATTCCAGAAGTGGCCTCATCAAACTCAACATGGTGTCTCAACTCCAATACTCTAAGTTTTGAGCAAGACAAGCTAAATGCCTTCTTAAATGCCTCCTGTCTAACCTTGACACAAATTTAAAGAATTATGTACCTAAACCCTTGTGTGTATCTGTTCTACAACACTATTCAGCGCCCTGCCTTTAATTGTATAAGTCCTGCCCTTGTTTGTTTTACCAAAATACAATACCTCACATTTATCCATATTGAACTTCATTTGCCACTCTTCAGCCCACTGACCTATTTGATCAAGATCCCTCAATAATGTTAGAAAACCTTCTTCACAGCCTATTGTGCCATCAATTTTGGTGTCATCCACAAACTTAATAACCATGCCTATTATATTCTCATCCAAAACATTTATACAGATATCAAACAAAAGAGGGCCTAGCACTGATCCTTGTGCATCACTGCTGGTGACAGACCTCCAGTCTGAAAAGCAACCCTCTACCACCATCGTCTGTCTCCTGCCTTTAAGCTAATTATGAATCCAGTTGGCAAGCTCAGCCTGAATCTCATGCGACCGAACTCTAATTAGTCTACTATGTGGAGTCTTGTCGAAGGCTTTAATAAAGTCTAAGTAAACAATGTCTACTGTTCTGCCCTCATCAATCTTTTGGTAACTTCCTCAAAAAACTCAATCAAGTTTGTGAGACATGACTTTCGTCTGACAAAACCATGCTGACTATCCCTCATCAATGTTTGCCTTTCTAAATGTCCATAAATCCTATCTTTTATAATCACTTCCAACAATTAACTCATAACTGATGTCAGGCTCACAAATTTTGAGTGCCCCAGTTTCTCCTGACAACCTTTCTTAAATAAATGTACAAGATGCCATCATCTGTCAAAAACTACCCTGAAATGAAGGACAGTTACTCTCACCTTACCTCGCTCTTTTATCAGTGATTGTAGCAAGTCTATAAAGAAGTCAGGAGCTGAGTGGCCATCATGAAAGCCAAACAGTGCCTCATTTGCAAACGTAACACTCAAGATTTATGCTGAGCTCCTTTGAATTAATTATGAAATAAGTGGCTTTGTCATGCATTTTCATACTGATTCAAAAACTTCTTTATCCACTATTGGGATTTGTTTCTCTCTTGGCCATTATAGTAAGTGATAATATAATCACGGTGGAAATATTTCCAATGTTTTCGACTTCTAGCTAAAAATATTCCTTGAACTGTTTCTTGCCTGAAATCAATTATCTTCTCATTATGTTTATAATATTGCTGAAGTAGTGATTTGAAGAAATGTTCCTACAGGACAGTGAAAACATCTTTTTATCAACAGGTCTTATTTTCTTTTACTGATATTTCAGGCATGTTAATGTTTGATTAATTTTGGAAATAAACATTAAAAAGAACACTCCCAACATAAAGCTGGTTCTCTCTGAGGTCAGTGCTGTAAAGAGGTACCATTGAGATTAATGGGATTGTATTTTACCATGTGTTTCAAAATTTTTAAATTAATGTTATGTTTAAATAATTTGGCTTGTTTGATTTTACCTTCATTTAGATTTAGATCAGATTAGGTTAGATTCCCTACAGTGTGGAAAGAGGCCCTTTGGCCCAACAAGTTCACACCACCCCTTGAAGCATCCCACCCAGACTAATCCCCTATAACCCACACACTCCTGAACACTATGGGCAATTTAGCATGGCCAATCCACCTAGCCAGCACATCTTTGGACTGTGGGAGAAAACCCGAGCACCCGAAGGAAACCCATGCAGACGCGGGGAGAATGTGCAAACTCCACACAGACAGTCGCCCGAGGCTGGAATCGAACCTGGGTCCCTGGCGCTGTGAGGCTGCAGTGCTAACCACTGAGCCACCATGCAAAATTTTAGTGCAAAATTTTCATTTGTTGTAAAACCAATTCTGCTGCATTGCAATTTTTCAAAAATATATCAATGAAAAACGACCTTGCTAAAAGCAAAATAAAGAAACAAAATATGATGCATTAAGCTAGGTTTCTGTCTGAGATCTGATTTGCCCAGAAAAAACAGCAGCCGGGATCATAAAAAAGTGATAAAATAAAATTCTTCACACAATGAGCAGTTAAGTCTGAAGTGAACTTCCTGAAAAAGTGATAACAGCACATTCAATTGAAGAATTTAAAATTACTAATTGAAAAGAAGAATACATTGATTAATGGGGAGAAGATGGGAGAATGGCACTAATAAATTGTACACATGTCGAGATAACACATACATGATGGTTAGAATGGCCTCCTTCAGCACTAACAGTTCACTAATCCTGTACAATAAAACTTTGTTTAGCATACATATAGCCAGTTCTGATGACAGTTTATAATATATGATACCATTCTTGTGATGTGTGTATGCTATACAATTCAACACTGTAAATTAGAGAGTAGCATAGAAATTATTTCTGGAGAAACATGAAGTTAGGTGAGAAATACAATAGTTTTTGACTTGAATAGTGCTTGGGTTAAGGAATCATTTTACTGTTTCCTGTTGCGCAATGCATGATGCCTGACAAAAACAACAATCTGGAATGATAATAAAATGTGAGGCTGGATGAACACAGCAGGCCAAGCAGCATCTCAGGAGCACAAAAGCTGACGTTTCGGGCCTAGACCCTTCATCAGAGAGGATGTGCTCCTGAGATGCTGCTTGGCCTGCTGTGTTCATCCAGCCTCACATTTTATTATCTTGGAATCTCCAGCATCTGCAGTTCCCATTAAATCTGGAATGATACTGTGCTTTCAGTAAACCTCTCTGAGGCACTTCAAAGGAGTGTGACCAAAAGGAATATTTCTCAGTTACTTGAAGCTTGATCAAAGAGGAAGTTTTATTTTAGGAAGGGGAGAGAGGCAGAGAGTTTATCGAGGAAAATCCATCGTATAGAACCTTTGCAACTTGAAGAGTCAGATACTAATGGTGGAGTAATTAAAAGCTAGCTTTCTCAAGAGACCAACATTTTTTATACAAGGATGATCAATTCAAAAGCCTGGCTCAGAAGCTGTTGAGCTTCAGTAAGGGCTCAGTGAATTGGGGTTTGGTAGCTTTAATAATGTTGACAACGTCTTGAATATGTTCATGGATGGTTGGAGGCTGGTCAGAAAAGCATTTAAATAAACAAGTCTACAGGATATAAAGGATTAGACAATGGTTCCAGTAGGTGGATACAAAGTGTGGGGCTGGATAAACACAGCAGGCCCAGCAGCATCTCAGGAGCACAAAAGCTGACGTTTCGGGCCTAGACCCTTCATCAGAAAGGGAGATGGGGAGAGTGTTCTGGAATAAATAGGGAGACAAGAGAGTTGCAGTGGGAGAGAGATTCCCTGAGGTTGGTCCGGAGGGAAGAGGGTAACTTCTTCAGGTTAGGCATCCCTGGAAGAGGCTTAGAACATAGAACATAGAACATTACAGCACAGTACAGGCCCTTCAGCCCTCGATGTTGTGCCAACCTGTCATACCGATCTGAAGCCCATCTAACCTACACTATTCCATGTACATCCATATGCTTATCCAATGACGACTTAAATGTACCTAAAGTTGGCGAATCTACTACCGTTGCAGGCAAAGCGTTCCATTCCCTTACTACTCTCTGAGTAAAGAAACTACCTCTGACATCTGTCCCATATCTTTCACCCCTCAATTTAAAGCTATGCCCCCTCGTGCTCGCCGTCACCATTCTAGGAAAAAGGCTCTCCTGATCCACCCTATCTAACCCTCTGATTATTTTATATGTTTCAATTAAGTCACCTCTCAACCTTCTTCTCTCTAATGAAAACAGCCTCAAGTCCCTCAGCCTTTCCTCGTAAGACCTTCCCTCCATACCAGGCAACATCCTAGTAAACCTCCTCTGCACCCTTTCCAAAGCTTCCACATCCTTCTATATAATGCAGTGACCAGAACTGTATGCAATACCCCAAGTGCGGCCACACCAGAGTTTTGTACAGCTGCAGCATAACCTCTTGGTTCCGGAACTCGATCCCTCTATTAATAAAAGCTAAAACACAGTATGCTTTGTTAACAGCCCTGTCAACCTGGGTGGCAACTTTCAAGGATCTGTGTACATGGACACCGAGATCTCTCTGCTCATCTACACTACCAAGAATCTTACCATTAGCCCAGTATTTTGTCTTCCGGTTACTCCTACCAAAGTGCATCACCTCACACTTGTCTGCATTAAACTCCATTTGCCACCTTTCAGCCCAGCTCTGAAGCTTATCTATGTCTCTCTGCAACCTACAGCATCCTTCGTCACTATCCACAACTCCACCGACCTTAGTGTCATCTGCAAATGTACTAACCCATCCTTCTACGCCCTCATCCAGGTCATTTATAAAAATGACAAACAGCAGTGGACCCAACACTGACCCTTGCAGTACACCACTAGTGACTGGTCTCCAAGATAAACGTTTCCCATCAACTACCACCCTCTGTCTTCTTTCAGCAAGCCAATTTCCGATCCAAACTGCTATATCTCCCACAATCCCATTCCTCCGCATTTTGTACAATAGCCTACTATGGGGAACCTTATCGAATGCCTTGCTGAAATCCATGTACACTACATCAACCGGTTTACTCCTATCTACCTGTTTGGTCACCTTCTCAAAGAATTCAATAAGGTTTGTGAGGCACATCCTTCCCTTCACAAAACCGTGCTGACTATCCCTAATCAATTTATTCTTTTCTGGATGATTATAAATCCTATTCCTTGTAACCTTTTCCAACACTTTACCAATAACTGAGGTGGAACCAGTTACAGAAGTGATATTGCTGGGTGACCATACAGAGATAGAAATAGGTGATCTTAGTTAGGTGGGGATGGGTGGTCTGAGGCCCCTATGATTTTACTAAAATCATGAAGCACTGGTAGATAGATGATACGTAGGAAGGGCTTAGGAATAGTCCCTTGGTAAATCCAGATATAATGGTGTAGGGATGGGAAGATAATCTATTGCAGTTGTTTACTGAAACAAAAATGGAACCAGGCAAGTACACAGATCTACTTAGCTGCATAATGTAGGAGAGATGTGTTACAGACAGTCTGTCTATGGTACCATTGTCCCAAACAAATCTCAACGTTTTATTAATCTAAGTCTGTTTCTCCTGCAAAATCTTCCCAATCATCCACTTATCTCTCACATTATCTTATATCTCGGCTCACATGAAAAACTGGGAATAATCTTGAAATTTACCGCCTTTGAGGCCCTTTCTGTATCTTCTTTGCTTATTTTTAATTCTGTCTGCAGGGCCTCATTGCATTTTTTTTAATCTCATGGTTTGTTACCAGTATGGACCATAACTGTTGGTTGTTGATTCCATCCCCTCATGTTGTTCTGAAGCTACTTCTTCTTGCAGCAGGGAAGATGACTCACACAGAAACATCTGCCTGTTCTCCTGCTGAATCACTACTGTTTTAGTAACCTGTTTTCTGCCTCCTTATGCAGTTGAACATTCCACAATGCTACAGAGCTGACACTGGAAGCTCACCTCAAAGGAGCGATCACTCTCATTAGTATTCAGAATAAAATATTAATTAGAACCAGAGGTCGTTTCAAAGTATTCCTGCGCTAGCTGTTGCTTCTTCCTGCCTCCCTGATGGCCATCCATTCCCTCTCTGTTTGCCTACCCTTAAGCTGTGGGGTGTTCACATTTGTAAATGCTTTAGCCATGAAACTCCTAACTTTGTAGATGCACTGCAGTGATGTCAACTGCTGCTCAAGCCTTGAAAGCTTAAGCTGTTGTAGTTTCCTGCATATGTGCTCACCCTGGAGCATCCTGGAATTCTCAATGGAATGGATGTGAATACCATGGATCTAAGCTGTCCTGCCTGCCTCTGTTTATTAGAAAATTGATCATACTGCTTAAATAAATAAAGACTCACCATTCATTCACTAATCTACTGCTTCTCTTGTGATGTTCTCACTTTATTTAATAGAGAAGTTGATTGATTCTTTTTTATCTGAACTCATATTGTCTCAAAATGTCAGATTTTAATTTCGTGAAATATTCTCCTTAAATATGAAACCCTGAACCAACTGTTTGGTCATCTTCCAGATAGCTGCTTATGTGGTCTATGTCTGATTTTGCTTTGCAGTGCACCTGAGAAAATTTTGGTATATTAAAGCAGGTATATAAAAGAGTTGTAATGCCCTTTATCCCCCACCACAGTGTAATGTGTCTTTGCTTCCAAGCTTAACTAAAAGATCTCCTCAGTTATAATCCCACACTTACTTTCAGTGCCAATCTCAGCCAGTAAACGTTATGCTTTGAAGGTTACACAGAAACATGAGGTGCCTGAGTTTGAAAAACCTGAATGAGTGAGTCGAGTCTAAAATTGGTTGTTCAATCTAATTTTCTCTCCAGGTATACAGGGCATAATAGATTTGGAACTGCCAATCCTGAGTGGCCATGGGTAAAGGCAACATCCAAGCTAGGTCCATCATCAAGCCTGCCTCAGTCCGCTATGACTTTGTTCTGGTTTTAGAAACTGTTTGACATTTTAGCCCTCATCAACCACACACAGCCCATGTCACTGCCAGTACATGTCCTTCTCCACCCCCATGGCCACTTTTATACCTCCATAGTCACCCACATGCCATCCAACACGCCCAGGTCTCAGGATGCATTTGGAGATGAAGAAAATAAACTTCTGATAATTTGAAATAATTCTCACTCATGCACACCTGATAGAAGGTAAAAAAAGGCCAGCCTCATCACACCCGGCACTTTTCCCTGCAAAAACAGGAATGCTCCACCCTGATCCCAGGCCCTAAGAAGACTTTCCGCATCAAACCGATGTTCACCTGCACATCTGCTAATGTGGTGCACTGTATCCCCTTTTCCCAATGTGGCCTCCTCTGCTCTGGGGAAACTAATTGGAGGCTTGGGGGCGGCTTTGTGGAACACCTACACTCTGTTCGTGACAAACGACTGCACCTCCCAGTCACAAACCATTTCAACTCCTCCTCCCACTCCTTGGACAACATGTCCATCCTGGGTCTCCTGCAGTGCCACAACAATGCCACCTGAAGGTTGCAGGAACAGCATCTCATATTCAGCTTGGGAACCCTGCAGCCTAATGGTATCAATGTGGAATTCACAAGCTTCAAAGTTTCCCCTCCCCTGACCGCATTCCAAAACCAGCCCAGCTCATCCCTGCCTCCTTAACCTGTCCCTCCTCCCACCTATCCATTCCTCCCTCCACACGCCCCATCCCCATCTCCTACCTACCAACCTCATCCCGCCCCCTTGACCTGTCCGTCCTCCCTGGCCTGGCCCATCCCCTCCCTAACTCCCCATTTACACTCACTTTTACTGGCTACAATCCCACCTCTTTGACCTGCCTGTCTCCTCTCCATCTATCTTCTCCTTTATCCATCTTCTATCCACCTTACCCTATCTCCCTATTTATTTCAGAATCCCCTTCCCTTTCCCTATTTCTGAAGAAGTGTCGAGACCTGAAATGTCAGCTTTCCTGCTCCTCTGATGCTGCTTGGCCTATTGTGTTCATCCAGCTCTACACCTTGTTATCTCCCAATCATGAAACAAGCTTTAACGTCTTGAAATAACTGAGGTTGGTATCCTGTCACCAAGACACCCTTTACATACACATGAAGAGTGCTTAACTTCAATACTGCCTATTCAGAGTCAGCTCTAGGGTGCCAGACTCTCTGACACACCCTTTTTTATCTGTCATTCAGAGCTCCTTGATTGGACCAGATTAACAGCCCCAATTAGGGAACTCATATTCTATGAGGTCTCGCTGGCTGACCTCATTACGATCGTGACAGATCTCAAATGGTTAATCTCTTATCCAAATAAACTTCTATTTATGCTTCACATCGAAGGCAACTCACCCTTGAACTGGCTTTGTAAGTGGTCAAAACATGATATAATAGTCCTCAAGAAATGTCAGCAAATAACTCAACTGAAACAACACAAACATTTGATATTCTTATTATTTTAACCTATATCTGATGGCCTATCAAACAAAGAAGTCCAGCAGACTGTGTTTCCTTTCTGCTTATCAACAGTTTCATGCTGCTTTTTGTTCACATGCTTAGGGACCAGAAGATTCCCTAAAATATTCAGATCATGACGCTTAAATAGACTTTATCCATGCTTCAAATAAGTGTCTATTTCCACTTCATCAATTCATAAATCACACAAAGTACATCTCTTGGAACAGCCAAACTGGGGTTCAACTGGAAATTAGCAGGGCTATTTGAACTGAGTGCTCATTTGGATTACCCTCCCGTGAATCATATTCCCCACTACCCTCCGCCAAGAAAAGTTGGAGCAGTTAGAATTAGGGGTGGGACTTCTCACCCACTAATTTCAAGCGCCCTGAGTCTTGCAGACTTTGTGAAATAATAATCAATTGTATCAAGTTAATTCAATAATTATTGCATCAATTCAGACTATGCACTTTCTAAAATGTGTCCAAGGTATTCTGTGATGATAAGAATCTGTTTCATAATGTAGTCACCCAGCTCTACAAAATGTATATCCAACTGTCAAGTACAGTGTGGGAACAAATTACATTTTTGGTAACTTGAACTACTGCTTTTTATCTTGAAGCCCCAGTAATGTATTTGATTAATTCAACAACGTCAAATTATCCAAAATATATTTGTTTTATGAATCTCTTCTTCAGTCTATTTAAGATTTTCTAATGTAATCCTGCCATTAAAATCAAGTTTCTGCTCATTTCACACCTCACCCAGCCTCCTGGCACTGAGGTAGAGCCATCACATCGTAACATCACACTGTTCTAACTTTCTGGCTTAACGAAATAAATGAATTAGACCAAGGCCCTCCTTGTCCTTGGTCTTCCGTGGAATCCTTACAGTGTGCAAACAAGCCATTCACCCCAACAATTCCACGCTGACCGTCCAAAGAGCTTCACACACAGATCCATTCCCCTACCCTATATTTCCCACTGCAAACTCATCTAGCCTACACATCCCTTGACACGATGGGGCAATTTAACATAACCAATCCACCTAACCTGATCATCTTTGGACTGTGTGAGGAAACTAGAGCACACAAAGGCAACTCTTGCAGGGAATGTGCAAACTCCACAATGAGCCACCAAGCCGCCCACCGGGCTGTGTGGTGGGAGTTCACCGGGGAGAGATATGGTTGGATATTCTGCAGTCTGATATATAAAGGGATAACTATTTGCAGGTAGAGGGTAGCAACTGTTGCAGTTTCTCTACAGGTATTGACCTGGCCCAGTTTTATTGTTTAACCTTTCCAAAGCGTGTCTGATGTTACATAGGGATGTAACGGTCTGACAGGATTAATGCTGACATTTGCATGCAGCACCACCAAACATAATGATGTATTGTGGATTTGAGAACAGTGTTGGATCTCAAAGGAGGCTGACTTATCATCCAGGTCTCCTTCATATCCTTAACAACTATGTCCATCGTACCAATGTAATTTGTATCTGATCGCAATAGCGCAATTAACTACATCTAGGGTGGTATGGTGACACACTGCCAGGGTTCGATTCTACCCTCGTGTAGTCACCCCTCTGTGTGGGTTTCCTCCAGGTGATCCTGTTTCATCCCGTAGTCCAAAGATCAGTGGGTTAGGTGGATTGGCCATGCTAAATTGCCCACAGTGTCCAGGAATCTGCAGGCTAGATGGATTAGCCGTGGATATTTCAGGATTACAGGGGTAGGGTGGGGATGATCTTCAGATGGTTGGTGTGAACTCATTGGGCTGAATGGCCTGCTTCAAATCTATAAGGATTTTATGATTCTAGTTTAACACAAGGTTGTTTCCTCATTAGACTAGCAAAGTTTTCTTCTACCACATGAGACCAAACAAACCTTGTAGGGAACAGCTGAACAGGGCAACACTGGCAGCAAATTAACATAGTGGCTGTGGTGAGGATCCAACATACAACAACGGAGGCAAAAAAATTTGATAAATCAAAACTTGGCGCCCTGCTAAAATACTTGGAGGACTGAAAAAAATCACCTTTTATGCCCCCTTATGTCTGTTTTAATGTTTAGCCAAGTGAAGGTGCTGCAGCATATGATATTATGAAACAGTTTGTCATATTTGCTGCTTCCAAAGCTCACTCTGCAGCCACTAATGCTAGGAGCAGTCCATAGCCCAGGTCACAACTGTGCCAAAATTATGTGACCTGGGAACTGACACAGATAAAATGACATATCTTAACAAAGCTGTCAAGATAAGACTCCCTGAACAGAACCCTTTATCAGATACATCTCCTAACTTGCATATCACAGTGTGATGCCTGTTAATCAGTTACTCATTTGCTGTTGGCTGATGCTTAGGTTTCATACACCTTGGCAGTTCATTTACTGCTGACATCAAATATTCATGAACATTCAAAACTGAGCTTGGAATCAGAAGTATTGTATGCTCATAATTTCATGGAACACACATATTCTCTAAATGAGTTGCACTGCATGATTAATGAAATCTATTTGCAAAATCTATATATGAAAGCTAACAGTAATTTGCAAACTTACTCACCATACCTCCTATGTTCAGTCTAATTGTCAACATCTGAAGCTTTGCTGTGTTCGTATAAAGGGGTAATTGTACCTTTTGTTCAAAGAATAGTGATTAGCAATTGTGAAAGAAGTTTTGTCAAAATGGGGTCAGATCATATGTTACTAAGTTGTAAGGCATCAACAACATGTCTTCTCCAGTTGTCATTTATAATGCCTGCAAACGTTCACTCACAAGAGTGTAGGCATTGTTTCCACTTTAGTGGCGGCAGCAATTAATCCAGTGGAACTGGAGGTAAGTGGCACAAGCTGAGCACAGTGAGCCCAACAACAGTACAATGTTCTGGGTAAACCACAAGACCATAAAGGCCTGACCACAGAGTAGTCGAATTGTGTTTATTTTAATTCACTCAAGGGATATGGTACTAGTGTGTTCACTATTTAATATCTATCCATATTTGCCCTTGTGAAGGTAATGATGAGCTGTCTTCTTGAAATTTTACAGTCCATGTGCTGTAGGTAGACCTACAATACTGTTAGGGAGGGAATTCCAGGGTTTTGACCCAGTAATATATTTCTAAATCTGGATGGTGCGTGGTTTGGACTGGAAGCTACAGTGATGTTCACAAGAATCTGCAGTCCTTGTCCTGCAAGATTGATGTGATTATAGCTTTGGAAGGTGTTGTCCAGGGATCTTTAGTGAATTTCTGCTGTGCCTTGAGATTACTCAGACTGCTGCTACCAAGTATCAGTGCTGAAGGGAGTGAATGTTTGTGGATATGGCGCCAATCAAGCAGGCTGCTCCTTATGTGTTGTTGGAGCTGCACTCATCCAGGCAAGTGTGAACTATTCTATCACACTCCTGACCTGTGCCTTATAGACAGATTTTCAGAAGTCAGAAGGGGAGTTACTGTGTGCAATATTTCTAGCCTCTGACCTGCCCTTGTGCACTACATTTATATGGCAAGTCTGGTTGAGTTTCCAGTCAATGGTAACATCCCAGGATGTTAATAGTGGGGATTCAGTGATGGTAATATTGTTGAATGCCAAAGGGTGGTTGTTTGATTCTCTTTTGTTGGAGATATCATTTCCTGGACTTTGTGTGATAAGAATATTACTTGGCCCTTTTCAGCCCAAGCCTGGATATAATCCAGGCCTTGCTGCATTTGGATACAGACTGCTTCAGTATCTGGGTCATTTCAAATGGTGCCAAACATTAGGCATTTATCTGAAGAGAAGGTCAGTGTCAACAGATGTTCATAGAATCCGTTCTAAGCATCTGGTGCAATTACATGTTGAGAGTTTATTGAATTCCTCAGTCTTATTGTTCTCATCCCACACTCAGTGTCACTGCTGCTCACTGTTGAGAGATATTGTCTAATCATCCTGTGCACAGATGTTATTCGACACCTCTGGAACAGATGGGGCTTAAAATTAGACCTCCTCACCGAGAGGTAAGGACAGTGTCACTGTCCTAGAGGAGCCCCTCCATATTTTTATCTTTTTTATTATATTCAGAAGTGCTTTCACGCACACATTTGAATGCTTTTTGCTTCTTGCTTCCAACGTCAAATCACCTGTGCTTAAACATTGTTTAAGTTTATATTTTACAATCAATCACATCAGAGATGATATTACTGAAGTCAGAAGTAGATTTGAACTTACGTTTCCTTGTCCAGAAGTAGGAATATCACCACTATGCACAACAGCTCCTCTCCAATTATGCATTTTGTCACCAAGCATGAAATTTGTGCTAATGAAATATTACTGGCCCTCGTAAGTTACCAATCTGTGCTAGTTTTTTTTTAACTTGAAACATTCAAGGACACCTCAAGCACAGGTGAAGCTTAAACCTGTACCTTCTGGTTCAGAGGCAGTGACACCACCACTGTGCCAGAAGAGTTCAAAGTATATGAGAGCTTTTAATCAACAAATGAGAAATGTTATGACACACCTCTGGAGCATGTGGAAGTTGAACAGAGGCTTTTGAGCTTAAAATTTGGGACACTACCACTGTGCCACAAGAGCTGTCCCTAGTTATGCGTATTTTATGCTGCTTCATTTTTCTTTCCAAGTTTCTTTTTTTTCCCCTCTTTTTGTATATCAGGAGGTGCTGTTAGAAATAACATTATGTGGCTTTCTCTCCCATCAACAACTCCCAGATCCCAGAGGATATTTTTTTCTATCTATTTTCCACCATCAGTACTTTACAATTGATTAGTTTATGTACAAAGCCCACTGAGGGCAATACAAACCCAGGGGACCCATTCTGGGAACTTGGGTTCTAATCCTGACATGGCAGATGATGGAATTTGAATTCAATAAATTATCTGTAATTAAGAATCTAATGATGGCCATGAATCCATTGTCGATAGTTGGGAATAAAACCCACCTGGTTCACTAATGTCCTTCAGGGAGGGAAACTGCCATCCTTACCTGGTCTGGCTTACATGTGACTCCAGGCCCACAGCAATGTGATTGATTCTGAACCGCCCTCTGGGCAATTAGGGATGGGCAATAAATGCCGCCTAGCCAGTGATGCCTTCATCCTGTTAATGAATTTTTTAAAAACCCAGCAAAGGAGAGGGGAAGATAGGTAGAGGGGAAGGGGTCGAAATTAAAATGGAGTTTGAGGGGGAAAATAAAGCACCCCAAGCTCTGCAGTGCCCACCTCTCTCTAAACAAAAATTGAGTATATTGGTAGACACTATGCACTCCCACTCCAAATATACCTGGGCATAAACAATGTTGGATCCTTAACCTATGTGGATATTTTTCCAATCAACCTGATTTGAGCAAATGGGACTTGTACCAAGCCTCCTGGTTCAAAGGTAGGAACTCTACCGTTGTGCCATAGGACTCTTACCCTATTCAACTGGGCATTTTCTAATCAACCTGCTCCAAAATTTTATGACGCATCTCTGGAGCAGGTGAAACTTGAACCCAGACCTCCTGTTCAAGATGTAGGGACACAACCACAATGTCACAAGAATCCCTCACGCAATTTTTTTTAACTAGCCTTTATTTTCATCAGTCTGTTCAAAGATGTTATAACACACTTCTGGAGCGGTGGGACTTGAACACAGGCCTCCCTGTCCAGAGGTAGAGACTCTGCCACCACACCACAAGACTGCCTCATCCTATTTATTTGTGCTCAGCCAATTAGTGCCCACCACTTGTTTCTCTTCATTTTGTATAAAATAATTAACAAACATAATGTTGCTAACCATACGTTAATCATAGGAACCAGTAAACAAGAGCCTTTAAGATTCACTTGGGCATTGAACCGTGGACAGCGAAAGCCGACACAAAAGCTGAAAAAGTTCGGTGAAAGCCTACAGAAAAAAATGTGGAATGAGAAATAATCAATCAGCCACACTGAATAATATATTCATGTAGATAAGTAAACATCACAGAAAGGCATTATATTATCAGAGAGAAAATCCACATGACAGATCCCAGAATTTAAAAAACTGCAAAAAAGCAAGAAGAGGATTTGGAACAGACGAACCATTTTTCTTTGTCACCATCACTCACAGAGCAACTATCCTGAGGATTGAAATAGCCTTACCTTTAACATGACTTCTTGAGAATATAAAGGCTCTGATTAGCCTGCCTATTGAGTAAAATGGCACTGGCTGTTTAGTAGATGCCATACTACTTCAGGTCTCAATGCAAAGCCCTCAAAACATCAGGTCAGTGCATTGCTGTGTGCAATTAGTGACAGTACTAATGACTTTCTTATCAGACAAGAAACTGTCATATGAGAAGATATATTGAAACCTATAATTCCTATTTTCATTTATAGCAAAAATCCATCGTAGACTGGACAAAGTTTATTCAGTATAGCCAAGAAACATGTAAAGCCATTGAGTGCTTTATAAGTAATTTAGGGATTATCATGGACAATTGCTAATATAGAAACTTCTTGTAAAAGCAGGTTTTTCTTGTTTAAATTAACCTGTTTTCTAATCAACTTGTTCAGAAATGTTGTTAAACATCTCTGGAGCAGATGAGACTGGAACCCAGGTGTCCTGGTCCAGAGGTAGGAATGTTACCATGTCACCACAAGACTCTAAAAGAACACGGCATACGGACTTGAACCCTGAAATGACAAGTCTGATGCACTACTAACTGAGCTATCCTTGCTCTGTGTGTTTGATGTTTCTAAATGTCAGTCACTACTTATGTTGTTGAAGGGAACAGGCATATGAAATGACCCAAAAGGCCTAGCAACGCTTAAACTCCCAACAGCTGGTTTACAAAACAAGTGCTCTAACCACTGAGCTTTCGAACCTGATGCCTAAACAGGTGCTTATTGCCATGCAACGTTCATTGTGCTCAGGGTACAGCATAAAGGCTTGTAATGATTATGAAAATCTAAAGAAGGCATTAACCAACTCCAAGCCATATCATTCTCCATACGGGCTGAACTCTGCAAATGAATCAGGGTTCTTATCCAAGGTGCCAGAGGGCTTCCTGTGGTCAGTCTTCTAATTCTGACCACATCCACTTTGTTAATCAGACAGCTGCTAATGCCTCAGAAATCACAAGTAGAGTGCATAACTCCCACTGTTGATTTTTGTCCTAACTGTGTTGTAAAAACTCCTCATCAATGCCAAACTTGCTCAGGCATCAGCACTGATTGTCACATGTGACATAACATAAACCATTTTCAAGTGGTTGGCTGAAGCAGCAATAAGATTTCAACCTACAGCATGGGAAGTTCAAAACAGACCATTCCAGGTTGCACCATCTAAGAAGTAATCACGACTGAGAGCTGAGAAAGTTTTTTCTTCCTTGGTAAAAGTGACAGTTTGGCAATGATATTTCACTTAGGAGAAGCTGTCAAGGGTAAAGGACATGTTTAAAATGAGTTTAATCATTCCCATGTCCAAATTTAAAACTTGTTACTCTTCAAAAAAAAAACAACAAAAGCCTATACCTGAACCCTTCATGTGTAGAAAAAAATTATAGATAAAAAGAACAAGAATCTGTCTTTTAAAATCCCAGAAGACCATCATGGAGATTTAAGTCCCTGGTCAGATATAGATCTCCTGTCGCATAAAGATGATCTTTTGATAAAAGGTTTAGAAGTACACGAGGAATCATTTTAATTTGCTTTTCAGTCTACAGGCCACTTTACTATGCAGGAATGTATTACAGACTGTGGCCCAGAAGTCAGTCCTCAATCACAACGTTGTTCAACTTTCTGGCCAAGTACTGGAAAATTCATATTTTCAAAGAAGCTGCCAACTCATTCCAACCCTGTGCTCATTCTTCTAGCTAACAATAAGAAAGCTTATGCATACTTTACATCCTTTAAGACAGCTGACAATGCTGTTGGAAATTAATACCTTAAACCAAAGAGGCTTGCAGGGAGGGTACAAAATGAGATAAGAAGTTAAATATTTGTGGAGAAATATTACTTGTTAAATAGGATACCCTAAAATAACTTTGTGCAGGCTGAGAGACATGTATAGTAAATCAATGCCCGATATTGTATCTCATTGCCAACCACTGAAGATTAGTTTGGTACTTGTAGAATAAAGGGTTAATTATATTTTTACACTAAGAGTCACATCTATGAAAGGGGAAACATTGTGATGATGTCAGATCATATAGAATATAAACCTGTACCTTCAGAGTTTCAGCACCAAGTCCTCTTTTGTTATGCATTGTAAGTAGTTATTTTCATTCAAGTCCATGAAGTTAACTCACAAGAGCATAGATGTCTCATTTCTACACTTGTTCAGTACATCACACAAGGAATCAAACATGAACCATATGAAGACTAACAAATGAAAAGTTCTTGATTCTTTTTGAGAAAGCTGCTCTAGATCTATGTAGATTTATCTATTCATTTATTTAGTTATCTTGCTTCCTGAACCTCGAGTCAATTCTGCTATAACGCATGTTCCAGCAATGCAAGTTGGCTATGACCTGACTGAAGAATAGGGGAATGCTATTTCTAAAATGTAAAATTGTTTTGGCTGATTGGTGCACAGAGGAGCATGTGTTGACATCACATGATCATTTCTTGAGATTTGTCCTGAATACATGCAATGTTAGGACCGAAAGAGCCTCCCCATTGGCATCATGCGATTGTTGTGTTGATTTTGCAAAGCAAGTTAGATTTGAAGATGCGGAGAGTGAGGATGTTGAAGAGTTGCTTGAGTCCCACTGTGAAGATCTCTCTACAGATGATCTACAATCACTTCTTGCTGAGGGGGAAGTGGTAGCTGGAGATGAAGACAATGACATTGAGAATGCAGTACCATGAGAGCTTTTCACATCTGTTTTGTCTTCTATCCTGAATTGAGAAGCAGTTGCAACTTTTAGAGGACAAGTGCAATGCAGAAAGCAGGAGGGTAGCAGTTCATGGAATCGGATCTTATTTGGCACCCTATGAACGGCTTGTTCATGAACGAAGATAAAGGGCAAAGCAACAAACACTGGACGTCCTTCTTAAGCCAACCCCCACGAAACAGTCAGAACACAATGAACCACAGCCATCCAGCTCTGGATTAATTATTTTTCAGCTTAACCCTGCAAACACAATTGTACCTGAAGGTGATGATAATGATCAGCCCCTGCATTCACAACAGACCAATCTCAAAACCTCCTCCCCCGTCAAATCATCTTGACATTTTTTCAAGGTAAGGTGTTAAATTTACTTTTATTTCATTACTAGATTTGAATTAAACATTATCCAAACTGTGCTACCCTTTATGTTAGGATTTTGAGTGGTTTTTGAGCGATTTTGAGTGATACTTTTCGGTGGTCTGCCCCGAACCCCGCTTTTCCCATAGACCCCATTATTTCTACAGCATGTTATAACAGAACTGATTGTACAGTGAAAAGTGAATAATGTTGCCACGTTCCAGCGCCATCTTGGATTTCAGAATAAATTAGTGAACAATAATTGGTAAAATATTGAATAAATTAATGCTAAATTCATATTACTAAAACTGAAACTGCTTCAAAAGTTCATCCTTCCCTCTTGATAGAGCTCCCACTCTCTGCTCCTCCATCGTTCCCAGGGTCTTGGCAATGTTCTCCCTTTTCTGCTGCCACTGGCGCTTCCACTTCCACCACCTCCGAGCTGGAGATGGTCACACTGTGCAAGTCCCGCATCTCCTCCATCGCTGGACAGCGAGTGACATCGAGATCGTGGTTCCGAGTCGTGCGACAGAATCCTGGTTCGTCTTCCAATGCTGCCACTCAAGATGGAGTGGGGGGATTGAAATACACGGGACCCCAGCTCCCAATAGACAGATATCAGGAGGAAGCCCCAGGGCAACTAAAACAAAAAAAAACAGTTACCGAGCTAGAAAGATATCAATGCCACAGAACCCATCATATGAGTCATAAGCGGCCAAGCCCGTCAGGAGCCCAGTAAATAAATGTACGTGAGAAACATTAAAGATGAAACCAAAGACCTCTCACAAATTCAGCCTACTGTTATATCTTGACCTTTCCCTTCTCACGCTGCCATTCAAACTTGCATACAGTCAAACAAACACAGGGTGACAGAGTCTGTTGGAAAGTAGATGTTATAATCAACAGTATAACATTTATCTTACTTCTGTTGCTTAAGGTGTGGATAAGTAGACTACAACAAGACAGAAACTTATAGCAACTGCACATTTCTGATCACATTTAAAGCTACAGATTTTCGGAGGGTGCAATTAGTGAATGTGAGGAATGTGAGTATCTGGTGAGTTACTGTGTCACCTTGTGGATAGAATAGGAAGTGATATGATTGCATAGAGACTGATAACTTATAAAAAGAGACAGGAACTTTCCAGTTATCAACCCAAACATTTTACAAGAAGGCATAATGTTCCAAAAGCTGGGAGATTGTGATAGAATTTACAGAAAAGCACCAGGGTGAGAATAAAGTCACGGTAAAAGGAAAATCTTTAAGATTCAGTCATTAGAAAAGTTAGCAAGTAAGACTAATGCATTTCAAGTTTAAGTCATAGAAGGTGAGGTTAGCCTAGTGGAATTTGCGACCTGTCATGAACTCTACCAGCATACATGTTTTCAGGAAGAGCTCCCAATTGCAGAAATGTGAGCTCCATGTGTCAAAGCTTAAGAGCTGGCTCGTGGCATCTTGTAATTAAAACTAGGTTAATAGTTTCTCCTCCTGAACATCTTGAACAATGTATTGATTGAGCAGCTTGTATTTAGTTGTATATTTCTCATTGCCTCTCTCTCTGATATTTTCTTTGTTAAACATCTTTGATCAAAACTGTGCTCAGATCCTTTTTCAGCCACTGACGTTACATGAAACTGAGTTTCACACGTTTATTTTGGACCCTTTTCTTTACTGGTTTTTGATGAAGTTTTTAATTAATTTGTGGTAGTTCTTTCAAAGTGTCTTTCTATCCTCAGATTTTAGTGTTTTTTTATGTCACTCACAATCCAATACCGGTTCAACACACTGATTAAAGAAACAATTCACAATTAGGATCGTTAAACGTGTTAGGATTAGAGGTAAAGAACATACAGTTTTGTACTACTCAACTCCATGATGATTTGCCATCAGATCTCAACCCAAATTCATTTCCTATGAGGGGGGCTGAGGGATAGCTCAGCAGCATTTGGGGAGGCGACGGCCAAGCAGTATTATCACTTGGATTGTTAATCCAGAGACCCAGATAACATTCTGGGGACCAAGGTTCAAATCCCGCCATGGCAGATGATGGAATTTGAATTCAACCAAATGTCTGGAATTAAGAAGCTAATAATGGCCATGAATCCATTGTCAATTATCGGGGGGAATAAAACCATCTGGCTCATTCATGTCCTTTAGGAAGGAAACTGCCCTCCTTATCTGGACTGGTCTACATGTGACTCCAGACCCACAGCAATGTGGTTGACTCTTAACTGGCATCTGGGCAATTATTACCGAGCTAGCGATGCCCTCATTCTGTGAATGAGCAAAGAAAAAGGTTGATTGGCTGCCTTCCAAGAAGCAGCATGCAATATATTAAGGGTAATTATTACTAACTGTGGGGAATATTTGTGCTCCATTCGCATGCAGGCTGGAATTTTCAGATCGCAACATAGGTAGCTCATGTCGAACAGAACGATAGCCTACCAGAGGGTCAAAGTAGGATGGTGTAGAGCCACAAAGGATCGAGCAAAGAGCCACATTGTGCCTTAGTTGTAGCTACTGTCGATTCCTTGGTGGGGAAGCCTCAGTCATTTGTGACCCTGTAAAGAGTTAAAATCAAATGATTTGCACTGGTCCCTCGCATCTTGTATTCTCAGATCAGCATTTCCCACGTTGACCTGTGGAGCTCCTGATTCCTGAATCCAGAGTGGGAGACATTGTTTACTTGGAGTTTAGTATAAGCTTTGACAATGTGTTGCATGATAGAGTAATTATTAAAGTTAGATTGCATGGGATTCAGGGTGAACTTGCTAATTGGATACAAAATTGGCTCAATGGCCGGAGACAGAGTGTGACGGTGGAGGGTTATTTTTCAGACTGGAGGTCTGTGACCAACAATGTTCCACAGGGATCAGTGCAGGATCCACTTTTGTTTGTCATTTTAATAAATGATTTAGATGGGAATACAGAAGGCGTGGTTAAAATAAGCGGCACAGTGGACAGTGAAAAAGGTTATCTAAGATTACAAAGACATCTTGATCAATTGGGTTGATAGGTTGGAGAGTGGCAAATGGAGTTTAATTCGGATAAATGTGACATATTGCATTTTGGTAAAATAAACAAGGGGAGAACTTACATAATTAAAAGTAGGGCCTTGGGTAGTGTTGTAGAACAGAGAGACTGAGGAGTTTAGGTACATAATTCTTTGATATTTGCATCACAAAAAGAAAGGGTGGTTAAGAAGGCATTTAGCATGTTTGCTGCACTGTCAGGTCTTTGAGTATAGATATAATCAAATGATTTGCACTGGTCCCTCGCATTTTGTATTCTCAGATCAGCATTTCCCACGTTGGCCTGTAGAGCTCCTGATTCCTGAATGCTGGAAGGCCTACAATGCCAACAGTGTACGTCCTACCCCATGGGAAGTCAATGCACCAATCTGATTCAATGGTAAATCTGCCCACTGATCTTTGATTGGCTGAAGAATTAAAAATTGTGGTGGAGCATCCCATGCAGGGACAGAATCCAAATCTAAAGTCTACTCTGTTCTCAACTTCTCAATGTATATCTACTTGGAGGAGACATTCTAGAATCATCTCCTGATTTTGACCACACAACCTGGTTGCTCTATTTTTATCTTAATACAACCAAAACTCTCAGTTATTATAATCTTACTCTCTGAACTGGCTACAATCCTCAATCCAAAAAACTGATATAAACTTGGCTGAGTTTGAAAAGTGTAAAATGGGCAATAATTAATGGGTTGTTAAGTGAAGTTTTTTGGCTTTTGCATGGAGTATTCAGTTCAATATATGAAATCAGGTTATTTCTAACATGTGCAATATTACTGTTATAATTCAGGATGCTAAAATATCTTGGAATATTTGGCTGTGCCATACCTAGAGAATTCCTCAGTGTGTGGCAACGCATGTAGCATTTAACAGGATCATTGTTACAAAGCCTTGTAGTGAATCATAATGCAGGCTGTGATGACAGAGTGCAGCTGAAATTACTACTTAATAGTCCTGTCACTACAAATTTAACAATAGCAAAAGCTCAAAGGAAGCCAAAAATGCAGCAGAACCATTGATTTTTTAAAAATCTTCATCGATTCGAAAATGATCGTGCCATCAACCTCTCTAAAACACTGGTCCTTTGAATAATGTAAAATAATGGTCCAAAAGTTGTCAAGTGAAGATGGGCTGATTCGGAACAGTCAGCATGGTTTTCTGCAAGGGAAATCATGTTTCACAAACTCGACTGAGTTTTTGAGGATGCTATCAAGAAGATTGATGAAGACAGAGTGGGAGACATTGTTCACTTGGAGTTTAGTATAAGCTTTGACAATGTTTTGCATGGTAGAGTAATTATTAAAGTTAGATTGCATGGGATTCAGGGTGAACTTGCTAATTGGATACAAAATTGGCTCAATGGCCGGAGACAGAGAGTGACAGTGGGGGGTTATTTTTCAGACTGGAGGTATGTGATGAACAATGTTCCACAGGGATCAGTGCAGGATCCACTTTTGTTTGTCACTTTTATAAATGATTTAGATGAGAATACAGAAGGCATGGTTAAAATAAGCAGCACAGTGGACAGTGAAGAAGGTTATCTAAGATTACAAAGACATCTTGATCAATTGGGTTGATAGGTTGGAGAGTGGCAAATGGTGTTTAATTCGGATAAATGTGACATATTGCATTTTGGTAAAATAAACAAGGGGCGAACTTACATAATTAAAAGTAGGGCCTTGGGTAGTGTTGTAGAACAGAGAGACTGAGGAGTTTAGGTACATAATTCTTTGATATTTGCATCACAAAAAGAAAGGGTGGTTAAGAAGGCATTTAGCATGTTTGTTGCACTGTCAGGTCTTTGAGTATAGAAATTAGGACATTATGTTGAGGTTGTAAAGGATGCTGGTGAGGCCTCTTCTGGAGCCCTGTGTCCAGTTCTGGTTGCCCGGTTATAGGAAGGATATTATTAAGCTGGAGAGGTTCAGAGGATATTTACCAGAATATTGCTGGGAATGCAAGATTTGAGTTATGAGGAGAGTCTGTGTAGGCTGGGGCTTTTTTCCTGGAGTACAGGAGGTTGAGAGATGGCCTTAAAGATGTTTGTAAAAGCATGATGGGCCATAAATGGGATGAATGGCAAGTGTTTTTTCCTGAGGGTTGGGGGAGTTCAAAATTAGAGAGTATATTTTTAAGATGAGAAGAGAAAGATTTAAAAACAACATGCAGTGCAATTTTTTACACAGAGTGGTTCATGTTTGGAATGAACTTTCCGAAGAAGTGGTGGGCGCAGGTACAGTTACTACTTTTTAAACACATTTGGATAAGTACATGAATAAGAAATGTTTGAATGGATATAGTCCAAACACAGGCAGGTGGGACTAGTTTAGTTTGCGCTTATTTTCAGCATGGGCTGGTTGGGCCGAAGGGTTTGCTCCTGGGCCATATGATTCTATGACTCTATGCTGTTGTTGTACTTGGTTTGGAGGAGTGTTATTTTGTCAATAAGAGTTCTGAACCTGCATGTGAAATGGTCAAGATGGCAGAAGAATTAAATTAGATTCTGTCCACTAATTTGATCATGGCTAGTACGTTTCTCAATCTCATTCTCTTACTTTCTCCCATAACCTTTGATCCTCTTATAAATTGAGAACCTATCTATCTCTGTCTTCAATACACCCTATGTCTTATCCTTCGTAATCCTCTGTGGCAATGAGTTCCACAGATTAACCACATTCAGAAATCCCTTTACATCTCAGCTCTAAAGGATTATCCCTTCATTTTGAGGCTGTGCCTTTGGGTCCTGGCCTCTACTACTAGTAGAAATATCTCTTTCATATCCACTCTATCCAGGTCTCTCAGTATTCTATAAGTTTCAATGAGATCCACCCTTATCTTTCTAAATGCCATTGAGTACAGAACAAAAGTCCTCAACCGCCCCTCTACAATAAGTCCTTTGTCCCCAGAATCATTCTTGTAAACTTCCTCTGGGCCCCTACTCCCTCATTCCCCAATGCCAGCCCATCCTTCCATATGTACAGTACCCAAAACTGCTCACAATATTCCAAATACAGCCTGACCAGATCTTTATACTGTCTCAGCAGTATATCTCTGCTCTTGTATTGTATTGTTGTTGAAATGATTACTAACATTGCATTCACCTTCCTAACTTCCAACTGAACCTGTGCGTTAACATGAAGAGAATTCTGAGCTTGGACTTCCAAGACCCTTTTTCCTTTGGATTTCCAAAGCCTCTCCTCCATTTGAAAAATATCTCTGTATTCTTTATGCCATAGTGCATAACCTCAAATGTTCCCAATTTGTATTATATCTGCCACTTTTTTGCCCACTCTCCTAGCCTGTCCAAGTCTGTCTGCAGCCTCCCTGCTTCCTCAATGCTCCCTATCACTTCATCTACCTTTTTGTTGTCTACAAACTTCGCAACAATAGCCTTGGTTCTTTCATCCAGGTGGTTAACGTTTAACATGAATAGTTGCGGTCCCAACACTGACTGCTACTGTCCTGAAAAAGACTTCTTCATCCCCACTCTCTGTGTTCTGCCAGTCAGCCAAGCCTCTAACCATGCCAGAACCTTACCCCCAACACCATGGGATATTATCTTATTTCACAGGCTTCTGTGCAACACCTCCTCAAAGTCCTTCTGGAAATCCAAATATATCATATCTATTTGCTTTCCTTTGTTTAACTAGCTAAATACCTCCTCAAAGAATTCTAACAATTTAAGCATATCCTTCCCTGACAAAGTTGAGCTGACTCAGCCTGATTTAATCATGTACTCTGCAATCACATCCTTAATAACAGACAGTAAAATTCGTACCAATGGCTGAAGTCAGTCTAACTGGTCTATAGTTTCCATAGTTTAGTTTCATAGTCTATAGTTTCTGCCTCCTTCCCTTCGTCAACACAGGTGATATGTCAACTATTTTCTCATCTTCTGGGATCTTCCCTGACTCTAGCGATTCCTGAAAGATCATCACCAATGCGTCTACAATCTCCTCAGCTATCTCTACACATTCATGACTGACATTGTTTCTACATGATTATTCAATGTGAGATACATATAAAATGATCATCTTTGTGTTCCTTTTGTGGCCTCAGTTCTTCCTATTGAAGATCTTTCTTCAGCCTTCAAATGCTATCCCAGAATTCTCCTTTCCTCTGAGGCTGTCATTCTCCAATTGTTGTGTATTTCCTCTCATAGAAGAGTTTGCCAAAAATCGTTTGCCTCCTGGTTTCCATTCCAATTGCAACTTTGGTGGTATAGAGAAGAGATAAAGACATTTGTGTTGTACAAGGAAAGTTAACTAGCAAACCTGACATTCCTCATCCCCTCAAGGCAACCATGATTCAGGCGATAAGCTAAATGCAAATACAAGAAGCTAACACTCAGAGTCAGATTCTAGCTATGAAGGGAGATAGTTTGAGGCAGGAAATTTTCTGATTTCTTTTAGACCGGTATAGGCAATAAGTGATCCAAATTATGTGATTTTCACTGGCAGGGTTGTGGGGATAGACAGGGTAGTTAAGAAGACATTAAGCATGCTTGCTTCATTGCTCAGGCCTTTGAATATAGAAATTGAGACATTATGTTGAGATTGGCAGGATTGTAAGGAGCCAAGTGGGAGGAGATGGATAGCCACAGGATAGAGCCAGGCCTGCTGGTGCCAGAAGCAGAACATAGGTATCGATGGGGAAGGGCAGGGGGTGCTGACTCCTGAAGCAGCCTGGTTAGAATGCTGGACCCATTTCCCAGAGCTTTGTACCAGTTGTTTCAGAAGGCCCTAAGTCCTCTAACCCTCATTCTTCACATTCCCACAACTCACTTAGACCGGCCGGCCCTTCATATCTCAATTTTCGTGTGAATGGCCTGCAAAGAGCTTTTCCCATGTCCACTCACCCACTGTGGCATGATGTACAAAGCCAACAGCTATATGATGATAATGGCAAGTGTGGAAATTCTGAGACAGGAAAGAAATATAACAGAAATCTTCTTTGGAAAAGAAAACTGTTGGTTCTACAATGCAATAGCAATGTTGATCAGATGGGGCAATTGCTGTTTCAACAGCAAAGCCTTTAACTGCTTCATACATCTTAATTATCTCCACAAGCTATTGAGAGATTTACAAAAGAAAAAGTCTTTGACAATACATTGTATCATGTCAATTAAACAAAGCCAACAATTAATTTCAGTTTTCAAAACATATCTCCTATTGAGCTAATTTCATCTTTCAATCAAGCATTCATCTTGGAGAATTTCAATATCTGGCCATTTGTTTCCACTGACCACCAGTAGTCATCATGGATGATTGGTTAACAGGAAGATGTGATAAGTGTATTAACTTAGCAGGAGATTTGTCTCCTTCAAAGAAGATTTCTGAATGAATGTTTCTTTCCTCAGCAGCTCTACACCAGGCATTATTAATAACTGGCTTATTAGTGCTGTATGTAGCCTAAATGGCATGGAAGAGTTGTGGGTACAACATCTTAATACAACACCTTCCACACAGTTCCCAAATCTGGGCTATGGTTCATGATTCCTGAGAGAATAAAGAAGATGGTCCAACTCCAGAAAAATTGCAGGGTTGTTGAGATGTCAGCTCCATAATGTGACCTGCCATGTTTGGGGTACAGGATAAAGGCTTACCATCAACATTGGAGAAAAATGTCGCTCACCTGGAATAGCGATGGGAGTCCCAGTAACTGCCTGGGTAGGTCCTTACTGCCACTTTTAAATGACTGTGGAACTATCCTGACTCTACAGATATCCAGCCACTACATTTGTACTCTTAAGAAACTGTTGTCAATTCAAAAAGGATGTTTGTACCTTGCTTCACCAGCCTGAGATCACACAAAACATGTTCCAGAAGTTGAATAGACACAATATTATCATGCCACAGCTGAAGAAGCACTTTGCTTAGATAAAAGGGTTAAGCAGAAAAGGTGTGGAATATTGAGGACTAAGAGAGGAAAATAGTAATGTGGGAAAGGAGGGTTAGAAAATCACTGGAAGGGGCAGAGACAAAATAATCAAGGAATAGGCCAGCAATTAAAGCTAGGCAATACAAAGATAACAAACAGACAAAACCAAAATCTCTGTATTGATGTGTGTAACATTCACAATAAAGTAAACAACTTCATAGTGCACTGTAAAGTAAATAACAATGATCTGATAGCAATTGCAGAGATATTGCCACAGAATGGTAAGGATTGGGACCTGAATATTGAGGTTTATATGAAATAATAAAAAGCTAGGTCAGGCTCAAGGGTAGAACTGCTAATCAAGGATAGCATTTGTGAGGTAGTTCAAGATGGGTTTGGTTAAGGAGATCAGCCTGATTGGATTAAGGAGAAGGAAGCACTGCAGTGACACAGGGGTCTGTAAATCTTGGTGGATGGGTGCTCCAAAGAAAAGGTAACGTCATCGTGGTGGACAAGCAGATGTAGCTGCACCACCGGATGCTCCCCACCTGGTTGCCACTCAGGGCAGTGCTGCCTCCAGGGTGTGCAGTAACAGCCAGCAATGCCACAAGAAGGACATTGTCCACTCCCTCAGAATATGTGTGGCATTCTTGTCACTCCATCACTGCTTTCCACTATTTTCCAGCAAGGTCTATGCTCTGCCACTCTGACTATTACACATTCTATCACTTGCTCTCATTTTTAAACCCCACCCCCAACATTTCCCAAAACGAAGCCTGCATGCCCTCTGTGCTGCTTCGTCAGTCCTTCAGAATTCCTTGCCACACATCCCCCACATTTACAGCCGTACCACCCACTCTTCCCTCACACATTGGCTCTGTTTTGCTCATCACAGGAGAAGACAACCCATAGCAAAGCAGAGTCAGCCCATAAGGTTGGGAGAGTTCCTGGTAATTTGTCCACGCTCCCTATGAAATCAGAATCCTGCCTTCACAGGTAAACACTGGGATCATCCTGTGGGAATGCAGAAATAGCCATGATCCACTGAACAAATAAAGACCACTCTTCATTCCATTGCAACCTTTGCAGTTCTCACAGTAACACCACTCTCACTTAATCATTGCAGCCAACTGAAATGATTATCCACAACACCATCTCCCAGTTTCATGTTGCAGGTTCCCAAAGCCTGCCCCAATTTCGGTAGAGGATAAGAACCCTCTCCCCAAGAGGCTCCATGACTACTGAGGCCTCAGAGGAAGGATGGACAAGGCTATCTCCTGTACCCCTCACCAGCCCAGGCACTGACACCTCAAGGGGGCCCTGTTCTTTATCTTTTCCAAGACTGTTTTGCACCTGTACCCCAGTCTCTCTCTAAAAGAAACCAGGACAAAACACACCTGTAAAAGCTGCAGGATTGTCACACTTACCATAAAGGTTCACCTCAAGCTCAAGCAAGTTAGATTTTCCATCATAAGATGATTAATGGCTTTACTTTAGGGCTTAATTGTATTGAAGCAATTCATATAATCATATTTTACGATCACCAAATACACTCAGGTTCAAGTAGCCTCAAAGTATCGGTTGCTGAGTGCTTAATGGTTAGTTGTCATCAGTTATGGGAAACAAGACAACCCCTTTTCCATACTGCTATCTGAAGGAGGATTCTGGACCCAAAACATTAACTCTTCTTTCTCTCCACAGTTACTGCCAGAACTGCTGAGTTCTCCAGCAATTTCTGTTTTTATTTCATATCTTCAACACCTGCAGTTCTTTGTTTTATTACAGTGAACTACAGATATTTGAAAAAACTCAAATTGGGCAAACCTGTGAAGTGAAATTGTCAACAAAATAACCTGTTCTTCAGAGAACAGCAAGGGGATCAGCAGGAGATAAATAAATGCATGGGGTTTGATGTGAATATTGAAGTTAATGTTTTAATGTTAGGTAAGGGAATGTTGGGTTTACCATATTGTTTGAATGTTTCAACTTTGATGCACGAGTTGATAGATAATTGTGGAAAAAGCAATTCAGAAAGTAGGTGCTTAACTTTCAGATCTTACCTTAATGGCCTAGGACCAAATGGAACAAAGGTGCCAAAATAAAGCTGATTGTTAAATCCTGCTAAGTCCTGGAGATACCTGTTTTAGTTTATCTGTGATTCAAGTAAAAATGTAAAATCAGACCTCCTGTGGGAAATTTTAAGATGGTCTCTCAACACTGATAGCTTAATGAAGGCATTTAGAAAGGCATAATAAAGTGTCTCACAAGTTTTATAAACTCTTTTTGAACATCCAGTTGTCAAGGCCCTTTTAAAAATAAGTTTTTTATCATTACCTCAGAGAAAAACATGACTTTTGAAAGCTGAGAGTTGATTTCCACATAGAAACACAGACACAGGGATATAGAATTCATGGTTTCAGGCCTGTCCTGTTTTATTTTGAAACCAGGCAGACCTGGGTATTGGCAAAGGCCACCCTGCTTACTAAATGGCCAGATGTGGTTTTGATGGGTGGGCTGCATCTCAATAACAATGTCAATGAATGAGTGTTTAGAGGCAGTGCATTGATCGAGTGGAGCAGTGAAATGTCTGTTTGTGTCTCCATGCGTCCATTCAGAATGTTGAACTTAAAAGGAAGGGAAGGCTATGCAGACAGGTTGATGGTAGATCGGAACATTTCTGTGGGACCGAGGGAAATAAAAATACATTCCCAGCTAAGAAACTCAGGGATGTAGGTGTTTCGCTGCAGATTATTAGCTGTCCCTCACTCTGTGTGTTGAGTAATGCATTGTGGTTTGGAGAGCAATCTGTGTATTCCAGCAAAACCTGGCAGAAACAGGCAAGCAACATAACAAAATGTGAGGCTGGATAAACACAGCAGGCCCAGCAGCATCTCAGGAGCACAAAAGCTGACGTTTCGGGCCTAGACCCTTCATCAGAGAGGGGGATGGGGAGAGGGAACTGGAATAAATAGGGAGAGAGGGGGAGGCGGACCGAAGATGGAGAGTAAAGAAGATAGGTGGAGAGAGTATAGGTGGGGAGGTAGAGAGGGGATAGATCAGTCCAGGGAAGACGGACAGGTCAAGGAGGTGGGATGAGGTTAGTAGGTAGCTGGGGGTGCGGCTTGGGGTGGGAGGAAGGGATGGGTGATAGGAAGAACCGGTTAGGGAGGCAGAGACAGGTTGGACTGGTTTTGGGATGCAGTGGGTGGGGGGGAAGAGCTGGGCTGGTTGTGTGGTGCAGTGGGGGGAGGGGACGAACTAGGCTGGTTTAGGGATGCAGTAGGGGAAGGGGAGATTTTGAAACTGGTGAAGTCCACATTGATACCATATGGCTGCAGGGTTCCCAGGCGGTTCCTGCAGCCCAATGGTATCAATGTGGACTTCACCAGTTTCAAAATCTCCCCTTCCCCTACTGCATCCCTAAACCAGCCTAGTTCGTCCCCTCCCCCCACTGTACCACACAACCAGCCCAGCTCTTCCCCCCCACCCACTGCATCCCAAAACCAGTCCAACCTGTCTCTGCCTCCCTAACCGGTTCTTCCTCTCACGCATCCCTTCCTCCCACCCCAAGCCGCACCCCCATCTACCTACTAACCTCATCCCACCTCCTTGACCTGTCCGTCTTCCCTGGACTGACCTATCCCCTCCCTACCTCCCCACCTATACTCTCTCCACCTATCTTCTTTACTCTCCATCTTCGGTCCGCCTCCCCCTCTCTCCCCATTTATTCCAGTTCCCTCTCCCCATCCCCCTCTCTGATGAAGGGTCTAGGCCTGAAACGTCAGCTTTTGTGCTCCTGAGATGCTGCTTGGCCTGCTGTGTTCATCCAGCCTCACATTTTGTTATCTTGGAATTCTCCAGCATCTGCAGTTCCCATTATCTCTGAAACAGGCAAGCACTCTAGTGTCCTTTTCCCACAGTGTTTCAGGAATAAGATCTATTGCTTTAGTTCCACCTGGCTGAGTCTCTGATAGGTCACTTTCAGTTTTCCACTACAATCTGGCTCAGCTTTCAAACAGGGAAGGGAGAGGCGGAGGTTTGGAAGGAAGAAAGGAGGGTGGGAGTGAGAAGGGAATGAGAAAGTGTCAGGGTTAGGGTGTAAAAGGAGGGAGAATAACTACAGGGAGGTAAGACAAAACGAACGAAAAAGAGTATGAGGGAGAGAGGGAAGAAAGATTGGATCATATAACATAGAAGAAGAAGACCATTCAGCCCTTTCAGTCTGCTTCTTTATTCTACGACATAATGATTGACCTGATAAGGCACAATTCCACTTTCCTATCTTTTGTCCATTACCGTCGATTCCCTTACTTATTAAAAATTGATCCATTCCAGCCTTGAATATATTTAATAACCCAGCTTTTACAGTTCTCTTTGGTAAAGAATTCCATAGATTTCCTACACTTTAAAAGAAGAAATTCCTCCTCATTTCTGTCTAAAATGTGGGATCCCACATTCTGGCCTCTGATGCTAGACACTCCCACAAGGGAAAACAACATTTCTGCATCTTCCAAGTCAAGAAGTCTAAGAATTTGATATGGTTCAGTACGTTGCCTCTTACTTTACTATATTCCAACGAAGACAGGCCCAATCTACTCAGCCTCCCCTCGGAAGACAACCCCTCCATACTTGGTATCAGTCTGGTGAACCTTGAACTGCCTCTAATGTCAATATATCTTTTCTTAGAAAAGAGACCCAAAATTGTTCACAGTATTTTAGCTGTGGTCAGATGAGACCCTTGTGCAGCTTTAGCAAAACAGCCCTATGTTAATACTCCATTCCCTTCGAGAAATAAAGACCAACATTTTTTTTGCCTTCACTATTACCTGTTGAACTAAGATACTAGTTTTTTGTTTATATATGATTCGCGGATGAGACCCATTGTTCTCGAGCTTCCTACAGTCTATCTCAATTTAAATAATATTCAACTCCTCTATTCTCCCTGCCAACATGCATTGCCTCAACTCTTTCCCGTGTTATTTCCACATGCTGTGATTTTTGCCCCCTCAAAGCCTATCTCTATCCGACTGCAGACTTTTAGAGTCATCCCCAGCACTTGTGATCCCCAACTATTTTTGTGTTGTCGGCAAACTCAGCTAAAGTACATTAACTTGCCTTGTCCAAGTCATTGAAATATATTGTAAATAATTGATGCCCCAAGATTGATCCCTATGGCACACCACAAGCTGCGTAGAGTCATCAAGTCAGGAAACAGCAACAGGAGATAAATAAATACTTTACACAAGTCTTCTCAGTAGAAAGCATGAAGAACATGCCAACAATAATAAATACTCATGCAGCAAAAGGACAGGGGGAGAGAAAAAAACAATAACTAGCACTTGCGAAAAAGGTGAGAAACAAACGGGCTAAAGATAATAAGTTCCATGGAATTGATGGGTGCATCCAAGGATATTCAAGGAAGTAGCCACAGAGATAAGGCCCTTCAGTCCAACCAGTGCACATCGACCATGCTCCCAAACTAAGCTAGTCCCACTTGTCTGTACTTGACCAACATCCCTCCAAACCTTTCCTATTCATGAACTTATCCGAATGCCTTTTAAATGATATAACTTTATTTTAGCTCCACCACTTCCTCTGACAGTTTGTTGCGCATACGAATAACTGTGTAAAAAAATTGCTCCTCGTGCCCTTTTTAAATCTTCCTCCTCCCACGTTAAAAATATGCTTCCTAGTTTTGAACTCCCCTACCTCAGGGAAAAGACGCCTGTCATTCGCCTTATCTATGCCCTTCACGATTTTATAAACCTCAACAAGGCCACCACTTAACTTCCTACTATACTATATTGGCACCATGTGTTCTTAACTTAATAGGTAGCCTAATACGAGATATCTTATCAAACACCTTCTGAAATCCAAATATATGATGTCCACTACTTCTACTTTATCTATCCTGTTTGTTACTTCCTCAAAGAATTGTAGTAAATTTGTCAGGTATGATTTTCCGTTCATGAAGACATGCAGATTCTCCTTGATCAAATTATGCATTTCTAAATGCTCTGCTATTACATCCATAATAAACTCTAACATGTTCCCATTTGTTGGGATGCTATTCATGTTTTGAACTAGAAAACTGGTACAAAGTATTTGTTTAACTCCTCTTGCAGTTTCCTGATTCCCCGTTATTACATCCCTAGCCTCATTCACAAAGGGACCTATGTTCACTTTGACTTCTGTCTTCCTTTCAAAGTATTTAAAGAAGTTCCTGATGTCCAGCTTGATATTACTTGCAAGTTTACACTCAAAATTTATTTTCACTTTATTTTAGTTTCTTTTCCAATCCTCTGGCCTCTCAGTCTTTGCCCTGTTGTATATTTTGTCTCATAAGTCTGAATTATTGATGTAGAATTTGACCAACAGTCACCTTAGCGTTGATCCTTGTGCAGCATTGTATGTTATCCTGTGCCATGCTGAATAACTCTCTATTGGTGTGCAACTTATTAATTGCTTTTAGGTGAATCTTCAACTTTATGCCAGACTCAGCAATTTTTTTTGTTTCAAAAAATAAATATCTTACATTAGTATGGATAAAAATTCTGCATTAAGAACTGAAAATTATTTTATATGAAAAACGAGAATATGGTACTGATTGTGTATTCTCAGTGCTCTATACATTTCACAGGTATGCACTTGAAGAAATGCATATTATTATGCAGAATATATCTCATGTGATGTAATATGATGTATTCCTGTAACAATTGCAGGGAAATGTTCTATTTAAGTTACAGAAACAATAACCATTACAATAGACAGGTCAAGATCGATATGTTTTGGACCAGATTAAACACCCTTCATAATATATTAAGAAAATAGCCTAGGCCACAAACTTTTTCTTATTTTTAAAGGCACGTAAAACATGTTGTATTCTGGTTACAATTTGATTAGTCAAGCTACCAGGCTTGAAGCAAAATATACTCTATTCTTAATCTTCAGTTGAAATGTAAACAAACGAAAAAAATTAGAACAAATTGGCTCTGTTGGAAAACTCAGCAGAATTTTGGATTATTTAGCTACTAAACAGCAGATGTTGCATTATAGTAGCAGTCAGTAAACACAACCTAAGCAAAGGCAAATTCAGTAAACTAGATTGTCTCACATAAATTCTCCAGCCCAGCAGGAAAAAGCATGAAGAAAAATCTCTGAGAGATACAGAAAGAAAACTCAAACAACAAGGTGTAGAGTTGGATGAACACAGCAAGACAAGCAGCATCATAGGAATAGGAGAGCTGACGTTTCGGGCCTGGGCCCTTCTTCAGAAGATTTTCTGAAGATGGCTCTACATTTTTGAGAAAGACCAGAGTGTAAGCACACCAATATTTGTAAGTATGTTAAGATATGTGGAAGTGTATCTGTGGATCAAGTCCTTCCGGCTCCTGAAACCGGCTTATTCATCTATGTTGTGTCATGTGTTGAGGCTGAGATGGGAAGAGTGATCTGCCTTTCACCAGTCTCACTATCCCATGGATCACAACATGAATGCAATTGATTTACTGAATTTCCGGTGTGGCCAGCCATTAATGAAATAGCAGCAAAGGATTTTCAGTGGTTTCTTATTTGAGGGCAGCCAGACTTCAAGCATCTTACTGGACACATGTGGACCATAAACGAGAAACAAAAGAAGTGGCTATTAAGCTTATTTCTTTTGAGTGGGATTTAAATAAGCAATGCTCTAACTTTCTTCCAGTTGTCAAGTAAAATAAGAAATTTTGACCCAGATGCACTACAGTACTAAAAATTTACAATTTCTTAAAAATGTCCAGGAAAACGATATTTGTCTTTTTTAAAGAATATTTGAAAAGAAACCTTTTAAAACATTGAATACACTGTAAAGTACTGACTTGTAATTATCTTGGATAATATGATCATGTGTCTATGTGGCCTGACAATCCCTTGAACTGGAAGCAACCCCAATGGGTAAGAAAGAAAAATGCCAAAATCTGTAACCAGACACCAGAGATAGCTGGAAGCAAATAGCTAACAGCAAACAAATGCAGGAACAAAGATAGACTCAGATTTCCTGAGAACAAGCAAATCTCTGTCAGGAAGTGGTAGTTTGTTTCTGTTTGACTGAAAGTGAAGGAGGAATGTTTGATGGCAATGTGTGAACTAGTTTAAAAAAAGCTTATTGATTAAGTTTCCTCTCCATGTCATTCACCATTCCAAATTATTAATATTTTGTTAATTCTTGGCTGTCTTGTTAAATCTTATAACACCATTTCTAACACCGCTGTGCTGTCCCTACACAAAATGGACTACAATAATTCACAAAGGCAGCTCACCGCCATCTTCTCAAGTGCCACTGAAGTTAGGCAATAAATGCTACCTCAGTCACTAATGTCCATATCCCATGAATGAATTAAAAGAAAAAAGATATGAAACATTAAAGATCTGGCGTTTTTCTTAAAGTGGCTGAATCATTAAACATAATTTTGCAAAGCTATGTCATCAAGACTGCCGTGGGCAGCATGGTGGCTCAGTGGTTAGCACTGAGCCTCACAGCACCAGGGACCCAGGTTCGATTCCACCTTCAGGTGGCTGTCTGTGAGGAGTTTGCACATTCTCCCCTTATCTGCGTGTGTTTCCTCCGGGCGCTCTAGTTTCCTACCACAGTCCAAAGATATGCAGGTTGGGTGGACTGACCATGCTAAATTGCCTGTAGTGTTCTGGGATGTGTAGATTATGTAGGTTGGGTCTGGGTGGGAAACGCTGTGGGTCGGTGTGGACTTGTTGGGCCGAAGGGCCTGTTTCCACACTGTAGGGATTCTATGACTCATGGGTGAACAGGTGCATAACTTGCTAATGATAATTGTACTCATGAAAATCAAAAATGAAAACTGTTGTCACATCAGCTTCCTGAAGTACCTTGTTTGAATAAAGAACAGCATTTGCTCGAACTGTGTAGCGACATGTTGCCACAAGTCCACAGGGAATGATCCATGTCTTGCTGATTTCATAAGATATACCTCAATCATATTGATTACTTAAAGTGGTGTGTATTTTTAGAAACGTAGAATCCCTACGGTGCAGTAAGAGCTATTTGGCCCATCAAATCTGCACTGACTATCCAAAGAGCATCGCACCCAGACCCAGTCCCCCACTCAATTCCTGCAATACTGCATTTACTATGGCTAAGCCACCTAGCCTGTACATCCCTGGCCAATCCACTTAACCTGCACATCATTGTGATAGAAGAAGGAAACCTGGGCACCCGGCAGAAACTCAAGAAGATGCAGAAAGAATGTTCAAATTCCACACAGATAGTCACCCATTTAATTGAAACCATGTTCCTGGTGCTGTAAGGCAGCAGTGCCAGCCACTGAGTTACCATGCTGTCCTTCGCATGCCCCATACTTTTATTTTAATCGCCTGTTAATTCCACTTGTTTTAATCTGTTTATTGGAAAAAAAACAAGGAATTGAACTTTAGGCTGACTATAGCATGCCCCATTTGGGTATATTTTCAGTGGGAGGCATACATAACATCAATCAGATAATGAGCTGCCTTCCTTTAGTTTCCAAACTCACCCTCACAATACAAAGGGTTATTAGGCAGACAAATCAATAGTCAAACTGCTGAATAGGTGAAGAAATTTGGGATAAAAGAGGGTTTTTCGTTTAGGGATTGAGATTCATGTAACAAGAGCACCATACTCCCAAGAAGCCTCTCCACTTTCTTTCTGTGTTGCTTGTTTGATAGAACTTGGTTTGACCAAAACTATCCTCCCTCTCCCAAGGTCCTATTGTTCCTCTGCACCAAAGCATTCCCATCAGTCATGGTCTTCTTTAGAACTCCGATACTATTAGAAATGATATAGCTACCAACCAATCAGAATGGAATGTCTCCCAGGTTTGAGACTTCCTCCTAAATGATTGGCAGTAATCCTGCTTCCAAACGGGTCTGTCAGCTTCCATTTGGCTTTCATTTCAGGGTAGAGGGAGAAGGAGAGATGCACATCCTCTACTCCATCTGCACCACTAGAAATTTTTACCCCTGTTGGTATTTTCTTGATTTGAGATCACTCAGTAAATTTTGATTATTTTGATCGACGGGCATCCTCTCATTGAGAATCGCAACAAATGAATTAGATTCACTACATTAGGATGCAACTATACATAATTCTAATGAATTATTAGAAATGTGTAGCAATGCATATGCTATCTCTTCCCTAAATTCTAAATTCCTCATTGCAAACCAGAGCAGGGGCTTTATCTTCTTATTTTATGCAACTTTATATTATTCATAACATTTTTATCACATATTTAAACATAAAATGTTATGTCTACCTGCCCTATAGAATTGGTAAATTCCAATAAAAATAATCATTTAATACATCTCCTATCTCTACATTTTATTGTTGTATTATTGTATTTGTCCCTCAAGTCCTCTTGCACTCACATACTTAACGTTTTATAGATTATAAATATAAAATATGTTATGAGCTTGTTTTATACTCTTTGATATTTTAATTCCTTTGCTCTTCTTTGTCTTCTTAATGGTTTTGACTTTTCTCCTATACTTTCCAAATTGTATCTTAACTTGGACTCCTGTACTGCCTACGTACTGAACATTTGCCTGCCTCCTAACTCTCAATTATTTCTTTATGTCTCTACTCACCCATTGAGTATTGCCAATGTTTAGTTTTGTCTTTCCTTTCACAGCTATTTAAATGTTTTCCATCATTGTTTTGCATCATTGTTTACCGGTGCATTGTGCAAATTTCAATCTCAGTCTCAAAATCGTCTTTTCATCAGCCTGCTATCCCAGTTTTCATCAAATTTATCTGCTGTTCAAACACTACTTTAAAGTGTTTCCTATTATGGTCAAGATTGCCTAAATGATTCCTACTTTTACTTATCTATTCTAATTCATTTCCCCTTATGAGATCCAAATGTAAACTTTCCTTGAATAGTCCTTTACAATTTGGGTGAGGAAGAAATCTTACTAAGTTTAGAGTCACTCCTGCTCTAGTTCCCATTACCGATGATCTTTCTGTCTGAATAATTTCAGAGTAGTTGAAAAACCCCTAGATTATTATTCCATTATTTTTGCGCAGTTCTCCACTTTGTCTTCATGTTTCTTCCATCTTTCCATTAGTGAGTGGCCTGTAAATATACCCATTATTGTGGACAATCCTGCATATCTTTTATTCCTATCCATCTAGATTCTATTTCATCTTGCTGATAGCTGCAACCCTTTCACTTTGGGTAATTCGGCCATTATGTTTTCCCTCTCTTGTTTTTTCAACAGTATTTCCTGCAATGTTTAATTCTCAGTTCTGAAATCTCTGCAGCCATATATATATATAATCTGGGCTATGCCTGGTTCCTCACAATGCATGACAGCCTGCATCTCCCATTTAATCCTGTGACTGAACATACATTTTGACACATTTTCAATATAATTTCTTCACACTTGGATGGATGATCTATGGCTTGCTTTTTTTCCCCCTTAGCAATTGATATATTCCTTTCTTATAATCTGATTTGCTGCCTTCTGTTTTAACTTGCCCCATCTTATTAGTTGAAGGCCAGCCTCACCTCCCGACTTACATTTGCTACTAGCACACAGATTCAAGCCTGATTCTGGTTGAGTCCATTCCATCAATCGAGCTCATTTCTGTCCAAGAACTAGTGACAGTATCTAATGAAATGGAACCATCCTTCCTTCCCGCATCAGACCCTCAATCAACTCATCAGCTCTATCTGCTCCATTGCCAATTTCACTGTACTATTGAAAGTTAAGGTAGGTTGGTTTTTCCTGTGCTGATGGCTGGTTCATTGGAAAACAAATTGTGGGTGGAGCAAATATGGTCGGATTCTCAAAAAAAATTTAAAAATTTAACTTTCGGACATGAAAAATTGAGATAAATTATGATCCAAGAAAATGTAATTATACTATGTAATAAAATGCACATGATATACTGCAAAATGTGCTTTTGCCTAAATTCTCATTGTTCTGTCATCTGATCATTTTTTCAGATGAATTTTCTTCAGACTGTAATTACCCATTTTACATTTTTAAATGATGTATTTTAGCACAAGTTTTAGCACTACAGTCATTTAAAAAAATAAATATTTCCTTTTTGTTTTACTGTATTTTGGAAAAGTATAATTTGCTGTTGAAACTCTGCCTCACGTGATTCCAAATGGCTTTTCAATACTAATAACACAAAAAAAAACATACTGCAGTAAGATTTTAGTATAGATTTGTAGCTCAGGTTGTGGATGTTGTGGTTGGTTGGCTCACCGAGCTGGTTTCTTGTTCCACAGGCATTTCATCACCCTGTTGGGTAACATCATCAGTGCAGCCTCTGATGAAGTGCTGTTGGGCGTTTCCCCTGTGTGTTGTTAAACCCTGGTGTCTATTGAACTGGATTACCTCACTTCCATTTTCCTTTACAATGGAGTGTATATGGGGTCTAGCTCTATATATTGATGACTTTCTTAGTGGAGTACCATGCCTTTAGGAATTCCCATGTTTGTCTCTGCTTTGCCTGTCCCAGGATCCTGTGTTGTCCCAATCGAATTGGTGGTTGTCCTTATCCAGGTGGATGGAGAAGAGTGAATATTGGTTGTGTCTTTTTGTTGCCAATTGATGTTTGCGTGCCCTTGTGGTTAATTTCCTTCCTGTTTGCCCAATGTAGCGTTTGTTGCAGTCTTTGCAGGGAATCTTGTACGTGAAACTGGCCCTGTCCATAGTGGGCAGTGGGTCTTCAGTCCAGGCATAGCGTTGATGTGGGTTTGTGTGCTACTTTGATGCCCAGTGGTCATAGGAGTCTTGTGGTCAGTTCATGTGTGTTCCTGATGTAAGGTAGTGTGGTGAGTGTGTCAGGGCGTGTAGTGCCTTCCTGTTGTCGTGTGTGTGATAAGCATCTTCTGACCCAGTTCTCCAGGTATCCATTATCGTTAACAACGAGGGATGAAAGGGAGGGTTAGACATGGGATGAGGCCAGGCGTCAGGCATTTTAAAACTGGTGAACTCCACCTTTAGGCCATTGGGCTGTCAGCTCCCGAGACAGAATATGAAGTGTTGCACCTCCAGTTTGCGGGTAGTGTCATTGTGACACTGGATGAGGCCTCTCATTCCCACCTCCTTGAACTTGGCATAACCTCCCCATCTTCTCTCCCACCTCTCCTCCCCACCCATCCCATCGACCAATCCCCACCATTCCCGACCTGCACTCATCTATCACCATCTTATCTACCTTCCCAGTCCCATCCCTCCTCTTTCTATTTAATTCCCACCTCCCTTCCCACTCCCTATTTCTGAAGAAGGGTCTCAACCCATAATGTCAACTTACCTGTTTCTCTGATGCTACCTGGCCTGCAGTGTTCCTGCAGCTCCATGCTGTTGTCTCTGACTCCAGCCTGTGCAGCTCTTGCTGTCTCTGTATTATGGCTGTGCTGAGTTTTGCCTTCTCTGCTAGTCTTTGGCCTTTGCAGTGACCCCACCACATGTCACCATGACCGCATCTTTCTCTCCTTCCTCTTCAACTTTTTGTCATTCCTGTTCCCTTGGATATGTTTTCTCTCTGTCTCTCCTACTAATTCCTTATAACTTTGCACCAGCTTCCTGTTGTACTGATGCTGGATAATTCATTTTATGGTTTTGCTCTGGAGCCTGACACTATTACATGGGATATAATCTCAACATTGAAAAAAGAAATGATATCAACCTGAATAAAAAAGATTTTCAAGGAAACTTACTAAAATAAATCTTCAAATCTCTCAGAAGCATTATGACATCAATTTTATTGAACCAATGCAAAAATCCCTTGAATAATGCAACATTCAGGAAGTAGATTATCTTAGAATATTGTAAATAATGACGTTGGTTGAATAACATTATGTTTTACCAGTCCACTTGAGAGTTTAAGGGAAATATTTCACCAACGTTTATTTATGTAAACAGTTCTTCATAGTTGTTCATTGTCCTCTGAGTCTCCTAAAAGAGCTCAAGTATGGTCCCAATACATCTATAATACATTAACAGGTAACCAAATAAATTGAGTCAAGTCTACAATAGAAAAATTGTAGCTTACGGATGGCATGACCTAGATGGCCAAATACACTTCTCATTCTGTCATCTTCAAACTTTTCATTTCTAGTGATATGATAGAACTGGATAAAATTAGCCTTTGCTGTGAAAATAGTAACTTTAAATTGAATGTGATTTGAAGTCATTTTAAAAGAAATTAGGAGGAAGAATTAAGCAAGCTTTCAGTTTGTTATCGCCTGTTTGGGTCCTAGTGACAAAGGTCCATTGCACCCACTTATTTCCATACATCTTTAACAGTTAAAGAATTGAAGGTAAGATTTAGTCAGCTGATGGAAACCAATCAGTGTAAAAACTTAGAGATAATGGGAACTGCAGATGCTGGAGAATTCCAAGATAATAAAATGTGAGGCTGGATGAACACAGCAGGCCAAGCAGCATCTCAGGAGCACAAAAGCTGACGTTTCCGAAACGTCAGCTTTTGTGCTCCTGAGATGCTGCTTGGCCTGCTGTGTCCATCCAGCCTCACAGTGTAAAAACTTAGCTTTCCTTTAGTGGATTTCTGAATTAGTTGCATTTTCTCCCACACTTCTGTCCACGAATCAATTTCCTAAATGTTTGTCTCAGAGGTTCTAATTTACAAGCACTGCTGAACTGTGGGAAATATATGATTCGGGTTTGCTTTCATGAATGACCAATATGAACATATTGATTTTAACATGTGACGGACATAATTTTTTTCTTGGAAATACTGTAATTGCCATTCCCTGTGTTAGAACTTAATAGAGGGTTGCAAAACATAATATCAGAGCTCTTGCGCATTGTTCAAGGCCAGAACCATCCCCTAACAAACTATAGCCAGAAGCCAAGTCAAAATGTGTTGTAAGGTGAAGCTGTCCAAGTTTTTTTTTATTTTGTTATTTTGCCTGGCAAAACTGCCTTATTTTTAAACATTACAAAAAAAGTGGCAGAATCTATGTTTAAATTTGCATTAAACAGTTTTTCTGTGAATATTAAGCAGGATTGAAGTGCTATGAGTCTACTAAATGAGCTCGAGCATGCTCCCAGCGCATTTATAATACATTACAGAAGCATACCACTGTTGTTAAACTTGATACTTTTAATGTGTTCAATCAAAATTTCTTCTCCCTCATTTAGTTTGTTTTAATATCACAGAAAGACATGAGAGATAAGACTCAGTTTTTTCTAAATTTCATAGAAACTAGGAATCAAAGTAAGGATTAATCATACTTGAGATTAGCACAGTGTGAAAGCATTTTACAATGCCACAGTATGGAGTGAATCAGTATGTACTGTGTCACAATCAAATCCTAGAGGAATGGTTAATAATTATAGCACCCTGGGTGCACTCATTCCTATTAGTACTGTAATATTGCAGTTCTTTCCTAAATATGAACCAATAAGACTATTTACGCAGTTACATTTCTATAAAGTGATTCTCTTTTGTATAAAAACAAATCTAATCATAAACATATGTCACATTTAAGCATTTCATCGGACTATTTTCCAGGGACTTATTTGAAGTGCAAATGAAAGCAGAGAATTTTAATAATCTGTACCTTTGTTCTACCAATATGGTTTAGCACTTCCATATATGAGGAATACAATAAGAGCTGGCAAACAGCTACAAAATATTGCAACAATCAAAAAAATGCAAAACTAGCCCTGAATATTAGTTTGTGTCCAAAGCTAATTCCTAATGGTAAATGAGTAAGTACTTTTGAAAATTTCTATGATTTTCCTGTGTTGCGAATCACACTTGAGAAAAGACACTCCGGAAGTTTCTCTACCTATCTCTTCAGTTTGGTTCACTAGGTTATTTTCTGCAACTGGTTACACTACCTCTGAAGAGATGAACAATTTATGAATTGTGAAAATGCTATTTCAACCTCTTAAGCTTGCACCCAATTTGGGCATGCATTTTCAAATGTTCCTGAATATGCAAAAGAGATTTACAATAACGCATATGATATTGCAAGACTCTGGAATAGCAGTATGGGATCTTTCAATCCTGAGAGGCCCAATATATAAATTTTGGTGGCTGGTATGCATGAATGCACAAATTAATGAATTTCCTGTGCATATGTCAGCAGAGAAATCCTTAATATTGAAATGAATCTTTGTTACTGAAGCGGGATGGATTTTAGGTGAAAATTCAAGAGCATCCTGCAAATAGCCCACAGCATGTTGTGTGTGTGTGTGTTGATGTGCACATGTGCACGCTCGACTATGTGTGTGTGTGGAGACTTAAGTGAAATAGAGGAACAGAAGGAGGAAAATAAACTTGATGATCCAGCAGACATATTTTTCCAGGCAATGCCTGTTTCAAAGGAATAATCCAATATGAGCTGTTGGGTTTGACTGCTTTATTGCATTGCTTGACATATAATGCAGAAGAGTTCAGGGGAGGAGCATAAATAATACAGACACAAGGTCAGTTTGCTTGTTTTAAAAAGAGGTGACTTTCTCTCAACTCGTTAAAGTTTGCAAGTATTGACTCACATGCTGCTGTGTGATGTCTCAGTCACAGGTCACGTGAGAACCCATCTGACCATATGACTGTGACTATGGATGATTTCAGGTCAACCTTAAAGTTGCAGTCAGGCAGTGCAAAAAGCTTATACCCAGAACAGATGTCTCTCAGTTAATACTGACAAGCAAGTACAACTAGTGAAATGTTGCTTCTTTGCGTTCGTGCTTCTGAATAAATTATGCAAATTTGTGAACGGTCTGTACAGTTCTACATCTTGCTTTTAATGACTTCTGCCTTCATGCATTGAAACAGAAAGTAGCTGCCTTAGAGGTCACATTACCATGGCAATTCACTATGTATAAGTTAACAGGATACAAATGCATTTCCCTTTTCATAAAAACACACAAAACAAATTAATGCATTTTCGTTTATAGCTACAAGTTACCTGATACACATGGTTTGTCAAGAAAATTATCACAAAAATGGTTCATTCATTCTATCTGGTCCCACTTTTGTCTATTCCTGCATATGATTGCATACATAATCCATATGTGTTTCGATCTTCTAAAAGTACATTGGCAAGTTGTGGTTTGCTGTTCATCTGGTATCTGCCTGTTCCTAGGATGATGTTCCTTTAGTGAGAAATATCTTTTAATTTAGTTAATGACCCACATGCAAGTCAAACTTGTAGTCATCACTGCATCAGGATTGCTCCAATTTCTCTCTCACTGGTAAAATGCTGCAGGATGCCTTCATCATTAACATTGTAGTACCTCAGCATTGATATTGTCATGACCAGTGGCTTGATGTGAGTGAAACCTGCATCTTATTCTGTGCTCACTGAACATCCTTTGAAGTGTGCTTACAGCGAGGTTTACACTCTGATGACAAATTAGGCAAGAGTTTTGCAAAGTAGTTCCCAAACCCATAAATCTTTGCAATGCTTTTACATTTCAATAAGACTTTTCACATCGTCAGGATCAAAATGATTTTCTTTTCTGTCAGCACATGACCTATCCACTTGACTCCAGGCGTCTTCAACTGCTTCTTCTTGTTTAGCTTCTATTTCATCTGATAGGTTCCCTCTATCTGTCTCACTAAATTCTGATTTGGGAATTAATAATTATTTCTTGCTGCATCTGTAGAAAATCTTTGGGATCAGTAAAACTATCGAACAACATACACTATTTGTACCTCCCTAATGGCATACAAAAAATATCCAGAAAACTGTTGCTTTCATCCAGCTTAACTCACCAGGACCATCCTTTCCATCTAGAATGGAAATGACTTCTGTCGTGGTAAGCTTTTTCAAAATGTTTTCAATGGTTAGCATGAGATCGTGAAATCTGTTCAAAGCTTTATTGAGATTCTATGAATTTATACACACTACCAGCTTTCTAAAGTTTTTCACTGCTATCAAGTACTTATTTTGTAGGAGCTAGCACATGTTTGATCATTCGCTTCTTTTCAAGCTACTCTACCTTGTCTTTCAGAATGGATTTGGGGCAGCTGGAAGTTTCCTAGGTGCATTCCGAGTTGGTCTCAAGCTGACATCTATTTCAATATGATCTTGACCAAAAATTCACCAAAGGCTGACTTTTAAGGCCTGTTCAAAATGATCTTGTGCCCTACAAAAGCTTACAGATCCTATCTGGTACCTGTAGGGTTACCAGCCCAATCTTTAGACTTAATGTACCAGCAAATTGCTGCAGATGCTGGAATCTGTACCGAAAACAACAAATGCTCAAGATCACAGCAGGTCAGGCAGCATCCATCTAGAGAGAGGAAGCTAACGTGTTGAGTCTAGGCGACTCTTCATCGTAGTTGATGTGAAGTGTGGAGGGAGCAGCATTTATGCAATATTGGGGGACTAGGTGGGGCTATGGGTGTTGCAGTGCTGGGGAGACAGTATGTTGATACTTCAGATTAAGTGAGCAGAATGTAAGAATGGCAGAACAATGATGTGTCTGCCTGACAAACTAGAAAGAGCTCTACATTGGAGAAATCAAATGCAGAGAGTGGGGAGGAGAGAGGACACGGTGACAGAGAATGTAACAAGCAAAGCTGAAAAGGAAGGAATGGGTTCACAACTTAAAGGTTCTGAACTCAATATTGAGCCCTGAAGACTGTAAAGAGCCTATCTAATTAAATTCAACACCTTCACATTGTAAACCCATTTCTTTCAGCTTTCCTTATTGCATTCTCCATCACCGGGCCTTCTCTTCCGCACCTTTACTACAGTGGGACTGTCTATTCTTTCAAGTCTGGCAGTTAAACACACTATCAGCTGCCATTCTCACATTTCAATCACTTAATCTGAACAATCAACATCCTTTCTCATTCGAGACTCCAACCCCATCACCCCTCTCACTTTGCAAAAATGCTGTCCCCTCTACATTTCTTATCACCTCTGATAAAGAGTCATCAAGCACAAAACATTAGCTTGCTCTCTCTCCATGGATCCTGCCTGACCTGATGTGAACTACAGCATTTTTTTTTGTTTTCAGTTAATCTTTAGACTTGTTTCAGCTGGAAGTGCAAGATCTTTTTCATCCCTTTGCAATGGGCCCTCAATATTATTTGTCCTCTTGAAATGTCTGCAGCTTAATCGGATAGCCTCAATTTTACCTTTCACAGCTTCACCATAACTCACTTCAGACTGGTCTTCAAAGCTCATGATGTTGCACATAGCACTGGTGTCTATCTGACTTTTCATACTCACTTAATTAGCTCCTCTGCTGTCACCATTCGAATGGCCATACACTAATATTTGATGGTTTAGAATCATTTATTTGAATCACTGATCAACGTAGCTATCTTTATAGATTTGCTTGATTTCTTTTCCGGATACGAAATGCACACTAAAAAAAAATTCAGTTTTTTTTCAAAATAGAACACTGCTTTCCCCATGTTGAATGTGTTTCCTTCACTTATTTATGCAATATTTGCCTCCAATTCTCAGTCTGTGATCTTGTTAATCTCTCTACTGGAAATACATCTTCCGTTATTCCCAAAGTGTTAGTTTTGTTCGACCTGAATTGTTAGATGGTCTTGCTGAAACATAATTTCAGGGCTTCTACACATGTCAAAAGCATCCTGTTCACTCAGCAGCCGTGCACTCACAAGAGGTTCAGTTATTCCTGGAACAATTATTTTAATTGTCCAAATACACAACATTAAGCGAGGCACTAATCTTACTGCAATCACATTCTGATTATGATTCATTATTATTATTATTATTATTATTATTGTTTACCTGTACATCTGCTAATGTGATACACTGTATCCGCTGTTCCCGTTGTGGCCTCCTCTACATTGGGGAAACCAAGCGGAGGCTCGGGGACTTCTTTGTGGAACACCTATGCTCGGTTCGCACTAAACAACTACACCTCCCAGTCGCAAACCATTTCAACTCTCCCGCCTACACGCCCCCGCCACTCCTCGGACACCATATCCATCCTGGGCCTCCTGAATTGCCACGATGACGCTACCCGAAAGATACAGGAACAGTGTCTCATATTTCGCTTGGGAACTCTGCAGCCCAAAGGTATCAATGTGGACTTCACAAGCTTCAAAATCTACCCCCCCACCAACCACCCCAGCTAGTCCCCGCCTCCCTAACCATTCCTCCCACCTCAAGCCCCACCCCATCTCCTACCCACTAACCTCATCCTACCTCCTTGACCCGTTCTCCCTGGACCGACCTATCCCCTCCATAATGCCCCACCTACATTCACCTTCACTGGCTCTAACCCTGCCTCTTTGACCTTTTGTGTCTCCTCTCACCCTATCTTCTCCTTTATCCATCTTCTATCCGCCTCCCCCGTCTCCCTATTTATTTCAGAATCCCCTTCCCCTCCCCCATTTCTGAAGAAAGGTCTCGACCCAAAACGTGAAACTTTCCTGCTCCTCTGATGCTGCTCGGCCTGTTGTGTTCATCCAGCTTCACACCATGTTATCTCTGATTAATATTCTCCCTCGTTTCTTTAGTTCCAATGTGAAACACATGCTGTTCATAAATACCATTACAGGTAGTTCTGATATAACACGTGTTTCGTGAATATGAATTAACTGTAATGCGATGGATGAACAGTGGACATTATTTGGATAAAATGAACTTTCTACTGTACAGTATAGCAATTTTCTATTGTAATTTACCTACAATGTGATTCCCTATGACTATTTTCTATTGCACAAGGTCAAACAAGAAGGCAGCTATTGTGATGTAGGAAAACTACCTGTACCTGGAAAATTTCTCCAGTCTGGTTTCACTGCTCCTCAGAGAAATCTGAGGTCCAATACAGCTCAAGAGATTCTTTCTTCATAACAGGGTTGCTACTCTTACTTGTTCAGGATTTCTGTTTAACTCTGGTTATCTCATAACTTTGCCACCAAGAATGGAAGAAGTTCAGCCCCAAAAATATCCTTCATCCCATCAGGAGCAAGGATTGGAGAATTTGAAAACCAAACTGACTCATTCAGGAAGACAAAGTTGCTAACTGAAGCCTATCGATTATTCTCCGATGTTGCCCACTTCTGACACCATGCTGGGTTTGATAGGTTCTGACTGTGTGTTTCAACACAGAGAGCAACTACCTCAAAGATTGTATGGCTATGGCAAGCCACAGTGTACAAGCTACAATGTTCAAATGGATTTCTCTAAATATGCCCACAACGCAAGGCCCATGATATTGTGGTCAAGCAAAGGAAGTTAATTTGAGCTCAGTTTGATGTAAAACATATCCTTTGAATCTGATGCCAGAACTTTGAGTGTTCTTCAATGCAACTCTCTCAGATGATGCTCTGGCTACAAGTCACAAAGTTTCACATTCTACAAGCCACACAGGAAATCTTTACTCTTGGCTTGCTTCATTCGTGGTCACAATCTGTTGGTAATGTGCTGCCAAGTCAGCCACATTCTCATATACCTCAGGTCAGGCAGAAAAAGAAATGCAGAAAGGCCAATGGGACAGAATGCAGCCAAGATTAGGGAAGTTTTGAGAAGAAGGCTCAGTCAGAAAATGAGTTATGTCAAGTGAGGGCTTTTAAAAATATGAAAGTTGTTGGATGACAGGGAGCTGACTAAAGAGTTCAATATCTGAAAGGTTCAAAGAAAACTTGGATTATACGAAGAGATTTTTGTGACAACAAAAATTGATATAATGATGCATTTAGAGCTTGTTGATCATGCCTCGAGAAAATTGACCTCTCTAAAAATTAAAAGGACAAGAAAGGTGAAACAGATTGAGGGTAGAAATTAGCGTTGAATGTTGGATAGCCAACCAACTGACAAGCACTTTCCGCACAACACTGAGGCTGGTAATTTGAAGCAAACAACAACAAAAGTTTTAATTTATATAACGATATTGTCATTCACCAATTTCAGGACTGTAACCAGGCAAAACAAAAAGATTCAGAGGGGGAGTTCTTGGGAAAGGTTATCTGGGAGAATGGTTAACTAGGATGGTTATAAGAAGGAGAAAAATATGTGAAGAGTCCAAGGATGGGATATAGTACAGACAGTTGCTAATGATGGGCTGAAGGGCATGAAGAGATGAATAAGAAGCTAGAGTTGGCAAAATGTTAACTCTTTTTCTCTCTGTATAATACAGCTAGACCTGCTGAGTTTCTCTAGCAGTCTCTGTGTTTGTTGCCAATTTGCAGCATCCACAGATTTTTGCCTTTATTTAATTGAGTCAAGGGAGAGGTTTTGAACATATGGGTGAGAATTGACATTGGAGGTGTGGCTGGATTGTGGGTGAGGAGACACAAGGATAATGGGTGAATGGGATTTGGTGTAAATTGAGCTGCGGGCAGCTGATTCATGGTTGAGCTCAAACTCAAGGGTTGAATTTGTGAGACTAGTCAGCATGAATTGAAATGATCAGAAACTGGGCAAGTGCTTGAGCAGAAGCTACAGAAAAGGAGTTAAGTGGTCTTTGTGATGCAAATGTTTGCTGCTCAAGTCAGTATTAATTAGGGCATCAAGTAAGAATAGTTTAATGTAAGCTGAGACAATAGCTAGGGAGATTGGTGAAGAAAATGCAACATCTACCAACTCAAGGCAATCTCAACCATAAGACCTGCCTAACTGGAGAAAAAGCATCCATGAATGTGCCAACCATTTCCTGCATCTCCAACACACTTAGATGGAGAAACAGCTTCAACACCAAGTAGGATCATCAAAAATCCAAACATCCTACCACACACCTCTTCAACACAACCTACCCTAACTGTGGCACTGTGTGCAAATCCAGCATTGGACTATTTAGTTACATAAGGACTCACAACAACAGAGTGGAACAAAGTCATTCTCAATCCTAATAAAGAAGATGATATCTCAGTGTGTGAGGAGCAAATGAGATGGGAAAGGGGTTGGCAAAATTTTCCTCACTTCAATTGTGGGATTGGGAAAATTGGTGAATGAGGATAATTAAGGCACTAGTGTGGGAAGCATGGGTCCTGAATGAATACCAAAAGAGACACAGAGGGAGATTATGGCCTTATTCAAGGTGGAGTCAAAGCTTGAATGATGGCAAGGAAGTCGGAGTATAATAGAATGGCGATGATTTGAGTTCGATAGTCAGAGGATGCAAATTACTGGAGAGGTCGGGTATGATTGGGAAACAGGAAGAGTTAACAATGGAAAACAAAAACACAAAGGATAAAGAGAAGAGAAAGCATAAGGCGGAGCTGGTGGTGGGGAGGGAGTATTGGGCTTGTATCCAGAGCAGTAGCCAATAATAAATAAGCAAAGGTGAAGGGAGGAAATTGAGGATGGATATAAAGTCTGGCCCTGAAGAGAAGATAGGAGACAATAAAAAAAATCCAAAACTGAAGTCCAGAGATGCTATAGTAGGATGAAGCCAATTTGTGGGCAGGGTGGAGTAAACTTGGGGTCGGAACAAACCAATGGCTACATGGCTGACGAGATGTGAATTCAGGAGCGTTTCAGGGTCCAGAAGAAGGGAGTTCTCACACAAACTGATGGCACTGGGCTTTCTTCTTGAATCAGTTATGTGGTGATGAAGCCTTTCAGTAGATTTCAGCTCTCAAATCTTGATGAAAGGAGTTTCGGAAAAAAAGTGAAAAATAAAGTACATTTTCCCTGTGCAAAATTTGCCTGTGCTAACTTGCCTAAAAGATACACTATGTCTGATCCTCATACATTTTTGTGTAGAATCAAAGCTTTCCTATCATGTATTTCATTAGTCAGCCTTCACATCACATCACCAAAATTTGTATCACGCAATGATGCCAACGGAATGGGTTCAATTCCCACACTTGCTGATGTCACCATGAAGGACACTCCCTTTCACCCTCTGCCCCTCCTTGAAGCATGGTGTCCCTCTGGTTATACCACCCACCAGTCATCTCACTTTAGTGGAAGAGTAGCTCTAAGATCTTCTGGGACAATGGCAACTCTCCTTATACATCTACATTTCGAGCAATTTAACTCAAAGGCCTTGCACACTGCCAGCTCCTCCACGTCATATCAACAGCTTAAACTCTATCAATCCAACAATAAGTTCAGTTTAGGTTCTTATACATTATCACTCTCAGTAAATCTTTAAAAGTCCAACAGAACAGCAAAATCGGGAGTTGCTGCAAAAGCTCAGCAGGTCTGGCACATCTGTGGAGAAAAAAATCAGCGTTCAGGTCCCGGGTCTGGTGACGCTTCCTCAGAACCGTTCTGAGAAAGGGTCACCGAACCCGAAATGTTAACTCTGATTTTTCTCCATAGATGTTGCTAGACCTGCTGATCTTTCCCAGCAACTTCTGTTTTTGTTCCTGATTTACAGCATCTGCAGTTCTTTCGGTTTTTATTTAACTGTCTTACCTCAGGTTAATCAGTTATTCACCAACTATCATACCATCAGCATAATTCAATGACCCTTATATTACTATTAGTTTACAATTTAATTCAAAGACACTCAGACTGCAAGTTGCACTAACAATCTAATTCAGTCAATCTCTAAAATGCTATCATTTTAAATTATTACTTATTTTACATACCGTCTGTCAGTTTTGTAAATGCTACCTGCATTTGTTATTTCTGGAAACAAATCCTTTATCTTTCAATAACCATTGTGATAGGGCTTTGAAAAAGACAGTTTTGGTGGCATAAACTATGATTGGATTGTCTTCCCTGGCAATTGGAGTCACCTGGCTTTCATCTGCAAGATTGTTAAGCTATTGTCAGAGCGTGACAGAACCTTGTAACTCCAATTTAAACCCAAACGACAAAAAATAACAGGCAGCAAAACTACCTTTGTCACATATGCATTAATTGTGGATTAAGTTCGAAATCATTAGGTGCCAATTAGACCTACCATACCTAAACAAGAGATTAAGTTCATCCATCGTCTAATTCTCTTATATGTGACTCCATCATAACAGCAGAGATCTGCTTCATTAATAAACTGATTTGCTCTCAGTTGATTGGATCCTGGGGAAGTCTACACAAAATTAGTGACAAAATGTTGCTCAGGCAAATTCAGTATTCCTTGGCTCCGTCCAGTAGTTTAGAATGAATCAATATTCTGAGGAGAGGAAAAGAAAACAGAGCAGTTTTTTTGTGGGAAGGAAACACTAAATATCAAGCTAGACGGCCAGAATGAAACAACAATATTCAAATTAATTAGGTTTCAGGTAAAAAAAGAATGTGTCGCAATTACTAATTCAGGCAAAACTCCGCTCACTATGCCAGGCTTAATGTTATTTACCCCACTAGAAAACAAAAAGAGCAAACTGAGAATGTTGTGCAAAGCGAGAACAAACCCAGTACCAGAGAAATACAAAGTTTCCTATTTATTAGACCACCAAAAAAATCTTTGCTGCCCTGCATGGCACTGAGGAGTTTTCTGTTCATTTTCCAGATTCCAGGCCACCAGCAGAATCCTTTCCCTGGAAAGGAAAGTCATACAAAACTTCTCAAAACAGTTCTACTGTAAATGACCCCATGAGACCAAGTCTTGAAAAATTTAAAAAAACACAATGGTTTTGGCATTAGGTAATATCTTATAAACATGGTTAGCTCATGACCAAGAATCTTACACCTCTGACTTATCTGATGTGGATGCTGCAGTTAGGACTGGCAATTTTTTTCCTCTGTTATAATACACAAACTTATGTTCTGTTCAATTAAATATTAATTTGATGCTGATTGGATGAATAATTCATTGCTATTATCAACAGCTGGTTGCTAATTTTCTGCGAATCCTGTTAAATGCAACTGCACCAGGATTTATTGAACACTTGATTTTTAATTTTTTTTCTTTGTTCTCCTGCTAATTGCAAAAAAAACCTCCTATTTTGATCTATTGTGCAGTCACCATGATTACTGCGAGAAAGATAATTTATTGTGAATGTGTAATAACGCTGTTGCATTAATCAGAAATGTGCAACATTATTCAGACTGGGGACAAAACAAATAAAAAAGCAAATATTTCAACTTTATGGACCAGTTCAAACCCCCATCAAATATTTCAAGGATAAAGTCTAGGCACCAACCTTTTTTCCTTATTTAAATACAAGTGTATGGTGTTGCGTTCCAGATTTAATTCAATTGGTTACACGACTCAGCTTTAAGCAGAACACGGTTTATTTTTACCCCACAGAGTTAAAATAAAAGCAAAAGAAAGAGGAATTGGTCTTACTGTAACTCTGTTGTAAAAATTTATGGAATTATAAATTATTGATCTACTAAGCATCAACTGGTCCTATGTAATAACATCCCATAACCATATCTTTGGCAAGGCAAACTCAGTAAAATAGACTGTCTCACATGCGATGTTTCTCCAGTCCAGGAGGAAGGAACATCAGGAGAAGATGTTGGCACGGAGAGAGAAGGAACTCAAGCATTTTGATTTAGCAGCGAGTGATGTATTGCAGCTTCTAAACTCCAACAGCTACTGAAAGTTAATTTAAAACCCTGATTCTGTACAGCCTGACTCTGTTCATGCTACTTCTTTGGTTCCAACTTTTAAAAGAAAAATCAAGACCTCACAAGCTGTTTATTTTATTAGATTGCAGCAGACTGCAGAACATTTCTATCTCAACATCTCTACATTACAAAAAGAATAAAACACAACTCTTAAAGATATGTATTGTCACAGTTGTTTTTATTTTGGTAACGGAGCCAAAATGAGAAAAGTTACTGATTTAAACAAAGAGAATTATACAAGAAGCTGTTTGCCATCTTTATTAAAGTTTTTGGAACACGTTGTAAGTTATATATACAATGGTGGCACGGTGGCTCAGTGGTTAGCACTGCTGCCTCACAGCACTAGGGACATGGCTTCGATTCCAGCCTCAGGCAGCTATATGTGTGGGGTTTGCACATTCTCCCTGCGTCTGCATGGGTTTCCTCCCACAGTCCGAAGATGTGCAGGTGAGGTGCATTGCTTGAAGTGCACAGGGATATGTAGGTTAGGTGCGTTATAGGGGGATGGGTCTGGGTGGGATGCCCTGAGGGTTGGTGTGGACTGAAGGGCCTGTTTGCAAACTGTAGGGATTCTATGAATTCTTTCCTACTATGCCTTTTTCAAACACTAAGGGGGATGCCCAAACATATCATTATGAGTTCTTGAAGGATCAGGACAGTTCAGCATAGTAACAACTTTGTGATCTGTTCCAGGGCAGGTAATTGCAGCTTTGCCTATGAACAATGCGGCAGAAATACCTAGCCTGCAAAGAGAAATTACCGATTTACATTCTCCCACTTCTGAGCATGGAGAGGTAAAAGATAATGCCTAGCAGCTGGGTATTCTCCCTCATCTTTCCTCTGTGAGCTGCTCTCTCTGTTGTACAGATGCGGATGAGTGCAAATTTCCAGTCGAAATGTAAAGGGGGAAAACCAATTTCAGAAGTACTGCAAGGGAGAATCCTCAAACAGTCAAAAGGAAGTTGCAAACTGGTGCACCCATAACCTCAAATCCTTCACAAAAATTCAGAAGAAATCAAAACTGAAAGAAAACAACTCATTGACATCCATGTTCCAGACTCACACCAGAACTGTGCTTCTGCAACTTGACTTGCTTTCCCTTCCCTACCCAGAAAGTTTGGAGCTTGGCTTGTCAGTGTGTGCTTTTCTCTGCGTGGGAATTTTAATAAAAGAGGTCTAGTTTAAATCATAAGTTAGCAATGCATTTTTCTTTTTTGCCACAGGTTCCAACAATTTATTCATGACAAATAATTATTTGTAGGTTAACGGGGGGGAAAAGAACTTGTGAATAATCTTTTCACCTAATTTACACGGTCAGGTGGATTTGCACAATATTGCAGTTTAATCAAATTATCACATTTGTGATATCTTGGGAGTGGGAGCTATGGTATTTGGGAGTGGGAGCGTGGGGATGCAGGACTTGATTTACAGTGCACCATTCTAGGTGAATTATGTCAATGCGCCTGAATTGTTTTCTACAGGAGGTGTTGGAGTGTGGTATCTGGCACTGTGATTATTGTCTTTCTATATTGCTGCTACCGATATTGCAATGGCATGAATGAGGAACTTGTGTAGGGGCACTGGCATCCCAGAGTAATACTGCAACATAGTCACGTACCTGTATGTCACTGAGCATTAAAAATCCCAGAGTAAGTAGCAGTTAGAATATTCTGGAAGAAAATCCTAAACTCTGCACCAGACCAGACAATCACGTGGGCATGAGCACAATAAGATAGAATAGTCCTTAACTGATGTATCTTTAAATCAGAATGACTATGATTACAATTTACAACAGTATGGGTTGGAGGGGAACTTGCATGTAATGATGGTATTCCCATGTGTCTCCTACACTCTCCTTCGTTTGGGAGGTTCACAACATGTTGACAGGGCTGAACAGATGGGATGTCGGGATGAAGTTTCATCTGAATTGCTTTGATTTATATATTGGCATGTGTATTTATTACAAATACAATGAAAAAGTGTCATTTAGTGTCACCATTCTCCATTCAAAACACAGACAATAAACCAAATCACAGAAACATAAAGTCAAAAAAATTTTTAAAAAGTTCATTTTGTAGTTTTATCTCAATAAAGTTGTGCTCATTGGAACAGTTCCCACTTCTAGCTTAGCCGTGGGCCTGATCTGGGCTCCTCCAAACTGTTGCTTTGAGTCTCAGCTGCTATATCAGCAACACTGCCACAAACACAGTTCGCAGTGTTACTGCTGCTGGAACAAAGAGTTGCCACTGTCTGATGCCATCTTGTCCCCACCATGACCTTACGGTGGTCTGATGCAGCAACTGTGGGTGCCGCTGAGTCCTGCGCTGGGTCCAAACTCACTGCCTCAAATTCCCCTGGCCTGAGGATCACAGAGTCAAGGTGTGGGGTAGACATTTTTTGGATTGAAATGAGGAACGGTTTCTTCATTCAAAAGGTGATGAATCTGTGAAATTCTCTCACAGAAACGGCTGTGGAAGTGAAGTCACTGAAAAAAAATAACAAATAGATAGAAGTCTTGGGGGTAAAGGTGCCAAAGGGTATGAGGTGAAAGCAGGAATGTGGCACTGTGATAGAGTAGGATAGCCTACCTATAGTCTGCCAGAACATTTCATGTAACTTTGCATCTGCTGTCACAACCATAGATATCTATAGCATCAACAAAAAGGCATTTCTCATCCACACTGGCGAAAAAACACTTAAATGTTGTCATTCCATTTTACAACACTTGACTTATGGCCTTGAATGCCTTGGCATTGGAAAAGCTCATTTAAATAATTCTTCATTGTTATGAAGGGTTTCTCTCTCTACCATCCTCATAGGCAATGTGTTCTAGATTCCCATCACTTTCCCAGTGAAAACGTTTTGCCTCGCATCTCCATTAAATCTTCTGGCCCTTTCTTAAATCTACACTCCTTGGTCATTGATCTCTCCATCTAGGGAAAAAGATTTCTTTCTGTCTACCCGATCTGTGGCCCTCATAATTTTATATCTTCCAACCATGCGCGCGTCAGTCTCCTGTGCTCAGTGGCAATCAACCCTAATCAGCCCAATCTCTCTTCATAACTGAAATGCTTCAGCTAGGCAACATCCTGGAAAGTCTCCTCTGCTCCTTTTCCAGTGCTGTCGCATCCATCTTACAATGTGGATTCTAGAACTGCACATTATACACTTGCTGAAGCATGACTTACATTTTGTACAGTTCCAGTATAACCTCACAGCTCTTAAACTCTGTGCCTGGGCCAATAAAGGCAAGTATAACGTTTAATTGTTAACCACGTCGTATTCCTGGTCTCATCAGGAACCGGTAGGTTTTCTCCTTCGAAATGATTTTGCAGCTCATGCATTGTGTTCCCATATTTAGTAGTTACATTACCATACATGACAAGAATTGTAGAACAGGAAAGCATGATGTAAAGTCAAAGCTTATTGTTCTTTTTGAAATGTTTTATTTTTATTATAACTTACAATATCGTGTTATTCATTCCAAGCAAGATTAATGTTGCTAACACAGCATTTTTTGCACGTTAACTTCCTTAAGGATTAACAATTTATAGAGATGCACATGCTCATGTAAAAAAAAAGAGATCTTTTGAAGAAGCCTCCATCTTGAATCAATCATGATTTGGTGTGCAGTTGCTTTGTGAATTTTGACAATGCCTTTAGCAGAATAAAAATGTGAAGTGGACATTGAAAGTCAAGTTCTTCAGGAGAAATGGACTGATTAATTCTTTGTGGTGTCACATCAAGGAAAATCATTGCATCTCATTTGCAAGAAAAAGAAAGGTCAGTATGGGGAAGGAATATGATATCAGGAGACATTGTAACACAAAGCATAAGAAAAAATACAATGAGTACAGGGGCAATGAACAAAGCGCCAAAATAGTATATATGAAAAAAAACTTGAAAGTTTCCAGCAAATAGTAAGGAAAAAAAAAGTAAACTTTGCTGCTGTGAAGGAAGCGTTGGTCATTTGCAACAGAGACAGAGAGAGAGCAGAAAGGTATTCCTGATGGAGATTTGATGAAAAAGTGCATGAATTTGGTAAAGGTGGAGATGTTCCCTGAAATGAAAACCCTAATCAACTTTTCAAAGGAGTTCCAGCATTGATTTTTCAGTAGCATAGTATGAAAGCCACAATATCCTGATTTTGAGATAACAAGGTGTAGAGCAGGATGAACACAGCAGGTCAAGCAGCATCATAGGAGCAGGAAAGCTGACGTTTCGGGCCTAGCCCATTCTTCAGAAAGAAGATTTCTTAAGAAGGGTATAGGTCCGAAATGTCAGCTCTCCTGCTACTGTGATACTGCTTGGCCTGCTGTGTTCATCCTGCCCTATACCTTGTTATCTCAGATTCTGCAGCATCTGCAGTTCCTACTGTCTCTGAAAAAATATCCTGATTTTCTTTCATGAGATAGACGACAGCCATCAAGTCATCGAGGAGCTAACTGTACTGCAGAGACCTCATAAGCAAATTGGAGGCATACAGTTGTTTTAGAGATTTTCAGACACCATTGGGAAATTGACTTGTCTGGAAGTCAGCTTATGGCAGTGACAGCAGGTGGTATGAAGAACATGCTTGGAATTAAGACTGGATTGGTCAGATGCCTAAGGAATCTGACGTCTGCGGGACTGACAGTCAATGAATTGCTTTGTATTGTTCACCAGCAAGTGCTGTACGACAAGGTGCTAAACTTTGAAAGTATCATGAAAATCATAAGTTGTTCCATAAATGCAAACAGGGCGAAAGAATCCTAGTATCCCTATAGTGTGGAAACAGAACCTTCAGCTCAACAAGTCCACACTAAACCTCAGAGCATCCCATCCAAGCCTATATAACCCACCTAATCTACACATCTCTGAACACTACGGGCAATTTAGCATGGTCAATCCACCTAAACTGCCGATCTTTGGACTGTGGAAGGAAACAGGAGCACCTAGAAGTAACCCACGCAGGCACGGGGAGAATACACAAACTCCACACAACACCTGACGGTGGAATTGAACCCAGCTCCCTAGCACTGTGAGGCTACAGTACTAACCACTGAGCCACCATGCCAGAGTTGAATCACTTCTCATTCTAAACTTCCAGAACCCTGCCCAAAAAGCTGGCCTCCAATTTCTGCCTGTCTGCCATGCCTGGAGCAAAAGTCATCAATTGTGAAAGGCAGTTCCAGACTGAAGGCTTGTTTGAGAGCTTGAAGGGCTTTTAAAGATTTTGCAAGCATAAGAAATGCCTGTGAATTCCAGGGTATCAGCTGATTGGTGAGTTATTCGGGAATCACACTTTATAAAGCAGGACAAAAATTGGGCATGAACCATACCATAGGGTCAGGGAGGTCATTAATGAGATAACTTTGGGCTGGGGTATTCTTCACTGCTTGGAGAATAAACTGATGGGTGTGTGGTCTACCTATTATATTTACGCAGCCCATTCCCCCACAATAATCAGGGGGAAAAACATCAACTTGCATTTGATTTTGAGGTTTGATTTAATTTAGGATAACTATCATCGATAATTAAAAAAACGAACATGCTTGGCTAATCTAATTGAATTTTTGAATTATTTGATGAAGTAACAGTGAAAGTTAAGAAGAAAATGTAATGGATGTTGTCAGAATGAATATTAAGAAAATATTTGACAAACTGCCATATTTACTCAGCTGTTAAACAAAATTGGAGTTCATGCAATGAGAGGGTAACTGTCATTTTTGATTTTTAAAAATGGCTTAAGGAAGAAAACAACAAGTCAGGCTAAATAACACAGTGTGGAGCTGGAGGAGCACAGCAGGCCAGGCAGCGTCAGAGAAAGAGGAAAGTTGCCGTTTCGGGACGGGGCCCTTCTTCAGAAATCCTTCTTAGAAATCAGTTTTCACTATATGTCAGGGTAAATGATTATCATCTAACATAGTCTGAATTTTTAAAACAATGTTTCCCCAGCATCAGTTTTCGATCTAGACTTTTTTTTGGTAGGTGGAAATCACCTGAGCCAGAATAGTATTAACAGCATTTGCAGACAATACCAAACTAGGAAGCGCAGTTAACAGTGAGGATGTTAAAAATTGACTCCACGAGAATGAAGTTTGCTTTGCAGAGTGCGAAAACAAGTAGAACATAAAGAATTGTGGGGATATATAATTAAATATATAATTAGCAGAAGGGGGAGGGAAAGACTATATGGACTTAGCAGCACATTTCTAAAGACAGTGGAGGAACTGAGGTGTGTTAGGGTTGCAAGCAAAGATTCTTGAAGCTGGCAAGATACATTGATAGTGCAGTTATCAAAGTAAATGCCTTCTTATAGATTCATAGATTCACACAGCGCAGAAAAGCCCATTTGGAACATGGGTCTGCACCAATTTAACTGTCACTAAAAGTGTCTTAACCACAGTTTCATGCACTTATCCCACAATCCTTGAATATTATGATATTTGAAGTATTCATCCAAATATTTTTTAAAGGTTGTAAATTTTCCAGCCTCCACTGCCTTCCCAGGCAGTACATTCCAGATTCCCACCGCCCTCGGAGTGAAATTTCTTTTTCCCAAATCCCTACTGAATCTCTTTCCCCTTACCCGAAAACCATTGAGGTTCATAAATATGAGTACTGAGCATAAAAGCAGGAGGGTCATGCTGAACTTTTATGAAATGCTGATTCAGTTACAAGTGGAGCTTTATGTCCAGTCCCGAATTCCATACGTTAGGCTGTGAAGAAGGCTGGGACGATTCAAAGGAGATTTACCAAAATGGCTCTAGGGATGAGGAAAGGTTAGGTTGAAGCAGATAGGTTGAAGGGGAGATTTCATAGGCATGTACCAAACTACAACAATTTTAGATTTAGACAAGAACAACTGTTCCCTTTAGCCATTAGAAACAGGAAACACAGATTTAAAGTTTGGGAAGGAGATGGATCAGAGACATGTGGAAAACTAAACATTTCAGTGTAGCAAATGAAATCACTTGAAACTCCATGCCTGCAAGCATTGTGAAGTGAAGAAAATGAATGAGTTTAAAAGGAAATTGTATGGGTATTTGAGGGAAATAAATTTGGAAGGCCCCACGATTAGAGCTGGCGAATAGGAATGACTGAACTGTGCTCTTTTATATGATTACTTTTCTCCTTTTCAGTCTCATACAGATCCACTTTCTGCACAATATCTATATGGTGTCTAATTGGAACTTTGGGCATAGGTGTCTTGTAATTGAAGAAGCTGTATCCAGGTGTTTTTGAATCTAAGATAGCAACTTATAAACTGTTCACTGTACTCATTTGAGAACGTGGCAATAAAGCCAATTCAATTTGATTCAATTCATCTAATGGTTCTTTTTATGAAGAATTCCTAATTTTGAGGCTTTGTTGCATTCAGAACAGGATCACCAGATCCAGAACACCAAATCAGGACTTTGGTAGTCAGAGGTTGAGCCTGATGAGGGAAGAGCAAGCCCAACGTGGCAATGAGGGAGGTCCCCTGGTATTTGTGGTGGCAGTGACAGCATGCAACCTGAAGTCTCATGGAGAATGGACCAAAGGGGAGGAGATCGAGCCCTTGCAGGGAGTACGAACCCAGCATGGCTAAGCACTTTTGATAAACTGTTAAAATTTTAACTTTATTTCTTTATTTTTCTACACAATACTAAGGACTGTAATGTTTAACTTCTAACTTTGTTTAGTTTGCTACTTTGTACCCAAGATTTATACCGAGGTACCTTTGTGCCCACAATAGCACCAGAATTGCGACATTGTACACTTTTCACTGTACACATATACTTCAATATTTGAATGATAGATGATAATACAATTTAATTCTGATTCTGATAGAAATAGCTGTCACCAGAAATAATCAGGAAAGCTCTGGATTACAATAAAAATTAAAAACTGCACACATTGGAAATCTGAAAAAAAAAATGACTGGACTGTTCCACAGAGAACTGGCATGAAGTTTGTGTCATATTGCCTCTATGACTCTGCATCTGCAAATTTCTAATGCAATGCATTTAGATAGAACTGATTACATAATTTAAGCAGAACAGTTCACAGGGGCAGGATGACTCGCTGTCTGGAAATAAAATTTTTGTGCTCAGGAATCTTTTTGCCTCACTTGCCAAACAGAAAGGTGTTAAATGAAACAGAAATAAGTTATTGTCAAAGCAATCAGCTAATGAAGCAGTACCATACTGACAAGGGATTAGCATTTTATTAGGAAAATAATTAAACTACATGAAAGACCGAATTGATTACTGTTTATTTTAACCAGGTTAAATTAAGCAGGAAAGAATAGTGACAAGAAAGTGTACTGTTGTACCAAACTGGAGATACCTTTTTAAAGAAAATTATTTATGAGAAAGAAAATGCTTAATGAGAGCTGACCTGAAAATTATGGAGAAATTCAGCAGAGTAGATGTAGAAAGCCCATGCTCACTTCTGGGGAAATCCCAACTAGAAATCATACATACAGAAACTTTTGATGTATAAGCATGTAGCATTAACCTTCTGATTCAAATGGCATCTTTACATACCATAACATTTTATATATGAATTCATCCAAATATCACAAATCCACATCTGCTCCGTCTCTGCTCAACTTCTCTGCTAATTAAAAAAATGAAGCCTGCAGTCTATTTGCCAAATATGCACATTGCACGGGGACAGTCATAGCTCTTCTTTACCCACAGGCACAAGATTTAGTTTCCCCACTATTTATGCAAACACACATTTATCTCTACTTGCATTAAATGAAGATAGGTCTATGCTTTAACAGGCATTGGTAGTGGTTAAAAAAAAGGACTGTTATCATTTTTAGATATTGTAACAGCCAAAACTTTGAATAGTGAGATAAGCCATTAGCACTCTTTGGAATACCACAGCATTAATTGAATTAATTGTGATGAATGGTAACATCTAGTTGTTTTCACCAACTAATTCCTGAAGGAAAGGAGCGAATAGCATAATTAAAGGTTTTGACATCAAGGGACTACTGAAACTATTTCATAAACTTTAGCTAATAAGTGATTTAAATTTCTGCTTTTTTGGAATTCCTTCCAAGTGGCCAGGAGGTAGTTGGGTTTTGTGAATTATGTACTAAGAAATATGATTAAAATGAACTCCTTTTTGCAGAAAGTCAGGAGACACTCTGTTTAACCAGGGTGGAGAATTTGAAGAATATTAGTTCTTAATGGGCTGAAAGAAATGCACACAAAAGAAAAAGAATGCGAGTGCTGAAAATCTGAAACAAAAACAGGATTTGCTGGAGAAATCCAACAGGTTCTGCAGCATCGGCGGACAGAAAACATTACATAACATTTTGGCCCACTAGCCCCTCGTCAGAAGGGCCTTCAGTACATTCCTTAGTGGGCTGCTGCTATCAGTTTAAGTTAGCCCGACTTTTGATTTTTGGTTGCTACAGGTATGTTGGCAATGGTTAGCAAAGAGAATGGGTGAAAATATTCAATGACGATATTCTGTTTGTTCTCCTGGGTAACAAATGGCAGAATAAGGTCATTATTGTGAGGTCAGGAAGTAATCCTTCTACACTCTTCAGTGTCTTTAAAGCATGTTCCAAGGTGTCAGACTGATTCAGATCTACAAATTATGAGAACTGGTAAACAATTTCTGACTTGACTAAGAATGCCAAGGTACCTAAGGTTTTAGATTTCTAGCTCGGGTTGTGGATGTTGTGGTTGGCTGGCTTGCTGAGCTGGTTTGTTATTCATAACCCTGCTGGGTAACATCATCAGTGCAGCCTCCGATGAAGTGCTGTTGTGTTTTCCCCCCGGTACTTAAACACTGGTGTCCATTGAGTTGGATTACCTCACTTCGAGTTTTTCTTTGCAATGGAGTGTATATAAACTCGATCTCTATGTGTTTGTTGATGGCTTTCTTCATGGAGTACCAGGCTTCCAGGAACACCTGTGCTTGAAAACACCAAGATCCTGGGACAAGCAAAGCAGAGACAAGCATTGGAATTCCTAGAAGCCAAGTACTCCACAAAGAAAGCCATCAACAAACATATAGAGCTGGACACCATATCCACTCCATTACAAAGGAAAACCAAGGTGAGACAGTCCAACTCAACAGACTCCAGAGTTTAAATGACAGGCAGGAAAACACAATGGCACTTCATCGGAGGCTCTGCTGATGATGTTATCCAGCAGGTTAATGAAAAGTCTGTGGAACAACAAACCAGCTCAGCGAGCCAACCAACAACAATGCCAAAGTATATTGGCCAGGACCTGTGCACTCTAATAGAAAAGTCATATTACGTAATGGGAAATTACTGTCGTAAGTGTTACTGAAAATAGTAAAAAAAAACACGTTATATTGAAGCTATATTAAAGTTCTCTACTACCTAATGATTACGTGCTCTAAGTCTCGTCCAACAACAAACATTGAACATGGCAAATTCGAACAGAACTTTCATATCTATTCTCCCTCGGCCTCTCAGTGCAGCCTAAACTCTGTGGCTGGAACTTAATGATGTTGATCCCAAATAGCACAGACATGTAAAGGATGTGATTTTGTTCGCCCTAAAGCTGCATGCTGCTTTTTCCTTGTTCATACAAGCTGGGAGTGGAGGCTATGCACTGGGTGATGCTCTGCTCTACCAAATACTAATAGGTGCAGCTTTGGTACAGCCTTGCAAGAGGGCCAGAATGAGGCAATAAGAACCAGTGGCAAGTTTTCCAAATCTGAGAAGGCTAACACAAAAGGGGCCACTCCGACAGTGAAATAAATTGAGGGCGTGGCCTGAGAAGATCCAACATGTTTTAAGCACAAAAAGGATAGTGTGGCCTTTTGTATGATCACTTTCCTCTATTTCAAATTCATCCAGATCCATTTTCTGTACAATATCCATATGATATCTAATTGAAACTTTGGGCATAGCTACTTCTTCTAGCCACTATCCTAAAAAAACTCAGCAAATCTGACAGCAACAGCTCCCAAGATGAATTATTCTTGACTCAAAATATTAAAGCGATTTCTCTGTCCAAGGATGTGCTAAGCTTCTTCAGCACTTTCTATTTATATTAATCTACTCATAAAGAGTTGCCACACATTCTTCATGGTATAGGTGTAAACTCATTCACTTTTGCTTCAGAATGCATTGCAGCAAGCTGAAGATCTATGAACCTGAAAAAGATCAAATGAAGCCAATGATAGAAAGGGAAAGGATGATGCAGGAGATGTTCCTGATGGTGGGTGTGCCCAGAACTAGGGGTCACAGTATGAGAATTCGAGGTAGATTATTTAGGACAGAGATGAGGAGACATTTCTTCACCCAGAGAGTGGTGAGCCTGTGAAATTCATTACCACAGGAAGTAGTTAATGCCAAAACATTGAATATATTCAAGACGGGATTAGATATAGTACTTGGGGCAAATGGGATCAAAGGTCATGGAGAGAAAGCAGGATTAGGCTATTGAGTTGGATAACCAGCTACGATTGTTAAGAATGGCAGAGCAGGCTCAGAGGGCTGAATGGCCTCCTCCTGCTCCTATCTTCTATGTTTTTGTATTAGTGAGCCTTGTCTTGTATTCAGTGTCCACTCACATGCACTTTACAGCAGGATAGGAAACAGCAGTAGCCGTGCTCTGCTGTGCTATGCTAACAGTTACTCACTGTACACATCAAACCTGAGACCTTCTAAGTCTAAATAGACCAGGTCCACATAGAATAATTCATCACAGGAGGCCATTTGGTCCACCATGCCTGTGTTACCTCTTTGAAATAAATTTCCCACTCCCTACCTCTTTTCCCATTGTTAAAACATCACTTTTTATTTTGAAGCAAGTTAACAAATGGTAACACCAATTCTTAATCACCTGCTGGAGTTGGAGATAGTTCAACTATATCTATGTTGAAATAGTACAACTCTGCCGTTATTGCAACAATTTGTGTGTAATTTAGGCTTCAGGTCCACCACGGAGTGAATACAACTCCATGAACTTCTACAGAACAGTGTATGAGGGAAGAAGCCTGAAGCCGTAGATGCTGTACCGTTCTTGCAAATGCCAGCCCAATGATATCATTTTGATCTATGTCACTGGATCCCACTCGCGTTTGATTGACTGAACTGCCAGCACTTATCGTGCTGCTTATAAATTAATGAGGTGGAAGGTTAAGTATGAGATTTAGCAGTTAGGTACATCTTAAAGTCAGTTTTTATCAGTGAAAGGGGAAGTGGAATTTTTATTGCTTGTAATTGGTATGCACAATTTAAATGGTCATGACATCCTGATTCTAACCTACTCTAATCAAGGCATGCTTGAGGAAGGTAAGTTAGTTTCACACAGGTTGCAGACCAGCACCTGCAAAATAGGTCAACCAGTGTGGAGAGAAATACCTGACAGATGACTGTACCATTTCCAAGATCTGGGTTGCAATGTAGAAAAAAAGCTTCCGCGTTTTCTCCTTCACAGATGCTGCCGGATCTGCTAAGCTTTTCCAACAACTTTGTTTTTTGTTGTTGGTGTGCTGGAAAAAAAAACTTACCTTACAATATCATACATTCCCTTCAATATTTCCCTCAGCTATTACATAAAACTCTGCTCCAATCACTCCAGGTGTGTTTCTACATACTCTCTGCATCTATGAAGCTGCAGGACATGATTATCAAAAGAATGAAGACACAGGCCCTTCACTATAGATTATTTTGCTAACAGCCAAACACACAACATCTGATGTTATTTTCTATGCAGGCATATAGTATATTCTGTTTCTGTTTCTGATCCAGTGTAAGGTATCCCAAAAACATCACATTCTCTGATTCATTATATTATTGATATTTTGTTCCATTTACTAACCTCTCCACTTGCTCACACTTGCTTCTTCCTATTCTCTGCAATCACGTTATTATAAAATGACTTTTGCATTTTCCTAACCTTTTACAGGCCACACATTAACCCATTTCTAGACCTTCCTGTCAGGGATGTTGCACATAATAAAAGCTGGAGTACAAGGATGGATGGAAGTAGAGCTTCATTGTAAATTCAGTGTTTGATATTGCCTTTGGCAACGTTAGCAAAAGGATGATAATGTGGATGATGAGGCCAAAACTGACAAGATGTTTGGGCTTATGTCTTCCTTTCTCTTCTCTACTTAATTCCTTGCAGGACACACACCTTACACATATTGTACAGCAACCTGATGTTGCATAACACTGGCTAGCCTTGTTTGTATATTCTAACACTTAACACTGCCTTTTTTCTTCCTAGATTCTTTTGATAATCAGGCTCTGCAGCTTCATTGATAGAGACAGTGTGTCGAAATACCTGAGTGGACATTTTGTTAAAAGGAAGGGTCACTGGACCCGAAACGTTAACTCTGTTTCTTTTCATTCACAGAAACTGCCAGATCTGCTGAGCTTTTCCAGCAACTTCCGTTTTTGTTCCTGATTTACAGCATCCACATTTCTTTCGGTTTTTACTCTTCTCTTATTACTCTAAGGGTTATTAAGTGGTGGACTATGAAAGTTCCAGCTAAAGATGCCCAGTTTTTGTGTCATAGGAATAGTTTGGTATTTACCAGTAACATTACAGGTTATTTCACCTAAGACTGGTTAACGCCATAAACATGAGTTAAGGGATAATGTTATATCCTGAGTAATACAAAATTAGATCTAAACTAACTCATGGCTGTAGAGTGATTTTAGCCCAATGGCCCACAGATATGCACAATGTTACTGAAATATTGATAAGAAGGGAATATTATAATGAGGGTAAACAAGATAGACACATACAAAATATCTTTGTATTGTTTTCAGCATCTAGAAAGGTAAATAGTAAATAATATAAACATCAGCCCCTCAGAAGCAAGAAAGGGAGAAACGGTTATGTAGAATGAAGAAATAGAAGAGGCACTGAACAAATATTTTGTCTGCGTTTACAGCAGTAGACAGGAGTTCATTCCAGAAATAGACTGTAACCTAAGAAGTAAAAGAAAGAGTAAGGAGATTAAGAATATTTGCATCAAGAGAAAAAAAGGTCCTGGAGCAGCTCAAGGGACTAAAATCCAACAAACCCTTGGAATCCAATGGCCTACATCACTGGGTTCTAAAGGAAATAGCTGTAACACTGGTGGATGATGTGCTATTATTTTCTAAGCTTCCACTGATCTGGGAATAGGCCCATCAAATTTGAAGCTGAGAAATGTTATACTATTCTTCAAGAAGTGCGGACAAAAGGCCAGCAGTAACTGTATTCTATCATTTGAATAGAACAGATGAAACCAATGAGATATCTGCATCAGTATCGTGTCCACAACATTTTTTTACTCATTCACAGAATGTGGGTGCCCCTGGCTAGGCAAACATTAACTGCCCATCCAATTCTTTTCATGATATTTTCTTTGTTGAGTCTGCGTAATGTTCAACTACTTTTCCTTAAGTAGATGTCATAAATCGTTAGTATATTTACAATGGCAGAGAAGTTGCTATTGAGTTTAAGAATTGAATTTAAGAGCTGTGAGGTTATGCTGCAGCTCTACAAAAGTCTGGTTTGACCTCACATGGAATATTGTGCTCAGTCCTGGTTGCCAGTAACATTACAGGTTATTTCACCTAAGACTGGTGAAAGATGTGGAAGCTTCAGAGAGACTGCAGAGGAGATTTACCAGGATGCTGCCTGGGCTGGAGGACAGGTCTTATGAGGAAAGGCTGAGGGAGCTTGGGTTTTTTTCACTGGAGCAAAGAAGGATGAGAGATGACTTGATAGAGGTGTACAAGATAATGAGAGGCATAGATAGAATGGATAGTCAGAGACTTTTTTCCCGGGGTGGAAATGACTATTACAAGGGGGCATAATTTTAAGGTGTTTGGAGAAATGTAGAGGGAAGATTTCAGAGGTAGTTTGTTTATGCAGATAGTGGTCGGTGTGTGGAATGCGTCGCCGGCAGTGCTAGTTGAGTCAGATACTTTAGAGATGTTTAAGCGACCATTGGATAGGCACATGAAGAATAGTAAAATATAGGGTATGCAGGGTAGTTTGATCTTAGTAGGATAATAGGTTGACACAACATTGTGGGCCGAAGGGCCTCCACTGTGCTGTACTGTTCTATGTTCTATGTTCTCAGTTCTAAACCTACTGAGAGTGAGACGTTCAGTGTGACAGAGACAATGTGTTCAATGTGATCGTATGCAAATGCACAAAATCACATCAATAGGTGACTTGTCCAACAGCTCAGTAGTTTTTCCCTCCTCTCTTGAGGTAAAGTATTCATATTAAATATTCTAGAAACTTTACAATGCTGATCATTGTACTAAAGCTATAGGAACAGCAGTTGCAACTAATCGACATAAAATTCCAAATAAACAAAATAAATTTGAATAATTTTAAATATCACAATCCAAAAAGCATTTAAACAATTTCATGTTGTAAAGTTTAGTCTTACTGCAAAGTTCATTGACGTCATTAAAAGAAAAGTTGATATTTATACTAAAATCCATACTTAGTTATGCTAAAAAATTAAGATGATTGTATCATTCAACTTATTTTGTTATGTAAAGCTTACTAGTAAATATTAAGATATAGACTTATTTTGATATGGCACAGGAGCTTCTTAACAGAAAAGCCTCTACAGTGGTGAAAATGTTCCTTCAAATCTATAGAGCTTATTAAACATTTTGTAGAAAAGAAACAGACACATTCCCAGCTGTTTACTTCATTGGAATGTTCCATGCTGGGAGCCACATACTGTGCAACTATTGCAGCTTCATTATTTTGGAAGTAGGCAGGAAGAACGTATCTTGACCAATGAATTTTAAAGAGAATTTCTTTTTCATGCCTTAAGCAAGTGCATTAATTTCAAAATAATTTATGCAATTGTAATTATATCAATCTTTTTGAACAAGAAACTTTTGACAATTCCCTTTTCTTTTGTCTTTTGTAACTTATTGAATCCTGATCTGAGTCCAATCTCGCCACTTGTGAAACAGAAGGGGATTTCATATTGAATTAAACTTGGCAGTGTTTATAACTCTCTGCAGTCTATCTGAATTATCTGATGCTTTTATTCATTTCTGTTGCATGAGATTTGGATGAAAGTGAAGCTGAGTAAAAAGGTCTGACCCAAACTGAGCAGCTTTACTCGTGAAGAGTGGCAGATGTTTTCTGTAGCAATCTGTGACAGGAAATTATCTTAGATTATTGACGCCTCATGCTGTGACTGTCACAAAAATCAGAATTTTCTTTTGTTTAACTGCCATTTGTGCTGGGTATATTTCCCTTTAGCGACTTCTACATTAGCAATAGGCAGCATGTTGATGCCTTTGCTACATTTCTATTTTATTAATTGTGTATCACACATAGGCATTCCTGGCTGAGCCATGGTTTATTGCCCATCCCTAGTTGTCCTTGAGAAGATGGTGGTGAGCTGCCTTCTTAAAGCACTGCAGATCACCTGCTGCGGGTTGACCCACAATGCCATTTGGGAAGGAATTCCAGGATTTTGGCTCAGCAACAGTGAAGGAATGGCAATATATTTCCAAGCCAGGATGGTGAGTGGCTTGGAAGAGAACTTGCAGGTGTTGGTGTTCCCATGTATCTGCTGCCCTTGTCCTTCAAGGTGAAACTAGTTGTGGGCTTGGAACACGTTTTCTAAGGATCTTTGGCAAATTTTAACAGCGTTCCTTGTGAATTGCACATGCTGCTGCTACTGTCCGTTCGTGGCAGAGGGAATGAATGCTTGTGGATGTGGGACCAATCGAGTCATCTGCTATGCCCAAAATGGTGTCAAGCTTGTGTGTTGTTGGAGATGCACTCATCTAGGCTAGTGGAGGGTATTCCATCACAATCCTGACTTGTGCCTGTAGATGGTAAACAAACTTTGGAGAGTTACTCACTGCAAAATTCCTAGTCTCTGACCTGGCCTTGTAGCCTTGTGTTTATATACTGAGTCGAGTTGAGTTTCTGGTCAATGATAACACCTAGGATGTTGATAAAAGTTTGCATGTTTTACCTTGGTTGCTCAGTTGAATATTATACCAAAAGAAGGCATACACCCAGATATCTGAAGTGACAACATTATCTGTCATAATAAAAAAAAAGAGGGTTGATAGGCTGGATTTTCCTGTTGTCTTCAATACTCGAATGCTGGGATCAGATGGGTCTCAAACCTACACTTGTCAGCAATAAAGGCCACTCAGCCACCTTCAAGCTTGTCATCTTATTCCAGATAATTCACAGGCTTTTAACATTGCAGGCCCAATCAGAAGCTTTGGTAGCCCTGATGTGAGTGTGGGCTGGTTTTCAGGCAAGTCAGTGATTTCAAACTCAGAAATTGCTGCACAAGCCCAGCAAGCCTGGAAGCATCTGTGGAGAGAAATCAAAATTAATGTTTTGGGTCCAGTGTCCCTTCTTCTGAAGCAATTCCTGCCTATGTTTCAGATTTCTGGCAACCACAGTTCTCGTTGCATGATGAAGTATGGCCAGCTCTCACCACCAGGGTGCACTGCCAATGACTGCTCTGACATGGGAGAAAGTCTTTTGCTGCTTCCGTTCCTATTTTAGATCCCTTTATAGGCCCTATCTTTGGTGGGATATCAACTGAAGATGGACGTAGAAGGAGAGGGGAGAATGACAAACCTGGGAGCATTGGCCAACTGAGATGGGGCATGTGGAGCAGCCAGTACAAGGGGAATTCACTGCCACATTCTCCTCATAGGAATGTGGAGTGCACAGGAGGTCCAGAATTTTCAGCCCTGACTGGGGATGAGTGAGGTATGAAACTGCTGCCAGCTCTGTATTTTCTGGGACAGGGTGGCAGAGCTGTGCAGGTTTTTGGAAAGGGACCTAAGGGCTGTAGAAGTGGGAGTTCACCCTCTTCTCATGACTATGATTCTTTGAATTCTTTTACTACTGGCTCTTTCTAGGGAACAACGTGTGACCTATGCGGCATCTCTCAATCATGGACAACAAATGCATCAGGACAGTCTCTGATACCATCAGTGCAGGATTCTGGAGGAATATTGGAGAGGGAGCATGAGGTATGTGGCCAGGCCAGTGGCTCCAGCTTGAATGTGGCGGTTGTGGAAGTGGCGGCGACGGTGGAGGGGGGCCGTAACCAAGACCCCTGAGCCTCTTACATCGCCCCGGCCAATGCCAAACAGGAAATGGAAGAGAGGTGGAGGGTAACAAAAAGAAGAGGGAGACATGAATTCTATTGCAGTAAAATCTTGAATTGTATTCAGTGTTTCAGGTTGGTGCATAATAACACTTTGCATTTTGTACGCGAAGAAACACTTTTCACTGTATTTTTATATACATGCGACAATAAATCAAAATCTAATCTGCTCTTACCTAAGATTTTACCAGTTCACTTTGTTCTGCAAGATGAGGTCAGTGTGCAGGCTAGGCTGTTTGACTCGGGAACATAACTGTCTTCTCCAAGTGTTGGGCACTATTGATTGTGCACTCGTGGCACTGAGAGGGCTATACTGCATTGCGGGAATTCACCACCAGCAAGGTGTTCCATTTGCTTAATGCTCAGGATATCTGTGATCACCATTACCACTTCCTGGAGGTGTGTGTCCACTGCTCTGGCAGCTGCAATGACTCACTCTCTGGGCCACTCTCGTGTTTGAGGGCTGAGAAGTCTTACAAGGCTGGCTACTGGGGGATAAGTGCTACTCGCTGCAACTATGGCTCATTATAGCATTCCGCAACCCTACGACTGATGTGGAACACAAAGCCAATGCCATTGATGTTTTGATCAGGATCGTGGTGGAGCGGGCGATGGGTCGACTGCTTGGGCTGGTCTTCCGGGCGTCCTCCATAAATACAAATGTGCTGCATTATCCTGGTGTGCAGTGCTCTATACACTTGGAGCTAGCAATGAGGTGATACATTGGATCCTGAGGAGCCAGGGAATCAGGAGCAAACCGCCAAGGAGGAGAAAGTTACTGTTGTCCATGACAGAAATCTGCTGTGTCAAATGCTACCAGCCAGACAGAACCTCATTGACAGCTGACGACAAATATTTCATTGGTCTGGTGCAGAAATCTGATTTGTATTATGGCAATAAACTTCAGCTTCTATTTTTTTTCATGTTTATTTTTGCTTTCTGCAATAAACTGCTTCAGTCGATATTTATCTGACGGTTTCTGTGTATATGAGGTTTCCAACTGTCCAATATCAAGATATAAAATGGGCACTGGGCACAGACATGGGGAGAGAACATGTCCAGCCTCATGGTGAAAAGCCCTCCAGAATACCCTCCTAGCCCAATTAAGGCTCAGCCAAGAGAAAAGTAAGATTCAGCACAGTAACTCTGATTCTCTCCCCCATAGATGCTGCCAGGCCTGCTGAGAATTGCCCACATCTTTGGTTTTTATTTGTGCAACTGTAATATTTTTTAAATGCCCTGAATTCTACTCTGGGAAGAGGAAAGGGCCGATAAATTAAAATTTAATCCGGTAACATGCGCATTGTTCTGACTGTGCAATGGTTGATTGACTGCCCTGTGGGGAATGGAATGCTGGGCCCATCCATCTAGATTTGTAAAGTCAATGTTGAAAGGAAGCAGGATAACCTGAGAGAAGTTTATCAAAATTGGCCGAGGAATTAAAAAATGATTGGTCGTAAATTGTATACAATCTAAACTATATGTGTAAATAGGAGTAGACAGTGAGGAATGTTTTTCCAAATGATGTTTCTTTTAGGTGCAACTTCACATGAGAGCCAATTTCTTGCCACAGATGCCTGGGAAACACCCATGGTGCCATCTTGAAGCAAACATCCAGCTCCTTTGGTGTACTAATTGAGTGATTAATGCCATCCCTAAGATTGAGTGCCACAGACACCTGAAAGTAAGAGTTAGAAAAGGTGCACAAGCCAAGATTAGTCTCTCTGGCTTCTGGTTAATTAAACAGTGGTCTCTAACTGGTTGACTGGCCCCAGGCGGAGAGCTGAAGTTTCTCAGAGGGTATTTATTTATCTCAATGTGAAATCGGGAGGAGTAAGAGGAATGGCAAAACTATGAGTTCTGCCTTTTACCTCCCCTTTCATTTTAGTGCTCAGGAATTAGCTGTGAGGTATCGAAATCAGAGTCAGTAGAGTTTCAGAAGATGACTAGCAGCTGCACAAGGATACTCAATTGCCAGCCACACTTTGTCAGTATTACCTATGCCAAGGCCCAAGTCCTCCATCTTTGGGCTCACTTCACATCAATTTTTAGGCACATGACCGAGCTCCTGGCTTCCATTATGAAAATATACGCAGTTGTATTCATAAGTATTTGGTGCAGAGACATTGAACTAGATCTTACAACAACAGAAGTGAGGCAGAACAGTGGCCTAGTGGCCAGCACTGCAGGCTGACAGCACCAGGGACCCAGGTTTGATTCCAGCCTTGGGTGACTGTCTGTATGGAGTTTTTCCTGGTTTTTGTACATTATCCTTGTTCGTCTGTGGTTTTGGTTAAATTATCCTGTCGCGTCTGGGAATGTGCAGGCCAGGTAGATGAGCCATAATAGATGTAGGAATATAAATAGAGTGAGGGCCTCGGTAAGGGTGGGATGCTCTTCAGAGGGTCAGTGCAGACTTGAGGGGCCCAATGTTGTCTTTCAAAGATTCCATGAAATCAATGCATTTCTACATTAAAACTGGCACAGTGTAGAATTGACATTCTTATAGGCACTCTGTTATCTGACTATTGATCCAGATACTGGCAGGTTAGATTGTTTTCAAACAGTTTCCGGAACTCTTTAATATCTGTCATTTCTCCCCATCAGAGAATGGCTCAAGTTGTAATTGCCTGTTCTCTATAAAGCCCTTGAATCCTAAACCTGAGCCTAACCTCTGGGAATGCTATATATGGGGAGTCCTAATTTGTTCCTGGTCTGGCCACAGCATCACAATTGCTCTCCTATGTCCAGGCTGGGAAGGCAGGAAGTTAGTTATTTGGAGAAGAACTCCCAGCCTCTGATCTAGAATCACAGAATCCCAACAATGAAGAAACAGTCCATTCAGCCCATCAAGTCCACACTGACCCTCTGAGCATCCTACTCAGAACCCACACCCTACCTTATCCCTGTGACCCTGCATTCCCTGTGGCTAATCCACCTAGCCTATGCACCCCTGAACACAATGCGCAATTGAACATGGCCAATCAACCTAACCTGCACATTTTTGGGAGGAAACCAGAGCACCCCGTGGAAACCTGCACAGACGCGGGGAGAATGTGCAAACTACATACAGACAGTCGCCCGAGGGTAGATTCGAACCCAGGTTTCTGACGTTTTGAGACAGCAGTGCTGACCACTGAGCCTCTGTGCCACCCTGTTCTGTTCTTATAGCCACAGTTTTCTATAGCTGTACCAGTTCCATTTCTAATCTCTGAAGGAGATTGTTGGCAAATAGAGTTTAATTTGGGAAGAATATTAATGTTTTTCATTTTGAAAGGGAAGACAAAAGAATTAAATGTTATCTAAATGGAGAAACACCAGAGAAAGCTGCAACACAAAGGGGACCTGGGGGTATTTGTGCATGATACAGAGAAAGCTAGCACACAGGAGCAGCAGATAATCAGGAAGACTAATGGAATGTTGGCCCTTATTTCAAGAGGGTTAGAGTATATGTGAAGTGAAGTCTTAACACAACTGTACAAGGTGCTGGTGAGACTGCATCTGGAGTAATGTGAGCAGTTTTGGTCCCTTTATTTAAGGAAAAATATAATTTCATTGCAGGTAGTTCAAAGAAGGCTCACTATGATGATGCCTGGTATGGAGGAATTGTCTTATAAACAATGATTAAATAGGTAGGGACTCTGTTCACAGGAGTTTGGGAGAATGAGAGATGATCACAGTAAAATCTGTGAGATTCTTAGTGGCCTTGACAGGGCAAATCATGGGAGGATATTTCCCCTCATTGGAGAATTTAAGACCAAAGGGCATGGTCACAGAATAAATGGCATAAACCTAAAACTGAGATGAGGAAGAATTTTTTCTCTCAGAGTGTTAAGTGCCTTTGGAACTCCATGCCACAGAGAGCTGTCGGGACAGAGTCCTTGTGTCTATTTAAAGTTAAGGGAGATAGATTCTTGATCAGTCAAGGGTTACATGGAAAGTGCAAGCAAGTGGACATCACTGATTTGCCAGATGACCTGCAAATATATTGTTACCTTTTTCAGTGTCACTGGGTCAAAATCCTGGAAATGTCTCCCTTACGGCACTGTGGGTCTACCTACGGAAAATAGAATGCAATACTCCAAGATGGCAATTTCCCACTACCCTCTCAAAGGCAACTAGTGATAGGCAATCATTTCTGGTCATCCAGTCATGCTCACAATCCATGACGAAATAAAATAATTGAAACTAGTACATATTCACATAGTGCAAAATGAAAGCATAGTTGATGTGAAAAGTTGCCATGATAAATTGATATAACATTGCTTTCTGCAAGTTGTGTTTCTTAAACATCATCTGTTTCTGAGATTCCCACACAGCTTTGTGCTGTTAAGCTGCGAGAGGCAATAATTGTTGCTGCACCAAGCCTATTAAGGGTAAAATCTCCTTTTATAGAACTTTTCCTTGTCAGTGGTATATTGATAACCTACAATATGTTTTTTTTTCTTTAATAATCAGCACTAACTACAGATCTCAAAAGAAATTCAGAACTCACACTTCACTGGATATATACATGCCCTGCATCTTCAGCATGATTGGTAAGCCACATACATTCAGAGCACAACATTCCATCAGGGACTTGCTGCATGGATGATGCCGCTGTGAGGGTTTCAAAATAGCTTAATACTTTATTGCTAATGCTACATTTATCTGATGGTGTATAAAAGCCCCACATTTATGATATACATCAACAATAAATAGCCCAGGTCAGACAATAATCAACATCTCAGTCACATTTTATACATTTTTTTATTTATAGCTTACATAAATATATTATGAACCAGAACTGCACTGTACATTGATTTACCTTTTAATTTTCTCAACCTAAAAGGATCCCGTCTGAGCGCAATGCAGTGATGAATAGGCAACAAAGTAACTCTCAATTAAAACATCTCACATATGTTATACATACAGATTATCACTACTATGCCCCTCAGTATATTAAGATTCCTGTACGATGTGGATTGTCAGCACTGAACAGTAGGAGAAACAACATTTAACATTGTGGCAAAGACCATTAGTGTTTCAGCATCCAATTATGAAGTGTGCATGCAGACAATGTAAATTGTGTCCATTTTCCTCATCAGAATGATGAAGATTGAACATGTAACTACAATCGAGATTTCCAAGAACAATGTACAATGTACCACCAAACACTTAACAATTGCTCTGCCAACCCAATTAACTGATGTTTTCAGTTGACTCACAGTTCATCACAGCTACCAGCATATGTTGTTGAACATATTGTTAAAAAAAATCACAGTGGGCCAAACATGGCCTTTTTAGATGAATTAGTCATTCTAAGCAGAGTTTCTGGGGTGCTGTGGAATGTTGATCTTACGGCAATGTGCTTTTCTCTTGCAAGTCTAGTGCACAATTTTCATATGCTATGCAAAAGGGCAAATGTCTTAGCAGGAACAGATTGCACACTTATTCTAACATGACACAATCTCACAGTGTCATGCTTTGATCAGCATCTAGCTGATTTGTAAAATGTCTAAATATATAGTGTGATCCCATCTATTATTAATAGGTAGAAATAAATCATTGGTTACAAGCCTGAGGCTTCCTCAAAAGTTCCCATGTGCTTGCGAAGCCCTTGTTGGAGTTTAAACAACTATTTCAAGTCTTGTTTCCACCTATTACAGATTTTAGTTTGCAAGTATATGCTAGGTGACTTTCCTGGCAGACTTCACCAAGGTCTCTCTCTCTCTGATATACAGAGTTTATAGTCTTAATTCACACATTCTATTACAAAGCTTTTCTTTTGCATCACAGTCTACAATCTTTGTTTGATTTCACATATGCATATGCGTGTAGGTGTTCTTTTAAATCCTGGGAAGCATTGTTCTTGCTGTGGGTCTAGCATCCTTCTTCCATCTACTTCCCTATCACCTTAAAAGTTCTTAAACAGTCTGTGAAGCTCAATAAGCATTATAATTTACATTCTTAAATAGGTTCCCACTGAATTGGTTACATATCCCATTACATGTAGTTGCTGCATGCTTACAGAAAGTGCTCATTGCCAAAGTTGCCTATTCTAAGACTGTTAGAATGTGTTTAAGTATCTCATTGGCTTACTTCACACCAGGTTACAAAATAATGACTGGTATTTTGTTTACAAAGTTTCCTTTATTTCACATATCATGGCTTGTAATATCAGTCGAATGGCAGAAAACACTATCAGGAAATCAATGTATTTTCTGAAAAGTTAGGCAATGATTTCATCGAAAACATCAGTCACTCCCAAATGAATGCATCTATAATAAATTTAGTTAGACTAAAGCATCACTCAAACTTCAATCGATGAGAACCAACAAAGATCAGAAGCAAAAACAGAAGTTGCTGGAAAAGCTCAGCAGGTCTGGCAGCATCTGTAAAGAAATAAATCAGGGTTAACGTTTCAGATCCAGTGACCCTTCGTCAAAACGAAAGATCAGAAACATTTGGTAAAATAGACCAACATGACAGGCTGTTACCACCTGTTATCCTGGAACCAACACAAGTTATTAATGAAGAGCCATGGGCTTTACAACCAAAACACTAATTTTTGGAGCATAATTATAAGTTATACATTCCAATTGTTCAATTACAGCTTACAGTCATGTTTGCACAAAATAAAAATTTAAAAAATTAAATTAAGCATTATTTTAAACAATATAAATTGAAAACATTTTGTTCCAAAGTGAATTACTAGATAATTTTAATTAAACAATTTTGCATTTTTTTGCTAGTAACTAATAATGGTAGAAAATAATTGAGAAATGTATTTTTTGATTGTAGAATCATATATCCACTGACATGGTTGATATTTTCAATGCCAGGGGAGGTAATGGTCTTGTGGTATTATCGCTGGACTGTTAATCCAGAAACCCAGATAATGTTCTGGGAACCTGGGTTTGAATCCCACCATGGCATATGGTGGAATTTGAATTCAATAAATACTATAATTGAGAATCTAATGATGAGCATGAATCCATTGTCAATTGTCAGCGAAAACCCATCTGGTTCACCAATGCCTTTTTGGAATGGAAACTGCCACCCTTATCTGGTTTGGCCTACATGTGATTCCAGACCCACAGCAATGTGGTTGGCTCTGAAATGCCCTCTGGGCAGTTAGGGATGTGTAATGTATGCTGCCGAGCCAGTGATGCCCTCATTAAATAAAAATAGCATGTATATTTAGCATTAGCTGGCTTCCATTCCTTGTAGTTTGCCGCTGAGTCAATTTATGTTTAAATCCAAATCTAAGCGCTTAATCTCGACTGACATTTCAGTTCAAGACTTCAGAGTAAACATTGCAACCAGATCACAATTTGTCATCTTGACTAAGCCCATGGTACAATCTGAATAAATACAGCTAAGTTTTAAAAAACATCACAATTCTCAGCAATTACCTTATCATTCTACATACAAAATGGCGTAATATTTTCACTGTTATGACTATGACTGGAGATAGTTGCTGGTAACCTAGTTACTCCAAAGAGTCGTAAAACTATAATGTTTTCTTTCAATCATCAAAAGGGAAATCTGTTTCTCTTTTTGAACTACTATCCAGAATGAAAGAGACTTTCATCAAGTTCCATAATGGGCTGAACATAATTTGTTTATTACAAGACAAGGGTCATTCAGAGAAAATGTGGCAACACTAGCTAACATCTAAGCTATACTCTGGAATTTGAATAATATACCATTTTAAACACTGACCAAATAAACAAAACCTAAAAGACAACAAAGACTGAAAGATTTTTTTTAAGAAAATATATCTTAATTGGGCGATGATCTGAGAAACAAGGAACAGAATTTGATGAATTCTCACTGTGTATGGGGTTTCTTGTTGATGAAATTGAAATTGGACTATCTACCTCCTGAGTTCATTTCCACTATCCTGACAGCAGTCTACATCCCACTCCATGCAGTAGCGAAGGGTACATTTGACGAAGTATACAACTCTACATACAGTCTTGGGGCAGAGTACCCTGAGCCCTTGTTCATCGTAGCCTGTGGCTTCAACAAGTCCAACGTCAAGAAGGTTCTACCAGAATACCATCAATGTTTCTCCTGTCCCACCAGAGTTCTGAATATTCTTGACCATTGGTATACAACCATCAAAGATGCCTACTGCTCCATTCCCCCGTGCACATTTTGGAAAATCAAATCAAAACACTGTCCTTCTCTTCCTGGCTTACAAACCGAAATTAAAGTGTGAGGATCCAGTGCAAAATAGTGCAGTGTTGGTCTGAGGTAACAGAAAGACTTCTACAGGATTACTTAGAATTGTGGGCTTGTCAGTTTTCAAGAACTAAGCAGCCGACCTAAATGACAATGCCACTACCATGCCAGACTTCATTAGTAAGTATGTAGAAGACTGCATGCTGAAGAAGCTAATTTGAATGCTCCCCAACCAGAAACCATGCATGGACCGGGGGATCCTCTCTGCATTGAAGTCCATGTCTGAGGCGTATAAGTAGGGAAAATCTGACCTATGCAGGAAATTCAGGTGTGACCTTTGTAAGGCCATCTGTGATGCCAAGAGACAGTACCAAACTAAGCCGGAGACCCAGAGACCCTTGTTGCAAGGCTCACACAACACAACAGGCAACAAAATAAAGTTAAACAGAATTATGGACAACAGTACATCCCGACCTGAAAAGCCCAATGCATTGTTTGCTTGCTTTGAACAGGAGGTCAGTCAAACAACATCACCTATCTCAGCAGCCTCTGTACCCATTGGTCACCACCACAGATGTTAGATTGGCCTTCCTGAGAGTGAACCTGTGGAAAACAACTGGCCCGGATGGAATCTTTGGCTGTGCATTCAGATCGTGAGTAGACCAGCTGGCAGGAGTGTCCACAGGTCTTCAACCACTCTTCACCATGATCTGAAGCCCCCATCTGCTTCAAGAAGACCATCATCCCAGTACCAAAGAAATATCATGCAATGTGCATGAATGATTATTGCCTGATGGCTCTGACTTCCATAATTATGAAGTGCTTCAAGAGATTAGTCATGGATTGCATCAACTCCAGCCTACCAAATTGCCTTGATTCTATGCAATTTGCCTACCAATTCAACAGTTCCACAATAGATACAATTTCCCCAACCTCACACTCATACCAGGAACATTTGGATAACAAGGATACTTTTGTCAGGCTCCTACTTATTGACTACAGTTCAACACCCTAATTCCAAATAAACTCACCTCTAAACTCCAAGGCCTAGAGGTCTTGGCTTGCTCCTCTGTAACTGGATCCTCGACTTCTTGACCAATAGACCACAATTAGTGAGAATAGGAGATAACACCAGCTCTAACATAATCTATATCCCTGGTGCCTCACAAGGCTGCGTACTCAGGCCCTACCATACTCCTCATATACACATGACTGTGTGGCCAAATCCTGCTCCAACTCCACTTCCAAGTTAGTTGATGACACCACCTTTGTAGGTCAGATCTCAAATAATGACAAGACAGAGTACAGGTAAGAGATTGAGTGCTTAGTGGCATGGTGCAAGGACAATAACGATCTCTCCATCAATGGTAGTAAAACAAAGAAGCTGGTCATTGACTTCAGGAAATGGAGTGGAGGGTACACCCATGTCTGCATCAGTGGTGCTGAAGTGGAGGTGATCAAAAGTGACAAGGTCCTGGAAATGAAGATCACCAACAATCTGTCCTAGTCTACACACATTGATGCAATAATCAAGACAGTACAATGGCACAACTTCCTTAGGAGGCTAAAGGAAATTTCGCATGTCAACAGGACTCTTACCAATTTTTACAGGTGCACCATGGAAAGCATCCTATCTGGATACTTCACAGCATGGTTTGACGCCTGCTCTTCCAAAAACTGCAAGGAACTATAGAGAGTTGGAAACACAGCCCAAACCATCATGCAAACCAGCCTTCAATCTATTGATTCTGTCCATACTTTCCACTGCCTCAGGAAAGCAACAGACAGAATTAAAGACCCCTCCCAACCTGGTTTCTTCCACCTTCTTTCATCAGACAAAAGTTTTACAAATATATATAGATTCAAGAACTGCTTCCTCCCCATTTTTATCAGACTTTTGTGAACAGATTTCTCAAATGTTAATTCTGATCTCTCTCTCTTTGCACCTTCTCTACAGCTGTAACATTGGATTCTGCCCTCTGCTCTGCTATCCTAATGCACTTTGCATGGTGCAAACCACCTGTATAGCACACAAAACAACACTTTCCACTGTATCTCAGTGCATGTGACAACAATAAATAAATCAATAAATCAGTCACAGACTGAAGAAAGTTCATGCAAACAAGTCTTCAACTGAGATTGAATCATGATGAAACCAAGTCTTCAGGTAGTGATCACAGTTTAGTTTTTTCAGGGTTGACAAGGTAGACAAGATACTTAAGCTTGAAAACTTTACCAGGCTCCAAGGTACTTCAAACAAGTACCGCTGCTTAATAGGTTTTTAAGTTCTTTTTAGATGCCCTAGGCTCGTGAAACCAACATCCAAATCGTAGAACATAGAACATTACAGAACAGTACAGGCCCTTCGGCCCTCGATGTTGTGCTGATTTGTCATACCAATCTGAAGCCCATCTAACCTACACTATTCCACGTACGTCCATATGCTTGTCCAAAGACAACTTAAATGTACTTAAAGTTGGCGAATCTACTACCGTTGCAGGCAAAGCATTCCATACCCTTACTACTCTGAGTAAAGAAACCACCTCTGACATCTGTCCTATATCTTTCACCCCTCAATTTAAAGCTATGCCTCCTCGTGCTCGCCATCACTATCCTAGGAAAAAGGCTCTCCCGATCCACCCTATCTAACCCTCTGATTATTTTATATGTTTCAATTAAGTCACCTCTCAACCTTCTACTCTCCAACGAAAACAGCCTCAAGTCCCTTAGCCTTTCCCCGTAAGACCTTCCCTCCATACCAGGCAACATCCTAGTAAATCTCCTCTGCACCCTTTCTAAAGCTTCCTCATCCTTCTTATAATGCAGTGACCAGAACTGTACACAATACTCCAAGTGCAGCCGCACCACAGTTTTGTACAGCTGCAGCATAACCTCGTGGTTCCGGAACTTGGTCCCTCTATTAATAAAAGCTAAAACACTGTATGCCTTCTTAACAGCCCTGTCAACCTGGGTGGCAACTTTCAAGGCTCTGTGTACATGGACACCGAGATCTCTCTGCTCATCTACACTACCAAGAATCTTACCATTAGTCCAGTACTTTGCATTCCGGTTACTCCTACCAAAGTGCATCACCTCACACTTGTCCGCATTAAACTCCATTTGCCACCTCTCAGCCCAGCTCTGCAGCTTATTTATGTCTCTCTGTAACCTACAACATCTGTTGTCACTATCCACAACTCCACCGACCTTAGTGTCGTCTGCAAATTTACTAACCCATCCTTCTAAGCCCTCATCCAGGTCATTTATAAAATTCAAAATGGCTTTCTTGGTAACCATGAGCCCACGAATGGCAGTCTCTTACAAAGCCAGTTTTTTTTCCCCCAACAACTAAGGGCAACAAATCCCATGTATTATTGCCCAAATATTTGCTTAGTAATTTTCCAAAATCATTTGAATTTCTATAATCAGCAGTGGATCAAAGTCCATACCAATCTATTGAAGAAAGAATATGGGCTCGCCTCAAACTCTTAGGGAGAAACCTTTTTTAATCCAGAGCAAGTTCAGGCAGTTCACTATCTTTCACACATTATGTGGAGAAAGGTACATATTCTCTGCACCACACACAGGACTTGATTTACGTAAAGTTTTAAAAGCTCTAGACACTTAGTGGACTGTGATCCACTGCTGATTATAGAAATTCAAATGATTTTGGAAAATTACTAAACAAATATTTGGGCAATAATACATGGGATTAGTTGCCCTTTGTTGTTGGGGTAAAGAAAACTGGCTTTGTAAAAGACTGCCATTCGTGGGCACACTTGTATGGCCTTTATATTTAGAGACTGGACTTGGTTCCCTTCCCAACGCAGTGGGAGTCAATGGATGGAAGGCTGGTTTGCAAGGAAGAAAAGTTATTTTGCAGTTGTACAGAACCCTGGCTAGACCATACTTGGAGCACTGTGGGTGGATCTGGGTACAACACCTTTGGAAGGGTATATTGTCCTTGGAAGCAGCACAACATAGGTTTACAAGAAAGATACTTGGATTGTAGAGGTTAATTTATGAAGAGAGATTACGCAAATTAGGCCTGTTTTCCACTGAATTTGGAAGCTCAATGTGTGACCTTATGAATATCTTCAAGATATTATTGGGAAAAACACAGGGTGTTTGAAGATAAACTATTTCCAGGGTTTGGGATTTCACAACGGGGCTGGGGGGAATAATGTGAGAATAACAGCCAGACCATTTAGGAGAGATGTTCGGGAGCACTTCTACACATAAAGTGTAATAGATGTTTGGAACTCTATTCCACGAATGGCAGCAGACATTGGATCAGTTGTTAATCCAAAATCTGAGACAGGTACATTTTTGTTCAGAAAAAACATTTTGGGATGTGGGCCAAAAGCAGGTCTATGTGCTTTAACTACAGATCTCATTGAGTAGTGGAATAGACTCAAGGGACTGGGCAACCTACTCCTGGTCCTCTTCCTTAATAATCATGCTGGATGGAACACAAATGCGCAAGCCATGCTACTATTCTCATCACTTGCAATTTTTCCTGTGAAAACACACATATGAGAAACCTGAGATAACAAAGTGTAGAGCTGGATGACCACAGCAGGTCAAGCAGCATCTCAGGAGCACAAAAGCTGTGCTAAAGGGTCTAGGCCCAAAACGTCAGCTTTTGTGCTCCTGAGATGCTGCTTGGCCTGCTGTGGTCATCCAGCTCCACACTTTGTTATCTTGGATTCTCGAGCATCTGCAGCTCCCATTATCTATGAGAAACCTGAATTCAGCAGATCCAAATGAACATAATACTACCTTTGAATGGACTTCGTTTTGACTGTTCTAAACACATAAAGAAGGCCTAGGCAAATTAAATAGCAGATAAGATCTGCTTAAGTAACAGGATCTGGATTCTTTTCATCTACCTACTGTTTAAACATGAAATAAAAGGGAATAGGCTGAAATTATCAGTGAGAGCATAGTTTAAAAATGAAGCTCGCTGCCAATCTACTTTGATTGCTGGATCATCTTCTGCATCATGTTCTCCATAGTTTTAATCTTATTCTTTATTGACATTTTCCAAGGCCTGGATTATGTTATCTTTGATGTTTGGCTGAATTTTTAAAACTACAATTTCCTCAGCAATAAGTGCTGAATTCATATTTTGACTGATAGTTTAAAGGGGTGACTGATGAATTAGTTAAATTAGCCAAAATGAACAGTGATTTCTAACAGATAAGACACTTAAAATTTCAAACCAGGAATAGGTTTCATGAATGGGAGTTTTTTTTTCTCTATCAAGTGTGTCTGAAAGTGAGGTATATTTGAGCATTGTAAGTTTTTCCTTTTACCCACCTCCACATGGTTTCTGAGGTCTGACTATTGTAGATCCTGGGTAAGTGGCTATAGAAGTGGCATTGGCATATGAGGACCATGTGGGTGTAGGTTATCATAGAGGTGGCATGTGTGTGTGAGGTGGTCAAAGTCCTGGAGGGAGGGTATGAGGTATGAGAATGCAAAAACTGGGCCAGAGTCTCAGAGAACCAAAACAGGTCTTCTAAACAATTCACCTCAACAGTGAAGTAAAAAAATTTTAAAAAACTGTGGATGCTGTAAATCAGGAAGAAAAACAAAGCTGCTGGAAAAGCTCAGCAGGTTTGGCAGCATCTGTGAATGAAAAAACAGAGGTAATGTTTCGGGTCCGGTGACCCTCCCTCAGAATGCAGAGTCACTGGACCGAGACGTTTACTCTGCTTTTTCCACCTCAACAGTTGCCAGCCTCTGTAGTTGGCAACACTCTGCATCCAATGTCAGAAATCCTTTCATTGAGAGTATGGGTAGGATGGACATAGAGAAGATGTTGCCACTAGTAGAAGAGAAGAGGGTTCAAGGTCACTGCCTCACATTGAAGGGACAAGCCTTTAGAACTGAGATGAAGAGGAATTTCTTCAGCCAGACAGTGCGGAATCTGTGGAGCTCATTGCTGCAGAAGGCTGTTAGAACTAAGTCATTGAGTGCCTTTAAGGCCGAGACAGATAGGGTTTTAGTTAGTAAGAGACTCAAGAGTTTCCAGGTTGAAGGCAGGAGAATGGGTTTGATGGAACATATTAGCCATGAACAAATGGCAGAATAGAATTGATGGGCCGAATAGCTTAATTCTGCCATTAAAATTATGATCAACTCAAGCTACCTGCCTTGATAGTGAATGTCTGGCTGTAATAGCAATTGCAACCCTTCGAAATATATCATTTTGGATGGAAGTGATTTGAAAATTGCCTTTAAAAAATACCAGTTGACACCCTTGGTAATGTTTTTTATAAAGAGGCTTTTAGAAATATTTAGTTCACGTAAATGCAGAAAACAAATATACCAACTTATTAGAATTTAAATTGTTCATTTATAATTGTAACTGCTCTTTTTTTCTTGAGATTGTACTGGTCTTCAGGGAAAGAGTAATGTCTAGAAAAATGGGACTGCTCCTAATTCAGAGATATTAAACTCCATATCCCAATATCCAATTCTCATCCATTAAATGTGGTCATGCACTGACAGCAGAGTTAAGCTAACCTTTCCAAATTGTAGGAAATCTCTTTCTGCTTTCTTGAATTGAAATCTCTATTTTTTTCAACATGTATAAATATTTAAATGAACACAATTTAATTTAAGATTCCAGACATGTTGCACAAAAAAATTTAAGTTAGAAATTAGATTTCCTAGTAGTGAACTCAAAGGATTCAATATGAATGTACAGTGTATGAATAGCCAAGGAATAAATGAGGATATACATTGAAATAATAATGTACAACTTATTGCCTAAACAGTGAGAACAATTTCAGGAGCACTTTTAACATTATTCAAATAATTAAGTTATCATGATACAATAGTCAGAAGAAACCCTACAATAGGAAAAACAAGCTAAGCAAATATGGTCCTTATGTACATTATGTATTATCTTCCTTACTATTGATTGACCACATTCAACTTACAGGTTAAATTTCACCTATAATGACATATTTTGAAGAATCATCATTACTGTTATGGGCCAAACATCTGTATCAAGGAAGGTAGCTCAAATGGGCCATAAAATAGGAGAAGAATTAACCCACTGGGCCCACTGACTCTACTCCACTATTCAATTATGGCTGATAAGTTTTGTCAACCCAATTGTCTTGCCTTCACCCCATAACTTTCAGGTTTCTTACTAATCAAGAGCTTGTCCATCTTGACTTAAAGATACTCAAAGACTTCATGTCAACAGTCTTCTGTTGCAATGAGTTATACAGATTTACCACTCCCTCTGGGAAGTTCTACAAATAATCAAGCTCAATTTCAGGCTACCAGCTGTCTCCACGCCTACAATACCACCCAGTACACTGATAATAGTTCTTGAAGCTGTGTTTCATGGGAATTACATACCCTGTATATGGAACCACTCTGTTAGTTGTAGACGTTAATTAAAATTTAAAATTAAATATTTTTTGTATATTTTTTGAAGACATTGGTTGAAAATGTATGGAATATTCAAGCAGTAAGACTATTCATCTACACCATAGATCTTGCTGCCTGGGAAAAGGTGAACAATAATGTTCGGGTGTGCAAACTTTGCACTCGTCGCCCCCACCTTTTCTCATATCCATTTTTAACATTCTATTCTCATCCAAGTTATAATTCATATTGCTAAGTAGCGATTATATCCTGCATGAGACTTTTTTTCCTGCAGCAGCAAAATTCCTTTCAAGCCTCCAAAACACCAAAAGAATTGAGGAATGGAAAAGGTACAGGTAGGGTTTGTAAAATGATAGAAGGTCTGTCCAGTTGTACAGGTTCTTTGGGATGTTTCAGGATGGGATAACTCTGATGCAAACATATAAAAAATGTAGGAAAAAGTTAGGATATAACTTGAGAAATAGTTATTTTAATCGAGTTATTTGCTCACACGCAATGAGTACGGGGTTCTGAAGTTCTTTAAAAGAGAGATGGACAAGTTCCTGTGAGATGGTTATATATTGGATACAGGAGGAATGCATCAGGGAGCTCATAAGTAGCGAGATTCACGAGATTCATCCTAGGGATTATCATTTGTCATATAAAGTTAGAAATGGATCTTCTACACCTTTCCCAATTTTTGCATTCAATATCGTTTTCTCTCTGATTTCAATGTAATTATAGGACTGGAGGGCAATATTTATTGCATAGGAATTTTGGTGAGATGCTGTGGAGGACCAGATGTTTTTTATTCTTGTTCACATTTTTAAATATTCATGTCATGAAAATGTCAGTCATTTTTTTTTCACATTCTTGTCTGAACAATTTTCAGTTGAACCTCGTCATTTGAAAGTACGAAGCCAACAACTTTACACAATATTCCAAACACGGTCAAGATCTGCACAATATTTTAATGTGCTAGCATCACATTTAATGCACCCATTAAATATATGCATTATTAAAGAAGTAACTACTTGAAGTAGTCATTGAATATATTTATGAGGAGGCAAATTATATTGCTTCAGAAATGAAAATATGTAACAGCCTAAGTGCTGTTTGTTGAGTTTTATGAAGATTGTTTGGGAACAGTACAAGAACTTGTGACAAAGGGAAGGTAATCTCTTGGACTAGAAACTGATAGATTTGATAACCGCAGATTGTCACCAATTGAGCAACCATATTTTTAAAAGATAGATAAAATGTCCAATAAGCAGAATATAACATCTGGTTGAGGGATCACTTTTGTGTTGGAGCTCAAGCCAGCAGTAACAATTCCATGCCACTAAAGACAATGTCATCATGAACTTAGCAGGCAACAGGGCTGCATTCTCCATGCTGGTTTAAATCTAGGGTCACAATGCCTCATTTGAGAGAAGAGGTTGAAAAGGAGAGTCATTCATGATAACTCCACTGTTGCAGGAATTGAACATACGCTGTTGACATCAGGCTGCATTGTAGACCATCCATCCAGCCAACTGAGCTATATGACGCAAGTGGAAACATTTTTTTCCTATTTATTCTGTCCAGGCCACCCATAATTTGAATGTTTTAACAAATTCTTCTCAACTTCTCTTCCACAAGAACATTCCAATTTCTCCTGATTATCCTCACAACTGAAATTTTTAATCCCTGGACTATTCTCAGAAATCTCTCCTGTACTCTCTCCAATGCCTTCACTTCCTTCTTAAAATGGGCTTTGATAGCAATACTGGACAGGTCAGTTCTCAGAGTGAAATTTTGCTTGATAATTCTTTATTCATTCATGGGATGGGGATGTTGCTGGCCAGGCAGCATTTATTGCCCATCCCTAATTGCCCAGAGAGTAGTTCAAAGTATACCACATTGCCGTGGGTCTGGAGTCACGATGGCAGTTTCCTTCCCTCATGGATATTTGTGAACCAGATGGGTTTTTCCGACAATCGATACCGGATTCACAGTCATCATTAGATTCTTAATTCCTGATTTTTAGTGAGTTTAAATCCCACCATCTGCAGAGGCAGGATTCGACCCCAGGCCCCCAGAACATTATCTGGGTCTCTGAATTTACAGTCCAGCAAATAATATCACTACACCATCACCTCCCAATTATGATAAACTTTGACAAAAATGTATCCGTTATGATAAATCAGAAATTTTACTTTTGCAGTTTGATTATCATCATGGTCAGTTATTCACTGGAATTATTCACAGGAGAATACTGATGTTTATTTCATAAAAGAACAGCTTATTACACAGAAGATGAATAAAACAAAGCCATACGTAGGATAATTTAGAAAGATCTTAACAGTAAAACCAAAAGCAAAGATTCAAGCTTTTCCCAGCAATACCAATTCCAGATGCTCAAACTCAGAGAAGTATCACTCCTGTCTTAAGATTTCTTATTCAACTGATTCTTTCTAGTTTGGATGACCTACAGACTTCCTTCTAAGTCTGAGATCTGGAAGCATCTTTCTAGTCCTAACTGCCCAGATCAATTTTTAGTTCCTACAGCACAAAGGATTTTACAAAGTTCTTATATCCTAGAGATTCTCACCAACAAAAGTCATCATAATTTGAAGATTTGAAGACCCCACCAACTTGGGTGGCACAGTGTTTAGCACTGCTGCCTCACAGTGCCAGTGACCTGGGTTCAATTCCAACCACTGGTGATTGTCTGTATGGATTTTGCACATTCTCCTTGTGTCTGTGTAGGTTTCCTTTGGGTGCTCCAGTTTCCTCCCAAGTCCAAAAGATGTGCAGGCTAGGTGGATTGACCATGTTGAATTGCCTGTCGTGTTCTGTGTAGATTAAGGGGATGGGTCTGGGTGGGATGCTCTGAAGATCAGTGTAGACTTGGGCTGGAGGGCCTGCTTCAACACTGTAAGGATTCTATTATCTATGATTTCAACAAACTAATCTCCCCTTCTGCTGGCTTGAAACTGATCTTCTGAACTGAAGACCCAGTTCAGCACTTTTACCATCCGATTCTGTTTACTCATAGGCAGAGAGGATACAGACAGGTCAAAGAGGCAGGGATGGAGCCAGTAAAGGTGAGTGTAGGTGGGGAGTTAGGGAGGAGGTAGGTCAGTCCAGGAAGGACAGACAGGTCAAGGGGGCAGAATGAGGTTAGTAGGTAGGAAATGGGAGTGCGGCTTGAGGCGGGAGGAAGGGATGGAGAGAGGAAGAACAGGCTAGGGAGGTGGGGACGAGCTGGGCTGGTTGTGGGATGCGGTCGGGGGAGGGGACACTTTGAAGCTTGTGAAATCCACATTGATAACATTGGGCTGCAGTTGTTCCCAATGGTATCGATGTGGATTTCACAAGCTTCAAAATGTCCCCCCCCCCCCCCCCCCCCCCGGCACCCCCCCCCTCCCCCGCCACTGCATCCCAAAACCAGCCCAGCTCTTCCCCGCCTCCCTAACTTGTTCTTCCTCTCACACATTTCATCCTCCCACCTCAAGCTACACCCCCATTCCCTATATACTAACCTCATCCCGCCCCCTTGACCTGTCCATCCTCCCTGGAATGACCTATCTCCTCCCTACCTCCTCACCTACACTCACCTTTACTGGCTCCATCCCCGTTTCTTTAACTTGTCTGTCTCCTCTCCACGTATCTTCTCTTCTATCCAACTTTGATCCACCTCCCCTTCTCTCCCTATTTATTTCAAAACCCTCTTCCCCTCCCCCATTTCTGATGAAGGGTCTAGGCCTGAAATGTCAGATTTCCTGCTCCTAAGATGCTGCTTGGCCTGCTGTGTTCATCCAGCTCCACACCTCGTTATCTGTTACTTTAAATAATGTTCATTTCATGTATTTCCTACGGCCATGGAGTTGACAGCTGAGTAAAATATAAATCTGTTTTCAAGAATCTAGGCTATTTTAAAGGTGAATAGCAAGATGAATCTTTCATTATTGTCAGTGGAAATAATCAATGCTGAAAACATGTGACATATTCATACAGGAAGCTGTTTTTGCTGCTAAAGTAGCCATATGGAAAGTTTTTCAAATTGAGTTGAAAGAAAACTCCTAATTTACTGGAGAGAGTCAAAGCACTTCCATTTAAATGCGATATTTCTGCTAATGTCACATGCTGTAAATACTCGATGAACCAAATACAAAATCATTTTCCTATTGCTCTGACTGGATTAGTTGTCAAGGTTCAGTTCAGGTGTAAATCAGAGCGCAAGCCTAACAAGTATACTTTCTGCAGAATTCACCCCAGTCACACCTAGTCCATGCACTGACAACAAAGTCAGCAGAGAAATGACCCATATCCAATTTGCAATTCTTTAGAGTGTCTAGGATCTTATTTCCAAAGCAAGTTTAACACTTACTTGGAATATGTGTAACTAACTTCAATAATAATCTGTTTAAATTAGTCTGCTACTGCTGTATAGCTCTGCAGTGGGCAACAGGCTGCTTGTAGAAATCCACTACTCATTTGTCTTCCTTCTCAGAACTTATCTTCGGCAGGCTTGGAACTTGAAACTGGCCAGAATTCAAATAGTACAAGTCAGTTATTTCATTTGCAACATAGGATAAGTACCTACAACAAATGCCTCAATGGGATAAGCCTCAAGCATGAGCTCAGGGTGGTTTCTCACCCACATTCTAACACCCATTATTAATCATTATTGAAGTTAAGCCCTAGTTCCTTGGCATTTCCCATTACAAAAAGGCACAGGTAGGAGGTTTATAAAGACAATGAACTTGCATTATAGCACCTTCACATCCACATGACCATGTTACTACTGGTGAAGTAATTTTGAAGTGTAGTCACTGCTAAAATGTAACTAATGTAGCAGCCATTTTAGACACATTAAACTTTCATGGAAAGTAATGTAATAATGAGGCAGTAATTTTCTTATTGCACTAATTGAGAGCTTATTGTGTACACTGTCACAGGCAGGATACCTTCAATAGCCAAACAAGTGATGCCATCATTGTATTGTAACATATGAGCTGATGGTATAAAGATTTCAAACTCCATCTTACTGGGGATCACTTGAAGTATGCGATGCTGCTAGGAGCTGTAACCAGATAATCTAATACTAGCTCAGACACTTACGTGTTTGTGAATGTAATAGTTGTGCATGATAGCTTGCCATAATAATTTATAGTTTGATCTTTCAATAGCATGTTATCCATAACGAGTTTATGCTAGAAGGAACAACATAACCTTTGCCACACCATGTAACAATACCCTGTTGAAAGCAAAATCCACGTCTGGATAAATATAAGCCAGACCAACGTAGGGAGCTATTTCTTGTTGTCCTTCAAAATAATGCTACAGAATCTTTTACATCCACCCAAGCAGGCTGGCTGGGCCTCCACTTAACACTTTGTCTGAAAGAACTGATCTACTGATAATGCAGCACACTTGCAAAGAATTGTGTGCTCAATTTTGGCATGGGATTTGAAACCAGAGGTTAAGAATTGAACAATGGCAAAGACTTACATCCCAATTGCTCCCGTTCTAATTTTCCCTTGATTTTCTAGTTGCTGCGTGGACCTTGGAGGTCCGTGCATGGCAGTACCTTCTGGATCCAGAAGTAAGTATATTGTACACTAATCAGTGTATGCAGAGATCCTGCACAACCTTAGAGGACACATTGGACATAATGAGGGTGAGGGTGCATTTTCCCAGATGTTTACAGCTCTACAGTCAAAAACCCATACTATGCAAAAAGCAATTTCATGTGATATAAACTTGGCTGGTGTACCTTGACGTCTAAGTTCAATGTTTTCAATCTTCATAATTGCAGGTGATGTTTTTGTTTTCATCTCCAATATGTGAAACTACCATATAGGTGTAAATAGTTGTGAATAAGTGGACAGTAATAATATCTTAGAGGAAACGTAAATTTCAGCTCAAAAGATCAAATTTATTCCAGATTGGTTTTAGGAAGATTAGTAAACCTGTATGGTCAGTAATTGTTGTAGCCATTTTAAGTCTATCTTTTGTCAACTTTAAAAAGGCCCATGGCAATCACAGATATTAAAATAAGATGATACAATTTGAAAATCAATAGTCTGTAGCTTATCAGTATCATGACAATACAAAAATGTCTTCAGAATCAATCCTTTATGTTGCTTCTGTGAAAACTGAGTGAGAATATATCACAACCTCTAACAGCAAGCTGTTTTATATTTATTGATTTCGCCAAGCAATTTCTCGATTGGGTAGCACAGCGAGATAAGTTCTTACGAATGTCATTCAACTCCAGCTCAGAAATTTTATTTCACTCTCTCCCCTCACTGCAACCATTTGTTGACTATTTCTTAAATGTCTGAAGTGACAATATTATTTCTCATTTGAAACCATCTTCACTTATTACAGCAGGCTATCACATTAAAGTGCACTTCATGCACTGAATTTCATCACAAATTTCCTAGTCCACATATTAAATATATTTTCATATTTGTGATACATTTAACTGACGTAGGGCTGCTGTTGTGGTGATTTCTAATAATCTACCACAACAGTTTTGACTGCAAGTTTTTCATCATTTATTCAAACATAAGCAGGGACAGTGCCCCCAACAGCTAACCTGAATAACTGAAATGAATAAAATAAAAGGCAATATCTTTGTATAAATCTTTGCCCACATGGGAATCTTATCATCCAAATTTTAATCTTGCTTCATAGAAACATAGGAAATATGTTTATTCCAAGTCACAGGCTAATGTTATTGTTTTTTCATCACCTAGTCAAGGGTCTTTCAACATGGCATTGTTTTGCCCCTATTGGTATCTTTGACACCCACATCGCTCAACTTCACTCCAACTTCTTTTGAGAATATTTTGATCATATTAATTGCTGTTTATAGATTCCTGCTGAGACTATTCCGTAATCCATAGGATTTATGGACTACAAGGTTCAATAATTGAAGCCTGCTGTTTTTGTTTTCTCTGTTTATACCATGCAACTGAATTCACTCAAAACACTTGTTATCCTTTTCACCTGAATGACCAATGGACTGACCTCCAGTATGAACAGCTCTAGACATGATCCACTAGATCCCTAACCACTCACCGACAATACATGGTTCCCCTGACTGCTCGTAGTAATCCTACAGGGCGGCCCACTGCCCTCCCCCTGGACTGTAGTTGTACAGATCACCTAACAATGGGTTTCCCAAGCTGATACTAACTGTGACCAAGCCTTTACTGTCTGCGGAATATCTCTGTTACTGACAGTACCAGGACTCCCTGACGCTAATGATTCCTTTTGACTGGACTGAGAACTAGCCCCCAACAGTTCTCAATATGACCATTTGATTAAAAAATGCACACAGTGTTTGCTGCAAAGGCACATGCTGTAGGTGTTAAATTGATCACCTCAACGTGCTACAGTCAAGATGCTCACTATGCTCTTGGAAAGATACAAACATGACAGTCAGCCTGTGTTTCTGAGAAGAAGATGATATCAATACAGTATTAATAGCCTTTGTATCTGGCAGAAATACCTACATTGCTGGCATGGCCAGGCAAGGCATGGATGTTACGGGCATGGAGATAGGTGCCATGTGTGAGCATGGTGGGAGAGCATTCACAATGTGAGTGTTAAGAGAGAAAACGAGATGCAACCTGGTCAAATCCATGAGTTGCATAACTATCCATGTGCATTCTGCCTTCCAGCGCCACCTGATAGGGAACTCTGAAATAGAAATTTGTGCTTCCTAAGCAGCATGCAATTGTGTCAAGGGAGGTTTCATGATAGTAGTGAGAGGTTGGCGAATTCTGGATGCCAATTTGTGTGGACAACAAATACATGTGGCTAATGCTCCAAATGTTATTTGTTCATACGCAACATGGACATCCTTTGGAGTAGGCAGTGAACTGCATTTGCCAGATACTCACTACGATTTCTGTGTTGAGGTTTAATGACAATTAACTTGCTTGTTGTAATATAAGAAGCTGAATATTAACTTGGTGAGTTAGACAATTAGCAACATATTTACCAAGCAATAACACTTGTCAATTGTCACCTTGCCATGCTGTTCATGAAGACCATAAAGATGAAGTGTCGGGCTCTTGTGGTGCAGTGCTAATGTCCCTACATCTTGACCAGGCAGCGATGGTTAGAGTCCTACATGTTGCATACTTGAGTAATATCTCTGAACAACTTGAACTGAAAATGTGTTTTTAAAAAAGTGTTAATACTCCTGACATTGAGATCAGCTACATTGGTCTTCTCATCCAACTCTGCTGAGCTGAGTCCTCTGAAAGTCAGAATGAGATGTTGGCATAAATTATACTTCTTTTAATCTTGTTCCTGGACGTGGAGTTGCTGTGAGCTGAAATTTTGCTTCATGCATTCTCTAACCTCAGAACTGACTTTCATTGATACCAAAGATAAACAAATTGGGCACAATCTTAGTTGGCTAAGTGGCTGTTGCATAGCGCAGAATAATGCCAACAGCATGGTTTCAATCCAGTCTGGCTGAGGTAGACTCATGGGTGCCTCCTCACCCTGCTTTTGAGTGGAAGGCAACATAGCAGACCACCACTGATGAGAAAAACTGCAACAAAAAAGCTTTTGAAACACATATTGAGCTGAGGGTCTATCTTCACAGATATGAATGAATAAGTCAAATATTAAGGAGATGTTATCTACTTCTAATGTATTCAATGCACTTAAACAAGATCTGAAAATCACTGTTGTTTGCTGAAGTAAATTGAATTTTTTTGGCAATAAATGTCAAATTTTAAATAGATATTTGCCCAAATGTATAATTTCTGTCACTGATATAAACAGCCTTCTGTTCTTGAGGTGGAAGTTTTGAGTTGAAAATTAAGTGAGGTAATGTTATTTTGCAGTGAACATGGAAACCATTTTGAACAAAACAAATACCAAAGGCAGGGAAAGATTGACAAGTTTTCATTGTTGGCGCTGACGTTGGTGCTGAAATAATGTCCACGCTAATGAAAGGACTTCTTTCTGAATTGCTCCATGCAATCTTCAAGAAACATCTTTTCAACAAATGCCGTAACTTGCATGGAATTTTCTAGAATATTCACAATTCAATTTTTATTGGAAAAATGACAATCGGGAGATCAGTTCCAAAAAGAAAATAGCTTTGCAACTACTCATGTGTGCTTTTCCATCATTTGTAATGAAGCTTCTGGCCTGAAATTCAACATTAGTATGCTCACAAATATGTTGCATAGTCACAAAAACACAACATATTATGTTTAGCATTACTTGGTACAAGAACACATGAGGTTATGTGGGGAGAAACTCATTTAAAGGCATAGATTTTTGACAGTTATTAAAATGTAATCAAATAAAAGCAGGGTGTAGAGCTGGATGAACACAGCAGGCCAAGGAGCATCAGAGGAGCAGGAAAGCTGGCATTTCGGGCCTAGACCTTGTCCAGAAATTCTTTCTCTTAAGTCAATTATTATTCTGAAGAATGGTCTAAGCCCGAAAGATCAGCCTTCCTGCTCCTCTGATGCTGCTTGGCTTGCTGTGTTCATTCAGCTCCACACCATGTTATCTCAGATTCTTCAGCATCTGCAGCTCCTACTATCTCTCAAGTAAAAGCAGTCAGGATTGCCAATTTAGTTAGGACCTGCAATATATTTCTCTCATGGCTTTCAAGATTACACACAGTTGGTAAAGCAATTTCCTGTCTCCTGCACAATTACAAAAATCTGGACTGGCAAGGTTATTGTACAAATATCAGTTTGTGTTATCATGGAGTCTGTTATATTCACAGGTAAGCATTAGACTTTTGATAGCATTACAGAACTAAAATAGGTATAATACATTGCTCTTAAGATTTCTGCCTAAAAGTAAATTACAACTAAAACAGCAAAGATTTGGGAATGCACAGGCTACATGATAATGGTTTTCCTCATGACAAATCTATTTTCATTCAGTTGTATCATATTTTTAGCAAAATTTAAGTCCACACACATTTCATTACTATTACTGTCTCATCCAAATTTCATTGGGATGGCCAAGACTCAAATATTAATTAATTGTTGAAATAAATTGCGAAAAATGGCATAGCAAGGTCATAACATTTGTGATCTCTTAACTGGGAAATTAGGGATGGGCACTAAATGCTGGCTGGCCAGCAAAGCCCTCATTCCACAAACATTTTTTTTAAAAAGTGAACTTTTTTGCAAGCACCTTTACTGGTGAATGCAGCACCTGAAAAGGGTGCCCATGAATTGTGGTTTCTCAAGGTGATTCAATCGTTAAACTGAGCTGAGAAACTGTACTATGGTGTCTTAGTTTATTCAAAAGTGACATTCTTCTCTTGATTGATGTTTTCAGGTATTTCCTTCCTCTGGATTCTAATTGCTTTGCATTATTCAATGGTTTAATCTGTGTTTGACCATAAAAATACTTAGTAACTGATCTGTGTACTCTTGTTTGATTACTTAAGCTTGGGGGTGAATCCAGACAGTCAAGCAACTAGCTCCACAAGATCTGAGATAGAGGAGAAAGGGCCTATTGTAGAACAAATCTATGGTAATTTCGTAAATTCTAAGCTTTGAAATACTCCGTAAATAGCATATCTGGATTTAGGACTAGACTCATCTCTGTACTGTTCTGAAATGAATAACGATCAGGTGAATACACAGCACTGTTCACTAACGTTCAGAAGATGACTTGAAATATTTAAAAGTTTTCCTGTCTCCATAGATACTGCCAGACCGGAGTTTCTCCAACATTCTCCATTTATTACAGAATTTCCAGGCTCTAGATTTCCCACATATAGAAAGATCCATGGCCTTTGTTGGCTAAAAGAAACCACAATTAAAATTTGCAGTGTAGTACCAGCAGCAACTAGGTGGTTATGTTATAGTCAACCCAATTACCTCGGTCTTAAATAAAAAGCAAAGTGCAAGAGAAACTTAGCAGGTCTGACAGCATCTGCACAGAGGGAACAAAGTTAACATTTTTGGAGTGCAGAATGGCTCTTCTTCAGAACTGAAGTTATCTGCAGTATTTTACCTTTATCTGAGTTAGAAATACAATGATATTGTGCCTATTTTATGGGTGTATTATAGAAATAGACCATAAGATAAGACCATAAGACACAGAAGCAGAAATTAGACCATTTGGCCCATCAAGTCTGCTCTGCCATTCAATCATGGCTGATAAGTTCCTCAACCCCATTCTCCCGTTTTCTCCGCGTAACCCTGTGATCCCCTTGATAATATGAACCTATCTATCTCTGTCTTAAATGTACTCAATGACCTGGCCTCCACAGCCTTCTATGGCAGTGAATTCCATAGATTCGCCACTCTGGCTGAAGAAGTTTCTCCTTATTTCCGTTCTAATAGGTCTTCCCTTTACTCTAAGGCTGTGCCCACAGGTCCTGATCTCAACCACAAATGAAAACATCTTCCCAACATCCAAGGTGCAGCTTGACCTCCATTTCCTACCTACCACCTCATCCCGTCTCCTTGACCTGTCCATCTTCCCTGGATTGACCTATCCCCTCCCTACCTCCCCATCTATACTCTCCTCTCTACCTATCTTGTTTTCTCTTCATCTTCGGTCTGCCTCCCCCTCTCTCCCTATTTATTCCAGTTCCGTCTCCCCATCCCCCTCTCTGATGAAGGGTCTAGGCCCGAAACATCAGCTTTTGTGCTCCTGAGATGCTGCTTGGCCTGCTGTGTTCATCCAGCTCCACACTTTGTTAGCTTAGATTCTCCAGCATCTGCAGTTCCCATTATCTCTTCCCAACATCCACTCTGTCCAGGCCATTCAGTATTCTGTAAGTTTCAATTGGATCCCCCCTCATCCTTCTGAACTCCAATGAGTATAGTCCCAGAGCTCTCAAATGTTCCTCATATGTGAAGTTTATCATTCCTGGGATGATTTTCGGGAACCTCCTCTGAAACCACTCTCGGGCCAGTACATCCTTCTTCAAATATGGGGCCCAAAACTGCATACAATACTCCAAATGTGACCTTACCAGAGCCTTATAAAGCCTCTGTCATTCTCCCCTGTTTTTATATTCAAGTTCTCTCAAAATAAATGCCAACATTGCATTAGCCTTCCTGGCTACTGATTCAACCTGTAAGTTTACCTTGAGGGAATCCTGGGCTAAAACGCCCAAGTCTCTCTGCACTTCAGACATCTGAATTTTCTCCCCATTTAGAAAATTGTCTATGCTTTTGTCTTTCCTCCCAAAGTGCATGACCTTACACTTTCCCATGTTGTACTCCATCTGCCACTTCTTTGCCCACAGTCCTAACCTATCCAAATCCTGCTGCAGCCTCCCCACCTCCTCAACGCTACCTATCCCTCCACCTGTCTTTATATCATCTGCAGACTTAGCCAGAATGCCCACAGTTCCTTCATCTAGATTATTAATGCATAAAGTGAAAAGTTGTGGCCTCAACACTGACCCTTGCGGAACACCACTTGACACCAGCTGCCATCTTGATAAAGATCCTTTTAACCCCCCACTCCCTGCTTTCTGACAGACAGCGAATTTTCTACCCATGTTAACACCTTGCCTCTAACACCATGGGCCCTTATCTTACTCAGCAGCCTCCTGTGTGGCACCTTATCAAAGGCCTTCTTGAAGTCCAGGTAGATAATATCCATTCGTCTTCCTTGGTCTACCCTGCTCATTACTTCCTCAAAGAATTCTAACAGATTTGTCAGGCATGACCTCCCCTTGATGAAGGCATGCTGACTTTGCCCTATTTTACCATGCACTTCCAAATATTCAGCTATCTCATCCTTTACAATGCCCACAACCGAGGTTAGGCTAATCAGCTGTAAGTTTTCTGTCTTTTGCCCTAGTCCCTCTTTAAACATCGGTGTCACGTTCATGATTTTCCAGTTCTCTGGGACTGTCCCTAACTTTACTGATTTCTGAAAGATCACCACTATCACTTCCATTATCTCTCCAGCTATCTCCTTTAGAACTCTGTGATCTTGTCCATCTGTTCCACGTTATTTATCCACTTTCAGGCCAATCAGTTTTACTAGCACTTTCTCCTTAGTGATGGTCCCCATACTCAGCTCTGCCCCCCGATTCTCTTGACCTTTTGGGAGATTACTCGTGTCTTCCACCGTGAAGAATAACACAAAGCAATTGTTCAGTTCCTCAGCCGTTTCCTTTTTGCCCACTAGTATTTCTCCTCCGTCATTTTCCAGTGGCACAATGTCCACTTTTGCCTCTCTTTTGCCCTTGATACATATAAAGAAACTCTTACAGTCATCATTTATATTACGGTCTTGCTTACCCTCATATTTAAACTTCTCCTTCCTTAAATTTTTTGTTACCCTCTGTTGGTCTTTGTAAGCTTCCCAGTCCTCTGGTTTCCCACTGCCCTTTGTCACATTATATGCTTTCTCTTTTGCTTTTATGCTATCCCTGACTTCCTTCATCAACCATGGCTGCCTGTACAATGCTTCATTTTCCTTGGGATGAATTTTTGCTGTGTAGACCTGTGTACTCATGAGGCAACCCAGGTGTGCATTGTTATAAGCATCAGAAGGGCTCAAAATTCTGTGCACATGCAGGTATGGGACTTAAAAATTTTGTGTTGACTTCTTCAATAATTTTGCAGTGATTCTTCAAAGAGGTTGGAAAGGGCAGCAGAAATAAGTTTAAGGAGATGTTTAATATTGTTGAAAAGAAACTGGGATTATCTTTGTTCTCCAGGATTATCCTGAATTATTGAGCAATTTTAAGCAGACACAGTACGTCTTTTAATTAGGTTGGTGCATTGTAGGGGATTATATTCCCTTCCTCCTTCATGATTCTTGGATACTGGGATTACTTGTCACAAAGAGGTTTTGGCTCAAATGTTAATCTATTAATTAAATCACAAAACCAGAATACAAACTTCTTTATGATTTGACTGAACCTTATAATCACCCTGGTCATTTTTCCCGGAGATGAACCATTCACATCCTTCTTTATTTGACTGCGATGACAACTTTGAACTTGTCCTTTTTTAGGCCCAGTCATATTTTTACAGACCCTGGGTCTCAGGGAAAGATTCAATTAACAACCTGCCAGATTGTTTGGATTTTCCTCTCTCTTTAACATCATCTTTCAATCTCCTGAGCTATGCAGAACTGTAAGGTTAGAAACCACTTCTTACATCCTCACAGGAGAAAAGCAGTGTGATTACCCTCACTGAGACCCATGCTTAATTTATAGCATTGTTCAGGTGTTAATGTTTCTTCTATTTGAAAAGGCTGTGACTTTTTAGTTTATTGCTTTTTAAAAAAATGTGAGCTGAAGTGAAAAATAATGGTGTTAAAACCATTTTTCAAAATAATTCCTACACGTATTGAAAAGAAGTGTCCTGACACTCATGGTATATGTTCAGTAAACAGCTACCTTACAGAATAAAATTGCTGTTACAATTTTTTAAAAAATTATATTTTATAATAAAATATTTATTTTTTAAGAAAAGATAAGATAATTACACAACTACCTGTGTAAACTTGTGATTTAGGTTTTGTTTGTGAATGAAGCCAAGGGTTTTGTATGCAGATGCAACATTAGTCACCCAACTAATTGCTCTCCAACAATGCATTCAACAATTTCCATTATTGTTAGTCATTTCTTTGCTGCTAGAAAAGACAGCAGAATGGAAAGTAGCAGAGAGAAGCGGAAGTCAGACACAGGTCTCAGGCTATGGAAGCTGCAGCACTGAACATCAGTGAATTCTTGGTTCACCAACACATCAGATATATGAACTTTCAACAGTCAGCAATCAGATAGCCAGATTCCCATAGTCATGTTGTCAGGATACTATCAGTCAGGTAAATAAGATCACATGCATAATGTTCATTTAAAACATTCTTACCTTGACAAATTTTATTTTTTGTCTCTAATCTGAAGCATCAACAATAACAGTTTCACTTCAAAAGGGGCTCAATTCCTCTGAGAATGCACCATTGCAGGATTTATGCAGATAATATATCAGCTCAAATGCCATTTTAGGACCAGTTTGCATAGATGGTTGGGTTTTCACTTACAGCACAAAATCCCCACTGTGCAGAAAGAGGCCATTTGGCCCATTGAGTTTTCACCAAAACTCCAAAGAGCTTTCCACCAAGACCCTGGTCTACCCTACTCCTGTAAACTCACACTTCCCATGGCTAACCAATACAGCCTACTTATCCCTGGACTGGATAATTTAGCATTGCCAAACCACATAATCTGCTCATCTTTGGACTGTGGGAGGAAACCAAAGCATCTGAAGAAAACCCATATAGACACAGGAAGAACGTGCAAGTTCCACACAGACAGTCACCCAAGACTGGAATCGAACCTGGGTCTCCGGCACTGAGAGGCAGCAGTACTAACCACTGTGCTGTCCCTAACCACTGAGCCACTGTGTCATGTTATTCTATGTGCACAGGGTACTTAACTGAAATATAAGTGGAATGCTATTGAAAGCCATCATGATGATCCCTTTGTGTGAAGGAAAGTATTTTTCAGAGAAGATTTACATATTCTGGAGACCATCTCAATAAAGGCAAATGTTGTCTGTACTTGTCACCCCACTAACTGCGTTCTTAAGCATGAAGATAAAAAGGAAATACAGATGGCCATGAGGGCGATGATAGTAAAGTGGATTAGGAAGTGTGGACTCACCTTAAAGAGAAGCAAAACAATGCCCATATTTAAATTTCAGATTTGGAGAGCTTTTTGGTGTCAGTCCTATCCCTGAAGAAGATAATTCAGTCTATCCTAAAGGTAGTGTGAAGATAAATGAATATGAAGAGTTTTAGCAATATTCTGCCTTTGAATCTCCACAACAGCTGGTTTCTAATCACTGCTCTGAATTCCAAACCTGTCCTCCAAAAATAAGTGCAACCTAATGGTAACTGCAGGAAAGACAAATAAACATCCTTTGAGTGGTATTGTTACTTATGGCCTGTAATTGTTTTCTGGTTTCAAAATGACTCATTGTTGTACTTCAATAATGCAATGTTCCTGGGCTATCAGGAACAGTGGAAATATTTCACACAGCTCTCAAGAACAGCTGTGCATTTAGATAATGCCTTAACCATAGATTAGCACTTTTGAACCCTTGGAACATTTTAAGCCTGACCTCCAATACCTACTATCGACCCACTATCTTCAGTGAAAGGACTGACTATGTTCCACAGTCAAATATCATTCACCACAACATTATAATTTTGATCAGGCCATGGTCCTTAAAATCTACTCTCTGTCATTTATGACATCTTAATAAGTGATAATAGATTTTTAATGTCAGTCTTCTTCCTTACCCTGAAGATTCCAATGGGTTGCAAACTTTTCCCAAACTACAATATTGGCATAAATGAAATTAATTTTCTTTAAACAGGTTTAAATGCCTGCTATTTTGCAAACATGTCTTCTAAGTGGGAAGATATAGGGGCACTTTGAGTCAAATAAGCATGTTGCAAATCTATTGAATATATTTATGCTTCTGCCAGTGGCTGAGCAAATGATAGGATCACTGCCAAGCATGTGGCATTTGTGTTAGAAGTAGCAATCATCATTTTGATTTTCCTAAACGTTTAGCTGCAGGAAAAGTGCAAATATTGCATGTTGTCGCTTAAAGGAGGAGGTAGCAGGAGGCAAGAATAAGGAATAAATTGGTGATTATGATCAGACATCACAGGAACAGTTTGGAAAGTTAATTGGTGGAAAGTAGGAACACAGGGCTTGGGAGCGGGAGAAGTGCATTTGACTGGTCGAGTTCACTATACTATCAAGTAAGACTGATCTGATAATGGTCTTGACTCAACTTGCATGTTATAGCCCATTCATCCAAAACACTGAGCCCCTTATCTTTAAAAAAAAACTCTGCTGCAGGTAAATTCAATTTGAAATAAAATGAATTCATTTGATAAAAATATAGCTAGGTGAGGAGGCTTTTATACAAGCCACGTGGTACCACCCACGAGGTAAATTTCAGAAAACCAAACGTCTGAGTAATCATCTACATCTACTCCAGAATGTTCCTGTAAAGGTAGCTATCTAGAAGTAGAGAGCTAGGTTTGATCACTAGAACAATTTAATATGTTATTTTGTTGAATTCAGATCTGGATTTCAACACTTTTTTTGCACACCCATTGCAATCACATGCATTTATTTGTAGAGCTTTTGAAATAATTTGGAATTGCAAGAAAGGTCCTAAGGAATTATCCTTTTGAATCTAATCTAACTTTATCAATGATGGTACTGACACTGGTAATCATTGAAAAAAAAAGTGAAAAGGGAAGTGGGGTAGATTTTCAGATGTAGTAGGAAAGATTGTGCATTCCTGTGTGGAATATGAAATAACTCCAAAGAGGCTGGTATACCATTATCAAGGCACCCTTTACTTACACACGTAAAGTCCTTGACTCTAGTACTGCCTGTTCAGAGTCAGCTCCTGGAGTGCCAGAGTCTCTGACGCACCCTTTTTTAAAAAATCTGTCAGCCAGATCACCCTGAGTGGACCAGTTTAACAGCCCTAATCAGAGAACTCATATTCTATGAGAACCAACTGTTTGACTTCAAGACAATCACTGCAAAATAGATTAAATTAACTCAGTATTATGATAGCATGTAAGGTGCTTAACCATAGTGGAGTGTGAAGAAGTAATAACCTATCAATGTTAAATATCAAATATTGACTTTGAGTTAGACATCTGAAACTGTTGGGCTTCTTTAAAGATGGGTTTAAGCCGCAACATCTTACCCATTGTTGAAAAATCTCTTGAAAGTTTTGGATTTTTCAATGTCATTGTTGTTATTCAGCTATACAATAGTTGCTGCATTCATAGTTTGCTTTACTATTCAACTCCTTCAAATCCATTTTAATACATTTTTCTGTTCACAAGAATATAAAGTTCAAAGCTAAAATTTAACTTGTCAGGATAAAATACCTGAACCATACTTGGTATATTTCCTAAGGGATTTCATTTGATTTTTGTTTCATCTCTCCAGTCAGTCTGTCCAAATCTTACTCCTGCCCAAAAACAAAACAGCATCTGCACTCTAGAAGTTAATAACTTTTACTCAGCGCCCCTCCCCCTTATTTGCATGAATCAGTTTATCAATGGTCCAAATGCATAATTTCAGTGGCTGAGAACTAAATTCAACACAAGGATTTGAAGTACTTTGAAAAGAAATCTAAACAAGGCTGACATTGTCTTCTTTTTTAAAAAAAGAAAGACAGCTCAAAGGGTCCCTGAATCTTAATAAGAAGGTTAGAATTTCTGAGATCTCACATTCCATCACTAATTTATATTCATTATTTTACTGACATGACACCTACTAAGGTTCTAGCAATTCTTATTTTATTGATTCAATTATTCCTCTCTGCTGCTCCATGGCTGTCTTTGCAGCAAAGTTTATAATGCATGACATTATTCGAAGAACTGGAAGGATGAAACAAAACAGAGGAGCTGCCCAATATAGCCTGAAAACTAGGCAAAATGCTGCACAATTTCTCTCATTGAGTAATTACTCAAAAGCAGTGGGATGCCATCTCCAAGCATAAATGAGCATCTAAATCACTTGTTGTACTTTATCATTCACTTTATTTGCTGTGAAGGTGAAATTAAAAATTCACAACTTAAAAATAATAAAAAATAATAGTGACAGATGACATTCTAACAACTTTAAATCTCATTGGAGCATTAAGATGAAAAGGTGTTAACTACTGATGCTGCAGTGATAAAATTGAGGGCCAGGCGAACTAAGGGGGAAGAGGATGTCCATGCTGAGGTTTGATTTTCAAACCATTTTGCAGAAAAATGGAAGCTATTAAGAAACATGTAATAGTATGAAACTAATCTTGTAGTACAAGAGAAATGGGTTATCACCTCCACTTAGCTTGTGTAACCATTGGAAAAGACAGAAAAGGTGCAACACTTTACTTTAGAAGAGGCAGCTTTGGGATAACCTAATGGAGGTCATTAAAATTATGAGGGGGCTTGATATGATTGACATAAGAGAAGAATTTTGTGTAAAGTGCTTGTTTATATTCAGGAGGATGATGAAGAAAGAAATAGAAAGCTTCCATCTGTGGATCAAACCCGGCAGCGAAGGATTAATGTTAATGGTGATAACAAGAAACCCATAAGTTGGATGTTGGAATATTCCAAAACATGTCCTCACATGGTTTGAATTACCTGTTTTGCAGCATGGTTTAAATTTTGAACTGATCATTTACAATGAAAGATGCTTCATTATGATCACTGCTGGTTGCAACTAGAGCTTATGGCTAGAGATGCAGCAACAGATAGAAGGGGTGACATACTTTAAGCATAAATCAAGACAGAGCTGGAATAAAAGTGTCTGATTAGTAGTGTTATAGCATGGTCGGAATCCTTGACATCTTCAGGTCTTGCTTCCATAACCGACTGAGAGACATCAAAAGGTCAAGAAATGGTTCGACCTCTAACATATTAGATAAAGCATAATTTGTCATTTCCTATACATAAAGGTTATAGTGGCAGCAAACTTTACCATGAGCAGTTCATACAGTGTACTCAACTGGCATAACCGTACAATATGGTAGGCAGTGGTGCAAATTTGGTTAGACTGCTCATACTATTACAACTACATCCATGGTCTGAGATCTTCAGACACAGCTTTAATAAAGCTGCTCATACAATAAAGATAGTAGCAAAGAAAAGCTGAAGAAATCCTTGCTGCAATCCTCAACAAAACAGAATACTCCAGTGAATGCTTCCATAATATACCCCCGTTCTAACTGCTAAAAAAATACACAGCATCATTTTTCATCTACCACATGAGACATGCTTCTGAATAGGCTAGCAAATTTAATGCTAGTTAGGGTCAGTTTTGTGCTATGGGCTCATGCAAGGTAGGAGCTATATTCAGACTGCCTCCAAAAGTTAACTTGTATTTGGAATCTTGGAGGATTGGAGAATCATTAGGCAAAGTTTAAAAAGATGCAAAACCCACTGTCCTTATCCAGAGTTAAAATCAGGCTCAATGCAACAGGATGGGGTAAGGGGAAAGAGAAACAAACTATTTAAGAGGTATCATTCAGAATTTTTATTTTATTAACCATAATCATGACTAATAATTGCACATTGCTATCAGTCTCCAGGGATCTTATTTGTTCGTCGAATAATGTCAGATCACTTGAGATGGTGCAAATTTAATTAAGTTTTAAATGTCATGCTACATTAAATTAGAAACTGCTGCTTTGTTACACTTTAAATAAATGCAAATGGTGCATTAAGTTAGTTGATGATCACCATTAAACACTTCCCAGATTCCCCCCTGACTATCAAAATACATTAGAACCATGTGTCACCATCATATCATCTGACATATTGTGCATCCAACCAGATTCCATTGTATTTAATTGCATTAGTTAGTTGCGTTGACGGGAAGGTTACCCTGCAGAATGTTTAGAGCAATCTTGACATATTAAAAGTAAACACTGTGAACAGTTCCCACTGATGGCATGTCCGATGAGTGACATCTGCAGTAAGCTTAAATTATTCAAAAGCACTGCCATCTCACGTCAATCTAGGAGATGAAGTGAAGATGAAAGTTCCGAAACTAATTAATACATTGTCAAAAAAAATTAAGTTGACATTTATGTTAGCAGTGGCTAATCTTCAGCTCTTGATAGTTAATTAATTCCAGTGGAATATTTTCAATTCTTTCATCATACTGTGAGCATTACTGACAAGCCGAGCTTATTGTTGCCAATCCCTAATCATTGAGAACGGAAGGGTGGCATGGTGGTAATGTCTTAGAGATAAATCTGTCCAAATCTGTTCAGATCTGCCCAATCCTGGTTAAATCCATTCAGATGCACTGAAATCCATTCAAATCATAGACATGAGCCCCCAGTCTGTTATGAGCAGCGGTTGACCCCTGCCCCCACCCTCTGAGAATAACATTGAAACACTCAAAAGAGGAACACTCCACTTTATAATCTGTAAAAAGGGGGAAGAAAAATAGTGTAACCTGCTCTTCAGCAACTTCTAGTCGTTAAATAAAACAAACCCCTGACACTCACTTTACAATCAACAAGTAACAATTTATTTATCTTACTCTGAACAAATTAACTAAACTATTAACAAATTGAATAAACCCCTTCCAACTATTAAACACTCCTGAATAAAACGAGATTCTAATGGTATGTTCTTCCAATAAGTGCATGTCCAATTTATAAGAAATAAAGAAAACATAGGCTCTCAAAATTAGAGCCAGGTTACATGTCTTCCAGAACGTTCTATACCTTCTCCATCAATTCTGTTGTCAGGAATATTAACTAGTTGCGCCGTTGGTGCTTTTGCTTTTTAGGTGGTGTTTCCTCTAAGAGTTAGAGAAGACTGTGACAGCCAACAATTCTCTTTTGTGAGCTGAGGGCTTTTAACTCTGTTAGCTCTCCCCTTTGTCCAACTGCCCCCTTCTTTTATACTCTTGATGCCATATCAGTTTCTTACAATATGACTGGTCCTATGTAGTCGAAACCATCAGATTTAAATTTAATTGTTTAACCAATCAATTTGAACCAGTGCTTCATTAAAATTGGTTGGTTAAATTCAAAACTTGTTTTGGGAACAAAATAAAACTGTTGCTTGTCTTGCTAACTCTATGGCCTTTCAATACAAATGTTTCAATATGGGTGCTGTCTATATACTTGCAAACCTTCCAACTGCTGCTCACAGACATCCATTTTATATATGTAAGCATAGAAAATGCACATCATCTTTAAAAGTGACTACGCAATGTTTTCCCCACCTTGGCATTTAACAAACATCAAATTCTAATTTCCTGTCTCCCAATCCACAAGCACTCTACCTAAATTTGCAACAGTTGTTAAAAACTAAATTTTCAGTGAAAAGAGAAAAGAAAGGATGACAGTTGAGCAGCGGTGGAGGAGAGGTAAAGCAATGTGACAGAGGAGGCTCAGTGTGGCTGAATGGTTAGCATTGCTACCTCAACACCAGGGACCTGGGTGCTCCAGTTTCCTCCCACAGTCCAAAGATGTGCAGTTTAGGTGGATTGACCATGCTAAATTGTCTGTCGTGTTCAGAGATGTGCAAGGTAGGTGCCTTGGAAATGTAGGGTGACATGGATGGGGTGGGGGGTGGGGTCTTGGCTGGGTGATTTTCAGAGGGTTGAGGTGGACTCGATAGGCTAAATGTTCTGTTTCCACACTGTTGGGATTCTTTTAAAAAATGCATTCTTAGTCATGATTTGAACATAAAATGAGGAATTTCTTCAGGCAATTACAGAGAACAGGTTTCCCTCGTCACTTTTTGTTTGGGAATTTAAGCCCTTTGCAACAATGTAATTTGAAATGCAAGAGTGACAAGATTTATTTCACAACATCATGAAAATCTACTTTGCTGCAGGTAATGGATGAAGAGCGTGAACTGCAGTAGTAGTTATGATATTTTCCCCACCATCCTGATAACATTGATAATACTAGGTCACCACCTAGGTTTAGCATTGTTAGGATAGGATAGTCAAATAAGTTGTTTTGTTTACATTCCTTCCCCACTTTTCATTATATGACTGACAATTTGATTCATGAGAATGGTACTGAACAATCTAGAATGATGTACTTGATTAAATAATTAGGTGATATTTAGTTTGGAAAATACTTGTCTACGGTGCATACACTTTGCTTCTATGTGAATCCATAAAAGCAGAAATATTGCAGGGAAAATAGTGAACCAGATCTTCTGAAAAGGAGATAGCAATTGCAGAAGCATAAACAGGAGCTGTGTATCAAGATCACACGACATGAGAATTGTCCACAAACTGAAACTTCTCATGGTCAATTATCCAGTATCTGGAACCCTCTGAAAAGGTTCAAATTTGTGGGTTAGTTTGGAGACTCTGCAAGTTTCCAATTTACTTATCTTAATAATTAATCAGGAAATGTCATATAGATTAAAGACTGCTCCATCTCCTGGCTAACTGCTAAACTGAGTCCCTGACAAACAGCACCCTAACTCCCCATCCAACTCTCCACAGTTCCAAACCTTAATGCTCCACTGATCCTCCAACACCACACCTGAGCCGTCCCCAATATCTCCACTGCCTGCCAACATCCACACAGCTCCAGACCTGACAACATCCCCTCTCCCAAGCCCAACACCAGGATCCCCCAAACTCATACTCCTTATGGATCCAACTTTATCTGGGATATATATGCAAATTTTTTTGTTATGATTCTTAAAGAGATTTGGTTGCCTTTTGTGATTTTATAAAGCACTGATTAAATATTTCACCACAGTGAAGAGAAAATTACTTGATGTTAACTTAAGTCATTGATATTCATGTTCAGTGATGCATTGATAGGCTTAGATAGGACAAGATGTACTGTAGAAATTAACGAAAGATTTTTAAATAACACCTTCCAAATACTTGATCACAATTATGTAGAAGGACAAGGGCAGCAGGTACAAGGGAACATGACCACCTACTAGTTTTCCTCCAAGCCACTTACCATCACAGCTTGGAAATATATAGCTCTTCCTTCAGCGTCATTGGGACGATGGAATTCATGCCTCACCTAATGATAGTGTATTTCGACCTACAGCGTGTGCACTGCGAAGGTTCAAGAAGGTAGAAGGCTTCTCCTTTCCAAGACCAAATGGAGATGGACAATAAATACTGGCTCAGTGAGTGACGTGCACAAAGCATGAGTGAACAAAAAAAAGGTATACGGAACCCTTGATAATGGGAACTGCAGATGCTGGAGAATCCAAGATAATAAAATGTGAGGCTGGATGAACACAGCAGGCCCAGCGGCATCTCAGGAGCACAAAAGCTGACGTTTCGTGCCTAGACCCTTCATCAGAGATGCTGCTTGGCCTGCTGTGTTCATCCAGCCTCACATTTTATTATCTTATACAGAATCCTACTGCACTAGGGAGAGATGTTGATAGTTGGCTGCCAGGGGAGGGATGTTCTATCAGGTAATAAGGAAGCAAAGATAATCTTCACTAGTGACACAAAATTGGCTTATAGGAACTCAGTAATTCTTTTGGGCCGATCACATTTTATTTTCCCATGTGGCAATTCAACAGAAGATTGACTGCAATGTAAAATGAGCTGATGATTCAAACGAGGCCACATGGTGCTATTAGCATTCAGCAATTTCACCGCATAAGATTCTAAACATTCAGCTGAGGAGCAACAAAATCCTCTTCAAATATGGGAGCACAGTTGGGTTTTATAGTATGTTTAGCACTAATGAAAGAAAATAAGTGTTTGAGAGATCACCATGTCAGTTTTCTGGAGGCTGTGAAAGGTTAGGAGCAGATAAAAATGTTTTGTTTGTGAAAAGATAGTAAGGCTAAGAATATTGATTGGTTTAAAAGGATGAAAGATAAAGAAATAAAAAGTCAGAGATGTGTGCTATTGGTTATAACAAGAAGAAGGTAAATCTTGAGGAATTAAAAATAGACGTGAATATTCATTGCCCAATCTGAACAGGACAAAGAAAATCTAAATGCATCAATGTAGCTACTCTATTAAACAATGCCTGAATATTACAAGATGTTCCCATTTGTTTCTAAGACGGACTGGTCAAGAAAAAGCCCAAATCAAGCACAGTCTTCAGGTTTTGACTTCAAAATTATTATACTTTGATGCTAAATACTGTTATAAACAGTCACCTCAGATATGGAGGTGAAAGTCACCGTAATCATAGGGGAATGTCACACAGGAATCTTCCGAGAATCTTTAGATTCTGAAGAATCCCCAGAGAACTGGAAATCAGCTAATTTACTGTTAACACCCTTATTCAAACGAGGAATAGAGAATTAAAAAAACAGGTAACTGTAGGCCAGTTAGCTTAACATTTGTTACAGGGAATATGTTGAAGTTTATTTTGAAGGAGGTAATAGCATTTAGAAAGACACCAAAAATAATCATGCAAACTCAGCATGGCTTCCTGAACAGGAAATCATAACTGACAGGTTAACTGCAGTTCTTTGAGGAGGTAATAAGCAATATAAGTAGAGGTGGATTGAAAAGTGCAATGTGTTTGGATTTCCAGAAGCCAATTACTAAGAGGTCAGGTTGGTTGCCACATTAGCATGGATAAGGGTAATGGTGATAATGGGAACTGCAGATGCTGGAGAATCCAAGATAATAAAATGTGAGCCTGGATGAACACAGCAGGCCAAGCAGCATCCCAGGAGCACAAAAGCTGACGTTTCGGGCCTAGACCCTTCATCAGAGAGGGGGATGGAGTGAGGGTTCTGGAATAAATAGGGAGAGAGGGGGAGGTGGACTGAAGATGGACAGAAAAGAAGATAGGTGGAGAGCAGAGTATAGGTGGGGAGGTAGGGAGGGGATAGGTCAGTCCAGGGAAGACGGACAGGTCAAGGAGGTGGGATGAGATTAGTAAGTAGGAGATGGAGGTGCGGCTTGGGATGGGAGGAAGGGATGGGTGAGAGGAAGAACATGTTAGGGAGGCAGAGACAGATTGGACTGGTTTTGGGATGCAGTGGGTGGAGGGGAAGAGCTGGGCTGGTTATGTGGTGCAGTGGGGGGAGGGGACGAACTGGGCTGGTTTTGGGATGCGGTGGGGGAAGGGGAGATTTTGAAGCTGGTGAAGTCCACATTGATACCATTGGGCTGCAGGGTTCCCAAGCGGAATATGAGTTGCTGTTCCTGCAACCTTCGGGTGGCATCATTGTGGCACAGCAGGAGGCCCATGATGGACATGTCATCTAAAGAATGGGAGGGGGAGTAGAAATGGTTTGGATAAGGGTTTGGCTAAACAATAGAAGAAAGTGTTGGAATAAACAGAGCATTTTCAGAATGGATACTTGTAACTAGTGGAGTGCCATAGAGATTAGTGTTCAGGCTGCAATTCTTTTTAATACAGGTTAATAACTGATGGCTGTCGATGACTCAAAATAAGTCAGAAGGCAAGTGATGAGGATGACTCAGAGTCTACAGAGGGACATAGATAGGTTAAGTGAGTGCATTAAACATTGGCTGATGGAATTTAATGTGGGAAAATGTGAGATTATGTACTTTGAAAGGAAAATCAGAGATGCTGAATATTATTTAAATAGGAAATGACTTGAGAAAGCTACAACTTGAGAAAGCAGAACCTAAGGAATCACAAAAGGCTAGCATACAAATTCAGTGGGTAATACTGAAGGCATTTGGTCTTTTGGGTTTTTTTTAAAAGAAATGGAGTGCAAAAATGAGACGGGTCTTGCTATACAAGGCACTGGATAGATCACTGTTAGAATAGTAATCAGTTTTAGGACCCTAATCTAAGGAAGGCTTTAGTGAAATTGGAGGCACTCCAGAGAAGGTTCATAAGTTGGATCCTGAGTATGAAGAGATTTTCTTCAGAGGACAAATTAAGTAAGTTCGTCCTATTGTCATTGGAGTTCAGGAGAATGAGTTGCGGCTTTATTAAAACATATAAGATTCTAAGGGTAGATGTAGATATTTCCCCTGTGGGTCAGTCTTGGACTAGAGGGCATAATTTCAAGAAAGACAACCCATTAACACACAAATAGATATGCAACTACGTGCATGAGAGGGAACACAAAAGAGGGTCTATGATTGGAGTAGCTGGAGCAGCAACATGGGAAAAACAGAACATGTGATTGGAGGAGCAGATCCTTGCAGATTCTAAAACAAAAACAAGTTGTTGGTGAAACTCAGCCAGTCAAGCAGCATATGTGGGAAGAAAGCACTGTCAATGTTTCCAGTCCAGTGATGCTTTGTCAGATCAGAATTCTTCTGAATTTTCAAATTGATCGCTCTTCTTTATTTCCACAGGTACAGGAGGACCTGCTGAGTTTCACCAGGAATTTTAATTTCTGTTTCAGAATCCACAGATCCTCCAGGATCCACAGTTCTTTGTTTAATCTTCAAGATTCTATCTCTTGCACTCACTGTTCCTTCAATCAAAATGCATGGGGCCTGTACTTGAAAGTTTTGCTCTTGTGATTGTGTGTTCAGGGGCGATTTGTGAGCTTTCCAGGATGAAATTATCTGGTGTTCCCATATATTTTAATGCAGATTCAAAAGCAGAAATGCAAGAATGCACAGCAAAGAATGCAAATTTATTAATAGAATGGTCATGCTAGAAAATACCATACCAAATATAATACAACAAAATTTATCATTTAGAAATATGCAACTTTTATAATGTTTTTGTTTTACATTTTCTTTGGTTCAGGTAGTGCATTTTTGAGTAGGTTCTTATTGTAAAGAAAAATTCTGCTTTCACCTTATTTATATTTGTTGATTCTTTTTCAGCCTCAATGAAATGTGGTCTTGGGACTGCTGTTACACTGAATTACTGTAAACCTTACAAGCAATTTGCGCATTTGCTGAAACATTCAGTAGCAAAATTCACAAATTTCAAAGTAAAGATTAAAGTACCAATGAGTTGCAGCTGTTGAAGTATACCATGGGATATGAACTCCTTATCAGTAAGAAATCAAATTCTGTTTTTTGACACTATTTTTAGCAACAGTCCTGAATTAACTTGACTGTTCAGAGTTTAAACAGTTACAATTTTGCCATCTGGCATCTGCCTTTAGCTTTCCCTTGCTGTTAATGCAAATGTTGTGTGCATACATAAATGTTCAATAAGATGGTCGTAGAGTTAGTAAAGAACAGATGTGTTCAATTCTGCACCACTTTAGCAGAATGGCAGCAACAGATGCATTAATTTTATATCCAGTATGTTCCAATTATCCTTCAGGCTCAAATACAGTAAAGTTTCTGCAATGAATATATTGATTTATTAGAGATTTAATCTTGTCTAGAAGAAAATTGCATTGATCTTCAATACATCGAAATAGTTTTATGGTTCCACTCAGATGCACTTGTTTGCTTCTGGTTTCATTTTGACCCCTTTGACTCTCAGTCAATCTCCTGCTGCCCTAAGCTGCCATCTATACCCACGCCAAGTTTGAAAGGGCTCTGATCTGCCTGCCAGGAATTAGATTCTGGTGGTGATCTACAAAGCCATCCATTTGCTCCGTCTGAGTCACTGAATCTTTCAGAGGAGCAGTCAGCATGAAACCAGTAGTCACAAATTATTCTCATCAATGCTGCTGGATATGGCTATATGGAATTTGGCAGCATAGTAAGCGGCTGAGCTCACAGCTACAGTCTGTCAAGAAACAGGCAGCAATCATTTGAAATTTACCTAACAGACAAGAGATAGGAGCAGGAGTAGATCACAGCCCATTGAGCCAGTCCATCATTTGGTCATGACTGATCAATCTCTTTCCTGCTAGTTCCTAGTTTGATTCCCTAAGGGACAAAATCTGTTATTGGTGTATGTGCGGGTTTTGATGAGTTGGAGGAAGAGGGTAGAATGGAGATCAGGGTTGTCTGTGGAGTGTGGTTCATGTGTGCACACATGTAAATAAATCCTGTCATATCTTGAGAGCCAGCTCTGCATACACATGAGAAGTGAGGGAATCTGTGAACATCCTGTTAGGAAGTTAGGAATTGAAATGTTAATACAGGGAACATGTTAGCCAAGGTACAAGCTTTATGTGAGAGATGTAGGTGGCTGTTTAATACAGAGTTAAGTTGGCCGTGATGAATATTTTGTAGATTATTGATCCTAGTGTTCCGACAAAAGTTCTAACTGTATTGTAACCTGAGAAACCATCCTAGATGGAAATATTACTGCACAAGATCCCAAAAAATTTAGTTCTTCCACTTACATTTTGATTAAAATCCTTCAATCCTTACTGCATTTGCACAGTCTGATGAATAATTCTGACAACAAACTTCATCTTCAACTATTAATATTCATTTTCTTAGCCAGTAATGAAGTGAACCACTTCAGAGTACACGAGTAGGCCAATCAGCCCATTGAGCCTGTTCGCCCACCCTATATAATATTAAAAACAGAAAATGCTGGAGAAACATAGCGGGTCTGTCAGCATCTGTGGACAGAGAAACAAAGTTAGTGTTTTGAATCTGATCAGACTCATTTTTGAAATGCCATTCTAGATTATACCTGGTCATCTGCCATTGTGCTTTACTCCTGCACTATCCACACATGCCCTGGTGTCACAGGTGCTCAGTCTTACATTTTCTGGCAAAGAGAGTGTTGTGTTGACTTTCAGGGTTTTTGACCTTGAGGTCTAGCAAGATGTCTAATCATATATTATCAAGCTTGCCTCATTAATTAATCATTCCTCATATTCGATTCTAGGCGTCTCGTACTATGTGCCATTCCTAGAACAATTTGCAACTCAACAGATATCCATCAAAAGACCAGCAGTCCTGTTGCCTCAGTCATCTTTAAAAGTCTGCTATGTTCACAGAGGTGTACTGGTATTCTGAACTTGTCTAGCTCACTGTCAGAGAAGTATAAGGTGCCACTACAATTCACCAACAGGGCCCTGGAGGGCCTAGTGGACAGGGCACTGCAAAGAAGTGGCACCTTCAACCCACTTTGGAGACTTTGACAACAAATGCAAGCTACCTGGTCTCTGATTGCGACCCACGTCAGTCTGGTGTCATCCATGCTGAGGACTGCCCAACAGTACAGTACCAAGGTCAATGACCTACTCTGCTTCACCAAACATTTGTCTCTGCTACCTCCCTTTATTTTATCTTTACCACTGCACCTATCTCCCACCAAGCTTCACGTTGTGGCAATCTCACTGTTTGCTACAATCACTCCCTGCAACCATTTAATCCTGCTTCACTCTAACCACCCACATCACAAGCCCCACATGCCTCTGTGCTGACTACTCACTGACTCAGAAACCACCTTACCCCTACCCGTAACAGCTCACTCAATCTCTCCCTTTCTGTCATTACAGAAGAAGACAGCATGCAATTGGACAGAGAGGTGTCAGGCAAGTGGAGAGGTGCCCAACATTAGTCCCCTAGCCCCTAAAAGGAAAAGCTCCTGGCTGTCACAATTGATTATGGTAGGAGTTGGGACATCATGCTGCAGCTACTCAAGACATTTGTGAGGCCACTTTTGGAATACCGCATACAATTTTCATCACACTACTATAGGAAGGATGTTGTTAAACTGATGGAGGGTGAATTGGTTTTTTTCTCCGCAGATTCTTCCAGACCTGCTGAGTGTTCCAGCAATTTCTGATTTTGTTGTCAAGCTGGAAAGTGTGCAGAAAAGATTGACAAAAATGTTGCCAAGACTGAAGGTGTGAGTTATATTGAGAAGCTGAATGGACTGGGCTGTCTTCCATGGGGGCAACCTTACAGAGGTTTGTAAAGTCAAGAGGGGCATTGATAAGGTTAATACCCAATGTCTTTCAGGCGAGGGGAGTACAAAAATAGAGGGTATAGGTTTAAGGTGAGAGGTGCAAGATTTTCCAGGACATCCTTCTTTGGCATTGTTCGACTGAGTAAGTACCCTTCTTCATTTCACCGCAACTCTCACAATGACCAAACACCATAACTCGGATGGCACGGTGGCTCAGTGGTTAGCACTGTAGCCTCACAGCGCCAGGGATCCGGATTCGATTCCAGCCTTAGGCGGCTGTCTGCACGGCGTTTGCACATTCTCCCCGTGTCTGCATGGGTTTCCTTCGGGTGCTCTAGTGCCCTCCCACTGTCCAAAGGTGTGCAGGCTAGGTGGATTGGCCATGCTAAATTGCCCATAATGTTCAGGGATGTGTGGATTCGGAGAATAGGTCGGGGTGGGATGCTCTGAGGGTTGGTGTGGACTTGTTGGGCTGAAGGGCCTGTTTCCACACTGTAGGGATTCTTTGAAACCGTACTGTCAGTGTCATTCACTGCACATCATTTTCCCATAGGCCCTTAAGGTCCCCACAAAACCCAAACATGAGGTGGTTGAAGACTGCACACCCAACTATTTGCTCTCACAAGACCCTGGTATATGATTTGACCATGGCAGGTGTGGCCAAACACTGTTTCTCTCCCCCACCTTGAAGCCAGCATATTCCCAACAGTGAACTAAGAGAGCAAATGAGCAACTTTGAGATACAGTTTGCAGTCTGCCAGTTGGGTACCTCTCCCTGTGCGCAACGAGTCCTTGCAGAAGTATTTCAATAGTTGCTGCAGTGCTAGTCTGTTCTTCCTAAGCAACCTGCAACTGAATCAGAGGACTGCTGGGATAGTCATTGGGATGGTAAATGTCAGACAAGGACATGGGATGCATGTGGCTGGTGCCCATCCTCTGAGATGCCATTTAGTGCTGAACAAGTTAGAGGATGAAGTTGCCAGGTCCCCGCTCTGATTTACACAGATTCTCAATGTCTAATTTGGAATTTGGAGTGGTAGGAGACTGAGTAATATGGAGGCAGACTGTAGTTATAATACGATGTTTACTAAATAATAATCCCCTTAATTGGCATTGCCCTGCTGCATATTGAGATTGCCATCATGAGACTCAACAAAGATACAACAAATTACTCCAATGCTGAGGTGGGTCTCAGTGGACTTCTCCCCGATTCTGCTACCAATCTCACCATTGAGGGAGAATGCTTAAAGATTCTGCCCTAGAAATCTATCGCTCTCTGTCTCCAACTTATTTAATGAATGAGCTTCCTGAATCCACATAGTCCAAAGCTGTGGGCTATGAATTTAAAGAATTCAGATGAAACTTCAAGGTATCAGACTGATGTTCACACAGTTTATCAGCATCTTTGTAAACACATATATATGCTATTGTCTCAAAATCAGCATTTTCTCAATGATCGCATCTTTCTCAATGTGGAAAATTAAGCATTATTTTAAACATGACACAGATTTCAAATAATCAGCTTAACTGCCACTCTGAATGGGTACACATTGTACTCAGGAATGTCTGACTAAATTTGTGATGGGTATTACTCTAATTGACAAAGGACATATTTTGGTGAAATGGCATACATATCAGCAAGAGTTAACAGTAAATTTCAAGCAGTAATTAATCCCAAACCATTGGAATACCATGCATGCAGGATGTTTACTCATAGAAGCAGCTGCATTCGTTAAGTTGATCAGCTGGAAAGGCCATAAAGAAATGCTTGCTTGCAGTGCTTTATTTTCAGCTGGGTTATTTAAGAAAAGCAAACTAAATATAAATTATCCCCATGTGAGACACAGTCACGACAGACATCCCAACTAAACAGGGGTTACAAAACAACTGGGAGTTGAGAATACTTCTGGTTACTATATGTGGCAATATTGTTCACAGCAAACTACCTGGCCTGCAGGAGAACATCAGCCACAACACCACGCAACCTCTGCAGATCATATCAGATCATGGGCATGGATATTACCATCACATGTGCGAACTCCACCCACCACGTACACAGTAGATACATACATGACTTGGTCAATGTTGTCCATGTCATATGCTGCAGGCAAGGATGCCCCGAGGCATGGTACATTGGTAAAAGAATGCAGAACTTACGACAACAGATGAATGGGTACCACACAACAATCGCCAGTCAGGAATGCTCCCTCCCAGTCAGGAAACACTTCAACGGTAAAGGGCATTCATCCTCCAATCTTTGGGTGAACATCCTCCAGGGCAGCCTTTGAGATAAACAACAATGCAGAATGGCTGAGCAGAAACTGACAGCCAAGTTCCGTATCTATGAAGATGGCCTCAGCCATGATCTTAGATTCATGTCACGCTACATGTGATCCCACCACACTGTTCTGTAAAATTTTCCTTACTGTCCTGTTTGTCGCTATCACCTGGATAAATTGTTATGATCTCTCTACCTTAATTAGTTTGTACAGTTTTATTATTACTTTGGTTAGACCCTTGGCATGTGACTCTTGTGCCTATCATGTTATTCCAGTCATTTGGTTTATCTCCAACACCACCTTATTTTTTATTTATAATGATCTCTTTGCTTCATTTAATGGGATTTTAGGTCATTCCTTCACTTGTTATTCAGTAGTTGATACTTTACTCACACTGTCTAAAACTTTGGATTACTTACAGAAACTCACTACTTGACACTCCACTCACACCATGTGTATGTCTTTTCATCTATCTGTCCACAAATTTTGTGTCTGTGTGCTTCTCTCTCACTTCACCTGACGAAGGGTCTACACTCTGAAAGCTTGTGATTCTCAATAAACCTGTTCAACTATAACTTGGTGTCGTGTCACTTTTAATATTGTTCAGGGACAATTCTTGTGTTCATTATTTATATCACAAATTGTAAAAATATACAATGCATGCTTCCAATTTCACTGCAAGTATGAAAGGAAAGCTTCATAAATGGATCTTATCTCTCAGTGAAATCTGCTTAGACAAAATTCTAAGTCATGTCTTCCTATCTCCAGCATGATGTGCCCAGTTTAATAAGGGGCCTTTCACAGCAATGAAGTTACTGACCAAGAAAGAAGTACTTTCAGACTCTGAGTGGGGCTGCTGCCAAAGGCACAAAGCACACAGTTAATACTTGTCATTTGCAGTGTTAATTCCAGGAGATCGCAAGTGTGGAAGAGTTATTTTCTCTGTTGAAACAAATCATTATGTCCTTTCGGCTGTCAAATCATCAGCGTCAACTTTACAATTTGGATGTGACAGCTCATGTACTTTCATAAAATACCATATTTCAGGTCTATGGTCTCAGCTGTATATAATTGTCAGCGTTACAGAATGTGACACCAAGCCTCATTACATTCACAAGTATGCTCAAAGGCTTCTCATTCTGGGTAAAAATGCATCTTTCTTGCTCTTCAGAACCTGAAGTGAAACCACTGACAGACAATACACAGCCAAATACATGTCTGTCCATACATTATAAGTGACAGGCACAAGGCCCCCCCCCCACCAACATTTGTTTGGGGCAATATCTGTTAATACATGCTGTTAGTCATCAATCTGTTCCAGTGATAGGTAGCTCCTGAAATGCATCAGCATAAAATGTGATTGCCTGCGTTGAGTTTAATTCGTGAAATTTGCTTCCACTTACAGGTATTTCTGCTATAACGTGTGTTTTGTTATCATGAATTGGCTGTAACACAAATGATGAATAGTGAATGATGTTTGGATAATGCAAACTTTCTACTGTACAATATAATGATTTTCCATAGCTGTTTCCCCATAACACAAGTCATGATTTTCTGTGGTGATTTTCGATAGCATGAGGTCACACAGGAGCTACTGTATCTGGGATTAATGTATAAGCAATAGCAACGGTGAGTTAACAAAATGAATCGCTAAATCTCTCGAAACTTCCTGGATGTATCTGATGAGTACGAACCACATTTAAAGTGCTTCATTGAAGAATGGGGAGTATGACTTGTTGGCATGTATGAACATTGATGATGAGAAATGAATACTGTTGCTTGGCAGATTCCCAGTTATTCCAAGTCTCTTTGAACTTCCAGTTCCAGAGAAATTTGTGAAGGTCGATTCAGCGTGGCTTAATCCACAAGTCTGTACAGAAAGCTGTCGACAATGGCATCAAGAAGCCTGACGATTATTATGTCTACATTCACAAATCTGAAATTTGTCAGAACTTCAAATTGGTTGTTTAGTATTGAAGATCTGTGAATATAAACATACAACAATGTCAAAACAGGGTGAAAGGAAAATCTGTCAGCAGAGTTTTGTTTGTCATGATCTGTTCCCGTTCTGTTGTTGCTATACTGCAGGGGGACTAATAGAAAGACAATTATTGAGGATGTGATTAAAGAGAAAGAACCAAAAATAAAAACTGTGGTTCCGGAGGAAAGAATTTATTAAGTCTGCAGGACCTTTATTTGAGAATGTTATAAGCAAAGGAAGGGTATTAGGATTGGGCCCTGAAAGGTGGGCAATCATCTACTTGGTCCCAAAAAAGCAGACAGCATCCACCTTTTCCCACAGAATTTGAGAAGCCTTCAGTTTAAATTGCAAAACTTATGGGCACAATCGCAATACTCAGTACAGGTAGATAGCTACAAAACAGCTCTACAACACAGCTTAAAAGCTGTTGTTGCATGGAAGAAAAACCAAAAAGCAATGTTATATCAAAGACGTAACAGTTGACTTGAAAAAGAAAGTAAAACAGCATTAAGATATTGCAGCATTAAAAAGCTTGAACGTGAAAATAATAAATAATCACTTTAGGAAGAAATAGATGGATAAACAGCACCAACTGGCAGACTTGACTGCACAAATGGGCCCAAAATGCACCCAGGGTGAGACAATTTGTCCACCCACAAACTCAAAGTGGACTACATCACTGCATGGACAAGGTAAATAACAGTTTTTTGACACAAACACAGACTGATTGTGCCTAGGCCTTTTTGATTTCTCATGGATCAAGTTAAAATGAGTCATCTCCAAAATAAAACTAGTAAATACTTTACATCACTCAATATTCTAAATTGTTCTCAATTAATGTTAGCCCATGTAAAGGGATGAATGTATTTTTCCTAACAATAATGGCAACACAAATGGTAACCATGAAAGAATGGATACCAAAGAAGTTGTACACAGTGTCAAGGCTGGTGGGATAGAAGCTGCACGAGTAGTAGAATTGTGGCTGCCTGAGGTAAAATACACAGAATGCCTGTGAAAACTGTGGGAAAAATGTAAAACACCTGGACAGAGAAGTGTCGGAATTGTAATATGTATGCTGTAATATCTTGTAGATTGGAGTTCTTGCCACATATTAGAGCGAGTTTTACACCTCAAGAGAAAACTGTTTCTCAGTCTACATCCACAAGATATAAATTATTGCCACCTGTATCCTGAAGTTCTCCATCATTTTATCAAGTTGTAGCAGTGACTAAATATGTACACTGAACAAGTAAAATAATGATTTCACATATGAATGTATGAATCAAGAGCAGGAGTAGACCATTTATGACTGAGCTTCCTGAATCCACATAGTCCAAAGCTGTGGGTATTAATTTAAAGAATTCAGATGAAACTTCAAGGTATCAGACTGAAGTTAACACAGTTTATCAGCATCTTTGTAGACAAATATATGTGCTATTGTCTCAAAATCAGCATTTTCTCAATGATCACATCTTTCTTAATGTGGAAAATTGAGCTTTACTTTAAGCATAACATAAATTTCAAATAATCAGCTTTATTGCTACTCTGAATTGGGCACACATTGTACATTTAGTTCCATAAACCTGATTGTCTATTCATTAAGATCATGGCTGATCTGATTCTCACCTCAAATGCAAATTTCTCCATCACTGGTAATCTTTCAACCCATTGCTTAAGAAGCATGTATCCAGTTTTTGCTTAAAAAATATTCAAGGACTCTGCTTCTGCCACCTTTTCTGGGAAAGAGTTCCGAAGAGTCAAAGACTGGGAAAACAAAATTTGCACAACTCTGTTTTAAGCATATAGCTCTGCTTTTCAAACATTAACCTTGAGTTGTAGATTCTCCTGTAGAAGAAACAACCTCTCTATATTGACCTTGTCAAGGCCATGCAGGATTTTATATGTTTAAATCAAGCTGCTTCTTTGTTTTCTGAATCTCAGCAGATACAAGCCTGACATGTCCAACCTTTACTCTCAAGACAACCCACCCATTCCCAGCATTGGTCGAGTAAATCCTTTCTGAACTTCTTCCTGTACATTGACTCCCTTCTACAGATAAGATGACCAATTGGATACATAATATTCTAGCTGTAGTCTCACCAGCATTCTGTATGACTGAACAACAAAAACTCAAACTTAATTCAACAGTGTTACTGCAGTTTCATTCTTTTACTGTGGTTTTCACTCCAATAGGCTTTTAAAATTACAGGGTAGGCCAATGGTATATTCCTGCCAATACAAACTGTGTTGTGTATATGTCACTGAGAGTCATATAGCACAGAGACAGACCCTTCAGTCACGTGACAGTACCTACCAGATAGAGGTAAGTACTTTCCTTGAATTCTATTCTACAACTGAATCTCCCCTCTTCTTAAAGAGTTCCTTGGTTTCCAGCCAGTTTATTTTTAATAAATATAGCACTTCTTTGTTCTCTCTCTAAACACAGTGAATGAAGTTATTTGGTTAAATATAGCAGGTCTGTTGCTAACGGTCTCCAGATTTAGAGATAATGGGAGCTGCAGATGCTGGAGAATCCAAGATAACAAAGTGTGGAGCTGGATGAACACAGCAGGCCAAGCAGCATCTCAGGAGCACAAAAGCTGACGTTTCAGGCCTAGACCCTTCATCAGAGAGGGGGATGGGGAGAGGATTCTGGAATAAATAGGGAGAGAGGGGGAGGCGGACCGAAGATGGAGATAAAAGAAGATAGGTGGAGAGGAGAGTATAAGTGGGGAGGTAGGGAGACAATAGGTCAGCCCAGGGAAGACGGACAGGTCAAGGAGGTGGGAAGAGGTTAGTAGGTAGGAAATGGAGGTGCGGCTTGAGATGGGAGGAAGGGATGGGTGAGAGGAAGAACAGGAGAAATTGGGAATAGGGGATGGAATTTTTGCAGGAGGGTGGGTGGGAGGAGGTGTATTCTAGGTAGCTGTGGGAGTCGGTAGGCTTGAAATGGACATCAGTAACTAGCTGGTTGCCTAAGAGGTTGCCTAAGAGGTTGCAACTCCTGCAAAAATTCCATCCCCTATTCCCAATTTCTCCGCCTCCGCCGCATTTGCTCCCAGGATGAGGCATTCCACTCCCGCACATCCCAGACTCATATTCCGCTTGGGAACCCTGCAGCCCAATGGTATCAATGTGGACTTCACCAGCTTCAAAATCTCCCCTTCCCCCACCGCATCCCACAACCAGCCTGGTTCGCCCCCTCCCCCCAATTGCATCACACGACCAGCCCAGCTCATGCTCTACCCCCACTGCATCCCAAAACCAGTCCAACCTGTCTCTGCCTCCCTAACCTGTTCTTCCTCTCACCCATCCCTTCCTCCCACCCCAAGCCACACCTCCATTTCCTACCTACTAACCTCTTCCCACCTCCTTGACCTGTCCGTCTTCCCTGGGCTGACCTATTGTCTCCCTACCTCCCCACTTATACTCTCCTCTCCACCTATCTTCTTTTCTCTCCATCTTTGGTCCGCCTCCCCCTCTCCCTATTTGTTCCAGAACCCTCTCCCCATCCCCCTCTTTGATGAAGGGTCTAGGCCCGAAACGTCAGTTTTTGTGCTCCTGAGACGCTGCTTGGTCTGCTGTGTTCATCCAGCTCCACACTTTGTTATCTTGGTCTCCAGGTTCAGCCTTCTTTTGCCTCTCAGATGGGTCCTGAAACCAAAATCTTCGACACACACAGACACAATGAAAAAAGAAAAACCAAAAATAGATAACCCTTAATTCAATTTTAATTGAAACCCAAACTAGGCGTTAATCCTATGTATTCTATTGCATAGGCAATTATAATGTGAATATTTTAATAAAGTGCCTCGATGAAAAATGGCAATGATTCTCAATCAAAGTTATTTTCCTCAGAGTTTAATATTTTCTGAAATTTATGGCTTGACAAAAACATCTCATGCACATTATGTTGGAAAATTGTTCGTCCCTGCTTGCCTCTGAACTGAACAAATTGAAAGGAAACACCATGTGAGGCTTTCTGAAATAACAAGGCTCTGAGGTTGGTCAGTTCTTTGGAAGGGGAAATTGCAAGGGCTTTCACAGAAATAGATTGTTGAAGCAGAAACATGAATAGTCACTATTTCATTTATTTCACATAGGATGATCCATTGATAAAGGTCTAACATAGTGTTTTTTTTCTCTATTTTGTATTAGGTGAAGCTAATAGGCATTCTATTGAGTGACTAAATGCATTATGTATACTTCTGTACATTACCAGTAGTATGAAAAATAACATTATTAATTTTTGTCTGACCTTGCTTTCTGCAGTGTTCAAGGGTCACCTACAGAGAAGGACACATAAAAGAAAGTACAAGTACAAAGTAACAAATGCACATTTAAAGTCACAGGAGTTTATTATCCTTATTCCCCGGATTTGGAAAACACCCATTGCTAATGTTTGGAGGGAATCAACAGTATTGTTGACAGCCTACATCTAGACTGTACGCATGATTGGTTAACTCAGAATGAATACAGCACAACTTCTTGAGGTGGGTCAATTTTGTCTTTCATCAGTCATGTCCACATTGGAATAGCCATGGCCATAATTAGGCTACTCCAAGATAACTTTGCAAAAAATTCATGGGAGATGAAATCTTGATTAAACGGAAAACAGCAATGCTTATAGTTAAGCCTGTATATCTCATTTTTACCTGTATGCCTATTTTCTTCAAATTTTACAACAGATCTTGCTTAGCTAAAAAAAACCAACAGATTAGGAGATTGTACTTGCAACAGCAGCTGAAAGAACACACAAAAATATCCAGAAACTATGAGGATGCAAAGATTTCTGCATTTCTTTCAGAATTGAAGTAGTTAGAAAATGGAATAACTACAAAATCTTATTTATTCATGAAAAAAATTCAATGTGTCATATTATTGTCTATCAATGCAGGTGACCATTGGAGAAGGAGAATTAAATTGAGTATACAAAGAGGTTTGAAGCAATCCAGCCTCTCAACATTTCGTGAAGCAATGATCTAAGTGGCAATAATTTGTTAGATACTTAGTAAATAGAGGCATTAACACAAAACATTTAAATTTCTACAATCTTTTGACTGAAATGGTTTCAGAAGGATTCATACAACATGGAATTTGGCAAGGTTTCTCTTCAAGATTTGATTATCAACATTTGAATAATTGCAATTCCTCAGTCAGCAGGAGGCTGGAGGAAGTCTAGAGAATGGTCAGTAAATAAATGAGGAAACTGTTGCTATAAGAAAAGACAAATGTAAGGGTCACAGTACATGTTGTTAGTCATGTAGCAGTTGAAGAAGATGTCAACAGGAATGTCATAGAAAAGAAATTGCAAATCTTCATTGATAAAGGGAAGACACAAAGGTGATTCATACACAAAATAAAATCCTTAGAATCATACCACTAGAAAATCAGTAACAAGATTTATTAATGTTTCAACTTGCTGCCTAGGTTCACCTGGCACTAATTAAATAACAGCAGGAAATTTTCTCTTTGTCCTTACCAATAGTCCTTCCTCAAGCACCTGTTGTTACTCTATCCTTCCTTTCATTTGTTGTTTATGGCAATTTGCATTCATGCACATTGAGGGTTGTATTTTTCTGCATAATAATAGAATTTGCTCTTCACAAGTTTGTAACCTCTTGAGGAGACACACCATCTAAATACAGTTGTATCTTGATCCCTTTGTTACAATCATTAAGTCCTTGGAGGCATGTCTTGGAACAGGTGGAGTCACTGATTCCTGAAATAATTGTTTTGACTTCCAAAATAATGTCTGTTTATAGGGGAGGGAGGCAAAATGGAAACAGATTATTTCGAGACCTGAACTCAGAAGATCTTATGAAATCTAAAAATATGATAAAAGAGCTAAAGTTCCATGGTCTTGGGTGAAGCAGCTCAGTAATAATGAAATTGTTCATCCAATTAGGCATAAAAGGATGCCAAGAATAAGCAAGAGATAACAGGTGTAGAGCTGGATGAACACAGCAGGCCAACCAGCATCAGAGGAGCAGGAAAGCTGACGTTTTGGGCCTAGGCCTTTCTTCGGAAAATTTCTTCAGAAAAAGCGTCTCAGCCCAAAATGTCAGCCTACACCATGTTATCTCAGATTCTCCAGCAGTTCCTACTACCCTAGAATATCCAACCTGTTTCAAAACTCAGCCGACAGAAACCCCAGCTGATTACAAATCATGGTTAATCAGTTCACTACTAATCAGAATGTCGGATTCAGCCAGACATCTAATAAGTATCTTCAAAAAACAAATTTTGCCATCAAGTGTTGCATAGCAAAAATAGATAACAACACCTCATAGGAGGTAATGAGTTTACGTTAATGTCTAAAGCAGAGAATAATAGAAAAACTATTTCAAAAGTTAGTTGTGACAAGGAGGGCAAACAGTAATGACAATGTCAATGTTGAGCTTCAGTCTGATTGTGGAGTAATCTAGACACTCTCAATTTACATGTAGATCATGTGGAAACATCAGATAACTACTGTCCCCAGAATGGTAACATGAAATATTTAATAAAGATCCGATCAGCAGGTGTAATCTAAAATCCACCACAGAAAGACAAAATTGACAGTCTGAAATTAGATGAAAAGAAATAGTAAATAATCTAGAGATGAACAAGGCAAATGGTGTCTGATCATTTGAGCATTTCCTAATTATGACAAGCTGATGTTCCTGCAATATATATATATCGAGAGAGAGAGAGAGAGAGAGATTAGACATAGAGTTCCATCAAATAGACAGTCACAATCATGCTGGAATTGAAGGATAAACCGAGTATGAAGACCTTAAGGACTGAAGAGGCATTTGTTTCAATGTCTCTGTAGCTGATTTTTGTATAAACTTTGTGCTGAAAAAAATCACAAATATTCATCACTGAGAAAGCTATTCAAACACCACTACCACAGAAAACAAAGTGTCTGTGTTGCCTCCTCTCCTTCCCCTCATGACAATTTTAAAAAAATAAATCAACACTTTGGTCAGCATTTTTTGAAATTTGACCCCTTGTCCCTAGTAAGCTGTAATTATGTGATCTAATATTAACCCCACTCTTTTGAAATCAAGGTCCTTTCCACTGTCAAACTTTATCTCTTACTTTTCTAGGAATTTTAAATCATGGAATATTACTTTTCTCTTAGCCCCCACATTTATGATTTAAAATCAAGCTTCAGAGTAATTTAATCACTAATTTCTAACCTACCTTTCACTTTTCAATCTGCTTAATTTTAGTGGTACAAAGTGAATGTTTCAGTATGGTTTTGCAATTTTAAAGAAACCTCCTTGTCCTCTCTTTAAACTCCAGCTTTCCACTTTCTCTCTTCTTGTCTTTATATCTTTGCAATTGCATTTCTTTCTTTCTTTTCAGTTTCATTCTTTTTTTTTTCCTCATGTTTTGCCCACTCACTTTTTAAAAAAATATTTTTGTGTAAAGGGTACAGTCTGACAATGTGGTTCAGTCACAGATGAATAGGAGGAGCCAATTTGATCATTCACAAAAATGTATAAAAAATGTAATGAGTATATGCAGACATTAAAAGGATTGAATTCAAAGAGAACAGAATGCTATAAAACAATCATAAAGACTTTACAACGAAATGGAAAAGACTGTACACAGAAGTGCACAGGAAGCACAAGTGAAGTTGGAAGATCCATGGATAATACATTCTGAAATCAGACTGAATAGGATACATAAGATGATATCAAGATGTGATGGATACATGGAAACAAATTATTTAAAATGCAGGCACTGTAGATTGTCAATAAACACGCAGAAAACCATGAGTGAAAAGAAGGGTGGAAGCATGAGGTAGAACTCACTTGCCACAGACAAGATGCACTGAATTGGCAGCTGGGAACAATGGCAGACAAGGGAGAGAAAAATATAATTAGCACAAAGACAATATCTAAAAATAAAGAGCACACTATACTTTATAACAAAGAATGAGGATATGTAGTGATGTGTGACTGGGCCAGCAGCCAAGCAGAGATAAGATGGAAAATATCGTTTCATTATAAAAGGCACATAGAAAATCTAAAACATTTGAAGGGAATAAGATTAATTTGTAATTGTATTCAACATCTTCAGATATATTTCTTTGCCCTACTCCAACGGGACTATTAGGTTATTTATAAAAAATGAATTAGTGCATGGCACAAGATGGATGGAACAACAAAGGTAGAAGATAAAATATTTCTAGAACAAATACATTCTAAGTAAGAGGATGAACAACACCTACTAATGTTATATTTATAGTAGAATGTAAGGAAATGTCTTCGTTCAAAAATACCGACTTTCTGTCAACAAATTATCACCTGAGATTTTGGACCAATCTGTGCTGCAAACGGTTCATAATTTCACGACAGAAATGGGGAAAACAGTAAATTCACATTTGCTCAATTTGTACCTCCCTTGCCTGTGTATGTGCATAATGCATCAGTAATCATTAAAACACCACCATCAAATACTTGACAGTGAAATCACAGTGACAGAATGGCAGCATACCAAAATAATAATATAAAACGGATAATACTTTTCTACAACAGGTTATCTTATATTTCTTAAAGTGGTGTGTGATGAATAAAAGATCAACTGATACTGGATCCAAGTCTTCCCAGAAGTTTGTGTAAAATATTGAATGAAAGAATGGGTGAATAAGCGATTTATTGTTATGTGTATTTTACAGCGAAGTACAATAAAATACAGTTTACAATTTTCATTTGTCACCATAATCTGACATTATTTTAATAGTTTAAAGAATAAGAAAATGAAATGATATGGCTTAAAGAGATATCTACTGTCTACAAGTTGTGAGTCATTTCAGAACCACTACTGCCTTGTCAGGCCCAGCTAACATTGAATTTTTTGCTCCTCAGGCTCCATCTTTCACAGCTGGGCCAATTCACTTCGCCAGTCCCTACACCGGGCGCACCAACTTCAGAGACTATGTTGCTGTGGTGCCCTCCTGCCACCACTTCATAGCTGCCAGTGCTGGGCCCAGCCAACAATGAAGTCACCGATCCTTAGGCGCCATCTTTTGCTACCGGGACTACCTCACTGATGTCACCTAAGGACTCACTCTCCCCTGAGCTGGGCTCATTTTCCCTCACTCTAGGCTCTTTTCAAGTACTGACAATTGAAATCCTCTCAAACGATATTCATAATAAAGCCCTGAAAAACATTCAGTGATATTGTAAATTCCAAGTCTTACTTTTATTTTCATTATTTACTGGTTCACCACCCTCTTTCAACGCACTAGCTCATCCAACACACCATTGACAGTGTTCAATCTACACTAAGCCATTCTCACCAACATCCTTTCTCATTGACGCACACTGGATGCCAATTCTAAAAGCTTTCAAGTTAAAAGTATTCCTCCCTTGTGTACACATTTCTTTAGAATTGCACTCTTTCCCACTTTCCATAACTACAGTTCTTCCCCTCACCTTGAATTTCCCAATCCTCAGTCACTAACTTCACATTATACTCCTTTCCCGAAATGTTATTACTTGACCCTTCCTCTCAAAGTCCCTCCTTCAATCATACTTGCTTAGTCAAGATTTTACCCTGGCTACTTTCATGGACTGTCTGTTTATTTGGGATACCTCTCTACTCTAAATGTTCTTTACTAATTTCAATTTTCAAAATGAACACAATGCAAATATTATATTGCAATCATAGAAACATTGCTTACAATTCAATTTATAACATTTCAACAATGCATGAAAAGAATTTGCTATATCAAATTTTCTTTGGTAATGAAGTATGTTGACATCAAACATATGTTCTTAACCATCAGGATCATGTTAATGACAGTGGATCAGTTTTAGAAGCCATTTCCTGAAACAAAATGTATTCCTTTAATGTATTATGTTTCCCTTTGGAAGGTGGCCAGCCCAATTCTTTAAAGAGAGTGGTTGAATGTCAGAGGCCAACCAAAACTAAATGTGGAGTAGAAACATAAGTACTGAAACAAACAGCCAGGTCAGCAACTGGGGTAGAAGTGTTGGAGGATGCTATTATTCTAGAAAGCATTAAATTCACTGATTGCCTATCGGGAAAGGTTACTGAAAGATATGTGTTTCAACAAGACAAAACACCAAATGTAATTAAGAACCATGCTGCCAAATCAAGAGTATATACATTTGATGATAGCCATTATCTGATACTAAGAGGATCATTACTATTATCGTTACGATAATGGAAAAATAGTTGGACTATTTTGTGCTCACTTGTGGAGAGATTGTACGATATAGTATTTGGCATATTCTCAAAACTGGTACAAAAATTGAGACAATGTTGATACCTTCACATTTCAGCTCTCAACTCACTGCACAGATATGGGTTCGTACTTCTAAGACATCTACATGTTGCAACTTCCGCAATATGTTCAAAAATAACGTATTTACATGTTGCTGCATATACAAACCAGGCCAGTCTTTCTGCAGGGCTGGATTTACTATGAGTCCAATGCCAAATGTAATTGTCCTTTTAATCATTTTTTTTGTTCATTCATGAGAATGTGGGCACTATTGTCTGGGCCAGCATTTAATGCCCATCCCTATTTGCTCCTGAGAAGGTGGTGATCAGCTGCCTTCTTGAACCATTGCAATCCATTTTGCAGAGGTACATCTCCAAAATGCTATAAATGAGGGAGTTCCAGAGTTCTTTTTTCAATGAAATGCCATATACTCCTAATTCATACTTCTAATGCTAAACTTTCAATGGACTGCTGGTACTAGAGAGAAAGCTAATCAACCTTGGTTCAATTATGCTCTGCAAGCCACTTGTTCAAAATCTCTTTCTTAATTCTCCAAAGTGTGAAATTCAGTTCTACGAAGAAAATAGACCAGAACTGTCAATGAAAGGCTCTGTAGCACAGGTACAAGATTACCAATCACTAAAATAATATTGCTGAATGTGTGAGCAGTATGTGCATATGATCATGTGTGTGTCAGGACTGAGGAGATAAGGGAATAAATGTAACTGGAATTTGAACTTGATGGGAATGATCTAGGAATTCCGGTCAAATTAAAAGTCTTATGATTCAGACCAGCTTCAGGTATTGAATTTAGACATATAAGATTGAGTAAGGTGCTCCTATGTATGCCCTAGTTCAAGCATTAGTTGTCTTGTATATGTAATTTCTGCTTGATGGTCTAGAACTTTGCAAAACATTCCAACACTAATAATTAAACATGAAATTCAGTTTCTTTGGAACATAGGAACAGGAGAAGATCATTTGCCCTCTCAAGCCTGTTCATTATATCAAGTAGATCAAGGCTGATGAATTACATATAACTACATTTGCCCCAATTCCCTTGATATTCTTGTGAATGTTTAACCATTCATGAAAATTGATTCCAAAGTTTTAAGCTCATGCCTGAAGCAGTTTATTTTGGGTTTAATTTCTTTTGTCAGCACACATGACGAAGATTGAATAATTTCTTTTGAATTTTCATTGGACCCAATTTGAGCACAATTCATCGAACAAAAAGAGATCTGCCGACGTGTCCATTCTGGGCCTCCTCCAGTGTCACAATGACGTCATACACAAACTGGAGGAACAACAGCTCTCAGGGGAGGTGATATGCTAGTGGTATTATCTTTAGACTGTTAATCCAGAAATCCAGATAATGTTCTAGGGACCCAAGCTCAAATCCTGCCATGGCAGATGGTGGAATTTGAATTCAATGAATATCTGGAATTAAAAGTCTCATGATGACCATGAATCCATTGTAGATTGTTGGGAAAAACCCATCGGGTTCACTAATGTCCTGTAGGGAAGGAAACTGCCTCCATGTGACGCCAGATCCACAGCAATGTGGTTGACTCTGAAATGCTTTCAGAGCAAATAGGGGTAGGCAATAAACGCATCCAATGAATGAATAAAGGGGATATTCTGCTTCAGGACCTATAGTCCGATGACTTCAACGTAGAATTCACCAGTTTTAAAGCCTCCCCAACCCTGGCCTCATTCCATGTCCAATCTTCTCTTTCATCGCTATCTCCTTGACCTGTCCATCTTCTTTCTCTCCTATCCACCTCCATCCCTCCCACTGACCTATCTCCATTACCCCTGACCTGCATCCACCTATCACCATCCCACTTACATTCCCCCAGCCCTACCCCTCCTCCTTCTATTTATTTCCAAGCTCCCTTCTCCCTCCCCAGTCCTTAGAAGGATCCCAACCTGAAACATCAACTTTCCTTCTCCTCTGATGCTGCCTGGCCTGCTGTGTTCCTCCAGCTCCACACTGTATTGACTGGACTCCAGCATCTGCATTTTTGTTGTCTCCATCCACTCCACACTTCACTCAGGTCTGACGAAGCGTCATCTAGATTTGAATCGTTAGCTTTGGTCTCTCTCCACGTATGCTGTCTAATCTGCTAGCATTTGTTGTTTTCAGTACAGATTCCAGCATCTGCAGCAATTTATTCTCTACATTTTGTTTAATCAACTGCTACATCTCTTTGAGGAATGCCAACCCTGAAGATGTTTTGCTCCTCCCAATGACAGGAATTCTGGTTGACTCTTTCGCCGTTTACATCTTCATTGCTCTCCATTTCACTGTTGGTGTTCGACAACATGTTTGCTAAAACCCTCTTCCACAGTTATTTTTTCTTCCTAAGAGGGTGCCAACGACTCATGCTTACCCGCGTGGATTTCAACTCTAGTTTCACCCTTCATGTTTTGAATCCACCCACGTCTACAAGCATCTCCTGGATGTACAACATTCTTCGGACTGCTATTCATGCCGCATCCTGCGATCCACGATCAATGCCATGCACTGGCATATGAGCACACTTTCAATTCCACTCTGCAGCGACATTGACTCACCTTCTTTCAAAGCTGGGCCGGTCTTCAGTTTCACTTCATCCTTCGCCACATCCATTGCCTCAACAAAAGACTTTTTCTTTCACACTTCAAGGCACACAAGCTTCAGCAACTTATAAGCTCCAACATCTGTCCTGCGGACTGTTCCTTACCACTTACCCCTTTCCAGCCCTCAGATACCATCACTTTCTTGAGGCTATTTACCATCTGTTTGCTATACCTCCTGATTTTCCCCTCTCTTAGGCTGAACATTGTCCTCATCAAAGAATTCAGCTTCATACCCTTACATCCCCACTTGAATGAATTTCACACTCATCATGAATTTGAACTGTTCTTCCGCTGCCTCCATTTCCACGCTCACTTCTTTGGGCACGAATTCCTCCTCCAACCCGTTCCACTGATCCCTTCACCACCACCTTCCTCTTGGACTCCTTCCCCTGGCCTCTTAACTGCCCTCGATCTTTTCATTGAAAGCTGCCAACATGATATCTCAATCTCTCTGCCAGTCTAACCTGTCCACTTCTGAAATTGCCACTTTCGTTATCTTAAGTTCAATCCTAACTTTGTTATCTAACCTGCCAACAAAGGTGGTGCTGTTGTAGCCTGGTGCACTGATCGGTACCTTGCGGAGGCTCAATGCCAACTCTCAGATACGTCTTCCTACCACCTCTTGAACTATGGCCCTATATCTGAACATCAAGCCATTGTTGCCAAGGCTGCCGCGGACCTCATTACCTCAGAGATCTTTCTCCCACTGTTTACAACCCACCAGTCTCCCAAACCTGGATGGCCTACTTCTATCTCCTTCCCAAAATCCACAAACCAGGCTGCCCCAGAAGTCCCATCATATCAGCCTGTATCTGCTCCACTGAGCTCGTTTCCTCCTAACTTGACTCCATTCTCTCTCCACTTATCTAGACCCCGCCCATCTACATCTGTGATTCCACTGATGCCCTCCACCATATTGAGAATTTCCAGTTGTCTGGCCCTAACTTCCTCCTGTTCACCATGGATGTATAATCCCCCTACACCTCCATTCCCCACCAGGATGATCTGACAGTTTCCAGCTTCTCCCTTGACCAGAGGCCTGAACAGTCCCCATCCACCACTACTCTCCTCCACCCCCCTGAACTTGTTCCCTCACTGAACAATTTCTCCTTTAATTCATCTCACTGCTACCAGGTCAATGGAGTGGCAATAGGCACCCACATGGGTCCCAGTTATAACAAAAACAAAGTTGCTGGAAAAGTTCAGCAGGTCTGGCAGCATCTGTGAAGGAGAAGACAGAGTTCACATTGCAGGTCTGGTGACCCTTCCTCAGAACTGATGGTAGCTGGGAAAACTTCAGTCCATGTGCAGAAAATAGGCAGGTGGATGGAGTATGAAGTAAATGAAAGGATAGAGCCCAAAGAGCGAGAAAGGCAGTTGGACAGACAAAGAAGTCTCAGTTATGCCTGTCTCTATATGAGGTATATGGAACAATGCTTGTTCTAGTCTTCCACTGGCCCCCTCCTATAACTCTTTTCACAGTACATCGACAGCTGTTTCAGTGGCACTTCATGCTCCCACAAGGACCTTGAAAACTTCATTCATTTTGCCTCCAATTTCTACCCCTCTAACTTTCACATCATCCATTTCTGGCACTTCCCTTTCTATCCTTGACCTCTCTGTCTCCGTTTTGGGGAACAAAATACCCACTGCCATCCACTCCAAAGCCATTGTCTCCCATAACTAATGACACTACAGCTTGAATCATTCTACATCCCACAAGGACTCCATCCCATTCTCCCAGTTCCTTAACCTACAACACATCTGTTTGGATGATGCCACCTTCCAAAACAACGCTACTGTCATGGCTTGCATCCTCTATGACTGTGGTTTCCCACTCACTGTGGTTAACAAGGCCCTCAACCATATCCAAACTATCACCCACACTTCCACTCTTGCCCCTTCCCATTTTTCAGAACAGTGTGGTTGGGCTCCCCTTGTCCACATTTTTCATCCCACCAGTCTCCACTTTCAAAGGATCACTGTCTGCCATTTCAGACAACTCCAGCAGAAGCCCACCATCAAACACATCTTCCCCTCATTCCCCCGTCTGCATTTCACAGGGATCATCACCTCCAGAACACCCTAGTCTATTCCACAACTACCAAACGGCATTTCACCTGTACCTCCTTCAATCTTGTGTATTGTATTCGCTGCACCCAATGTGCCTACTCTACACTGGAGAAACCAAACGCAGATTGGGTGACCGCTTTGCAGAACATGTCCAGTCTGTGCGCAAGCATGACCCTGATGCTCCTGGATCCGGTCACTTTAGCACACTATGCTGTTCACATGTCCATACATCTGACCTCGGCATGCTGCAGTGTTGCAGTGAATTTCAGTACAAGCTGGAGGAACAACAGCTCATCTTCAGATGAGGCACGTTACAGCATTCTAGACTTAATAGTGAGTACAACACCTTTAAATTGTGACCCATTTCTTCCTATTCTTGCAGCTTGTTATTATGTCCTCCCCTTCCCCCAACCCAGTTACTGTCCTTTCAAGTCTGGCAGGAGACATACCATTGTTCTGCCATTCTCACATTCTGATCACTTAGTCTGAACTATTAACATCTTTTCTCCACCAGAATCACCCTACACTCACTACCCCCACACACCACTCACCCCAAACTACAGCATAAATGCCGTCCCCTCCACACTTCAGCTCCGATGAAGAGTCATCTAGACTCAAAATGTTAGTTTGCTCTCTCTCCATGGACACTGTCTGACCCCCTGTGATCTCCAACATTCATTGTTTTCAGTTAGATTAATGGTGTTTCTTATTTCAAGGAAACTACTTAAATGCAATTCAAAGTAAATACTTTGACATTTTATAAAAGTACAATAAAATCGGTGAATGCCTTTCTATTTACAATCTTGTTATCAAGGATAAGATATTCATCCATGTGCACTTCCAGAAGGAGTTACTACATACCAATCCAAAGTTTGAGCGCCGCCTCATATAATTTCTAGAGCAGATTTGTGCTCTCGTTATTTGACACACATTTGCTACTCATCTGGGTTAATTCAGTGAACTTGAAGTAGATGTTGTCACACAAGTTTATATATCCTTACTTTTAAAAGATGTGATTTGTAATGCTTCTAACTGGTTGAAATTGTTGCAAATTTGGACAGAGAGAAGGCAAACTGTTCTCAAAGACAAAACTACCTCAAGGTGGAAGTGAGCAAATGTAAACTTCTGACATTCTTCGGAAGACATGAACAAAGAGTGAAAATTGAACATCTTGGTTGTCACACCCAACAAAACGTTGGAAATGCACATTGGAGCCAGTATTTCAAGGGACATTCTGAGAACGTGTAGCAGGTTACTGAAAAGGAAACCACTATCTCTACTTCTTTCCACCCTAAAGAAACCAGCACCTGAGTTCCCATGGAAACAGCTCCAGAAAAGAAGCATCAGGGGCTGACAACCTTAAAATAATGGTAACAATTACTACTGCTGATTGCATCCAAGAAAGCCGGGAACCAACATGTGATCAATTTAAAACCTTACGCCTCAGAGATAACCAAAAACTCTAAACCGTTTTTAAATGTCTATATGTGTGGTGTGCACTATGCTTGGTGTTGCATCTTTATTATTTTGCTCAGAGTTTGCTGGAAGTAAATTTGTTCTTTCCTCAACTGAAGAAACCTCACGACTGGCTTCTTATTGACTACAGTAAAAATAGTTAGCTACCTTTTTAATTGGAGAAAGATGCCTTGCACAAGAAAAGCTTAAGTCTTTCCCATGATCAACCAACAATATGGCATCACATTTGTGAACTTCTTAGACAGTAGATGAAGCAGGGACCAGGTGCATGTTAGAGGGGAAAATGCTGCTATTCTAACTATGAAGGTTTCAGGGTATTCTGCACAAGCCCAATTGTAGGCCTTCTAAATCCACACATGAAAGATGCATTATTACTTTTTGATTAATATTGTTGATACTTTAAGATTCAAGTACTTAAGCTAAAAACATGTAAAAAAAATAGAATTAGAAATCAGATAGAATCATGCATACCAAATAAATGCACACAATGAGCAAAATATTTTCTCACATTATCAAAGACTACTTTTGCCTTGAATGGTTGGTCAACTTTATCAGATATATACAAGTCTCATATATTTTTCTCAGTATCTAGATTGTTCAATCCATTTTGTTTGCTTAATTATGTTTCTCCTCATTTGTTGTAAAGTAGGGATTTTACTACATTTTCTTTTTGAGTCATTGCTTAACATTTCAGATGACGTGGATTTTGAATCAACAGTTATGTAAAGCTCCAGATCTTTTTAGATCATCTCCACCTACAGGTTTCCTACAATCCCAGATATCATTAGGTGTGTGGAACACTGGAGTCTGAAATAATAAATAGTAAGATTCAAATTGCACTTTGTTATACCATCATCACTAAGAATTAAGAGTGAGACAGCTAAATGGAAATCACAAACAATTCTTCAGAAATCTAACCAGACTGATGACTGCCCCAAGTGCTCATATTTGTTGCCACTATTTCCTCAGAAAATGTAGAAAGAAGCCCATGCAACCTATTAACCCAATAACCAGTTCAATCTGATAATCATCACAATGGTGTCTATATTTCTTCAATATGCCACAATAAAAAGTACAAAATACAGCTTGAGCATCTGTTATTACTTCAATAAACAATATCTGAACACTGAGAACACAATTTAATTACTCAGCTGACTTGATAAGGTATGTAACAGCAAAACAGCAAATCATACTCAAAAAGTGAGTGTGAGTGTGTATTTTTGTGATAACTTTGTATTTAAACAGTTGAACCTTTTATACAGCATGCTGGTTTCACCTTTAAAGATGATAGTACAGAACTGGGATAATAAGGTGTAGAGCTGGATGAACACAGCAGGCAAAGCAGCATCAGAGGAGCAGGAAGGCTGACGTTGCGGGCCTAGATCCTTCTTCAGGAGTGGTTGGTGGAGTGGTACGTGAGGACGAGGGAGATTCTGTTTTGGTTGTTATTGCGTGGGGGGGTGCTGTGAGGGACGACTTGTGGGAAATGCGGGAGACACGGTCAAGGGTGTTCTTGACCACTGCGGGGGAAAGTTGCGGTCTTGATAAACTATGACATCTGAGATGTGTGGGAGTGGAATGCCTCATCCTGAGAGCAGATGTGGCGGAGGCGAAAGGAATGAAGGGTCTAGACCCAAAATGTCAGCCTTCCTGCTCCTCTGATGCTGCTTGGCCTGCTGTGTTCATCCAGCCCTGCACCTTGTTACCTCAGAATCACTAGCATCACCAGTTCCTGCTAACAGATAGTAGTATAGAACTGTGATAATGGGAACTGCAGATGCTGGAGAATCCAAGATAATAAAATGTGAGGCTGGATGAACACAACAGGCCCAGCAGCATCTCAGGAGCACAAAAGCTGACGTTTCAGGCCTAGACCCTTCATCAAAGAGGGGAATGGGGTGGGGGTTCTGGAATAAATAGGGAGAGAGGTGGAGGCGGATCGAAGATGGCGAGAAAAGAAGATAGGTGGAGAGGAGAGTATAGGTGGGGAGGTAGGGAGGGGATAGGTCAGTCCAGGGAAGACGGACAGGTCAAGGAGGTGGGATGAGGTTAGTAGGTAGGAGATGGATGCCACTGTACCCGATGTGGCTTCCTCTACATTGGGGAAACCAAGCGGAGGCTTGGGGACTGCTTTGCAGAACACCTCCGCTCGGTTTGCAATAAACAACTGCACCTCCCAGTCGCAAACCATTTCCACTCCCCCTCCCATTCTTTAGATGACATGTCCATCATGGACCTCCTGCAGTGCCACAATGATGCCACTCGAAGGTTGCAGGAACAGCAACTCATATTCCGCTTGGGAACCCTGCAGCCCAATGGTATCAATGTGGACTTCACCAGCTTCAAGATCTCCCCTTCCCCCACCGCATCCCAAAGCCAACCCAGTTCGTCCGCTCCCCCCACTGCACCACACAACCAGCCCAGCTCTTCCCCTCCACCCACTGCATCCCAAAACCAGTCCAACCTGTCTCTGCCTCCCTAACCGGCTCTTCCTCTCACCCATCCCTTCCTCCCACCCCAAGCCGCACCTCCATCCCCTACCTACTAACCTCATCCCACCTCCTTGACCTGTCTGTCTTCCCTGGACTGACCTATCCCCTCCCTACCTCCCCACCTATCTTCTTTTCTCTCCATCTTCGGTCCGCCTCCCCCTCTCTCCCTATTTATTCCAGAACCCTCACCCCATCCCCCTCTCTGATGAAGGGTCTAGGCCCAAAACGTCAGCTTTTGTGCTCCTGAGATGCTGCTGGGCCTGCTGTGTTCATCCAGCCTCACATTTTATTATCTATAGTAGTATAGAACTGCTTTGTTTGTCAATAGTGGCAGATGGTCAAAAGTATTCAAATCAATAATTTTGTTTCAATTTTAAATACAATTTCAAAGTCTGTACCTCAATCATTAAACATGTTACAGCACACTAGAAATGGTTACAAATATATGGAATTTTAAGCATTTATGCAAGGGATATTGGCTACATAGAAATTATTAGTATGTTTGGGTAACTTTTAAAACACAACAGAAAAACCTTTGGTGAAACACTAAGGCTGACTTATAAAGTAAACTCACCCCATATGAAATCTTTTATTATTTTTGAAATACATAGATGACATTAAATCAAAGACAAAGCTATTTATTCCCAATTGATCAAAACATATTGTACATTGACACAATGTTCCAACCTTGCAACCTATCATTAAAGTCATTAATGTCTACTGTGGCCTTCACTCCAATTGACAAAATGCAGTACAAGCTATCATGCTATGTGTTAGCATTCATTTACTGGTCAATTTAAATTTAGTAAATGTGTGACATAATTGTGGGTTAATATGCTGCATCAGAAAATACAGAATTCACATCTGCCCTGCCTGGTTGAAGATTTTCTCTCAATAAGATGCATGTAGTTACATCAGAATAGAATTCTCACATTTGCTATCATCAATTATTGAATAAGCAACTAAACAGGTTATTTCTGTTCCCATTTTCATATGAGAACTACCTGCAAGTTACTGATCATCTAAGACTTTTGCTGTTAGAGCGTATATTTTAATTGAATATTAACACCATCTAAACAGTTCCTATTGTTGACACAACGCACAAATGCACAGCAGCAATATGCAGACTTTTATTTTATCATGGATTGAGTCAGACATTATGCAAATCACCATGAGCATTGATTCGAAACTCATTGAAACTAATCTCCTGTATGTTCAAATATTAGATAACGGTTTATTAATTTACTGGAATCCTAGGAGAAATAAATCACTGGATGAGCATTCTACTAAATCATGCCTTCTAAATCTTTGAGAAAGTATTCAATAAAGTTCCACATTTGGGATTTCGAATTCAAGGTGAATGGAGCTGCTAACAAATTGGGTGGGGCTGTTTGAATCCTTTCTTGTCAATATGTGAAGGGTCAGGGGATACTCTGCCTGGGGAGCAATAGCAAGCAAAGTCAATTGGAGTTTGTTTGGGGATCCACACTCCACATAAAATTGTTTCCAGGTCTGAGCTCCTTTTATATTGTCTCACCACAATCACAATTTATAAAATGATGCCTCGAACAGTTAGACATAAACCATTCAGAGTTGAATACAACAAATTTAAACTGATTTTGTACTTCAAATGCAGAACTAGTTGAAGATCATTAAAATCTCCAACCAGGACGTCAATCATAACTTGTCACAAACAAATAAAGCAACAAAAGCTGTTTGTTAAAATCAAAATATTTCTAAGTTGCAATGAAATTTCTAGTGACTATACCAAAATCGATCATAATTAGCATTAACTTATATTGGTAGCAAGTAACTATTTGCCTACTTCTTAATTGTTGTTACTTTATTATTTGAATGCCATTTTGCTAAGCATTTTTGCATTACCATTCTGTGTTTTCCAAGAGATGGTACTTCTAGGTAATATCAATAATTGTCATTTTACATCACAATCATATGAACTTTTCAGCAAAAGTAATACATTGCATAGAAAGACAACAAAAATGATCTAACTTTACAGCAATTAACTCAGATCAAAACATACATTACCTTTAAGTATTCCAAAATATCATTCAAACATTTAAATTAAGAACGAAGCACCCCTGCATAGTTCTGAAATACTGTCAGAAGAACCCAGCGCCAGTGGTAGCATGATCTCATTGACAAGGAAAAATGAAGATCTTTCAATAATCATAACACCATTTTCTTTACATAGGGTCCAACTGCTCACATGGCAATGCAGAGACTCAAAAGAATAATGCAAGTAGCTTGAGCAAAAGCCATTTGCACTTTCAGATGGAAATATATCTCGTTAAAGTCACCCAACTTACCGCAACCTCCAGCTCACTCAGATCCATGTGCAAACTGGATAAGTGTCATCAAGAGCACGGGGAGAAGCCTGGGAGTTGTCTGGGAACCTGGAGAGGAATTTCAGCTGGATTGGACTGCAGAGGAAACAAGGCGACAGTGAGAGACTTACACGACAGAGTAGATAGCATATTCAGCAAAACAACACTCACAGAATAACAATGGAATCCACGTACACAAACTGTAGTATTTCAAAATGTTGAGTTTATTCGCCAAACAACAGAAATCTCACAGGGATTTCTGTTACAAAATCAGTGAGGTCCACCCCCATGAGGTGAATATTGGATATTATAGACTTGTCACAGAGATCAGAGTAGCAGGTAATCATTTATTATTTGACTTTGTTTTATTTTCAGTGCAGCAAGCATAGAAAAACTTGCATGATCGGCAGTGTTTAGCATATTATTGTTTGCTGACAAAGCACAGCAGCAAAGATCTTCTCCAACTGATGAAAAGTGTGCGATTTGATCAATTCCCACACCTTAAAAGACAACAAAGTGTGAAGCTGGATGAACACAGCAGGCCAAGGAGCATCTCAGGAGCCCAAAAGCTGACGTTTCGGGCCTAGACCCTTCATCAGAGAGGGGGATGGGAAGAGGGTTCTGAAATAAATAGGGAGAGAGGGGGAGGCGGACTGAAGATGGATACAGGAGAAGATAGGTGGAGACGAGAGTATAGGTGGAGAGTTGGGGAGGGGACAGGTCAAGGAGGCGGGATGAGGTTGGTAGGTGGGAAATGGAGGTGCAGCTAGAGGTGGGAGGAGGTGATAGGTCAGAGGAAGAACAGATTAGGGAGGTGGGGACGAGCTGGGCTGGTTTTGGGATGCAGTGGGGGAGGGGGAGATTTTGAAGCGGGTGAAGTCCACATTGATACCATTGGGCTGCAGGGTTCCCAAGTGGAATATGAGTTGCTGTTCCTGCAACTTTCGGGTGGTGTCATTGTGGCACTGCAGGAGGCCCATGATGGACATGTCGTCTGAGGAATGAGAGGGGGAGTTAAAATGGTTTGCGACTGGGAGGTGCAGTTGTTTATTGCGAACCGAGCGGAGGTGTTCTGCAAAGCGGTCCCCAAGCCTCCGCTTGGTTTCCCCAATGTAGAGGAAGCCACACTGCGTACAATGGATGCAGTATATCACATTGGCAGATGTGCAGGTGAACATCTGCTTAATATGGAAAGTCATCTTAGGGCCTGGGATGGGGGTGAGGGAGGAGGTGTGGGGGCAAGTGTAGCACTTGCTGTGGATGCAGGGGAAGGTGCCGGGTGTGGTGGGGTTGGAGGGGAGTGTGGACCAACAAGGGAATCTCGGAGAGAGTGGTCTCTCCGGAAGGCAGACAAGGGTGGGGATGGGAAAATATCTTGGGTGGTGGGGTTGGATTGTAGATGGCGGTAGTGTCGGAGGATGACGCGTTGTATCCGGAGGTTGGTGGGATGGTATGTGAGGACGAGGGGGATTCTCTTAGGGCGGTTATTGCAGGAGCGGGGTGTGAGGGATGTGTTGTGGGAAATGCGGGAGACTCGGTTGAGGGCATTCTCAACCACTGCGGGGGGGACGTTGCAGTCCTTGAAGAATGCAGACATCTGGGATGTGCGGGAGTGGATTGCCTCAACTGGGAGCAGATGTGGTGGAGGCGAAGGAATTGGGAATAGGGGATGAAATTTTTGCAGGAGGGTGGGTGGGAGGATGTGTATTCTAGGTAGCTGTGGGAGTCGGTGGGATGGAAGCGGATATCAGTTTCGAGCTGGGTGCCTGCGATGGAGACAGAGTTCCAGGAAGGTGAGGGATGTGTTGGTGATGGTCCAGGTGAACTTGAGGTTGGGGTGGAAGGTGTTGGTAAAGTGGATGAACTGTTTGAGCTCCTCTTGGGAGCAAGAGGCGACGCTGATTCAGTCATCAATGTAACGGAGGAAGAGGTGGGGTTTGGGGCCAGTGTAGGTGCGGAAGAGGGACTGTTCCACGTAACCTACAAAGAGGCAGGCATAGCTTGGGCCCATGTGGGCACCCATGGCCACCCCCTTTGTCTGTAGGAAGTCGGAGGAATCAAAGGAGAAGTTGTTCAGGGTGAGGATGAGTTCGGCTAGGTGGATGAAGGTGTCAGTGGAGGGGTCTGGACGGGCCTGCGGGATGGGAAGAAGTGGGGTGCCTTAAGGCCATCTGCATGAGGAATGCAGGTGTATAGGTACTGGACATCCATGGTGAAAATGAGGTGTTGGGGGCCAGGGAATTGGAAATTCTGGAGGAGGTGGAGGGTGTGGGTGGTGTCATGGACGTAGGTGGGGAGTTCCTGGGCCAAGGGGGTCCAGAGAGATGGAGATGAGTTTGGTGGGACAGGAGCAGGCGGAGACAATAGGTTGGCCAGGGCAGGCGGGTTTGTGGATTTTGGGAAGGAGATAGAAGTGGGCAGTGCGGGATTGGGGGAACAATGAGGTTGGAGGTTGTGGGTGGGGCGTTACCTGACGTGATGAGGTCATGGATGGTATTGGAGATGATGGTTTGGTGCTCGGGGGTGGGGGTTAAAAGACATTTCTGTTTGCTAGTCTCCAAATTCAATATTCTGACATTTCACAATTGTTGATCAATGTCGAAATAAAAGTGAAAAACATTCTTCCCCGATGGTTATAATATATTTTTCTATTTCCTTTTTAAAATAGAATTCTTGCACAATTATGGATATAATGGTGTGTGTGAGTAAGTGTGTTGTACATGTGTATTAAATATGGGTTTATGTCTGACTAACCCTGTATACTGTGTGTAAGACACTTCGCAAAATTTTGATTGTCGTCACCATTCGTCACAGCAAAAGTTTCAATTGTGCTGCTTCTGTTCTTTTGTTCTTTCCAATTTCACAGGCAACTTTACATTTAAAAAAAATCTAAGTGCCAATGAGTTGAATGGGAAATATGTGTGATTCCTCAGTGGGGAAGGATCTCCAGTGGTGAAACATCCCTCCAGCTGACAATGCTGCAACTGATGGTGGGCTACAATTGAACCTCTTGAACAAGAAGGAGGCCCTCTGTATCTTGACCATATACTTGATACCATACAGCAGTGTACATCTTTAATCACACCTTACGGGTCTAGGCCCGAAATGTCAGCTTTTGTGCTCCTGAGACGCTGCTTGGCCTGCTGTGTTCATCCAGCCTCACATTTTATTATCTTGGAATTCTCCAGCATCTGCAGTTCCCATTATCTCTGATCTTTAATGAAACCTTTCCTGTTTGACTACTCTCTGAAGAGGATGATACCAAAACATCGACTTCTCCTTTCTTTCAGATGCTGCCTGGCTTGCTATATTGTTCCAGCAACTGTTTGTCTACCTTGGATTCCAGCTTCTGGGGTATTTTTTTATGTCTCTGACCATTTTCTGTGTTAGCTGCTTGCTGCCCCTGTGGGCTCCATTGCTGATTAGCAAGAGCCCTCCTCTTCACATTCTTTTTATCCTGCATCTGTGGCTGCATCAATAGTGGGTGTTAGAGACCCAAACAATTCCAGCAAGTGAACCTTGTAAAAGTAGACAGCATTATCATCTGTATCCTTGGATTTATCTCTTAAAACTAAGGAGTAGTGAGATTTTGAACTCCTTCCGTGTACCACAACTAAATGTCCACCCAACACATCAAAATCCATCCATCATCAAAATTGAATGCTCCCAACCCTCCTCCATACCTTCTGCCCTCACCCCTGACTTGCCCTTTTCTAACTCCATGTGAGCTGTTATCCTTTCCTTGTGCTGCAGAATGCAACAAAGGAAACCCGCTGATCTTAAGTATAACTGTACAAATCTGACCATCTTCAAGTGAATGTAAACTGGGTGGTAAGAGATTCTTTTGCGCCACTGGCTTTATCTTGAAGTGAGGCTATAATGATCAAAAGGTTTCAAATTAATGAGCATTCATAGCTTGCAAATATATTGCGCATATGAACTGACTGCAGGCTAGTGTGAAAGATGACGCTGCTGGCTTAGTTTTTTCAGTTCAATTTGCCATCAGGACCCAAAAATTTAGCCAGCCACACCCTTTATTTGCTGTTCTTGAACATTCCATGGAATCTGCACAGGCTCTTGTGCGTGAATGTAGGTGAGTTCATTCATCCATGTAGATGTGGGAGGAGAGGCAGTTCTACTAGGAAAGAATTAACAGATCAACTGCTCTTTGTCCTGCCCGCTTTCATATGCTTGCACATAAAAGTTATACGAAACTTGCCTCAGAATACATTGGCTAGAAACAATTACAGGAAAGAAAAGTACTTTTATTTTAATTATTTATAAATTCCTCTGTAAGTTTTCTAATTATGGGTTTAATGAATTTAGTTTAATTATCAACATTGGTCTCAAAGAGCAGGTAGAGGAAAATCACTAGAATACAAAAATTGGAGACAGTAAAACAATAAATGTGGAGCTGGGAACGCACAGCTGGTCAGATAGTGTCGGAGGAGCAGGTGAGTCAATGTTTCGGAGCTGTGCTTTTCTAGCTCCACATTTACAAAATACAAAAATTGTTTGCCTTTTAATATTGTCTCTTAGGGTGTAAGATGATGAGGATACCAGGAATCAGAATCATGTTGGGATGGGTTACTGTATCAAGCAGTTGCTAAAATTTATGTTTGCAGATATCGATTGATTTTAAGGGATTAAGTTGGGGATATTTCAGTTGTAGATTAGAGTACACAGAGTCTGATGGTGAGAATCTTTTAGCTCTACATTTTCATACACTGAGAGCTTGTTAAAAATTGCACCTCATTCAAAACAAGTCAGACCTCCAGGAACATGTCAAAGGCAAATCGGAAGGATACAAAACATGATTTACAGCTTGTTAAAGGTGGAGTGCTCTGAGTGAGCTGGCATCGGTGAGCAGCTGTCTTTGTTAAACATGGAGGTAAATAAAAGAGGGGAATGTTCATAGATCTGGAATGTCGGAACAAATCAATGGGCGGGGTGTGGTAGTGGGATTCTAAGAGATGATTAGATTGCAGAAGGAGAGCTGAAACAGTGATGGTATCGGGGAGGGAGGGTGTGGGCCTTCTCAGCTAGGAGATGATGTAGAAATCTAAGGCAGTGAATGACAGGGTTAGAAGATAGAATAGCTAAGAGGGATAAAAACTAACCCTCAAGATGAGATGCTGCAAAATCTGTACCTTCTGCTCGCTAGAGTTATCTTTCAATCCAAAATTTTTTTTCAGAACTGATGACTAAGAACTATTGGACTTGAGACGATAGATCTGCTTCTGAATCCAGAGAAGCTTCCAGATCTGCTCAGTTTCTCTGGAACTTTCTGTTTTTATTTCAGATTTCCAACATCTGCAATATTTTGATTTTACTTCTGTCTATCAACACTGCCTGTACTTTGGGTTGGGGGAGTGGTGGGGTATCTTCATAATCAGATCTGTAATGTGAGTCTGGCTTTGGACATTCCTTTGTCCTGTGACTAGGTAAACACTCACATCTCAATGTGGTCTCGTGCCTGCTCCTTAAAATGAAAAACAACTTCTCTCTGCACTAGTTGTCAAGAAAAAAAAAGCTGGGATTTGAATCCAGGCTTCATGGATTAAGTTCAGCCATGTCAGTGGCTGCCAACAAAGTGCATTAATTAATGATAAATAAAGGGAAGTGTTAAAAGGAACTGGACAGAGATTACCCAGGAGCATTTTATTCACAACCTGTACAGCCAGAAGAAAGTTGCAGCTCGGCAGTCAGGTTTTGGTTTAAAACCAGGACGTTGATCTAAAAACTGATAAGAACACTTTTGGGCTCAATCACTGCTTTTCTTATTAGTGATTGATGAACTTTTATTCAGCAATTGTAACCAGACACACAACTTTACCGATGTGAGCATTTGATAGCCAATACTTAATCAATTGTAATTGTACAATCATTTTCACATCTATCATTTTAATGAAAGAAATTGTCTTAAAGCCAAAATCGTACTTGAAATTATGTAAATCAATTCAGTTCTTTTACAAGCATACAGTGTGGAAGCAGAAGTAGGCTACCGAGCCCATCAAGCATGCTCTGCCATTCAATGAGATCATGATTGATCTGACAACCCGTAACTCTATTTTCTTACCTGCTACCCATCATCCTCCATTCTTTTACTTATGAAAAATCTGCTTATCTCAACCTTGGATATCTACAATGACATAGCCCTACAGATCTCCGTGGTAAAGAAATTCCACAGATTCATTAATGTCAGAGAAGAAATTTCTCTCTCTCTGCCTAAAGTTGGCATCTCTTGATTCTGAGATAATGTCTTCTGGCTCTAGACTCCCCTATAAGGGGAAACAACTTTTCTGTACCTGTCATGTGATATCCCCTAAGTATTTTGTATGTTTCAATAAAGTCATTCCTCATTCATCGAAACTGAAATGAGTTTCAAACTTTTACTCACTCTATGACTCTAAGTTAAAGAGTCATACAGCATGGAAGCAGATCCTTTGGATCAACTCTTCCATGCCAACCAAGTTTCCAAAACTAAACCAGACCCTTCAGTCCGGCTTATTTGCATTGACCTGGTAACTTAAACCAAACTAGTCCCATTTGCCTGCATTTGGTCCATATCCTCTCACCCTTTCTTAATTCACAAATATGTCCAAACACCTTTTAAATATAATAGTTGTGACTGCATCTACCACTTTCTCCAGCAATTCTTTCCTCATACGAACCACCCTTTATTGCTCCTGGGGTCTCTTTTAATTCTTTTTCCTGTCACCTTGAACATATGCCCCTAGTTCTGAACTTCCCTACCCTTGGGAAAAGACTTTAGTTATTAACTTCATCAATGTCCTACGTGACATGATAAACCTTTAATAAGTTCACCCCTCAACCTCTGACACTCTGGGGGAGAAAAGTCCCAGCCTATCCATCCTCTCTAAGCCTCCTAGTGCTGGTAATATGCTTGTAAATCTTCTTTTACACCATCTCCAATTTAATAATATCCTTCCTGTAGCAGGGCAGCCAGAACTGCACACAATGCTACAAAAGTGGCCTGACTGATGTCCTGTACAATCGCAACATGACTCCCGAACTCCTATACTCAATGGCCTGAGCAGTGAAGGCAAACAAGCCAAATGCTTACTGTACCACCCTGCCTACCTGTGATGCAACATTCAAAGAACTATGTCCCTGATCCCCGAGGTCTCTCTGTTCGACAACACTTTCCAGAGTCCTACCATTGACTACATAAGTCCTGGTCTTGTTTATTCACCAAAATGCAGCATCTCACATTCATCTAAATTAAACTCTATCTGCCAGCTTTCAGCTCATTGGCCAAGTTGATCAAGATCCTGTCGTACTCTTGGATAGCCTTCTTGGCTGTCCACCATACCATCAATTTTAGTGTCATTCACAAACTTACTAGCCATGCTTTAACTTTCAACTTTTCTTTTAACAGACTGATGGGATAGTTCTTATTAATAACAGCTATGAACCACAATTAGAAAACCATTCTGTATGGTTCAAGTAAATCCCTCTATCCTTATTGCATCTTGATTTCACCAGCTTAGCTTCATGTTGAGTTCTCACAATGATTGAATAAAAAGCTTTAAGAAGTGCTGCTTCACACTAACCAGATCTTTATCCAATTGATTCAGTAATTATTATGGAAACTACAAGAGACTCTACATCTAACTGAACATGAATGTCCATTAACCAATCAATACTTTCATACTGACATGAACTTAAGCAACATCCTTTCAGTTTATATTTTCATAAAAACACATACACAAATCCAAATGTTGACGACTAACTTCCGGAAAGCAGCAGTCTGATGGGCAAGAGCCAATATGCTATTCTGAATGATCCTATATTGAAAAAAAGTTGATTTTAGAATCCACAGTCAAACATATATTGATATTTTGGATTATCTACGGAATAAATTAATTCAGAAATACTTAATGTGGAAAGTTATTGCATAAAAATGTTACATTTATAATCAAAATGACATTACAGTATATTGTATATTCTATAATATTCTATGCTGCTGTCATACTGTGATCATTATATTGTTGTGTGGAAAGATTAGTTGATGACTGATGTAATGCAGCAGAATAAATTGTAAACCCACATATGGCATCATTTCAAAAATAAATAATTTATATACAGAACAATAGGCCCAAACCTTTCTGACGAAATGTTTTAAACAGTTCTGTGAAGGACATTTAAGCAATAAGTGAAGAAAATCATGCTTTTGCATTCAATGAATAGTGAACAATATTTATTTTTAGACAGTTGTGACGTATATGAATAACATAAACCTTCGGGAACAGGGCATAATTTCAATGTTTGGGGATGAAAAATAACTTGAAAGTATTGTGAACAGTTGAAGAAGGTATATAGAACTACAAAACAACATGCACATGTTTGTAAAATGGATGACAAAGTAGCAGATGTAGCTCATTATAGAAAGGGGTGAGATGATCCAGTTTTTTAGGAAGAACAGGAAGAGACAATATAAAATATAAGGTACAAATCCAGAGGCAACACAGGAGCAGGGGGGCGTGCCTGTATCAACACATACACCAGTAAAGATCACAAGATAGGTTGAAAATGTGATAAATGGTGGTTTGCTCATAATCTACAGTAACAAGAAGTTTATGCTGAACTTGTATAAGATTCTGGTTTGGCCTTGCTGGAATCCACTTCTGAAAGTTGCATTTTACAAAGGAGTTGAAAGCATTAGAAAGAGTGCAGAGATCCAGAGTTGTTCATTTAGAGACTGAAGGAAGGCATTGCCATGTATCAAGAAGGGGTCCAGATACCTAGACATTTTGTTCTAGTGGATATTCATAAGGCTTAGAGTAGGACAGTCTAGTATTGTCTCTCATAAGAGACAGGAGGGCTTGACTACATGTAAGGGGCAGATAAAGGGTTGGAGAACACTGCAGTGCAGAGGTTTTAGGCCATGCAATTGTTGAAACAGGTTTGAGGCACTTGGTGGCGTGCATAAAGCAAGATGTGTACAGAAGAGAAGCAGACCTTAAGTGCCTTAGTTCAAGATTATTGCAAATGAGGAACAATAGAAAGAAATACAGTAGTAAATAGTAGTAGTAATAGAGGATAGATGTGATAGATAGTGAGGAGAAAAGACAAGAGTCTGAGTCCAGAAGCTTATGTTATTTATGAGCCTACTGACCTGGCAAGGATAATGGATTTTTGTATTTCTATCGAACATAGCTGTGTCATGGAAATGAGTTATTATGGTATCGGTGTTCAGGATTTCTGTTGGGCTAGATAAGAACTTGGAATGGAAGAGTGAGGATCCAGTTGTTGTAGTCCATGTACACGCCAACAACATGGGTTAGACTGAGAAAGAAGTTGTTTTTAGACATTTGAGGAGTTAGGCACCAAATTGAAGGAAAAAGAAAAGGCTTCCAGGGTAATAACCTTTGGATTGTTACTTGAGTCAATGGGAAGAGGACACATAAGGTTAATGGAGTGAATATGTAGATCAAAGACTGGTGTGAGAAATTGAGTCCCAGTTCATGACAGGTTATTAGAAATGGGGAAAGTGGGTGTTGTTTTGTAGTTTACACCTGAATCTGAGCGGTGTTCTAGCAAACAGGGAGACAATGACCTCGTGTACTATCACTGGCCTGTTAGTCCAGAAGTGTTCTGAGGATCTGGCATTAAATCCCACCATGCAGGTGGTGGAATGTTAATTCAATAAATGTCTGGAATTAAGAACCTAATGATGACCATAAATCTAACGTCGACTGTCATAAAAAACCCATCTGTTTCACTAATGGCTTTTAGGGAAGGAAACTGCCATCCTTATTTGGACTGACCTACATGTGACTCCAGACCCCCAGCAAAATATTTGATTCTTAACTGCTCCCTGGGCAATAATGGATGTGTAATAAATGCCAGCTTAGCCTGTGATGCCCTCATCCTACGAATCGATTAAGCTGTATGCATCAGAAACATGGACCATGCACAGTCAACACCTCAAATCCCTGGAGAGTTATCACCAGCATCACCTTTGCAAAATTCTGCAAATTCACTGGCAGGATTAGAGTACCAATTGGAGCATCCTTTCCCAAGCCAATATCTTCAGTATCAAAGCAATGATCATGCACGTCCAACTACTTGTTTACAACTCGCCAAATAGGTGCTCAACTCCAAGTTCTACAATGCCAACCAAGCTCTAAGAAGGCAGATAAAATGCTACAAAGAGGCCCTGTAATCCTCCACGAACAAGAACAACATCCCCATTGACACATGAGAGCCGTTTGCTTCAGAATGCACAAACTCGAGAAGCACTACCTGCATTGTGTCACCACTTCAAGTATCACCAAGTGAAGCATGTGGAGGCCAAGTACAAGGAGTGGAAAAGTGCAAGGAATGCCCCCATTTAGACCCAGAAACAAATATAGCATCTTTGTTTGTTCTTTTTTCCCCTTTCCCTGTTCTTTAATAAAAGTGAATGTTAATGATAGCTTGAAGGCTACACAGCATGCACTGTTCCTATATTCAATGATGACAAAATGTTATGCTATGCTGAGCTTTGGTAACTCTCCTTCAGACTGGATTTTAATATGGGATGTCGCTAAGAGTAAATAACCATCACAATTTCATTCTTGTACCTGCAGCAGAAAATGACAGCTGATCAGACAGATGATATAAAGTGCCAATGTATTTACAAATATGCTATGTTATTTACAATGAAGTGTATCCCAAGTCATTTGCGTGTCCTTGGAGGTTTTCTTTTTCTCTTTCTCTGCCATTACAGCTACTGTGAAGGGTTATCACTGACTGGCAATGTTTGATCCACAGCATAGCTGGGCTTTATATATGTCACTGACACTTTGACAGGTGCAAACCAATGAATGAACTACCAATCCCTAGAAATTAACATTAACGAGTGCTTACTGGCAGGGAACAGTCCTCCTCAGGTAACAGTCCTCATTCGGCAGTCAGTTTCTTGAGATGGAAGATGGAACAAGTAAAATGGAGGATGATCAAGATCTAACATTTCAGGTAGAGAACAGAACACTGCCATTGGAAGCTACTGAGTGCAGTCAGTGCCAACTGCCAAGTCATCATCTGGTATTAGTAAACCGCTGTCAATTGTTGTTGGACATACATTTTTCTATTTAGATAAAGTATCATATCTAGACTGCTGCTCCTTAATAAACTTAAGTGACTTACATTAAAATCACTTATCAGTACTCAGCTTTCTGTCTTCTATGTCTCCCGTACTCAAACTTGTAGAGTATTACTGTCACAGTTTTCAGTGAAACCTGCCAGGAGAGGGACAGCTAAAAGAACACCTCTCCCACTGACATTAAGATTCATATCCACAAAGTCCATTTTGCCATCTGGAGTAGGGACTTGGACACAATGTCAGAACTCTCCAACTGTATTAATGAAAGCCTCATGACATGACACCATTAACAAAATTAATATGCCACAGTCATCACCACTTATACCCCAACCCTTGACCTGGATGAATATGTGAAGACAAAGCTATATTTCATCTTGATAAAGACTTCACTGCCATTCCAAACGGGAAAAGATCATCCTTATGGAGAATTTTAATGCTAGGGTTGGACATGACTCCAATATCTGCAGAAGAATCATTGGGAAAAGTGCTGAGGGAAAAGTCAGTGCAAGTAGCATAGTGCAGCTGGCAAAGTATGCTTCGTACAAACAGATTGCAACAAATATGGTTTTCCACCTGAAGGACATATACTAAATGACATGGAGGCATTCCAGATCAATGCACTAGAAGCATTGGGATTTTATCAGTGTTCAAGTCAAAGATCAATGTCTCAGACCAAAACTACACTGACTGAAGAGAAGTATTCAAAATGCTGCTCAAAGCCTACATAGAAAATGTTCACACACCCAACTAAAATGCCAGAACAAGGAGATGAAATAAGGTCTGATCTCAACACTTGTGTCCAGACCATTGTGCTCAAATATAATTGTCACAAGGACCAGTTTGGTTAAAAATGATACAAAGAGGTATGACCTCTTGGAACAAAACAGGTAACATTTTTACTAGGCATTAAGATATTACTAAAGTATAACATGGAGAGTTGGCTATGTATAATTAAATTTTAAAAAGGTCATACTGAAAAGAAAACAGAAAATTGTGTGGGTCAGAGTTGTGTGGGTCAGTTCATCAACTTCTCTGGAAATGATATGTTGATGTTCTGAAAGTACATTTTCAATATTGTGTTCTGAGAAAGGATCTGCTCAGACAGAATGTGACAACTTTAATCTGTCTTTTGTCCAACAATGTTTTCTGTTTCAACTTCACTGGGAGTACCTTTTCTTTTTACTTCACACAACTCATAACACCTAATCTATTAGTTAAAGATGGAACCCCTAAATTCAAAGTATGATGCTGAGCTTTTCTGTGAACCAACACAATGGCAATTCTCATAACGCACAGCATTGAATTTGGGTAGCAATGTGTTATGGAAATGAAAGGGAACTCAGATGTGAAATAAACTATTATTCCATATTGATGTAAGCAAAAATATAAATCATTAATAAAATTGAAGTTAAAAAGTCAGATTTACTTGAATACCATAACACTTTTTATTTAACATCAACAAATAAATGTACAGTAATTTGTGCAGTTAAAATAAAGATTTAATGAATTTGACACATATGGAAACATTTACTTAGAGAGTCCACAATGCTATTTTGTTAATAAATATTTGCAATGGGCAATACTGTTCCACTTTTTTGGTAAACTTTCATCTTTCTTGTTTATTCTACCTTACAACTGAAACCCCGAGCTCTTTCATTTTATCCTGCTAAGTTGAGGCTGAAACTGGTGTGCAATTGCAATTGTTCCTGTTGTTATAGTGGCAACATTTAAAGACATTCATTTTACTTGGATCAGTAATTTGTTATATCTTACTTAACAAAGTCAGAATCTGCTTTCAGCCAATTTTGATTCACATCATCCACTTGTACCAATGAAGCAAAGAACAAAATTGATCAGATTTGCAATAGAATCATATCATTTATACTGTGTGGTGCTGTTCCATGTCATGTTACATATGTTCTCTGCTAGGTGCTAATCTAATTGCTGTCATATAGATGCCTGTGTCTCTTATCAACACATAAGCTCTTTCGGGAACCAGTACAGACATAATTTGCTGAATGGCCTCCTCCTGTTCTGTAAAATTCTAAGACAAAGACAGTAAAATTTGCACCCTACATTAGGAAAATTTGAAAAATACCACATGCTAACTCTCTGTTACTATTAATACAGTTTTTAAATTATGGGATAAGTTTTACACATGATCCCTAAATGGATTGTTTCTTACGAGGTTCACAATAATGTGTAGAACAATGTGTAATGCATTCTAGTGACGGTTCCCTGTGTTATTTATAGTCACTCTTTATGAAGTATCATGCAGTATATTAGCTGTGGGAAAAATAATTAGAGGAGGATTGTTTTGGTTTTAACATGGTAAGGATATATTGAGGGTATAACACATACAGTAACATCTTAGAAGGTTAGTAAGAATATTCAAAAAGCATTACAAGAACAACCCAAATGTATATAGCCCATTTAATGTAAGAAAGCTTCAAAGAGATAAATCCCCAACAACAATCAAATCATGAAGTAATGAGAATCCACACCTGTAAGAGTTAATTTTCAATAATATCAACACTAACCATGTGGTTAAAAGAATATTTACATGCAAATGAACAAGGTTTAATTCCCTGTGGAGAGTTTAGTTTGTAATTGCTACACAAGAACTGCAACTTCATCTCACTCAACATATGGCAATGGTGAGGTTGACACAGAGATGCTGTTTCCAAAGAGCTAACAGTGAGATATCCCAACTCAGCAGTATTTGGATTTTTGTGTTTGATCACGCTTTGTCCTCACTGAAGTTGCTGTAACATTAAGTGCATAAGTAGTAGCAGTTGCCGTTAACCTATTATTTTGACACCAAATTACGTTTCTGGATCTTAATGGGCATAAACTGCATATTGTATACGTAAATGAAAATTTCCACAGCCTGAAGCATGTGATTGTTTATCGTGATAGGTACCATGTAACTAAGTGTACTTTAATAATTCCGTTTTAAAATTGCTCTTGCCTTGTCGCACATCTTGTTCTTGTACTGAACAAAATTACTCTGCTACTGGAGAAGCAATTGTTTCTAAGCCTGTTGTTCTATTGCCCATTGTACACCTACTTATTAAGGAAGGAAATAACTGTACCGAATGGCTTAAAGGGAGGTGTAATATTTCTCTACTCATGGAAGCTATGATGTGGAGATGCTGGTCTTGGACTGGAGTGGGCGAGGTCAGAAGTCACACGACACCAGGTTATAGTCCAACGGGTTTATTTGAAATCACAAGCTTTTAGACCACTGCTCCTTCATCAGGGCTTCATTTGATGATTGAGCAGTTCTCTGAAAGCTTGTGATTTCAAATAAACCTATTCGACTATAACCTGATGTCATGTGATTTCTTACCTCAGATATTGGATAATGTTTTTATCATTTATGACATCCACGTTTTTTTATTTTTCATTGCAAGTTTTCAATTTCTACTCAAATTAGAATTTATTCTCAAGCAAGGTATCACATTATCCTTCAAATTTAGTTTATTAAATATTTTGCCAAATGTGATGTTCCTTTCATTGAGGTATTTGCGTATTTGTATAATAGAAATCTATACTTGAAGGAATTCTTCATGAGAAATGATTTGTTCCATATCGATAACATTGCCCAGGTACCATTTCTAGTGTCTGCCTTAAAGCTAATGCAATAATATAACTAAATACAGAAATTACTCATAACATATGCTGGGAAGAATAGAAAATCAAAGTATTATTCATGGAAAGAAACTGTAAGATACTGCAATGCACAGGGATCTTGGTGCATTGCATATGAACCATAAAAATGTTCGTTAGCACAAAGGTCATTTGGAAGGCAAAATAAATGTTGGCCTTAGATGTATGGAATTGTATTATAAAAGCAGGGAAGTCTCACTTCAACTGCACTGGGTGATTATGAGATCAAACCACTCCTTATGTCTTTGATTGCCTTTAGTTAAGACCAGTCAAACCTCTTAGAAGCACTTCAGAGATGGTGGAGAAGTTGGATTGTATAAAAGGATAAGATCTAAAGTTCTCTGGAGAGTTGAGTTGTTTTTAACTTATCTGATAAAGAAATATTGAGCAGGCTCAGCCTATCTTCTTTAAAATTTAGAAGAATGAGAAAGTAATCTATCGAAACATGTCAGATTCTGAAGGAGCTTGGCAGGTCAGAAGATATTTCCCTTCATGGGAAATCTAGAACTAGAGGGAGCACTTTCAGAACAAGGGGGTTCTTACGTCCATCATGGAGATGGGGAGGGATTTCTTTTCTACAGAAATCATCGTCTTTTGATGTCTCTGTCCTACTGAACAATGGAGACCTTGAATACATTCAAGACTGAGATAGACAGGCTTTATGAATGATATGAAAGTCAGAAATAATGTGGAAAAGAGAGAAAGAGGTGTTGAGGTCATGATCTGATCAGCCATGATCTTGATAAGTCGCCAGCTGAAGGGGCTGTATGGCTTAAATCCACTCTTATTTCTTAAATCTCCATATTTTTCAATCTGAGGGAAAAAAAAGGTCATTTATAAGATGGTAACATGATATGTATCAGCATGATAGAATGTCCACTTTAACTGACACATGGATATTTTTGAAAAATTAATTAAATCATATTGACATTATTCTGCTAGCAATAGATTAAGGCCTGATTTGAGTGACGTTTCTAATGCTAGTACATTATGTCACATTATCATTCATAACATGATGCATGACTTACATTGATTCAATTTCTCCTGCAGTAACTGGCTTAACTGCAACAACAGCATCGGCAGCACTGAGATGGGCAGAGCTACCTTCCAACTGATTCAAAAGTGCAAAGCAGGAAGGATCATGCAAACTATATAGAATTTTCCTCACATAAGTCAATCACATTAGCAAATGTGGTTCAGCCACGTGAAATACATGTGCAAAGAGTTTAACACCACTGAATGTAGCTTTGACAGGATAATGACAATTTTCAATACGACTGCCAAATGGAGAAAATAAACAAAAGTTAACATCATCTCAAAGATTTTGTGCTTGTATAAGTTAGTGCTTGTTGGTTTTACTTTATATCTGTTACGTATCTCATTGTATCTGGAAGTCAGATTAGAATATTGGTCAGTTGCTATGTTGCTGCTAACTGCTATTACAAATATGTTGTAATTAATAACGAACAAATATTGTCTTAAAACTGCTCAAATCATTTTGACAGGAAAAAACAATTCAAAACTATGTGCTGAATTTTAGTAACAAGCAGATAAGTGTCAAATTTGAGGATTTTTGTGCGAAGATTTCTTTCCAATGGCTCTACAAAGTTTTCTCCTGCAATTCTCTGTGTGCACCTACAGTATGTTTTCTACGATCCCCGGAATAAATTTGAATGACATACCTGATTGATGACTGCTCAGACCTCTGACTGATTTCCGTGCATTTCCCTGACTAATTTATCACTACGCCCTGGACTGGTTGCCCCCGCCAGGACAGACCATGCTCTAATCCCTGCACTGGAGTATTCATGAAGCCCTGACCACCCTATCTAACCCAGGACTGAATTTGGCCACTGCTCTTGCATGATTGTGGCAGAACCCTTTTACAGAAAACTGTTTCCCTTGACTTGAAATAAGACTGGTTCTCAAACCTTGAGGCACAGCCATTTACTTGAAGCCTATGCAGTATACTTGCTGAATAAGCTGCTGGCTTCTGATGTAGGTGCAACATAGATATGACTCAGTGCCACACATCTACATGTCCAACCATTTACTGATGACTGCTGACAACGGTCATAGACGTACTCTCCTTGTGTCTGTGTTAAAGCCCGGGGATAGCAGAGTATTGTGAAGCCACAGAGAGTTGAGGTTAAAAGCAGGTCAGCCACAATCTCAATAATGGTAGAGCAGATTCAATGTGCCAAGAAGCCGACTCTTGTTTCTAGTTATATGTTCCTGTCAGGGATTGACACTGGCTTCTTTATCTCCACTGACAAAACAGTAAAGTAAACCACACATAAATAAGCTGAGAGTAGGTCATAGAAGGTATCAAAACATGCAAATAAGTCTCCGATCACTCAGTAGCGAGAATCTAGTCTCACCATTCAAAATTTGGTGTGAAAGATTGAACTTCTAATTCTCAATGTCACCATATTTTCTCAATTGACTTGCTACTGTTCTAACTTTTCAGAAGCTGGGAATATTCCGCCTCCATTATTCTCCTTAAAGTCATGCTGCCAAAAGTGCAAAATCTGCAGATATCAGAATCCTCAAATAACAAAGTTATACGGTCACTGGAGGAAATGGATGACTTAACAAACTTTGGTTATTCTGAACTTGATCTCAACCAACATTTGCTCTAGATATCAGAAACTCATTCCAATCATCAGAAGCTCACCAAGCTATTCCTGAGGGTGGAGGATTCTGTCAGGATGTATTAGGGCTTACATTATGGTTGCTATGAAATCAGTGAGCCAAGCTATTCCTCTCTTGGAGAAATACCAGATTCAACTCAGTAGTTTGATGTATAGATATGGGGAAGAGGAAAACAGATGGAAATGTAAATCATCATATATTTATGTCTGTCGTGTTTGGCTTTTAGAGTAATTGTGTATTGTATTTTAAAATTGCAAAACTGCAACTTAGAAGAAAAAACAGACCAAACTTTCTCCATTGTGGTTCAACAGCTTCAAATGAACAAATCATGTCATATTAAGTCACACACAGATGGAGCTGGCTTAGTTCCAAAGTTACAAATTTCCTGCAGAATCAGAGGCTATAAAATTAGAGCTAAACCATTCAGGAATGAAATTAGGAAGTGGCTCATAGCTCGTTGTCTGGTTAAACTTTGGAAAACACCTGCAAGCACTGTATTCTATGGAAACTGTGGGCATTAGCTTACTGCGTGTAACCAAAATCCGAAAGCCGAAGTTTCAAGCCCCAAAAATTCCTGGTCACGTCATGCAGGATAACGAGTGAGTCCCAAAAATGTCTGTCATATGCTAACAATGTTTAATCACCTGGAAAGAGGGAGCTTTGTTGGCAAAATAGCGAGCCCTTGTGATTATTTATCCAATGCTTGATGTCAGTGCGGCAGCTGCTTCTGTCACACTTTGGACATGGACTTGCGACATTGTGTAGCTGTAAGGATGGTGGGCTCCATGTCTTAAACTTTGGATTTGTTGTGACAGAAAGACACACACATCAATATTGGTGAAAAGATGGTATATACGTACAACTGAGAAAACTTATTTATATTGATATGTCACCAATGCCAAGTATGTGACCTCGCAATGTTGCCTTCTTTCTTTGCCTCCTACTATGCCTAACTGAAGTCCCATGTTCTGCAGCTGGTTGGAGGCCTACAATGGAGCCTGTGGGACTTGGATATATGGCTGGGTGACTCTGGAGGAATTTTGTCTCGAGTGTGTCCTGATCAGCGGCAGCTTTGTCCTCCTTGGGTTGTCCTCCCGCAGGTTGAGGGGAGCAGCCTGCAGCACCTCGGAGTGTCTTGAGTGGAGACTGCTTGGAGCTCTGCTTCTCCCTCTGTCTGGGTGCTGAATGACAGCATCTTGTCTCCTTGTGAGGAAGGAGCACTTGGATTTATCTCTGGGTTCCTCGTTCCTCTGATGTCTCGCCGTTGGTACTGGCTACTAATGGCTGGAATGATGGAGTTCAGGCCTGTGCACATATCTAGCAGAACACTCACACTGCTGGAGCTGGTTCTCCTTGGCAACACATGCATGGAGATGGCCAGATGTGTGAGTGCCTGTGACAGCAAAGTCCCAACCTCACTGATGCACTCCTGCTTTGTGTTTGATTACCCAGCTCCATGACAAACCTGATTACTGCTCCTGTGCCTGCCCACGCACGTTTATTAAGGCCCTGACTGTGGTCAACCATAGGGTCCCCTCCTGCCTAGGACTGAGCAAGTGGCTAGTTGCTGGTCGCGCTCCTAGCTTCGGCGGCCTGGGGCATTTCTTCCACAACCAGCTGCAGACACATGGTAATGGAGTGCTCACCAGCACGTACTTCTGTCTCTAACTGAGATAAAGTACCCACTGAGGAAGCAGTATCTGAGGTAGTGTGGTCCTTGCTGGTGTTTTGTCTGAGGCATCAGAGGTGGAGGAGGAGATAATGTCACGCAGGGCCACCCTCTTGATGGCAATCACCACAAACATGCCACAAGTGCCTACAGGAGGCCAAAGAGATAATGGTGGCACCAGGGGTAAAAGCTGTGGCCTGTTAACTTTAAACACACATTGGGGACAATGGGACAGTTGCTCAACAATGAACCTTGCTTTTATTTTGTTTGCATGGCGTGGTCACAGATATTTCTGTATCCTCATAAGAGTGGTGGTCTTCCCTAGCCAGAGCTAACATCCTCCCCTTATTGTGGGGTGGGAAGACATATTCGCATCCCATCCCCTGCTCCTGTAGTGAGAGAATGGGAGGGATTGAGTGAGACAGAAGTGAGTGGCGCAGCTATTGGAGGTGGGGCAGGTGGGGGAAAGATGGTGAGATATCCTGGGTGAGTAAATAGGTAAGACAGAAGCAACATAGGGTTAAGTAGGGTGGAAGGGTTTGGGGTAGGTGAAAGCAAGAGTGGGAAGATGTTGTGTCTAACAGAGAAAGTGGCAAAAGCATGAGCTGTGGTGGGATGGATGCTGTGATAGAGATGGAGTGAGTGTGAGGTAGCATAGAAAAATTGTGGCACTTACGTGATGGAATGGAGAAGGTCATTGACCTTCTTCCTGCATTGCTCGGTGCTCCTTTAGGTCATCAAGACTGTGTGGATCCAAGTGGCAACCTCAGAGCAGGCTGGCAGGATCGGCTGTTGTGGTCTTCTGTTTGTTTTATGAGAAGAGAATGTTCCTCCTATGTATTACCTTATCCATCAGGACTTCAAGGCCTTAGTGATCAATAAACTTCCTCTTATATCCAGAGAAAATGTCTACAAATGTGCAAGGCAGCTTTGGATTGCCAGCTTGTGTCTAGCTGTGCAATGCTCTTTTAAATATTGCACTGGTGCCAGGGATGCCAGTACATCCTGGGTATGGCAAATACTTACGTTAGAGTATTGGTCTAGCATTGGACAAGAACGTTGTGCTGGGGTGAGGTAGATCATTAATGAGGTAAATTTGGGAAAGTAGCATGAGAAAATTTTGCCATTATGGGGAAAATCTAAGAATTTGGCAACAATGATAATTTGTCAAAATATGGGCAAGATTCAGCCCTGTGTTACTATTGTATCCAGAGACCCGTATTTCCTCACACCTTGCTTTTATTCGCAGTAACATACAGTTTAGTGCTGACTTTTCTTGCTGCAAGTATTTTGGATTGTTCTCTTCACTTGCATCTGACTTGAAAGCAGTGGAACAGAATGACATTGAAATACAGGGTAAGTTTCTTACAGAATAGAGAAAGGAAAATTCTGTTGCAGTGTCCCACAATGTTGAAACTTGACTTCAGTCAAAATCTGGAATTATGGATCATGATTATGAAACCATTGTCAATTGTGGGAAACCCATCTGGTTCTCTAATATCATATTAGAGAAGAAAACTGCAATCTTTATCCTGTCTGGTTTCATGTGACTCCAGACCCATACAATTTGGTTCACTCCTGACTAGCCTCTGGGTAATTAAGGATGGCAATAAATGTTGGCGTAGCCAGCAACACACCCCATGAATGAATAAAAAAAAGACTATTGAGCTAATGTTCTCCAATGCTCGATTGATTTTCTCACCTTTAAGATGGGCTTTAAAGCCCATCTCTTTCTGCTTGTTGTAGGTCCCTACTTGGATGACTCCTTCTGTGCTCCAGTAAAATATGTTTTACTTTGTTACAGGCACTGTGTTAGTATAAGCTATGGTTGACTGCCATTGTTATAACTAACTATTTATTAATTCTGATATTGTGTTGCATTAGAATTACAAAACAAATATTAATCACTTCAGAATGACTGCCTTTAATTTGTAGCAATCTTCACTTGATCTGAGGTATCCAGGTTAGTGAAGCTTTACTGCAAAATGAAACATTAGTCACAGTTTTAAGCACAATACTGATGTGTCTCCCAAACGTTTATTAAGGTCATGAAGTTCCATCACACAACACCCAATGAAATATATTTTGAAGTGTAGTCTCGGTTGTAATATAAATACAGCAGGAAATTTGTACATAGATGGTCACTGCAAAGTGATAGCGACTAGATAATTATTTTTACTGACATTGGCTGTTTAGTCTAAGGGCTAAGCAGAAAAACTGTCTTGGTCTTTCTTGAAGTAATGGTATGTGTCCACCTAAGAGGGCAGATACAGATCTGCGTGTATTGTTGCATCTGAAACATAACCTATCTGGCAGAATTCCATCATTCCTGCTTAGATTTCATGGCCAGTTATCTCAGGTTGGACTTGAACTAATGTTGTCCATATCTCAGAAGAAAAAGTGCTTCCAACTGGAATACGGTTGGCATCCTATAAGCAGAAACCTATGGTGTCACTTAACCAGCCCCTAACCATTTCCCGTAGCATGTTCTTGCTGATGTTCACGGCTCTTCCTTAGAACCATGAAGCAAAATGCCATCTGTCAGCCTGAAGTGTGGGGCCTGCTGATAAAACCAGTCATTGTGATTTGTTAGCTTTGACAGCCTCATTCATAGCCTGAGGTGAGCTTCTTGCTGGGTATTTTGTAAAGACGTTAACCCAAGAAATGAAAACTGCTGCTGCATACTTAGAGAAACATTAACCCATCACCAGGGCACAGTAATCCTTGAGCACAGGGGAGACATGTTAATACATGCTCAGCTGTGTGCACAGTTACACCCTTAAAGGTAATGTCCAATGACTGAAGGTTTGCATGATAATTTAATAATATTCAACCTGTTAAGGAAACAGAACCAAAATAGGCACATGTTAATTCAATTAAATAAACATCTTCATTCATCAGTACCTAGACAGGAGTTTCCAAAAGTGGATTTTATTGTATGCTATAAACAAGGCATGTAAATTAGCATCCGTTGGTTGCCAAGCGCTGATTTGCAATGCAAGTTGTTGGGGTAACAACCTGATTGAAAACAAACTGAATGCTTACTAAATCCCTGAAATCATTTTCTTTTCTGTTCAACGGTCAGTTTAACTGACTACCATGTAGTCAGATTACACCTGCTGTGTTTCAAGAAGGTAGCTCACCATAACTTTGCCAAAGGCAACTCGGGCTGGGCAATAAACGCTGGCCCAACCAAGGATGTACTTATTCCACACGTAAATATGTAAAAAAAAAACCATGATCTTAATCCAGAATGAAACTGGCGAAGTGATCGGTTGTTTTGACTTAAATGGCCTCTCCTGTCTACCCAAAGCTCAATTGTCAGAGATACAAAGCCTTTTAATCTGAATGCATGAATGTACCAGCAACAATCATGAATGTTAATGAAATCACCACATACAATGGCAGGAGATAAAGGGTGTAGAATTCACATCAGTAGCACTGCTAGACAGGATGCTCACCCTCTTGGAGAAGGGTATCAACATAGCCAGGGCAGTGCACCATTTTGAGAAGGTGTTTTATGTAATTATCCCCTGTCGTGCTAAAGCAGCTGACATCATGATATTTCAGAACATTACCAATTGATATGATGCCTGTTTCCCAATCCAGGCCAAATGAAAAGGGTATCATCCATCAAAGACCATGTGTTCAGGTGCATGAGGGGCCCTGCTTCAGCACCTTTACTGGGCCAGGACCACAGCTTGCCGTTGGCAGAAGTTTGAAGAATTTCTACTACTGCAATGTGTCAAGAAGTACTGTACATAGAATTTATTGAGAGATGGCCAGTTCCCGAATTTAATAAGGAGGGATATTCACAGTGAGGGCAGAAAATGTTTCTCTAAAAGAACTCCATCTGGTAAATGAGTTAAAGTGGCACCTCTGTATCTGCTTAACCACAAGGAGATGGAGCAGAAGCAGGGAAAGGTCTGCATGATGCCTTCTGCCAACTTGGAGTTTGGCAACTTCATGGCTGTTGTCAGTGATTGGGAATGCTCTGGGAGCCCAGTCAAAGTGTCCAATGTAGCAGAGTCTATGCCTATCGAGCTTTCCCTTTGTTAGAACATACAACATAGAACATAGAAAAGTACAGCACAGTACAGGCCCTTCAGCCCACGGTGTTGTGCCGTGGAATAATCCTAATCCAAAAATAAAATAACCTAACCTACATTCCCCTCAATTCACTGCTGTCTATGTGCATGTCCAGCAGTCACTTAATTGTCACTAATGACTCAGTTTCCATGACTACCACTGACAAACTATTCCATGTGCTCACAACTCTCTGGGTGAAGAACCTCCCTCTGACGTCTCCTCTATACCTTCCTCCTAACACCTTAAAACTTTGTACCCTCACGGCAGTCAATCCTGCCCTGGAGAAAAGTCTCTGGCTATCGACTCTATCCATGCCTCTCATTACCTTGTACACCTCGATCAGGTCACCTCTCTTCCTCCTTCTCTCCAGAGAGAAAAGTCCGAGCTCAGTCAACCTCTCCTTGTAAGACAAGCCCTCCAGTCTAGGCAGCATCCTGGTAAACCTCCTTTGCACCCTCTCCAAAGCCTCCACATGTTTCCTATAATAGGGTGACCAGAACTGGACACAATATTCCAAGTGTGGTCTCACCAGGGTTTTCCTGCAGCATAACCTCGCTGCTCTTGTTCTGTGCCAGGACCCTTACTGAGTCTGCTGTATCGAAACAAAGAAAAGATATTGCCGCCCAATTAGCTGAAAAACCGGCAGGTAATATCATGTAAAAGTGAATCCACTGAGCTTGACCACATGTATGAGTCCATAAGATATTCAATGGCAGTGCTGAGGGTCAGAAACTGGGATGACCAGCCAAATATTTGAGAATTGTTCATGAAGATCTCATGTCTCCCTGGTGAACTATGTTCATCTCTCCTTTTCTCTACATCTACCATTTACGCCATAATTACCACAACTGTCACATTTCCCTCTACACTGACATTTCATTTCCTTGCTTAAGATTTCAGTGATAACATCAACAGCAATACTGTGGAATTAATTGCAGCTTCCCTTTAAGAGAGATAGTATCTTTCAGAACAGAAGCATGACTGCACCATATGCAATCAGCTCAATGATGTTTGGTTCTCTGCAGAGCTCAGAGAAAGTTTGAGCTGCAATAAATGCATGGCCCTACATGACCGTCAAATAAATGAAACTCTAGCACAAACCACTATCAGTTTCTTTCCTCCGCCAGATCTAGTGGGAGGCGGGTTAAGAAACTTGCACCTATATAATGAAATACAATTATTTTTAGCCTGAAATGTTTCTTGAATTCCAGAGCAAATCAGAACTTCCAGTTAACCTTTCATGCAAACACGAAAGAATTCTAATTTTATGGTCCAATATGATGCAAAAACCTGGTAATTGCTATGGGGTGCTGAAACTAATAGCACATAGCGTTCTTTTTGTAGAGATAACAACCCATTTAAAATGTACAAGTTAATACTTGCCTTAACAGTAAATAAAAGAAGTGGACATGAAGTTTAGTGCATTCAACCAATCATATTATCAACTTTAACTCCATCTATGTACCATGATTTCAGATCAATTTACACTCCTGCCTAGTAAGATGTACTGATTTAAGGTTTATATTTATTTAATGATTGTTGAGAAAGAGGGCCACGTATTAATTGCACTTTATGTGAAGGAGTAGTTCTCACTTTCTCTCTGGGTGGCTTGGCTCTGATTGAGGTTGAGATTATGTCTCTCTTCTCCCTGACTCTCCCACAAGAACACATTTCTCCTCTTCTCCTTTACTACTTTCCTTCAAGATTCTGATGACCTGAATGAAATCTCACTTTACCTTTCTACATTCAACAGTTTATGTTATCTCTTATTCTTGGAGCACTTAGTGATATTCCACAATATTTTTGTAACACTCCTTCCTATATAAACATACTTCCAAAGGTGCAAAGTGTTTCAGGCCTCATTCATATTATTTAAATGCAACAAAATAGATTCTTGCTCTCAATGAAGGCTAAGATTCTGTTTGTTTTTAAATTTATTTCTGCCTGAGCACTGTATTTTGTAAAAATGTCCATTGTTCCTCAATTTTTATCATTTAAATATCATTTGGACCGACCAGTTTTGGTGAAGAATGGATGGCCTTATACTTAGCTGCACTGGAATGAAGTTTTACTGAATGATTTAGGCTCAGATTTTCCAATAGCTGCTCTGAAGTGTTAGATGAAGGTTGTACATGGGCACCCTGCAGAATCCTAATCATAGCAGTCTCCAAGTAATTGCCTAGGGAAATGGAGATTCCACTGGGCTATTCTCTCATGCTCAAAACCTTCTGAATATATCACTTCGAATTTTTAAAAATTCTGAAAGCTCTGTTGAAGTGAAGTAGAATCTTGTCAGTGAGAAAGAGGCCATTCAGCCCATTGCATCTGCACCGATCCTCCAAAGAGCAGCCCACCTGATCCAACACGAACTCTTACCCTCTCCCCATAACCCTGCATTTACCATGGGTAACCCACCTAATCTACACATCCCTGTACGCTACAGACAATTTAGTAAGGCCAATTCACTTAATCTGTACATCTTTGGACTGTGGGAGGAAACTGGAGCACTCAGAGGAAACCCATGCAGGCATGGAATAGAGTGTGCAAACTTCACACAGACGCTTGAGGCTAGAATTGAACCCAGGTCCCTGGTGCTATGAGGCAGTAGTGCTAACCACTGAGCCACCATGCCAAGTAATTGAGCATCTCAGGGAGTACCTAGTCCATCTCCTGAATAACTATTTAACTGAGCTACAGCTTACCCCTCAAAACCCACTACACCTATCACAGATCTTTACATTCCCCAGACCCTGACCCAATGGCCTCTCTCCCCTAGGACACAACACCAACCGATCACCTCTGTACCTCACCCCAATGGGCTCGATAACTTCCACCCACCCAACTGACCCTAAATTCTTTATTGCTTGCATGGTACCCTTCTTATCCGGCCCCCTGCCCATCTGGCACACTATTCCCTTCCCTCAAACTTACTGCATGTACTTGCCATTTCAAAAGCTGTTGACAAAGTGGCTGTCTGTGACGCTGAGCCTTTAAATTACAGAATATGGCATTTGACTGCTGTGAGAAAGGAGGCAATGTTTGCAATTCCCTCAACTGTTTTACAAAAGAATTGCCAAAATGTAAGTACAACTCCGCATTTCTGGAGAAACTTTGATCAAATCTCCTGTCAGAAATGTGGAGCTCTCTCTTTGCATCAGCAAGGAGTAACATGGCAAACTGTGCGAGATTGCGACTCCTCGGAAAGTCTGGCCCTTAGTCTTTGCGAGATTGGGCTCCAATTCATGGTACCTGCCATGTTATCGAACATTCTATTAATGAAAATCTTTGATGTCGCGTGGTCTATCTAACAGTTTGTAAAAAAAAGTTGATGCCCTTGCACATATCCTTATGAGACACAAATTATCACTTTCATCCATTTAAGTTCACAACCATTTACCTTACTTTCTCACCTTCTATTAGTCCACCAATCTTATAACTAGGTCAATAACTCAACTTGAATTCCACAAGCACAGCACTCATAACGTTTCTCCACCGGCTACCTCAGTTACTTCTTCATTATTTCAATTCCATTAGTTATACTTGAGCTACTCCTTCAGAGATCGTATCTGAGTTTGCAGTACAATATGGAGATGAATAAGAAGGCCATACTTCAACAATCCAGAGAAATTCTACAATTTCTACACTTGAGGATTTAATTGACAATTAAATAATTCTTGGGTGTTTTGTCAATGACCCACATGGAAACCCAACACTGTTAAGTGCAAGGATTATTCTGGAGGCTGCAAAAACTTCTTCTGATACAAGCGGTAAAGGAGAATGAGTCTTTACCAGCAAGAGTAGCAAGTTTTCTCGAATCAGAATATCAAAGCTGAATACTGGTTCTGTTCAGAAAAGGGTCAACAAATTACCAGTCAGGGTCATCACCAAAAGGTAACTCAACCTAATGACAACTCATTTTGTCTGACACGAGCCACTTTTTAAAATAAATCACGATAAAGTTCAAAGGCAGAAATTGCAAGATCAGAGATTCAGAAATGGATAAACTACCTTAAATAAGAAGGAAATCGTATACCAGTACTGTTATTTCAATTAGGTTTTCATATTAGTTTAACACAATTGCTTACTTCAGATAACGGAAAATGTTTTATTAGACGATATCACCAGTAGAAGATGGATTAGAACTTGAAAAGTTTGCTTTACCTGCACCTGATAACAATTGCCCAGCAACTGATACCATTTTGTATTCATCAATTAAAAGCAAAAATTCATCTCACAATTTGCAGATTCTGCTCTGCAATTATTTAGTTTTGGTCTGAAAGCAATCTGCATTTATCAATCATAGGTTTTCCATATACAAAATGTGCTATGTTGTTTACAGCTCTGTAAAATATATAGCTCTGTTTTATTACTGTTCTTACCTCAGGTTGGTGAGAAGTATGGTTACAGCCAGGTACAAGTCCAGCACAGCATCAATTACACAAAGACACTGATCTCAGCAACAGATTTATTAACACTGAGCTTTAGTGTTACACTTGTCACTCCTCCTCAGGCTGCTTAATAGGTAGGAAGATGCCACGCTGCTATGAACCAGCAGAGACATGAACATGTACCAGCGGAAAGGCAAATCCTTGCTGGCTGGAGTTCAGTCAGTTCGGGAGCACTGGCAGCTTCCACGAGCTGTTGCACATTGGAATGTGCAAAGGAAATGAAAAGACCAATCAGAAGCTGTTTATATCCAGGCAAGGAATTCTGCAGCTGAATATGTGCACAGGAAATACTTGAAATTTAATCTGTTCATCTAATCCTCTCTTGTACGTCGGAATCATTGAAGTCAAATTGAATAATAAATATTCAGTTTAAAGTATTTTTGTGTAAAAAAACAGACATGACATACCAAAATTACCAAAGAATGATTGACAGTATTTTGTAAAACAAAAATCCATTTGAAATAATGTCATAATATATACTTAGATATTTACATTTAAAAGATGAACAAGTGTAATTACAGCATTGTAAAAATTCAATCATAAAATGAACTGTGCCTAAATCATTCAGTTACGGGAAATTTGGTATCCTGTTGCTGAATGTTATGAATGAAATGTAGCTCAAGTCCAACTCTGAACACAACTATCGTATTTCTGGCCAATATCAAAATTAATTTAAATTCACTTCTTAATTACATCCGATAATAGCATGATACAAGACTTTGAATTAGGAGAAGGAAGAGACATTCTGCCACTCAATGAAAGCAAAGTTGCTGGAAAAACTCAGCAGGTCTGCCAGCATCTGTGAAAGGGAAAAAACAGTTACTGCCTCAGGTCCGGTCACCCTCGTCAGAACTCAGACTGACCCGAGTTTTGAGGAAGAGTCACCGGACTCGACACATTAACGGTTTTTCCCTTCACAGATGCTGCCAGACCTGCTGAGTTTTTCCAGCAACTTTGTTTTTGTTCCTGATTTACAGCATCCACAGTTCTTTCAGTTCTTTTTCTGCAACACAAGCCTGTCCCCCAGCTATTCAGTAAGATAATGGTTGATCCAACTGTGGTACAACTCGACATCCTTGCTTATTTCTGATAACCTTTGGCATTTTTGTTCGTCAACATTGTATCTACCTCTGCCTTAAAAGTTTTCAATGATCCTGCCTCCTCTATCCTTTACGAAAAGATTCCAAAGATTCACCAGTTTCAGAGAAATCATTCATCATCTTTGAGAAACACTTTATTTTCTAACTATGTCCCCTCTTTCTCGTCTCACATGTGGGAAAACATGTTTTCAATATTGAACCTGTCAATTTCCTCCATTATCTTAAATGCTTTAATAAGATCACATTTCATTATTCTAAGCTCCAATAGATGCAGGTCTAGCCTATCCAAACCTTCCGTATAAGGTAAACCCTGCCATTTTAGTTCAGTTTGTAAATTAGATTAGATTAGATTAGATTCCCTACAGTGTGTAAACAGGCCCTTCGGCCCAACAAGTCCACACTGTCCTCTTGGAGCATCCCACACAGACCATCCTCCTATAACCCACATACCCCTGAACACTACGGTCAATTTAGGCTGGCCGATCCACCTAGTCAGCACGTCTTTGGACTGTGGGAGGAAACCGGGGCACCTGGAGGAAACCTACGCAGACATGGGGAGAATGTGCAAACTCTGCACAGACAGTTACCCAAGGCTGGAATTGAACCCGGGTCCCTGGTGCAGTGAGGCTGCAGTGCTTTTGTTTTATTAATTTAAGTTAATATGGTATGATGAAAAAATAAACATCAGTTAGAAATTTAAAATCTCACTTCGCAATTTATACAACTTAAAAATATTTGATTAATTACGGCGTGATACTGTCTGCCATACAATTCTGGACAGAAGCACATTTGTAATACTGATGAGCACGAAAAACGGAGAATAATAGTATAGTAATAAGAAAATAAGAAATAGGAAAAGCAGCAAGGGCCATTCAGCCTCTCGAGCCTGCCTCGCCATTCAATTAGATCATGGCTGATCTGCCCCTGGCTTCAACTCTTCTTTCCTTCTGGCTCAAAATACCTAGAGTGATCTAATCACCACAACTGGCATTCACTGCTATCTCAGGGAAAATATTCCTGCACATCTCAGTTTGAACCAGCTATCCCCTATTCTGTCACTCTGTCCATAGATCAAGACTTCCTCACCGCTCATAACCTCACAGCAGAACCTCTTTCCTAGTTCTAATACTGTTGAGAACTGCACCTGCTCCAATAACTATGTCATCTCTTATTACCAGTACATGTCTCTCTACTCCCTTCCACCTGAATGACACTATGGATTGCAGTGCAGTTTGCTCATCATCCCTGCAGACTGTACCCTTGTCCACACTGGGTGGGAGAACCACATATGTATTATTGAAAGCAAAGTTATCATTTTGAGTCCACTGACCCTTTTTCAAACCCTTCTGAAGAAGGATCACTGGGGTCAAAATGTAAACTCTGTTCTCTTTTCACAGTTGCTGCCACACCTGCCGATTTTCTCCAGCAATTTCTGTTTTCTTATTGATTCGGCTTACCCTGAGTCCACAGGAAATACATGTCAGGGTAACAATGACAGTGAGGTATGCAAGGAAGTTGTTTAAGTGCTGAAAGATGCATAGAATTCTGGATGCTTAGCTGTGCCAAGCTGTCACGTTGCCGGGAATCAAACACAGCAACAGAGTCGACTTAGGTAATAACATCTAAATTACACTGAATGAGTGGCTTTAATGCTTTGTTTATACTACCCAAGTTCAGTGTCACTGTGAGTAGATGATTGCCTTACAACGATTTTAAACAGTGTACTACAACCTGAATAAATAGCAATTGTTTGCAGCTCTGAAGCTATCCATCCATGTGCTCATATCCAGTCTTCAGAATTTCAATGCTTTGAATCAGGAAATAAAGTGTAGAAAAACCTGATGCAGTAATATTGTATTTAATTGAGTTAAATTTAAATTATGTTAATTGTAATTGTGTTATCATTTTGTAATTACTGCAGTTTGTTAACATAATAAAATTTAAGTCAGTAAATGTACAATTTATACATAGTAGCTTTTAAATCGATTGCATTAATAAGGAGTTCACTTCATATATTTCTAACATTTTCAACAAAAAAACCTAATCAAAAGATAACTGTATACTGGAGTATTGATGTTAAATGACACTTTTCACTGCACTTATACTTCATCTGTGGCGTGCTAGTAATAATTGCAGAGAAAGGTCGGTTAACTGGGATGAAATCATTCAGTTTCAACCCTGCTGCAATAAGTGGTATGTTCATATAGGGGAACAAATGTCATAGCTAATCAATACATTTTGAATTTGTTGATAGGGCAAGCAATAGGCATCGTCTGGTAAAACAAAAATTAATAAATAAAGCGCCCCAAAGATCTTGCTGTCACATTTGCAATTCTTCATCAAGTGAAACTCTCATGCTATGTATTTGCTCCCTGCGAGTGTAAGATGTTAACATTCTCACCTGTGAGTGAGGAGATTGTTAATGTAAAATTAGATTCTTTTGCAGCATTACTAACCCCCTTAGCATTCTAAAATGACATCAGCCGCATGTTCACATTTTTAACATGAAACACACTGAATGTCAAATCAGTGGACTGCGGATACCACCACAGTTCTTCTGGAGCTTTATTTGCAGCCTGTGTTCTTGGTTGATGGTTGACCATGTCATTAGCTAGATAAAGGATATAACCTCACCCCATATTATTTAAATTGACAAACAACAACAAAGGTAGCTCCCGGTTGATATCCTCTGGCTGTTGATATGACTATAACCATTTTCCACTCTAAAGGGGCTGGAGGCTGCTATGCTAATTGTTAGAGTGCACCATCAGTAATGTAAGATCACAGGTAGCTAGAACCTGATAAAGTTTCAGATGAAGCCAAGCAACACTCAACTCAGTAGATAGTGTAGACATATATTAAATATTTATAAGGTTACAGTGATAGTGTCCCACCTTATGCATGACATGGCCTCGGTTCTCGTCTCACCTGCTGCAGAGGCATCTAGTAGCATTTCTGAACAGTGTTAATTAGAAAATAGCTAAAATAAATATTGAGTAGTTTATAACAGCATTGATTTTAGCTGTCTGCTGAAAGATTGTACGGTTTATGCGGTGCAAATCAGTTTGAGCAATAAATGAGGAAAGCAAAACAAGCAAAAATTTAAAGATAATTTGTATTTGCTGATACATGTTGGCAAAAAGGAACCTCAATCCCAAGGCCTATATATTATCCTTTGACTTGCAGGTACAAATGGGGAAGTGTGGCTCTAAATGGTTGAGCTAGAAAGCTTTGATTTGAAAAGACAGATCCACTGCTGAGAATGATAATGACCACACATTAATTTCAAATGAAGAATGAAAGAACGGCACCTCTTGGGATGTAGAAATATACCGAGTCCAAGTTTCAATGTGGATACATTATTTCATCATCACTTTCTTCTCTGATTGCTTGCAGCAGTGAACCAAAGATTAATTTTCCATTCCAGGAGACCTTTGGAAGGATGATCATCTTGGATTCACCTTTTAGATTCACAACTTCTGAAACCTTTTTGATCGAAGTTTATCTTCGAACTTTTATTTGTTCTGTGATGCGAACTGTCTCTTTCCAACTCCGGAACATTACTCACCCCGTTCCTCCCATTGTGTGAGTGTGACCTATATCATATATTTTCGCTTCCAAGCTTAACTATCCAATTCTCTGCTTGTTGACTTCCCATTTGCTAACCAGTATGAGCTGAAGCTCATGAAGGTATCTGGTACACCTATTCAGACCGAGGTAAGTAGCTTCAAGTATTCAAACAGCTCAAATTTACATTGTCAGAAGACACATGACACCAGGTTATAATCCAACAGGTTTATTTGATATCACGAGCTCTCAGAGCACTGCTCCTTCATCAGGTAGAGTCCATCTGACGAAGGAGCACCGCTGCAAAAGCTTGCGATTTCAAATAAACGTGTTGGACTACAACCTGGTGGCAACTAACTTCTGACCTTGTCCATCCTAGTCCAACATCGGCACCTCCACATCAAATTTATATTCTTATCTTGTTTCCCTTTTATATTGTTTAGCCGCCTTCAGCAAACCAGATACACAGGTAAAGATAAGCAAGAGGCTCAGACGAGAGAATAAGGGCAAATATGTCAACGATTAAAAAAAAGTAAAACCACATAAGTAATAATCTGTGCCCTACAACCATAACCACAAACAAAATAAGAGTCAATATGATCATAGAGCTGCATGTATAGCTTTAAAGATTGGCAGCAGTGCGCTGGGATTAAGGAACAGATATCACCTGAATCACACCAGAGCCAGCGCACTGGTGAATTGTATAACTGGGCCCATAGAAAGGACGTACAGCTAAATAATGGGTGGTGTGGGAGAATGCTGCTGTGGCAGGAGATTTGGCAAGTTAAAGAAAAAGGAAAAATTAAGATTGCAGGATAGCAATGGATAATGCTAACTACAGTGAAGGCAAGGATGGAGTGCCTGCGGAAACATATTAGTGTACCAACAAATCAGAGCAGAGTAGGGAAAAAAAAGGAAAACAAGGCAAATTTAAAGGCTTTTTATCTGAGCATGTGTGCGTTCATGAATGAACAAATAGGTGACTAAATTGATAACACAAATAGAAATGAATGTGTGTGATATGGTAACCATTTCAGGGTCATATTTGCAAAGTGACTCTGACTAAGACCTGAGTATTCTAGAGTAACGTAATTCTGAATAGGAAGAAAGGAATATGAGGTGGGGTGGCTCTGTCAATAAATAATGAAATCAGTACAGTCGTGATAAATAATCTTGGTTTGCCCTTTTAGTTTGAGTAGAGGTAATAAGAAGCAAGGAAAGAAGTTAATGGTGAAAATGTATCATTGGAACCTGGGCAGCAGCTGTGGGATGGAATATAAACCAGCAGATAATGGAGGCTTTTAAAATAATAATTATGAGAGATGTTATTCATCATTTGGATTGGATAAATCAAATTTGTAAAAATAGACTAGGTAATGCATTCATATTTGTGGCAGTTTCTTAAAACAACATCTTTTGGAACCAACAACAGAAGATGCATTTTAGACATAGTGATGTGCAATGCAATACAATTATGGTCTCAGAGTAAAGGATCTACTTTGCAAACATGATGGCAGGATATGAAAAAAACCCACTCAGCTTGAGAGTTGGAAATCTGTTTCTGAAACTAACATCTTAAACTTAAATAATTACAAGATGTGAATAGAAAATTTGCTAAATTGGAAAATAGATCAAAAGGAAATACTGCAGAGAAGACATTTAAGGAGCTATTTAACAACTGTCATCAACAGGCAGGTTATTGAGAACACAGGATATCACAAGGCAATTACACCATCTGTGGTAGCAAAGGAAGCTGATAATGGTATCAAATCGAAAGAAAAGGCGTCTAAAGCTATGAAAGATTAGTGATAAGCCAGAAGATTGGAAACATTTTAGATAGTAGGAAACAATTATTAAAACCAAACAAAAGCAAGAAATTTTAGTAAAAATGCAGGAAATGAATAAGCAGACTGGAAAAGCTTATCATCACACTCTTTCTGAAGGCAGTTCCTTAGCTCATGCTATTATTTCCATTTGCTTAACCCTGTACCAATCTGATAATTGCTAATAACTTTCTTCAACTTTCAAGCCATCCAATTTAGATGTTGTCTTCTTTCTTTTTCTTTGAAATCTTCTCTCTATGATAGCTCTTAAAAGTCTGTTTTCTCTTAAAATGTGCCCTACATTGTTCCTCTGTCTAAGATAACAAAGTGTGGAGCTGGATGAACACAGCAGGCCAAGCAGCATCTCAGGAGCACAAAAGCTGATGTTTCAGGCCTAGACCCTTCATCAGAGAGCCCATTATCATTGTTCCTCTGTCTGTTCCTTTGGCAGGTCCTTTCCAGATACAATGTTTTATCTCTGGCTAAACAGGCAACTATTATTGTAGAACTGCAGCAAAGATACAGCGGATTAAGGGGCAGACACCCAGTTCATGCTCTGGACCAGCTTGCAATTCCAGACCATTCTCTTTAGTGCTCACTCACCCTGAGCCAACTTGAATATTCACAGCATCTCTGGCCTTGCCTTGGCTTTTTCCATCTGTCAGAGATACTGGGTTCCTTTTACAGCGGTCTTGCTGTGCTGCAGGTGGATCAGAGACACCATGTCGATTATTTGAGGTTGACACATCCAATGCCAATGTCCTTGGACATGGAATGAATACAGCCAGTGCCCATAGAGTTTGCCCTGAAAAGTTTGTACCAAGTTTCCAGCCTGGAAGTAATTCAGAGCAAGCAATGAACTGAATGGGCCAGATCCCAGTCTGACTTACATGTCAAATTTTCCCAATGTCTTGTTTGTTGGGTAGGTTTGGCAAGTTTGACAATTGAATAATAATCAGGCAAGTTGGGCCATCAACGAGGAGGCAAACAAGCGTTAATCCTCATGAACTGGTAACTTGCTGCTACCTGGTGAGAACCTTGCCATGCTGCTTGTGAAAAAGATAGAAGGTGGAGTGATATGATCTCTCTGTTGAGATTGGCCTTGCTGCACTTCAAGACTAATTCTATTGCTCTCACCATTGTCCACGTCACTCAGACCCTGATAAGATTCCAACCCTTGTGTCCTCATCACAAATGGCCTTTCTGATCCTGCCCTCGTTCTTATTCCTTTGTTACATCTTCCAATTGCAGATATCATGCCTCGAAAGTACAAGATTCTTGCACATGTTCCAGTCCAACATTTTGGTATGTTAACTTCAATTAAAAAAAAGTAATTGGCATGATGTATAAAGCTCAGCTGATCCACTGAAGTCAGCTTTACTCCTCTAAATTTGAAAGTTCCACCTAATACATCCAGTAGACTAATATGGGAAAGAAAAATCAAAAAGATCAATGTTATAAATAGGTAGATACAGAATGCTTTTATAAACAAATTGTAGTGACTGGAACCAGGGCCCGGTGATTCTCAGTGACAATGAGATCCTTGATTTGGGTTGTTAATTTGGGCCAATCAGGAGCCCTGGCTGACAGATATAAACAGGAGATTCAGGGAATCAGAGAGTCTCCTCATTCTAGAGAGTGGTTTTGAGTGGGCATCAAACCTCATGCTCTGTGCATATGTAAATAAAAAGTGGCTTTGTGATGGGATGGTGACCTCTGTGCAGTTATTTCACGAATGCAGTTTAAGACTATATATTATGAGCGTAGTGAAAATGAACTCACAATATTCAATTTTCATTGTTTGACTTTGAAACCAGGAGCTTTCTTTGACACAAATTAATTTTAAGCACAAATGGTGCCCTAAAGTGGCTGCTGTCATCACCTGTTTTGGTTACAGCAAACTCATGAAACCATCAGTAAGTGAGGATTAGTCTGAGCTGAAATTAGCATTATTATGAAAGGGTACTGAAATCAAGATCTGTGTCTCTCAGTTGATCCATACATTTGTAGAAGTTAATAATAGAGGTGAAAGGTTGCTTGTGAGATATTCAGCCTGGGAAGACAATAAGAAGACTCAAGAATATAAAAATGGACATTTAACAACAGTTCTTTTTCAGCGGCAGAGGAATGGCAAAGAAAACGTGCGTAGAAGCTGGGGAGACACTCTCTGCTTGTGCATCACTCTCAACTTCAAAATAAGAACTGAAAGAAAAGCGGATGCTCTAAATCAGAAACAAAAACACAAGTTGCTGGAAAAGCTCAACGGACGCGAAATGTTAGCTTTGATTTTTTTTCCACAGATGCTGCCAGGCTTGCTGAGCTTTTGCAACAACTTCCGTTTTTGACGCTTAACTTCAAGCCTAGAAATCGCTGGAAGAAAAGCAATTGCAACCATGATAATAGTTCTTGGAAAACTCAATGAGATCTGCCATTGTTGAGGAAAGAGTTGGACTTGGGTCTTTCATTCTTCCAACTCTAAAATGCTATATTTGCAACCGCCTTTACTTGCTGGTCTGTTCCTGATAAATGTGCCCCTCCATTTTCTTTTAAACTCATTACCTGCATCTCTTTGTGTTTTTTTTGTCATATCTTCTTTTGGGTAATAAAAATTCACCATCTTTTACTTACAAAAACCTTGGATTAACTCTCCATTTTTGATCTGGTTAACTAAGTTTACTTGAGACGTGATAGCAACATGATAAAAAAAATTGTTGTGATTGACCAAAAAGAGAGAAGGACAAAAGTGGATCCATGGCATGTTCTCAGAAGGTCAAAACACTGATAAAGGTAAAATAAAACATTTACACAATTTGTCCAAATCAAAACTAAAAAGATACTCAAAAACTTTCAGTCATTGCAAAACTACATTAATGTTATTGAATACTGAATAATTATTGGGTTATATATCAAGACAAGTTGATTAAAGTCACAAATTATGTGAATTTCCCTGTAGGTAAATGATAATTATGGAAATTTGGAATTACAGAGAATGTATTTGGCTGGTTGCTAAGTGCAGAAGAATAACAAACATATCATTTATGAATGCATGTGTTGTTATTAGATTAATTCACCTCCACAATTTTATCATACCATCATGCTACAGGGACAATTATAGATACCACACCTGCCAAATATATTATAACCTAGGGAAAATGTTGTATCTGTTATATATTCCATATATTGTAGCTTAGTGCATTATGAAGCCTTATTTTCTTGTCACGATTATTACTCTAAATGTTTGCCAATATTTAAAATGGAAACTGCTAAAGTTATCATGTTTCAGTTCTGGAACAATATCCTTCTGCCAGTGATAGCACCTCACTTTATTGTCCTCTAGTTCATCAATCTGTACTTTTCAGAAATTCCAGAGTCCAGATCAATTCTACTTCCCAGCCCCTCAAATGATTGAACTTTTACCATTTTAAAAAGATGAAATAAAATTATTATTTTTTAATTACTCTATTCATGATTTCAGGATGTTCCATAGAGTTCATAGCCAATGCAATACTTTTTGAATTGCATTCACTGATGAAATGCAAGTTATATGTGACTGTATCAGATCAAAATATCATAAAAGACAGGTTAGAATGTGAATAATGCCATGGCATTCAATAAATCCTTGCTGTCTGCAAGATTTTATCTGAAGATTACATTTGTATTCAATTTGATGTGCCATTTTATGGGAAATTAGCTGCACAGAATAATAGATTTTGGGCAGAAATCTTAATTTCTGAGAATACACAATGAAATTGTTGTTGTTTTCTTTGGGGAAAGTAAGTCAATGTTTCAAATCTTCTTCTCTAATAATTTGCAAAAGCATGACAGATACAAATATAAGCACCTTTATCAATTTAACTCGTAATCATGTGCATAAAATAAAGGAGAAAGTATTAATGAACAGACAGAACCAGTTTTCTTTTTACATCTCAGGACATTAGAAGGCACTTTAAAGCCAATAAAGCTCTTTTGATTTATAGTCACTGTCATAAATCAAGAAGTATCACAGCCAGCAAATTTGTACACAGCAAATCTCCAATAACAACAAAGAGTTAAATAGCCAATTAATCCACTTTACTGGTGTTGTTTGAAGGATAACTTTTTTTGAATAGTGTTCTGCAGTCTTTTGATTTCTATCAAAGGACAGACAGGGACTCAGTTCAGTGGCTGACCTGAGAAACAGCATCTCAGACTGCACATGCACCTTATTTGCAGCCGTAACTTCATATTCCTCACAGTGTTCAATCACGTAATGAGCATTTTATGTATGATCTGCCTGTAATGCACCACGAAGCAGAAAGTTTTCACTGTACCTAGGTTCATGTAACAATAATAAATCGAATCGATTCAAAATCAAAACCCTTCAGTATTGTACCGGCGTATCAGGCTAGATTATTGCATTCAAGTCCTGGAAACTTGCACCCTTAGGTCTCTACATTCCCCATCTTGGGATTAGTAAGTCTTTTGTTGGATGGTTTAATGGCTGCATCTATGAGTTTGGGTTCAAGATAGACTGGGTGAGAAGGCAAGATGAAGACTGGCCCTCAAGTTTGGGCTTCTTAATTACATCGTTTATTTCTATTAAGATTACGTACTACAACATGTGATATACAGAGAGTTACCTAGATCTAATTTCAATGTTACATATTATTACAGCTATGTCATGAAACTCTACTGCCTAATGCTATTCAGTCTACACGTGCTTCTCTCTCTACTCTCCTTCAAATTCCATCCACAATATTGTTTACTCCCACTGTCAAACAGACCCATGACATTATCACAAGGCTCACAGGCTCATCCTCCCGAGGGTGCTTTCCCAAACCTAAACATTAATTAACATCTACGTATATACTCAAATATGTCACGGAGATTATTTCTGGTGGCAACATTTACTGTACATGCTTTCCATATATTTACCAGGTCTCCCCAAAGTCATTAACTTGATTCACCAGAGCCTGTAAGTCAAACAAGAAAGTCTATGGCAAGCAACAGAATTATTTAAGACAAAGTTAATGGGCTTTCTTTTCCCCTATTTCAGCGATTTAATTGATTTGGTAGCCCAACAATACAAAGCAAAAGATCAGTCAAAGAAAGAGGTGCTTCAGCATCAGTGTTGCCTGATTTTGTTCTAATGCAGTAGTTCGTTCTGATGATAAAGATAGTGGGGTAGCCTGCAACAAGAGATGAAGTGACCATGGTTGTTGCAGATAAGACCTTTAATTTTAACTCAATATGTTTGGTGCTGCCACGTACTTAACCTCTAACAGTACCCTTTCAACGAAGGCTCTTTTTCCAAGCTGGATGTCCACCTCGCAATGTAGTCAACATTATGGTGTAACAGCACATTATAATTTCACATATACACACTCCAGAATTGGCATTTCTTTTAGGAATACATCTGAATTACTCTATTATTTTCCCATGAAATCAAATTACTTAGTAATGTAGGAAGTTGAGTTTTAATCTCTGTCCCATCTGCATTTCTGATGAGGACATTCTGAGGAGGCCACAGTAGTAAGTGAGCAGGGCAGCAAAGAACACTTGTATTTTTGGTTGTCTCATTTGTTTGTTCTGCCTTCCCATTGGAGTGAGGGTGCTTGGGTGGACTTCTAAGAGTTGAAAATCCAGTTTCTGTGCATATCATCCAAATAAATCTGTAAACCAATGTCGGAAACAACAGCATCCAGAATACCAATGGAAGTGAACATTTCTTGTATGGTTGTCACAACTGTTTATTTGTCATTAAATCTCAAACCATCATGAGCAGTAATAGGAATGAAAAGTTTCCATTATTCATTGCTATGCATGACACACATATTACAATTAATAGGCCCTATAACTCTTCCGAGATTGAACCAAAGAGTATCATGACCTCTTTCTGCACTTGTTTATGCCTCAGTGACCTTGATGAACTCGCTGAAGTGTGTCATCCCACAATAAATGAATAATTATTAGTCAAAGAGTAGTAAATTTTTGATGCCAGAAAAATGGTTCTGTGTTCAAAATACATCTTCATAGAAATAAATGAAAATATTCCTAGTTAAGCTAAAGTTCTATAAAAGATCTACAGGTAGGAATTTTCTCAGAATTAGGTCCATCAATAAGAATCAGTGATTCTTTGACCGTTTCAAAGATGGCTGCTTTGAAATCATTGATTCCAATATACTTTGATTTCTGTGGTAATTCTGAACCAAATACACCACACGATGAGATTCATGGTCTACTTTTAAATCAATGATTTACTAGCTTTTTAACAACTAAAATTAAAAAAAACGTGTTGCTGAAAAGTACTCACACTTCTTGGCCAAACCATTGAAAAAAAAAATCTGAACTATTCTTATTGTTAGTGCTCCGAGGTTTCAAATCATGACAAATTATTTTTTATTGCTGACTTTTTCATTCAAGATCCTTCAAGTTTTCCTGTAAATGGTATTTTTAATTTGTTTGTTGTTAGCCCTGTCGTAAAGAAAGAAGTTCAGAAACTGTCAAGATATTGCTAGAAGTCTTCATTTTGCTTCTCAGTCTAGTCTCTCAGGTTGGATCAAAACTCTTCCTGTTTTTGTTTTCCCTGACTCAAAGTGAATATGCTCTGGATGTCCAGTAATCAGTCTCTTGTCATTGATGCTTAATCCAGAATTATCCTCTTGGCTGCTCTTGGCTACTTTTCTCACCATGTTTTGTTTTGGAGAGCAGCTTATGTCCCCTATTATTGGCTGTTAAAGGGTAGTATTCAGACTTACAGTTGTTGGTGGTAATTTCTCTGCAGGGCTTTCTTTTTGACACTTTTTTTCCCTTTTGTATCAGTTGTTCAGCTCTATGCTTTTTTTTTCTGGCTGCTGGCATTTCCACAAGCTGTATCAATAATATTTCCTTCTGAGCAAAAAAAAATTCTTAGTTCTTCTCCGATCAATTTCAGGGCTGTTTCCTGATTTTTGTTCACAACTGACAACAAATTTCTAAGCAATTGGGTTCTTTCACTTCCATCATCATTTGTTGCATGGTTTTATGGCCACACCACATGTTTGAGCTCAAGACAAACTGTTAAAGGAGATGGCAAGGAATCACAACAAGCTAGGATGTTCAGCAGGTAACAGGAAAGGCACATAGATTGTTCACCTTTATTTCAATTTAGTGAAGTACAAAAATAGGGAAGTTGTGCTCAAATTATACAAAGCACAAGTTAAATCACACCCAGAATAATGTGAGCAGTTTTCATCCACTTATCTAAGGAAAGAGATAATGGCAATGTAGGCAGCCCACAAAAGGCTCACCAGGTTGATCTCAGGCATGGAGAGAGTTTATTGTGCACAGAGGTTGAGTAGGTCGGGAATGTTCTCGTGGAAGTTGAGGAATGAGAGGTGATCTTATTGAAACATATAAGATTCTTAGGAGGCTTGACAAGGTAGCTGCAGAGAGGTTGATTCCCTTTACAGGAAAGTTTAGGGCCAAGGAATTCAAACTCAGAGTATAGGTTGCATAATTGGAGACAAATGAGGAGGAATTTCTTCTCCAAGGGGTAATGAATCTGTTGGGTTCTTTACCACAGAAAGCTGTCAAGGGTGAGTCATGAAGAAGGCTGAGATAGACATTTTTAATCAGTAAGGAGATCATGGGTAATGGAGAAAAGGCAGGAAGTTGGAGGTGAAGGTCATTAGATCAGCCGTGATCTCATTACACAGCAGAGCAGCGTCAACGGGCTGAACGACCTGCTTCTGCTCTGACATTGTATGGTCTAAGAACTTTTCTTCAGGCTTGTGCTTCTTTATAACACATATTACATATCAAAAGTAAAATACTGCAACACATGATATTCAGACTCAAAGTGTTAACTCTGATTTCTCTCCACCAATGCTGCCAGATCTACTGAGATTTTCCAGCAATTTCATGTTTGTTTCTGAGTTTCATCTTCGGCAGTTCTTTGTATTTTTTTTGTATTCAGATAAATCCCAAAGTCTAACGTTACTGTTGCATGATAACAAAACTCTACTCCCTACTGCTGGTCAGTTAACCTCACAAGCTTCACATGGAAACAGGCCTTTCAGTCCAACCAGTCCATGCCAGCCATATTCCCAAACTAAACTCATCCCACCTACCCGCTCCTTGCCCATGTCCCTCCAAACCTCTCTTATTCATGTACTTATTCAAGTGTCTTTTCAACATTGTAATTGAGGTCTCATTCACCACTTCCCTCAGGACACCTATTCTGTACACAAACCGCCATCTGTGCACTAAATTTGCCCCTTTGTTTTTTAAGCCTCTCTCCTCTGACCTCAAAAATGTGCCCCTAGTCTTGAAAGCCCCCATCCCAGGAAATACACACCTACCATTAACCCTATTTATCCCTTTCAATTTTGTAAATTTCTCTTAGGTCACCTCTCACTCTCCTTTGCTCCAGTGGCAAAAGTCTCAGCCTATCCAGGCTTTCCTTATAACTCAAAGCTTTCATACCCAGCAATATCCTCAAAAATCTCCTCTGAACCCTTTCTAGTTTCATAATATCTTTCCTACAATTGGGCAACCATAATTGGACATAGTGTTCCTGAAGAATCTTTACCAATGTTCTATACAACTTCCAACTCCTATACTAAAAGGACTGAACAATAAAGGCAAGCATCTCAATTGCATTTTTAACCATCCTGTCTAAATGTGATGTAAATTTCAAAGAATTATGAAACTGAACCCCTACGTTCCTCTGTTATATAACACTTCTCAAGGCCCTACCATTAATTGCTTAAGTCCTGTCCCTGTTGGTTGCATCAAAATGCAATGCATTTATCTGCATCAAACTCCATCTGTCATTTTTCAGCCCATTGGTCCATTTAATCAAGATCAATTTGTAATCTTAGAAATCCTTCTTCACTGTCTACTATGTCATCAATTTTAGTGTCATCTGCAAATTTACTAACTGTGCCTGCTATATTCTCATCAAAATCATTCATATAAATGACAAACAAGTAAGAACCCAGAACTGATCTATGTGGAATAATGCTGGTGGCAGGCCGCCAGTCCAAAAAGCAACCCTCCACCATTACTCTGTCTCCTGCCATGAGGTAAATTATGCATTCAAATGGCAAACTCATCCTGAATCCCATGTGACCTAACTTTACTAATTAGTCTATTATGCAGAACTTTGTCAAAGACCTTTCTAAAGTCCAAGTTGTTATGTTTGCAGTTGGGGATGTTGGCCCTTTAAGAGAGCTGGGTGGGACTTGGGTCCAGCCTCGAACTGGCTGTGGAGTTGTGAGCATAGTCAACAAAGTGTTCCTATTCAGATTCACCATTTGTCTACCCGGTAAATTAGACTTAGTTCCAAAGGAAGCACCAACACAACAGCACTAAACTCGAGAGTCTTTCGAAATGAGCAGGCTACCAACTCAACCAAGATAACAAAGTGTGAAGCTGGATGAACACAGCAGGCCAAGCAACATCTCAGGAGCATAAAAGCTGCCCGAAACGTCAGCTTTTGTGCTCCTGAGATGCTGCTTGGCCTGCTGTGTTCAATTCAACTTCACACTTTGTTATCTTGGATTCTCCAGCATCTGCAGTTTTCATTATCTCTAATTCCAACTCAACCATATCTGGCACCAGTTTGTTTTGTTAACATTAACTAGAAGCCTCATCCCATTGACAGGATTAGACTCAGTGAATAGAGAGATCAACTAGCCAAAGATGAATGCAATAGGCTGCAAAACTGAATTGATAAACTAGCATATTTGTTACAAGGCCTTCAACTAACAGAGTTCTAATTCTGGGAAAGCTTTATCTCTGCTTGCATATCCCTAAGAATTTTAAATATATTCAGGTTTGGTGGCAGCACGATTTCTCATGATCTGTCATAAAGTGTGGTCCATTTGGGGCAAATTATGTTTCCTTATTCTAAAGGTTTCTAATCTCTCATTGTAATATGTAGAAAATGATTTGTCACGGCATTATAGCATTAGCTATCACCTTAGCAATCAGAATCAAATGTAGGTAGTTCTACATGTTTTAGTAAGTGAATCATCCGTAACGCGATCGATCAATAGTTACCTCTTTGGATAACATGAACTTTCTGCTGTATTGGTATAGCGATTTTCTATTGCAATTTCCCTATAATGTGATTTTCTACGGTGATTTTCTACAGCATAAAATCACACAAGAACAAGCTATCATGTTAAATGAGAACTACCTGTACTGCAACTGTAGCTCTCACACGATTTGTTCTGATCTAAAACATCCTGTAGAGTATCTTGAGTTCAATTTAACAATGAGCGTATGCTGATTATTTTCATTTTGTTACTGAATTCCAACAACTGTGCTAATGCATCATATGGTTCGGGAGCAGAAGTAAGCTATTCAGCCCATGGTGTCTGCTCTGCCATTTAATGAAATCATGACTAATCTGATAATGCTCAACTCCCCAACTTCCCAGCCTTTTCTTCATTACCTTTGTTCTCTTACTGCTGTAAAATCACTTTATGTCATCCTCGAATATACTTGATTACCAAGCCTCAAATGCCCTCGTCAGAAAAGAATTCCACCAAGTAACAGCTCTCAGAAGACGTTCCTCCCAGTCTCTGTCTTAAATGTATGACCCCAACTCTAAAATTACGCTTGCTGGTTCTAAGTTCTCCCATAAGGGGAAATAGTCTTTTTCACATCTATCCTGTCATGGCACCTAAGTATCTTCTGTGTTGTGTAAGGTCATCTTTTAATTTTCCTTATTACAGGTTCAAGAGACTAAACCTTTCCTCATAAGGCTCTCCATATATGATACGAACCTAATGAACCTTCTCTGAATTGCACCTAATGCCATTACACCTTCACACAGGGCACAAGGGGCCAAAGCTGTTCAGGCCATTCCAACTGTGGTATGATTAGTGCCTCATGTAGATTTAGCAAAATCTCCCTACTCTTATACTCAACTCTCTTTGAAATAAAGCCCACATTTTATTTATAGAGATAACAAAGCGTAGACTGGATGAACACAGCAGGCCAAGCAGCATCTTAGGAGCACAAAGGCTGATGTTTCGGGCCTAAACCCTTAATTTTAACCCCACATTTCAGTTGTCTTCCCTGTCGCCTTTAAACCTGAGTGCTAGCTTTGTGGTTTGTGGGTAAGGACTTCCAAATCTCTCTGTTCTGTGGCTTTCCGAAATCTTTCTCAATTTAAATAATATTTTGCTGTTTTATTCTTCTGAGCCAATTTTACAGCCTCACATTTTCCCCCATTATATTTCATCTGCCACTCACTTCACCTGTCTATATACTTGTCTAAATGACAAATGTGAGTTGATGGATTTTTCAAGATTTAATGTGAGAAGGAAGTGTACAGTAAGTGACAAAACCCTTAGCAGCACCAACATGCATGAGGTTTCTAGGTGTACAGGTCCACAGTTCCATAAATGCGGCATCACAAGTGGATAAGATTGTCAAGCAAGTGAATGGCAACTTGGTTTGTTTTCAATTGAATGTCAAAGGACAAAGGGCAACCTGATAGAAGTTTACAAAATTATGAGATGCATGGAAAGAGTGGACAGTTGGAGTCTTTTTCCTTGGGTAAAAATGCCCAATCTTGAGAAATAGATTTAAGATAAAAGGGATTAAATTTAAAGGAAATGTTCGAGTCTTTTTTTTACAGAGGGTGGTAGGTGTCTGGAATGTATTACCAGAGGATGCAGTGAAAACTGATAAACATTACTTTTGTAAGAGGCATCTTGAAAAATAGGCTGGGAATAGAGGGATGCAGACAACTTGGAGGCAAAAGGATTTTAGTTGAGAAAGATATTATGTGTCGCATAGCCCTTGTGAGCTGAAGAGCCTGTTCCTGTGCTATAATGTTCTCTGTTCTTTAGATTCTTAGCCATCCTCGCCACTTGCTTTCTCACTTATTTTTGTGTCATCCACAAATGGGGCTATAGTGCATTCACTTCCCTCATCCAAGTTATTAATATATATTGTAAATAAATGTGACACCAACACCGAACTCTGTGGAACACCACAGAGTTATAGTTTGGCATTCTGTCCCTGATCCCAACTCATTGTCTTCTGTTATTTAGCCAGTCCTCTATCTATGCAAATATACAACTTCCAAAATAACAGCCTTGTCCTTTTAAGTAACCTAATATGTGATAGCTTATCCAACACTCTGAAATTCCAGATATATTACATCCACCTCTTCACTCTTATCTATTCTGCTTGTTACCTCTTCAAAAAAAAATTATACTGCCAGCTTCTAACAAATAGCTGGCAAACTCATATTTTAGGATAATGCTTCCAACAAATAAAGCAAAGGTCAAATCTAAAAAATTCCAGATAATCTGCAGGCCCAGCAGCATCAGAGGAACAGGAAAGTTTGGCGTTTCTTCTGAAGAAGAGTCTCGACCCGAAATGTCAAATTTTCCTGATCCTCTGATGCTGCTTGGCCTGCTGTGTTCATCCAGCTTCACACCATGTAATCTCAGATTCTCCAGCATTGGCAGTTCCTACTATCTCCAGATAATCTGCATCCTTATGCATGAAATAAATGTCAAATGTGAAAATAAACTATCACAGATTATCATTTGCAGTGGAATGATTCTTCAAATAAACATACGAAAACTACAGTGCAAGAAGCAAACCAGAGAAAGCAAACAACATTACTATCTAAAATAAAGGACAGTTTCATTTCCTACAAATAAAACCAAAAGAAGCTTTATCTATAATATTGTATTGCGTTGTTTGCTATGGCTGAATTGGTTTCATGGGCCCATATTGACTTGAAACTTTAATGAAATTTCTCTCAATCTCTCAATCTCTCTCTCTCTCTGGCCAACCTGCTGAGTTTCTCCAGCACTCTCTGCTTTTTGTTGTGGCTAAATTGATAGAGCTCTCATTTCATGTCACGGTGGTCTTGAGTTCATGACTTACTCCAAATTTAGGTAAACACTCCAGTCTTGCACTGAGAGAGCAGTTGTTATTGGAGGTGCTGTATCACAGATGCTTCAGTTGGTTAAACAAAAAAAAACCCAGTTGTTGAAAAGGAACATGGGAGCTTCCCCAGTATTTATCCATTAACATCAACAAACAAGCAACCTAATCATTATTGCATTGCCCTTTGTCGACCCGAACTGTGTAAATTGTCTGCCATTTTACAACAACAAAGTTTCAAAAATAAGTCATTGGTTCTAAAGTGAATCGATACACCCTGTGGTTAAGAAATGTGCTATCAGAATACAAACATTTCCTTTGTTAATTAAATTTGACCTCTCCAGTTGTATAACTTCTTAAATTAGAATGGTATAAGCCAGACATTGCAGTGATAATGTTTTGTGTATTTTTTCAGACTTGATAATGTGGTGTTGAGTAACGTTCATGGTATTTCATAAAATTATACTGACAGGTAATGATAGAAAGTGGCATAAATGGCAGCTCAAGCTCAAAATTTTACTTTATTAAATTTACATTTTTGCTTTGAGTCATTATCACTGTCAGAAAGGTTGAGGCAAAATGAGGTTTAGGTAGTTGTACGACTACAGTCCTGCCCATATCTCTTTATGGTCCAAATGGGCAGCACGGTGGCTCCGTGGTTAGCAGTGCTGCTTCACAGTGCCAGGGACTGGGGTTCAATTTCACGCTTGAGTGACTGCCAGTGTCGGGTTTGCATGTTCACCCTTTGTCTGTATGAGTTTCCTCCCACAGTCCAAAGATGTGCAGGTTAAGTGGATTGGCCATGCTAAACTGCCCACAGTGTTGAGGGATGCGAAGGCTATGTGGATTAGCCATGCGAAATGCAGGGTTGGCAGGTTGGCATGGGTCTGAGTGGGATGCTCTTTGGAGGGTCAGTTTGGACTGTATGGCCTACTTCCACACAGTTGGGATTCTACGACTGATTCACGTAAACAGATTTTATGTTAAATCCTTTCAATGAGGGACCAAATTAAGCATGCATTTCAAGAGTCAATTAGTAGACAGCAACAGTATGTTTGCCCTATTGTGTTTAGGAGTAACAGAGAAACTGATTAAATTTTCAATTAAAAGAGCAGAATTGTACAGCTATTTTGAAATTAAACTTGCTGTTAATTATCATGTTATGTTTCTAATATTTATTGTTGTTCAGCTCGTGCTGGATGCATTTACTACTGTTTACTAAATCAGTTTATGACAGCACTGTTTGAGATACCCGTTGTTATCAGTATTACAGAAAAAACTGATGGCTGAACAGCCAGAGCCTTAAAGGTAAGAAATCTTAATGTAAAGTGTGTCATGCAGGTCATACCACTCCGTGTTTATCACTTCATCTAACTGATAGCTCTACAATTGCAGAACATCACAATCAGTTAATACCGCCTCGTTGCTGGGGAAATATTTGGGAAGCACTCCAGTTACTGTACTTTATCTGTTAAACACAGTTCGTACCATGCATCCTTCCTATCACTTTAATGGGCAGCTGTCTACATCAGGTGATTGGAGATAACAAATTGTGAAGCTGGATGAACACAGCAGGCCAAGCAGCATCTCAGGAGCACAAAAGCTGACGTTTCAGGCCTGGACCCTTCATCAGAGAGGCCTGAACCGTCAGCTTTTGTGCTCCTGAGATGCTGCTGGGCCTGCTGTGTTCGTCCAGCTTCACACTTTGTTATCTTGGATTTTCCAGCATCTGCAGTTCCCATTATCACTGATACATCAGGTGATTAATGGTCACCATTTCTGTTGGCAAATTACAAAAAAGCTGCTTATAAAGTATCAAGTGTGCCCGCTATTTTGGGTAGACTCAGTTGTTTATTCAGCAGTATGTACCTTGTTAGGTCCAATTACTTTAGTAATTAGTGTTGAGTTACAGCTCGTTTTAATCAGCAGCTGACTGTGACAGGGCAACTATTCCAGGAACACAAATAAATCTTTAAATTCCAACAATTTGGGAAATGTGAATATTAAGATAGCAAGGCTGGCAAGTTAATTACATAGATTATAGAACATTACAGCACAGTACAGGCCCTTCGGCCCTCATTGTTGTGCCGACCTGTCATGCCAATCTGAAGCCCATCTAACCTACACTATTCCATGTACGTCCATATGCTTATCCAATGATGACTTAAATGTACCTAAAGTTGGCGAATCTACTACTGTTGCAGGCAAAGCGTTCCATACCCTTACTACTCTCTGAGTAAAGAAACTACCTCTGACATCTGTCCTATATCTTTCACCCCTCAATTTAAAGCTATGCCCCCTCGTGTTCGCCGTCACCATCCTAGGAAAAAGGCTCTCCCTATCCACCCTATCTAACCCTCTGACTATTTTATATGTCTCAATTAGATTTGAAGATGGTAAATAAGTTCAGAAGGTTTGAGAAATTCTTCTCATTTTATTGATCTCTTCATATAGCAGCAAACTACATCAACATGCTTGATGATAAACGGTGGAAGTCCAAAACAGAAAAATAGGCAAAACATAATTTGAAAGTAACATTTTAATACAAAGATTATTCAGTGTTGAAAAAAACAGAAACACTAAAATGTGACCTGAGAAAATGAACAAGATAAAATAAGCCGATTGTTTTGATAATCTCATTTCAACTTGTTTGAAGAACATTGAAACATGCTATATTTTCCAAGCTAAATGATAAAATTGTTAACTGAAGTGAAGAGATGAATAAATAAATCATCTGCATCAGGCATATCCAGTGGCACCATAACTTGTTCGACTGAGTAGCTGAACCATGTAACCAATAAAGTCAGGGCAGATGTCAAGTGTGCACTGAATTCCTTCAGATAGAAAAGGAGTTGGAGCACAAAAATGGTATAGAACATTGTAGCACAGAAGAACATTCAGCTCATAAATTTGTGTTCACTCTTTAGAAGTTCAGTCCAGTTAATCCTTTTCCTTACCTGTATGCATGTTTTTCCTCCATTATATATTGAACCAAATCTATTTTGAAGGCTGCAATTGATTCTGTATCCACTATCCCATTAGGATGTGCATTCCAAATCCTAACCACTTTTAACTTGAAATAACTTTCACCTCTGGCGCTGCCCTTTTTTTGCCAGACCATTTGAAAATCAGTACCTCGAGGCCAGAGACCCTGATAATACTCTGGGGACCCAGGTTCGAATCCCACCATGGCAGATGGTGGAATTTGAATTCAATAAAAAAAAAAACTGGAATTAAAAAGTCTAATGATGACCATGAATCCATTGTCGATTGTCAGAAAAACCTGAAAGGTTCACGAGTGTCCTTTAGGGAAGGAAACTGCCATCCTTGCCTGGTTTGGGCCTACATGTGACTCTAGATGCACAGCAATGTGGTTGACTCTTAACTGTCCTCTGGGCAACTAGGGATGGGCAATGAATACTGGTGTGGACAGCAATGTCCTCACCCCGTGAATGAATAAGGAAAAAAAACCTCTGGTTATCAACTTTTCAACCATTGCAACATTCCTTTATATTTACTCAGCCTGATCCTTTTCTGAATTTAAACCCTTCTATCAACTCTCCATGCAATTTTCTCTGCCCAAAGGAGAAAAATCCCAGCTCTTCTCATCTCAACACGTAATTGTATTCCCCCATTCCTAGCACAGTTTCTAACAGATAACTTCTCTACCTGCTTCAAAGTCTGCACACCTTTCCAAAAGTGGGGAGTCCAGAACTGGACACAATATTTCCTGACATCCAGAAGGTAAAATTGGCAAGGTTTCCTCCCATTTGTTCTAAGTAGATGTAAGGACACTGGATCAAGGCATTTGGGAGATTGGGTGTAGTAGTCTCCTCCAACTGAATGACTTCATTCTAAAGCGCACACTCAAATAATAGTCACTTGGAAGAGACATTGTGGAACAGTTAGCAAGCGAATGATTCTGTCAGAAAAGGCAAAGGAAAGTGTTGAGAAGGCAAGAGATGAATGATAAGAAACCAAACCTTTAGAACGATTGGTAATATCAATTCACAAGATACAATACGACAATGTTTAACCTTGATGTGTTAAAATTAGGGAGAACTGATTTAAACCAAACCCCAGCGGCCAACCACCCCCGTATATCTTGCAGATCTGCCTGGCCAGTGCTGTTGCAAAATCCAGAAAAGGCAATCTATTTTAAGGCCATCAATTTGAAAGATTCTTGTGCTTCAGAGAATTGGATTTTCAATCATTAGTAAGATACTACTTTTTTCTCATACTTAGACTTCAATCGTCCTGGTTAAGCAACTTGTTAAAAAAAAAAAGCTGCTGTCAGCAGCCTCGACAGGCCAAGGCAGGTGAAGAGAGGTTATGGATGATTTGCTTTCTCAAAGCACTCACCTAAACATTGGAAAAGTCGTCCACTGCTTCAAGAGTTCCCATCACCATTTTTTTCCTTACGTATTGCATGCTGGCCTTCACAACAAGAGGAATTGAGTATAGGAGCAAAGAGGTCCTTGTGCAGCTGTACAGGGCCCTGGTGAGACCGCACCTGGAGTATTGTGTGCAGTTTTGGTCTCCAAATTTGAGGAAGGACATTCTTGTTGTTGAGGGAGTGCAGCATAGTTTCACAAGATCAATTCCTGGAATGGCGGGACTATCACATGTTGAAAGATTGGAGCGACTGGACTTGTATTCACGAGTTTAGAAGGATGAGAGGCAATCTGATTGAGGCGTATAAGATTATTAAGGGACTGGACATTCTGGAGGCAGGAAGCATGTTTCCGCTGATGGGTGAGTCCAGAACCAGAGGACACAGTTTAAAAATAAGGGGTAGGCCATTTAGAACAGAGTTGAGGAAAAACTTCTTCACCCAGAGAGTGGTGGATATATGGAATGCTCTACCCCAGAAGGCAGTGGAGGCCAACTCTCTGGATAGTTTCAAGAAAGAGATGGATAGAGCTCTTAAAGATAGTGGAATCAAGGGTTATGGGGATAAGGCAGAAACAGGATACTGATTGTGGATGATCAGCCATGATCGTAATGAATGGTGGTGCTGGCTTGAAGGGCCAAATGGCCTACTCCAGCACCTATTGTCTATTGTCTATTGTATTGACTGACTGACAGTTTGGCCAAGTGCAATGCACAAAAGTACCCAAACAAAAAAAAGATGGAATTATATGCTAAATAAAAAGAAAACTAAAACCCTATAAAACCATATCCACCAATCTTTCCAATTTGGTCAGTCATCTATCCAAGGTGGAGACCACTCTAAGCACAGAGTTTGCATGGTAGTTGCTTCGTGTTTGTATCAAAACCACAGGTTGCTAATATTAATTCCAGTTGTGAGGGGCTCAACTGCAGTGCCTGGGAGCACCTACTCTTGGAAAAGTACACTACTAAGAGCTGATACTCCTTAGCAGGCTTTCAAATACTTGATGTAATTGCTTACGAAAAACAAGTGCATCCATTACAAACACTCCCCTTAGTCAATTGTTTCGTGACCGTTTCCATCAGCATTGCATGCTCTTCACATGACTATTAGGTGAATCACTGTATACAGACCCCACTACCTTACTCCAACTCCTAATGCTGCTAAGCTGTGAATTTGAGCTTCAGAATGAGAGATGGTGCTTCTTCAGAGAAATTTTCCTCTGAGCTAGGTTGTTTGAGGCACTTTTGATTTTTGACAACAAACTGGAGAAGAGACAAAGGAGGTTGTCAGGAAATAGTCTAGTAATGGGAGCCAACAAATAAATGCAATCACATTTTTAAAAGGTGCAGGTCCTGTTTAACATAGGCTGGAAATTAAATGTTGCCGATGAGAAAAATTTCCATTGGATCAGCCAAATTCAGTCACAAATCTGCTGTAAATATTCTAATTAAGTCCAGGAGTTGTTTTACTCGAGGCTTGTTTGACTAGCAACAAGTAACTTTTAAACCCACTTGACTGTGGTCTGACAAAAAAACCACAAAGTTAAATCAGGGCCAATACATTGTCTGCTAGGTGCAAAAATGTAAACAGGTTAACAGCCAAAATTGGCTGGGTTGGGGCCAAAACAGAAGTTAAGCATTCAAACATCTGAAACATGAACCAAATTCATCTACACCCAGGAGCAATTAAAGCAAGACAATGGGTAGCTGCCAACTAGCTCTGAAAGACTGACATGAATCGGGGTTCAGGCTTTCACACTGGGCTGATGTGTTTTACCAGATTCAGGAAACCTGGCAACTGAAGGCAGCCAAGAACTGCTCCAAAAACAAAAACCTTCATAACATTGTCAGCCCTCCAAGAGAAACAGAAGTATTTCCCACTGTGCTTCTCTCAAACACCTCCACTGACAGAACTCCGCCTTGCACCATGTTTAAGAGTGAGAACCCTCCCCTCCCCTCAGATTAGATCCACACGAGACTCAGGGATTAGATTAGATTAGATTCCCTCAGTGTGGAAACAGGCCCTTCTGCCCAACAAGTCCACACCGCCTCTTGGAGCATCCCACCCAGACCCATCCCCCTATAACCCACACACCCCTGAACACTACGGGCAATCCACCTAGATTACATACTTATTCAGATTTGCAGTTCACAATCCCTTCAGATTCAAGAAATCAGCCATGCCATTCCCTCCCCCACCTCGTTTATAACCAGGATCAGCCACTCCGTCATCTTCGCTTCCTACTACCACCATCACCCCGAACCCCAGAATTGTAGAGTTGCCCCTCCACCCACTTACACCTACCCTTGGGATTGCAGATCGCAGTCAAACTGCCAATTGTGAAAGATGTTTTGTAAGCTTAAAATCCCACAGATTGTGAGACTACCCAGAGTCAGTCATTCAAACATTTACTCCTTCTCACAATGTCCCCTCCTTGTCACGCTTGGCCACCACCCATTTAACAGTTGTTTAACATTTCTGATCATATCCAAACTATTGAAACTGGCAATCTGTTTGCTTTACGTTAACCATTTAAAGTTACAAACATTTGGCTGTTGGTTTATGGTCCAAACAAGGCGATGTCAGTGTATTCATCAGTTGAAGGCAAGAGAGCTTAAATTACATAGAATATGATGCTTTCTAGTCAAACAACAACTAAGCATTTCTTGGATACCTCTGAGCCTTACCGGCAGAAAATACTGACTGGTGTGATGGTTTATGCTGATGCTTAGGAGTACAATATTTGTAAACTAAAAATGCAAATGTAAAATGACCACATGGAAGCAATCAAAGTTTATGAAGTGGGAATGTTTTCAATGCTATGCTACTTCTTATATGCAAAAGTGACAAGTTGAAGCTGAATCATAAGGTGTGTAGATGGATTCTGAAATATTGTTTTTTGCAATAAACATGTATACATACTTGTAATAAGACCGTATTGTACTGATGGCAATACGTTTTGTGCCATTAAACCATAGTTGCAAGGAAAGTGGCAGCGATATCTAAATTTCTTTCCAGAGAATTTGGTAATGTTGCTCATTGATAATAACTGCTTGCAATCCAAAGTGGAGATCAAAGTCTTTGACAAATGGCAGGAATTAGTGTATGAAATAAACAAAAATGATGAGGGACACAGGAGTCTATTGACTTAAGCATTGCGAGACTACTTCCACAGAGGTTTATTAGGACCAGGAAAAGAAAATATACAATTCCAGAGACATAAGGGTTTGTAGAGTTATAGGAGTTGCTTTAAGGTTCTCCTGAGGATTTGTAGCTCGGGTTGTGGATGAGGCTGTTGGCTTGCTCGCTGAGCTAGCCGGTTATCATACAGATGTTCCATTATCTTGCTCAGTAACATCATCAGTGCAGTCTCCAATGACACTTCATCAGAGGCCACACTGATGATGTTACGTAGCATGGTGACAAAATGCCCGTACGATAACCAGCTAACTCAGCGAGCAAACCAACAACCTTATAGGTGCTACTTTGAAGAAAACATTATGCTTTCACATTTTTAGCTTATTTTTGGATTTGTCTATGTTTGTTCCTTGCAATATGCACTCATTTCTGCTGAGAGGATGCTCAATAGCTCACATATCTGTTTAAATTTGTTGTGAACCAGGTCTCAAATCTTGTTTTGACTTTAACAGTTTTACCACCTTCCTTCACATGACCTTCTTTATTTCGGGAGATGGCCAAATGGCTGTGTGAGTCTGCCCTTAGCATATGCCTTTGGTAGTTAAAGCCTAACAGGAAAAGAATAAATAATTAAAGCCATTATTGTACTAAGATACACTTTATTTCTTATGAGTGAAGCTTCTGTTTACCCACTCAGGAAATTTGGCATGTCTGTAAGGACTCTTAACATTTTTTATAGATGAACCATAGAAAGCATTTTATGTGGATGCATTACAGTGTGGTTTGGCAGTTGGCCTTCCTCAGACTGGAAGAAACTGCAGAGAGTCATGAACACAGTCCATTCCATCACACAAACCAGCCTTCCACCCACTGACTCCATCTATATTTCCTGCTGCCTTGGGAAAGCAAACAACCTAATCAAAGACCCCTCCTACTCTGGTTATATTCTCTTCCACCTTCTTCTGTCAGGCAGAAGATATAAAAGTTTGTGTGCATATACAAATAGATTGAAGAACAGCTTCTTCCCCACTGTTATTAGATTTCTGAATGGACCTCTCAAATTTTAAATTTGACATTGATCTTGTTTTCTGTGCACCTTCTCTGCAGCCATAACATTGTATTACTCGCTCTGTTCGAATGCACTTTGTATGGTATGACCTGCTTGTACCACACGCAAAACAAAACGTTTCACTGTACCTCTGTACATGTGACAAGACTACATCAAATCAACTCTTACATACAAGGGAGGAGGAAAAATAAGTTACGTTGCATTGTCTTTTCCTCATGCAAATTAACAAGCTGCAAAATAGGTCAGTGACCATAAAGCTAATTCATTCATATGTTGAGTCATTTATTAAGGAACTCACAGCAAAATTATAAAGTAAGAGTTTGATCTGGTTGCTTACTCATAGCAGTGAGTCACGTGATCAATTGAAAGAATATTCTCCTCTAGCAATGGATACAGAAAATTGTAACCACAACAGCCTAAAAGTCTGCTCTAATAATGTGCTCAAACTTAGACAAAACAACTTCCTTACAGTAAAGTCACTTACTTTTACAGCAGGAGTGTATTTCTGCAGGAGGCCGAGTAGAATGTTATAGAATACCTTGACGTTATTAGAAATTCTACATGGATATGAATTTGATTCCTTATTGGATAATGAATACACGTTCCAAATGATGGTTCCACCTCAATTCCTTCTTGGACCACAGCCTGATCAAAGTGATGATTGGTTTTGTTGGTGAGAGCAAATCCCACAGCAGCATGAATAATTCATTTCTGAATAATAGAAGGCTCATCAAAAAGAGGTTCTTGAAATAAATGGTTTCTTCTCTGATAATAGTGGTTGAGAAAGGCCAAAAGTTATTGTAAAGAAATGGCTGAAAGCCACCTTCTGTAACAAGTCGAGTTATGCAGTTCACATGAAGAGTTTGAAAGGACATGCAAGTAGGACAATATCAAATGTCACAAGAGAAAATTTGTAGGTTGCAAATGCTGCACTACAGTACTTCTGTCAGAAAAGGATTTGCAATAACCAATGAAGGTAAAATTTGCTTTGATTTCTACACTGACAGAAACAGCTCAGCTCGTGCAGCTGTGCAGTAGGCAAACATTTCACAATGATAAGCCACTGGCTTTCCTATACACAAGGTCAAAGCCGTCACCTTCTGACCAATGATTCAGAATAAAAAGTGGAATATTCCACCCAAGTCCTGAAATGATGAATTGAGCATCTGTCAATATCTTCGGCTCTTTCTACAGGTTGTCGTCAAAAGACAATTTCTGTAGATTTGAAACATTTTCAGAATCTTTCCAATACTCTGGATTTTGCAGGAAATAAAAAGATTGCTGAAGAGGCCTGCAAAAGATATTCAGTCCTGTTTGTGGCTCAGCTTGTAGCACTCCTACCACTTAGTTATGAGGTTATGACTTCAAATACAATTCCTAAGACTTGAACATAAATACAGATTAATTTTCAATGAGTGTTGCATTGTTGAAAGTGTCATCTTTTAAATGAACCATTAAACTAAGAATTTTCTGTCCTGGCAGAAAAATGATGATGTGGAAGAACCTGTGTTGGACTGGAGTGGACAAGGTCAGAAGTCACACAACAGCAGGTTATCGTCCAGCAAGATTATTTGAAATCACAAGCTTTCAAAAGCATTGCCCCACACCTGACAACAAAATCAATCCAGCACTTCTACAGTTACATGACTTGGCAGCGTGCTACTGGTCATCATTGGTAGATGTGTATCACTTATCGTAGATATGTGGCTGTTGCCCAGGATGTTGTTTTCAGTACCTGAGTCATCATCTTCTCAAAAGTGGTTGATGATATGCATGTCAGATACGTTGTCTTATTTCATTGCAGAACTTGACCATTGTTCCTTGCAATGTCAAGTGACCTAGGCCGGACACAACAAAGTAGTTCCATTTCAGGAAACCATTTTGTTTTGGGAAAATCTCAGATTTGAATACTTAGTTCTCCTTTGAGTTATGATAACTGCCTACATGCTGGAGGAGCACGTAGATTTAACATATTTATCTGAATGAAATTCTTTGCAAATTCTTATTATTTAATGATTATAGATTTTACAGCATGAAAAGTACCTTCCAAAAGAATGTTCCTCTGAGGATAATGAAGAAAGGAAGTAATATTTGCAACAGAGATAGTAGGAACTGCTGATGCTGGAGAATCTGAGATAACATGGTGTAAAGCTGGATGAACACAGCAGGCCAGGCAGCATCAGAGGAGCAGGAAAGCTTGATGCTTTGGGTCGAGACCCTTCTTCAGAAATGGGGGAGGGGAAGGGAATTCTGAAATAAATAGGGAGTCGGGGGAGGCGGATAGAAGCTGGATAAAGGAGAAGATTGGGTGAGAAGAGACAGCCAGGTCAAAGAGGTGGGGTTACAGCCAGTGAAGATGAATGTAGGTGGGAAGTTAGGGACAGGATAGGTCAGTCCAGAGAGGACCGGCGGGTCAAGGAGGCAGAATGAGTTTAGTGGGTAGGATATGGGGTTTGGGCATGAAGTGGAAAGAATGGTTAGGTCGGCGGGGATGAGCTGAGCTGGTTTTGGGATGCGGAGGGGGAGGGAGATTTTGAAGGTTGTGAAATCCACATTGATACCATTGGGCTGCAGGGTTCCCAAGTGGAATATCAGTTGCGGTTCTTGCAACCTTCGGGTGGCATCATTATGGCACTGCAGGAGGCCCATGATGGACATGTCGTCTAAGGAATGGGAGGGGGAGTTAAAATGGTTCACAACTGGGAGATGCAGTTGTTCATTGTGAACCGAGTGTAGGTTTTCTGCAAAGCGGTCCCCAAGCGTCCGCTTGGTTTCCCCAATGTAGAGGAAGCCACAACGGGTACAGCGGATGCAGTATACTATATTGGCAGATGTGACGGTGAACATCTGTTTGATGTGGAAAATCATCTTGGGGCCTGGGATGGGGATGAGGGAGGAGGTGTGGGGGCAAGTGTAGCACTTCCTGCGGTTGCAGGGTAAAGTGCTGGGTGTGGTGGGGTTGGAGGGGAGCGTGGAGCGGACAAGGGAGTCCCAGAGAGAGAGGTCTCTCCGGAAGGCAAACGAGGATGGGGATGGAAAAGTGTCTTTGGTGGTGGGGTCGGATTGGAGATGGCGGTAGAGTCGGCGGATGCTGTGTTGTATGCGGAGATTGGTGGAGTTAATTGGCGGTTATTATGGCGGCAGGGTGTGAGGGATGAGTTACGGAAAATGCGGGAGCCACGGTCGAGGGCATTCTTGACCATCAGTCTTCGACCATGATTTTAGTCTGAAAAAGGGTCAAAAGATAATATTTAGAAGACTGAGGCAAATGAAAGAGAGAAATAATTGAGTGTATAATGAGAGTGTAACAGAAAGCAGATGGAAATTTGAGCAAGATTTAGAAAATCAGCAACCCATACTTCAATTATTTTACTCTGTGGTAGAAGGTGTGCTTTGCTGAATGCATTCTGTATTTCTTACCTAACTTGAGAGCAATGGAATATCAAGATTTTTCTGACTTAGTAGTTTGATCACTGACTGTTAATCTAGAGACCCTGGTAATGTTCTGGGGGCCTGGGTTTGAATCCTGCTGTGGCAGATGGAACAATCTGAATTTTATGTAAAAGATTACCATGAATCTATTATTGATTGTTGGAAAAAACCCATCAGTTTCACTAATGTCTTTAGGGAAGGAAACTGCTATTCTTACCTGGTATGGCCTACATGTGACTCCAGAATCACAGCACCGTTTTTGACTCTCAACTACACTGTGTACAATCCTGTGAATGAATTTTTTAAAAAAGCAACCCCATGAACAAGCACACTCAGGGCTAAAACATATCTTCATCTTCTAACAAGATGAATCTCTGCTATGGTTTGGGACAGTCATTTTTCAGGAAATTCACAATGCATTAGTACCTAAAATTAGACTGAGATCTCTCGCTCTGTGAAGGGAGTTTCTAAACAATTTGTACTCCAAAAAGATATGAAAATCTCCATCTGTGGATAATAATATCTATTTGTATATGATGCTATTTATTTGTTGTTAATTGTCATTTTTTTGACATTGCCAAGGCACTAGGATTCATTTAAATTTTGACACAGTATATCATTTATGAATAATTATCCTGGCAACAGTTCATAGTTGTACATCAATTTTAATTCATAAAATGGGTTGTTTAACAACTTTTTCTACAAGAATACTGTACTACTGTGGGAAAATTAAGTCTACTGATATCAATTGCTACTATTGTTCACAGTCCAAGTTGGATAACATCTAATTATATACTATACAGACCTGCAGTATGTTTCAATAATTTAATTGAGTGTAAGGCATTAACTAGCTAATGAGGGATTATTTTAGTTAAAAAGTGAAACAGACACTAATCAATGTCCTACTGATAAGGTACACTTGTTTTAAAGTCAGATGATGAATATATTTTAAGTCCTCATCGATTGCTATAATTTGAGCTACTTGTGGGTTTAAAACAAGGCAACTTCAGCTTTCGCAATTAAAAACTGATGAGACTCAATTTTTCTGGAATAGTTTACGTGGGTTCCCTGCGGGACCCACATCCACTGCAAGTAAGCAATGCTTTAGCTAACACACAATAGATTTCAGGGTAACTTTAGGAAGAAATGATGCACAGGCTCCTAAATGTGGCGCAGGTCTTGAGAAAGGAAGTTGTATGAAGAGTACTGCCTGACCTGCTATGATTCCCAGCACTTTTTGTTTTCAGTCCAGATTCCAGCATCTCAGCAATTTGCTTCTACATTGAGAAAAGGAAGGATGTCCTATACTTGCCACATGGAATGAATATACCTGGTTATTTATCTCTTTCTCCCGCAGCAGCTGCAACTGGCTTTATGACCTCCGTCTCATTACCATTCCAGAGCAACTGTGCCCCATAGAAAGACTTCTCCTAGTACCTCCTATAAGATATTCAAAACGACAGAGTTCTTTATAGGTGAAGTTCTTGCTGAACTTCTGGAATAAAGCTTGATAGTGCATAAGCAAAGTCTTGGAAAGTATCCAAGAAAATCTCTTGATGTGCTTCAAAAGTCCTCTTTACATCACCATATGCAAGTGTAACGTAAAGGGTTCCTACCTTTTTGTAGCGTTCGAAAATCCTCGGGTTACTGTTAGGAAGTGATGTTAATTCGAGCACTTGATATCAACTAAAATAGCATGTTGTCTCATTAAAGATCATCCAGCAGACAATTTAAGTGTCAATCAGCCCCTAAGTGTTTATGAGTCATCTTAATGTAATGTTGCATCTTGAACAAAATGTAAGCATTTCAGCTCAAGTTACTAAAATCCAGTGCTATCTTTTTAATTCTGAATTTAAATGTTTAAACACTCATCATGCATTAGCAATTCTGTGTTACCATATTTCATCACACTGTGTATGCACAACTCAGAACAGTTTAATTTTTCCAGTAAATGCATTGCAACTTCATTTGTTTAGATATTCCCCTTATTTGATTGCGACAATATTTTAGTCAGTTACCATGAAACACCCATATTGTAAAATATAATTTAAATGAAATAGAATTGTGTACGCTGGAAATCAGAAACAAAAAAAACAGAAATTGCTGGGAAGACTTGCCAAATCCAGCAGCACTTGTGGAGAGAAAGCAGAGGTTTGAAAAAGTGACAGGATCTTAAAAGTTAACCTGCTGAGTTTTCCAAGCAATATCTGTTTTTGTTTTAGAAAGTATCATCTACATTAATTTTGTATTGATCTAAATTAGAGCCACGCTTTTATTTTCCAGTTGACACCGATGCAAAAATTACTAAAAGAAAGAAGGTAGCTAGCTCAAAGTAAATAAAACTATTTCTATCAACCTCAGTAGAATTACCCTGGAAGTTGACCCAAATTGTAATCCAAAATATAACTACTTATTTTTTTCACAATTTTTAAACTTCTACTTAGGCGATAGTGTTCACAAAATATTTGCATTCTTGTCGCAGGTGTAATTCTTTCCTGAAAACAAATCTCAGGTTAGATCCTCTACTCAATAACCCTTTGTAATACATAAAGTTTCTTTATCCATAATAACAGGCATGCATAGCTTTTAAATATTTCACCTTCATGTGCTGCTTTGCAAAGATGAAGAACTCTTATTTAAATGGCTCTCAAACAAGTAAACTGATGCATCTTCTGTCCTGCTGCCATTTATTCACATAACAAATGACTGCTTCATGATGAAGGACTAAATGCAATTTAGCACAATGATAGGCATCACTGTTAACATTTTGAAGTTACCCGAATATATATTGTTCATGTTATCATACACTCATCATTTTCTCAACCCAGTGGCAAATGGGCTCATTTATACTTGACCTCATCATATTACTTTCATTTGTCATTCAGTGACACGTCAGTATGATGCATTTCAAATGCATAAACTGGCATAATATGTGTCAGTAGCAGGATTAAATCTGGCATTTAACTACAACCTGATAAGGCAGTGCCACCAATTTTATGTGATTGACAGCAGGATTAACAGACCTCATGTACGTTCCCTTCCAAGGGTCTAAAGGTAGAAATGAAATTTCAAATTTTGTCTTTTGACAGATTAAGCCAAACTCTTTATTGATGGCAAATGGAGAATAATATCGTGTTTGACACATCCAGTCATTATTTGCCCCTGTTTATATTGTGCAACCTAAATGAGACTCTCAAGCATGTTTTCCTCTGCAAGTCTCAAGATGTGATAAAATGTAATATTCCCATATTACAACTCGTATTTTCATATTCTTTTTTCCCAAATGTTCAATTTATTAATTTAAGTCTAAACAATAAGGTGGAAGTTTCAAGCAAACTAAATTAATGCTTTTTTACACTTGTTATACAACATATGTATAAAATGGATCAATACTCTGTCATGTTCTACTCAGCAGAACTGAGTTTGCAAATATTCATCAAGTAAGAAGATTGTCAAGAGGTTTCACTGTATAAAAAGACATTAATCTTTCCAACAAATCACATTCAGCATGCTAATGCTGTAAGCAATTAATAAAATTTAATTAAAAGATCCCAGCAGCTTGATATTAGTTTTCAAGATTAGATGCAAAAGTGAAATATGATAAGAATGAAAAGAGGAACTGTTAGAATGTACAACATTGATTGCTGGGTTTTGAAGTGTTGATTCACAATAATCCGATTTCCTGCACATGTAAAAAACAAATTTCAAAAAAATGCATCACAATTGTCTTGAAACTTAAACTATTACAAAGTGTCAACAATGGAGTTAAGAAGTGCAAATTCACCATCCCATGGCCAGAATTTCACAACCAAGGAGGTTACATGGTGGAATTAACAAATGTCAGCACTTCCAAAAAATATAAACTGTATGTTATGATCTTAAATAAATTTCCAGAACAAATTTCTACATGTCTATCACAGTTGTGTCCAGATGTGCAAATTCATGCTTGGATAAGATGGTAATGAATTGCCTTCTTGAATTAAGGTTCATGGATTTTGGGGCACTCAAAGTGCTACTATGAAAGATGTTCCAAGATTTTGACCCTGCCTTTACAGCATATGTACTAGGAGCAATACTAGACCAATTCAGCCCCTGAAGCTTGCTCTGCCATTTAATATGATCATAGTTGAACTCCATTTGACCTCAACCCCACATTCCTGCCCACATCTCATAACCCTTTAATCCATTACTAATTGAACATCTACTTCCTCCTTAAATTTATTCAGAATTCCAGCATCTACTGCAACTGGGAGTAGTGAATTCCATAGATTGACAAATCTTTGAGGGAAGTCTTTTCTCCTTATGGGTTTTAAAGCTGCCACCTCTTAGCCTAAAGCAACAATCTCTTGTTCTTGATTGCCCCACAAGGGGAATCATCTGCTCTACACTTAATTTATTAATCTCTGCAAGCATCTTAAATAACACAATTAGATCCTCTCTCATCCCTCTACAATCTAGTGAGTATCGGCTGAAAAAGCTCAATCTCTCCTCACAAAATTAGCTTTTCATCTCTGGGATCAATGTTGTGAACCTTATCTGAACTGCCTCCAATGCAATTGCATTCATCCTCAAGTAAAGATACTTAAACAGGGTGTAGTACTCTACATACGGTCTCACTGTCTTGAACAATTATAACAATGCTTCTCTACTTTTATATTCCATGCCTTTAGCAGTAGATGCCAAAATTCCATTAGTCTTGCTTAGTGTTTGCTGTATTTGCATACCAGACTTCTGCCATTTATGCATGAAGATACCTAAATCTCTTTCATTAAAGCATTTAAGTTTCTCTCCAACATTTATCCATGTTAAATTCCATTGGTCAAATTTTGGCATTTTTCACCCAACCTATCCATATCCTTTTGTAAATTTCTTTTTTTTCATTACAGTTTACTTTCCAACCTATTTTAGTGTCATCTGTAAACTTGGTTGCAGTTCTTTCCAATCCTGTGTCCAAGTCATTGATATATGTTATAAATTGTTGGGGCCTGAGAAACTAATTATGTAGCACCTCACCAGTTACAGGTTGCTGACCAGAAAAAGACACATTTATCCCAACTCTCTGCTTTCTATTGGTTAATGAATGATCAATCCATGCTAATATGTTAGCTATCTGATGCTCCCTTTGTATATTACCCTACTGAGTAACATCTTATCAAATATGTTCTGGAAACCCAGGTATAACACAGCCACAGCGGCCCGCTAACTACTTCAGTTGTTGCATCATTCGAAGAAGACCAGCAGATTAGTCAAACATTGTCATTAAATCATGCTGACTCTGATGGATTGCTTTTTGAATTTCCAAATTCCATTAGCACTTCCTTAATAACGGATTTCAATAATTTCCCAATGACAAATGTTAAACTAACTGATCTACAGTTTATTACTTTCTGCCTCAATCCCTTTTTGAATATCAGCATTTCTCTAGCCCACTGTAAACTTCTCAGAATCCCAGAAATTTTGGAATACTATAAACAATGCATCCACCACCTCTGCTGCCACTTCCTAGAAGTCCCTAGGATGTAAATCACATTGCTCTGGGGGCCTGTTTTTAGGCCCATTAATTTGTTCAGAAATTTTTCTTTAGCAATGGTGAAGTTTTTTCCCTCCCCCTTTCCCCTGTAACGCACCAAATCTACACAGTCGCGAACACTAAGGGTAATTTAGTGTGGTCAATCCAACTAACCTGCACATTTTTGGACTTTGGGATGAAACCGGAGCACCAGGAAACTGGACACCCAGGCAGACATGGAGAAAGCATGTAAACTTCACACAGATAGTCGCCTGAGGTGGAAATTGTACCCGGGTCCCTGGTACTGTGAGCCAACAGTGCTAACTGCTGATCCACCGTGCTGTCAATTTACGTTTTGGCCTACTAGATGCAAAAACGTGAATGCAAGCTGGAGGGGTGGCACATCATTTTCTCTTCAGGCATTTTGCAGCCTTCAGGTCTCAGTACTGAGATCAACAATTTCAGTGCATGATCACAGCACTACATTTTGATTATACCTCCTTCCTCCAATGTGTTGTTTGTGTGGCTTTGCTCTCAGTGTTGACCTATTTTCTACTATTCACACCTATATTAACATCTATTTTGCATTTCATTCTCTCCTTTACTATAAATAGCATGGCCCTTTGCTAAATACACCCCCACCATCATTTCTACTGTCTCCTATCCTCACCTTTGCCAACAGCATTAAAATGTTTTGCAGCTCTCTTCAATTTCATAGTCATTATCGGACTTGAAATGTTAATACTATTTTTCTGTTTCCACAGATGTTGGCTATGATGTGGAGGTACCAGCATTGGACTGGAATGGACCAGGTCAGAGATCACATGGCACCAGATGACAGTCCAGCAGGTTTATTTGAAAACACAAGCTTTCTGAGCCTCGGTCCTTCTTCAGGTGTTAGTGAGAGAGGTGGCGTCAGGCATAGAATTTATTAGTGAAAGATCAAAGGGTCACACAACTGATGAAAATGTATTAAACAACCCTAATACCTGAAGAAGGAGCAAGGCTTTGAAAGGTTGTGTTTCTAAACAAACTGTGTGGCTTTAAACTGGTGCATGTGATTTCTGAGCTTCTCCACAGATGTTGTCAGACCTGTTGAGTTTTTCCAGGACTTTAGTTTTATTTCAAACCTCTGGTATTTGCTGTACTTTGCTTTTGCACAGGAAATATGGTCCGCATCTTTTCCATGACATTAGTTCAGTCAAATCTATTATTATAACCAGTTTTGTTCCTGCAGAGGTTTGGAGAAATACATGTGCACATTGTATGTTTGCGGTTTACTGTTGTTATTTGAGCTGAACTATAACTTGCTTTCAGTTTGATATGAGTAGCTATTAAAACACGTTTGATGAAACATGTTGCCAGGCATTTATGGCTGAAAGTGTTGATTTTCGGGGTGGTATGAAAGCCAGCTATGGTAAAATGCGGCAAGGAAGAATAATAACATCAGCTGGTAACAGGGGAAGTGAGAATGGCTGTAAATTCTCTGCTTTCTAATGCTGTGAAAATGAATGCCAAAATGAGATACAGTGGAATTTATTCCAGCCTCAGTTGCGAAAGTGTGAAGTAACTAAGAAGTTGAATACGACATCAGAACAAATAAAAAAAGCACTTTCGATATCTATCCTGGGGAAAGATTTCTACAAGCAGTATTGCACACTGGATCTCACTGAGAGGTACAGAAACAGCCTGCAAATGTTTTAAGGCCTTGAAGACTAAATTTGAACTTGGAATTCATGTGACTTGTGATTACCTGTTCAACATCAGAGTTTGTGGGAGACGGAGAGTATTGATCAATCAGTCATGGCTTTGTTACATCTATCTGGTACTGATATGGGCAACTGGAAAGTTAGGATATATAATGGAGCAACAGTCACCTCAAGAGGACAAATAAACCTGACTGTACAATACAATGGGAAGAGTACAAATCTGCATTTCCAGATCATAGATATTGAGCCTTAGCTCAGCTTAGCCAAGTCTAAAACTTAGACTTGTAATGTTACGTATCAGAAGAGATTTGTAGCAGGTCACTAAGCCATTGACCACTGAACAGTTCCTAAAAGGCAACAGAGACATTTTGATAGGTATTAGATGCTTTCTCGGTGAATATCTTTTCAGTGTAGATGAGAATGAGAGAGACTAATTCAGTGTCTGAAAGAACAGTTGCAGCTTGCCTCAAGGTTGACCTCAAAAGGCAAAACAGAAGTACAAGGAAACAAAGGAATAATTAAGGAAATCGTAACTGAATTACAAGCACAGGAACAATGAAAATACCTGGAAAACTGAAAGAATACATAAATCTAAAAGGATCCCAGCAAAACTTTCTATACCCTATGATAACCTTAGAAGAAAGTCTGCCAAAACTTGTTAGGTAATGCTCTTTACTGCTATCGGTAGAAAGGGTAGTTGCTGGCAAGTAAAGCTGGTTGAGAGCAACACTGTTCTAACTACATTTTGCATGCCATTTATTGGATACTGATGTTTGCACCTTTCATCAGGCATTTCTATTGCTCTGGAAGGGTATCGATGCAGACAGCACAGCATTGATCTTTCCAGAGTGGAAGATATGGTGTATGATCTGATTTTTGAAGATTTGTTGAAAGAATCCATGCAGACCATGATCAGAATTTAGTTTGTTAACTTTGAGTGAGGTTGTTAGATGAACCTAAACCTGAAAAAGAAAAGGATAACATTGAAAACACTTTGACCCAATGACTGTGGCGATGGTGTATAGTTGTGAGGGCTTCACCAGCAGTCTGAGGGTGCTGGACCTAGGTCTTCATAGCAGCCACCAACACGTCCATTGAGGTGGCCAGACAGTCACATGACCTTGTAGCACTGCTGCAGCTTCTGGGCTACAAGGGCCAGTGTTCCACACACTTGTCAGCCATTCCTGTTCATCCCTGCGCATTTGGATAAACTCCCCAATTGTGGCCATCACAGCGTTGTCTCCTATCTGAGACTGAGCAAGTGTCAGCTGCCTGGGGCATTTCTTCCTTCACCAACGGTAGCGTGCTGTGAGGTGCTCACTAGATTATGCTCCCAAATTTTCCAAGGCCAAAGTTCCATTGAGATGTTGATTATCTGAGCTGAGAGGAGTTGCAGGAAACAGCCTTCTCTGAGGCCTCCATTCTCTCTTTTTCAGAGGTCAAAGTGGTTTTTGAAGAAATGGGCTATTTCCCTGCGGTCGTGGACATACAGAGAACATACAACAGTACAGCGCAGTACAGGCCCTTCGGCCCATGCTGCTGTGCCGACCGATTATTCTTCTAAGATCAGTCTACCCTGCACACCCTACATTTCACTATCATCCATGTGCCTATTCCACAGTTGCTTTAATGTTTCTAATGTATCTGGCTCCACTACCACTGCCGGCAGCGCATTCCACACGCCCACCATTTTTGGTGTGAAGAACCCATTTGTGACATCTCCCCTATACTTTCCTCCAATTGCCTTAAAATTATGCCCCCCTTGTAATAGACATTTCTGCCCTGGGATAAAAAGTCTCTGGTTATTCACTTTCTCTATGCGTCTCATCATCTTGTAGACCTCTATCAAGTCACCTCTATCAAGTCACCTCTCACCCTTTCTTGCTCCAATGAGAAAAGCCCAAGTTCCCTCAACCTTTCCTCATAAGACCTGTCCTCCAGCCCAGGCAGCATCCTGCTAAATCTTCTCTGCACCCTCTCTATAGCTACCACATCTTTCCTATAATGAGGGAACCAGAACTGAGCATGATATTCCAAGTGAGGTTTAACCAGGGTTTTATAGTGCTGCAGCGTAACTTCGCGACTCTTAAACTCAATTCTTCTGCCAATACCTTGTCGGTATTTGAAAGACAAAAGAGAGAAAGCCTCACATTCAGTGCTTAGAAGTGGTGTGCAATGAATGAGACTGACAACAGGGCTAATATGCAAGTCACAGTGAAATGAAGCATGGTACTTATACCATTAGTGTGGCATGGATCTCTCGGCACCCTGCAGGCACAGTCTTGGTTTTCTACTGTGAGCACACGGATTCTTTCCCCAAAGAAGAGTCTGATGTTGGGCGCCCAGGTCTTTTTGGTAAATATCCAGTATGTGGAAAATCATTTTGTGAGTGACACATGGTCAGAGGCAAATAGATTCAGACGTAAGGGATATCATGGGGCGGGGTGGGAGATGTAGGTAGTTAATGAGATGTGTTGGATAAAGTACAATGTGAAATCCTATTGGAATACATGACCAGAAACTCTCCAAAACATTGATATAATTCTCATTGAGCAAAAACTATTCAAAATTCAGCCATTGAATGTTTTAGACAAGTGTCTTGTTCAAACAAAGCAAGCTACATGAGAAGATACAAGTTTCCAAGTTCTGCAGGACATTGTCATGAAAGGATGGCTGAAAAGCATCAAGGACATAGTGCTTACTATGAGAATGGTGGGCATCTAGAAATGTGCTGATAGCTCACAAGTCCATTTTATACAAAAGGAAATAGTCATTACATCTAAGGAGGTGAGAACAGAGATATCAAAGCACATCTATTCACATCTATGCCCCACTTCTCAACCTTGTCCCTTGGCTGAGACATGGTGACACTTCGGTTAAACTCACCACCACTTATCTCTCTTTCATGAGAGGGCAGCCCTACAGTCTTCTGGGAGTATGGGGGCTTTACTTGTCAGTTTGGATATTGATACCTTTCAAACTTATTGTGATCAGATCATGGCATTCACAAGATGATCAAATATGTGCCAAATTGGTGAAAAATGTAATCTTTTGGACATTTGGTTGAGGTTTTAAACTACCAAAAGACTATCCAGTCAGTTCCAAATTCAAGAGAACATCATTCAAAAGAGTTTTGCAACTGAATGGGTTCACGAGGTAAACCTTCTGTATGGAGCCTCAGAGATGGGCAACAATCTGCTAATGGGTGTAATCTGATTCTGAAAAGTATGTTCCGGTTTATTTTAAACAATTCTGCAAAAGAAATCTCTTGCTGTTTTAAGAAAAGTGAGAATCATTTTATTAGGAGCTCCAGAAAGCGAAAAGAATCAACTAACCTTTAATGAGTTCTGAGGAAAAACATGAACTCTGATTTCTCACCACAGATGCTGCCCGACCTGCTGAACTTTTCCAGCAATTTCTGTTTATATTAACTAGTCTCTACTCTTTGTTTCCGTACTTTGAAAGTTGCCTTCCTTCTTCTCTGTCACCTGCCCTGTCTAAGCAGTGTGTCCGGATATTTACTGGGCTTTGGCTCCTATAATTTCTCACTTTACAGCAAAAGCACCCTAGTTATTCCAATTAATCATTTCAACTAATCAAACAAAATGGCGGCTGAATACATTTCTGCACCACCTCAGATTGTAACTATTTGAATTGAAAACCTTCCCAGCAGCCACGCAGTGTCATCTGTCATGCACACGTCTTGACTGCCAACTGAACAAAACCAATTCCTTCCTTTAGTAGTAATCATTATGTCACCAGATTTTCCAAAGAAAAGTTGCCAGAGCAACTGGACTGCTGTCCTTCTGAAGGCCGGCCTTAATTCCAGAGACTCCCAGAGAGACCAGAAACAAATCATGGCCAAGGGTTCTTGTTTCATTGAACAAATAGCCCTTCAGGTTCTAGGTATGAGACCAGCAGGTAACTTCTTATATTTTGCCAATATTAGTTATGGTCTGACCGATATTTGCTCCTGTCCTACTACAATGTTGAAAAGAAGTGAGCATTTCTCCCTTTTTCACCTGGTCACAATACATTCCAAAGGTAACACAGTATGGATCTGGATGAACACAGCAGGCCAGGCAGCATCAGAGGAGCAGGACAGTGTTTCAGGTCAGGATCTTTTCTCATTTTCTGTTTTGAGAGCTCAAGCTAAATTGATTAAAACATAGTAACACCTCTAGTGCTGCTACAACAGCAGATTAAAACAAGTTTAAATAATGGACAATTCAACTGAAGGCTGGCTCAGTCCGGAACAGGTTGCATCATCACTGAGCTGATTAAAGCTGAGAGATTTTCTCCAGTCTCAGTTTACCTTGGAACTTCTGTGAAGATAGTCAGTCAGTTGTAATTTATATCTTGTACTGTCTGCATCTCACTTTTGAATATCAGAGATCACTTAAAAACTGAATTTTCCCAGTATTTACTGAGACTTCATTTAACAGCAGTATTCAACTTGCCAAATTTCTAGTACGTGAAAACAAAGGGAACAATTACAAAAAGCACAGAGGTCCTCCTGAAGACATTTAACTAGCATCAACAATTTACCTGGCACCAAATGCATCCTTATTATCAGTGTAAGGTAGTCAAAAACTGCAGATGCTGTAGTCAGAGATAACACAGCATGGAGCTGGAGGAACACAGCAGGCCAGGCAATGTCAGAGGAACAGGAAAGCTGACATTCTGACGGTAAACTTTCCTGTTCCTCTGATGCTGCCTGACCTGCTGTGTTCGTCCAGCTCCATACTGTGTTATCCCTTATTATCGGCATGTTGTTCTTGAACATAAGAGTAAACAAACCCTCAGACAAAGGCAGGTAAGAAGATAAGGATCATCTCACATCATAACTGGCTGCCCCATAGCCTTTGGCATTGATTGACACAGCAGAAGCTACCAGTCCTGAGAAATATAATGTTAAGGTAAATGAGGAGGGCGGAGAGGAGTTTTTCTTTTTGGAGAGTTCTTATCAAATAGACCCGATAGGCAGCCGTACTCATTGTCTGATTCCCAAAGAGCAGTCTTCATCAAGCAGGTAGAATTAGAAAGAGAGAGGAGGAAGCCCAAAGGAAGTGTTCCCTAACATTTCAGCTTGAGAATAGGATGCTGCCCATTGCTTTAACTTGTTTCTCTTCTGTTATCAGTGAACCATCCCCAATTGTCATGATTGCATACTTTCCTGCTCTAACTAATGCATCAGATCTAAACTACTGCTTTGTAACAAATTCATTATGCTATCAGAAAATTGCAACAAATCGTCAACCACTTAACTGTGATCACGAGCCCCAAAAATCCTCACTATTACTGAGCAAAAATAAACACCAGTTAGATAGACCTACACTATAAGCAGTGCACAAAATGGAAACTAATTTCATCCTTGATGGCTTAGAATGGGAGTGAGGTATAAATTCATCTTGAATTTTGAGACAGGACAGAAGATTGTGGATTACCTAGTTTGAAACTATTTGAAGAATCTATAGAGGTACTCCATAGTCAAGTCCTAAAGAAATAAACAAGCAGACTAGCTTGGACATGTCTGAACAGTAACCAGAATGGATTAAAGTGTCCACAATGAAGAGACGAGAAATAAAGTTGTTACCTCTAAGATTAGTTGAAGTGAAGGAGAATTCTTCAAGAGATTATGACACAATTATAGGTAGTCACTACAGAAGTAAATAACTTTTAAGATTCATACATCTGAAAAGAGAATTCTTGGGGTAAGAAAGAAATAAGCCTTAGTGTATAACATGATAGAGATAAGAGGAACTGCAGATGCTGGAGAATGTGAGATTGCAAGGTGTAGAGCTGGATGAACACAGCAGGACAAGAAGCATCATAGGAGCAGGAAGGCTGATGTTTTAGGCCTAGACTGGGTCTGATGAAGGGTCTAGGCCCGAAATGTCAGCCTTCCTGCTCCTCTGATGCTGCTTGGCCTGGTGTGTTCATCCAGCTCTACACCGTGTTACCCTGTATAACACGATAGTTATATTGTGAAGCCATTAGTCATTATTATTTAATCGTTTTATTTGCAATAAAGTTTATTCAGTTTAAAAATAGTAAAATCTTCTCATATAATTCTGTTGATTAGCACAAGATATATGGATTTAAACACTAATGATGCCAAATTGGATTGTAACACCATACTGATAGCCACCACTGCAACTTTAACACAACTTAGTATTGTGCAGCTCTCAGAATGAACATCAGCTCATTACGTCATAGTGTGATGTAAACTGTGCAATTTACTTACATAACTAATGTTGTTTATTAAAAGCTTGGGTTTTTGGAGTTGGTAACATGTGGATTTTCTGCATATCTGAAATTAGCAGCTAATTTGTAAGCATTGTTGTACTTGTGGTGATTTCTTTAAAACAAATTTTGAACTTTAGCTTTGGAATTAATAGGTTTGGTGCACCAGTAATACATTGTTGTTTTGTTTCAATTTATTTGGCGATCCAGCAAGTTAAATAATGGGCTGTCAAGGTTTGTTAGAAATTTCTGGACCTTGTTTCTTAAGCTAAAGAGAAAAACCAATAATTTGAAGAAAGAGGTGCTTTTTTATTTACAGTTGCACTTTGTTCAGGTAATCCTTGGGTGATGGTGGATGTAGAGAATCATAGTGTCCCCACAGTGCAGAAAGAGGATATTTCACCAATCCAGTCCACACAGACCCTATGAAGAGCATCCCAATCAGACCCAGATTTCTCCCACTATTTACTATGGCTAAACCATCAAACCTGTATATCCCTGCTCAATATGGACAATTTGGCATGGCCAATCTACCTAACTTGCATATTTTTGGACTGTAGGAGGAAACCCACACAGACACGGGGAGAATGTGCAAAATCCACACAGACAGTCCCCCAAATTGAACATAAGTCCCTGGCACTGTGAGGCAGCAATGCTGAACACTAAGCCACTATGATGCCACTCAGACATGTGCCTCTGAGAAAGGAAAGATATAGTGAACTAGGTTAGCTCATAGTGAAGTATTAGTATCAGCTCCAGACCAGAAGTCACAGAGTCAGAGAGATGTACAGCATATATACAGACACTTTGGCCCAACTCGTCCATACCCACTAGATATCCCAAACAAATCAAGACCCATTTTCCAGCATTTGGCCCACATCCCTCTAAATCCTTCCTATTTAGATACCCATTTGATGTCTTTTAAATGTTGCAATTGTACCAGCCTCCACCACTTCCTCTGGCAGCTCATTCCATAGATGTACCACCCTCCATGTGAAGAGGTTGTCCCATAGGTCCCTTTTAAAGTTTTCCCCCTCACTTTAAACCCATATCCTCTAGTTTTGGAATCCCCCAACCTGGGGAAAAGACCTTGTCTATTTACCCTATCTATGCTCTTCATGATTTTATGAACCTCTGTAAGGTAACTCCTCAGCCCCCAATTCTCCAATGAAAATAACCCCAGTCTGTTCAGCCTCTCCCTATAGCTCAAACCCTCCAACCATGGCAACATCCTTGTAAATCTTTTCTGATCCCTTTCAAGTTTTACAATATCCTTCCTACAGCAGGGAGACTCGAGTTGTACACTGTATTCCAAAAGTGGTCGCAACATGACCTCCCAACTCTTATATGCAATGTGCTGACCAATAAAGGCAAGCATACCAAACGCCTTCTTCACTACCCTATCTACCAGTGACTCCACCTTCAAGGAAGTATGAACCTGCACTCCAAGCTCTTTTGCTCACAACGCTCCCAGGACCTTACTATTAAATCTATAATCATTACCCTGATTTGCCTTTCCAAAATGCAGCACCTGCCATCTGTCTAAATTGAACTCCATCTGCCACTCCTTGACCCATTGGCCCATCTGAATAAAGCCCATTAGTACCCTGCAGTAACCTTCTTCACTGTCCATTGTACCTCCAATTTTGATGTCATCTGCAAACTTACTAACCATACCTACTATGTTCACAGCCAACTAATTTATGTAAATGACAAAAAGCAGTGGACCCAGCACTGATCCTTGTTGCACACTGCTAGTCACAAGCCTCCAGTCTGAAAAGTGACTCTTCATCAAAACCCTCTGTTTTATACCTTTCAACCAGTTTTGTATCCAAGAAGTTAGTTCTCCCCATGAGATTTAACCTTGCTATGCTGTCTATCATGAAGAACCTTGTTGAATGCCTTACTGAAGTCCAGATAGATCACATCCACTACTGCCTCATCAATCCTCTTTGTTACTTCTTCAAAAATCTCAATCAGGCTTGTGAGTCGTGATTTCCCTATGTTTAATGTAAAGGCCAGAATGATCGTGAACTGTGAATCTCACTCGCTAAACTTTGTTAGCTCCCATTCCTCTCCTATCTTGCATTGCCCCCTTTCTGTAATCATTTCCTCAGTGACATGATGATTATCTCTAAACAGTCCTTGCCAATCCAAACACATGTAAATACGTTCCCTCAGGATTCCCTCCAACAACTTGCCCACCGCCAGTGTCAGGCTCATCAGTCTACAGTTCCCTGGCTTTTCCTTACCACCTTTCTTAAATAGTGGCACGATGTTAACCAACCTCCAGTCTTCCAGCACCTCGCCTGTGGCTATTGATGATACAAATATCTCAGAAAGGGGCCTAGCAATCACATCCCTAGCTTCCCATAGAATTCTAGGGTAAGTGCTGGTATAAAACTCTGAAGAAGTTAAAGTGGAGTTCATTTAAGCGTGGTTGCATAATAGCTCCAGGAAGAACCAATCTGCGGTTCCAGTCTGTGTGTTTAAGTCTCAAGTGAGTTAAACCCACTAAAGTGTTCACAACAGCAACTCTAATCTGATTATCGTATGAATGGTGTTTTTGATTACTGTTCTAGGGGTATGGAATTATGCCAAAGTTGTTTCTGTGCTTTCAATTTATAAAAAGAAATTTAAGATTAATGAGATTAGAAATTTATTGTATGCTTAAAAATCTTTAAATTTGCTTTAAATAGATAACTTGGTTCATTCTCTTTTTTTTCTTTTAATGAACAGGACCTTTGAACAAAGCAAATTTGCAACATTGCGTGCTTATGCTTCAGCTGGGCATCGCTGTTGAAACCAAAATAAAGTGAAATATGATCCAGCAAACAAAATTTCAATCCAGGATCTGATCTGTCCAGAAATGTCTTCAGCTAGGATCAAACAATGGCAGATCACCACACATAGTGAGTGGAAAGGAAAATGATATTGATTAACTGTTGGCAGTATTTTACATTCCCTTAAATGGTATGTGCCGTGGTGAAAAAGTTGGAGAAATAAGTGAGTTTGAAAAAATCAGAATGTTGATGTCAAGCAAAATTTCCCTCATATTCCCTTTATGGTATAAATAGAAAGCTCAGAATCTTGCTCGTCTTTCCAAAGAGACTAGATGGCACCATTTTCCAACTCAAATTAGGATAGTAATGTGACAACATCAACTCACTATTTGATTCTCCAGGCTTTCATCAAACTTTGTCAACATTATCACATCTGTGTGCTCCTTGGATAGTTCACTCCAGCCTTTATCTGTGCAAATCAGCCTCGGTAATCCATGAGCCTCACCATAGCATCATACCTGCTCTGGGGAATGACTTTCATGTCACTTGAGCCCTTCGCTTTGGACCTCAAGGACACCAGCAACTTGCACCTTTCTACCGGGTACCACTCATATCTTGTGCATCCCCATAGGATGTATCTTATGGCTCTTAGTCTCATTTCTTAATACTCACTTGCTTTGTGCTTACTCTGGGGCTGCCAGTCTTAGCGGCTTACATTCTTCTTTAGTGCACAAGATTTTTGTTTAGAAATAAGTTATAAGCTGGCATCCCCTGTAGCTTGCATTGCTTTTCAACCCAGAGGGAGAGGTAGCTTGTCATAGCACTGAACAGTCAAAGGAGTGGGCACATTACGGCAAAGCACTGTGTTGCATCAATGCAACACCAACGCAGCATCATGCGGCAGGAAACTCACTACATGTGCAAACACCAAATGAACATACCTGAAAGTCAAATGGGAACAGTCCATATTGGGACAAAGTGGGGCTACATCAGCCAGGGATTGTCACGCATTTCAGCAAGTACCTTGTCCAATTCCAGTCCAGGGCAATGGGCATAGTTGGACAGGCCCCTGTCCTATCAGAATCTGGGATCTCATACCTTTGCAGTGCAGGAATTGGCCCCAGTCAGTCTTGAAAAACATGTTCAATCAGTACACAGTGAATAGGCACATCATTCGGGGTGTTATAGAGACATCAGTCCAGAGTCTGGACCATCAGGGCTGGCCTCAAGTCAATCCAGGGGTATTGAGCTTTAATGGTTAGGGTACAGTCTGCAAAGTACTGGGGAAAGTCTGCGATGAGCTTGATTGGACTGGATCACTGAGGGAATGATTACAGATGGGGGCATCTCAAGATAGGAGAGGAATGGGAGCTGGCAAAGTTTGGGAAGTGAGATTTACAGCTCACAATCATCCTGGCCTCTGCATTAAAGGCCAACATGAACACACAATGAGTAAAACCATTGGTTTTGGGATTAAATTGGGGATAGTAATGGTTATATTTCTGAAAGTTGATCAGAGCCACAGGAACAGTAGTACCAGAGGAATCATAATTTATCATCTTGTGTCTGAGCAAAGCACATCTTACAACCCACTAGAGTAGCACTTTCTATCAAATCCCAGTGTTCCCAGAGTCATGCCTAATGTTAACTGTTTTTAAGGTATGCACAGTACCCCAATTGACTTGACTTTCAGACCAAAGGTATTAGAAAGCACAAGTCAGGTTTATATACAAAACAAGAACTATTATTTACCATATGTAAGTGGATTATTGCTGCCGGTAAACAGATAAAAACCATTGGCACAAAACACTGCTAACTGAATCACATTGCAAGCTCCTTCTAAACACACACACACACAAGATTATTGGTGGGGGTAGTTAAAAATTGGAAAGACAATTTAGTGCTCATTGCTTTCCAATTCTGACGTTAAGATAAAAACCGAAAGAACTGTGGATGCTGTCAATCAGGAACAAAAACAAAGTTCCTGGAAAATCTCAGCAGGTCTGGCAGCATCCGTGAAGGGAAAAACAGAGTTAATATTTTGGGTCCAATGAACATTCCTCAGTAGGTTCTGAGGAAGGGTCACCAGACCCGAAACGTTAACTCTGACGTTAAGATGATTTTTCATTGGCTGGCCAGGTCCTTAGTGTTTAGGTGCCTTTCGCTAGAAGCTTGCCCTGGTTGTTAAGAAGTACAGAGCAACTAATTGACTTTTAAACTATCTCTGATTGATAAATTCAAATGTTATAGCTCACAGAAGCTACTGCAAAAGGTGTAACTCATTTTCCTCAAGCTTAAACTGAGATTTTTTGAGCTGGAAACCATAGTCGTTTTTCTGGGGAGAATAACTGCATACACTTCTGACTTGTCAGTTTGTGTACTTGTTTGCAGTCATAATCTGCTCAGTTAACTGAGAATCAATTAGCTTCACCCGTTTTCTCTTCACTCTGCATGGACCTTCAAGTTCCATGCATGGCAGACACAAAGTTGAAATCTTGCCAGCCTAGGCCCGAAACGTCAGCTTTTGTGCTCCTGAGATGCTGCTTGGCCTGCTGTGTTCATCCAGCTCCACACTTTGTTATCTCGGATTCTCTAGCATCTGCAGATCCCATTATCACTGAAATCTTGCCATCCTGTTTGAGTTCAACAACTTGCTAGGCCTTGATGATTTGTGTGCAGTCCATCCTTGGGGACAAATCTTCTGAGTGCTCTAGGTATGCTTCCCCTGGTCAGCTTGGGCTTCCACTGTTGCTCATCACCCATGGTTAAAGTCATAGAGTGCGGGTCTGTTCACATATTTGTTGGAGACCAAGTATGCTGGTCCTGGATCTCCATGATGGTCAAATCCATGTTGGTTTATGAAACTTGACCAACTTGTGTGGTCAGATCGTATACATGACAATTTTAAGGCAATGATTTTGCCTCTTTTGAAAACAGTTTCAATCCATGAATGTTCTAAGTGTTCGCATGAAAGAATTTGAAGATCAACATTCCATTTCTTATCATTGTCATAAGTTTAATACACATCACCAGCATACATGAACTGTCTTTATGGTACTACTCTAAAGTAGCACAATTTAAAAAAATCTAAGGACAAAACTAAAGACAAATTGATGTGACAGAAAAATACTAAACACAAAAGCCAAAGATTATTTCATTAGCAACCAAGACATCTCTTCGAAATAATTCATGCAATCTTAAACAAATATTGAAATCAGCACAGTAGAAGATTCCTTTGAATGCTTAAAGATTTGTGTATTAAGGAACTATTGATCTTTCTTCTAAAGTATTCAAAATTCTACCTACAAAATACATCTGTGTGTCCCTCGAGCTTACACATTTGGAAACTGCCTGGAAAAATTGCTACAACCACTTTACATCTGGGAAAATAGGTCTTTGAATACAATTTTACAAAAGCAATTCAAAAGTACTGAAGAAAGTTATTGGCGCAGGAAGAATATATGAAAATCTTATGACATTTGAAAGACTGAGGTGAGCCTGCGCAGAGCCGCAGAAATTCTTAAGTCAGGGAGAATTCTATTTCCTCAAAACAAGCAGTTTATTGAAACAAATTGAGACATGTTTTGACATATTTTACATTAAAAAATGTAAAAAAGGTATTCGTGCACTACTACACCTTCTTAAAAATAACATCACTGACATGGTATTTCTGAATTTTAATTTTCGTACTGTATTGACACATTTTCCTCTGTCATTCATTAAGAAGGTATGTGAGAGAAGGCTACTTCAAACTAGAACCCACTTTTCTGAAGAAGAATCTTTGAAACTCAAAACATTAAGCACTTCTCTCCCCACAGATGTTGGCAGATCTGCTGAGTTTTTCCAGCGTTCTGCGTATTCATTTCTACTATTTTTCTATTGTACTTGCAGCTTATCCAAGTACTGAACTGTTTTCTCCCTTTTTTTGGATGGCTTCAACCAAAAAATAAATATTTATAACGTAAATGCTTTTTTGCTAGTCTTGCACAAAATACTGATAGTACCATGTTCTTTCGAACTGCTGTTAGATCATGAGGCTCCTCTTTTTTTAGTCACTCATCCTTCTTTACGGATACCAGAATATTTTCTTCCAGCAATGACAGCACATATTGGTCATTTGTCTGAAGTATTCTACATATGAACAGCTCACACTTATAAGACAAAAAGCAGTTAAAGAGACACAAGTTAGAATCTATTAAAATGCAGGAAAGCATAGCAAAAGAACTTAATGGATAAATTGCTTAATAACTGTGTCCTAACTGCCTTAAGTTTTAACCATTAAGGGCAGAAGATGTGAAAAATAACTCTAAGTCTAAGTAAAGATGTATGTGACAGGAAGGGTATGAGAATTCAAGTTTAAATATCTTGCAATGTAGAGATCACAAAGGAAAGCCATTTGAGAGTTACAACTGCTGAGCAGCTATCAACTAATAATATTTCCAAACCATGGATTTTCTTATTCTGATCACATTTTTGCATTAATCTTGTGAAAGCATTAGACATGATCCACGTTTTCGTGTTGGCCTAGTAACTAACTGGCGGATGCTTTAGTTTTGTGGGCAGCGACAAAACCTGAAGCATGACAGAGGAAAACAGGGGTCAGAAACTTTTTCAGATTCCCAAAACCTGTTTGATAGAAATCTGACTTAAGTCAAGATTTTCATGTGGGTGAGGCCCGAATAGTAAAGCAATTACTTCACATTAAAAACATACAAAATAGTGATGTAATAAAGCCAGAATTACGTCAATAAGAAGTGAAGTCTGGAAGGGACAGAAGCACTGAGCCATGTGAAGGGTCTATGCATGTATAATTTAGCTGCAAATAGAGTTCTTGCATTGCAAATCGTTGATTTGAGCAACATATTTTTTAGGAGATTAGATAGGCCCAAGTATCTCTTTATACCCTGATCTCAAAGTCAAACATGGTGGTAGCCATAAAGGGAAAAGAGGCTACAACTACAGTAGCTAAAGAGAGCCATGCGATTCTAATCCTGAAATATAAACAATCCATGATATCGGAACACTACCAGAGCAGCCAAAGTAATATGGATCAGTGACCTAGAGACTGGTCAGCAATGCGCAAACACCCTAAGCCACAACGAGCAGCTAAGATGCAGTAACATGTGCAGTGAAAGTTACAGATTTCAGAAGAAGCCTGGAACCCACCCAGGGACATTCCAGGCTATAGAGGGACCACAACAGATACTAAGAATGGAAGAACTAGGGACTAAAACAAAAAAAGTTCTCCAGACACAGAAATGCACCAGGTTTGAACAAAAAAGGCCTGAAAAACTAGGTTAGTGCATTTCTTAGAACCAAGGACACCATTGCTAAGACCAGGTTAGCAAGGCTGGGAGTTGATGGGGTTATAGTTTTTGTGATCATAATACAAGCACATGTGATATATTGCAGTTCATCAATATTTAAGTTATAGAAAACACTAAGTTCCACAGACAAAAACAAAAGACAATGAAAGCAAGGATATGTTTGTCAACGATCGACAGGTTGGCATAAAATTGCCAATATGGAAATTTAAAGTCTAAACTGTCACCTCATGGTTGTCAGGGTTGTACTTGAGATATTATTGGAATCTGATATGCCTTCTTAATAAAAGTGTTTTCATCAATCACAATCATGGAATTTCAAGCCTTTTTTTAAATTAGACATTATGGACAACGAAATCTCAATTTCTTTAAAATTCATTTTGTCTGTATTTGTGTAGATTACAATTTCATAGTTAGCCTTTATGCATTCAACAGTTGTAGGGTTAAGTTTAAGCTGGTTCATTCTCTTAACTCTCCATCCATCCGCCTCTGTTTTGATTGCAAAATGTTTATGATGGAACATCCTCACGTTAAGTTTGCCGTCATAAGTCATGATCTGTTATAGTAACAATACCAGTTCTTGAGCTTCACAGGGAAATGTTAGCAATGGTCCTGGCAATACAAACTGTATTAAATCAAATCCTTTGGTATTGATAAGTGTACAAGGACTCAAGTCAAATTAGCATGCATGCCAATATACATAGTTAATCTTTGGTGCTTGTATGCAAAGAAGGAACATCTTGCTTGACAATACAAGGATGTTGTCAAAAACACAATGATATTAAATGCAAGATAGCCCAGCATGAATATCCTGATGTCAAATGTAGGCTTGTGAAACTAATTCTGCAGCCATCCTATGAGGTCACACACACAATAAGGTCAGGTCCTGGCGTTATAATAGATCTTCTACACTCATAATTTGTCGAAGATGAAAGATATAAAGGGCTTAAGATCAGATATTGTGGATACAATTTGGAAATGCAGAATCAAAACAGCACTAGTATAAGGATTACAGAAAATAGATAATGAGGTGAACCAGGAGTGATAATCAGGTTTTCTCATGCAGACAGAACAATCAACAATAAGCAGATGATGCTGCCCTGAAAGAAAAAAAATCATATGAGTGCCATTTGACACATTGACAAAGCAGGTTATTCATCATTGAATCCCTACAGTGTGGAAGCAGGCCATTCAGCCCATCAAAACCACACTGACTCTCTGAAGAGCATCCCACCCAGATCCACCCCCATCTAAACCCACTCCCTACATTTCACACTCAGACATTTTGCATTGCTAATCCACTGAGCCTTCACATCTTTAGACTACAGGAGGAAACTGGCACACCCAGACAAAACCCACACAGGCAAAGAGAGAATATACAAACTCCACATGACAGTAGCCTGAGCCTGGAATTGAACCCAGGTCTCTGGTGCTGGGAGGCAGCAGTGCTAACCATTGAGCCACTTTGCTGCCCAACTCATATGGAATATTTGGGTATAATACCATCATATTAGAAAGATGTTGTTAACTCTCTAAAGATAAGCGCCATGGAAGCCCCTCAGGGACATCTGCTGGTTTTGGTTGGACTAGTATGAGCTGTCAATATGACCACATGTACATAGCACCTGATCAGTGTATTCTCGGTGAGCTATACAAATATTAAAACCTTACCGAATGTGGCATAATTTTTAATACATCTTTAATTGCTACTCTTTTGGAGCAAACAATTCTGTGACAATAAAATCAAAACCAACTCAAATCAAATACTGTTTTCCTCTCATATCTTTTTGTTGGACAACTACTGTGTCAGAAGATCTGACTGCCAGTTTTATTTACTGCAGCGTCATTTTCCAAACAATACGACTGCTGAGAGATTTTTGTTTCTGTGGTGAACTCATACAAAGTCATTGCATTCAAATAATTCATGTTAAGGTGAGCATCACTGCCGGTTCAAATGAAATCAACTGGAGTCCAATTCTGATTTATTTTGTTTTCTTTTGTGAAATTACAAGGCAGAATCTTCCAAATCTAATTCTCGGGTTCGTAAATTATCCCAATTTAACTTAGGAAATGTGTGTTCATATGTTGGTGTTCACACCTATCCAGGGTGGCACTTAATACTCTATCACAATCTATTCAAAGTACAGTTCCGAGGGTCACCGGACCCAAAACGTTGACTCTTGTTTTTTCCTTCACAGATGCTGCCAGACCTTCTGAGCTTTTCCAGCTGCTTTGTTTTTGTTCCTGATTTAGAGCATCTGCAGTTCTTTTGGTTTTTGTTCATAGTCCATATTGTGGTCTAAGCAATGCATCCAACGAATCTCCAGCATTTGATTCTCAAAGTGAAATTATTCTGAAATTTCTGGGAGCTGCAAAAGTTAAATGGCGGCATTATGCAAACCATGCAACCTGATTTGTGACTTCAATTTGAAGGCATTTGGATTTTTGATTTGCAAAAAAAAACGAAAATCAGCAATAGTTCAAATTTAGATCATGTACATCTTTGTATTATTAAAGTCCAAACATCTTTAATCTGTCATTTGTAAAGTTCCAAGTTTCATGAGAATAACCCTTTTCAAATGTTTGATATATATGGACTCTCCTAATTTTGCCATTTTTTTTATTTAGCTTCATAGTGTTTTTATTTAAACGTAAATGCCAAAAAACCATCAGGAGAACTAATTAGATTCATCAGCATGAAGAAGCTAAATGAACATCAATAAACACAGTTGTTAACACAGGTGGTTTTGGCAGTTTCCACTTTTATGAGGCAGAAATAAAAGATGTAATTTATCTTTCAAATCAAAACTGATTTCAGTGCCAAATACATCATATTTAGCTGGCATGCAGAAACTATAGTAAATTCTCTGTACAATATGTCATGTATTGCCTAGTGTCCTTCAGCATTACTTTATGCAACTATAAAATGCATTATTTTGTGTCTTTTTCTCGGATGTAAATTTTGATGCTTTTCATGGAGGATCTGGTCACTTTCTAAGACGATTACTTTGGGGATAACGGTGAAATACAGGCTTAGTTGATATTGTGCTGACAAGTCTGTTCAAGGTCTGGTTTTAGTCCACAATTTGGGGTGAGTTAATGATCAGGATTTGAACATTCCTGGAGGCTGTAAATCAGATACCTGAAAGTTTAACATTCAAATGCTGTTTAGGAGAAATTTTCAAGATGCTGTCTCTGCACTTTCGAAGCATCCACTCCATTAGCAGACTGGCCTGGCTGAAGCACAATGATAAGTATAAAGCTGACTCAAAATCAAGAGCAGGAGTGCACAGCTTTTCCAAAACAGCTCAGCAGGCACTAGTGGAGGTGGTACAAAGGATCAATGCTTTGTGTCTGCATATTGGTAGGAGTTTGCTCAGAAGATGATAGTTCAAAATATCAATCTCAAACCATAGTTAACATGTTGTAAAAACCATGCAATGCCTCAATTGGCACAGTAGCATTTGGGTTAGCACTGCCACTTCACAGCACCAGGGACCTCGGTTTAATTCCACCCTCAGGAGACTGTCTGTGTGGAGATAGCACTTACTTCCTGTGTCTGTGTGGGTTTCCTCTGGGTTCTCTGGTTTCCACCCACAGTCCAAAGATGTGCAAAGTAAATGGATTGGCCATGCTAAATTGCCCATTGTGTTCAGAGATGTATAGATTAGGTGGGTTGTAGGGGGATAGGTTTGAGTGGGTGCTCTGAAGGTCAGCGTGGAGTTGTCAGGCCAAAGGGCCTGATTCTACTCTGAAGGGGTTCTATGATCTTCTATTTTATTCTATGATCAACTCTTCCAATCAATATTAGAACCTATTTCTGACACTGACCAAATTAACCCACTTACCAGCCGATAATATTTCTTCTTAAAACTCTGATGGAAGAGCCTACAGAACACTTTCAACACAGAAATCCAAGGGGGAATAATCTGCAAAGAAGCCATGTCCCTTGTTAAGGCATGAAACATTCACTTACCAGAAAGCAGCAGTTAAAGGTCCCCAGGCTTCCTAGTGTGTCAGTGAATGATTGTTTCAGTGAAAAGGTGAATGTGTAAGTGAGTAAGCGAGTAGGTGGGTAAGATAAGTGGGTAGATGGGGTGGCATTGCGAGTTGACCTAAGATTATAGGAATGTAGAGTGGCAGCAGGATAGAGTAGTGAAATTAGGTCACTGTAGAGTGCTTTGGGGTGGGTGGTTTAAGGGCAAATCAGACTGGATGACTGGCTGGTAAGGTCAGGTCGGGTGTTTGTCAGGTCATGTTGAATCAAGGGCATTCAGGAAGTACTGTGGATGGCTTAGAGTTTCATAGGGTGAGTTTTATCAATACCCAGGAGTTAAATTAAAATTTTTGAGTCTCATATTTCTGGGGTAAATGTTTAGATAATTGAAATCAGATCCTTCCAAAGTTTTCAACTCCATGTCAGAGTGCGGGGATTTTCAAAAGATTCCTGAGAAACAGGGGAGTGACCCAACAGAAGTTCCAGATTCTCAGGCAGTTCCCAAAAGATCTGGAAGATCTGCGCCAATCATTTGAGCCGAGTGGTCAAGGTAAGATCTTGTATCACAAAAACTGTTCGCCATTAACTTTACGATCATCGGCCTCACAACGCCAACAAACTACAATGAAGAGTTACACACTCTGTAGTAATCCACAACAGTGTTTGTACTGTAGGCACATCCCTCAGCCCTTCAGCCATGTGACACATCTCACAAACATACCAGTCATCAAACACTTCCAGAATGCTCACTTCTCCCTTTCCTAGGGCAAGATATCAAATGCCTGTCCCTAGGTGGATATGACTGAGGAAGACAAAGCATCCTCCAATGGATGTCCCTCCCTTTGAGGAAGTAGTGAGGACTGTGATAAGCAGAGGGGGGGGGGGGTGGTGAGAGACGCTTGGCCAGATGCAGACCACAGAGTATAACATCCGATGTATGTGACCAACTCCAAATTCCTTAAGCGGGTCCAACTCTTCTTGAGCTCTAATTCCTAAAGCTTTAGTCTCTTCCTACTTGCTTGCAGTCTAATCGTACACCTCTCCTTTCAGCGAACACACATGTTGCATGCCAACACTTTCAACTTTATGATTACAGTTTCCCAGGCACATTATCCACCAGAAGGTTAGCAAGAACTTGCTTATATCACCCTTTACCTTTTCCTTCATTGCTTCTTCCAAGAAAAAAGAATTCCAGGTTCTTAGAACTAGAGTGTTGTTCTTGACGAGAAAAAGTGCCTGCTTCCACAAACTCTCTGCTGTCTGTCAGAGGACCTTCTCTTCTAAATGGGATACAGAACCTCTATCTTCCTGTCTTTCACCTACATCAAGACCTTTGGGACTTCAATCTTGGAGCCTGAATTTTTCCCTGCTCTTGCGCTGCAATAAGTTCCCATTTCACAAAAAAACTACCAGCACATGCTGCAGTGAAAACATATCTCCCATTTAAGAAGCACAGGTTTTAAGTTCAGCAGGAAAAGTTGAATGATCTAGGCCCGAAACGTCAGCTTTTGTGCTCCTAAGTTGCTGCTTGGCCTGCTGTGTTCATCCAGCTCCACACTTTGTTATCTTGGATTCTCCAGCATCTGCAGTTCCCATTATCACTGATACAAGCTGAATACCTGCTGGCTTTCTACAATTTTGGAGCCCGAATCAGGCATGCCCCTGGTCGATGTGGTTTTAGCTCTGTGTGCATGCTGCAATGATGTAAGTGAATAGCTAGCATGAATTTCACATGTGGCCTGCATCAGAGCATTTGGGTCCACGTTAATTGGGTTTTGTCCATCCGTCATTGCGCCTTATTGAAGTTTACAATCATTCAGCATGGAAGTCCCAAAAAAGCTGCTTATCCTACTTCAGTAATAGATTGAGATGCTGTAAACCATTATGTAACAACACAATAAAAATCTGCACTTGGAAGGGCTAAATGAGTTCAGTCTGTCAGGAAACACAGTATTAATTAATAGTACATTAAAAATGAATGATGTTGCCTGAGCACCAATTTAACAAATGAATGATTTGACATTTTCGCAAATTCATTTTCAGAGTTTCCAAGGGCTATTTACATAAATTTTATATTTATTTTTTCAGGAATATGTTTCAGATTACTGTTGGAATGTCCTACTTACATCCTACTTTGCATTCTTAATTATAGGTTTGGAGCTTGTCAGAAGGTGCACTGGGTCCTTGGGAGTAATTTTTCACTGTCACTTGATGAGCTCTTGCTAGTTTTTTTACATACAAAATGAGGCATGAAAACTTCAGTCATTAAAATACAATCGAGATATTTGGTACATCATTACCAATGCAATACTTAGAACACTAAAGTGTTTAGCTTCATGAATATGCACATATCTACACCCAACACCTTTTTGGCTACACACACATTTAAGCAAAATGCTTTATATTATTGAAATAAAAAGCAAATATCAGTATTTTAAGAAATAATATTCTCTTTAGTATTAATTAAAAATATGAAGACTAGTCCAAGCAAGGGTAGGCCATTCTACCCATCATATCAACTCTATTTAAATTTAGCATACAATTCTACCATGGTCACCCCTCACCATTTTTCCTACAACTGCTGACCCCTAACTTGAACATGTGCCAATTTTCTTTCTGTACCCACATCTTGCCAAAAAAAATACTTACAGATTGCCCCTGTTTTCTTTTCAAAATGTTAATTGAACCAAATCTAGTCTGAGCGTTTCCAATTGTTTGATAATTCATTCCATAAGATCTTCCCTACTCAAACTCGTGTTTTGTATTAGCACCAGACATCTCTGTGCTCATTGTCCCCATTAAATAATTGACTTTCATCAACCTTATCTGTCCCTGTGACAAATTTATGACTTGAACCAGCTGTTGCCTTTGTTTCCTTTTCCAAAAGAGAGAGAGCCGCTTGCAAATTTCAGCATAACTCAGTCTTCAAGGTCAAAAGAAGTCCTGAACACACTTTGGTAAACCATTTCTAACACAGCTATCTCCTTTTTAAATCAGGATAATATGATATGCTCAAACTAGCATTACCATTGATCCTTAGGATATCATAAGAATATTCAAACTATAAACTAAGTAGGCCATTCAGCCCCTTGAGCTTGCTCTGCCATTCAGTTAGAGCATGGCTGATCTAATTTTACCTTAACTCTACATTCCTGTATATCCCTGATAGATCCTCATTTACCAAGGGGATGAAAGCTATCTACCTCTGCCTGAAAATAAAATTGAAAGATTTTGCATCCAGTACCATTTGAGGAAGAGAATTCTAAAGACTTTCTTTCAACCCTTAGACGAAATGTTTCCTCATCTCTTTCTTAAATGGGTGACACCTAATTTTTAAACAATGAGTCTTTGATTCTCTGACAGGAAATATCCTTTCGACATCCATCCTGGCCAAGGCCCCTCAGGATCTTATTTGTTTCAATTGAGTCACCTCTGACTCTGCTAAATGCCAGCGGATACAGGTCTAGCCTGTACAGCCTTTCCTTATAAAGCAATCTGCTCATTCCAGGTGTTAATCTAGTAAACCCGCTCTGCTTCCAATACATTGACATCCTTCTGTAAGTACAGTGATGAATACCACACATAATATTCTGGATACCGAATCCCCAATGCCCCATATAACTGAAGCATAACCTCCCTCCTCTGGCATTTAATTCTGCTCACAATAAACCACAATATTTGATCAGCTTTGCTAATTACATGCTGTACCTGCAAACTAACTTTCTGTCATTTGTGCACTGGGATACCCAGATCTCTCTGCATCTCCAAGCTGTGAAACTTCTTACCATTTAGATTATTTTTATTCTTTCTGCTAAAATAGGCAATTTCACACAGTTTTCTACATTTATTCTATTTGCCAAATTTTTGCCTAGTCATTCAACCAGTCCATATTGCCTTGTTTGCTCCTTATGTCCGCATCTCACTTCTTACCTACCGTTGTGTTATTACATCTTCAGCATCTTCATCCAAATCATTTTTTAATAAGTGTGAAGATTTCAGATCCCAGCACTGATAATGGCGGCACACCATTCATGACATCCTGCCAGGCTGAATGACACGTTTATCCCTACTCTCTGCTGCCTGTGAGCAGGCTAAATTTTCTATCCACGCCCATATGTTACCCCTTACACTGTGAGGTATTATATTCCAGAATAACCTTTGATGTAGCAGTATATCGAATGCCTTCTCAAATGCTCAGTTCGATACCTACACTTGTTCCCTTTTATCTACAGGACAAGTCAATTCTTCATTGAATCCCAATAAACGAATAAAATATTACTTTCCTTTCACTAAACCATGTTGCCTCTGCCTGATTACCTTGAACTTATCAAAGTCTCCTGTTTTACGGTCTTTCATGATAGCTCCTGACACTTCTCTGTTAAGCTAACGGGTCTGCAGTTTTGTGCTTTCTCTCTCCCTCCCTTTTCAAAGAAAGGAATTACATTGGCTATTTTTCAATCTATTGGAACCTTTCCCAAATCAAATGAGTTTTGGAAAATTCAAACTAACTCATCAACCATCTCACTCGTTACTTCTTTTAAGGCCTTTGGATGAAATCCAGCAGAATCTGGGGATAATTTATTGTTCCAATAATTTACTCAGCACTCTTTCCTGTTAATTTCTTGAGTCCATCTCTCCTTTTCAATTCCTGATTTATAGTGGTTGCCAGGATGTTACTTCTTTCTCTGAGTCACAGAGTCATACAGCATAGAAACAACGCCCCCCCCCCCCCCCCCGCCCTCCTCCTTGTTTCTGCTGACCACCAAAAACAAAACTACGCTAATCTCATTTACTTGAGCCTGGTCTATGGCCTATTATGCCTTGGCAATTTAAGTAGTCAACTAGATGTTTCCCAAATGTTATGAAAGTACCTGCCTCCATCACCCTCTCAGGCAGTGCATTCTATATTTCTGCCATGCTCTGAGTGAAAATATTTCTGCCAAATCTCCTCTAAAGCACCTACTCCCCACCTTAAACTTGTATCCTCTGGTGTTAATCAAGCCTGCCATAAGGAAGAGATTCTCATAATCTAGTCCTAATTTTGTATGCCTCAATCAGATTCCGCACCTCGCCCCTAGCCTCCACTGCCACAAGGAAAACAAATCCAGCCTATCCAGTATCTCCTCATAACTGAGAATTTTTATCCCAGGCAACATTCTGGTGAATCACCTCTGCACCCTCTCCAGTTCAATCACATCCTTCTGATAATGTGGTGACCAGAACTGCACACAGTATTCCATCTGTGGCCGGAAAATGTTTTATAAAGTTGCAAAGGACTTCCTCTTTCCTGTATTCTATGCCCCAGCTAATGAAGGCAGGTATTCCATATGCCTTCTTCTCCACCTTATCTACCTGTGGTGACACCTTCGGGGATCTATAGACTTGTACATCAAGGTTTCTTTGTTCCTTAACACACCCTAGGAACCAAACATTTATATCCTTCCCTTATTAGACCTCACATTGACTGAAAGTAAATTTCATCTGCCATTGCTCTGCCTAATTTGCTGGTTGATCAACAATATATTGTAGCCTGACACTGTCCTTCTCATTATCAACACCACCGACAATTTTTGGATCTTTTGCAAACCTAACTAACTGTACCTTCTGCATTGATATCCAAGTCATTGATGTACAGAACAAGCAGCAAGGGTCTCAGCACTGATCCCTGTGGTACACCACTTGTCATAGGGTTCCAATTTAGAATAACCCTCCACCATCACCCTTTACCTCCTATTTCTAAGCCTATTTTAGATCCAGCTTGCTTAGATGTCTTGAATCCAATGGGCTTTTACTTTCTGATCAAGGCCTTCATGTGGGATCTTGTTGAAATCCATATAAATCACATCAACTGCATTACCCTCATCAATATATTTAGTCACTTTTTCAGAAACTTATTTAAATTTGTCAGGCGGGGTTGCCGTCCAACAGATCCAACGCATCACAATTGGATGGATAACAATGGTATCCATAAGTTCTCTCATACTACAGTTGTACACATCACTTGTACTGCCATTCCTAATGGATGTTAAATTACTTATTTGGTTATATTATTAACTTACATTGATTTTTATATATCATTTTTAAGATATTGATTGCAAAGTTATGCCCAAACATGAGAACAGAATAGCCTTCAAACAATTAGCACATACTCATTCTTGATAAACAAATGTCTGTGGTTTGGTTTGACCTGCCTGCCTTCAAATTCTTCCTTTCCCATATAAGACAATGAACCTATTGACTTTGTGATGTCACTGCTTGACAAGATCCCATATTATTGACCTGCAAGTCCACCCAAGTTCACTATTTATGGGCAGAGGATTCTGAGTCTCTAAGGGAAACAAATGTGTGCATGAGGATACCTAGCCTTCCCTCAACCATTGTGGATCTGATGATTGCAGAAAACAATGTGTCTCAATAACACAATGACTGAAACAAGGTCCTTGGTGGCAGTCTCTTAATACCCAATTTTAACAGTAAAACTGGCCAAGTCTCCATTACAGCTCCCAGTTTGGGCCAATATTTTAATTATCATGTTGCTAGTCCAGAATTAAAAGTATGACCATTGTCTCAGTTGTTTATTGTTGAGTGGCACCATATAATAAATGGATTTAAATACAGCAATATTTTTTTCAATTGCATTGGTTGCCCTCTAGTTTAAAATCAAAAAAAAACTTGGTTCAGTCAATTAGCTGAGAATGGGTACAAATTGTTTTCACTGCCCCTGATAAAATCAGGTTAATACACATCTCTCCAAATTTGGTTTTATAGCCTCTTGTCCATTATTCTTATTTACTGCCCCATACATACAACATTGGAAGCTTTAGAAAATGACCCTTGCAAGTCAAGCCAGCAGCAAGACATTATTTCTGAAATAATTCAATTATGTACTTGTCCCCCACTCTCCATTTGCACCTTCCCTATTAGCAAAATGACTATTTTTCATATCTTTTCAGACTATCAAAAGTAAAAAAAGGAACAGAAATAGAAAATAAAATGCACAGACTAGAAAAATATATTACGACAGGAAAAGAAAATGTCTACGTAAATTTTGTAAAATCCTATTCAACTGCTTAGTGGAAAAACATCCAATTATAATTTAGATTTCTGTGGAGAAGGAACATTTTAGCAGAGAAATTTTGATTAGTCAGTTCTAGTAGGTGAAGTTAAGTGCAATTTAGAATTGTTATATGGTTATAGTTGTTTTTAAATACATCATACCAATATGTTGATTACATTGAATTACATGATTACGTAATTTGCAAGTAATGTTAGTATCAAAATAGACACTGCTTTTACAACTGCTGCCATTCTCCAAACATAGTCAGTCATTGGTTTTCCTGTAGATATTCTGTTTAAGAGTTAAAGTAAAGGAGCTCAGAATTCCAATGTGTAGTATCCATCAACCAATTAAGAAAACAAAAAAATCAAAGTGGTAATGCAGTAATCTCTGATCTTTTGAGGGTGTGCTTATTTGTCAAAGTAAGAAGAACAATTTAAATGGATCTCAGTGTACAGTGCTTTCAGTTTGAGTTTAATGTACAGAACAGATTGACAAAAACCAAAAGAGGTCACTGGTCCTTAGGCATAAAGATAAATTTATGAAAGATAGAGTATTGAGTGTCAATGCAACAGAATTGAAGTAGGACCTGTTGTTTCAGGTGGTGAGAATTTGGGGTTCTCGTTACACCAGGGTTGTAGTGGTTTTGTTTGCAGCTTGATTTTTTAAATTTGCATGCTGCTACTTTGCAATTCTCTGAACTGTTTCTGCAGAATCAATAATTGAGGAGCTGCACTATATATCTTAGAACTCACAGTTTGATTAATGAAAAAACCATCAGTCATGTTCTACTGACTTCAGTTAAGGGGAAATTGTCATTCAAAGTCTCCACTATCCTACCTTTAGGGGAGTACAGTTAGCCAAGGTACATTACAGGATTTTCCTCCCTACCCTGTACTTTGGAGTATGATTGGCATGTATTCATCCATCTCAAAAATTGACCTCTTAATTTTATACTGAGGCAAATTTAAGCTCTGGAACATTTGTGTTGACTTCTGTCAGAATTATTGATTGATTAAATTATTGTGGTCAAATGTACTGAGATACAGTGAAATGTGTTGTTTTATGTGCTGTACCAGCAGTTTCTGCCATACAAAATGCATCAAGGTAGCAGAACAGAGTGCAGAATACAATGTTACAGAGACAGGTGCAGAGAATGAGCTCAGAATTAATATCTGAGAAGCCAGTTCAAAAATCTGAAAATCGCAGGGAAGAAGCTGTTCTTAAATCTGTTTGGATGTGTATTCAAACTTTTATATCCTCTGCCTGATAGAAAAGGGTAGAAGAGAGTATAAGTGGGATGGGAGGGATCTTTGATTAAATTGGTTGTTTTTTAATTTGGCAGCAGGGAGTATAGATGGAGTCTATGGATGGAAGGCTGGTTTGTATGATGGACTGGGCTACATTCAACACTGTCTGTAGTTTATTTGTGAACTTGAGAAGAGCAGTTTCCATATCAAGCTGTAATGCATCCAGATTGGATGCTTTCTATGGTGTATCTATAAAATTGGTAAGAGTCATTTTGGGTATGCTAAGTTTTCTTAGCCTCCTGAGGAAGTCAAGATGTTGTTGTGCTCTCCTGACCGACTTGATGATCTCAATCATCGCTACCATTGATGCAGGCAGTCGAGGGCCCTCCACTCTCTTCCAGAAGTTGATGACCAGCTCCTTTGTTTTGCTTGTTTTCATGGAGATATTGCTGTCTTTACACCATGCCACTAAGCACTTAATTTCTTTCCTATAATTTATTCCATTGTTGTTTGAGATCCAACCTATAAGGGTAGAGTTGTCAGAGAACTTGTGAATAGAATTGGTATGCAATTTTCCCACTCAGTCATGAACGCATAAGGAGTACAGTGCGGTGCTGAGTAAGCAGCCTTGCAGGGCATTGGTATTGAGGGTTATGTTGGATGAGGTGTTGCGTATTCTTTTTGATTGTGACCCATGAGTCGGAATATTGATGATCCAGTTACAGAGAGGGGAGCCGTGGCCTAGGTGCCAGAGTTTTGGGATGAATTCATTAGGAATAATGGTTTTTAGGCAGGGTCCTGGCATTGATACCTTTGTTATCCAGATGTTCAGCTATCGACCTGTTCAGCTATAGACCCAGTAGGTGAATTGCAAAGGGTCAAGGCAATTTTGAGTTGATGTGAGCCATGGTGAACCTCTCAAAGCACTTCACAATTATGAATGTCAGAGCCACTGGACAGTAGGCATTGAGGCATGCTTCATGACATTTCTTTAGCATCAGAATGAAAGTGGTCTTCTTGGAACATATAGGTACTTCAGATCATAGTATGGAGAAGTTAAATATGTCTGCAAATACTCTCAGCAGGTGATCCACACAGGATCTGAGTGCACAGCTGGGACCTTCATCTGGGCCAGTCACTTTCCATGTGTTCACTTTCATGAAGCCTGATCTAACATCTGTGGCAGTGACCACAGGTGCAGGCACATTTGTGGATGTTGTGACATTTGACATTGTTTCATTGGCCTTCTGTTAAAGCAAGCACAGAATGCATTGAGCTCATGGGGTAGTGATGTACTATTGTCTGTGATTCTGTTTGATTTTGCTTTTTACTCCATCATATTGTGTCAGCCTTACCACATTCAACGGGTGTCTGTATGGTTGGTCTCACGCTTAGTTTGGTACTGCTCTTGGCATCTCTGATGGCTTTATGAAGGTCATGCCTAGATTTCCTGCATGGGTCAGGGTTGCTCAGCTTGTATGTCTCAGACCTGGACTTCAATTGGAAGTGGATCTCCCAGTGCATCCATAGCTCCCGGTTAGGGAACATTCAGATGAATGATTAATCAGACATATCGTATGATGAGGTCAATTCTTCTGCAAAACATACGGTGCAGTTACCTGTAAGAAATAACCATCCCTATCATAGTTAATGTTCTGGATGATTGCATTAGATAGGCTGGATAAGTCATTATGAAGCCAATTCGCACCTCTTCCATACTGACCTATGCTCTTCACCCACAGCCAGGTTGTGATGGAATAAGCTAAGGTTCCAATTATCTATTGAATTCACTACATAAAAGTCCAGTTCAAGAAAGCTCATTAAATACACAAATCCCCTTAAGTAATTAATCTCTTTTGAATTCATAATCCTGCATAGACATTTGAAAGTTTATTAATGTCTGAGTATCAATCAAACTCAAAACATGTAAGTGGTAGAATGCTGTCAAACATCAAAAATTCTATCATGGCTGCATTTAGGATTATATCAACAAAGAGTTATTAACATGGATAGAATAGAGCTTTTCAACTCCTTCAGCACAGTAAACAGACTTACAATTTTTAAAAAATGCCTTGCCATTGGGTAGCTTGATAATAAAGAGTTTTACAGACCTTATGTGCTCAATAAGACATTTTTGGGGTTCAGTGTAACCAGGTTGGCTAGATGTCTTGTTTATGATGCAGAATGGTGCCAAAAGCATGGGTTCAATTCAATGAAGGGCTGTTGTTCTTGACCATTTCCCTCACCTGAACCATGGTGGTTATGTTAAACAACAAGTAGTTGTCTCTCTCTCTCTCTAGTGGGAGAGCAATCCTTTGGTCTGGTAAGGCTATGGCGATTCTACCTTTTTTAACAACCTCAAAGCTTTGGAATTCTCTCTCGATGAAGGCCTTGCTCCAGAAAAAAATAGAACTGTTTGTGTTGAGAGACATAGTAGGAACGGCTGATTCTGGAGAATGTGAGATAACAAGGTGGAGAGCTGGATGAACACTGCAGGCCAAGCAGCATCAGAGGAGCAGGAAGGCTGGAGCCTAGAGTTTGTGTTGAGTTCACATTGACCCTGATGATTTCAGGTTTCCCACATTTGGAAATCATAATGTTCCCTCATTACCTGCAATACCACCCCTTGTACACAGCAGCAAAAATAGGATTGGACAGAAATGGAGGTGAATCTTCTGGATTGGGCTGGTTTCCCATTTTTGTAATGTCTACCAAGTGTCCATGATTCTTTGAAAATCTGTCCAAATATCTCCATTGCCAGTTCGAAGAGGTGAGAGAGGAATTGATGCTGAATGCAATGGCTGTGGCTGCAATGTGGACAAAAGTTCAATGATTTCAGCATTGCCAGGACTATTGCCTCTCACCTCAAATGACATTTCCTCATAATACCCTCCTTCCCCAATTACCCTCTCCTCTTCTGTCATCAGTGTATGACACTTTATACTGACTCCTCTTCCTTCTAACACCCATGGTCTCTTGTGTAACCCATGTAATGTGCACTTTCCCATACACTTCAACTTACACATTGCAAACAAACTATTTGACTGGGATTGTCACAGGCTCTGAGCATCTCACAAATATTACAAACACACACTTTCTTGAAAGAGGTGGAGCCCATTAAATAAACCTATATCTTCATCCCACTGTTCGTGAGAAGAAATATGTAAGTTATCATGATTATCACGATGAAGACTGCTGCTGCTATCATCAGCCTCTTCTGCCTCTGTTGCCCTTTAATCTAAAAGGTAACCTTTGTTAAGTGCTGAACTTGTGCAGGCCCCTCTGCCACTTGAGTCAGACATCAAGCTTCCTGCAGCTGCAACATCCCTAGATTTGACTTTCATGCACCAACACATATTTCGGAGCATAAGCAAGAATAAGTGAGGGTCTCCAGGTAGGCTGTAAAAAAAAACTCCTGCTTACATGATACCTTTCACAACCTCAGGCTGACATCAACATTCCTTAATTGCGCACATTGTAACCGTTGTATCTACCATAGATTTTTGAGTACTCGCAGTATCAAGCTGACTATGAAGCATAATCTGTGTAAAGTTTACATTTTTTTTGGCTGGGACTTATAGAGTCACAGATGTGCAGAAACCGACACTTCAATCCAACTCGTCCATATTGACCAGACATCCTGAATTAACCCTCATTTGTCTGCATTTGGCCTATATCCTTCTCAACCCTTCCCATTCATGTACCCATTCAGATGCCTTGTAATGTTGTAATTGTACAAGTCTCCACCATTTCCTCTGGCAGCTCATTCTGTACATTCTGTCATTCTGTCTGTGTGAAAAAGTTGTCCCTTAGGTGCCTTTTAATTTTTTCCTTTCTCACCTTAAACCTATGCTCTCTAGTTTTGGATTTGCCTATCTTGGGAAAAAAATCTTTATTTTTCACACAAGCTATGCCCTTCATGATTATATAAACCTCAGTAAGGTCACCCCTCAGCCTCTGTTACTCCAGGGAAGGGCTCTGCCTATTTAACCTCTTCTTGTAGCTCAAACACTCCAACACTGGTAACATCCATGTACATTTTTTCTGAACCCTTTCAAGTTTAACAAGTTCTTTCCTAAAGTAGGGAAAACAGAATTGAATGTGGTATTCTAAAAGTGGCTGAATCAATGCCCTGCCCACCCGGAACATAACCTCCCAACTCCTAACTCCTATTCTCAGTGCACTGACCAATAAAGGCAAGTGTACCAAACGCCTTCTTCATTACCCTTTCTATCTGCGGCTCCACTTTCAAGGAACTTTGAACCTGGACTCCAAGGTCTCTTTTTCCGACAAAACTCCTGGGATCTTCCAATTAAGTGCATTAGCCCTGCCCCGATTTGCCCTACCAAAATGTAGCACCTCATATCTATCTAGATTAAACTCCATTTCCCGCTCCTCAGTTCATCTGATCAAGGTTCCAATGTACTCTGAAGCAATCTTTTTCACTGTCCACAACACGATCAGTTTTAGTGTTATGTTCAAACTTAGTAGCCACACCTCCTGTATTCACATTCAAATACTTTATAAAAGTGACAAAAGGCATTGAACCCAGAACAGACCCTTGTGGCACACTGCTGGTCACAGCCCATCAAAATTGGCCTTCCTCCAATTTGGAACTTTAACTCCTAGATAAGGTCTATCCTCTTCCATAACTATTTTAAAACTTATTCAAAGTGAAAGTCAATAAAACGGCAGAAGGAGCAAGAGAATGCCCTTCCTCTAGGTGACCAAAAAAATTGATAAGGATTTAATTTTGAGACCATGAACTAAAAGATTTGCCTTTACAAAATATATTTCATACTCTAAGCAAATACAAAGGTTCTTTACAGACAATGACTTTTTAAAAAAAGATATGTAGTCATCATTGTAATCTCGGAAACACAGCAGTCAATTTGCACATGAGAAACTCCAAAAAATAATAAAGTACCCAAGGCAATTAATTTATTTTTGTGACACAGAAACAGAAATTACTGACAAAACTCAGCAGATCCATTAGTATCTGTTGGGAGAAAGCAGAGTTAATGTTTCAAGTCTGTCATGATGTTACATCATCACCAGACTTGAAACATTAACTCAATTTTCAACAGTAATTTCTGTTTTTGTTTCAGGTGGCCAGCATTCACAATTATTCATTTTATCTATTTTTGTGATGTAGTTTGAGATTTAATTATTTACGGGGATATTAGGGAGAATATTCTTGCTCTGCTCTCCTTTGAAACAATGGCAAGAGATCATTTATGCTCACTTGAGAAGACAGGTAGGGCTTCAGCTCAGGAGTTCATCTGGAAGGTGCCACTTCCAATTCTAACCCTGCCTCGACTTTTGAGCACAGGTCTTGGAGTGGGGCATAAACCCATATTCTCTGACATAGAGATGAAAGTACCACATAGAGAATCATAGAATCCCTCCAATATAGAAGCAGACAATTCAGCCCATCAGGTTCACACTGACTCTCTGAAAAGCATCCCACCCAAACCCACCCCGTTACCGTCTGCCAGTAACCCTGCATTTCCCATGGCTAACCCATCTTACCTCGGCAGCCCTGGACACTACAGGGCAATTTGGCATGGCTAATCCACTGTGGACTCTGGGAGGAAACCTGCTCAGACATGGGAACAATGTGCAAATTCCACATAGATAATCGCCCGGTGGTGGAATTGAACCCAGGGCATCGGTACCGTGAGGCAGCAGTGTTAACCATTGAGCCACTGTGTTGCCCTAACAATAGATCATGAAAGAGACTATAGGACGTCACTGTGGGATCAGCTGGATAGACAGTGTTTCTTTTCTTATGCTCATTGGCCATTATTTTCATCTGTTTTAACTTTGTGTTGTTTACTGTTGGCTACACAACATGAAATGCAAAGGCTGTGTAACAGTTCATAGTTATCAGTATGCATCACTAAATTTCTGCTGAAGAAATACTGACTGACACTTCTTTAAATGCCACAGAGTTGCTTCTTGCCTTTGACATTTTCACTCCATTTTCACATATCACTTTATCTTTTTTCTTTTTGGTTGCTAAACTTCAGTGGTAAAACCAAAAATAACTCCATGAGGCAGTCACACTGCTCAAAGAGGACAGCAAAAACAGCCCACTTCACTTCTAATTTTAGTGAGTGTGGTCCAAGTACATTTTTTAAAAAATGGTTGACATTGGTTAAACATTTGCAAATCCATATTAAGGTCTAATTGGAGGATTAGCCACAGTTCACTAAAATGTTCTTGCTCTGTTTAATTTAACGTGGAAAAATGAGCTTAAATAAATGCTAAGTGACATTAACGTGACTGTATTTAAGCTGTGCTTGCTCATAAAACTTTAAAAGCAGTGAGCAAGATGAATTGCTACATCATTTTCCACAAAGCAGTCAATTGGTACAGCATTTAATATATTCTTTTTTACTAATTTACCAATTGTCTCCTATTTTCTTCCTCACTTTCCTGAAGATGTCAAACTTAGCTGAGACACCTTTCAAGGACATGAGATCTCCCTCAGTGCTTCACTTCAGCAACCATTGCTCCATACAGGATTCAAGATCAGAATTTTGAGTGAATGTGGACCATTGTCAGTCTTATTATCTGTGTTTTGGACACTTTGAATATTAATGATGTATTAAAAACATTATTATTAAACTTTCTTGCCAGGGAGGGAAAGACACAGATTTTGGCTTGTGGTTCAAGTTGATTTTATTAACAAAATATTTCTCATTAAAAATGCATGTGAGCATTTCCAAAATTCCCACAATATTTACTCTCTATCTAGCTCTATCGGTCTAAGAAAGGATATTATCTACAACAGTCCACATGTTTGAGCTAGGCCATTGGAATCTCCTTCCTCTAAGATGTATGTCTCTGTCTCTGTCTCTGTCTCTGTTTCTCTCTCTCTATATCTATGACACATGTCACTAATCCAACTGCAGTCACCAGTGATAAACTCAACTTTTCCTCACCCAGTGTTTGCACATACCTTGTGGTAATAGGAGTTGTGGATTTCCAAATGGGGCAAAACCCTTCTGAGGGTATGGAACATATACTCTTTGAAAAAAGTTTGACAGTCTTCTTTCTTGTGTTATCCCTTATTGTTACAGTTGGTAGTTACAAAAACTCTTATACAGACCAATTATTCTCAGGTAGTTGGACTCAAATGGTGACTCTCTTTGGACTGCTGTTAAGAGTATTGGTTTGTATAATTCACTGCTGGCCTTGGTAGGTGGAGACTTGAGTATCATTTATCATGGTATTGGTGGTGTTAATAGATTTAAATTTCACTCCTGGATTCTCTTAATACCACCAGCTGTCTTAGAAATATGCATTGGTGATTTACACCTCACTTCAGAATTTAGACATTAAAATAAAATTAATTCCAGGGACATAAAAGCTAATGATAACATGCTTTAGATACTACTTTTAAAATTCAGGAAAATAGCATCTGAGTCAACATATTTACTGGAATTAAATTCAAATTGTATCTATTTTTCTCAAATCACATTAGAATCCCTCAAAAATTTGAAAAAGAAATATCCATTTTACTGTGAATCCACATCAAATTATTGGGTGATACAATGTGTAAAATTTGCAGCACAGAATGAAGCTTTCAGCAAACAAGTTGATTGTAGTGTTTATTTTCTTCTCAAGCCTTCACCTACCACTCTTCATCAGAGTGATTTCAGAATTCAGAACAACTTTCTGACAGTTTTATGAACTTTACCAGCCATAGTACAAACCTCTCTTTCGTCTTTGGCTGCTACTCCTGATATTTTATTCTGTTCTCTTTGTGAAGTCATTCCTCAGTTAAGCTCCCTCAACTGTACACACCACCTTGGTTCACCATTATTCCTAATCTGCACTCTTGGATTTCACACTTTTGTTTCCCCCTTGAGTTTAATTCCCAATACATTTTGCTCCAATTTGGTATATTGACCCAGTTTGTATGCATTGTTGGCAATCTTCATTAGATTTATGGGTTAATCTCCATTCATTCACTATGAACTCCTTTCACTTGAAATCCTCATTTCTGTAGTCCTTCAGCATCAGCATTACTCATCTTGATGAAGAACAGTCTCCCATTTTGCTCAGCTCTGATACTACAGCTCTCTTATACACCCTAATCCTTCTTCTCTTTATAACCTCTAACTTTATTCATGGTATATCCTTTAGTATTAAGGCCATAAGACATAGGAGTGGAAGTAAGGCCATTCGGCCCATCGAGCCCACTCTATCATTTAATCATGGCTGATGGGCATTTCAACTCCACTTACCCGCACTCTCCCCGTAGCCCTTAATTACCTACGAGATCAATAATTCATCAATCTCTGCCTTGTAGACATTTAACGTCCTGGCCTCCACTGCACTCTGCGGCAATGAATTCCACAAGCCCACCACTCTCTGGCTGAAGAAATATCTCCTCATTTCTGTTCTAAATTGACCCCCTCTAATTCTAAGGCTGTGCCCATGGGTCCTAGTCTCCCCGCCTAACAGAAACAACTTCCCAGCGTCCACCCTTTTTAAGCCGTGCATTATCTTGTGAGTTTCTATTAGATCGCCCCTCAACCTTCTAAACTCTAATGAGTACAATCCCAGGATCCTCAGCCGTTCATCGTATGTTAGGCCTACAATTCCAGGGATCATCCATGTGAATCTCCACTGGACACGCTCTGGTGCCACTATGTCCTTCCTGAGGTGTGGGGTGAAAATGTTATGAACATATGATAGGTGTAGTACCCCAATTCTTTATAGCTCCAGATGGGATACCTCAATTGTTTGGTTCCTTGGTGAGCGGGGAATTAACTGGCCTGCCTTTTTGTTTACCCACCCCCTTGGCTGGATGCAACGAGTTAACTGAGAAAGGATCTCTCCCCTGAGAACCCCTTTGCCTCAGATCTACCGTCAGATGAATGTTTGCTTTCAAGAGCTAACTTAGCCGGACCTTCTTGACAGAATAGATCATTACATAGATTACAGCACAGTACAGGTCCTTCGGCCCTCAATGTTGTGCTGACCTGTCATACCGATCTCAAGCCCATCTAACCTACACTATTCCATGTACGTCCATATGCTTGTCCAAAAAATAGAAAGAGAATGAGTGAATCACTGCACAAATGAAATACTAACAACACCAACACATACAAATAAATTGCAAGTCCCAAAAGACAAAAGTAGGAAAAGGAGATATGCAGGTCAGTCTCCAAATTGTTCGATGAGTAAATGTTTGAAAATTGCAATGGAACGAACAGGTAGCATTGACATTTAAAGGTGAACAAATGGCTTTTGCAGTTCTAATATGTTCTTCAAAGAGGAAAAGAAAATGAATGTGTCTGCAGTTTGGGACATAATAACAAGAGGTGGGTCGCTGTTGGCTGCGGGCTGTCAACTCCTTGTTATCTTTGGAGTTACCTCCTGGTTATCTTCCTGTTTGAAGCTTCACTGAAAATTTACAGTGACATTCCATTTGCTTCACACAGAATTTTGTTAGTCACCAATTTTAAATCTATGTGCAACAAAAGCAGAAATTGCTGGAGAGACTCAGTAGATCTGGCAACATTTGTGGAGAGAAAGCAGAGTTAACATTTCAAGTCTAGCGACCCTTTGTTAGAGAACAGAGTTAATATTTCAAGCCCAGATATTCCACAGATGATGCCAGGCCAGCTGAATTTCTCCACCAATGGCTGATTTTGTTTCAGATTTTGCAGTTCTTTGTTTTATTTTAGTGTAAAATTTACATGTGCTTTCTGTAGCAATATTCCTTTTAAAAATAATGTATTTTAGAATTAAAAGTTGAAATGTCTACAAAGACTTCAAGGTTCTGATCTATTATCATAACACTACATCACATTAAATCTCTATTGCTATATAGTCTATATCACTGACTATCTACTTGTATCTAACAGCTTCACGTTCCCCACCATTTCTTTCTGCGTCTTGTTCGCTCAGATTTCAAACACTATACTTTCGTTTGTTTCGTTATACGTTATTTGCCTTCGAATAACAACCACACTTTACACAGCGTACCATTTATTGATAAAACATTGCCTTGTAAAATCAAAATTTGACACTAACCAAATTGTTGTTGCCGATGAAGGATGAGACAGGACTGCCCCCACCAAACACTGCACTGCCTGCTCTCACCATGAGTCCAGTATCACCTCTCCACACCCCCACCCCACACCACACCCCCTCCAGACACACACACACACCTCTCTCTCTCACTCACACAGACACACACTCTCTTTCTCTCTCACACACAAACACACACTCTCTCTTTCACACCCACACACACACACTCTTTCTCTCTCTCTCTCTCTCTCTCTCTCTCACACACACACAGACACACACACACACTCTCTCTTTCACACCCACACACACACACTCTTTCTCTCTCTCTCTCTCTCTCTCTCTCTCACACACACACAGACACACACACACACTCTCTCTTTCACACCCACACACACACACTCTTTCTCTCTCTCTCTCTCTCTCTCACACACACACACACAGACACACACACTCTCTCTCTTTCACACCCACACACACTCTTTCTCTCACACATGCACACACTCTCACACGCACACAATGACACATTAACAGCCTGTAAAATAATTAGACTTCCCAGTACAGGTCGTGTTCATTACTGCTGACCTTCCAATGAAACTGTTAAAGTGGCATAAGCATTGTAGCACAGATTTTCTTTTAATAAGCCTGACCTTAACTCTAATAATTGCTCTTTAAAGGCATCCTTAGTATACATCTATATGCTACAATAGTCTTCATGCACGTTGTACAGAGTTAAACTTTATTTGAACTGAGAAACTTTCGCTAAATTAAAATTAACTCTGCCAATGATACTTTTATTTATTGCAAATTGCCTATTGTTGGGAAACTTGAAATAGGTCTGAGTTCTACTGAAAAATAGCAGCAAATGGGAAAATTTCCATCCTGCCAAATAATAAACTGATTAAATGTTTCCAGAATAATAATAGTAGATTTGTTGTTGGGTCACAATCCAAGAACACCAAACTAAGAAAATGAGTCATTCCTGTATCACTGGGCATTCCTCCAGTCTGTGGAGACTACAATGATCCAGGTGGCAAGCTCACACCATGCTGGCATCGTGGTTCGGCTGGTTCTTTGAGATAAGTACATTCCTCCTTTGCACCAGAGCCTCAAGGTCCCTGGCAGAGCAATGTGTCACTACTTTCCCCTTGTCAGACATATTTGGAAAAAAACTGTCCTTTGGCCAGCAGGGGAGCTTTGGAATGTCTTGGCTCAAGTGAAAACACTGCAGCCTTTTAAAAGGGGTTATGATGCTGGTCTTTGGGTGAATGCTGAGTTGTTTTGGGAACAGTCTGAGCTAAGATGGAGAGTAAATCACTTTCGACGGATGCAAAATGGGTGAGATAGGTCATTAATGAAGCACGTTTTGTAAGCTGTGAGAAATCTTGAGAGGCCTCACAAAGAGAAACATATAAAAACCTCAATTCAACTTGCACTTAGACAAAAAAGAGATTTTGCCCAATATCTATTATTACATTAACTTAATTTACACCTAGTTGCAAATATGCAATTAACTCCATTTTGTCTAAGACAGACCCTCCTTTTCCTGAGGCCATCCGGTAATTTTTGTTTATAATACCTACCAAAAAAAAGGGATGATGGGAGCAAATCTAGCAGCTGCACCTTACACCATGATGAGTATTGAGGATTCACATCAGTATTGCCATTGAATGTCAAGGGTAGATGGCTAGTTTCTCTCTGTTTGTAGTTGGTCATAGTCTGACACGTTCATGCAGTATTAAACAATACACTCCTCCCTACCACCCAGATCCTGAAATTGGATGTTCTGGAACAACTATTCTCACACACAGACACTTGATCCTCTGCATATCTTTTTTGTTACTCTATCTCCTCAACAGCTATGGCAAGATAAAATTAAAGAACAGAAGAAAATAAAAATGGGAGTTAGAGCTTCATGAATATTTTGTATGATGCATCGTTTATCAATCCAAGACTAAATAGTGTCCAGCTCATTCTGTACATGGGCACAGGCTGCTTCAGTATCTAAGGAGTTATGAATAAAACAGAACATAGTAATTATTAATTATCATCTGTGCTACTGACCTTAGGTGGGAAGGAAAGTCATTGATGAAGATAGTTGGGATTAAAGTCCTGAGGAACTCTTGCAACAATGTCCTGGGGCTCAGCTGATTTTCCTTCAACAAACCACAATCATCATCTTTTCACTTCGGCATGACTCTAACCAGTAGTGGTTTCTCATAGCACAGTTGCCAGTGCATGAAATCCAGCCCTAGTCTATCACATTTCTAGTCTGATCTCTGAAATTCAGATTTCCAATTAGTCCAAAAATAAATGTGTGGAGGAGAGTTTTAAGGGCTGAAGAATTTATTAATACTTTGCTGATTGTTCATTGGGCTGAACTTGAAGGGATTTTGATTTGGATATCAGGAGAAGCACGCGACAGAGAGATTATTTAAATAGAAATTTATCAGTTCCCTCGTGGAAAATTTTAATTCAATCAGCTCCCAGCTTTCAGCCAAACAGAATTATCCTGCAGCTTCTATCAAGTGCTTAGTGCAATCCCTCCTGCTTTATTTCTGCGGCATGCTCATTTAAACTAGAATTAACATTTCTTATGTAAATTATTGCAAAGGGCTACTTCAGCCAAATCCGCAATATAGCTGCAAAGTCAGAAGTCACACCACACCAGGTTATAATCCATTGGATTTATTTGAAATCACTGTGATTCCAAGTAAACCTGTTGAACTAAGTAACAGGTGTCATGTAACTTCTGACTTTGTCCACCCCAGTTCAATACCGTCACCTCCACAACGTAATTGCAAAAGTGGAGCCTGAAATTATTGAGTTCCCTTCAATTTATTTTGTGATAGAAAATATAATTCAGCAAAAATCAGACAGAAATATATAAATAATTACAGAAGATTTCATTGATTTGTTACAAAGTACCAGGCTTAATGTCGAAACTGAATATACATTACAGCAAAGTATCTTCTACTTTTAGGAAACAGTTTAAACTACAAAAAGGGCCAGAAACCGGAAACAGAGATTGCTTGTTAATTAATGCAAGATTTAACAGATGAACAGTGAGAAAAGTAAAGGAGAAGATTATGTTGAAATGGTCAACTACACATGTAAATAATGCGTGGAAAGTAATTCAGTAGATAAGCGGAAAGAGCCAACTGAAATAATCTCTGGTAGCTAAAAAGTCATGATGTGAACAATTAGAGTGGACTTACTGTTAAATTTTCTAAATATTACCACAGCAACTTCTCTTTCAGCTGGATGCTGCTAATATTGGATGAGTATGAGCATTTTCTGGGGTGGAGAAGGAGACCATGCTAGAGTGGGGATCTCCTGTCATTACACAGCGATCAGAGCTGTCTGTACCTATCACATTGACCTGCTATTTGTTTCCATCAGGTTCTGAGACCATCGAAGGTCACTAAGCTTTGCCACTTTTGTATTCCATATTGCAAGCCAGCAGGAACGTGTCTTTTTTTAAAAGTTATTAAGGAAACCAGCTTTATGTGCAGTATTTCATTTTGAGGTTTAGATATCACTTTTACTGAGTCTGATGAAACATATTATTTGTGGACTGCAGATAAAACAATTCAAATCACTAAGGCTTTTTTTTTGCAGAAGATGCAAAACTAAAGGGCAGTTTCAGTACTGTTCAACTCAGAATGTTGACTGGCAGAGTCTTAACAATGTTTCAAGTTTGCCTACAGCATTTCAATTATTCATAACTTGATTTGATTTATCAGTGCCAAATGGCACTGAGATACTGGGAAAAGTATTATATTGCATGTTATCCAGACAAAGCATACCTTACACAAGTACCTCAGAGTAAATGCAAAATACAGTGTTTCAGCTGGACAAGGTGAAAAAAATGATCAACTCTAATATATGAGAGGTCCAATCATAAGTCTGACAACAGTGAGAAAGAAGCCATTCCTGAGTCTGTCAGTACCTGTTTTCAAACTTTTGCATCTTCTGCTCAATGGAAGAGGGTGGACAAGAGTATAACATGTTGGGAGGGGTCTTTGATTATGTTGGTTGGTTTCCTGAGGCAGCAGGAAGTGTTGGAGGAGTTGTTGGAAGGAAAGCTGATTTTCAGGATGGACTGGGCTGCGTTCACAACTTTCTGCAATTTCTTGTGGTCTTGGGCAGAGCATACCAAGCTGTGATGCATCCAGATCGGATGCTTTCTATGGTGCTTCAATAAAAATTGGTCAGAGCCATTGTGGGCATGGAAAATTTTCTTAGCCTTCTGAGGAAGCAGAGACAGGGTCTGCTTTCCTGATTGTATTTACAATGCATAGAAGGGAAGGGGTCAGCTGAGCCTATAAGTTTAGTAATACCCCAAGGCTGAAGTATACAATGTGGAAGTCAATATGAATATTCAACAGGGAATGAAAGCAAAATCAGTATAGGTCCTTCCACAATAAAGCAAATCTCCTTAAATCCCCGGCAACCATCAACGTGTGACATTCGTGACACTTCCAAATAAATTTAGCACTCTGGCTGTCTGACTGAGTTGATCTCAACAAATATGATAACACACACACATGAAGAAACTAATTAATGCACGGCAAAATATTTACTGGTGAAATTTAATTTTGAAAAATTCTCATGCTACCTTTCTGCTATGTCCATTGTAAAGTTGTTAAGCAGGAAACTTGTGACTTGGAAGTTTATACTCATTGTTTGACCCAAAGGTACGCTAATAGGCAGCCTGTGATTGCCACGTGGAAACTTCACTAGCCACTTAATAAAATATGTTTTGTGAGGACACCACCGGTGCTTATAATTGTAACTTTAACTTTGCAGGGAAAGACAGACAGAGACAGAGGTGGTACACGGTTTCAGTCCCAAAATCAGGAATTAGGTTGTTGACAAAATCCAACTCTCAGTTTCCTTTAGTTATATTTGTTGGCAATTTTTCCATTTATGTCCCAAGAACCTGTGCAAAGGTTAAATGTTTAAAATCAAATTTGCATATTTATCAAGATTGAACCAAATTTGTTATTTGCATTTACAGAACTCATCCTATCAAATTTGACCTTGTTGATGACCAGATTTTCCATTGTCATTAGACTAACTCATTGCACAATAGCAAATAATTATTCTCATGTGCTGACCACAGAAAACGGCAGACAACATGCTCACTCTACCAGTGGCCAGGATTGCACCAACAACGGAGCAGAAATGTCTGAAGCAGAGTGGAAAATTGGCCTTTGCATTACAATATCTAAAGGATATTTATTTGCATGAATGGTACCTTAGAGAGTGATCAATGCTGCTAAATAGTTTTTTTGACTGGCCAGGGCATCTGAAGTGGAACTGCCTTTATGATAGATAAAAGTCTATGAGAATAGTTATCAGATAATCTAAATAGCAATGGTCTTAAAAAGGTTTTGAAGGAGATTAGAAGGTTAGTGGACTCAAAAGTTAGGAAATGGCTTAAAGTCTTAAAATCAGAATGAATGGAAGCTGTTTCATATCCAGGTAGGATTACAAAATCTTGCACACTTTGCATAAAATTTCAATTTCCAAGCACCAAGTGAAGGTTCAGTAATATTTATTTGTGAAAATGTAAACTGCAGCAAGCATAACAGTAAAGAGCAGTAACCGACACAAACTTCCCAGCACTGTTTTGGCTGAATGCAAGTCATCATTGTTAAGGGTGAAAGGGAAAATTCGGGAGGAAGCTGCCCAACAAAGCAGAAGCTTTAAAAGTTCCACTGGTGTGGTTAGGAGAATGGTAACAATTTTGTAATCTCCTTGCTCCAAGCATACCAATCCACTTCAGCCCAAACACTTCAGGAGAGCTTGGCTGGGAATTTGTTATGTTTTATTCATTTACTGGCATTACTGGCAGGGCCAGCATTAATTGCCCATCGAAAGTCACCCTTGAGAAGATTGTTGTCAGCTGCCTTCTTGACCCACTGCAATCTACCTGGTGTAGATACACCCATCATGTCATTAAGGAGAGAGCTCCACAATTTCGGCCTAGTGGCACAGACCAGGTGGTAAGCAGGAGGACAAAGTTTGTGGATGTGGTGCCAATCAAAAAAACTCCTTTGCCCTGATGGTGTTAAGCTTCTTGGATGTTGTTAGAGCTGCACTCATCCAGGCAAGTGAGGAGTATGCAATCATACTGTTCATTTATGATGATGATCTGGCTTTAGGGAGTCAAGAGGTGAGTTATTCATTGCAAGTCTCCTAAATTCTGACCGTCTCTTGCTGCCAGGCTACTTAAATGATTAGTTCAGTTCAGTTTCTGTTTATTGGTGGCTCTCAGAATTTTGATTGTGGGGGCTTGGTGATAGTAATGCCATTGAGCGACAAAACGTTACGATTAATACCCTCTTGTTGGAGATAGTCATTGCCTGGCATTTGCGTGGTCAGAATACTGCTTCCTAGTTGTCAGCTCAAGCCTGAATATTGTGCAGGTCTTGTTGCCATGGACTGCTTCAGTATCTGAGAAGGTGCACGGAACATTGTGCAGGTATCAGTGAATACATACTTCATACTTTACGATGAGGCAGCTGCAGATGGTTAGGGCAAGGACATTACCCTGAGGAGCTCCAACAGTGATGCCCTGGAGCTGAGATGTCTGATCCATAACCACTATAATCACCTTACTTGGTGCCAGGTATAGCTAACTAGCAGCAGCTTTTCGCCATGCCCCCATCTCTAAAGAAGGGTCTAGGCCTAAAATATCAGCTTTCCTGCTCCTCTCATGCTGCTTGGCCTGCCTTGTTCATCCAGCTCTACACCTTGTTATCTCTGATTCCCATTGACCCCAGTTCTGTGAGAATCTTTTGATGCCACATTCAATCAAATGCAGCCTTAATATCAAGGACAGTCACTTTCACCTTATCTCTAGAATTCAGTTCTTTTGTCCATGTTTGGACTTAGGCTATAATGAGGTCAGGAACTGAGAGGCCCTGGCTCCAACTGAGCATCAGTGAGCAGAGTTATTGCTAATCAAGTGTGTCCTGATAGCAATTCCAAATTATTCTTTGAAAAGTCTCCAGTTTAGATCCAAAAAAGTGACACCTTCTGTGGATTCAAATAATGGTCCAATAGAACCCCCAAATTCTACACTAAGAAGATCATTCAATTTAGAAAGAATCAATGAATCTATAGGTATGTCCCACTTACTCCTGTGGAAGCTGTTAAGAGGGGTCTACCCTTTACCAGTGTGTTGTGACAGGGCAACATTAGTGACAGGGCAGTCTCGGTCATGGCTGGAAGAGCAGTGAGGATGGTTTTGTCAGGAGCACTGATAATGCACCAATATCAAATGTGTTGATGCCACCATTTCTACAATTTGCTGGGGGCTCAATGACCTTCACTCTGGGTTACCGCTGTTCTATACCACTGCATAGATCCAGACACGTTTAAATATTGGTCCAAGTGACTTATTTGATGGGCTGGCAGTGAATTAAACTGAATGGTATCATGTCCAATGCTACAGTTAGCCTTCTTCACAGAGAGGATGCAGGAATTTATCCACAAATGTTACTCCTACAACATTACCAGTGCAATGTAGAAAACTGGAGCAGGAGTAGACTACTCAGCCCTTCGAGTCTGCTTTGCCATTCAGTATGACCGTGGCAGATCATCACACTCCAAGCCCTGCTCTGGCTATCTCTCCATAACCATTGATCTCTTCAACCTTATACAGCTCTGTACCCAACATCTAGTGTTTTGACCTTAACAACATTCATTGATAGAGAATTCCATAGGCTCACCACTCTCTGGATGAAGAAATTTCTCATCTTGGTCTAAAATGATCACCCTATGTCCTGTAATGTCTGGTTCTGGATTCACGAGTCATCAGGAACATCTTTTGCGAATAGCCTAGTTATGATTTTATAGGTTTCTCTGAGATGTCCTCTCATTCTTCAAACTTCAGTGAAAATTCTCCTAACTGATCCACTCAGTTCTGCTTTCCCCGAATCATTCTGGTAAACATTTGTTGCATTCTCTCCATCCCTAGAATATTCTCCTTCTGTGAAGGAGGTCAAAACTGTATGCAATACATGGTACATTAGATATAACTGTAATTAACCAGGCTAAAAGAGTACCATTATCTTGATTGTCAAACACAATCCTAATAAATGCTGACGTGAAACCAGCCCTTAGAATGATGTTATTATCCTCAGAAAGAAGTTACAGGTGACTGTTATGTTACTGGTACTTTATATTTGTGGTTTTACTGGAATTGCTAACACTTAACTTTGTGGTGCTGACATTGCTTAGATGCTGCTAAACAATATTGTACTTAAAATGCTTTCCTGTTTCTACCCAAGTCTTCGATTACTTGAGCAAAAATAAGTGGTCACGCATTTTGTATTCTCTTGTACTCTTCCTCTTCATCTAATTGCCAGGATGAAGGAATCAGTATAGTACAGATTGAGTTATGTGGCACAATTAGAAATGAACTCAATTTGATAATATCTGAGAATTTCTCAGTATAAACATTCAATCCTGTTCTCAATGCTTTCCTCAACAGATGACTCATGAGAGATACATCTCTATTTAATAATACTGGTAGAATTAACCACTACAGTTCTTATAAGATAAACCCACACAACCACAAGGACATTCATCAAATTGTAGCATGGCACAATTGTTCTAAAAAATGCTACATACTCTCATGCAGTTAGTCTTCATTCTCTTCTGATATTCAGATTGGGCCGAGAACTGACACATAATTTCTAATGATTCTGGAGCTGAGCGGTTCCATTAGAACCTGAGCTGAAACAATGGCACCTACACAGATGCAGATGTTGACAGAACAAAAGAGGCCTTTTGACCCATTATATCTGTGCTTGTCATTTGCAGCTTATAGCCCTGGGCACTATGGTAATGCATGTGAATATCTAAATTTTGCTTAAATTTGATGAGAGTTTCAGGCTCAACCACCCTTTGAGGCAATGTGATCTAGACTCTTTCTAGCCTCTGGGTGAAAAGTATCTCACTTCTCCTCTTAGCTTACCACCTTCGTAATCCAAGATGGCTTTGGAATGCGGCAACAATATCCACTTTTCACTGTCCCTAGGTACAAATGACAATATATTAAATAAACCTACCTCTTTCCTTAAATTTACGCCATCTGGTTATTAACCCCTTGACGAATGAAAAAAGTCCCTGCTTACCCACCTTATCATTGCACTGAATCATCTTATCTACTTCTGTCAGGTTCCCTCTCAAACTACGCTTCTCCAAGGAAAACAACCCCAAACTCTAAAGGCTGGATCCTCCAGCCCAGCTAGCGTCCTGGCAATTTTTTTCAGTAGCGTCTCATGCAAGCACACCCTTCCTGCAATATGACAACCAGAATTACATGCAACTCCCCAGCTGAGGCGTAACCAGTGTTTCAAAGTTCGAGCGTAACTTCTCTGCTCTTGTATTCTTTGCCTCAGCCAATAAAGGCAAATACCCCATATGCTGAAGGGTTGTTCCTTAGTTTGCGCTGTGCCCTAGGTTCCTAGTTTCTCCTACTGGTGATATTATCCTACCCACACCCACTTATCCAGGCCTCTTAGTATTTGATAAGTTTCAATCAGATCCACTGTCATTCTTCTAAACTCCATTGAACACAGACTGAGAGCCATCTTCTTGTATGACAAGCCATTCATCCCCAGGATCATTCTTGTAAACCTTCTCTGGGCCGCTTTCAATACCAGCACATCCTTCCTCAAATATGGGACCCAAAACTAATAATCCCAATGCTGTCTGGGAAAAGCCTTAAACAACCAAAACAATACATTCTTATTTCTTTATCCATTCATGGGATGAGGTCATTGCTGGCTAAGCAGCATTTGTTGCCCAGAGGGCAGTTCAGAGTCAATCACATTGCTATAGGTCTGGAGTCACATATAGGACAGACCAGGTAAGGATGGCAGTTTCCTTCCCTAAAGGGCATCAAGTGAACCAGATAGCTTTCTCCAGCAATCAACAATGGATTCACGGTTAACATTCAGCTCTTAATTCCAGATAGTCATTGAATTACAATCCCACTATCCATCATGGCAGAATTTGAACCCAGGTCCCCAGAATATTGTCTGGTTCTCTGGATTAACAGCTCAGTGATAATACCATGAGGCCATCAGCTCCTCCTGAACATCTCTGCACTTTTATTATAGCCCTCTTTAAATGAATGCCAGCATTGTCAGCCGTTGCTGCCTCATCCTTCCAAGAGTATGTATCTTCTTCCTTGGGATAAATTTCTGCTGTGCCTCCCAAATTACCCACAGAAACCCCTGCTACTGCTGCTTTACTGTCTTCCCTGCTAAGCTCCTCTTCTAATCAACTCAGGCCAGCTTGTCCCTCATGTCTTTATAGTTACATTTACGGTTATAAAAGCATTATATCTGATTCAAGCTTCTCTTGAGTATAGGCTGCAGTCTGTACTCTTGAATAAGGTGCCTCAGATAAGGTGAATGGCAGGTGTCTTCTCCCTAGGGTGGGGGATTACTAGTGGATATATATTTTAAGGTGAGAGGAGAAAGATTTAAAAAGACATGAGAGGCTTTTTTTTCATCTGTGGAATGAATTCCCAGAGGACATGATACATGCAAGTACAGTTACAATGTTCAAAATTTGTTTGGATCAGCACATGAATAGGAAATGTTTGGAGGGATATGGGCCAAGTGCTGGCAGGTGGGATTGGTTTAGTTTGAGATTATGGATGGCATAAACTGTTTAGACTAAAAGGTCTATTTCTGTGCTGTGTGACTCAATGAATCTTTGATAGGGTTACCTTTGGAATTGGAGATGATCCTTCGGCACAATGCCTGCAAATCACAAAACTGTTTCTCTGTATAGCAGCTAATAGGACACTGTCCACCAAAAATACTCAATACAGAACATGCCAATAGGTCATTCACCTACCTTTGACAAGTTGAGTACAACTCTCAGGATCATAAGTTGCCACCCAGGTGGATAAGGTTGTTAAGAAAGCATATGGTGTTTTGGCTTTCATTAACAGGGGGATCGAGTTTAAGAGCCACGAGGTTATGCTGCAGCTCTACAAAACCCTGATGAGACCACACTTGGAATATTGTATCCAGGTCTGGTCACCCTAGGATGCTGCCTGGATTGGAAGGCTTGTCTTACGAGGAGAGGTTGACTGAGTTCGGACTTTTCTCTCTGGAGAGAAGGAGGAAGTGAGGTGACCTGATCGAGGTGTACAAGGTAATGAAAGGCATGGATAGAGTCGATAGCCAGAGACTTTTCCCCAGGGCAGGATTGACTGCCATGAGAGGTCATAGTTTTTAGGTGTTAGGAGGAAGGTATAGTGGAGATGTCAGAGGGAGGTTCTTCACCCAGAGAGTTGTGAGCGCATGGGATAGCTTTCCAGTGGTAGTCGTGGAAATGGAGCCATTAGTGACACTTAAGCGACTGCTGGACATGCACATGGACAGCAGTGAATTGAGGGGAATGTAGGTTAGGTTATTTTATTTCTGCATTAGGATTATTCCACGGCACAACATTGTGGGCTGAAGGGCCTGTACTGTGCTGTACTGTTCTATGTTCTATGTTCTATGTTCTATGTAAATCAAAACAAATGCAGAAAAGCCTAGACCTGAAACGTCAGCTCTCCTGCTCCTCTGATGATGTTTGGCCTGCTGTATTCATCCAGCTCTACACCTTGTTATCTCAGCTACAAAATGAACTATTTTCACTGACAGAACCAGCTAGGAAGTTCCTCAAAATCAATATCAGTTCCGTAAGCCTTACGAAGGTCTTAGATACTTGTAAAAATGGTAAATTTGAAGTCAAAGAAATAACTTAGCCTTGTTAGAAAGACCACTATTATCTTAGTTGAGATATTCTGATAGGGAAACAGTCATTTGAACAGCACTTACTAGAAAAACGTATCAGGACCACGTGGAATCTCCAACACACCTGACTCCATGGGAATGGCCAAGGAACTTAAAAGATTTTAATGAGCTATTTCCAGGTCTGGAATGATCTGAAAATGTTTCTTCCAGTCAGAATTAAGGGGTTTCTGACTCATTTAAGCGTAATAATTACACCTTCCCTAAGTCATAGATATCTATTAAACTGAACCCTAGCTCACAAGTAACTACCGTTCCATCTCCCCCATCAACTGTAACCCAGAACCTGACACATTTGTATTCACATACGCCAATCTCATTTGTCCATATGACCTGACAGCTATCACTACTCCCTTCCTTTTAACACCTTTCTTCCCCCTATTGGAGCCAACAACCCTACCAAGCTCCCAACTCATTTATACACCCAGTGCCTGGCTGCTTCCAACTCACACCAACCCCTTCCACTTTATTTCTGCTGGATATTTAAACTACAGAAAATGGCACTCAATGCTATAAGACGAAACGTGTTTTTTTAATTCGTTCCTGGGATGAGGGTGTCGCTGGCTAGGCCAGCATTTAGTGCCCATCCCTAATTGTCTGGAGGGCAGTTGAGAGCCAACCATATTGCTGTAAGTCTGAAGTCACATGTGAACCAGATCAGGTAAGGATGCTAGTTTCCTTCCCTAAAAGGCATTGGTGAACCAAAGGGACTTTTCCTGAAAATTGACAATGGATTCATGGTCATCATTAAACTGTTAATTCCATCTGCCATGATAGTCTTTGCTTCTGAGTTTAAAGATTCCTGGACAAGTTTGAAACAGAAGGCCTCTCTCCAGGAATGTCCAGTGCAGAAGCCAACTTAGTGGGTAATTTTAAACTCAATCTGAGTTGGCACTAGCATCTGTGACCCTGAATGGAATGTCCGATCAACTGCAACTCTTTGTCTTCAAAGTGATGGGCAAGTCTAGGAGAAGGACAGAAAGTTTTGAGTTGACAATGAGGGAAAACTTGAGATTGTGCTTAATTAGCTGAATACTTGAACTCACAGAGATGTTTACCTATTCTTAAAGCTTGTTGCATGAAAAGGGCTATCCTTGCAGATGCTAGGATAAATTGTCTCTGGCCAAAAACAGAACAAGAAATTTATCAAGAATAAGCCTAAGAACATAATGGGAAGGTACAACAAATTCTAGAATAAAGATAAAGGTTCACAGTCTCTTCCTCAATTCATAAAATGCTATAGCATTTTAATCAAGAGCATTAGAACTTTGAATCAAGAACCACAAATGATGGATTATGATACACCGACCAAGAGCATATGGTGTGGGATTTATCTGGGTCGACTGTTCATCACCGATACACTTTTACACATCTTTTTCACCTAACAATTCAGCAAACACAAAGTAGATTTAGACATTGAGGCAGGGTTCACAGGAACATTTGTCCAATTCTGCCACAAAATTAAACCATGGTCCCTGTCAGTCAGTTGCCTCCAAAATTCTGCCATGTGTTTCAAAGTACCTATCATGGGAGCTGGGACAGAGATCTGTTGAAATCACTATACCCATAGTAGCTTAGTTGGTTAGCCAGCTGGTTTGTGATGAAGAGTGATGTCAAAATTAGCATGGGTTCCATTCCCACACTGGGTGAAGTTCCCATAAAGGAGTGCCCTTCTCTAATTCTACCTCATCTGAGGCGGAATGACCCTCAGGTCAAGCCACCGCCAGTCCATCTTTCTCTCATGAGAGAGCAGCCCTCTGATCTGGTAGGACTATGGTGACTTTATCCTTATCCATGGTTAAGCAGAGTAAAAATGCCTTTTGACTTAGCACTGTTTATGTGATTGACAGTGCCAGATAGTCTCAATACTGTGCTTGATATGGAACATGGGAAAATAAATAGCGACGTCTTGTCCATATTGTAGACGAGGAGGTGCTGGACAGCTTTAAATGCATTAAGATGGTCAATCCCCAGGACCTTATCAGGTACACCCTAGAACTCTGTGAATCCAGGGAAGTGATTGTTGGGCCCTTTGCTGAGATATTTGGTAGCATCGATAACCAGAGGTGAGGTTCCAGAAGACTGGAGGTTAGCTAACGTGGTGCCACTATTTAAGAATGGTGGTAAGGAAAAGCCGGGGAACTATAGACAGGTGAACCTGACATTGGTGGTGGGCAATTTGTTGGAGGCAATCCTGAGGGACAGGATTTACATATATTTTGAAAGACAAGGACTGATTAGGGATAGTCAACATGGCTTTGTGTGATGGAAATCGTGTCTCACTAACTTAATTGAGTTTTCCGAAGTAACTAAAAGGGGTCGATGAGGGCAGAGCGGTGGATGTGATCCACTTGGGCTTCAGTAAGGCATTCGACAAGATTCCTCATGGTAGTCTGGTTAGCAAAGTTAGGTCACATGGAATCCAGGGACAACTGGCCACTTAGGTGCAGAACTGGCTTGAAGGGAGAAGACAGAGGGTTGATGGTGGAGGGTTGCTTTTCAGACTGGAGGCCTGTGACCAGCAGTGTGCACAAGGACTGGTGCTGCATCCAATGCTTTTCATCAGTCATATAAATGATTTGGATGTGAACACATGAAATATGTTCAGTAAGTTTACAAATCACACCAAAATTTGACCACATGGACAAACGAATCACTTTGCTCATTTTCCTCACAACAAAAAAAACTTTCTGAAATATAATTTGCTGAACTCATACTTGTCCACATTAAACTGCAACTCCCACAATTTGTCATGTTCCTTTCTATTTTCTTCTGTCAACCTACACGGTTTAGTGCTTCTCATGACATTTGCAAAAGTTTCAAACAATACTCTATTCCTGCCACCATAAATGGTAAAATGGCTAACCCACAATACGGACCCATGAGCAAGCCCCATATATGTATCAGGCCAGATAAGTGGCCATTTTAAATATTTTAATTCAATTTGTTCAGACATGTTAGGACAAATCTCTGTGGGACTGGAAACCCAGACCTTCTGGTGCAGAGATAAAAGTGACCATTTTATTCTTGCACTATATTTTGCCTTCCAATGAATTACTAACGTCTGGTAGCAATGATACCTACGTTACCAATAAGGAGGGAAGTGGTGATGTAGTGGTAATGTCACTGGACTGGTGATCCAGAAACCCAATCTAATGTTCTGGGAACCTGAGCTTGAATTCCCACAATGGCAGATGGTGAAATTTGAATTCAATTTTTCTTAAAAGCTCAAGTAAAAATTGAGTTCTATGGTAAAAATACAACTGCTGTCAATTGTCATTAAAGTCCATCTGGTCTGTTAGTGCCCTTCAGAGAAAGGAGTCTATTGTCCTTACCGGCTATGTCCTGTGTGTTACTTCAGACCCACTGCAATATGAGTGACTCTTATCTGCACTCTTGGCTACTAAGGATGGATAATAATGCCGGCCCAACAAACAACACAAAGAACGAATAATAAAAAAACTTCCAAATGCATTTGTTTTTCTGAATGATTTTGTGAATGCACCTTACTCATTTTCCCTCTCCACTTATGTTAGTAACTTACTTAGCTTCTCCCCCCACCCAACAAAAAATTGTTTCATTACTGGAGTGTTTTTATCATTTCTTACTAGCTGCATGGTATAATGCAGTAATTCCAGTTCGTGCGATCCAAAGCAACACATTCCATCTATGTTGTTTTTGGCAGAGAAGGAATTAAAAGTAGCCATTTACAATTCCAGTACTTTGCAATGATTTAGAACTAGGACTACAATTTTTTTTTATGATGTATGTTAACTTTACAAAACTTGGAAATGCCATAGACATTTGAGGGAAAAATAGTTTATTTCTGTACCATAACCATTCACTGATTCTATATGAAAAGGCAAAACATATTGAAGGGTACTACTTTAAAAAAAACAAGGAAGGGTCTGGGCAGTTTCTGCACAGATTATTGCAAAATAGGATAACAAAGCATAAAAAGATACATAAAAGGAGAGGTGTTGGCCTAATGCTGGACTATTAGCTAACTCAGTTAATCTTCTGAGTCCAGGGCTCAAATCCCACCATGGCAGACAGTGGGAAATTGAATTCAATAGAAAAAAACTAGAACTAATAATTTACTGATGACTGGGAAGCCATTATTGATTACTGGGGAAAAATCCACCTGGCTCACTAAAGTCCTTCTGAGAAGGAAATGAGCCATCCTCACCTAGTTATAGAGTCAAATAGCACAGGCAGTGACCCTTCTGTCCACTCATCCAAGCCAAACAGCTTCACAAACTAAACTCATCCCACATACTTGCTTTTGGCCCATATCTCTCTAAATAGTTCCAAATGTCTTTTAAATGTTCTAACTGTACCTGCATCTATCACTTCTTCTGACAGTTCCTTCCAGATGCACACCATCCCGAGTGAAAATGTTGTCCTACAGGTCCCTTTTAAATTTTTTCCCTCTCAACTTAAATGTATGCTCTCTAGCTTGAACTCCCTCTGCTAGGGAAAAAACCTTCTCTCTTCACTTTATCTATCCTCTCATGATTTTATAAACCTCTGTAAGGTCACTGCTCAGTCTCCTACACTCTCGGGAGAACAGACCGACCCTATCAAACCTCTCCTCATAATTCAAACCCTCTGGCCCCATCATCGTGAGTCATTTCCATATCCTCTTCAATTAAATAATATCCTCCCTATAGCAGGGAGAGTAGGATGGTAGACAGTACTCCAAAAAATGGCCTCACCATGCCTTTAACAGCAGCAAAATGAAGTCCCAACCCTGATACTAAGTTCTCTGATCTACTAAGTCAAGCAAGCCAAATGCTTTCTTCACCACCCTGCCTACCTGTGACACTACTTTCAAAGTACTCCAGACCCATAGCAATGTGGCTGACTCTTCACAGATGCTAGGTCAAAATCCTGGAGTTCCTTCCCTGAGATCATTGTGGGTCTACCTAAAATTTTTGGACTACAGTGGTTCGAGAAGTCAGATCACCACTACCTTCTTGAGGGCAACTAAGGATGGGCAATAAAAGCTGGCTGGCCAGCGAAGCCCACATTCCATGAGTGGAAGAAAAAGGACTGAAATATCGCCAAACTATCTGAAATGAGATAAAATGCAGGACTATTGAAAAGGGATTTGGGAATGGGACAGGACAGTTGCTCTTGCTGAGGAAAACAAAATGCTTATTGCTGTACCATAATTTTTCAGTGGTTCTATGAGAAAAGGCAAGTGATGGAGGTTTCTTTTTATAATTATCAAGAGGAGATGTGCCAGGGGCTGTTTCTGCACAGATTTTTACAGGCTAGGGTAACAAAGCACTGAAGATACAAAGCAACTGGTTTTTCCAAAGGCAGATTAAAATATTCAATTCCATCCAGCGTTTATCGCTAAGCATTTTAAGGCTTTGGAGAAGGTGCAGAAAAGATTCACCACAATGATTTCAGGGAGAAGGGATTATGGTGATGTGAATAGATAAAGAAGCTGGAGTTATTCTTCTTAGAAAAGAGAATACTACAAAGGGATCAGGTCAAGATGTTTACAATGATGAAGGGTTTTCACAGCGTAAATAAAATGAAACTGTTCAGAAAGACTGAAGGGGTGATTGAAGAAGGCAGATTTAAGGCAATTATGGCAAAAAAAGCCAGACACCACACAAGGATTTTACTTTTACACAATAAATGCTGAGAGTTTGAAATTCACTGTGTGAATCCATACCATTTATCTAATTCCCTTTACAAAGCCAAAAAGGAATGTTTGAAAGAGAACATACAAATTGCAGGTACCAGAGCAAAGGCAGATGAAGAATACTAACCTGCTTGTTTCCTACTTTAGTAGGTGTAGATTATTTTTAAATGTGGAAAGGCTTCAGAAATCTGAAGTTCAAGTGGACTCAGGAGACCTAGTTCAGGATTCCTTTAAGATTAACACGCAGATTCATTTGGTAGAAAGGCAAATGCAATGTTAGCATTCATTTCAAGAGAGCTGGAGTACAAGAACATAGATGTACGGCTGAGACATTGGGCTCTAATCAGACCCTATTTGGAATATTGTGAGCAGTATTAGGCCCAGAATCCAATGGAGGATGGGTTGGCATTGGAGGTGCTCCAGAGAAGGTTTACAAGAATGATCCTGGGAACAAAGAGCTTGTCAGATGAGGAGCTGTTGAGGATACTGGATGTGTGCTCATTGGCATTTGGTAGAACAAGGGTGGACCTGATTTAAACTTACAGAATACTGACAGGCCTGGATACAGTGGACATGGAGATGATATTTCCATTGCTAAGGGAAACTAGGACCTGGTGTACACAGTAAGACATTTGCTTCAGAAAAGTGCTTGTCCTCAAATTGCTATTCCTGAATTTCATACTCAGAGAATCCAACTGAAACAACCCATAATTCAGGCCAACATACGCAAGTTATTCAAGAAGCACATTAGAAAATGAATTTGAAATTCCGAGAGGTTCAATATTTTCATTTTGTATTAAGTACCATAACCATTTAGAAATGTTTTATGCGGGATGACAGATGCATTACCAATAAGAATCCGAAAGATTATTGCCTTGAAACATTGACATTTCCTTTTTCTTTCTCTCTCTCTCCCCCTAGATGTTGCCATATCAGCTGAGTGCTTCCAGAAATTTCAGTTTTTATTCAAACTAGAAGAGCCAATGGCAAATGGCAAACTGAGCTTCATGTGGAAAGATGATCACAGGTTCAACTCTTAGCCTGGCTGCTGTAATAGATTTTTTCTTTGGGAAGATGAGAAATGAGCTTGTACTTGGTACTCAGCCTGTGTAACCCAAAGATAAAACATCAAAGGTTTCTCCTGATGATCATCCAGTGACATCTGGTGACGAAGACCAAGAAAAGTTGATGTCAGCCAAGATGTCCCCAAATTTAAATTGCCAATTGACAGCACTTCCTTGCCACGCCCATGGTTTTATATATAGGAGGTAGCTGGCTTTCAGTTCTGGGGATGGTTGGAATTGTTGATTTTTCTCAAGTGCATAACCCATGATCTGCCCTTGAAGAAATCACTTACAGATTAGATGTATCACTCAGTTGTCAGCTGGATTTAAAGGCTTGGCACTCAAATAGTTACAACCTCACTGTCAAAAATTACACCCAAGGAATAGTGCTGGAGAAACTCAGCAGATCTGGCAACATTTCTGGAAGAGAGAAACAGTTAACACTTTGAAGAATCCAGTCTGACTCTTCTTCATTACTTCTGCAAAGGCCTCAGAACAGTGTCCCTGCATGAGTCAAAATGGTGGACCATTTCCATCAGCTAATACCATATCAATGTAGAACTTAGGCTGTCATTTTGAAAAATGTATTAATTTTGAATCTTAACCAAGGGAGAAAAATAAATGAACATCAGATCAATCATCCTGAAACCTGATAATGTTCTGGCAGATGGTAGAATTTGAATTCAACAAGATGCCTGGAATCAAGAGCCTAATAATAATCATGAAACCACTGTCGATTGTCAGAAAACCATATCTGGTTCACTAACGTCCTTTAAGGAAGGAAACTGCCATCCTTACCTGGCCTGGCCTAATGTGACTTCAGACCTGCAGCAAAGCAGTTGACACTTAACTCTTTGGGTAATTAAGGATGGGCAATAAAATGCTGGTGTAGCCAGTGACACCCATGTTCCATGAATGTATAATAATTTTAAAAACTACATCACTCATTGTAGCTCATAACAAGTTTCAAATGAATGCTTACATTGTTTCAGGCATAATGGATATGAGAAAGGAGTCAGACCCCAGTTTACACAGAAAAAGATATACACTCCATAAGTAGCAACACACAATTTGAAGATATTTTCGAACAAGTAGCAAGGTATAAGTGCTTTGTTTAAATGGCTTACAATTGCAGTAAGAGCTATTCAGTATTTTTTTTCCCTCTATGACATAAATAATAGTCAATCATTGCTTGAACCAGTTCCATTGACAGTCAATGCTTCACAGTGTTACACAAATCCACATTTTGCACATTGCAGAGATTATAAATGTTAGCTGCGTACTTACAACACTGTGGGTCATTTTCTGATCAAAGCCATTTTTTAAAAAATAATGAAATTCTAACAAGGATTGAAAGCTTTAAGACTATTCCTAGTGGCAGTTAATACAGATGGAATCAACAAAACCACTCCCTAATTATCATAATGGAAAATGTTCTGCAGAAAGAAGCCTGACTCCCATTAACCCCTACAACAAAGAAAAAACACTTTGTTTCAATTGTAGTCATGGCAGGTCTTTCCACTTCATGATTGCTCTTGCATAGTGAAGTTACATGAAGCACTACAATATAATCCAATTTGATTTTGACAACATGAATTTTGCAATCAAAAAGTGCTTAGAGGAAAATACAGAAGGATATCTTGAGGTTTCACAAAGGACTGAGCCTTGTGATTTGTGGCTGATTCATATTGTTTCAGTCAAATACTAACACTTAGAGCTTATTCAAGTTGCTGACTGTACAAAAGCAGGGGGCACCCCATGTGCAGCCAATGTAGAAATTGTAAATGTAAATGATTCAGCCTGTGGGCAAGTCCAGAGGTCAACGTTCAAATCCATAAAGAATTTTGTTACAGAGTGCCCTGGAAATCCATCTTACTGGCTAGGCAGGTCCCAGTAGTTAGACCTTGATTAAATTGGAAAAAGAAAATGTCGTACAGCATGGATAATGTACTGCACTGTCAAATTGTATGTTTCTAGATTTACTCAATATAAAACCTTTACAACTGTCTTAGCTCCAAACTATTAACATTTACAAATGCAAAGCTCACCTACATTTGGGTGACAAGTCCGCATATCCAAAAATCATTCCACAACTGGAACAATTCAGATCATGTATGTATTGTTGATTAATGATGATAACGGTTACAAATAGGTAATGCCTATTGAATTGTCTAGTGGGGAGAGATTTTTCCAAGTGCAAAAACTCAACATTTTGCCAATAATTTGCAGGGAAAAATGATGCCAATCATTAATTTTAATGAGCTTGTGACTGAAAATAAAATGATCAACAAAAAACTGGCCCAATTTGTATGACCAGTGTGGAATCAATAGTGTTAGCAGTTGTTTGCACGCACATTTGCCAACAGACTTTACTCAGGCAATATTACTGAAACTCATTGTGATTAGCAAAGCCAGTTTGGCACAGTGTCTTTTACAAGGGATCTGACCAGAGAAAGCAACTGGCGGAGAAAACATTCAACCAAACTGCAATATGTGGTGTCTAAAGCAGGGAGTGCAAGAGAGAATAGTAAATTCAATGACAAATCATTTTTATGAAGCAAAATTAACACAGGGAACATACAGTAGGAGCCATAACAGATACAAAGAAACCATTGGAAAACAAAACAATTTTTAAAATAAATGCTTTCTGGTAATAATTCAAATCTTCAGGAAAGCAAGTCCAAATTTGCTGGCTAATTCTCAGCGCCAAAAAGGTAATTTGATAGTAATTATAGCTCATCTTACCATTAAAAATGTGATTGCTATGGAACAGAAAAGCCCAGACCTTTTCTAGTGAATTATTTGGCAGCATTTGTAGCCCATTTGGTAGCAAGTTTAGAGATCAGGAGCATTTAACCAAGTAGGAAGCTATGGAGTGGGAACCTTTAAGACTCGCATCTCCAACTAATTAACTCCATGATAGGAGAGCTCATGAATGGCCTTCCTTTTGGATGATAATTGAGGACCTTAAATGGCAATTAATGCTGACTTGAGGGCTTATTGAGTTATTGCTGGCCTTCAACTAATGTTGAAGGGGATGTGCCACAAGGTAACCATTCAAAGGAATTTGGTATGTGATTAAGAGATTTAGTTTAAGGAAAGTAAGAGTGTTCTGAAATTCACCAGCTTGACATTGATTCCATCTCCATCCCCTGCTTCTGCTCACCTTTGTCCTTAAGTTCAACATTGATCATAGAGTCATAGAGTTGTACAGTACAGAAATAGTTCCTTCGGTCCAGCTCATCCATTCTGACCTGACAACCTAAATTAATCTGGCTCCATTGACCAACATTTGGCCCATATCCCTCTAAACACTTCCTATCCATGTATCCATCCGGATGCCTTTTAAATGTTGTCATTGCACCAGCCTCCACCACTTCCTCTGGCAGAACATTCTATCCTGAACCTCTTGTGCAGCATTGGCAGATTATATAATTCCTACTGACGCAGAAGGCAATGAGGAGCTGCCAGCCGTGATTGGCCATCAGTTGAACAGGAATGTTAAGAGAAGAGAGAAAGGAGTAGATGGGATTTTTAGTCAAAGACACACAAGCTTTTCACCAGCTTTCCAACTGTTCAGTGAGAATCCCGTTTTACCCTAACAATCAGGGAATGTCACAACATTAAATCCTTCCATCTGGTTCAACGGCGAGTCACTATGTGTGATGCAGGACATCATGGTGTCCAGAGTCAATGTTGAGGACTCCAAGGCCGACTCCCTCCTCACTGCATGCCACTGTGCCAACACCACTGCTGAACTTGTCCTTTAGGTGGGACAGGGGTGGTGAGGGCGGTATCTGGGACATTGTCTATAAGGTATGATTTCATAAGTATGACTATGTCAGGCTGTGGTTTGACTAGTCTGTGAGACAGCTCTTGCATTTTGGTGCTAGCCCCCAGATGTTAGTAAGGTGGACTTTGCAGGGTCGACAGGGCTGTTTTTGCCATTGTCTTTTCCGGTGCCGTAGTCAATGCCAGGTGATCCATTCAGTTTTATTTCTTTGAGACTTTGTAGCAATTGATACAGCTGGTGGCTTGTTAGGCCACTTCAGAGGGCACTTGAGAGTCAACCACATTGCTGTGGGGGTGGAATCACATGTAGGCCAGACCAGGTGAGGGTGGCAGATTTCCTTCCTTAAAGTACGTTAATAAATAAGATGGGTTTTTTTAGACAATTAACAATGGTTTCACGGTCATCAGTTGATTCTTAAATCCAGATATTTTTTAACTGAATTGGAATTCCATCATCTGTTGTGTTGAAATTCAAACCCAAGTCCCCAGAACATTAGCTAAGCTTCTGGATTCTTAGTCCAGCGATAACAGCACCTGCCATTGTTTCCCCCTTGTTTCATAGCGTTTTATCTTCACTTTTGTTAATTAACTTGTATTTTATAATCAAAACAAAATCTTTAGCATGGTATGTTTATGTTTCTGTCAGAAACTACTTTTGTTAAAATCCAAACAAAACATCTGGGTTCCACTCCGATGTATGAGTTTTCCAGTAATAACATCAGCTTGGATCATAACATCTGCATGATACTAATACAGCAAAGAAAGTCAAAGCAACTGTTTGATTTGCACGTTTATAAACAGATGTGGGGTCAGAGTTTGCTGCTATTATTTAATGTTTCATTGTGATAAATACCACTCATCTCACTACCTAATTATAGTTATTATAACTTGATTCTCAAGGGCGATAGTATTGCAGGCTGCTTAAAAAAATAATTACTGCCCATCAAATGCAAATCTATGTTCTGTTAGCAAACATTATTTTCCAGAGTTTAGGTTTTTATGTCAATATTTATTCAATTCTGCAAAGGAGTGAAAGTAAATGTTGACTGTCAGAAAGGCCAGAAATCACACAACCTCATGTTATAGTCCAACAGGTTTATTTGAAAGCAGAAGTTTTTAAAGCCCCATTTCGTCTTCGGGTGCTAGTGAGCGATATAGACTCAGACACAGAATTTGTGAGTAACAGATCAAAGGTTGATACCATTGATGAGGATATACTAAACAAGCCTAAGACACTGTTAAATCTGTAATCAGTTACAAGGTTTTAATTGATTAATATGTATATATAAAGTCACGGTCTTGGGAAAACTAAAGGTTTTATCAATGTTAAAAAGAGGTGATGTTTTAGGTCAGACAATGCATGTGAGGTATGAGGCACTGATTAGAATCTGTTTGTGTTTTGGTTTGGAGTCAGACTGGTTTTATGAAGCTGTTGACTTGCTTGTCGAGCTGGATTGTTTTTGTTCAATTTAGGCATTGGAACTTCCTATTTGTCAATCATTCTAGCTTAACATCCAGAAACAGACGCTGACTGTTGTTTTCTTCTTCTGTTGTGAATTTAATCCCTATGAATACGCTTTTGATGAGGTGGTCTCTTCTAATTTGTTGCATTTAATAATGATAAATGTGTCGTCAACACACCAAATCCATAGTTTAGGTTGAATGTGGGGGAGGGTGGTGTGTTCTAGTCTTTGCATGACTGCTTCTGCAATGAGTCCTGAGATGGGTGACCCCATTGGTGTACTGTTGATCTGTTTGTATATTTGACCATTAAAGATGAAGTATGAATCTGGTACGTAGATGATACATTCGTCATTATTAAACACAACAAATTAGAAGAGACCCACCACCTCATCAACAGTGTATTCGCAGGGATTAAATTCACAAAGGAAAAAGAAAACAACAATCAACTTCTGTTTCTGGATGTTAAACTAGAACGATTGACAAATGTGGAGCTCCAAACCTCAAAATGAGCAAAAACAAGCCAGATCGGCGAGCAAGCCAACAGCCTCATCCACAATCCGAGCTGCAGATCTTTGCCAAAACTTTAGTCCGGTTTTATTTCTAAAGTAGGAATTTATAAAACACCACATTGACTGACTGTTTATAAACTGTGTGTGTTTTGAACCAAAAAATGTATCTGCAAATACAAATTGACCCTACTGATTCATGTGCGTGCGTGTGTGTGTGTGTGTGTGTGTGTGTGTGTGTGTGTGTGTGTGTGTGTGTGTGTGTGGAGGTGGTGGTTGTGGGGGAGAGAGAGACAGCGAAAAACCGTAATGATCTCATCAGAAGACAGACCCAGGATACGTCAGACAGGGTACCCTTCATCATCCAGTAAATTCCTGGGAGAGGAGAAACTACTCCATGTTCTTCGCAACACATTATCGATGACGACAAGCACCTCACCAAGGTCTTCCCCATGACTCCACTTCACACCTTCAAATTACTGCCAAATCTTAAACGGACTGATGTTCACAGCAAACTGCCCAGCCTCAGGACAACATCGACCACAACACTGTACATACAACCCTTTCATGGCAACCTCTGCAAAACATGTCAGATCTTCAACATGGACACCACCATCACACATGGGAACGCCACCCACCACATGCATGGAAGATACTCATGTGACTTTAATGTCATTTATCTCACATGCTGTAGACAGGGATGCCCTCTATCATGGTATATTGGTGAAATCATGCAGATACTACAACAACAGGTGACTGAACACCGTGCACCAATTACTAGACAAGAATGATCCTTCCCAGTGGGGGAAACGCTTCATTGGTCAATGACATTCAGACCCGGATCTTCTGGTAAACATCTTCCAAGGCAGACTTTGAGATACACAACAACGCAAGTTGTCGAGCAGAGTCTGATAGCTAAGTTTGGTACATATGAGAATGGCCTCAACTGGGATCTTGGTTCATGCCACACTACAGGTGACCCCACTACACTATTCACTCTCACACATACGCACATGCACACACTCAAAATTGCAGGGATCTGAGATTTCAGTTTGCAATTTTTGACCATTAATTGTGAGCAGTTATAATTATAGTGCTATTATGATAAAGCAACCCCACCCCCTCTGCTCACCTACCTACTTTTTCAATAGGATGTACATCCTTGGACATTCAGCTCCCAATCCTGATCCCCTTGCAGCCAAGTCTCCATGATGCCCATCACATCATTCCTGCCAATTTTGACCTGTGCCACAAGCTCAGTTACTTCTTTTATTTTCTGTGCGCATTCAGATGTAAGACCTTCAGTCCTGTATTAACCTTCCATCTTCTCATCGTTATTCATTTGCCCAGTGCGCTTGAAGTTTGTTTCCTGGCCCTTTTCAAACACTCTGTCCTATTTGTGTCTGTGCTGGAGACTTTACTAACCTCTCCTGTGTCCTCCTTTCCTGTCATTTCTTTCATTTATTTTCCACACACTTGAACCCATCCCTACAGATGTTAACCTGCTGCTTTTCTTCCTACTGGGGTAGGTTTTATCCTTCTCTTCCCTCCCACTTTATACTTTAAAGTCCTTCTGAAGTCTTACTGAAGTTCCTTAAAAGATTAATTAATATTTGACTACATCATTGTGGGTATAATACTCTATCAGAATTTTTACAATCTAACAAAAGCCTTCAGGTTCCACAATCAGACAGGCTGAACTTCAAGTGTTACTAATGCATTGGCAGGACAGCAGCTACAAAGGGGATAAGGGTAATTGTTCCCAACACTTCTTTGTGCCTGTGTTGTGTTGGTTAAGTTCCACCTCAAAACTAATCCGCTCAGCCAGAAATGCTGAATGCCATTTATTCCATAAGTTAGGCTATTTTATAAGTGAAGCAGTAGTAGTGGATTTCAAATACAGCAAGCAAGTGTCAAAACAGACCACGTTAGACCGTAGCTGAGCAAGATGTAGTTATGGCCAGGTGATCCAGAGGCCTGCAGGATTATTAATGAAATATTGACAGTTTTTAACATGAGGATGGATTAAAACTCAAAAATATGGAAGTCAAGTTTAACCCTAGCTGGACTCACAATCTGTTAACAGCAGTGCTGGAACAGACTGTATTCATGCAGCCAGGCCTGGAACAATCAACCTCCCATTGAAACCAGGCAGGCCTGGAACTGACTATCCATGCACTAACAGCCATAGTGTTGCTGGATGAACACCTCCACCACTTAGAAGAATGCCACACAGACTTGGTGGCAGCCAGCTCACAAATGGCCAGAGGCTCAGCGAGACAAGGACAGCACTTGGCAGTTGAAGGTTCAAAATAATGTTCTGTGTCCTCCAAAACTGGAATGTAGTTACTTCATTGGATCTTTCAATCGCTGCCCCATGTCAATACTGGACACAGGCCACAGAATCTTCAAGATGGGTACAAAGAAGGCAATGAAAGAGGCAACTTGAAATCCCAATTCTGCCTGCTTTTTGCGCTTACTTCAACAGAGAGTATCTTCAACTGTCAGCCAAGCTGCTCATCATTTCCAGCTGCTTGTACCGCACAGCAAGCGTCATCAGACTGACCAGACCCAGAAAACCACCTTGCTTCATCTACTCGGAGACCAGAACCAGCCCTAGACAAGACGGGAAATCCAAACCAGCTTTCTTTGGCAGCATTCTTTATTAAATAGAGGTGCTTTAAACCTTCTTTCTTCAGCAGCTATGGCAGAGACTGAAGCTATGTGGACATAGAGTTACATAGAAGATAAGAGCAGGAGTTGGTCATCAGTCCCTTGAGTTTGCTCCATCATTCAATATGATCATGGCTGATCATTGAGCTTAATAACCTAATCCTGCCCTTCTTCCATATCTTAATCCCTTTGGCCACAAGAACTACACCTACCTTCTTGAAAACATAATGATTTGGTCTCAGCTACCTTTTTTTGGTAGCAAATTTTATTAACTTACCACTCTTTGAGTGAAGAAATTTCCTCTCATCCCAATCCTAAAAGGTTTACCACCTTAAACTGTGACCCCCTTCCTACATCTAACCTATCTAGTCCTGTTAGAATTCTGTAGATTTCTATCAGATTCCCCCTCATTCTTCTAAACAATCCTTACTGACTCAATCTCACCTCATACATCAGTCCTGTCATTCCTGGAATTAATTTGGTAGACCATCACTGCATTCCCACTAATAATCCTTCCTCCAATAAGGACCCCAAAACTGTACACAATATTCCAGGTGTATTCTCACTAATGCCCTGTATAATTGCAGCAAGCCTTCCTTGTTCCTGTACTTGAATCATTAGCTATCAAGGCCACATACAGTTTGTCTTCTTTACTGCACCCGAGCATTTATTTTCAGTGGCAGTTGCACAAAGACACCCAGGTCTTGTTGAACATTCCCCTCTCTCAACTTGAAACTACTCAAATGATAATTTGCTTTCCTATTTTTGCTCCTAAATTGGATAATGCCATGTTTATTCTCATTATATTGCCTCTGCCATGCATTTGCCCACTTACACAGCCTGTCCAAATCACCTTTGCATTTCCCGCACAGCTCAGCCTTCCACCCAGCTTGGTGTTGTCAACAAATTTTGAGTTATTCCCCTTAGTTCCCTGATATACATCATGAACATATATTGTGAACCAGTGAGGTCCTAATACCGGTAATTCATTAGTCACTGCCTGCATTCAGAAAGAGACCCATTTATTCCTATCTTTCGCTTCCTCTCTGATAAACAATGTTCTTTCTCAAGATACTATCCCCAATCTTTAATCATTAGTTGATAAACTGGTCTTAAGTGATAAAACATCACCCTTAGGAATGCAAGTAAAAGTTACAGATTTTTTGTCTCACTTTGAAGAAAATGTAAAAGTAGCAGAAACAGGATATACTTAGGCTGGAATTTATCGGCTGTAGGATGAAGTTCTCAATGTTAATTTGCCCCATCAGGAAAGATTGGAAGAGCATGATATAGCCACAGTGAATAATGATGTGTATCTTGCTACATTCTTCAAATCCAATACCTATGATAAGGTTTCTGCTGTTTCTTTTAAGAAGGCAACATCAACAACATACCAAAGAATTTGTTCAGCAAAGAGAGACAGCCTCAAAGTCAGAGAGACATGAGTTATGCTTTGGAAAGACTGAAGTTTGAGCATCTAAAAGGAACTAGAACAGATCGAAGGTAAACAGGAATTGGAAGTGTCGAATGATTATTGCTGATTTAAAAGCTAAGCTATCAGAAATCACAAAATGCTATCAAACTATGTTAATTGAAAAAACAAAAGGTTACAAAAATTTCCACAGGTGTTATGCAGAGCCAGCTTGTGTTCTTCTCCAATTAACATAAAAAGAAATTATTTGATGGAGGAAAAGGGAAAAACCAGATCCTAAAGATCACAGTGCACTGTTAGCTATGGAAAACCCCCCAAAAAATTTAAAATTACATGGAAATTAAATGCAGAACTTAGGTCTTAAGTCCAAATATTTCACTGTGTTTAAGGCCAGTAAGCAGGAGACATATTCTGTATGTCTCACTATCCAATTTGCCACCTAAACTGCAGACCCCAGTGCTGTATAAGAACATCTTACAGATCCAAATCCAGAGCCTACTTCCTTATTGAAGAATCTATACCTCCGCTTCCAGTTGATGTTCCAGGAATGTTCTTGTCTGCAGAGGAATAGCCTCAAGCTGAAACAAGCGTAAAACAGCTAACACTACCTCCAGGAATTAAAATTCCAAGCCAAATGGAGTAGGGACACCCTTATTCACCAGACTCCAATTTCTTTGCCCTTCCTCTCATCCACCAGATTTATCGCTGCCTCACGTGGAGGTGAAAAAGAGAATTTTAGTTTGCTGGCTTCCTCTTCAGGAGAGACATAATAGTTGTAATGCCAGAGAATTTCTCTCTGATTAGTCTTCATATTGTACAGCTCAAATCCTCTGAAACCACCATCGCACCCCACCTCTGCATTCACTTTCCAAAGCCACAAACAGACAGTACGCACATTCTACATACCCCCCAAGAGAGCTGAGAACACTTCTGGAGAATATTGCTTCAGGCAAAAAAGACTTGGGAGGTCGTGGAAAAGAAGAATTAGGAGTAAAGAGCGAAGGTTCATGATTCCATCGCAGAAAATGCTGTAGAAACTCAGCAGGTCTGGCAGCATCTGCCAAGAGATATAAAAACAGAGTTACCATTTTGAGTCCAGACTGATTTTTCTTCAGAACTGAAAAAGATTTGAAAGTGTATTTTTTTAAAAATACTATTGGCTGAGGTGGGGGAAGACAAAGTTGACAGATGGTTTTGTGGCTTAGTGCAAAAGACAGTAGAAATTACACACACTCTCCCTCTCACAGTCTAACTTCCGCCCATGTTACATCTATTTCACCGTTAACAGCCCTTATGTCTTTTGCGCTGGGCCATTATTCCACCTGCTCCCTTCTGTTAGTTAATAGTTAAAATAAAGCATTTCCAACACCTTTCAATTCAGCAAAGCAACATACTGGACTTGAAACATTAAAATTCTGTTTCTCCCTCCACAGATTTTAACAGACCTGCTGACTTTCTCCAGCACTTTCTGCTTTTGTTTCAGATTTCCAGCATCCACAATATTTTGTTTTTATCGTAAAATCCATTGTTAAATGGCAACAGTTACAAGGGGTACTGTGAATAAAGTTTTGACTATACCTTTACTCGAAGAATATGTACAGAGTTTGTGAATAGTAACAATGCATGGTGACATCATATCACAAGATGTGATGGTGCCTCTAGGATTCCAGAAGATAACGTGCTCTGTTAGTATCCTATCTGTACTTATATAGATAATAAAGCCAGTGACGTTTCACTCATGGATTTCGTCTTGATCTTAACACAGGATTTAAACTTCCTACCCATCCCTAAATGGCATTGGAAACATATTTTCAAGCCACTGAATCCAATCAAGTAGCTTGGTAGATCATATGTTGTTCGGGGTCTGGATACGATACATGCTAAATCAAACAAAAATGGCAAATTTCTCTCCCAAAGGGTAGGAGTAGATCAAATAGAATTTCATGACAATTCGGCTAATGTTCCCTGGTCATCATTACTGATAAAAATTTCTTTGATACAACAAGGGCATAATTTCTTAGTGGGTGCCTCTAGTCACTTACCACCGGCCTCCAACATCACCTGCTGCATCATTTTGTTTTTGACTCATTTCCTTTCATTGTTGGCTGAAAAAAAATTCTCATATCACAAGTGAGATTACACAGATGTAAGACCTTTCTAAGATAAATGTAATATTCAGTGTTCATTTATGGTATAGCTGCATGTATCACATTCCAGACTTAGTTTACACCCAGAAATTAAGTTTAATTTCAAACAAATCAAATACTGAGCTTCAGTTCTTTCATGGTTTTCTTTATTGTTGGAGGTAAAATTGTTTTAGCAAGGCTTTTCAGTAATTTTCATAATAACTCAGCAGCTCCCCCATAGAATATCTGCAAAAGTAATTATGGTGATGACAAAGGAGCTACTTCTACAAACATGTCCAAGAAGAATACATTTGTGCAGAGCTTTTTAAATCTGAGCAATTTTGTAGTCCTTCCAGAATTGGCCATTGTTACGTTACTGAATTTTTGATGATTTTTATGAACTTTCTTTGAGCAAAATAGAAACAATTAAACTAAATTAAGTACATCATTACAAAAACATAAACCAGCAGTATTTCAAAGTGCTGAATTTCACTGGTATTTCATTTGTGTTGTGTCCCTAAATTTTGTCGAGGGATATATCAACTCCAGACCCTGAAGTGAAAAGTGAAACTTCAACAAAGAAGTTCCAAAGAATACTATGATAACGTTACACTGCAGTCTATGTAAAACTACAAACCCTTCCAGGTCAGAGTCAAAAGTAACTTGTAACAAACTAATTTTACTGATTCAAGTCCAACCTGCCAGTTGCTTATTAGTGTTGCATTTCATTGTGTGGTCATTCATTAGTTTATTTTGTACTATTACATGTATTCAGAGTCACTTACTTCAATAATCATTGTTCCTTTCTGAACATATCCAAGCTAATTTCATTCAAATGATCCTTTTTATATGGACTGCTGATTGTCAGGTAAATAGTACCCAACAGTTCATTCTGATAAGTTTGGAAAGTGGAAACAATCATTTTTACACATCAACTTTCTGCAGCAATATGAAGCAAGATTTTCGGATCAACTTTCTACATAAAATAATGGTGCAAGTCAAGTTCCAATCTGCACAAGTATTAAGTTCGTGCATACATCGTGAAGGTAATTTAATATATTGGAGTATGTGAGTTGACTTGCTCCAGCAATCCTCACAATAAACCATAGGGGGTGAAATTCACCTGAGGTCATTCTGACCTGAACTGAATGCAATCTCTGTTAATTATTTCAACCACAGAGTGTTGTACAGAGCATTCTTTTTCAGAAAACGAACACTCAGCGATTAGATTATTTCCGTCACACACTGGCATATTGTCTGTCAAACTGTCAGCAAAGTCAAAAGTCTTCAGATCCCATGGCAATAAGAGCATAACTTAATAGGGTATTTGCTGATGTTGTGATGTTGATAGGGTGATGTCAAGGTGATTCACTGTGGTGAATACCAGCAAGTAAGTATTTTACACAGACTTTTTCATCATACAGTGAATTTTTAAATAACAACCAGTGTTTTATCTGATGTGGACGCCTCGGGCCTAGACCCTAGGGTCTAGGCCCGAGGCGTCGGCTTTTGTGCTCCTGGGGTGCTGCTTGGCCTGCTGTGTTCATCCAGCCACACATTTTGTTGTCTTGGATTCTCCAGCATCTGCAGTTCCCATTATCTCTTTTTTCTGATGTGGTATTGCTTATGTTATCTCCAACAACATAATGAGCTGGATGTGGATATCGTGGCATTGAAGAATGCAGCAGATAATTATTACAACTAGTTGTTGTGTCTAATTATGACATACCTCAGGCAAAAACGTGACTAGGTTAATATTAGGCTGCTAGGTTACAAGAGAGAAGCATGCTTCTAAAAGACTGCTATGCCTGAAGGGATATGACTTCAAGTGGGGCTTGAGATATTTACAACCTCAGGTCACATGCTACAATACATTGGTGATTTCATGTGCATGTCTCTTAAAGGCATACAAAAAACACACCAACAACAGCAAATGAGCTACTGTTGTTAAAACTTGGAAATATTAGTATTAAGGAGGGTGGGAGTGGATGGAGAATATATGTTTAAATATGGCTTTCACTACGGCTCAAACAAAAGCCATTAAGCATCTCAGCACTGAAGAGATATACTGATGGAAATGATGAGATTGACATTTTGTGTAAAATAGACTCAATTTGCTGCCAACATAACTGAAATATAGTTCTCTGAAGACACAATGCTAATGAATTTTCTTGGGGCCATCAACCTACAAAGGATCCAAATTTGACTAATTTTCTCAATATTGTTAGAGCCTCATTGATGCAGGAGTGTCAATCTTGTCAGGACCATGTTTCCAGTTCTTCATGAATGGACACCCTTTCCTTAATAAATGACCATTCCTGCCCCATCAATAGCTGTTGAGACTCAGGAGTACTGGTACCCGGTAGAACAGTTCACTTCTTTAGATGTTACTGAAAAGTCAAACGCTAGTTTTAGGCCTACTAAATCTCCACTTGGAACTTTATTAATAATAATTTGCAGTTAATGTTGTCAAATACCTAATATTTTCATCCGTACATTCTTCGACAATTTCCAAAAGTACATTAAATTAGTAGTACTGATCAATCGCAGCTCTCTATCCAAGTTTTTACCATTAATTAGATGCAAGTGTAAAGCTTCACAGATATAGCTAGTTTAACTTGTTCTCTCAATGCAACAGGGCCATACCTGCAGTCAGCAGTACCTTTGAGGTTTCAAAGGCTGAGCTAGATTTAAATCAAATCTGTTTGTTTTCAAGATTTATTCAACTGTGCCAAATATATCAGAAGTGTAGCTGCTCAGTTTATTTAAACTGGTTACACAATGGCATTTAACAACATTCTACAATGCTGCTGAGCTAAATGAAGGGAACAGTGTCTCTGAAAGGATCAGGCACTGCAGCCAACCATGACACCACATGCAGTGTGTGGCAGGGGCTGTGAGTGTGCTCCCAGCAGCTGTAGTCGCAACAAACACAGTCTTTTACGTTAACAAATCCATCTGTGGATCGGACAAATATAATAACTTCATTTGACCATTTGATTGATGTTTAGTTCTCAAGTTTTACAATTTTATATAACAGATATGCAATGGTGAAGATGAGTGTTTTTCAATTTTGACGTCTACCTATTTGTTGGAATGGCTAGAACATAGAACTTGGGCACAACTGAGGTGAATAGCATAGATGGATTCAAGAGAAGTTGGATAAACACATGAGGGAGGAAGACAATTATTAGGACATAAATAAAACAGGAGCAGAAGTAGACCATCTGCCCCATTGCTAAGATCAAGATCTTTTTGTGGAATTAGCTCCACTTACCCACTCACTCACCATAGTCCATAACTCCTTTACTGTTCAAAACTCTATCTCTGCTTTAAAAATGTTTAGCAAGGCAGCCTCAACTGCTTCACAGGGCAGGGGAATTCCACATATTAACACACTTTGGGTGAACAAGGTCGTCCCCAACTCAGTCCTTCATCTTGAGGCAATGCCAAACAATTCTAGTTTCACCTGCCGGTGGAAACAACCTCCCTGCTTCTATCTTACTTTTTCCCTTCATAATTCTTCATGTTTCTATAAGACACTCCTCATTCTTGTAAATTCCAATGAGTATCGTCCCAGTCTACTCAATCTCCCCGCAGAAGGCAACCCTCTCAATTCCAGATCAATGTAGTGAGCCTCCTCTGCACCTCCTCTACTGCCAATACATCCTTTCTCAACACAGGAGACCAAAACTGGATGCACAAGTGAGCATTTGAAGAGTACCAATAAGTATTTGTCGATGGAATGCTTTGAAACAAAAAATATATTGGGGTTTTGAACAACGGGAACAAAAATGAGAAATGCTGCAAATAACGCAGAGGGAAACTTACAATCAGGAGCTTGATGCTGAAAACTCTTTGTTATGTGGAATAGCATGCCAGCTTAAAATACAGTTGTTTGTTTCTATAAAAACAGTGATTTAACTTTACAATAAATATAAAATGACGAATCTTGTCAAAAGTTTCAATAGTTGCCATAGTCTCAGAGAAAATGCCTTTACTTTGATTGACTAGGAACCACATTTGAACACATTGTATAATTCATTCGACAACAAAGCTGTTAAAGGGTATTAACACTTGGACTATGATTTCTGCTCTGAGCTCCACTATGCTGAATCGCTGCCAGCAAGTCACATGCATACCAAATAGCTAAGTGACACAGTATTGAATGAAAGACCAAGCATCGATTAAAACCTTGCAAGAGAAGAAAGAAGCTATCCAAAATTGGAAAAGGTTTGATATTTTCTCTCAGAGAAAAGATAATCGTGAAAAGCTACTTTTGTACCATGTGCTGTCCTTTTCAAAAGGAAAGTAAAGAAAATAATCATATCAGTTAAAAAAACAGAGAGAAGGATTTAATAGGAAAAGAAAGAGATTCGTCCAAGCTTCTAACTCTTAGATAAGAAAAATCAATTTTTCTAGTCTGTGGTCAGTATCATAGTTTATAGCATGGCATAATACAGACAAGGGTTGAATTGTATAGTCACTGAAAGCAGGGTTGTGAATCAGAATACCCAAATTACCAGTGCCCACTGATTGCAATGCAGGCAACGTGTTAACTTCATGCTGCTTATTTTGCTCTTTCGACTGATTGCTACCTGTAACTAGTGATAACTGTACTAGTCATTGGTTGGATACATCAGCAGGTGTCCAATATCAGGAATAGCTAGCCTGAATTTCTCAAAGAGTTCAATTCTGGTCTCTCTTCTACAGAGAAAAATGTTGTTGAACTTGAAAGGGTGCGGAAAAGATTGACAAGGATGTTGCCGGGGTTGGAAGGTTTGAGCTGTAGGGATAGGCTGACTAGGCTGGAACTAAAACAAAGTTGATGGAAAATCTCAGCAGGTCTGGCAGCATCTGTGAAGGGAAAAACAGAGTTAACATTTCGGGTTGGATAAACCCTCCTCAGAATCCTACCTGAAGCATTAGTTGTATTTTTTTCCCTTGGCAAATGCTGCCAGACCAGCTAAGTTCTTCCAGCAACTTTGTTTTTGTTCCTGATTCACAGCATCCGCAGTTCTTTTGGCTGAATAGGATGGGGCTATTTTCCCTGGAGTATCAAAAGCTGAGGGGTGACCTCTTAGTGGTTTATAAAATCATGAGGGGCATGGATAGGGTGAATAGCCAAGGTCTTTACCCCTGGCTAGGGGAGTCCAAAACGAGAGGGCACAGAAAGGACAAAGATGTAAAAGGGACTCAAGGGGAAAAATTTTCACCCAGAGTGTGGTACATGTGTGGAATGAGCTGCCAGATGAAGTGATGGAGACGAATACAATTATAACAATAAAATGACACCTGATTGGGTACATGAGTAGGAAGAGTTTAGAGGGATAAGGCCAAATGCTGGCAAATGGAACTAGGTTGTTTTGGTATGTCTGGCCAGCATGGATGAATTGGACCAACGGATTTGTTCCTGTGTTGTACGACTCTATGATTTTGTGGCAGATGCATTGTAGCTAGAGCAGGTGCTAGGAGATTGCTTGAATAGAATCTGCCTGAAAAAAAGGCAAATAGTACAAAAGGAATTGAAACATATAAAATACTTAATTGAAACATATAAAATAATCAGAGGGTTAGATAGGGTGGATAGGGAGATCCTTTTTCCTAGGATGGTGAGGGTGAGCACGAGGGGGCATAGCTTTAAATTGAGGGGTGAAAGATATAGGACAGATGTCAGAGGTAGTTTCTTTACTCAGAGAGTAGTAAGGGAATGGAACGCTTTGCCTGCAACGGTTGTAGATTCGCCAACTTTAGGTACATTTAAGTCGTCATTGGATAAGCATATGGATGTACTTGGAATAGTGTAGGTTAGATGGGCTTCAGATCGGTATGACTCGTCGGCACAACATCGAGGGCCAAAGGGCCTGTACTGTGCTGTAATGTTCTATGAAAGAAAACAGAGTCCAAATCTTTTGGATTTCTCAATGGAGGAGGTGGAAAGTGGGAGATACATCCTGTAGGGAAATGTTATTTGAACTGAAAAGCACAAGGAAAGCACATGACAACGAAAGTCAGTCCCATGAATTCGGGCAGGGTGCCTGGATGCAGTACAATAAAGAATTTAATGACTTTACACAGTTTATCAAGTTTGGAGAGTGCAAGTTTGGATAGAGTCAAATACTCTTACCTGCAACAATGGCCTGACCCACAGCTCAAACTAAGGACCAAATATCTATCAACAATCTCTGTAAATCTGGATCCATTGCTTTCTATTGATAGCTTCAGAACAAACTCAAATAGAACTTCTAAGCTGGCCACTTCTGATATACTTAGGGAGAAGACTAAATTGCTGAGGTTATAACATGAACTATGCAGAACATCTTGAAAAATGTGCTGACAGTATATTCACAGGTAATGGGGGAAACTTATCTTAGATATGAGGGATAACACTTCGAGAAGATATCAGTTGGATTGAAACCACAGCATCGCAGCTAGAATTTGCTAAAAGCAAAGATAAAGTAATACAGAAACAAAGGATGCTGTATAACTTATTGGATCATGTCTGATAAAATCGTGATCTGAGAAAGGATTGAAAGAATATAATTTCCAAAGATCCTTGGCTTATTGAAAGTCCCCTTTTTTTTAGGTAGGACCAGTGAGGACAGAGGAAACTTATTGTGAAGCATTGTATTCAGGAGTATATACCAAATTGCAAAATAAATGAGAGGACTAATTTACCAGAACCGTGTGGCTAGTGAAGTTATTATTTTTCTGTAATTCAGGAAGTAAAATTCCTTCCACACCTTATCCTCACGCTTAAAACTGTTGCTGTCCTCACACAAAAATCGCAGAGGTTACACACACAGGAACTATTCAACAATGAAAGCTACATCAGCGAAACAGATTGCACAACATTTGTTGACACACTTTCTTCTCTCTTTTAGGTTAGGTGGCACATATCTGAAGGTGAATGTAATCAAACAAAAGGAGTCTGGTCTGCCTGCCTGTCTTAATGCACACAGAGGAGCTGGAGCTAGCTGAGATTGCAGTCAGCAATTCTCCTTCTTGTATCATATTTCCCCTTTTTCCCACAGAATCATGCAATTAAAAACTGCAAATTGTGTAAGCATTCATTTCTTGCCTACTCCATTCCCTGACCTGCAACTCCACACTGGAGCCTTTTTCCTCTCAGGTACACAAGAATTGTAAGCTGACCAGGATACGTAGGAAAATCAAGGAGACAGTGACTCTGAAAATGCAATACCATCACTTAATATCTTACTTGGCAATTATACAGGCAAAAGCTCAGATGACACTAAGTGCATCTCAAACAATATATTAACAGACAGAAGCTGCATATATTGTATTACCAGTCATTAGTAAACAGCAGCTACAACTGATTTCAAACGATATTATAGGTACCAACTCACCAGCTTCAGAGGACTCAGATTAATACTGTGGTCGGGAAGCCTACAGAGAACACTAATTGTTGTGTACAAAAAAAATTGTAACCCTGCCAACAAACCTATGGTCCAGCACCAACTTGGCTCAAGTCTTTGCACAGCACTCAAGCTCATCCTTTCTTGTGTGGAAGTTATGGTCAATTCTATTGGTACTGTGCCAGGGATGATGCATCTGGCCCAATTGAGGTCTTAAGTTGGACTCCTGATTCCCTACCCAGGTCTGTATGAAAATATCAGACTGAGTAAGTCTAATGCTGTCTGCAACATTAACTCTTTCAGAAACATTGTCTTATATAACACCAAGTAATTATACCCTAGACCCTGGAATCAAACTGCACAAGAGTACTAGAGGAAACACTAAGGAAGTGCACAGGAGAGATGAGTTGACTTTTACAGGTAGTCCATCTATAATTTAGGTTTATGTCTGTTGTGGTCAATTGGGCATTATGATCTTAGTGTCACAGGGAAGGTATCATGTGAAAAAATTGCTGAATGTGGTATTTGGGTTGCAGTAAATATGACTGTAATTCAGAAAAATGCTTCACACACAGCCCAGACAAGAAAAAACTGTTAGGTGACTGTTTAATTTTCAGTTCCCACTTTCCTCATCATCATCTCCATGGTCCTCATGTCCTGTTGGTCCTTTTAAGGAACGGCAACTCATATTCCGCTTGGGAACCCTGCAGCCCAATGGCATCAATGTGGACTTCACAACCATCAAAATCTCCCCCTCCCCCGCTGCATCCCAAAACCAGCCCAGCTCATCCCTGCCTCCCTACCCTGTTCTTCCTCTCACCTATCCACTCCTCCCACCTCAAGCCGCACCTCCATTTCCCACCTAGTAACCTCATTCTGCCTCCTTGACCTGTCCGTCCTCACCGGACTGACCTATCCCCTCCCCACCTCCCCACCTATACTGTCCTCTCCACCTATCTTCTCCTCTATCCATCTTCGGTCCGCCTCCCCCTCTCTCCCTATTTATTCCAGAACCCTCTCCCCTCCCCCTTTTCTGATGAAGGGTCTAGGCCCGAAACGTCAGCTTTTGTGCTCCTGAGATGCTGCTTGGCCTGCTGTGTTCATCCAGCTTCACACTTTGTTGTCTTGGATTTTCCAGCATCTGCAGTTCCCATTATCTCTGACGGCAAACATTTAGAGTTAGTTCTAAGCAATTAAAATATTAAGTCCAAATAACTGTCCTTCACATTCTATCACATTAATGTTGCCAAATCCACCATCAACAACATCCTTTATGATTTGATTAACTTATCTGAGACTCAACTGAATCAGCCAAATGTTAGTACAAGTCAAAAGCTGTGTATTCTGCAGCAAATAATTCAAAGTTTCACAAATACTCTGTCAACTAGAAGGCACTGATCAGAAGTCCAAAGGAATACTCTCCATTTGTGTGGATGAGTGCAGTCCAACACCATAAAAAGGGACATCACTAACTCAGTGAAAGCAACTTGTGATTAGCAGCTCAATTACTATGCACAATATCCATTGTTTCCATTACTGCTGCATGGAGACTGCAGCCTGACCTATCAATACATTGATATACTGCGGCAACTGTCTAAAAGATTATTTGACAGCAGCTCCCAGACTATGACCTCTTCTCCTGAAAAAGACAAAAGCAGCATCACCACATAGATTCCGTCCAGTCATGGATCTTATTTGGACACACATCAGCATGTAATATCCACAACTTGCGAATCAATCCTGAAAAGATTAATATGTTACTTTAAGAGTCTTTTGGATTTGCAACATTCACTAGCTGACAAAGCTTTGTTTAGATACATTACGAGAAATGCTGTTATCAAGCAAGTGTAGGAAACATTGATCTCCACCACCTGCTGTCTTTTTATAAACCACCACTACGTGCCTGTATTTTGTTGTGGGGTAGTTCCAGAAAGGCTGAGGTTGTTGTCACAGCTACAGGGGGTAAACTCACCAACCACATAGTTGCATTTGCTTTGACCTCTCAGTCTTACACTGTAGGATACTACTTGCATTGAAGAATAGATTCAAAGACAGGATTTTAAAAAATGTATTTTAAATCAATTCAAATCCTGAGGTCGTGATATTCACGCAGCCACCCCACCAACACTTGTGTATCTGCTCCCTAACTGCTCTGCTCCATTGTTGTTTACTGTTTGTAGAGCATCACTGTTTACATCACTGTTTACATTTATCAAGTATAGCTGTGAGTGGAGGATGACATGATTATTAAAGCATGATTTCCTTTCATCAGACTCTGGCGATTCTGCTGCAAGTCATTGTAATTTTATAAGTAGCCTGCTATACCTCCTTAATAAATCTTGCAAATTCCCTTGCTAAGCTAACTGGCTGACAGTTCCCTGCTTTTTGTCTCTTTGCTTTCATGAATAACACCTTGCATTTGCAATTCGCCAATCCTCCCGGACCACTCCAGAATCTAAAGGAATTTGAAAGATTACAAATATTCTATGAGGAGATGGTTAAGAAAAGTTTAATGTTGAGAACAACGTTCATTTCCATCGGTCTTATGATGTTGAAGTAACTGCACAGAGGCCAATATCCCATCACCAAGTCACCCTTTATTTACTTGTACACAGTATACTGGCTGTAGCCAACCAGCTCAAAGTCAGTCTGTAGTAGTAGCTTTCAGTAGTATTATCTGGGAGCAGCAGAACACAAATCCCTGTTGCTACTTATTACTGAAGCTCTTAATGCCAACCTCTTAAATGGCTTTCTGCAAAACAAGGTTCCCACATGGGAAATAGTAGCATAGTTATAACATCACTATGTTAATAACAGATAACCAATCTAATGCTCTCTGGAAACTGAAAAAAAACTGTGAATGCTGTAAATCAGAAACAAAAACAGAAATTGCTGGAAAAGCTCAGCAGATCTGGCAGCATCTGTGAAGAGAAACAAACGTTTTGTTGTGAGGGAGGGCCCCCGAACCTGAAATGTTAACTCTGATTGTAACCACAGATGTTGCCAGACCTGCTGAGCTTTTCCAGCAGCTTCTGGTTTTGTTAATGTTCTGGGGACACATGTGGTTAAGTCCTAACACAGCTAATAAATTTTGAATTCACTGAAATCTGGTCTTAAAAAGCTAACCTAATTCCTTATTGTCATTTTCTGTCAAAATAGACTAATAATTGTAATTAAAAACCAGGTTCACTAATGCCTTTTAAGGATGAAGATCTGCTGTTCTTATTTGACCTGGTCTACATGTGACCCCATTAAAATTTGGGAGAGTGATTCCGCAAACAATGACCTGACATCCATACTTGTGGAATCATTACACAAAGTCCCAGACACCACAAATCGCTATCCATGACTATGTCTAGTCGCAACAACAAACCTGACCCAGCAGTGGGGTTGGTGCTGTAGCACAACATTAGGACGGTTATCCTGGGATTTTTAAGAATTGATCCACATCTTGTGGCATCAGGTTAAACATGGACAAGAAAACCAGCAAGTGATCATCACCATTGAATGTGGCAAGGGCACAGATTATATTCCAGGTGGGGAACTTCAATGTCTAACTCAAGAGCATAGCAAGTGTCTCAGCTGGCCATTTGTTCGACTGGACACGTGTCAGATGGTGAAGGAATTAAGAGGGTGAAGTTTACTGAACTCTTTATTACCAATATTCCTGTTGTAGTGATATCCATCTATGCCAATACTAGCAAGAGTGACAGCTGTGTTGTCCAAGAGGAGGCAATATCACATCTTCACAGTGAGAATACTTTATATTGTGCTATGTGGCACTGTCACAGTGCTAAATGGGATAGGCTTCAAATTGTTCAACAACACAAACTGAGCATCTGTAAGACAATGTCGACCATCAGCAGGCAGCAACAGATTTATGATAAATCTAATCAACCCAAGGCAGCATTGTGTATATCTAAAAATGAGGTGCCAACCCCGATGAAGTTAATAGACAGGACCAAAATGATCCTACAACCAAACAGTTTGATCTGAGCTCTGCAGTTCAGTCATAAACAGTGGTGGACAATTAAACAACTTTCTGAAGATGACAATTCTGCAAATTTCTCCATCATTAATTATGGGGGAAGTCCAGTGTGTCAGTACAAACTACAAGACTGAAGCATTTATAACAATCTTTAGCCAGATGTGGTAAGTGAATGTCCCACCTCAGCCTCCAGCGTCAGTCAATTTGATTCACTCTACATGGTGCCAAGAAGATGCTGAAGACATTGAATACAACAAAGGATATGATCCCTGACAATATGCCGACAGAGTTACTGACAACTTATGTTCTAGAGTTAGTTGCAACATTAGCTAAACTGTTCTAACCCAGTCACAACCCTGGTAATAACCCTGGTCATCTACCTGATAATATGAAAAATTGCCCTAGTGTGTCCTATGCAAAAAGGAAGGACAAATCCAGTTGGTTCAATTGCCATTCTATGTTCAATCATTGCAACAATGTTATCAAACTACATTTGCAAAGGAATAATCTGCTCAGCAACACTTAGTTTGGATTCAAATAAGGCCACTTGGCTCATGACTCCAGCGCAAATATGGACAAAAGAGCTGAGTGAGGTGAAAAAAGAGCAACAGGCCTAATATTCAAGGCAGCATTTGACAAGCTATGGCATCAAGGATCACTGGAAAGATTGGACTCAATGGGTATCAGAGGGAAAATGCTCCAGGGGTTGGAGTCTTACCAGTTAAGAAAAGACGATTGCTGTGGTTGTTGAGGGTCAATCATCTCAGCTTCAGGAAATCTCTACAGGGATTTCTCGAGGTAATGATCTGTACTAACCCATTTCCAGCTGCATCAATAATCTTCCCTCCATATAAGAATGGAAGTAAGGGGCTCTTGAGGTGCAGTAGCAGTGTCCCTACATCTGGATCAAGTGGCCAGGCCTCAAGTCCAACCTGTTCCACAGGTGTGTAATAACATCTCTGAACAGGTTGATTAGAAAATACCTTGGCATTCAAAAGGACGAAGAATGTTGCTGAAGTTTTCCGAGTATTTGGCAGCATTCGCGACTTCTTGGAAACTGAAGCAGCTCACAACATAATACAACAAAACCTGTACAACGTCCAAGCTTGGGTTCACAAGCAGGGAGAAAAATTTGCATTTTGTACAAGTATCAGGCAATGATCATCTCCAACAAGAGAGAATCAAAGACTTGCCCTTTGACCTTCAATAAGATTTTAATGATGGAATCCCCCACTTGAAACTGAACTGGTATAGCCACATTATTACTGCAGTTAAATAGCAGGTCAGAACTTAGAAATTCTGTAGAGAGTAACTCATCTCTCATCTCATAACGCTACGACACCATCAACAAGGTAATGGAATACTGCCACATCTCCCACACCACCTTGACCTGGATTGGTGCAGCTCCTATAACACTCAAGGAACTGGACACCATCCACTACTGTAAATAGAATGCCAAACTGTACAATCTATAAAATGCATTTTGGCAACTCCTCAAAGCTCTTCTGACTGCATCTTCCAGCCCTCGAACTCTTGAAGGACAAGGGCCCCAGGAGCATGGAAATACTGTCACTTGCAAGTTCCCCTCCAAGTCACACACTGTCATGAAGTTGGAACTATACAACCATTCCTTCGTTGGTACTGGCTCAAAATGCTGAAGCTCCATTCTTCTCAGCGCTGTATGTGTATCCCTGTGTGCCAAAAACTGCAGTGGTTCAAGAGGGCAGCTCAAAACCACCTTCTCCAGTGCAGTTAGTGAGAGAAAATAAATGCTGCCTGCCAGTTGTGCCCATATCCAATGAATGAATAAAACAAACTCTAAAAAATATAATCTGATTGTATTATGCCCACTGATGAACTCATAACAATCCACTAAACTGCAACATGGTCAGATGGCTCTCACTGGATATGTTAACATTTCTCACTTTTCAGCATTGCTGTTTTATGATTCCCATGGTGGCTCAGTGGCCAGCACTGCCGCCTCATAGCACCAGGGACCCAGGTTCAATTCCATCCTCAGGTGACTGTGCAGAGTTTGCATGCACTTCCCACATTTACATGGGTTTCCTCCCCCAGTCCAAAGATGTGTGGCTAAGTGTATTGGCCATGCTAAATTGCCTGTAAATGTTCAAGAATGTGTAGATTAGGTGACTTATTGGGGAGTGGGATGCTCTGAGGGTTGGTGTGGACTTGTTCTGCGAAACGGCCTGTTTCCACACTGTACAGATTCTATGAACTGGATGCTAGAAAAAATTTTGATGAGTCTCCAGCCTGGCATCTGGAAAATTAAGCTCTGCTGGGTTTTTTTTTCTCCCTTTCTACCTGGCTGATTTTGACAAGGGGAGAGAGCAAATCTTTCAACAGAAAATAAACAGGATAAAACCAGGGATTGGTTGAAGAAGTGGGTTAGTACTGGCTTTCTCATTTTGTCTGATCTTGAACTAATTATTCGCTCACTCACTCATCGCACTTGTCACTCAGGCACAGCTTAGTTACCCAGAGTAAGTTATGCAATCTTCTCGCTTCATCATAAAGCCCTGCCAATTTCAACTTCATTACATTGCCTGTTCTTGTCAAAACTCAACATTAATCCATTACTGAAACCTTTCTTTCATGTTTTATTTTGTTATTTTGATGATTCCAGAGCTACCCTGGTTGCTCTTCCAATTTCCACCCACCGTAAACTCAAACTCAGAAAAATCACTGCTGCCAGTTATTGAACCCACATTCAATCCCATTTATCTATTACCTTATTCACCAAAACCTTGACTTCAAAATTCTCATTCTCAAATCCCAATTTCTCCATAGCCTTACATTTTCTTATCTCCAACCCCACAAAAATTTAGTGTGCTTTCAAGTCTGGAATCTTGTGTATTAAGTACTTCATCCTACTATTCGTAGTCATGTCTTTAGCCAGCTTAACCTGGAGATCAAGTTACACAGATCCCCCTTTCCCACCACCATTTAACTCTCTTCAATTCTCTCCTCCAAAGCCAACTTTAAGACCTAGCTAATTCAGATTATTTCATTACTGATTTCCAGGTAACTTTTACTATGTGAGAAAGCTGATTGTTTGCACTTAGTAATAGGTCTGAATTAGTCAATTATTAAATGATAAATGAGCATTTAACCAATAGTGAACACAATACAACATTCAAAATTATTTCCAAGAGGAAGAAGTATTTACATAATTTAAATTTAAGCAATGGTTACGTCAGAAGAATTAGTTGGGAGTTGACTTCCATAGATTGCACAGAAGTATTGACATAATATGCTGCAGTTAAACATTGAGAGGTTTTCAAAAAAGAATTGATGGAGCGTAAGTTTTGTACGCACCCATAAAGAACAAATGCTCTAAGTGTTACTTTAACAACACTGTTAACAAAAAAAAGACATGGAATAATTTTTTTTAAAATGACTACTACACTGACAAAGAAGCTGGAATCCTGCAGATAAGGTGAAATATAAAGAAAAGCAATGAGGTATAAAGAAAGTGCAGAGATTATTGAAAGATTAACAAATGCAACTATTCTAGTTGAATTCCAGGAGACATTTAAAGATACCTAAAACAATGCATCACAAATGAGAGGTTTTGGAATTGGAATCCACCAATTCATATTTCAAAGAGACAAAAGCAGTGGAGGAAGAGAGTGATACCTCACTTTGAAGGGCTCAAGGATTATACAAAGGGCTATAGGCAAGATAAATGGCTGGAGAAAAAATTGGCACTTGGAGCAGTCTGTCCCAGAGAGTGATGGAGGCAAAGTCAGAGGATATTTCTTATGGCTGAGTTAGATAAATTATTGCCTAACAAGGGAGTGAAAGGGTACAAGGGGTAAGTTAGAAACCACAACTCAGACTACACTCAGATCAGCCACAATGTTATTAAACGACTGAACAAGATCCAAGGGTACAATGGCCAACTCTTGCTATCTCATGCAAATGCATAATTTGTCCTGCGTAGGAATAGCTTAGAAGATAGGAACAGGTATTGACAATTGTACAAACTGCAGTTGGCAAGATATGACTGGTGAAGTCACTCAGTGATCTGTAATTTATCTGGAGACTTCAGCTTTTCATCACAAATTATTCTAAAAAATGATTCAAATGGAGGAGTGATTCCTTTTGTATATTTATGACCATGTTTTATTTACCTGATCGTTCGTAACCAATTTTTGCACCATACCTATCTAATTAACTTTGCATAAATTTAGCGTCCCTGCTTTTAGATTGGAATATCTCTTTCAAATATCTCATAGAATTCATGATCACTAGTTCTCAGTGAATGTTTCATGATGAAATTACTAACTAATTCTGCCTCATTGAAAAATGCGGCATCTAAAATAACTTGTTAAAGTCTACTCCAGGTCATGTGCCTTATGATCTTGTGAGAGATTACCCTTCACCAGGACTGAAACTTAACGATATTAAAAGGTTTTAGGCACGTTTGGAAGCAGGGAGATGGGGCATAGAGGAAAGAGAAAGAAAAAGAAAGCTCTGTAAAAGGGCAGGGCGGAAAAATTAAGGTCCCCATCTTTGTTCCTGCCCTCCGCTAATTCCATGACCAATGCAGAGCAGACCGTCTACCAACCTACTTCTACTAATGAGGCAGCTATGGACCTAATGGGAGATCACTCTGGGTAAGCTTGTAATTTTTCGTGCAGCTGGTTTTAACTTTTGTTGGGTTTTACAGCTTGGATATAGCATCGACCTTGGGTTGAAAGCAATGACTAATGCGTAAGAAAGTTGACTTTGCTTCTTTTACAGTCTATGATTACACTGTAGCACAAATTATAATTGTGTCCAGTAAGTTAAGATGAATTATGCCAGTGTTTTGATTGGAGGATGCAACTGGCCCTTACAGCAAAATGCTGTATATGCTAGAAATCTGAAAGAAAACAAGAACAAATGACAGAATGACTCAGCTAATAGAAAGTCCTACACACAATGTAAACATTCTCTCTATATCCATTGACACCGCCTCTTGCTAGTATACCGAAAGGAAGGGAAATATTTCTCAATTCTTCATGCACGTATTTGCTTGCACACTTTTCCTCCTCTTCCTTCATACTATCCAGTTTGTAGAATTACCTTATCAGTTTTATTTTCTAATGTCAATCTATGGGATTAATTTCCAGTCTTTGACTTATTTTTAACAGGATGATTTGTTTCAATTATAGCTGGATCTTTGTTGTGGGCTATTGCATCCAGTTCTTCAGTTTTGTTTTGATGCTGCCTAGGCAATTTTTTTTGTACCTAACTGTTCAGTTTCATGTATTTATATTTTTGTATATAATATTTAAATAAAATATGTATGCATTTGTGACAAATGGATAAGTAGCCCTTTATTTAATGAGCATTTATTATAGTAGTCTTGCTCCTTACCTTAGCCGGATCTTTACTCTCACCAGTCAGTTCTTTTATTCAGACTTTATTTTCACCAGACTTTTCCCCAATGTAATACTAATTTAAAACCCTACTTTAGACATAAATCTTGGATAAGAAGAGGCAGAAATGCTTTATCCCGTTCTTTCAATTACATAACATCGTACTTACATTTACTACTACCTGAATGTTCAAATAGAGGACTAAAGTATCCTGTGTTGTAGAAATCTGCATGCACACAGATCCTTGAGCTGCTTGCTCCTTATCTCGTTTTGTCCCATAATACACCTTTATTAGTTACATATGTACATAGTACACCATGTGATACAGCTCTTTAGAGCAGCGTCTAAGACCTCTCTCTTCACATGCTCATTCTAGACTGGCTCGTCTCTTAGTCATGTCAGAGTCATCTGATCACTCACATCATGATTTACTTGAGGTTTCATTTTACACTACAGGAATGACACCATTTCCAGTGTGTTTAAAATGATCATCAGCTGTACCTAGATAAATTAGTGTTTGGCTAATAAAGGGTCATTGCTATTACTTTAAGGAATGGATTTTACCCTGTTTTTTTTGGAGAGAGGTTTTGAACCATAGGCAATGGGCAGTATCCTCAAACAGAATACGGTAAACAGCTTGTGAGGGCCTGGGGTCTTCTTTAAAAATGAGAACAATGTAAATAGCATGAATGTGTGGAGTCAGACTCCCACTGAACGAGGATTTTGGTTTAACTATCACCAGTTATTATGTTTTGAAATTGGCTGTGGAAGCTGTTACCTCCGTCTCTCAGCCACAGCAAAAAGCTGGAATTCTTTGTGCTGCCAGTATCGCATGTGAGGCAATCTATTTTAATGAATTTGTCCTTGCCAAAGATGTGTTTATGGGATGTTACTATATTGGAACTGGTGCTGTTTAGTAGGTAAATAATCTATTATTCTGCTAAGTTCTCCAATAGAAGTTAAAGTTAAACAATTCCTCTTTCTTCTGTTTATATTTTGATTGTATAGGGTAAGAAAACAACATGTTTTGCTCAAAGCTGAGTAGTATTACCAATCAGATTACATCTGGAACACGGTACCTTAGATTTGCCTTTAATTAAAATAAAACTTAGGATCTAGGCTGTCTCCTTTATATATTTGAAAGGGATTTTGTCTGGTCCATAACAGGCAGATGGAAGGAAGCTCACAGGAAATCGATTCCTTTGCAATTTACTACCTAAATCAGCCTTCCTCTGACCCATCAACAATCTGAGGAATAGTGGAGCTCTGAAAGCTGTCAGAATTGAATGTTGTGTGCACTTTTGATCTCATTATTCAAAAAAAGACATAAGCATTAGAGGTGATTCTGAAGTAGTCGACTGTTTTACTACCTGGAATGAGTGGGTTTTCTTCTGAGACAGGTTGGGCAGCTTGGGCTTGTTCCACTGTGGTTTAGAAAAATGAGGATGGACATAAGTGAATTGTACAAGATGCAGAGCTCTGACAAAATGGGTGTGGAAAAGACGTTTCTTGCTGTCAGTCGGTTTAAAACCAAGTGGCACTGTTTTAAAATTAGAGGTCACCTTTTTAGGACACAGATGAGGAAAAGTTAATTTTTCAGAGAGACTTATGCATCCCTACCTCAGAAAGCAGTGGAAGCACATTTTTGATTTTTTTTTCTTAAACAAAGATAGTTTGTTTTCTTTACCTAACAAAAGTCAAAGCTTCTCAGTGTGAACTAGAAAGTGAAATTTGAAAACATGATCTTATTAAATAATGAAACAGGTTCAAAACTTGTTCTACTTCTGTTCCTACTTTATATGATCGTATCCTCCATTGCAGAGAGGTGTGTCATGGGTCATCCTTTTCCACTGTCCTGTCTCTGCTCACTTGTCTACGGGGGTGACATGTGGCGTAATTCCATCCGCACAGTCTCCTCTTCAATCCAGTTATCCACAGCTGTTCAAGAAAATGAAAAGTCTAGCAGAAGTTACAGCAGCTACTTCTTTCATTCTTTGTTAAAGGCACCACCTCCCATTCCTTTAAGTGATGAAATCTGCCTATAGCACACGTGATTTCCCTACTATCCTATACACATGCACCCATTTAATTGGTAAGCCCCTACTCAAGATGTGAGACAATCATTGACAACTCAACTCCAACATATAAATCGTGGACAAGCCTTAAAATGATATGTGTCTCAATTCAGTGTGATCGGGAGATTGTAATGGATGGTCAGTTTTGCCACAACTTGGTCCTTGCTCTTCCTATGCTGGAGTTTGTACAGGATAGCACTGTGGGTGGTTTGCCCAAAGGCAGCTCTAACCCAAGAAAAAAATAACAAAGTGTACTTGCTTTGAGCACATTGACTGATGTTTTTTTTCTCAATGATTTACAGAATCACTGAAAACTAAAGTCCCAAATGGAATATACAGTAATGACTATCACAAAAAGTAATCATTTCATCTGTAACTCTAGGTTCAAATTTCTAATAAAATGCTAATAGATAACTTGACAAATGACAGATCATAGAGCTGAGTCTTGATCCAGCGAACTGCACAGATTTCAAAAACATTAGACTGTATCGAGGTATTTGAGATGTAACTACTTGTTCTTATAATACACATTAATTTAAATTTCAAATTGCAAAATCAATCTCACAATGCATTTTTCTTGTTCACAGTGATGACATTACATCACACTCTCATTACTGAAAGTACTCTTCCTTTGAAAATTGAATAGAGAATGTTCAAAGCAATGTTCCAAACTCTCACTGTGCGTTGTACCTAATTAATGTCAGCACCGCACTGGAACTAAATCAAAAAGGATTTCAGAAAGGCATCAAGTGAAGACTCCTTTCTGCTCTAATTTTCTCTGCTTCTGTTTTCTTGATGAGAGGTTGAATAGTATGTTTTTATTAACAGAATGCATGTAAATGAAGCTGCAGGGGGTCTGAGGTGACCCTCTATTTCAACAGTGCATTTCAAAATTGAGCTCCAGTACAACCAATACGTTCTTTAGAAGTTTTCCATGTTCAGGTTTATTTACCTATTTATAAGAGGCTCCAATTCTGCCTAACATTAGGGTCTGCTGTTTGAGGAAAGCCAGCAGGGCGCATGATAAATGTTCTGAGAAACGATCACTCAACCTGAAACATTAACTCTGGCTCCTCTTCACAGATGCTGCCTGATCTGCTGAGCTTTTGCAGCAATTTCTCTTTCTACACTTGATAACATTGTTTTGTTTAGAGAAGTAATATTTTCAGTGCTATTGTGAAGATGGAGTACAGAGCTAGCAAACGGCAGGCTCTCACCTAGGATGTCCCAGATATCTTTTGGTGAAGTGCACCTGAGAAGGATAACTCCTCATTCTCATTGAAATCCATGTCAATGAACTCTCCACCTGGGGCGTGGAATTCAAAGTCAAAGCTGCCTCAATCACAGAGGAAACACCTTCAAGTAAAGAAAAAGTCTGCCCTTTGAGATTCAGCTCATTTCCAACAGGCTTTCAATAAACATTGGAAAAACAAAATCAGTAATTAGTAAAAAATTGAAATACTGATGGAGCGTATATGAGCATGGATTACTCTGATAAAAAGGATAATAGGCATACAACTTGCTGAGAAATGGTTATCTACTTTCCTGCTTTTTTTAAATCAATGGAATAATGTACTTGAATGTTTGCCACTTTGCACTCAACTTCTGACAATGTTGCAGGTTGGAATTTGATGGTTAAAATATCAATTCAATCTCATTTTAATTTCATAACAATATTGTGTTACAAGCATTAATGTTATGCTGATTCACCTGAGGAAGGGACAACACTCTGTAAGCTTGTGTCTTCAATTAAACCTGCTGAACTATAACCTGGTGTCATGTGATTTTTGATCTTGTCCAACCCAGTCCAACACCAGCACCTTCACATTATGGTTGCACTGATTAGCTTTTAGTCCACAGTTCTCTTTCCAATTCATTTTAATTTGCTGAAATTTGGACGCTCGTCTTTCCAAGTCTGGAATAACTCTATTATTAGATTCCTGGGGAGAATCTGTGGCTCAGACAAGTGTGAATTAAACAGAGCACATACTGATCTTGTCCTATCAATGTTTTCAGTCACTCCATGTACAGGCAATGCACTGCTGTCAGAGATTGCTAGTTATCTAGTTTGAGAGAAAAGCCTTAGCTGGTCTAAACTGTTTTCTGTGTAGCAAACATTATAGAAGATAGTAATCATTTGATGGGCATTGTGACTGTGAAGAAGACAGTGTAATGAGTATAATCATCCAAAATGGTTGGTTACCACTGAACTTGAAATAGTTTGCAAATTTATCTCTGAACTTTGTATAATAATGGTGCATAAAAAGGAAGGAATTAAGAGCTTTTTGAATTATTTCAAACGTAAGAGCGAAGCATTCAATTATCACTGAGAAGCATTGTCACTGTTGTCAAATTTGGATCTAATAAAAGTGACAAGAAAATGGATTTTATTTAGAAGAAGAAACAAAATTGATGATACACAGTAGAAAGTCATTGAATGGCAACCTTATTAGTGTTAGGAAAAGTAATCATAATTCTGTACATTTTAAGGAAGTTATGGATATAGACAAAAGCTACTCCTCAGATGAAATTATTAAATTGGGGAAGACTAATTACAACAGAATTAGAGATGAACTAGAAAAATTACATTGGAAGCAACTGTTTGAGGGGAAATCCAAATTCAACATGTAGAACTTTTTTAAACGCTGATTGACCAACGTGTTTTTATGAAATTAAAAGATAAAGATGACAAGATTTGGGACCCCTGGATCACAAGATTGAAAGATTAGTCAAAAACAAAAAGAAGCAAATGTAAGGTTTTGGAATCTTGAAGAATACGAGGCCCTTGAAGAATACAAAGGAAGAAAGAAAGAACTTAAACAAGGAATTAGGATGGCAAAAAGGGGGTGAAATGTCCTTGACAAGTAGGATTAAGATGAATCCCATGGCACTTTTAACCTGCATTAGGAGCAAGATGGTAGATGGGGAAATTGGTGGATCCACTCAAGTACAAATGAACAAATTTATACATGGATCAGAGGAAGTGGGTGAGATCCTTAACGAGCAATTTGCTTCAGCAATCACTGAATGGAAGGACATGGGTGATGGTAAGATTAAGGAGGGATATGTTGACATTCTAGAGTTTCAATAGTAAAAAGGAGCTGGTGTTGTTAAGTATCCAAGTCCTGATGAAATTTATTCTAGGATATTGACAAAGAGATCACTGTAGTCTTGAGAAAAATCTTTCTCTCCCCTTTAGCCACAGACAAGGTCTCAGAGGACTGGGCAGATGCCAATGCTGTTCCTTTGTTTAAGAAAGACAATAGGGATAAACCTGGTAAGTGTAGGCTGACAAGTTTTTCATAGGTGGGAGGGGAAATATTGGAGAAGATTCTTAGGGAAAGGATTTACTCAAATTTGGAAAAGAATGGACTTACAAAGGATAGTCAGAATGGCTTTGAATGGGACAAGTCTTATCTCACAAATGTGATTTGGGTTTTTGAGGAAGTGGTGAAGGTGATTTATGAGGGTAGGGCAGTGCATGTTGTCTACATTGACTTTATGAAGGCATTTACAAGGTCCTTCATGGCTGGTCCAGATGATTGTGCCACCTGCAGGCAAGGATGAGTTAAGATGGACACAAAACTGCCCTGGCCATAGAGACAGAGGGTAGTTGTGGAAAAGAGCTTTCTCCTGAATGGAGGTCTGTGACTAGTTGTATTCCACAAGTATCAGTGCTGGGATCACTGCTGTTTGTATTCATATAAATGTTTTGGATGAAAATGCAGGTGATCTGATAAGTAAGCCTGCAGATGGCACAAAAATTGGCAGAGTTGTGGATAATGGGGAAGGCTGTGAAAGACATGGCAAGGTTTATATCAGTTGCAAATTTGTGCGGAGAAATGGCAGAGTTTCACCAGACAAGTGTGTGGTGATGCAATTTGGGAGGTCAAGTGCAAAAGAAAAGTGTACAGTAAATTGTTAGACCCTGAGCAGCATGGATACACAGAGAGATTTTGGGGTTCAAGACCAAAGCTGCTTGAAACTGGATAAACAAGTGGATAAGGTGGTAATTAAGGCGTGCCGCTTGCTTACCTTCAATGGTTGTGTCACTGAGTATACAATGCGGCAAGTCACGCTGTGGCTTTATGAAACTTTATTTAGGCCATATTGAGAGAACAGTGCTATTCTGACTGCCAAAGTATAGGAAGGATATGGAGACTCTGGAGAGAATGCAAAAGAGGTTTACCAAGATGTTGCCTGGGTTGCAGTGTTTCAGTTATAAGCAGAGGTTGGATAGATGTGGATTATTTTTACTAGAGCATCAGAGACTGAGGGACAACCTTATAGGAGTAAATATAAAATTATGTGAGGTATGGATGCAGTGGATAGTCGGAGTCTTTTTTTCCCAGATTAGAAATGCCAAATAATTGGGGGTGGTGGGGGGGTGGGGTGGGCGGTGAGGTGGTATAAGTTTAAGATGAGCGGGGCCAAGTTTAAAGGAGATGCGCGCAAAAAGTTTTTGTTTTACATAAAAGGTGGTTGGTGCCTGGGACTTTATGCCAGAGGAGGTGGTAGAAGAATATGCAATAACAATGTTTAACAGGCATTTGGACAGATGCATGAATAGGCAGGGAATAGAGGTATACACAACATTTTGAGGCTGATCGTTATAACTAGAATGAAAACATGATCAGCACAGATATGGTGGGCCGAATGGCCTGTTAGTCTGATGTACTATTTTACTCTGTGTTCTATGTGTAAAAATAGGATGTTGTGGCAAGACAATACATAGTCCAGCCATTTCACTAAGCACTGTTCAAATTCTGTCCCATGCGATTAGGATGTATTTCTCTTTTGATTTGTATTCGTGCAACTGAGGAAGTGCGGGAATGGTGGAGGAGAAAGAGAGAGAGAGAAAGTGAGAGAGAGTGTGTGGATGATAGAACTAATTTTCCTTTGCTTCCCCCAATAACTGATGCAAGTAAAAATGCCTATATCCATGAAGCTCAGATCATATGCATTGACCTACTCAGCAGTGCCCACATCTCAAGAATAAATTTAAAAATATGTAGGTCTTACAAGTTCAAGTCTACTTCTGTAAATATGGAGCAAAATCAAATGCCCCCAGGCTTCAGATGTCTGGAAAAGTAACAATCTCTTCTTATCCATTCCTCTTTGAGGTTAGAAATAGGCCATTCTAGAACTCAGCATGGTATCTGAAAGATAAAGGCACTCCCTTTCTTTCAAAGCCCCATCTTTCCGTTGTACACTCCCTTGGAAGACAGATGCAGGATGTCAGTCCAATTTCTTTAGAGCAACTCTCCAAATGGAGAGACTGTGAGACAAATGGAACAGATAGGCTCTAACCTGCTCTTTCAACTGCTATCACAATGTTCTAGCGATTTATAGGCCTTTTCCTTTTCTCCTGAGCCTCTCAGACATGTCAATCTGGAATAGTGTGCGATGCAGGGAGCTGGTCTTCTTTATTCACCATGTACCATAGCAATTTACATCTGGGCTGAAGAGACCGAGTTAGTGAGGACTTAAAAGGATATGAAACAACCACATAGCTTTGGTGGAAAGAGCAATTTCCAGGGTAACTCTCAATGCAAATTCATTTTGGGGATTATCTGGTTGAACAAGGAAGGAAAGGAACAAATAGAAGCTGTTCCTAGTTTGTGGAGAATGGAATGTTCACATGTATGGCAGAGTGAAGTATAACTATCGAGGAGAATTTTATGACATTTTAAAAGCTAAACTTTCTGGAGTTTATGGCACAAGTTACATACTAAATTAATGCTTAGGCAATGTTATTTTTAGTTTAATTGTAACAATAAAAGTCTTAAAACTGAAATCTTGTTGTATGATCCTGTCAGACATTGGAGATTCAAATGTGGTTTTGGAAGTTATTAGTCTCTACCGGAATCATAACATGGCTAATTACTCATGCCAACATATTAGAATATTTGAATAAATAACATACAGCCAAAGTTGCAAAAATATACAGATAAGCTTGCCATGGTAACACATGATATCACCTCCAAAGACACCAAATTCAATTTGAACACGGATCTAAAACTCAAGTCAAACTCCCATTAAAAAAACTACTGTATTCCATCTTTTCGACAAGTGTGCGAAATGGACCATGAAAGTGACCTTCCACATAATACTGTCCTCATATGCAATCTCACTTTGATCTCTCAGATTTAGCTAGGATCACATGATAACCTCAGTAACATTCCTACTCAAAAGAGAAGAGCTAGCCTGATCAGGAAACTAGAAAACACAAACTATCACCATCAAAGCCAAGGCTTTATACATCAGTAAGTTGCCTGATGTATTCCATGGTCAAGTTTATGAGACCGACGTAGGTACACTTAATTGATGCATGTCCAAATGATAGCAGGATTAGGCTGCAGCACAGCAACCCTCATATAAACCCGACAACTCTTGGCTTCCTTTGCGAAATTACACGACTCCACATCCATTCAACACAATGTCACAATCCTCCAGCAAGTCCAGAGAATTAAGGAAAGTGTGGCTAGAGGTCAGACTGAAATGTGTCTTTTCTGACATGGAGATTTATAATATAATGCATAAGCACATGCTTGTTTTTCATTGAGACACCACCTTTTAACATAAAAACAAAAAATAACATGATTGTCATATCGAACAAGATCAAAGAACAAAGAAAATTACAGCACAGGAGCAGGCTTTTTGGCCCTCCAAGCCTGCGCCGATCAAGATCCTGTCTAAGCCTGTCATCTATTTTCTAAGGGTCTGTATTTCTTTGCTCTCTGCCCTTCAATGTACCTGTCCAGATACATCTTAAAAGACATTATCGTGTCTGCGTCTACCACGTCCGCTGGCAACGTGTTCCAGGCACCCACCACCCAGAACTTCAGTCTGGGATCCAAGCTGTCCAGTACTAACATCAGATGAGATCAAAATATACATAATAACAATGTGGCTTCAAACCTGATCAAGTTTGAAAAGGCAAATGTAGCTCATAAGAAAATTATTCACTGTGCAGTTGCAAATGAGAATTGGACCAATTTTTAGCTGAGACAAAGAAAATTTTCTGTTACAAGAGGCTAGTATTAAATAGCGACCCCCTTGCTCAATGTGGCCTTCTAGATAAAGGCTGATTATTAACGAGATCAAGTAGAAATTTCTAATTTTTTTTCCCTAATTGCCATTGGCTTTTTGGTTTATTTTTGTTCTCACAGGATTTGCACCAGGACGGTGAAGAGTCTTGTGCCAGATGCAAAAGCTATTGGTGATGGGCAGGATGGGCTTGTTGGTATTTATCAGTCTGACACTTCCATAAAAATATTATCCAGGTATATTGGACAAGGAAGCAAACTCTTACATAGCCTAGATAATAAAATGTGAGGCTGGATGAACACAGCAGGCCCAGCAGCATCTCAGGTGCTCCTGAGATGTTGCTGGGCCTGCTGTGTTCATCCAGCCTCACATTTTATTATCTTGGATTCTCCAGCATCTGCAGTTCCCATTATCACTCTTACATAGCCTATACAATTTTGCCTTCTCATTTTCCAGTACTTTGCACCACTTATTTCCAGGCAACAAAATAATTAGCAAGGGAATGCAATTTCATCAAACTGATGGTCTCGAATTGTGCTGAAATATGTTGTGTTCATTATAATGTCTGTCAAAGGTTTTCGTTTCTGCATTAAAGTAGACGGCAGCAATTTTAACTCATTGGCTAAAGCAGTTATTAAATAATTTAATGGAATGAATGAAAATTTTAGCCTGGTGTCAGTGGTAGGAAAGACGCTGGAGTCAATTATAAAAGATGAAATTACGACTCATTTGGATAGCAGTAACAGGTCAGAGTCAGCATGGATTTACAAAGGGGAAATCGTGCTTGACTAATCTTCTGGAATTTTTTGAGCATGTATCGATGAAGATGGATAAGGGAGAACCAGTGGATGTAGTGTACCTGGACTTTCAGAAAGCCTTTGATAAAGTCCCGCATAGGAGATTGGTGAACAAAATTAGGGCACATGGTATTGGGGGCAAAATACTGGCTTGGACTGAAAATTGGCTGGCTGACAGGAAGCAAAGAGTAGTGATAAACGGGTCCCTTTCGGAATGGCAGGCGGTGACCAGTGGGGTACCGCAAGGTTCAATGCTGGGACCGCAGCTGTTTACGATATACACTAATGATATAGATGAAGGCATTAAAAGTAATATTAGTAAATTTGCTGATGACACAAAGCTGGGTGGCAGTGTGAAATTTGAGGAGGATGTTATGAGAATACAGGGTGACTTGGGCAGGCTAGGTGAGTGGACGGATGCATGGCAGATGCAGTTTAATGTGGATAAATGTATGGTTATACACTTTGGTGGCAAGAACAGGAAAGCAGATTACTATCTCAATGGAGTCAAGTTAGGTTAAGGGGAAGTACAACGAGTTCTAGGTGTTCTTGTACATCAGTCAATGAAAGCAAGTATGCAGGTACAGCAGGCAGTGAAGAAAGGTAATAGCGTGCTGACCGTCATAACAAGAGGAATGGAGTATAGGAGCAAAGAGGTCCTTCTGCAGCTGTACAGGGCCCTGGTGAGACCGCACCTAGAGTATTGTGTGCAGTTTTGGTCTCCAAATTTGAGGAAGGGCATTCTTGCTATTGAGGGAGTGCAGCGTAGGTTCACGAGGTCAATTCCCAGAATGGCAGGACTATCACGTGTTGACAGATTGGAGCGACTGGGCTTGTATACAAGATAATAAAATGTGAGGCTGGATGAACACAGCAGGCCAAGCAGCATCTCAGGAGCACAAAAGCTGACGTTTCGGGCCTAGACCCTTCATCAGCTCTCTGATGAAGGGTCTGGGCCCGAAACGTTAGCTTTTGTGCTCCTGATATGCTGCTTGGCCTGCTGTGTTCATCCAGCCTCACATTTTATTATCGTGGAATTCTCCAGCATCTGCAGTTCCCATTATCTCTGGGCTTGTATACACTTGAGTTTAGAAGGATGAGAGGGGATCTGATTGAGACGTATAAGATTATTCAGGGATTGGTCACTCTGGAGGCAGGAAGCATGTTTCCACTGATGGGTGAGTCCAGAACCAGAGGACACAGTTTAAAAATAAGAGGTAGGCCATTTAGAACAGAGTTGAGCAAAAACCTCTTCACCCAGAGAGTGGTGGATATATGGAATGCTCTGCCCCAGAAGGCACTGGAGGCCAATTCTCTGGATACTTTCAAGAAAGAGATGGACAGAGCTCTTAAAGATAGTGGAATCAAGGGTTGTCGGGATAAGGTAGGAACAGGATACTGATTGTGGATGATCAGCTATGAGCATAATGAATTGTGGTGCTGGCTTGAAGGGCCGAATGGTCTACTCCAGCACCTATGGTCTATTGTCTAAAAAAAGCAAAGGAAGTTCAATTATAAAAAAAAACTACTCCTGAATGCTACGTAGAATCAATTGTGAATGAAAATTTAAGGCTGGAAAACAACAGAAAATATTTTAGTGGCTGAACAAGGAATGACTGGATCGATCTCAAGTTTTAACGTTTAGTCTGCTAATCTACTGAGAGTGATAACCTAACATTCCATTGATGGACCTAATCTCCTTAAAAATGTAGAATCCTTAGAATCTTATTTTAGAGTCCAAAACCTAAATCCAACCTAGCAAACAAAAAAGGATCAGTTTGAGCATCTAACTTTTAACTGCAAATTTACAGATATATGAAATGTCTCCAGTCACCAATTTCTGAATGCAAAGAAAATGCTAAACTAGGTGCATATAACAAAACTCAGGAAGAGCTTCAAAAAACCATTTGTGTGCCAATGAGAAATGGGTGAATCACTATAAGTCTATATTATCCAGTAATAAAAATAGTTCATGACACACAAATATTAAACTGTTCTATATGCTTTAATTCACAGAAAAATTATCAAAATCAACGAGCACAGAAATAGTAAAACTGCTACATGGTTTTGTAGATCAGTTTAGTTCTTACACGAGGATGCTTCCAAACATTTTAGAAGCCAATAATTTATTTCTGTGAGAACTCTAAGTGATTAGTTCAATGCTTCAAATGGTAAGTTTATTGGCTTTACATTAGATTCCAACTTCAATACAAGAACAGAGAAAACAAATACCATTTTGTGTTGACATTTCAAATATTATTCACTATCAATTCATTTCAAAATCTAAAGCAAGGAAATATAATCAAATTATTTAAATTAAAATATCAGCAACCATTTGAAAGGAATGAATAACATCCAAACACTTTAACAGACATTAACTTTGAAATAGGCATTTTGATGAACAGTATTCAACACGATGATCAGATGAATTATTGCATCATTTGTTAGAATATGAATCTTGAATAATTTTTGACAATGACTTTTGGTTTCAAAATGCATCAGCCAAAGACTTTGAGATTTTACTTTTGTGAAAATCTGAAACCCGAATTTTAAATTGGAATTGGTTTAGTGTAGGCAGCAGAGGAAATCCTCCAGTGAATCATTAGCTCAAGGCTTGGGTTATTTTAATTGGACTCTCATTACGATTTGTTGCCTGCCCAGGCCAATAGGAATAATGTCAAAGCTATCCTATGGAAAGAGGAATTTGGTTGCGAGTCAGATACTGCAAGAAATTGAGGGAATATTTCCCAGTATGTATTAAATATTGGGAAAGGGAAATGTGGAACTGATGCCACTGGAGAAAGAGAGGCAAGGTTATGGATAGGGAGGGCCAATGATTCCTTTTGAGATCTCATAAGAAGGTTTTCTCAAGAAAAGGGTAAGTATTTGAAATATCTTGGCTTGTGCACACTTTTGATATCACTTTGGCATAGTTTAGTTCTCCCCAAGCGATTGGAAGTTTAAATGTTGGTCTTATCAGCAAGTGACTTTGACACTTCACTGTGGCCCCACGGTTGATCGTCCCCGTTTTGCCAGAATCTCAGCAGCCTAAAACATAATAATGATGTGGAGGTGCTAGTGTCAGACCCGGGTAGACAAGATCAGAAATCACTTAACACCAGATTTTGCTCTGACTCCAGCACTTGCAGTTCTTCATATCTCTGAGGTTACCTTCCAAGGTTTATGTGAAATCACAAGCTTTCAAAGCACTGTTCCTTCGTCAGGTAGAGTGAAGAGAAGCATACAGGCACATAATTTATAGGCAGAAAGATGAAAGCATCATACAAATGGTATGCATAGATTGTTGACAGGCAGAATAATAAGTCTCTACAGGTGATCAAAAGTGTTAGATCGTGTTAGATAAGTGTTCCCAACAGCTGATTAGCAAGTGAAGGTATGACTTATACTCCAATCAATTCAGTCACATAGACAATTACAAAAAAATTACAAATCAGGTGGCGCTGGAGACAAACTAAATAGCTGGAATAACATGATAGGTATAAGAGCCACATGCTGAGGTTCTGACCAAAGTAACAAGTCGTCTAATACTGTACAAATTAATTAAGGTAGAGAGATCATAACAAGTTATCAGGGTGATAGTGTCAGAAACAGAGCAGCAAGGAAGATTTTATGGATACAGAATAGTGTGTGGAGTTACAAGTAGTGCAACATAAATAAAAAGTTACATTTGAGGCCACTTTCATGGTCATGGATCTTGGTTATCAGTCTCTACTCGGCAATTCTGTGTTGTTGTGTATCTCAAAGGCTGTCTTAGAAGACGCTTACCCAAAGATCGGAGGCTGAATGCCCTTGACTGCTGAAGTTTTCCCCAACTAGGAGGGAAGATTCCTGTCTGGTGATTGTTGTTTAGTGTCTATTCATCCATTGCTGTAGCATCTGCATGGTCTCACCTATATACCAAACCTCGGGGCATCCTTTCCTGCAATGTAGGGATAGACAACGTTGGCTGAGTCACATGAGTGTCTGTCGTGCATGTGGTGTGTGGTGTTCCCATGTGAGATCGCAGTGTCCATGTTGCTGGTCTGACATGTCTCGCAGAGGTTGCTGTGGCAGGGTTGTATAGTGTTGTGGTCACTGTTGTCCTGAAGGCTGGGTAGTTTGCTGCAAACAATGGACTATTTAAGGTTTTGAGGTTGTATGAAGGTGAGAAATGGAGGTTTAGGGATGAACTTGGCAAGATGTTCATCGTCATTGATGGTATTTGAAGGCTGCAAAGTACTTAATGTAGTTTCTCCACTCTAGGGTAGTACTGGACAATGAAGGATACTCTATTGATCATGTCCTATGTCTGTTTTCTGAGGAGGTCTTTGCAGTTTTTCACTGTGGCACGTTGGAACTGGAAACCAGTGAGTTGGTCATTATACCCTCGTTCTTATGAGGGCATCTTTCAGCATCTTTAGGTGCCCGTCGCTTTCCTCCTAGTCTGAGCAAATCCTGTGTATGCGCAGGGCATGTCCTTAAGAAATGGCTTCCTTGACATATTTAGGTGGAAGCGAGAGAAGTGCAGCATTGTGAGGTTATCCATGGGCTTGCAGTAGAAACATAAAAGGAGGAGGAGGAGACCAATTGGCTCTTTGAGCCTGCAGAGACAGTGAGGCTCTGAGGTATGTGTGTCCCTGATGGAAATGCATGTGTCCAAGAATAAGATTGATTCTGAAGAGGAGTCCTTGGTAAGTCTGATGGTGAGATGCAACTTGATGATATCATCGTGTTGTCATTCCAGTGATTCGTTGACAATTGCCTTACACCGCCTGACACCTTTGATCACCCGCAGAGACTTATTATTCAGCCTGTCGACACTACACTCCCACCATTTGTACAATCTTTTCATCTTTCTGTCTATAAATTATGTGCCTTTGTGCTTTGTTTTACTTCAACTGATGGAGGAGCAGCGCTCTGAAAGCTTGGGATTTCAAATAAACCCATTGTACTATAACCTGGTATTGTGTGACTTTTGACCTTAAAATATTGTAAGAATAGAATACATATAAGAATAAATCTCTTAGCTTTGCTTTTACTGACCTGCCTTGTTTCTTTCCTAATTAGATATGGCTCAAACCTCTCAACTATGTTACAACCTCACAGTATATCCTTAACTCTTTATGCACTATTTACAGTACTGAAGAGTGCCAAACATGTGAGGGAACACTGGTCGCAATTGGGAGCAATGCTGTGGTGAAACATATGTTGTGCACAAAGGTAGACTATGAAATTTGCAATAAAAAGATAAGAGCCTGTGGTCTACATGTCTGCACTCTGTGGATTAAGATGAGGTTTAAGCATATTGTTGCTGCTCAATTCTACCTTCAGGATGAGGCTCAATGAAAAAGTGTCATTTTATACTTTTTTGACTTCAAACTGACAATAGTGTACTATTCCCTGGGTTATTAAAAGCAGGAAGTTAGAACATGGCATTGTTCAAAGGTATTGCTGTATTAGTTATCAATATGCATATGCATAAATCTTGGGCTCACTGTTTTTCAACTGTGCATTTTGCAAACATAGATCATTAAACCATTAATTAAGTATTTTTTTGTCTAACAAATGAATTTGCATCATATTAAATATTTATAAACTGCTGTGACAAATTAGGAAGCTCAGTTTGCTAAAACAGTATGGAGTAAAGATGTGTGACCTGCATGAATTTTGTTTAAAGCACAAAATCAAAGCATTTGAATGAAAGAACGAAAAGGACAGGTACATTGGTTTTCTTTTAATCAAAGTTTCCCAAGTAATAACGTCCAAAATAAGCAATTTATAGAAAAATAATGACAAGGTATTTCCTGATGTCATAGTTCTTAGTATTTGGGTCACTTTCTGGACTCTGAACAATGGGAAATTGTGAAAATTGTTGGAAATGGGAAAGGGAGAAGGACTCATATCCATATTGTAATTGTAAAGACCACATTTTTCTTTATTTTTTGAACTGTGGACCACCTGGTGGAAAAGCATTGCCTTAAGTCACGGAAACTGGAAGGCTGATGCAGTTTAAAAGCAAGTTGTTGGAACTCATTGGAAGTTGTATTTACACGGTTGCTTTCTCCAAGCAGTGGGGGAAAATGTTGGAGACTCCAGGATCCTGTGAGTGTGGGTTTTAAGGGGCAACTTTGCCCTGTTGATTCAATAGGACCAGTTGCGTGGATCATTAATCATCAGCACAAGAACAACTGTCTGATTGCTCCACAGTGGATGTACAACATGTAAATGAACAGTACTGTGGCAGAAAACTTCCAGACTCTCAAAAACAGAAGCTCCAATCTCTCTTTGCAGAGATATAACAAAGAATTATAAGATAATGCAGTGTTGCCAATTACAATTTGCCAGTACACTGCTGCCTGTAACCAATGTCAGAGGCTAAAACCTTAACTTGCCAACCATCATGTGTCTACAGTCAAGCACTGAGGGAACCTTGAATGAAGAAAATTAGAGATCAGAAGGGCTTGGAAGAATCTAAAGGATATATCATTGATTCCTGTGAATTGGTGCCAATGAACTGTGTTCAGTCTTTTTATTCTACAACCCTAACATGCTATGTGTCTTTTCATCTGTGTCTGTCTGCATGGGTGTTTCCGAGTGTAAGAAGGATTGAAGTGTAGTGTATCTTGAATAAGTATGTTGTTTTCATCGTTTAAAACTGATTTATTTGACATAAAAAGTAATTTCTTGTTAAGTACAACAACATGATTGGTATTTTCTGATAAGCTGAGTTCCTGGGATAGGAAAACTGACAACTTTGATTAATGTGATTAAATCTTTAGTAGGGCTCAAGTATCAGCACACTTTTCCATTTGGGTCGTGACTTAGTCCTAACTTCAAACTTTTTTCCATTCCAGTGTAGCATCTGCCAAGTGCACAATTAACATTAAGAGTGACTCAGTTGCTTGTATGAAGAGAGGCTGTTTCCAATGGCAATTTTTTCTGCCTAATCTTACATACTTGGTTGTATCAATACAAGTGTGATCATTGTGACACATACAGGAACAAATGAAAATAGTGCATGCTGAGACCCCTTCTTTAAGATTTCCTTGCCTGTAATAATGGGCACTGCAGGGAAATGAGGGTCTGAGGCAAGAAGACTCTGTGGACTCTGAAAAATGGTGGGAAAGCGTTGTATATTCTTGTCTGATCCATGCCCAATGAACCTATGGGGGAGAAAGGGAAACTGTGATGAAGGAAATGTGAGCTCAACAGTGCTATTTTAACTAAATGCCACATTTAAAGAGACTCAACTTTGACTGTTGCAAGGACCCTAATCCACACTGTTGAAGTCATGAATTGAAGTTGACATGAGTGTTTTTGAATGGTTTCCAAGAAAAAAGTTCTGCAGAAATTATGTTCATTCAAGGAAAGTAGTCTTGCTGGATGGGCCAGCATTCATTGACCATCACTAACTGCCCTCAAGACGATGGCGTTATACGTTCTTAAATTACTGCAGTTACATTTGATGTAGAAACACATAATGTTTTTAGGGAGGAAGTTCCAGGATTTTGACCCAGCAACACTTAAGGACAGATGATATAGTTCCAAGGCAGGATGGGTGAGTGGCTCAGAGAAGAACTTGCAGATACTGTTCCCACATGCCCTTGGCTTCAAGATCACAGTGGCCATAGGTTTGGATGATACAGTCTTGCAACCTTTGGTGAACTTTTGTGGTGCATGTTGTCAATGGTACACACTGCTGCTACTAAGCCTTACTGGTGGAGTGAGTGGACTTTTGTGGATAAGTTTAAAAAATCTTTGCAAGGCTGATTGATTGACAAGCCACCTATTGAAATTTATACATAAACGGTTACATTTTTAATAGTACAGTTTTAATAGAGCGTTTATTTTTAAAAAGAAACCAACTTGTCTGAATATGTTGTGACACTTCTACAGCAGACCTTGTGACCCAGAGGTGGAACTGTCTCCCTCCAATTTAGTTTAAGTTCTTTGTTATTATATTCAGAACGTTATGCATACATGACTGAGTTGCAAAAGCTATGATCACCTTTGCAATAGATTCTGAGTTCAAGGTTTGAATTGCAACCTAAAGAGGCTGTTAAAAGATAGTTACTTTGATCTAGGGTCTGAATAAATGTATGTTTCCATTATGGTTTAATAAACAGGGAACACATTTTGTGAATAAAACATTTCTCTCCCTGCCCCCTCCCATTTTGGAGATGAGTTCTGTTAACACTTTCTAACTTAGCTAACTGTCCCAGTCACAAACATCCAGTCTAAACTTGTGTGTCAGTTGTGCTTTAATTTGTTTTTTAACTCTGTTTTTATTTCCTTTCCTCCCCTGAAATGGTTATCCATCTCAACTCAACATTTTAAAACCTTCTTGATGGAGTTCAGAAAAACTCTGCAGTACTTTGCACAGCGAGTTTTGAGAAGATTTGCATAATTATATAAATGTTTAAGCCTGAAATTTTTCCCTTTATCACATCCCAACTCTATGGGATTAATGGTGGAAAAGGTAAAGCAATAAGCATCTGGTTCCTGCATTCATACCTCGACCTCAATACATACCACCACTTCCTTACAGGAAATTTACTGACATACTTTCCTTTGTCTCCCACATGGAGAAGGATGGTCGAAATCATTAAAGTGGGAGAGTGTTCTTTTTGAGCAATAGGACCTGTTGTATACCTTATTCACAAATTTGAATGCACCAGCCCAGTGTGAGATCTAAGCAAAAGCACCCCAAAAATAATGCATTTTTGCTCTGACTCTCAAATGATCTCTTCCTTTGGCATATCATGGGCATGTGGCGCTTCTGGAATTCTCTCTTCCCAGCATCAGTGCAATATGTCTGAGTAGAATTTCACAGGGAGAAGATAGATCAATCATGGGTCAACTGTAATGTTGCTTCAGCAACTCCAAAACTGGTTTGAAAGTACTTTTCACTTTGGTCTGATCATTTTTTAAATGAAATGTCAGCAAAAGAGTTTGAAAGGATGCTCTGTGCTCTATTTGGAGATTTATTTTTTTACAGAAGAAGAATTTTGCTCTGAGCAGGCTGGACCAAAGTTAAATATTCAGTCTAGATCTTTAGAACAGAGACTATATGACCAGGCATTAACGGTTTGATGTATTTTTATGAAGCAAAATTATTTATGGAAATATTAATCAGAATCAGAAATGTATTTTACAGTCAATTAATCGAAGTCATATGGAATGCAGCAGTTACAGGGTGGAAAAAGTATCCTTTGTATTATGCATAATGAGATTACAAACTAGTTTTTGTAAATAATGCTGTCATTTCATTAAAGATGGTGCACTGAAGAGAAGTTCGTAGTTATTTATTTCTTAGTTTAAAAAAATCACCATGAGTCAGTATGACGCTGTTGGCAATGGGATGAACAATAATAATTCTTGAACTTTTCCACTGGTTGGTTACAGTGATTGTGGAAAATATTGCTTTTTTTGTTGTAAATGTCAGGCCACCTGAATCTCAAGATTCACAATCAATAACCTGAAATTCTAAACACCTGACCAGGATGTATTTGTCCTGAAGTACACCAATTTGAATGGTAGTCCAGTGGATGGGATGAAGGTTCACAGTATGAATTACGTCAGATCTTGTCAAGTCCTTCTGATCGGGTAAATCATTGCCATCATTTCCACCACTGGTAGAATGGGTGATCAACAAATCAGGACCACATCGTTGCATTTGAACTAAAACAGTGGTTGTAACATTTACTTAGGGTCATATGTTTTTCTGTCAAATTCCTGGAATGATTATGGTAAGTGAAAATGTTGATACTTTGTATGCTGGTGCTTGCCTATTTTCAATGTTGGTTTTACTTTTACAGTATTATAATTAAACATATTTCTATTTCGTATCTATAGTAAGTCACTAATCACAAAATAGATAATGACACAATTCCATAAAAACCACAGTAGCTATTTTTGCAAAATGTAATGCTGATGAGTTATTCTCCTTCATTAAATGCTAAATTAGCCTACAGGATTACCTCCCCCTCTCTCCCTATTTATTCCAGTTCCCTCCCCCAATCCCCCTCTCTGATGAAGGGTCTAGGCCCGAAACGTCAGCTTTTGTGCTCCTGAGATGCTGCTTGGCCTGCTGTGTTCATCCAGCCTCACATTTTATTATCTACAGGATTACAGATTGTTTAAAATTGAAAAAGTGGCTATACATCAGTAGAAGTCACACTACACAATTTCAATAGGCCTTACAGTAACACAAATTCACACTGTCTATCACTGAAGAGATTACAGCAGTTATGATGCAAAATCTTTCATCTGAAGACTCTGCATTAGCTGCCGTGTATTACATTATCACAAAATCCAGGTTTTTTTTATATAGGACTCATAAAAATGAGCGACGTCTATCTTGAGAAATAAAACATTTTGTTTTTGTGTTTCATAACAGCCAAGAGTCAGAGAAACCGTCAAGAAGGGTCAACATTTTATTTTGGTGATGTGACCGACAACAATGTATAGATTTATGTCCACAAGTATAAGAAACATCAGGGTTATTTTACATAGAACTTAGAAGCTTATGGAATGAATTGATTGATTTTTCTCAGATTATCAAAGGGGAGCTGGCAGTTAATAGAACTAGAAAAAATCTATCCATTGCTTGAGAAAACTATGACTGGGGTAGATTGACTGAAAATTTGAGCGAGATATTTCAGAGTGAGTCATAGTCATGCAGCACAGAAACAGACCTTTCAGCCCAACAGGTCCATGCTCATCAAGTTTCCTAAAATAAAACTAATCCCACTTGCCTGTGTTTGGCCCATATCTCATTAATCCTTTCCTATTCATATACCCATCCAAATGCCTGCTAAATGTTGTAATAATATCTGCACCAACCAGTTCTTCAGGCACTTCATTCCACATACAAATCACCCTCTCTGTGAAAAAAAAATTGACCCTCAGGTCCCTTTTAAATCTTTCTGCTCTGGCCTTAAAAATATGCCCCCTAGCTTTAAACTCACCCATTCTAGGGAGAAGACCTTTACTATTCACCTTATCTATGCCCCTCATGCTTTTATAAACCTCAGTAAGGTCACTCCCCAATCTCCTATGCTCCAGTGAAAAAAGTCATAGCATCTCTTTATAACCCAAACCCCTCAGTTTCGGCAACTTCCTTGTAAGTATTTACTGAACCCTATCCTATCCAATTCTTCCTATAGCAGAGTGACCCCACCTGTACACAATACTCCAAAAGTGGCTTCGCCAAAGTTCTGTACAAGGTCAACATAACATCCCAATTCTGAGAAATGAAGGCAAGCATGCTAATGCCTTCTTAAACACCCGGCCTGTGATGTAACCTTCATTGAATTACATACCTGAACACTTTGTGTCCCTATTCAATAACAGTACCCAGGATCCCATCATTAATTCTATAAGTCTTGCCTTTGTTTGTTTGAGCGAAATGCATTTATCCAAATATAGTTCCATCTGCCACTCCTCAACCCATTGGCTGAATTGACTAAGATCCCTTTGTAATTTTCGATAACTTTCTTCACTGTCCACTATACTACCAATTTTGGTGTCATCGGCAAACTCACTAATGAAGCTTTCTAAATTCTCATCCAAATTGTTTACTTAAATGACAAACAAAGGTGGATCTAGCACCAATCACTATGCGACACCACTGGTCACAGGCCTTCAGTCCGAAAAGCAATCCTTCACCATCACCCTCTATCTTCTACCATCAAGGGTCTAGGCCCGAAACGTCAGCTTTTGTGCTCCTGAGATGCTGCTTGGCCTGCTGTGTTCGTCCAGCCTCACATTTTATTATCTTGTATGCAATTGGTAAGCTTTCTTTGAATCCCATGTGATTTAACTTTACTAAATAGTCTACCATGTGGAACCTTATTAAAGGCTTTACTAAACTCCACGTAGACAACATCTATTGATCTATCCTCAATCTTTTTGGTTCATATCTCAAAAACCTGAATCAATTTTTTGAGACATGATTTATAAAGCCACACTGACCATCTCTGATCAGTCCTTGCCTCTCCAAATGCATGTAACTCCTATCTCTCAGAATCTTCTCCAATGACTTATCCACCACTGATATCAGACTCACAGGTGTATAGTTCCCAGATTTCTTTTCACAGCCTTTGTTAAATAAAGGCACAACTTTAGCAGCTAGAGAAACTTGCCACAGAAAGATGTATTAGTAATTTGGAACTCTCGTCCACCAACAATAGTTGATTCTATTTTAAATCTGAGATTGACAAATTGCTAACCAAATGCATTAAAGCATAAGTGAGTTGAGCACCCAGAAACAACTGCATAATCCCCCCGTTAACATTTCAAAAGTACTCCTTGCTAACATATGGGTGATAGTACCCACAATTGGGAGAATTTTCTCATAGATGAGTCAATCAACAGCCTGAGTGGTCATATGCAAGGAATCATACATTACAAAATGTTCCTCACCATCCTTGGATATGTCCTGTCACACCAGCAGGGCAGACCCAGTTTAGGTGGTAGAACAGTGGTACACAGTTGGGAGGGAGTTGCTTGGGAACCCTCAACATTGACTCTAGACCCTATGAGGTCTCCTGACTTCAGGTTGAATATGGGTAAAGCAAACACTTGTTGATCACACTTACCATCCTCCCTCAGCTACTGAATAAATACTCTTCCGTTTTGAAGATTTGGAGGAAGCACTGAAGGTGATAAGGGCACAAAATATACTCTGGATGATAGATTTCATTGTCCATTGCCAGGTGCGGCTTGGCAACAGCAGTACTGATTGAGCTGGTCTGGTCCTAAAGGCTCCTAAACTGCATCTGTGGCAGGTGGTGAAAGAACCAAAAAGAGGGAGAAACAGATAACATAGTGTGGAGCTGGAGGAACACAGTGCCCCCAGGCAACATCAGAGGAGCAAGAAAGCTGACGTTTCGGGTCAGAAGTGAAGAAGGTTCCTGGCCCGAAATATCAGCTTTCCTGTTCCTCTGACATTGCATGGCCTGCTGTGTTTCTCCAGCTCCACACTATGTTATCTCTGACTCCAGCATTAGCAGTTCTTACTATCGAAGAGGAAAAAACACACTTGACTTCATTCTTACCAATCTGCTGGTTGTAAGTGCATCTGCCCATGACAATATTGGTGAGAGTAACCAGTATACAGTCTCTGTGAAGACGAAATTCCATCTTTGCATTGAGAATACCTTTCATTGTGCTGTAGCTCTAGCTCTACATTAAATGTGCGAGAGAGATCCACTGAGGTTTCATTAAATCTGATAGATTTAGAATAGATCTCAAAACCCAGGGCTGGTCATCCATGACAAACCTTATGGCCTGACATATCTTCCAGTCAACAATTACTCCCTATCAAGCCAGGGCATCAACTCTGACTCAAAGAAGAGTGTCGGAAGGCATGACAAGAGCAGCACCAGGCATACATAAAACTGAAGCATCAACTTGGTGAAGCTACCCGGTTGGATTACTTGGACAGCAAACAGCATGAGTAGCAAGTTATGGATAGAGCTAAGCAACGCCGAAAACAATAGATCAAATCGAAGCTCTGCAGCCCTATCTATTCCATTCATGAATGTTGGTAGACAATGAAATGGCTCACTGAAAGAGGAGGCTCCACAAATGTACCCATCCTCAATGATTGATGTACTCAACACATCTATGTAAAAGATAGGACTGAAAGATTCACAGCATTCTTCAGCCAGAAATGTCAGTGGATGATCCATCTTGGCCAACTATAGTGGTTACCAGCATCGCAGATGCCTGTCTTCAGCCAATTCAATTTATGTCACTTGAAATCAGATACTGGATACTACATAGACTATGGGCCCTGACAACATTCTGGCAATAGTATTGAAGATTTGTGCTCCAGAACTTGCCTCTCCCTCAGATATGCTGTTCCAAATAGTTTCCACACTGGAATTTACCCGACAAAGGGCAAAATCGACCAGGTATATCGTGTACACAATAGCGGGACAAATCCAATCCGTCCAATTACTGCCCCATCAGTCCACTCTTGATCAGGAAAATGATGGAATGCATCATCAGTGCTATCAAACATCACTTGCTCAGCAATAACCTGTTCACTAATGCTCAGTTTACTTTCCACCAGGGCCATTCAGTTCCTAGATGTTGATTTGGGTGAACAGAGCAGGCCAAGCAGCATCAGAGGAGCAGGAAGGCTGATGTTTTGGGCCTAGACCCTTCTTCAGGAAATTTTCTTGCTGCTTGGCCTGCTGTGTTTATCCAGTTCTACACCTTGTTATCTCAGATTCTCCAGCATCTGCAGTTCCTGCTATCTCTCTCCTCTCTCAGTTCCTAACCTCATTATGTCTTGATTCAAACGTAGACAAAAGAGCTCAATTCCAGACATGAGGTGAGAGTGAAGGCCCTTGAAATTAAGGTCACATTTGATTGAGTGTGGAATCAAGGAGCCGTAGCCAAACTGGAATCAATGGGTATCATGGAGCAAACCCTCTGCTAGTTGGGGTCATATCTGCCACATAGGAAAATGGTTGTGGTTGCCGGGAGTCAGTCATCTCAGCTTCAGAACATTTCTGCAGGCATCTCTTCGGATAGAGTCCTCGGCCCTACCACCATCACCTGCTTCATCAATGACATTCTCTCCATTATAAGATCAGAACTGGAAATGTTCACCAATGATTGTACAATGTTCAGCACCATTTACAACTCCTCAAATACTGAAACAGCCCATGTTCAAATGCAACAAAATTTTGACAATATCCAGGCTTGGGCTGACAAGTAACATTTGTGTCACACAAATCCTGGATAATGGCCATCTGCAATAAGAGACAGACAATCTAACCACTGCATCAGGACATGAAGTTGAGTTATCAGCACTGAATCCTTCACCAGCAACGTCCTGAGGTTTATATTTGACTGGAAATTCAACTGGATTCACACAATAAACACAATGTCTACAAGAGCAGGTCAGAGGCTAGGAAGATTGTGGTGAGCAACTCATCTCCTGACTCCCCAAAACCTGTCCATCGCCTGCAAAGGCACAGATCAGGAATGTGGTGCAATGCTCCCCACTTTCCAGTCGAACCACACTCAAGGAGCTTGATATCATCCAGGTCATGGCAGCTCAATTGATTGGCACCACAGCCATGAACATCCACTCCGTCCACCACTGACACTCAGAAGCAACAGTTTATACTATCTACAAGATGCAGTGCAGAAATGAAGTAAAGCTCCATAGAAAGCACCTTTGAAACCCATGGCCACATCCACCTTGAAGGAGAAAGTCAGCAGATCCATGGAAACACCACCACCCTCAATTTTCCCTCTAAGTCTCTCTCCATAATGATTTGGAAATACATCACTGTCACTGGGTCAATATCTTGGATTTCCCTCCCTAGGGGTATTGTGAATGTATCTACAGCAATGGGCTGCAGCAGTTCAAGAAGATCGCTCACCACCGCCTTCTCAAGGGCAGTTAGGGACAGGCAATAAATGTTGGCCAGATAGCAACAACCACGTCCATTGAGGGTATAAAAAAGAGTAAAGAATTTATCTGAAATTCGGTCTCAGCATAACTGCAATCTCATTCGATAGCACAATAGGCTCAAGAGGGAGAAAAGATCTACTTTGGTTCATATACTTTTATTATGGTGAGTTAGTCAATTTTCTTTATCAAGACATGCTTTCAACCATTATGTCAGGTATAATAAATATAATAATCAGTTATTCACCCTTCAAATTTCACTTCTGCATCTTGCTAATATTTTGTAAGAACCAGAGAGCAACAAACATATGCTCTTAAATATTTTGATGGTTACTCCTTTATATTCTCTTTTAAATCAGCGGGGGCAGTTAGGTCAGTTTGTTGGGCTGATGGTTTACCATGTGAAGTGATGCCAAAAGCATGGGTTCACCTCAACTGGTTGAGGTTGCAATGAAGGTCCCACTTGTTTAATTTCACCCCATGCCTGAGGTGCGGTGACCCTCAAGTTAAACCTCATGGGAGAGCAGTCCTAAACTCCTCTGGAACAATGGTGGCTTTATCTTTAAATTGATACATGCATTGACCCATAGGACCTCAAAGCATAATCTGGGCTCAGGGGTAAGCAGTGAGTTTGAAGGCTGTATAATCCAACCGTTTTAAAGGGAAAAAATGTTTATTACCGAACTGTGAAAGAGAAGTCCACTAGTAAAACAGACAGCAAGTTGGGACCACTGCAAGCCTGATTCCTTGAGATTATGTGACTTGCTCCTCTCTGTCAAATCATGAAATATTTGTATGCAATGTCCTTACGAAAGCTGTTTACTCTGGTTTTTGGCAGAATAACAATGAGGCCCACCACTGTGTGAAGGCAATTTCTGTGTCATTTTGGGTACTAAATGCCTCGTGCAAATGTCAATGCCAAAACGTTTCAGCAATATGAGCAACATGAATTCACAGATTAATGTTTAAGGGAATAAAACCTGCCTTTGCTTCATTGACAAAATGATACCAAACACCTCCACCTCTTGAAACTAGCTAGTTAGTGGGATTGGGGCTTTTAGTTGACTCCTTTGGCTCGAACAGGAAATATGCAAGCTGATTCACTTCCATCCCTTTAGTGCAGACCTGTGACATTCAGTTGTGCCTTGGTAGAACTGAATGTTCAGTAGTTCAACTTGTACAAAAAAAGTAGAAAACATTTCAGGCATTGCTGCAGCTACAGATGGGATTGTGAAATCTAGAGATGCCATCTGACCCCAACCTGTAGATGCTCAGATGGAGATTTCCCAGCCAGTGAGTAGGAATTAAAAACAAAAAGTTAAAAATCACCTAACGTCTATTTGAATTAATATTTAACTGCATACATAAATATGATGTGCACAGCTAAAATTGTGTTTTGATGCAAAGGTAGATTCAAAGCTCTATTTATTATGTAGAATTTTGCCATATTGTAGGCATGATTGGAAAATTTTAATGTTTCTAATTTTCCAGTCAAAATTTTAAAAGTTTACTGTGATCATTTCAATGTGTTCTTTTTTTAAAATTGTTAGCTGAACAAAGCCTGCAGCATTTTTAAAATACAAAATGATGGTTACACTATTTTCAGTAATTACCCTGCCTCTTCCGATGATATCCATTGCTAATTATATGAAATCAATTAACCATATAGCCATAACAAAACTAAAACCACCGCCACATGTTTATAAAAACAATTTAAAATACAAAATATTAATTGACAGTAATGCCGTGTAAGCCCATTGATTCAAATGATTCCAAAGCATTTATCTATAATCTCTTGCAACCGTAAAGTCAAATCAATGAGTGTAACTATGAAACATAACTTTTACAGATTTTTTAAAATCAGATCTATTTGCAGAAGCAACATCCACTTTATGTGTTTAAAATTTCCAGTATAGCAAATAAATGAAAAGTTATTCACCAGTCATGGAAAATGATTGATAATAAACCTGAAATGAATACGTTACCCCTGTTATTTGTTAACTGGAACACAAACTGTAATGATTCGTTATCACTTAACAAGCTAGAATCAGCTTGACAGCATCCTTCTGCATCACTTTCCAAAATAGCCTTTATATAAACATGCAAACCCATGCTCACCTTTCTGAGGACAAGTTTCATGAGGCTTAGCAATGGATGTGATTCAGCAGTGACATCCGACACTCAGTCTTAACAGATGACAGGACGAAATGTGTTTTGGAGAAACCGTGCTCTCAGCAAAGTAATCACAGCAAAACTGGAAGCTATTTGCTTGGTAGATGCAGCCTGCTTATTCTTCATGGTGCTGCTTTTGCACATCCAGGATACAGCCACCAGAGGTGTGCAATGATCTGTTAACTAGAGAAAGACAGCTGTAGAAAGCCTCCGATAGTCAGTCTTACAATCAGAGTGTGAAGGATATCTCAGGAAGTGATCTGCTGCGACAAAAAAGCATTATTAACAACACCAAGATCATTTCATTTGAAAAAGCAAACAGTGCTTCGGCATAGTTCATTGCATGAGCATTTGTAATAAAGATAAACATTTTAGGAATATTTTAAACAAATAATTTGTAATTATGCGGCATCTTTCACAAGCTTGAGATGTGCCAAAACATTTCACAACTGGGAAGTACTTTTGACATAGAAACAGAAATTGCCAGAAAGGCTCAGCAGGTCTGACAGCATCTGTAGAGAGAAATCAGAGTTAATGTTTCGAGTTGAGTGGCCCTTCCCGAAGAAGGGTCACTGGACCTGAAACTTTAACTCTGATTTCTTTCCACAGATGCTGCCAGACCTGCTGAGCTTTTCCAGCAATGTTATTTTTGTTCATGCTTTGGTACACCTCCATGATAAATAGGACATGAACACAGAATTTCAATTCCAGATGCAGGGACAGATCAGTGTGCCACAAAACCCTAAAGCATGTACTTACTCTGAATTTATTAGTGATTGTTTTGTTGTTAGATGTTAGTTTTGATCGCACACACTCCTCACCCCCAACTAGTGGTGATATCTACTCCACATCTACCCAATCAATTCCCTTCATAGTCTGAAATATGTCCAGTAGAAACACCTCAGCCTTCTCTTTTCAATGAAGAACATTTGTCTGTTCAGTTTTGCTTGCTAAGTATCATTTCTCCTTTCTGCTTTTATTCTTGCAAAATGTTGTTGTTCCTTCTTGAGTGTCTTTATGTATTTTATCATAATATGGCCACTGGAATTAAGCACAATCTAACACAGAATCTAACTCAAGTTTAAAATACTTTCTGATCTTCATCCTCAATCCATTAGACGTGGGCCCCAATGTTTTGTTTGCTGTGTGTATGGTCTTATTAAACTTTTACCATGACTTTTAGTGTTGGCCGAATGTTGCATAGCTTGGCTGTACAGGTATTGATTTGTTTTGATAACAGGGTCAGCAACAAGAAAAGGAAAATTCAACCATAGAAAGTCTTGTCAAATAGTGCATCATTTCAAAAATAAGTGCAAGTGACAAACTTAAGATTCTGTAAACATATATTGCGCCAACTGCAATATTTCAGCAGCAGTAACGCTGTAATATCTCAATTTTACATTTCCTCAGCCTGTGCTGCAGTAAAATTCCAGCCAAGTCTGCTCGTCGGGCTTCCACAAAATGATATTTTGTAATAAATAATAAAATATCAAGAGCATTATATACGTAAAGAACAAATATACACTTCAAAATTGAGCTGAATTATATCAGCAGGTTCAAGGTGTGTTCTACTCTTTTCTGAACAGTACACTTTCTCCATTCTAAGTTGTGCTAATGAAAAAACAAAGACAAATATACACCATACCATCTGTAGTTACTTTGTAGCTGTAGCATGTAAGACTCACTCCCTTTAAACAAACTGTCAATGAAAAGTTCTACATAATGTTAGCATTCTGTTAGGGGCATTGCCCTGTTGCAAATTGAATAAAGTGAGGGAAATCAAACAGTGCTTGGGTAATGCAGTGAACATTCTATTATTCATAATGTACTATGAGCAGAATCACAAAAGATCTGATTGTGAGACTTTATGGCATTGGAAGAAATAGCAATACTGAAAAGTCGAAACTGATTAATATCACTCTAAATTATTTTCCCAATTAATTTACTTGACCACCTTATCTTTCAATTCTTAATTTACTATTTTCTGGGGAGTGGCATTCACAGTTGGCTTGCTGTACTGTTCCTGCTGTTTCACAGTTCAACAGAGCTCTGTGTTTCTGGTTTACATTCAAAATAGATGAAGGAGTAGACCTCTCAGCTCCTTGAGCTTGGTCTGACATTTAATAGGATCATGGTTGATGTGACTATTCCACATTCACATCTACCTCTGAAAACATTTCACTCCTTGCTTATCGAGAATATTTATACAATCAGAGAACCCCTACAGGCCATTTGTCCCATCGGGTCCACACCGACCTTCTGCACAGCATCCCACTCAGGCCCATTACCCTACCCTATCCTTGCTTCTCCCATGGCCAATCCACCATGCCTGCGCATCTCTGGACACAATGGACAGGTTAGCACGGCAAATCCACCCAACCTGCACATCTTTGGGCTGTGGGAGGAATTCGGAGCATCTGGAGGAATCTCATGTTGACACAGGGAGAATGCTATTCCTTATAGTCAAGGATCAATGCAGGAATGCAAGCCCATTTTACGGAACCTTCTGTGATATTCTGCAAAGTTCATTAACACTTTAAAAAAGATCTGAGATGTTCAAGAAATTTTTCATTGTATTTGTAAGAGAATGCAAATGAAGTAAGTTGTGAAGTGGGTAAAATGGAACTGTTTCTGGGGTGATGGGTTTAGAAGGATGGATAGGGTACTAAGATGGCAGAAGGAAGAGTGGGATGCGACCAGGTTAGATTGGAACGGTTTTGGAAAGGTGTCAGAGATATACAAGGTTTAGGGGAGTTGAAGGGTCAAAAGGGCATCAGAAAGTCAGTGTGGTGGAAGCCTGAGAGTTCAGAATGGGAAGAAGGGGTGGGGACAAGGGATTAGTGGAGTCATTAGGATAGAACTCAAAGGGAAGACTTGAATCTTAAAGGGTTCAAGAGATGAAGGTTCTTTCAGGATCAGGCGGTTGCTGGGATGTGGGCAGAGGACTGGGGAGAGGTAGGAGCATAGGAGGATTAGGTGTTTGGGAGATTGAGTGGAATGGAACAGTCAGGAGGGGTTAAGTAGTCATGGTAAGAGAGGAATCAGAGGATCAGGGGGCATGGGTCAGCGGGCTGGAGGTTTAAGGATTTAGTTGGTGTGCTGGTGGGGTGAAGTTACACGACTGAGGATCAGAAGGCTATAAGGTAGGAGCCATGGATCATGGTCAGTTAGATGCGATGGGTTTAGTTGGAAGGTCAGGGATTTGGGATTGTCAGATGGAGTTGGTGGTTGTGAGGGGAAGAACTCAGTTATATCATTATCCAGAAGTTAAAAATGTTTTCTCTTCAACTAATACTTCTGGGATAGCTGTTTGTATAATTGAATTGAAACCTTCCAAAATCTCTGACTCCAATTTAGAGGAGTAGACTTTTCTGAATGCCTCCAGACATCAGGTAATTGACCAAAAATAAAGTGTGAAGCTAGATGAACACAGCAGGCCAAGCAGCATATCAGGAGCACAAAAGCTGACATTTCGGACCTAGACCCTTCATCAGAGGATAATTGACCAAAGTCTGTTTAAACTTAGTGGGAAATTCACAGCTGATAATTACTTTGGGATTTACAGGGATCCCTGCATTTTTCTTTGGGGATATGTCTGCTCTCCCGTTATCAGGAGATCAAATGATTTGGGCCATTGAAATAGACAGTTTCGGAACTCATAATTATCAACAGTTAAAAACCAATACTCTCTTAATTCCAGATAACAAAGTGTGGAGCTGGATGAACACAGCAGGCCAAGCAGCATCTCATCAGAGAGGTCTAGGCCTGAAACGTCAGCTTTTGTGCTCCTGAGATGCTGCTTGGCCTGCTGTGTTCATCCAGCTTCATACTTTGTTATCTTGGATTCTCCAGCATCTGCAGTTCCCATTATCACTCTCTTAATTCCATTTTGTTCCCTTTCCTTTGAAAGTTTTGGTTTTGTGCTTATTTTTGCTTCCCAACAGTAGCACCACTTGTTCTCAGGATACCTTTTGTTTTTTGGTTTCTTTCTGAGTCTCATTTACATTCTCTTTGGCCTTATAAGATTAACTCATCAGTCATTTAGTGCCTCTTGTCTTCCACAGTCCTTCCTTTTATCTCTCTTTCATCACTCTCTTTACTCTAAAACCTTTCTAAACTTTTCTCAGTTCTGGTGAGAGGTCCGGCAACATTAAATTTGTTTCTTTCTCCAGGATTGCTGTCTAGTCTGTTGAACATTTTGAACATTCTGTTTTTATTTCAGATTTTCTGAATCCTGTTTTTCAATTATTTCCCAAGTAAGGTTTTATTTTGTACAATGTTATTGCTTCAACCATAGATTGTTTTCTGACAAGGTTGACTTCGTTCATTTTCTAAAATGCAGGAATATAAAATAAAAGCCTCATTTAAGTGGTTCTTAAAAGTGCAGTAACTATTTGTGAGTAGCTATGGGTTGAAGGCACCATATCTGTTAAAGGATTTATTTTCAAAAAGTCTTCGAAATGCAGTTTCGATTTGAAAACTAAGAAGGCATGAAATATATTGAAAGCATGTGTTAGTGCAAGAAAAGTACTCTTCTCTGGGCTACTTAATGGAAAACCTGAAAAGGATTTATGGCAAAATCTGAATCAAGGAGAAAACTGAAAAGCCACTGAATGATGTAGCATGATTGTGGAAAAGGTATTGATCTCTTTTAGTTTGTGGTATAGATGAGTTGTTTTGGGAAGAAGACAAGTATTTCTGGACAATTATTACTTCTCTTACATTTTAAAACACTCTTCACAGATCATGACCAACTCACTACATTGTAGATTCTTAAGAATCATTTGACGACACTAACTTGCACTCATCTAAAACTCTCTTGTCCTTTGCAACAAATAACATTCATCCACTAATAATGTGTTCACTGACCTGCATTGGCTTCTGGTCCTACAAAACTTTGATTTTTAAATTTTACACTTGGTTGCAAATCCCTCCATGGTATCACCAATCCCTATTTCAGTAATCCCCTTCTGCCCCAAGAACTTCCAAGACATTTGAAGTCCTTGAATTCTCTTGAGCATGCCCAGGATTAATTGTTCGACCATTGGCTGTAGTTTCTTCAACTGTCTAGCCCCTATGCTTTGAAGTGTTCTTTCCTAACCTCTCACACTCCATCTTCCCTTACCTCTTCTCCTTTAAGATACTTCTTAAAATCGACCTCTTTAATCAAGGTTTTGGCCATGTTTTGGGAAGAAGACAAGTATTTCTGGACAATTATTACTTCTCTTACATTTTAAAACACTCTTCACAGATCATGACCAACTCACTACATTGTAGATTCTTAAGAATCTACTGTGGCTTGGTGTTAACTTTCATTTAATGGCACTCCTGTGACATTTTACTTTATTAAAGGTGCTGTATAAATGCATGCTGTTGTTGTATGTGTCAGATAAACATTTATGGACTGAAGCAAGAAGATACAGAAGAAAATTATTTGTTCACAGGCAATACTGCTTCACCGCAAGACAATATCAATATTATTGTCATAAAAAGCATATATACATTGCAATATATATACATATATACTTTACAAACACCTAAAAGAATTGATGCTTTGTCTTCCTTGTGCTGTTAGTGAAGCTTTTTTTGTCTGTCAGGAATATTTATTTGAATTCTCAATGTTTAATAACAGGACATGAATGACATAAAATTAGGATGGTTTGCACTTACTGTTGGGGAGTCACTCGTGCACACAAACCTCCAAAATGGTTTGAAAATGTGGCCCCTGACTTACATAAGTCCAACTTACAAATACTAGTGATTATGAATGAGATCCCACTTTACGATTGCTTTTAAGAATGTTACACACTAACATTTAGTCGTACTAACAAACAAATATTTTCCTCTCTTGTATTGTGTTCTGACTTGCGTACAAATCAACTCATGGATGTACTCAGGAACAGAACTAGTTTGTAACTCAGTGACTGCTTGTACACAGTTTTGGGGTGAATGTTACTCTAGGCACGATTATTAACAGAGGCATTACCAGGGGCAGTAAATGTCTACAGAAGTTTGCAACAAAAGCAGATTGTGATATCCATCGGTGTGCAAGCCATGCAAATCATCCCACCAGTCAAGAGTTCATTGTTCCATTTCATGTCTTTCTTTTGTCAGTGAACCGTAAGACGACCTGTCCCCATCTCTACAATTTAAAGAGATTATAAATTATTTACTTCTTCTGGGTGCTGTTATGTACATTTTTGGTGTTCTCTAAAGTTATTGTAAGTTGCAAAAGTCTTCAGGTAGAGTGGTTGGTGATGACATCAAATCTTTGGCACAATCCAGTTTTTCCTTAATACTGGAGCACTCCTCAATATTTCCTTTGGAAAATAAACACAGGATATGCTAGGGAAGAATAGTCTGCTGAAAAAGGGAGCGGGAGTAAGGCTTTGTTACAAATGCCATGAGCCCAAATTTTCAGTCTCCAGATCGTCAGAGACTGTATGCACGATGGAAAGTGTGTGGCAGAACACTGCCCCACAGGTATGAGTAGAAATTATCAGGGGAGTTTAAACTTGTCACGTGGAATGCTGGACAAATGTCCCTGACTCTGAGATCAGAGCAGAGACTTGGGTTAAGACAATCAAATTATACAATGCACTTAAGACCTGGAAAAGGTTCATATATATCACGATGTAAGCATCAGCCACAAGGATATAAGGAACTGTTCCAAGGAGAAGATAATCAGTGTCTAGTAACTTTTAATGATTCTTCTCAGCAATAACAGTATATAGGTGAAATAGTAAGTGTACTTCCTCTTACATTGAGCCTGATGCCTCCAAAGAAACAGCCATGGATTTTAAATGTAATGTAACTGGCTATTAAGTAATTACTATTCAATAAGATTGTGCCAATCATCTGCTAAAGATGTCATGTTTGCATCCTGCCCCATCAGTAACCCAGAAGGATTGGAAGTAAATATACCTGAGATATCCGTGATCATTTCTGACATAAGATGGTGATGGGCAGTGGCAGTATATCACTAATAAGACTATTTATCGAGATAGTTATCCAGGAAGTGTTGGATAGTTTAATACAGGTACTTCTCACATAAAGTTGTGATTTATTCTTGAGAATCAATCTTTTAAGTATAATAACTTCAAATGTATCATATGTTCTCATTAGAATCCTTTTTAGGTTGAAGAAATACAGTTTACAAGTTGAAATGCTGTAATAACTTGAAAATAAAATAGATATCTGAATAAATCTTGAATATAGCAAGAATACTACAAATGCAAGAATTTACATTTATCAATTTATTTTCATTTATTAATCTGTCAGGTGTGAGGGTGCTTCTGATTTCTGCAATATTTTTACAACTTTTTTTTACCATTTATCGTACCAACTGGAATGGACTGGAAGATGGATTTTTTAAAAATTATTAATTCACTGGATATGGGCATCATTGGCTAGGCCATCATTCCTTGCCTGTCCCTAATAACCCAGAGGGCAGCTAAGCATCAACCACAAAGAAGTGGGTCTGGAGTCATATGTAGGCCAGACCAAGAAAGGATGGCAGATTTCCTTCCCTAGAGGACATTAGTGAACCAGTTGTGTTTCTCCTGACAATCGCAATGGATTCACTCGACTCTTTATTTCCAGGTTTTTTTAACTGATTTCAAATTCCACCAGCTGCAGTGGTTGAATTCAAACCTAGGTCCCCAGAACATTACCTGGGCCTCTGGATTAACAGTCCAATGATAATGCAGCTGGACCATTGCCTTCCCTCGGCTACGGAATGAAGGTTATGTCACCATTCTGTCTCCAAGAAATTCAGCCTTGCATTAATTCACAACTTGTTTAATAGTTTGGGCCTTTTAACAATTTTATTTCTGCCTTACCCATATCAACTCAGAGAAGATGCTGGAGTTGAATTGCAGACTGATTCTCTTTATGCTCCCTTGTAGTCCTTATACTCTAACTGCCTGCGATTGTTCAACTCTTTTTTTGTGTGTGATGTCTAGTGTCTTTAGCTTACACCCTCACCAAATAGGATGTTAGTTCCTCATCTGTTATACTGTGACTTGGATCCCAAACCACAAATGCTTCATGCCATTAAGATAGTTAAATGACACCAGACATGTGGTATCCCACTACAAAGGTACCTGCTTCGCCTTAGTCACTCATATCTGTTCGGGGCTCATTAGTCAGTCAATTGTGCATATGTGATGTCAAATAACATCAGTAAGCATGGAGTCCGGGCTATGTATGTAGACCTGTGGTTTTGTAGTCTTGTAAATAGCTAATGACGTAAATAAATATCAAATTATCTGACTCCACAAAAACGACTTATTGTGGTATGTAAGGAGCAGGCTAATATGTGGAAAATCAGAAACATTGCCCATTGTGCTTTTTAAAAAGCCATTTGTAACTCCCCCAGCCACACCAAGGTTTTTGGTTCTCTTTATTTATTCCTGTTTTTTGAACGATGCCTCCTATTGATTCAAAATATGATGAGGGATAATCTGTGAGCTGAACAAACTATTTGACACTGCCCCTAGGGCTGGGAAACAAGAGTTGTTCCCTTATAATTGGAATAATTTTACCCACGAAGTCCATTTCAAAGGTTCTCCTAAAACTGACCACAGCAATTTCTCCTTTTGTTATGTCACAGGGATTTGTCAAGTGTATTTATTGGCTAGCGAGAAACAAATAAAAACTCAGTTGGGTCTTTATGTCAGTTGACTACAAAGTGTATGGCAAGACAATATGCATGACACAATTTTGCACTAGAAATAAGAACATAGCATTATGATCCCAGTGAAGTGACTACTGCAATAGTCAGATCCTAAAACATCCCCTGTACAGTGCCCATGCAAGAGACTCTTTCTCCAACACTTCGGTAAGTTTATTTTAACTGTGGCTTTAACTCCCAGTCTAGAAACTCTGTTAGCCTTTTTCTGGAGCTTTTATATACCTAAGTTTAAACCTACTCAGCTTCAGATAAACTTTTCAGGGTTTTACCCAAACACTTTTGGTTTAGGACTATCACATATTCCTGACTCTAAGGAAATCCATTATTAACAAATTTAAATATTTTCTCCTGTTCTCAGGAGTACTGTGTTATACATGCATCTTTATTCAAAGACAACTCCAGAAATGCTCAAAATTGGAAGTGAGGTTAAAAAATGCTATATCTCTGTAAACCATGATTGTTTCTTCGAAACTTAAAAAATGACAGTCCAGATTTTTCTTACAGAAGTCTTAAGGCACAATTGGCTATCTTGTTAGGTCATAAACATCACTAATATACAAAAAAAATGAAAAGTGAAAGCCAGGTCTCTCTAATTATTCTTTTTTACTTAAGTCACTATGGCCAGGGAAATATCTACTAGCTAATTATTATATCCTTCTGACACACACACAAAACCAGTAATTCACTACTTCAAAATTCAAAAATGTAAACTTAAACATAAATGATAGTAAAAGCATATTTAAATAACAATTGTCTACATCACAATATACCAAGGAAACAGACACCAGAGAGAAAACAATGAAACACCTGCCCCCACACTTCCCCTCTCACCTCCATCCAATGCCCCAAACAATTCTTCCAGATCCACAGAGATTCACCTGCACTTCATCCAATCTGACCTATTGTACCCATTGCTCCTGACGTGGTCTCCTGTACAGGGGAGACCAAACGCAAACACAGGGACTGGTTCATGGTGCATTTATGCTCTGTACACACCAACCAAACTGACCTTCCAGTTGACATCCATTTTAATTCCCCCATCCCACAACCCTGGAGATATGTCCATCCCTGGCCTCCTCCATGGTAAAAGTGAGACCAAAAGTAAATGGACGAGCAACACCTGATATTTCGCCTTGGGAGCTTACAGCCCAATGGCTTCAATATTGATTTCACTAGCTTCAAAATCCCTCCACCGCTGACCTTTCCTTTCCTCCTCTCTTCCTTGACCTGGCTAACCTGTCCATCTTCCTGCTCATCAATCCACTACACTCTTCCCACTGACCAATCACAATAACCTGCATTCAGCTATCACCATTCCACCTACCCTTCCCCCAGCTCCATTCCTCTCCATCTATTTGCTTCCAGTCTCCCCTTCACCTCCCATTCCATCCTGAAATATTGACTTTCCTGCTCCTCTGATGCTGTCTGACCTGCTATGCTTTTCCAGTTTCACATGTACTAACAACAAAATAACATTAAACAGCACTATGCTGTTTGTAATTAGCATTACAGCTGGGTGATTGACTACACCCCAGCCATATAACTCTTTCCTCTGACCTAAACCAACCATATGACCGTCCCAGCCCCATTAGTCATTTGATCAGCCCTAGCCATTGCGACCACCTGGACTCCCCTCCATTTGATGGCCCTCTGATGTAACCAAGGTACCACCAGATATCTCCTAGCCATCCAGGTTATGGAGACATTTAGCCTGGGCTTGTTAATTTACTTGTGTAGTGCTGCTACCACAGGACCACTTCTTCTTCTACTTTTGAAATCTAAGATTTTGGTGTGAGGCTTATAACAATGTCAGATGCATGAACGTGTAGTAGAGTATGTGAATTTTATTAATGGATTTTGATCTACTATTTGTAACTGCATGATGAAGAGTTGGTTTTTTAAATTGTCAGGGTCCTGCTGCTGTTGAAAGAATATACCTTTTGAAGACAAGTTGATACATTGGCTAGGTGTGGCATCTTAGAAATTCTCGTGATACCATGTCCAGATCCTCTCGAGTTGACTCATTTAATACTTTCTAAATGAGTGTCTGGATGGCCTCCTGTCCAATGTGAACATAGGACAACTTTTCACCTCCATCAGGAAGGCCTCCAGTGTGTCTGAAAACCTTCTGTTGCTCCTGTATTTTATAATTATTTAATACTTTCCAGTTCTGATTCACTTCCTGTATCAGCTCAAGCCACAATAAATTGCTTCTTGAAGAGACGCTGACTGGTTTTAAACAGTGTAGGCGAATAAGAAGACATGCTAGATTCTCACAATATTGTTCCATGCTCGAGCATCGACCAATCAATAGTGTAAATTAGCATTGGCTGGATGCTGAAACTGTTAAAGTGAACAAGCAACATAAAGTTGTGTAACCTGCATTAGCATTGTTTAATTGTACATCATGATATTTGAACATTTTCCTCAATAGCTACTGAATTTATTCAAGAAATTATTTACACTAATATTAGTTTAATAAACTGATACTCAAAATCTTAGAAACTAGATGATAGATAATTTGTACCGTATATTGATAATTGGCTGGGCTGTTACTTGCTGTCACGCTGTTGTTTCTCTGATTGTGCAGCTAAATGACAATTTAATTGTTACTGCAAATATCAGGCACTAAACCGCTATTTTGAAGTTGATGATTTACCACACCCTCCATATCTTCCCTAATTTTCTGGAAGCAATTGGAGGTGAAATCGTATGTTAAATGGGTCAGGTTTTACAGGAGATGGGACCACCATGTGTGAAGTTTGAAGGAGATGTGAGGTCCAGCGAATTGTAAATTTTGTAGACATTGCTTATGAACCCACTAAGTTGAGTAGGATCTTGAGATGCATTTTTTTTCAGGGTCTTAACCCCATCCCCAGTAAACTGGGATTGGAAGGAAGTTCCTATTCCTCCTCATCTGCATTCTGGAGACAACAGTGTATCAGGAGGCAATGATTAATCTGATTACAGCCTAAATTTAAAACTACAGTTAACCGGCTATTTCAAAGCTTCCTAAACTATTAATAATATATTTATCATTTTAAGGGATCTGGAGGTGTTTTATTTTCCCTTGTAAAGAGATAAGATACCTCTTTGGATCAAGTCCAAGGACATCTCTGGTGAAGTAAGGTCGCCTTTAGGATTTTGAAAAGGCATGTTTTTGTGTAACCTCACTGGCACAGGCATAATTGACAAGAAACTGTCAAAAAATTAGATATTTCAGAATGCCTGACCATAAAAAAATTAAAGGATTTATGCAAACTAGCATTTTCACATTGAAGTGCCTATTGTTGTACAGCTTCAAGTGTTAATCAAATAGAAATGTTTGTTGTCATTTATATTAAACACTCAAGTAAAATGTTTCATTTTAGAAAGGGGTTAGTTGAAGTATTAAACTATGCATTCAACAATATATTCAACTTTTAGATCTGTAGCAATGTAGGTAAGCTTTCCTTCAACAGTGGCCTCGTTAGAAGGCCAATTTCTGAATAATGTCTATGTTGTATAATAGTTAAATTAATATGCAGAGAGAAGAGCAGAGAGTGATGATTGGGGAATATGAGTTGTCATGGGGCTATAAAATGATATACAAGTGATTGAGGGCATATGGGGAGATATGGGGATACATAGAATGGCACGGGGATATTCAGGGTCATGGTGACTACAGAGGCATTAAGTGGATAGAGTAGGTGTGATGGATCATGGCAGTAGATACAAGGACATGGAGTGGCATAGAGAATGAGAATGTGAAAGCAGGAGAGACATTTTCTGCTTTAGCCTTTATGCTTAACTCTTGAACACAATGTTGTTGCCAGGAGTTTTACCTTTATCACAGAATTCTGGATCTGAAGCTTATGCATTGGCCAATGATGTCAAGTATAAATCTTGGCCACAAGTGATCTTAGCCATGTCATTGAACATTATAAATTAACCTGAGTAATAACTGTAAAGCAGAAGTAACAGGTGAACTGCAAAGTTTCATGCAAGATTCACAATTTACAGTCACAACCCAAGGCCTCAAAGCCTGTACAAGGTCCAGGAGCTGCTCATCTCACACCTTGAGCTTTTAAATGTGTACAGGTTGGTCACTGCCATGGCGACAGGTCTGGCACACTTAGTACCTGCTCAATTTGCATGTAGAACTGCATTTCATGGCTCACCAACAAGGAAACAGAGTTGACGTACACCTCTCTCCAACAATTAATGCAGAGAAACCCTTCATGGAACTCCCTAAAGCTGGTACTTAGTTGATTTTGGGGAAAATTCAGTCCCACATTGGAAGCAAAATAGAGAGAAAATGCTAACAAATTAACTTCAATTCTGCTTCCCCACAGACTGTAAATGAGAAGTTCATTAGGCTTTCATAGTAATCAACAGGAAAAGGGTTTTTCACATCTATTGTGTTGTAAATCTTATATGACACATTTTATCTGATCATGAGTGGGAAGATGTAAAGACTCTCAAACTGAGTAGTAGTCAGAACGACTTAAAGGTTATCTCATCCAATTTTTAAAAAAATTACCAACTAATGCAGAGTTGCATGATTTTTGTTGTTAGCATTATACTAATGATAAATTAAATTTGTACAAATTTAACCACTCATTGAGCCACAAACCAAGGGCTAATTTGCCCTGCCCTTTTTTGTAGTTTTTGAAAAGAGCATCTAGTTAGTTCCATATTTTCATTTTCTCCAAACCTCTGCAATTTTTTCTCCTTCAAGTTTTGATTCAATTCCCCATTGAAGGCCACAATTCAATCTGTATCCTTCATTCTTTCAGGCAGTGCATTCCAAATTCTAACAAATAATTGCAAAAAAACCTATTTCTTCATATTGTCTGGAGTTTCCTTCTCAGTCACCATAAATTTGTGCCTTTTGATTTTGTACATTTTAGTTTTTGGAAATAGAACAAATAAAGACTAACTGTCAAAACTGTTCATGATTGCAACACCTCTTAAAAATCTCTTCTTCTAAGAACAACACTATGCTTTACCATTCATCATATTACCGTAATCCCTCATTCCAGGAACTATTCTCATAAATCTCATCCGTATTTTCTACAAAACTTTCACATCCTTCCTGCAGTGTGGTTAAATCCCTCCAAAATCTTCAAGTTTGCCTTACCATTCAACACAGCAACTTACAGAGTTACATCAAACCTTGTTTCAAACGTGTGTGTCTTTGATAAGATTGAAAAGGTACATGCGGAAATGAACATCCAGGTTACAAGAGGGTACAATTGTTACAAACCTTGATTATACGAGTGGATTTAGAGACCTACGAGTCACTTTCCACTAAAATGAGGTGTTACGTCTACCTACAAAGAGCAACCAACACTACTGAATCAAAAATATCTCGAACTGACCTGAATGCAAAACAATAAAAAAAACAAAGACACCAGAAATATTATTGATGTTGGAAATAACTGGCACTTGAGAGCAGAATAAGGCAGAAAAATACAAAGAAGGCAAGGGCCTATTATGCAGGCAGGGACAAAGAAAATCCTGAAAGACCAGCAGTAATCTGTGCAAAATCTCTTTCTCAGTTTCATTTTTAATATCAAATGCCCCTTGGGGAAAGTACAGCTCTATACAGCTCCAGTTCAATGGAATGAATGGATGTGAAACCATTCTGTTACTTTCTGATGTTGAAGTCTCTCTGGAATTCATCTACATGCCAGGGTAGTAAACAAAATACCAAATTTCAAAAATGAATAAGCAGGTATCATCTCAGCAGAGTTCAATATTAATATAAGTTATAAGGTGTAATAAACTCAAATAGAAGTAGAAAAAGATTCCAAAGCAACTCAGCTAAAGAAATTCAAGAAGCATATTATTTTGTGAACTCAGTAACAGAACACCACATAATTATTATTTCACTACACTAATGTGTATTTGACTCTCTCAGTATGTGCCTCAGTTTTATTATGATATGTGAAGAATAAACTAATACATAATGATCATGGTTATTTTGCCTAATAGGGAGTATTCCAATTACTTTCTGAAAATCACAATGCAGATTTCCAAAAGCTTATTCCAGGTTTGTTTTTGATTTATTATAAACTCTTTCTTTTGCTTTGGCAAACAATCTAAAGCGCAATTTACTTCAAATTTGATCTTGAATATTCTTAGAACACTTGTGATTTTAAGATTAAACTGAGACTATAGCTTTTTAATTGATGAATTGTAAGCCCCACCTGATTCCAAAAACAAAGCTAAGCATCTATTCTCCCAAAAAGTGATCTCAACATAACTTTGAGTTCAAGCCAGTATAACTCCACCTTATGAGCTAATCCTGCTGTCATGATCAAGTCTTTTGGAATTATGTGAAATTTTTAATTGCATATCCTGCAATTGGATGGGACATAGTTTTGAATTGAATTTTCCTACAATTTAAGAGAATGTAACTCACACAAAAGTTTAGACATTTCTCTCTTGCAAAGGGAAGATTGAATGGAGATATGAGTGAAGTATGTGAAAGGTTCACATAAATTGGATACAAGCCGGTTTTCTGCTACGCTTGAAATACAAGTGCATTTACAAATTAAGGTCAATGAAGGAAGATAGGAAATACAGGACAAATCTCTTCCCTGAAAAGGGTGACAAGTGTGTGGAACTGATTACTGACACAGATGGTGAACAAAGAAGACTTTCAAAAAGACATTAGACAAATAGGATCAGAATTCTTAGGAATTCTAGAGTATTGCTGTGAGTAATTGATTTAGGTGGGTTATCCTGCCATTATCCTATCATTATGTAGCACTTATTGTTCTTCATATTAGGAAGGAACTGCAAGGGATAGAAAGCTCAGTGAGTGTGTATAAGTGTTTGCTCAGAGCTCAGGTATTGCTGGGTAACACCTTAATTCAGGCTACTGGGCAAGAATTTGTGAACATTTCATAGTTATTGGTCTCAGCTTAGTGAGGTTGTCATTGTAATTGGGTAGCACAGTATTATTCTCATGCCCACATAATATAGCATGACTGATTTACCTTACCCTTAGCCTGACCTCAGTCATTGGTAAGAATTTAAGAGTTCATTATCAAGGAAGAGATTCTAGAGTACTTGGAACAGCATGGTAAAATCAGGCTGAAACGACACGCCTTCATCAAAGAGAGGTAATGCCTGACAAATCTGTTAGAATTATTTGAGGAGATAATGAACAAGTTAAACAAAGGAAAGCCAGTGAACACGATCTATTTGGACTTCCAGAAGGTCATTAACAGCCGCACAGAAGACTATTAAATAAGATAAAAGCCCATTGTGTAAAGTGCAAAAGATAAAAGAATGAAACATCCACAACAATCTTTGGCCAGAAGTACCAGTTGGATGACCCATCATAGTCTCCTCCAAAGGTTGCCAGTATCACAAGTCTTCAGTAAATTCAATTCACTCCATGTGATATTGAGAAATAATTAGAAGCACTGACACTGCAAAGGCAATTGTCCCTGACAATATTCCAGAAATAGTACTCAAGACTCATGCTGTAGAACTTGCTGTACTTCAAGCTATGCCGTACAATTATAACACTGGTATCGACTCGACAACGTGGAAATTAGCACAATTATATCCAATACTCAAAAAGCAGGACAAACCAAACTCAGCCAATTACCCATTAGTTAACTCTCAATCATCAGTAAAATGATGGAAGGTTTCATCAGTGGTGCTTATCAAGCTCTAGCTGTGGACTTGAGAAGAAACTGAATAGTTCCTGTGTGTGGTTCTCCTCCCTGTGAGTGCTTGCTGGAAACCCCTGAGCCCTGAGAGGTAAGGGCACATGGAATAAGGTCAAGATCCTTGGACCCCCTTGACTTGCGATTAATGTGGAGCGGTAATGATCATAGCAATGGAGCTCAGGGCTGTACACAATTCCTTCAGACACTGTGTGTACTGGACCTAGTTTTCCATGCCAACTGCCAACTTGTCCATGGAGACAGCCAAATGTGCACATTTCAGAGCCAGCAAGGTACTGATAATGTTGACTGACTCCTCCGTCCTTCAATCCATTTTCCCATTCTGAGGAAGTGTTGCTGATTGCAAAACAGTACCCTTGATTTCTCTCCAAAGTTGCTGCCAGACATGTTAATTTAGTCTAGCAGTTTCGACTTTTGTTTCAGATCTCCAGCATCCGTGGATCTTTGTTTTATTTCAGTTTCCCATCTGTCTGTGACAAAACTGCCTTTGACTACCAGATACCTGGACATCTGCCCTTTAACCAGCTCCAGAGATTTATCAATGATGTGCTCACCAGACGGTACTCCTGAGTCTAATCTGGAAGGAGAATCCACCAAGGTGAAAGTCTCTGAGCTGTTGGAGGGTGCAGGAGAAAACCAAGTTTGTGCATCCTCTGGGTGTTCAATAGTTTCCTCCTTAGAAAAGTACATAGAGTTGATGGTCGCTGTTATTGACCTCTTTGGTACAAATACTCACTGATTGCTGCTGATGTTTGCGTAAGAGAAGAAATGGAATCAGTTGTCCAAGAAGAATAAAAGGTTATGCAGAATTAAGATTGCGTTATCACTGGCGGTTAAGGGACAGCAGTTCAGTGCAATTAAGTTAATTGAATTTTTGAGATTTTCCCATCTCCAATTGAGCAGTCATGCTCTTCTCTGAAAAAATGCAAAATGTTCTCCCCTTGCAGAGTGAAGAGACTGGTGTCCACAATTACCCACTACCACCATCCACCTTTCTCCAGGTCTTTGATAACAAGGTGTAGAGTTGAATGAACACAGCAGGCCAAGCAGGATCAGAGGAGCAGGAAGGGAAATGTTTTGGGTCGAGACCCTTCTTCAGACTCTTTCTGAAGAAGGGTCTCAAACTGAAACGTGAGTCTTCCTGCTCCTCGGATGCTGCTTGGCCTGTTGTGTTCATCCAGCTCTATGCCATGTTATCCCAGATTCTCCAGCATCGGCAGTTCCTACCTTCTCCAGGTCTTTATTGTCTTAGCCCAGTTGAGAGACAGTTTTTCCTGCAACAAGCTAATGGCAGGGGTTGAGTCTGGAAGAACAGTTCCTGTTAATACACAATAAAAAGGGGTGTGAAGTGCCCCCAGGGAGAGAACAGGAAGATTAAAGGGCTGGAATGATTAAGAATTTGTGAGTATGAGGTAGGTGAGATGCATTAAATAGACATATTGGATGCAATAGTGAGCTTTGTAGTCTATGAGCCTTGTTGAGAAGTATGTACACTGGCAAATTGTAACTGAATGGTGGCCCTGCAAATATAAGATTACAGAAGATCATTGCCCTTCTTCCTGCAGTGCTGGAAATCCTGCTTCACTTGGGACACTGCACTGACTGGGATGAGGTTGGTTTGGCAATAGTGTGGCAGTCAGCGGTAAGAAAGACTGACCTTCTCTCCATTACCTTGCCCATTACAACCTCCAGGCCCCTGTCCACAAACTGGGGATTAAGTTTTTCTTTTCCATTTGCCATGAGCCCTGTGATAACAAGAACATAGTGTGAGCAGCAGTTCCTTATTTGCCATGTCCGAATTAGTGTGCAGCTGTGCTTTAAAAAGTTGGTGACAGTGGTAAGCCATGTCCACCAGTCCACCCATGTAAGTCCCTGAGACAGGCAGAGAAGTGCCTGTCTGATTAATTTGTAAGGTAAACACTGGAAGATTGCATGAGAAAAGTCACTCTGGGACAGTGTAGACCAGGGACATTAGTATTAAAAAAAGATAAAAATAGGAAAATTACATCTGATATTTCTGACTTCCATTTTTGCAACATTCGAGCAGCAACACACATGTTCTTCTCCATAGTCAGAGCGATCTGAAGCCATTGTGATGCACCTGTGATCATGTACAATTTATAATTTAATTCTTGAACTAAAAGTTGCTGTTAGAGAGTGAAAAAACAGGGAATGAATGTTGTTAGAGAACTTTTATACTTTAAAAAATAAAATAATGTCCATTTATTTAATCTTTTAAACTGTATCCAAAGACCAAAGGGCACACTTTCTCTCGCAAAATGATCAGGTGGGATCTTAAAAGTTAAAGAAAATCTCAAGCCCAAAAGAGATCTAAGATATCAAGATGTAGAACTGGATGAACACAACAAGGCAAGCTGCATCATAGGAGCAGGAAAGCTGACATTTCGGGCCTAGACCCTTCTTCACAAAAATGGGGCTAGGCCCAAAACATCTACACCTTAATATCACAGATTCTCCAGCATCTGCAGCTCTTTCTATCCCCAAAAGAAGTATGTCTTGAACACCAACATGTGGTATTAAAAATGTCGGGATAGGTGTGGACATCTGACTAGCTCTAAGGAAGTCAAAGCTTCATTTAGCTGTCTTAATGAGACTGCATCTTTGTATGATTTGTTTTCTCTCTGTCTGTTTGTGGTCTCACCCAAATAACTGGAGTTTCCCAGATCTCAGGAAGCCTGGTATCTCAGGTGATCTAAGCACTATTGAACCCAGCAGATATGTGCCTTCATGTGCCTTTCCAGCAACTACAGGGGTTAAAAATGAGTGGGCTTTTGCACATCAATGAACAGCCCAAACAAAACTGATTAACCTAGTGATTATCACGATCAAATTAAGTTGTCAATGCCACACCAAGACAGATTATTTATCCCGAACTATTGTGTCATGAAAGGTCTATGGTTTATCTGTATTTAAATATTATTTATCTTAGAGTTTGGAACTTGTACTAGTGGCATGTGAGTTTTACGTCTCTGTGTATGAGAGAGATTAGTAATAACTTGCCAGTATTTCTGGTGCCATGTTTTATCTTAAAAGCCAGTATGTGAGAGAGTGGGAGCTTTGGAAGTGATAGTGGGAATTGGAAATGGGAGAATTTTAACAGCAAACAGAATAAATATTGAAGAACATTGGCTTTTGTTTTAACAAGAAAGCCAGGACTTAAATTGTTTTCCTTAAGGGAAAACTCAGCAATTGGAAGGTTTTGATTTTCAGAAGTCTTGGTTGGAGTTTGGTATAACAAAAAAATTTCCTCGTCAAGAAAGTGATTATTCAAAATTATTGCTTACCTCAGTGTAAGGAGTTGAGTTTGAAAGTTCCGGAGCAATGACATTCATTAGAACCCTGAGTTAGTCAAAGCTGAGAAAGTGGAAAACTTGGTTATATGATTAATCAATGCAGAGACATCAAACTCTCAAGATTGGGAATTGAAAAAAAAAAGTTAAATTAAGCATAACAGTATGATAGATAAAGGTAATTCTCTCTGTTTGTGTACTCAGCAGTGATGGTGTTTGCTATAAATGTGATCATATTTTAACTGTTATTCAAAATGTGTCAGCGAGTTTTGAGAAGATTTGTAGCTCAAGTTGAAGTTCTGGATGTGAGTTTGCTCGCTGAGCTGGAAGGTTAGTTTCCAGCCGTTTCGTCACCATTCTAGGTAACATCATCAGTGAGCCTCCGACGAAGCACCAGTGTTATGTCCCGCTTTCTATTTATCTGTTTAGGCTGATGAAAATAGGTGGAGAGGAGACAGACAGGTCAAGGGGGCAGAATGAGGTTAGTAAGTAGGAGTTGGGAATGGGGCTTGAGGTGGTAGGAATGGTTAGGGAGGAGGGGACGAGCTGGGCTGATTTTGGAATGCTGTCAGGGGAGGGGAGATTTTGAAGCTTGTGAAGCCCACATTGATACCATTGGGCTGTAGTGTTCCCAAGCGAAATATGACATGTTGTTCCTGCAGTTTTCGGGTGGCGTAATTGTGGCACTGCAGGAGGCCCAGGATGGACATGTCGTCCAAGGAGTGGGAGGGGGTGTTGAAATGGTTTACGACTGAGAGGTGTAGTTGCTTGTTGCGAGCTGAGCGTAGGTGTTCCACAAGCGGAGACTTGGGGGCAGCTTTGCAGAACACCTATGCTCAGTTCGCAACAAATGACTACAGCTCCCAGCCGCAAACCGTTTCAACTCCCCCTCCCACTCCTTGGATGTCATGTCCATCCTGGGCCTCCTGTATTGCCACAATGATGCCACCCGTAAGATGCAGGAACAGCATCTTGTATTTCGCTTGGGAACTCTGCAGCCCAAGGGCATCAATGTGGACTTCACAAGTTTCAAAATCTCCCCTTCCCCGACTGCATTCCAAAACCAGCCTGGCTTGTCCCCGCCTCCCTAACCTGTTCTTCCTCCCACCTATCCCCGCCTCTCACCTCAAGCCCCACCCCCATCTCCTACTTACTAACCTCATTCTGCCCCCTTGACCTGTCTGCCTCCACTCCACCTATTTTCTCCTCTATCCATCTTCTATCTGCCTCCCCTCTCTCCCTATTTATTTTAGAATCCCCTTTCCTCCCCCATTTCTGAAGAAGGATCTCGACCCGAAACGTCAGCTTTCCTGTTCCTCTGATGCTGCTTGACCTGTTGTGTTCATTCAGGTCTACACTGTGTTATATTAACATAATGAAATCTCTCTGGACTGTCTCCAGTGCCAGAATGTCTTACCATAAATAAGGAGCCCAAAACTTTTTATAATATTCCATTTGTGGTTTTGTCTTGCATAGATTTAGGAAGAGCTCATTACTTTCATAGTTCATTCCATTTGAAATCAAAGCCAAATTCCAATTTGCCCTCCTTATTACCCTCTGAAATTGGATAGTTACCTTTTGCGATTTATGTATAAGGAATCACAAATCCCTCTGGACTGTAAGTTTCTGCAATCTTTCTACACTTAAATAATATTCAGCCCCTCGATTCTTCCTAACAACATGGAAAACCTCACATTTTCCCAAATTATACCCGTTTGCGAGGTTTTTGCCCAGCAGCCATTGCTTTCGTTGCCACATATTTTTATATCATCTGCAAACTTAGCTATAGTGCATTCACTTCCATCATCTAAGTCATTACTACATGTTGTAAATAAATTATTGGTCATATAATGCCTAAAATGAGTAATTTCCTTCAATGGCAGCTCATAAACCAGATAGGAGTGTACATTCTTGAATCTGAGACTAATTTTTGTGCCCTACTGCACTTTGTCACATCTATGTCCTTTTGATAAGTGTTGTTTGATGGATTGTGTGATCAAGTTAAGCCTTCAGTTCTGAGGCCAAATTGAAATGGTGGCTAAAGTATTAATGACGAGAATGCACAAAATGTAATTTTCAACAGTATGCTTTTGTAATGAGTTAGATGATGATTTGAGTGTTGGACACCCTTTTTTTAAACCTGACCGATCCCATATATTCCCGTGGCCTTGTGGCTTCTTTCCTTCAAGTGCCTATCCAAATTCCTTTTGAAATCATTATCCATGCCTCCACCCTCATAGGCAGAAATATTCTAAAGTGTGGTGTAATCTAATAGTGGTCTAATCAGAGCTTTATAAAGTTTGATTGTAATCTCTTTGCTTTTGTACTCAATATTAAATTCATGATGATTCACTACATGTTCTCTCTCTATATCCTAGCACCTTCAAAAATCTAAGCACCTGATCTCTTAAGTCCTTCCGACTGTGTGTTCATTTCTCTTAATGGTCTGGCATTGGTCATTGTGAACACCAACATTAATTTGCCAAATTATCAGGATATTTCAGAAGAAAATTGAGAGTTTCGAATAGATTCCATTATGACGGGAATGCGAGCCTGTGATTGTCGTACACTACAATTATATTCAGACATGGAGCATGACTGATTGTGCAGTGATTCAGCATAGCTGAACTGGTGAACTAGGAAGAAGTGAACATCGATATCTTAAAGTTTAGATAGTGTCAGGAAACAAGAAAATTCTGAGTGGAACGTGCAGATTATCCATTTCAGCAGTAACAATAGTACTGACGAAGAAGATTTATTTGGAGTACTGTGTCTAAATTTGTTCTTTCCATTTCAGGAGGAATGTTGTCATGTGGATTTTGATCTTCCTGCCCTTTTGTAAATCCCATGTGGATTGCCTGCCAATTATTTCATTAATTTCTCCAGCTTTATCCTCCCTACGCACCAAGTGGTAACTCTTAACAAGGTGCATTGAGGAGAGCAAGGCTGATCCCCAGACATTGAGTAATGAACTATGAGCCTGATATCTTGAGAGCGCAAGCTGATGGAGCAGAGACTGAAAAGGGCAACTGGTTTAGTTGCTAAATTCTTGTATATTTGGCCAACCAAAAAAAAAGTATGTTTGAGGTGACTAAGATAGGTCAAATCAGGGCTGTCCATGAAAACTAAGAGAACATGGAATGAAGTTAAATTTCTGGAAATCTTGCATTTTTCAAAACTGTGATTACCTTGCTTACAAAATCCAAAGGATATTCTAGAGTATGTTTGTGTATGAAACTTATTGGACCTTGCCATGAGTGGCTAGAGAAATGTTTAAGAAGCTCGGATTAGCTGTGGATCCCTATTTATTTCGCCTCTTCTTAGATGAGGGGCATGGATAAGGTGAATAGCCATTTTTTTTTATCCAGGGTAGGAGAGTCCACAGCTGGTGGGTAGAGGTTTAAGGTGAGGGGGCAAGATTTAAAAGGACCAAGGGGGCAACTTTTTTCACACAGAGTGGTGCATGTATTGAGTGAGCTGCCAGAGGTAGTGGTAGAGGCTGGTACAATTATAACATTTTAAAATGTATCTGGGTGGGTATATAAATAGGAAGGCTTTAGAGGGACATGGCCAATTGCTGGCAAATGTGACTAGATTTATTCAGGGTACCTGGTCGGCATGGACAAGTTGGAACAAAGGGTCTGTTTCCATGCTGTACTCTATGACTCAAAAACTAGTCACTGTGACACTCCACTGACAATGCCCTACTTATCTCAACTTTCTGTCTTCTCTTAGCTAGTACATTCACAAGTTTAGAGATTTGACTGTCTCCAACACCATGGGGTCTTATGAAGTAGCGTAATACGTGGTACTTCATCAAATTTCTTCTGAGGCTCCAAATATATTACATCCACTGGTTCCCCTTTATCTATCCTGCTTGTTAAATTCTCAAATAATTCTCGTAAATTTTTCAGGCATGATTTTCCTTTCTTGAAGAGATGCTGACTCTGCTTGATCCTATTATACATTTCTAAATGTTCGTCTATTAGAGCTTTTATATTAGATTTTAATGCTCTCCCAACAACTAACTGGCATATAGCTACCTGTTGGTTTTTCCATCTTTTAAATAATTTGGCCATTTTTCAATCATCTGGGATTTTTCCAGAATATAAGCATCCTTGGAAGATAACTACCATTATCCACCACCTCTCTAGCTACTTTTTTTTAATGATAGGTTCTGAGGGATGCACCCTGTGTTAAGCAGTATTGTGAGTTAGCCCAGGATTGACACTCATGATGTGGCAAGGCTAGTTCTTTGCTGATTCCAACACAAATGGTGAAATGGTGAAAGTAATTCGTACATGTTGAGGTATGTTGAAGAACAATAGCTAATGCGGAGGCCAGAGAAAACACCAGAAAGCTGCAGACACTAGCTATCCTCTGAGGATTTCAAGTTGGGAATTGACCTAGTTTCTTACCCGTAACTGAGAGAGCAGCAGCGTCTAAATAAATGAGCTGAGATTAGCTAGAAATGAGGTGTTCATGCCATATAGGATATATGCTCCTCACCACTTGTTTGGAAGATTCTTATTTAGCCATTGAAACCTTAAAGAGAAAAATAAAAATGCTATTTGTCTCTATGCTGAGATTCTGCTTTTCTCATTCTTGATGCATTCTGCAAAATTTTCTTGTCTTTCAAATGTTGCATAAACGCTGCTGTGCATTTACTTTTTTTCCCCACTAAGAATCCCTTTAGATTTCAGTTAATTATTTTGTAGCAGCCCTTATGGCCACACATATGTAAATGTTTGAAACGTGTACCTGAGGAAATGCAGCCTGAACTCAGAAATTGACAGCTCTCTTTCCCTAAATTTCATCTTCTTGTTTTGTTTTATCTTAGAAATGAATTTTGTTTTCCCTACATTTCTTTCACATTAACAAGGACAATTTTCAACTTTTCCTCTAAAGTTGAACATACTTTGTCAAATGAACATTGTCTCAAAGAGGACAATTATCCACATAACATTCTACAGGCAACTTTTCTCAGATTATCCTGTGTACTAGTTTCCCTTTACAATATCATAGAAATCCACAGCCCACTTCCACTGCTCCATGCCTATTGTTTCCAGCAGAGCTAATATTTAATTAGCTATGATGTTTTTAATTAACTCTTTCTCCTCGGCTTTCCAGGCTGATGGGCAACATTTATTATACATTCCTACCAAGAATACGATAAAACTTCACAGTATGAGAAAATCTATTTGGCAAGGCTGGCATGAACAGAATTGCTAAAATAAAAAACTAACATCTTTTAAATTATCCAAGGCAGGAAACTTGTATGCATTTTTCTTTGGCTTTAATTAATGCTTTATATGGTCTCAGAACCTTTTCAACTCTAACATGTTTTGACATGGTATCCTGTTCCAATGGGGTCATAACGGGCTCAGAGTCTATTCTGCACATATAATGTGCTCAACTGAGTGTACAAACGTCTCATCTGATTTGTTCGATTCATTTATTGTCACATGCATTTTGTTACAAAATGCAGAAAAATGTGTCGTGTAATGTCCACATTCTCTGGCGCCACCTTAAAACACAGAAAATGAACCAGAAAATTGAATGCAAAGGCAGAAAAGTAAACAAATAAAGAAGTGTTTCACTTTACAGTTCTTCTTGTCAAGTGCTCTGCCATGGGTCATGGGCCTGATAGCCAGGCATGAGTCCCCTTCACAGCAGTGTCACTACTAGAAAGAAAGTTGCCACTCTCCAGAACCACCTCACCTCCATTGATGCCCTGGTCACTCTGAGTCCTCAACGGACCTCACCAATGCAGACGCCACCGATGCTGCCCGCAACCCAAACTTGACTTTGACTGCGCCATGAGTCTACTTCGGACCCAACTCTCTGATGCAGCCACTGCTGAAGAAGTTGGGGCATGTGCTGGGCCCAAACCCACCTCTGCTGCTGCCTCCATTACTCAGCGCTGAAAGCATGCGCTGCCAGGAGCACAAACTCTCCTCCACCACAATAGCCACAAGCCAGTGTTAGGATTGCCTCATGGATGCAGAAACTGCCGGGAACCCAAACTGACCTCTGACACTGCCGACACAGGTTCGCGCCCCTGGACCTGCTCTATTCAACATTGGGCCCATTCAAGCCTGTGCTAGGCTCATTCACTGCTGTCAATGCCGTTGATGCGACCAAGCTTTTCAACAAGAGGTAATTGAAGTAAAAGAGTAAAAAAAACACGAGGAAAGGGGGGAAAAAAGCAAAAAGTAAAACAAATGGATTGGAAGAGCTTTGGCTCAAAAGCCCTACTCTACCACCACATTACCAGAAATACTTGACTGGTCTGTTTCTACCTTGGATACTGGATCCTCTTTCTATAAGGTTTTGGCCTATTTGTTGGAATGTGATTGACTAGCTTGCAGTCGGACTACTGACCCAAAGTGACTCCTAACCTGTTGTGCTTGATATTTAATCCCATATATTTAAAAGGCCTAAATCTTGACTGACAATCTTAAAACTTTTTTGTTACTTTATCTATCACATGAATTCAACAGAAACTCCCCAGAGAAAATCCCTTATGTGCATCATTAAAAGACATGTCAGTTTTCTCTCTGTGATACCAGTCACACATTGCTGGATCTGTTTTAATTTAAATGCAACCTACTTCCAGCAAGATAATAAAGTGTGAAGCTGGATGAACACAGCAGGCCAAGCAACATCTCAGGAGCACAAAAGCTGATGTTTCGTGCTCCTTTTGTGCTCCTGAGATGCTGCTTGGCCTGCTGTGTTCATCCAGCTTCACACTTTTTTATCTTGGATTCTCCAGCATCTGCAGTTCCCATTATCTCTCTACTTCCAGCAAGACTGCCTGAGCTGTGAAGTGCCATAACCTCCCACCACTCAATCTATAAATTCATTTGTTAAATTGCAATAACTTTCCTTCTACATCACCTGCATGGTTTGCTGGTTTCAAAACTACTTCTCTGAAAAAAAAGAGCCATGGATGCTGCAAAACAGGAACAAAAACAAACTTGCTGGATAAACTTAGCAGGTCTGGCAGCATCTATGAAGGAGAAATCCCTCGGGTCCGGTGACCCTTCCTCAGAACCTTCATCTGAGGAAGGGCCACTGGATCCGAAACATTAACCCTGTTTCCTCCTTCACAGATGCTGCCAGACCTGCTGATCTTTACCAGCAAGCTTGTTTCTGTACTTCTCTTTAAAACTATTCTCATAAACATTTCTCCCTGCAAAACTGCAGCTTTTACATCATATGATTTACATTCTCAAGGCAGTGATCTTCATAATGCCCAGGAGATATGCAAGATCATTTTTTTTAAGCATTAGGGAATGCACTTCTATATATCCCATCAGGAAACATTTTTTTCTGTGCGTATTCATCTGTTCTTTATGTGATGTTTCAGTGTACACCATAAATTGTTTCCAGCTCTCCAACTCTCTCTGTTTTGGTGGCATATTTCAACTAACCTTCCAATTTGTTCATGGCTACTAAAACTTTTCAAAGTTTCCACACTGTAGTCAGAAAAATAAACAGAAAATAAATTTAAAAACATAGGGGTGGCATGGTGACCCGGCAGTTAGTACTACTGCCTCACAGTGCCAGGGACCTAGGTTCAATTCCAGCCTCGGGTGACTGTCTGTGCAGACTTTGCATGTTCTCCTTGTGTCTGTGTGGGTTTCCATCGGGTGCTCACGTTTCCTCCGACATTCCAAAGATGCGCAAGTTAGTATATTACCCCGTGATGTGCAGGCTAAGTGGATGATGGTAATAAATATGGGGTTATGGGGATAGTGTGAGCTTTGGTTCTGGGTCGGATGCTGTTTGGATGGGTATTGCAGGCTTGATTGGTCAAATGGCCTCTTTCTGCACTGTAAAGATACTGCGATTCTATAAGGTCTCCCACTGGCTGTGGTATTTCTAGTCTGTTCCGCAGCACTTGTACTTGTCAAACTATGGCCTCAACGCACCATTTTACGTCATTCTGAATTATTATGATTAGAATTTGCTTTTAAGTTTGCAATGTTTTCCTAGGGACACAGTTATATTCAAGTCCATTTTCAGATCTTGTACTGTTTTCTGGTCTTTCATATATTTATCTCATTCAGGCATTGTTTGTATTTATCATTGGCATTCCTTGCTCTCTGTATAGTTATGGCATTCCTCAATTCAGTGCCCTTTTCAAACACATGTTACTGTGATGCTACCATCAGTTATTATTTCTGAGACAAATAGCCTTGTCTAGCTTCTCAGCATCATTTTGTTCACACTCAGTCAGTCCTCATCTGCCATAATCTTGTTTTCATAATTGTCCAATGTCTGTGTATTTGAAGTGCATACAGCCTCATCATTGATTCAGATTCTGTAAATCTGTAATCATTATCAATTAATGGAACGAGGAACGCACCCAAACGAGTTTGATGCCATGCGGTAAAATTACTGCTTTTTTCATCATGACCTTACCCTGACCTTTCCACCGTTTCTACCCTTTCTCACTTGTAATTTACCATGTCCCCGGAATAAAATTTATTTCTGGTGATCTTATACAATACTGTAAGGCTCACTGAATTTTCTCTGAAACCTCAAACATAACGAATGTTCTTCTTTCTGGATACAGGACATCCAATTGCTCAGGAAAATGAGTTTATTGCAGATCCTACCAAAGTTGACAGCCATCACTAATTGGTAAAGGAATTTTTGGAATTTCTGCTCCCCAGAATCAATGGACATGGACTATGATTTCCAAACATTTAAAGTGGATTATTTGCATGGACAGCCCTGCCTGAGCAGATGTTAGTTTACTGTTTGACAGGCCCACGAATATTTAATGATGCATCTTACCTATTATTGTGCAATTTCTTCCGTGCAGTGCGAATTCTCTGCTGCTGTCTTCTGTACCAAAATCTTTATATTTTTATACATATCTCTAAATTCATCACTGGGAAACTATCTCACATTGTCAGTTAGGAGTTTAGATGATGACCCCTTTCTGGTCTCTATCCAATTCTCAATTAGAATTAGAATAAGAATTACTGCGACCTCATTGGTACAAAGGTACCTCGGCACAGATTCTTAAATGCAAATTCTTAGGAAAGAAATGTAAAAAAAATACATAAAATTTACAGCATTACAAGTCACGGTTTTTTTTAAAATTAAGAAATAAAAAGTTCAGAATAACAGTCTTTCCAACCCAGCCCATGCTAGCCTTCACCTTGAGCCTCTCAAGGCCAGGAAGCCACTCTGGAAATCATCCTGGGGCCAAACATCTGTGTCAAGACCACAAATACTCTTTTCCCTTCATTATGTATTGCAGCAGTCTGATTAAATCTGGAGCCTAATCTACAAAGAGCAACAATATCATTTCTTCTTACCATCAAGCCTATTGTTAAGGCATGATAGCATCCTCATTTTCTTTTACATATATCACATGTTTTGCTGATTTCTTCCTAAATGTTATTAATCTCATCAACCATTATGCCTAAATCACTTGGTATGAATTTTAAACAGTAGAATGAATGGACAATCTGCCAATGCAGTTAAGATGATTAGATCTTTTCTCCCCATTGGGATGTGCCGTGCTTCTTTCGCATCTGGCTACAGAGACACGTCAGAGATGTGCCCATCAGTTGATGTTTCTGAGTCTGATCTGGACAGAGTACCCATTGAGTTGAATGTCTCTGACCTGGTAGAGCACGTAGGTGAAAGTTTCGCTGGTGCATCCTCTAAGGGTGAACAGCTTCTAGTTAGAGGTGCAAGTGGAATGTGGTTCTTTGGAGAGAAAGTTTGGGGGTGCCATTGGTGCTGGCATAAGTCAAAATGGGGACTGAGTTGTGTCAATTAAATCAAACCTTCTCCACATTGAGAATGAATTGTTGGTGAAGTGTAGCACAGCATAATGAAACGCACTGGATTAGTTGACTGTGAAGGTCTCCACATCCCTATATAAATGGCTGTGCTCTTTGTTGGCTAAATCCAAAGGTTTTTGTATGGTATCAGAAGCCTTACATCCAATATCCCCCTGGCAGTAATATAAAACAAAAATCCTGAGGATCCCGGAGACCTGAAACAAACAGGGAGAATGCTGAGAAACACAACAGGTCTGGCAGCACCTGTGGAGAGAATAATACGGTGAATGTTTCGAGTCCAGTAACCCCTTGAGTTGTTCAACTTTGAGATTCACCCCGGAGACTTTGCACCTAATTTCCAGTTTCCTAGACTGACACATCATTGTTAAGGTGACACCATCCAGCTGAGATATAAAGACAAGGAACCTCTGTCCTATCAGGTAAAAGATCCTATTACACTACTTGGAAAATGAAGCCTTGTTCTCCCAACTGGTACATTGGACAAACATTTGTTCCTCAACAGAGATCTAAAATATGAGTACTGGGATATTGTGTTTTTGTAAATAGGGAATAGATTTATGTTCTTACTGAATTTGTACAACAGTGTCCAACTTCTTTTTCATTACTTTCTCAAGAATTGCTCATCAGTTGTGCAAACCATGTTGTAGTCTCAGATTTGGTTGTCCCACTCAGCACAGGTCATTGAACAAGGAAAAGTTGCTCATCCAAATGGCTCAACGCCTTATTGAAAAAACCCAACGGAACTCACGTAAGATTTTGTTCTTATCACAGGTGATAACAAATAAGCAGTTTGTTTTACATTTCTTGTAATTTGAATTGATTGAAGTGGGAATCAAAGCAACAGGTTAAATGAGATAACAAGGTGTGAAGCTGGATGAGCACAGCAGGCCAGACAGCATCAGAGGAGCAGGAAAGCTGATGTTTCGGGTCTGGACCCTTCTTCAGAAATGGGGGAGGGGAAGGGAGTTCTGAAATAAATAGAGAGAGGGGACGGCGATGATAGAAGGTGGTTAGAGGAGCCAATAGGTGACAAGAACACTGACAGGTCAAGGAGGCAGGGATGAAGCCAGCACAGGTTAGTGTAGGTAGGGAGTTGAGATGGGGGTTGGTCAGTGAGGAGGGAAGGGTGGATACGTGGGAGGGAAGATGGACAGGTCAAGGAGACTGGGATGTGGCTAGTAGGTAGGAAGTGGAGGTGTTTCCCACACCTCATACTCCCTCCCTGCAAAAATGGCAAAGACAGAATTCCCCTTGTCCTCACATATCACCCCATCACCTTCCGGATTCAATGCATCATTCTCTGCCACTTTCGCCACCTGCAAGCTGACTCCACTACCAAGGGCATTTTTCCCTCCCCACCCTTATCCGCCTTCCGGAGGGACTGCTTTCTCCGGGACTTCCTCGACCACTGCACATTCCCCACTAACCCCACCATCCCTGGCACTTTTCCCTCCAACGACAGGAAGTGCTACACCTGCCCCTACACTTCTCCCTCACCCCCATCCCAGGCCCCAAGAAAACCTTCCACTTTAAACAGATGTTCACCTGCACATCTGCTAATGTGGTATCTTATATCCGCTGTTCCCGATGTGGCCTCCTCTATTTCGGGGAAACCAAGCGGAGGCTTGAAGACCGCTTTGTGGGGCACCTACGTTTGGTTTGTGACAAACGACAACACCTCCCAGTCGCAAATCACTTCAACTCCCCCTCCCACTCCTTGGACGACATGTCCATCATGGGCCTCCTCCAGTGTAACAATGATGCCACCTGAAGGCTGGAGGAACAGCAACTCATATTCCATCTGGGAACCCTGCAGCCCAATGGTTTCAATGTGGACTTTACACACTTCAAAATAGCCCCAGCCTTATTCCAAGACCAACCCCTCTCTTCCTCGCATCATTGACCTGTCAGTCTTTTCTCCCACCTATCTGCTCCTCCCACCTCACTGACCAAACCCCACCCCACTTCCTACTAGTAGCCTCATTCCCATCGCCTTGACCTGTCCGCCTTCTCTCCCACCTACCCGGCCCTTCCTTCTCACTGATCAACCCCCCATACAAACTCCCTACCTACAATCACCTTTACTGGATCATCCCTGCTTCGTTGACCTGTCCGTCTTCTCTCGACTTGTCAGCTCTACTATCCACCTTCTATCATCGCCTTCCCCCTCCCTCTATTTATTTCAGAACCCCCTTCCCCTCCCCCATTTCTGAAGAAGGGCCCAGGCCTGAAACATCAGCTTTCCTGCTCCTCTGATGCTGCCTGGCCTGCTGCGTTCATCCAACTCCACAACTTGCTATCTCAGACTCCAGCACTGGCAGTTCCTACTATCTGTGAGTGAGGTTAAATGAGCTGCTCATTTGTTATTGTGCATTTTTCACTCATGCCAAAGACCAATTTTCCCAACATTAGCCCATCTAAACAATGTTCCAAACGTTTCTGTGTTTGTGTCTTGTATGCTTGTAGGATTTGATAGGAGAGAAAAAAGATATACCAGTGCAATACAATTCAATTTGCCTACAAGATTCAATAATGATGGATAGAAAAAGGCCATTTGGAGCACAAACATAGGTGTTGACCTGTTGCTGAATAGTCTGCTCTGTACTGTACATTTCACTTTAATTCTATGTAATGTCAATGACTGTGCAGTGGAAATGTTTTATGGAATTCTATTTATCTGATTAAAGTATCAAGTAGCTCAGTGGTTCTAGTTCAAAGGGTTTGTTGAGAAGATCCTTTTGCTGTTCAAAACGTTGCTTCTCAATTTTCTTTGTGCAGGCGCTTTCACTTCTTAATGAGACGCAGGGTGACTGGTTCATGCTCTTAAAATAGCACTGACTTCGTTCTTAAAAGTCACAGCTTACAGCAATTGCTGAGGGCAAAAGAGATTGGCTTTCTTCAGGCTTAAAGTGATATTTGCTCCAAAGGACACAGACAGTCCTAAGATTGCAGCGATCTGCTGACTTTTACTATTTTGTTCATAGCCCTAAACTGTTCAGCTATCTGAATTAATGACATAGCTGTTGGCAGGCAGAAAGCGTTTGTCAATGATAACTGATCGCTCATCACAGATCAATCAGTTATTTGTTCCTGGATAAATCTAGATTTATTTATAGCCTTTGGCTCCGACTCATCTTTAAACAGCATTTACAATAAAATTCAAGTTACTGGCTCTCAAAAATTACAGTAATCATTCAACACTCCTTGGTTTTTAGAACACGTTCATTTCTCATTTCAGATCACAATCAATAGGAAGTCTATGACCTCGTGGTATTATCATTACGTTTATTAATCAAAGAACACAGCTAATTTTCTGGGGTTGAATCTCACCGTGGCAGATGATGAAACTTGAATTCAACTAAAAATAGCTGGAATTAAGAATCTATGGATGACTACAAAACCATTGTCAATTGTTGGAAAAACCCATCTGGCTCACTAATGCTCTTCAGGAAAGGAAATATGCTATCCTCATCCGGTCTAGCCTACACATGACTCCAGCACAACAATGTGTTTGAGTCTCAACTCTCAATTAGACAATAGACAATAGGTGCAGGAGTAGGCCCTTCGGCCCTTCGAGCATTAGGGATGAGCAATGAATGCAATCCTAGCCAGCAACACCCATAATCTATGAATCAAGGTTGGTTTTTCGATCAAAAATACAGAAATATTTAAAAAGTTATGGCTGTATAATTCACCAAGCATCAGAGGTGAGGTATGAAAACAAAGTAAAATACTCATTGTCACAGCGCTGGTCATAAAAAATTACACAGCGAACAATTTACAACTATTACTAAGCTTTCGCTTAATTGCCAGTACTGATTTTTGTATACCATTTTGTAACTTATTAAATTTTATTCCATTGAGAAGCAGAATATCACAAATCTTAACAGAACATGGACATAATGTGCATCACCTAAGAAGAGGTGGCTGATTTTGTTTTGTCTTATTCAAATATGGGATTGGGGCTTTGCTATTTATTGTAATCCTCAGTTGCCTTGAAGAAGGTGTGGCAGCTGTCTTCTTAAACCTCTGTAGCCTTGGGATGGGTAATCCGCAACATGCTTAGAAAGGGACCTGCAGGATTTGGACCTATACGGAAGTGAGCTTGAAGTTGCAACTACATTCTATGTTCTATATTCCATGTTCTATCCAATTATAGCTTAGCAAGCTGAACCCAGCAGTCCCTTGTGATACAAATTGCCAATTGCCACACCTACTGATTTTGAAGAAGGCTTGCTGAACAATATCTTAAACTCTGTAAGATTAAACGCAGTGCTACAGTCAATAAAAAATAGTTTCAATCAAAGAAGGAATGAAATGACATAAAATGACATGTTGCAAATGTCTATGACAGCTAGGGAATCAGGAAATAGGAAGAGTGTAATTGAGAGACCATCTACAACTGAAATCATACACAGAAAAGATCTACGCAATGTCTAAAATGAGCTCACCACATCTGAATTTGTATCAGGAATCAGTGACATTTTTTAAAGTCATTGATGGGATTAAGGCATCACTGGCCAGGACAACATTTATTGCCCAGAGGGCAGCTGAGAGTCAACCACATTGATGTGGGCCTGGAGTCACATGTAGGCCGGCAGTTTCCTTCCCTAAAGGGCATTAGTGAACAAGTCAGGATTTTCCCAACAATTGACAATGAATTCAGGGTCATCATTAGACTCTTGAATCCAGATTTTTTGTTGCCGTCTGCCAGTGTGATCTTCGAACCCCAGTCCCCATCACATTACCTGAGTCTCTGACTTTGCAGGCCAGCGATAATGCCACTAGGCCATCACCTCCCCTTGTTGAAGGCCACAGAGTGGCATTGTCATTCCACAATCATTGAGGAAATGTTGTCAATACAGTACATGAAAGTGACCAGTATATTGTCGAAACTCAACACCTCTTTTGAGAAAAGATATTGTTCCAGATACTGTTCACCCAATCATTTAATGTTGCCATATAAACCACCACAACATCAAACCTTTTTGAGATCCTTTCAAGATTTCTGAACTACTTTCATAACTATGGATTGAGGTTAGTGTTGATTTTTCAGATTTGTGAATTGAGTAACAATGGCTTTTTGTCTCTGATGACAAAACTAGATTCCTAATCATGGAAATAGTTAAATCAACTTCAATGAAAGCAGTCACCTAAAAGCTTTTCTAGGTTGCTGCCTTGTTTAAAGTGCTTTAAAAAGTGAGAAATGATCATTCAGCAATAATTAGTTTAGTACATCCAGAGGAACAGACATATCACCCACTGAAAAATCATACCATGCTTACCAAGAGGTAATGGAGAAGTCGAGAGATTTATGTCAGCCTTGAAAACATGATGTGTTGAGAGAAAGTTATGGAGCCAAGAGTTTATTGCTTTCCTCACAAAAATGCATCTCCTCATTCAACTAGTAGAGCACTTCAGCAAGCTGCATCCTTGCACATGCTATGCACACAAAGGTTTCTGAGCTAACAGAGATAATGGGAACTGCAGATTCTGGAGAATCCAAGATAACAAAGTGTGGAGCTGGATGAACACAGCAGGCCAAGCAGCATTTTAGGAGCACAAAAGCTGATGTTTCGGGCCTAGACCCTTCATCAGAAAAGGGGGATGGGGAGAGGATTCTGAAATAATCAGGGAGAGAGGGGGAGATGGACCAAAGATGGATAGAGGAGAAGATAGGTGGAGAGGAGAGTATAGGTGGAGAGGTAGGGAGGGGATAGGTCAGTCCAGGGAGGACGGACAGGTCAAGGGGGCAGGATGAGGTTAGTAGGTAGGAATAAAGGTGCGGCTTGAGGTGGGAGGAGGGGATAGGTGAGAAGAAAAACAGGTAGGGCAGGAGGGGATGAGCTGGGCTGGTTTTGGGATGCAGTGGGGGGGCGAGGGGAGATTTTGAAGCTTGTGAAATCCACATTGATACCATTGGGCTGCAGCGTTCCCAAGCGGAATATGAGTTGCTGTTCCTGCAACCTTCGGGTGGCATCATTATGGCACTGCAGGAGGACCAGGATGGACATGTCATCTAAGGAATGGGAAGGGGAGTTAAAATGGTTCGCGACTGGGAGGTGCAGTTGTTTATTGCGAACCGAGCGTAGGTGTTCTGCAAAGCGGTCCCCAAGCCTCGCTTGGTTTCCCCAATGTAGAGGGAGCCACAACGGATACAGCAGATGCAGTATATCACTTTGGCCGATGTGCAGATGAACATCTGCTTGATGTGGAAAGTCATCTTGGGGCCTGGGATGGGGGTGAGGAAGGAGGTGTGGGGGCAGTTGTAGCATGTCCTGCGGTTGCAGGGGAAAGTGTCGGTTGTGGTGGGGTTGGAGGGGAGTGTGGAGTGCACAAGTGAGTCCGGTAGAGAGTGGTCTCTCCGGAAGGCAGACAAGGGTGGGGATTCCAGAGAGAGCGTCCAGGGGTGGTGTCCATGGGAGTGGACTCTCTCACCTTTCTGGCTGAGTTTGCCAAACACCTCTTGAATGTTGGCAATTTTAGAGGCTCTTGCAGGGCATGTCTTGAGCTGAGGGATGCAAGACCAGCCCACAACAGAACCCCACAACAAAGCCAAACCTCGGCCATTTGGATCTGGGATGGCATGCCATTGTGGTTGCTGCTGGGATGCAGACTTGAGACAGTAAAGGAGTCCTGCAAGGCCTGACTGGAGTAGGAAAACCCTGATAAGAAAAGGCTGGTACCCAGGAGATTGCATACTCTGGAAAGTCCTCCTTCGTGTGGATTGGAACAATGAAATTGCTAAGCAACATTCTGATTTGAATCAGAACGGATTCAAATTAAGATTTGGTAAATGGTCATTCATTTCTCATGGAGGTTAATACCAGTGCAGCTGTATGTGTGGTAGCAGAGCCTGTCTTTAACAGGATTCATTCGGGACTCCAACCCTTAAGCTTGTTGAAGGCCTCAGCCAGACAGAGAACATACACTGGAGAACCATTGCAGATTAAGGGTGTGGCTTTGGCTCTGGCCTCCTTTAAGAAGCGGTTGGTGCATTGAAGGTAGTAAAAGGCTCAGGCCCAGGGCTATAGGGGTGGAATTATTTGGGAAAATTCATCTAGGTTGTCTCAACATTTTTCAGTTGGAAAATGGCTACCTCCGTGAAATCCTGATGAAATACCCAGGAGTTTTTTCAAGAAGGGCTTGGGACCATCAAAAGGCCAAAGCCATTTTACATGTTGACTAGGAAGCAGTTCTATGATTTTGCAAGGCCCACCTGATGGCATTTGCCTTGCATCGCCAGCCTGCGCCCTTTTCCAGCAGACCACAGAGAACAATTCTAGCCAGATGGCTCCTCTAAACGAGACAGACAATTTAATTCAGGAGACAAAGTTTGGTGCCAGAACCATGGAAATGGCCCTGAATGGGTGAGAGGTGCGGTTGATGTGAACAAGCACGTGGATCACCTGAAAACTGTTACCTCGCAAACGGGGAAGAAGCAATCCTGGTCCGTCAATACTGCCAGGTCCTCCCACTCCATCTTGTGTCAAGGAAACCTCAGAGTCAGAGATGGATGCAGCTTCAATACCATTACCACTGAAAAAAGAGGAGGAAACTCTCCTGAGATGTTCCTGACACAAGAAACAGGCTACAATCCAGTACATGCTGCTCGCACCAGATTCCAAGTGAGAGGAACCAGACCTGGGGTGAAAATGTCGCAAGAAAAGCTACAGGAGAAAGAGCAGGCCGTCATCCCAGACTTAGGTGACAGACTTCTCATGATTGGAACGAGCTGGATCTTGTTGACTATGAGATCCTTGATTGGGGTTGTTAACTTGGCCAATCAGAAAAACCCTGGTTGACCAATGCAGCCAAGAGATTTAGAATCTCCTGTGTTCAGGGGACTAACTCCGAGCTGGCTGAGCACAACCAACATACTGTGCACAAATAATTAAAGGGTGACTTGGAGACAGGATGCTGGCATCTGTGCAGTTATTTCATATGCTAACAGGAAACAACATTCATTCGCATTAAATCTAATTCCAACATCAACATCTCAGATGAAGAATGCTAGTTAAATGAGAATACTCTGCTGTTACACATTATCCTACTCAACAGACAAAACATCCACCATATTTAAGTAATATGCTCCCAAAAGACCTACATTTAGCTTGTAAATAATTCATTGATCTCATTGCATATGACTAAGTGCATGCTAAGATAGTGCAGAATTTACAATATGTAATAAGTTGAATGCTTAAACCATGCTCCAGTGTATTAATTGCATGTTGGACACAACTAATGAAAATATACTCCATCTCTTGTTTACTAAGAAGGAGAGGGATGTTGTGTGTGAAAATTGCAACGTAAATATTGTTCACTTGAAACTACCATACCTATTTATACCAGCAGATGGAGTCGGCAACAATAGAAATGAAAATAAACTATTGTTTGTTCATGTAGTTTTGACTTCCGAACAACATTGTTAGTATCTTGATACTCAAGACCTAGTGTGGAACGTGACTTGAAAACCTTGTAGCTGAGCCACAGCTGACAATTATAAGGATGCAATATTAACATCACCTGATTTTCATACCTGTCTTGTGGGTTTGTAGGATCCTGTTCATTGAAAAATAAGTAATGGTTGACAATTTTTCAATCACAGACAAATATGCACTAATTGTCTATGTTTTAAGCACAAACTGTCAATATTTTTTTTTCATTCAGGAAATGTAGGCATCACTGGCAAACTCAGCATTAATTATCTATGCTAATACAACTAAAGTGGCTCGACAGAGGTAATTCAAAGAATTAACCATATTGTTGTGGGTCTGAATTCACACGTAGGCCAGACGAGGTATGGACATCCCATTTCCCTAAAGCATATTAGCCAGCTTACATGTGTTTCTTTTTAAAATGATAACCTGTGAGTTACACAATCACTATTCCAGATTGAATTCATTAATTCTCAAATTCTCTAAATTCCATGGCTCAATTTACACTCCTGTCTCTACATCATTAGATTGAGCCTCTGGTACTGCTGATTTAATAATACAATCAATATACTATTGTATCTCTGAAAACTATGTTACTTCCAATGTGAGAATAACTGAATGGTTTGTGGTTCCTTTGAATATGACAGATTGCAAACAACAGGACAAAATTTAGCATATGCTTTTTAAAAAACAATTGTTTTGCCTGATGCATTTCCAGAAACTTTCAGTTCAGTGTCGCTTCAGGCCCAAAAATACATTGTCAAAAATGTATTTGGTTTCAGATGAACTGTAACTGAATAGAGCAACATCTGTATTTATAGCCGATAATACTTGTTTATAAATTTGCAGCTTTAACACTGGGTGCGATCTCTTATTTGCATCTTGAACTGTTATGTCTATAAACGCCGATAATGACAGACAAATTAATAATCCTTACTTTTATAATGTGTCTTAGCCACATTGAAATGTCTCAAAGTACTTCACATAATTGATTATTGATGAATTAAGTGTATTCGTTGCTGCTTCATCCACTGTGATAAACTGTATTCTTGTTGCTCTGGAGCAGACTGATTCACTCTAATGTTCCTTAAACAGATTTCAAAATTATTACAGTTTAAAACCTCTGCTGCAGGATTAATGTTGACTTATCAACTGTAATATCATAAGTAGTTCCCCAGGACATTAGCCCAGTGGTAGATGTGAAATATAGTCTTTTTTTCTGCAAGCAAGTAGCTTGAAACTGCTCTCTAGTTAGTTAAGTGTTGCACCAGGTGGGGGGTGGGTCAGGGCAGAAGATTTATTTAGCACCTTTTATGATCACAAGACATGCCAAAGTGTTTTTAAGCTAATAAAACATTTGAAATGTAGCTGTTATCGTACCGTAGGGTAAGGCAGCAGCCAAATTTCATGCACTGAACTCCCATAAAGAGAATTACAAGCAGAAAACCTATTTTTTTGATGTTGATTGGGGCATAAATAATGACCAGGATGCTAATTTAACACTACTGCTCTTCTTTGAAACAGTGACATAGGATCTCTTGCATCCATGTAAAGGGACAGAGCAAGTTCCTCTGTTTTACATCTTATGTAAATCACATGGCACTTCTAGCAGGGCTACATTCCCTCAATATTGTGCTCCAGTGTCAAACTCGATGTTTACTTATGCTTATTAAAAGTAGACCTTGAAGCCAGGTAACACTGTAACTGTTAAGCCAAAATAGACACAACAAAAGGCTGGGATTCTGGATGTTGATTTTAATGCACTTGCTGTCATGTCACCGGTAGGCCTGTAGCCTGAAACCAGAGTTCATAGGTCATTGCTTAGAGACAAGGGGTACCCATTTAAAATGCGTTGATGACACCTGTCAGAAAATTAAGGAACTAGACCCCGGGGATGAGCTACAATCAATGTGATCTCTTCAATACCTCAGCGTACAATAAATGTAAAGCAATGAAAATTATTAGTAGTGCTGCAGACAGCTCAAATCTTTAGCAGATATACATTGTAGAGGTGTGAAGATTGTGATTCATTCTGTAAAGCCAGGACAGTGAATAAGAGTCATGCAAAAGGCAGCAGGCAGTAGTGTTTATTCACTGAGGTTATTAGGAAAATTGAATCATTCATTAAAGCTGTGAATAGTAGAATTAATTTTGGAAAGCTGTGAAAAAGGCAGGAATCCTTTATATTGCTTGCAGAGGGCAGGGACTAATTTGGTCTCAAAAAATCAAAAATCCTCTATTGTGACCACAAAAGTGTGGGAGAAATTCTCCCACATTGCAAAATCCAGAAGCAGCAACACTACTCCGTTGAATGTAAATCTTTGAAATAAGGAAGACAAAAATCGCATTAAGAAGACATGGTTCAAAAAATATTATTGATCGCAAGATTTACTTTTAGAAGTGGGCCAAATTTGATGCAGAGTTGGGCACCTTAGAAAAAAAAATCTTAAGTACAGAGATAGCAAAATGCAGAGCTGGATGAACACAGCAGGCCAAGAAACATCTTAGGAGCACAAAAGCTGACGTTTCGGGCCAGGGCCTAGGCCTGAAACGTCAGCTTTTGTGGTCCTAAGGTGTTGCTTGGCCTGCTGTTTTCACCCAGCTCCACAGTTTGTTATCTCGGATTCTCCAGCGTCTGCAGTTCCCATTATCTATGATACATTCTTAAATACAGAATTCAGTCCAAAGAGGATACTATATCAGATATAAAACAAATAGACACACTTGTATTTAATTGGACTACAACTAGTGACAATATGCAAGACTAATGCACCCTATTCTGAAGTTGTTCTCATTGTTGTACACCTTTCTGTCTCTTTCATTAGCTACTGGCTGCCTTGAAATCATTGTCAGTGCCTCATATGTTGTGTCTTTTTTTTAAAGTATCATCTACTCCTGGTGATTTATGTGTTTGCTTTGGGCCGTTTTGGCTCGTCTTGTCTTATTCCATCCATTTTCATTGAAGTAATTGAATTCACTTTGGATAATATTTTTTAGGGGCAGCATGTTTTTCATGCTTCACCATGAATATTTGAAATAATCACTCAGTATATCTGTTGTGTCCACACTATTATAGTATTCAAAGAATTCTGACTAGCCTGCTATGTTTTGTCTGGACACTTCTGTTTCTGTACTTTGAAAGTATCCCTCCCCTTAAATATTGACAAAGCCTAATTTGGAAAGATCTAGGCTAAGTTTGGTTTTCATTGCTAAAAAAAAAGCGCAAATAATAATTTGTATATTTCCTTTAAAATAGCTGGATATAAGCTGGCATATATTTCCAGCAGGGGGCATTGTATCATAGTGCACAGTGCCCGAAAACGACTTGTCCTCTTCTTGCCTGTTGCCCAGCTCAAGAATATTGAAAGCAATTTGGGCTACCAACAACCAGCCCTGCAGTGAAAACACTTTTAACTTGAAGTAAAGTAATGTTACAGAGTCAAGCAACTGTACTGCACAGGCAGTTATCTTAAAACGTCAGAAACTGGTCTAGTTTCATATCTCAGGAACCAGCAGAAATTCTCAACCTCAAATTTAATTTAAAACAAAAGGAATGTACAATATAGCAGCTGAAGTAGACTGTTCAGCTTCTTAGAGATAGTAAGAACTGCTGATGCTGGAGTCAGCGACAACACATTGTGGAATTGGAGGAACACAGTAGGCCAGGCAGCATCAGAGGAACAGGAAAGTTGATGTTTCAGGATGCGGCCCTTCTTCAGAAATGGGGAAGGGGAATGGAGGTCCAAAATACATAGGGAGGAGGGGTGGGGCTGGGGAAGGTAGGTGGGATGGTGATAGGTGATTGCAGGTAGGCAATGGTGGGGTTGGTCAGCGAGGTGGGAGGAGCAGATACGTCAGAGAGGAGATGGGCAAGTTGTGTCAGGTCAAGGAGGCAGAGATGAGAGGGAGGTCATGAGATGAGGCTGGAGGGTCGGGAAATTTTGAAACTGATAAAGACCATATTTGGACTATTGGGCTGTAGGCTCCCAAGGTATAATATGAGGTGCTGCTCCTCCAGTTTCCAGTTGGCGTCATTGTGAGACAGGAGGAAGCCCAGGATGGATATGCCACTCAGGGAGTGGAAGGGGCAGTTGAAATGGAATTGCATCCATCAATGTGCTCTATTGCATCCACTGCTCCTGGCGTGGCCTCCTCTACATCGGTGAGACCAAGCAAAGACTCAGAGACCACTTTGTAGAGCGCCTGCATTCTGTTTGTGACAAACAACAACGCCTTCCAGTTGTGAACCATTTCAACTCCTCTTCCCACTCCCTGGGAAACATGTCCATCCTGGGCCTCCTTCCGTGTCACAATGATGTCAGAAACTAGAGGAGCAGCACCTCAAATTCCACCTTGAGAGCCTCCAGCCCAATTGCCTAAATGTGGACTTTACCAGTTTCAAAATCTCCCCACCCTTAGCCTCATTCCATGACCAATCCTCTCCCTCATGCCCGCCTCCTTGACCTGACACAACCTGTCCATCTCCTCCATCATCTGAGCAACACCATTCCTGACTGTTTGACCTTCAGTAGAGACATCCTCAATCTTCTAAACTACAACGGAGATAAGCCAAGCCCACCCAATCCATCTTCAAAAGACAACACATTCATTCTAGTTCTGATGAAGAGTCACCTAACTTGAAATGTTAGTTCTGTTTTCTTTTTCTCACAGATACTGCCAGATCTGCTGAGTCTCACCAGAAATTTCTGCTTTTTTTTTCCATTTACTCTAGTAATCCTCCTCTGAACCACTCTGTAATGCATTCACGTTCTTCCTTAAATAGGAGACCAAAATTGCACATGACAATTGAGATGTGTTTTCACCAATGCATGATCGAGGTGTAATTATATGTTCAACTCCTTTCATAAAACAGGATGGCATCCCCTATCTGTTGCACCTGCGCATTAACCTTTTGAAATTCATGCACTAGATCATGTAAATTCCTCGGCATCTCAGAATTCTGAAACATACTCTGTTGTGGTATGAAAGAAAAATACTGAGATAAGGTCACACTCATGATTGACTTATGAGTATGGTCATCCAGATATAGCTTGAAAAATCAGTCCACACAGTGGAAATTCTGCAAATTTAGATGATTTCTTGGCCATTGAATTCTGTGGCCAGACTGTCAAAATGCGATTTACGACATAATTACCATATTTCCACCACACTTGGCCTCCAGTGCTAAGGAAATGTTATTCTAAAAAATGTTGCAGGGGCGAAGTTCAATCATGCCAAACATATAATGTTAATGAGCACCTAGCTTTCCATAACGAAATGGTTTTGTGTGATAATTAGAACACTGATCATAGTTTTTACAATAGTCATAGAAAAGGATAGGTACATACAGCAGGGTAAGGTGTATAATTGGGGGAAGGGTAATTATAATTCTGTTAGGCAAGAACAGGGCAACATAAAATGGAAACAGACGCTATCAAGGAAAAGCACAATTGAAATGTGGAGATTGTTTAAGGAATGCATACAGTGGTTAATCAATGTGTTTGTCACTAGCAGGCAGGAAAGATGCGGTCAAGTGAGGCAGCTGTGGTTCTCGAGAGAGCGAATGATTTGTTAAGAGGAAGAAGGAGGCTTATATAAGGTTTAGGAAACAAGGAAGAGAAAAGGCTCGAGACGGATACAAGTTAGCCAGGAAAGAACTTAGGAGCGCTATAACAGGACATGAGAAAGGCTTGGCAGATAGGATCAAGGAAAACTCCAAGGCTTTTTACATGTCAGTGAAGAGTAAGAGAATGACCAGAGGAACGTTAGGGCTGATCAAGGAATATAAAGGGAATTTGTGCAAGGAGTCTAAAGGGATAGGAGAAGTCCTTAATGAATACTTTTCTTCGGTATTCACAACTGAGATTGACCTAGTTGTAGGGAAGGGCAGTGTGAAACAGGCTGGTAGGCTAGAGGAGGTGGATGTCAGTAAGGAAGATGTACTGGGAATTTTGAGGAACTTGAAGATAGATAAATCACTCGGGCCTGATGGAGTTTATCCAAGGATTATATGCTAAGTGAGGGAAGAGATTGCAGGGCCTTTGGCAATGATCTTTTCGTCCTCACTGTCCACGGGTATAGTGCCAGAAGTTTGGAAAGTGGCAAAAGTCATCCCTTTGTTCAAGAAAGGGAATAGGGACAACCTCGGAAATTACAGACCAGTTAGTCTTAATTCAGTGGTGGGCAAAGTATTGGTAAGAGCTCTGAGAGATAGGATTCATGATCACTTGGATAGGCACAGTTTGATTCGTGATAGTCAGCATGGATTTGTGAGGGGTAGATCAGGCCTTACAAGCCGTATTGAATTCTTTGAAGAGGTGACCAAACAGATATTTAAAGGTGAAGCAGTGGATGTGGTATACATAGATTTAAGTAAGGCGTTTGATAAGGTTCCCCATGGTAGGCTCATGTAGAAGGTAAAGAGGCATGGGTGAGGGGGAAATGTGGCAGATTGGATTCAGGATTGGTTGATCCTTAGAAGACAAAGGGTGGTAGTGGACAGAAAACATTCAACATTGTGCTCAGTTATGAGTGGTGTACCACAAGGATCTGTTCTGGGTCCTCTTGTACTTGTGATTTTTGTAAATGATTTGGATGTAGGAGTGGAAGGGTGGATTAGTAAGTTCGTGAACAATAGGATGGTGGGTCAAGCTGTGGACAGCGTGGATGGATGTTCTAAGTTACAAAAGGACATTGATAGGATGCAGAGTTGGGCTGAGAAGTGGCAGATGGATTTTAACCTTGAAAACTGTGATTTGATTCATTTTGAAAGGGCAAACTTGAAAGCAGAATACAGGTTAATGGAAAGATTCTTGGCAGTGTGGAGGAGCAGAGGGATCTTGGGGCTCATGTCCACAGTTCCCTGAAAGCTGCCAGCCAGGTGGATAGAGTTGTTAAGAATGTATACAGTGTGTTAGTTTTCATTAATAGAGGAATTGAGTTCAAAAGCCGTGAAGTTATGCTCTAGCTCATTACAGGAAAGCATTGGAATAAGTGCAGAGGAGATTTACTAGGATGTTACCTGGAATGGAGTGAAGGTCTTACGAGGAAAGTTGAGAGAGCTAGGGCTCTTCTGTTCAGAATGACGAAGGATGAGAGATGACTTGATACAAGCGTACAAATTGATCAGAGATATAGATAGAGTGGACAGCCAGAGGCTTTTTCTGAGGGTGGAGGTAGCTATTATGAGGGGGCATAGTTTTAAATTGAGTGGGGGTAGATATAGAGGAGAGGCCAGACCTATGTTCTTTACTCAGAGAGTGGTAGGGGCATGGAATGTATTGCCAGAGAGGGTAGTGGAGCCAGCCTCATTAGGGGCATTTAAGTGGCTATTAGATAGGCAAATACATGACAGTATAAGGTAGGGTTGAAGGTTAGATAGACCTTAGGTTTAGGGTTGAAAGTTCGGCACAATATCGTCGTTATTCTAATGAGGACATTTCCTTCTGTGGTAATGAATATGATCACTTCAAGCAATTACAGATTCCCAGATTAATATAATGCAACTAAAAGGCATCAATGTTTGTCAACATTGTGAACTTTGTACTAAATGAAATCTATATTTAGGAAAAGACTTCAGCAAGTTACAGGGGGGAACCGCAGGCAGACTTGATTCTTCACATAGATGAGAACACACTCCCTTGAGATCTCACTGGGTAATTAGTGTTTGAAATTAATGAAAGTTAGAGAACAATGTTTGAAATTAAAGCAAAAAGTGCACTGCTATCTATATAAAAACTGAAAGAACTGTGGATGCTCTAAATCAGAAACAAAAGCAAAGTTGCTGGGAAAGCTCAGCAGGTCTGGCAGTGCCTATGAAGAAAAAACAGAGTTTTGGTCCAGTGACTCTTCCTCAGAACTGATGGTGACTGAAACGTTGTTTTTCCAGCCACTATCAGTTCTGAGGAAGGCTCACTGGACCCAAAACGTTAAGTCTTTACCTTCACAGATGCTACCACACCTGTTGAGCTTTCCCAGAAACTTTGTTTTTGTCACTGCCATCTATGTGTTATCTGTGATAGAATAAATAGTTAAAAGAATACTGAATTATTATCTCACCTAGATTAGGTTAGTTTTGGCTGTGGAATTTGAAGAGGGAATCTGCAGCATCATCTACCTACACATATTCGCTATTGCCCTGGATTTACTGGTTGGCTAAATGGAAAAAGTGTTTTAAGGTTGCTAAATACACTCATCTTCCTTAACGCTATTGTATTATTAAATAGACTGAAATAACTACAGTGAGTTAATCGAGCTAAATGGACCATTTAAATCTTGAGCTCTGAGATTAATGTTCATTTTGTAAATTTCACCATCATATTTCCAGAATATTAATTTGCATGACTATTGAAAACTGCAACCAGCTATGAAGACAGTTAGGTCAAACTATAAAAGCAAAATACTGTGAATAGTAGAACTATGAAATAAGAACAGAAAGTGCTGGAGAAACTTGGCAGGTTTGATAGCAGCTGTGGAGAGAGAAACGGAGTTAACGTCTCGAGTCCAATAATTCTTCTTTCAAGGTATATCCTGAGAAATACGGTCTGTATGTTTCTCCCCCAAACCAGCTGCAGTACAGTTTTGTTTGCTCTCATCCTTACAATGAGAAATGAAGGAAAATCTGATGGGAAAGCCAGACACTGCATTCCAATTCAACACAAATGTCTGTTTAAATTGTTAGCGGAACGCTGCTCCAGAGACCTCATGAAATGTAATTACAGTGACTTTAAACTGAAGGTCATCTACAGTGTTTTCTTTTAAAACTATTCCATCATTCTGCTTCCCCTGCACTATAAATTCTCCAAAGCATTTGAAGAAGAAAGGGTGTCTATTCTCCTACACTTCAAAGAAACCTTCAATATGTGATGTTTCTGAAAAAAGAAATAAAGTTGTGAATTTTCAACACAATAGCCACCCAAAAGCAAATGCACATTGCACATTATTATTGGTATTTCAGGTCTTCAATGTTCAGAAACTGTTTTATTCAATATAACAGTTCAAAAGTTTCTTTCTCCAATATGATTCCCATCAGGAATCAAGGAAAAATAAGAGGGATTGTTTTTCTAAGATGAGCACAGATGTGTTTTGAAAAAGGACACTAACAAATTGTCTGTTAGCCTTGCATATCGCAGAGTTGATTCAGTGACCTTATATTTTTCAATTATATAAAAATATTAACATCTGCTGCAATCAGTTTAAAACTATGGATAATTAATACCCTAATTCAATGAATTTTTTTAAAAATTGCATAGTGGAAGACTTACTTACAAGTCGTGTACCACAGCAGTCAACAGATGGCAGCTTTGATGAAGGGGCTGAAGATTTGGTGCCTAAGTTTGCTGATGACACAAAGCTAGCTGGGAAATCAAGTTGCAAAAAGGAACTAAAGAGGCTACAAAAAGATATACGTAGTTTGTGAGTGGGCAAAGATCTGACAAATGGAGTAGGATATCAGGCAATGTAAAATTGTCCATTCTGGAAGAAAGAATAAAGAAAAGGCGTGTTATCCAAGTGATGATAGATTGCAGAGCTCTGCGATGAAGAGGAATGTGGGCGTCATAGTGCTTGAACCATAAAAGTTTCATATGCATATTCAGGAACACTAAGAAAATGTTACTGTAACTTGCAAGGGAAATTTAATATAAAAATATGAAGGCTATGCTTCATGTTTACAGGATATTCATGAGATTCTTTCTGGATTACTGTGCACAGCATTGGTCTTCTTATTTAAGGAAGTATGTAAAAGCATTAGGAGCGGTTTACAGACTGTTTATTAGACTAATAGCTGGAATGGGCAGGTTACCTTATGAGAAAAGATTGGATAGGTTAGCCTTGAACCCATTTGAAGCATAAAAATTGACTTCATTGCAGCTTATAAGGTCCTGAGGAATTTCGATAGTATGCATGCAGAGAGGATGTTTCCTTGTGTCGGTGAATTTAGAACTGGTGGCCATTGTTTCACAATAAGGGTTGCCCTTTTAAGACAGAAATGAGGAGTAATTTTTTTCCTCACTAACGGTTGTGAACCTTTGGAACCCTCTTCCTCAAAAGGTAGTGAAAACAGAGTACTTGTATGTTCTTAAAACGGGCATAGAAAGATTATTCAGAAGCAAAATTTTGAAAAATAAATATTGGGGTAGGCATAAAGTGAAGTAATGAGGTCAGTTACAATTTTATTAAATGGGAGAACAGGTTTGAGGAGCAATATGCCAACTCCTGACTTTATTTTGTATGTTCATATATTCGTATAATGCAACATGCTTCTGATCCGAGATAATGGGAACTGCAGATGCTGACACTTCAAATCTGACAAGCCTCTAAAAATTTTCAATAGCTTCAGTTGTCCTAAACAGGCAATAATACTGTCTAATGTCTCACAACTAGTCTGCAGTAATTTTTAAAAACAAGCTCATGATCTAACCTGTGACCAGAGGGCAGAAATGTTTTGGCCTCCATTTTATCTGGAGTCACCTGAAGCATAATCCATTGCTGTTAGTAAATAACCACCATAATATTATCCCAAACATAAAGTGCCTGCTCCTGTGATATTTGTATATGTATGGGTATCTGTTATAAACATCTACTGGATTGTTCAATACCATGTTACTAGTATATAATTCTTTTGTTATTGGAGCTAACATATGCACCGGTACAAGACTTCAGAAGCAAGGTCGACATCACAGAGACTCATGAACAAACTGATTTACTGTTCCTCCCTCTTCTCTTGTGTATAATTTCACTACTGCCAGAAGATCGGGTCCCCCTACTGCCTCAATCCTTCGTTTCAGGGAGATCGGTAAATTCAGCTGTCTATAGTTCTGTTCTCATATATAAATTACTATTAATACTGAGGGGTTGACTAGCGATAAGTGTGTCAAGAGAGTAGGCAGATTGAGACCACTACTTCTCAAGGTAATATCGCATACAGTTCAAAAAAACACTGATAGAAACTGAAATTTTTGCAATGACAGAAAACAGAGGGGAGCATACAGCCTCGTCATTTTATTGCTGAGCTGTTAATTCAGAAATCCAGGTAAGGTTCTGGGGACCCAGGCTCGAATCCTGTCATGGTAGATGGTAGAGTTTGAATTCAATATAAATCTGGAATTAGGAGCCAAATGATGACTATGAATCTATCACTACTTGTTGGAAAAACCCAGATGGCTCATGAAAGACCTTTAGGGAAGGAAAACGTCATCCTCATTTTGACTGGCCTACATGTGAGTCCAGGCCCACAGCAATGTGGCTAACTCTTAACTGCTGTCTGGGTTGGGCAATAAATGCTGTCCTAGCCCATGATGTCCTCATCCCAAAAGGAACGCCTGCACACCACTGGTCCACAGTTTGTTCAAACCTTTGACAGACTTTCCAAGTGTATTTCTGGGGTATGATTTTAGTTTTTTTTTACAATTCTGCCCCTGGACCTTTCAATTCAAGAAACTGGGGAGATCCTTTGCATAGCATTAGAACTTGGGGTTGAAAAAACTGAATACTTTCATTGGACTTCAGAATAATTTTTCCAGTCCATCCAGCCACCCTGTAAAAGTGACAGTCAGTAAGTTAGAATGTGAACAGCACAGGAAACTGCAGCAGCGGTGAAAGTGATTGACCCAGTTAATCAGTCATTGAAAGAAGCAACATTTAAGGAAAATAATCTTAACCAGTTGTTCCAGAAACCCTGCAGTGAGCCATTTAAATGAAGTTAATAATGTTGAGAGAGAGCTTTTTTCCATACCCACGGATTAGCATTAAGGGAAAGCACTCTGCAAAAATTCTTTGATGTCACATACACACAAATCACCAAGAGTACCACATAAATGGGTTACTTTGTACGATGTATTGTGAATATATTTGTGATTTAATATCACAGCAAAGAATGAGTATTGCCTAGTGTTGTAGAAACGCAGAGCAGAGTGATTAGTAGTTGAAGAAATGCAGCGCACAGAGCTGATGGAAGTATTTTGAGCAATTTTGTTTTGTATTTATTGATGAGAAAATTTCTTAAAGAGGCAGCTGAGGCGCTTCCTCTAAATATTCTAGCTGCACTGGAGCTAGAGATATATTTTATGGTCACTACCTATCTCTTGCAATGACATTGTTCTCAAATACATTGCTTTGTAGAAAACTATTATGGAACATTTAATCAACAGTTTTGGAGATCCTGGAGACTTTTTTCACCTTGGATTTTCAGACAGCCACATGAAAAATTATTGCAGTAAATAAATTTGCTGTAGTTGCTTTTATGCTGGCAGTGATGCACAGATTGGCTAGCTAACAGGAAATAAAGTGTCGGCATCATTGTGGCACTACAGGAGGCCCATGATGGACATGTCGTCTGAGAAATGGGAGGGGGAGTTGAAATGGTTCGCGACTGGGAGGTGCAGTTGTTTGTTGCGAACCGAGCGGAGGTGTTCTGAAAAGCGGTCACCAAGCCTCCGCTTGGTTTCCCTAATGTAGAGGAAGCCACACCGGGTGCAATGGATACAATATACCACATTGGCAGATATGCAGGTGAACATCTGCTTGATATGGGAGGTCATCTTGGGGCCTGAGATAGGGGTGAGGGTGGAGGTGTGGGGGCAAGTGTAGCATTTCCTGCGGTTGCAGGGGAAGGTGCCGGGTGTGGTGGGGTTGGAGGGGAGTGTGGAGTGGACAAGGGAGTCACGGAGAGAGTGGTCTCTCCAGAAAGCAGACAGGGGTGGGAATGGAAAAATGTCTTGGGTGGTGGGGTCGGATTGTAGATGGCAGAAGTGTCGGAGGATGATGCGTTGTATCCGGAGGTTGGTGGGATGGTGTGTGAGAATAAGTGGGATCCTCTGGGGGCGGTTGTGGCAGGGGCGGGGTATGAGGGATGTGTTACGGGAAATGCGGGAGACGCGGTCAAGGGCGTTCTTGACCACTGCGGGGGAAAGTTGCGGTCCTTGAAGAATGTGGATATCTGGGATGTGTGGGAGTGGAATGCCTCATCGTGGGAGCAGATGCGGCGGAGGCGGAGGAATTGGGAATAGGGGATGGAATTTTTGCAGGAGGGTGGGTGGGAGGAGGTGTATTCTAGGTAGCTGTGGGAGTTGGTGGGCTTGAAATGGACATCAGCTTCTAGTTGGTTACCCAAATTCAGAGGTCACACGATTATAAGTTGTACTGCAACAGGTTTATTTGAAAACACAAGCTTTTGGAGCCTCAGTCCTTCAGGTGGTAGTGAGTGAGGTAGTATCAGACAGACTTTATAAGTAAAATATCAAAGGTTCACACCAAACAAAATAAAAAGTGGCAATATCTGTACCATTTCCAATTTGCACTGCAGTAACTCACCAAGGCACCTCTTACAACATGTTCCTAACTCTTGACCTCTACCCCCTAGACGGAAGACAACCAACACATGAGAATACTACTGTCTGCAGTTCTTTTCAAGTCATGTACGAAGAATTGAATGGCCATTCCTTCATAGTCTCTGGATCAAAATCTTGGAACATGCTTCCTTACAGCGCTGCCACATGTCCCTATACTCCAAGGACTGCCACAGTTGAAGAAGGCAACCGTTTCCCTTACACAGACAATGATGAGGACTAGCAAATGCCCAAATGCCTTGAGATGGTGTGTGTAATGGACGGTTCACATCCTGAGGTCTGTTCCGCATGCTGGAAGTTGTTGTCTCCCTGACATAACATGTGAAGTCATTGATTTATTTTTCCTGCACTGATTCCAGTTTCTACTCAACTTATTTCTGTCACTGACAGCAGGCCAGGGCATCCTTCTGTGCCCAGGCTTCTTTGGCTTCGGATTTAAAATTTCACCTGTCACCCTCCAGGAAGAGGAGGTCTCCCTCACAGATCCATATTTGAAACAGGTCAGCGTCACTGAATTGAATGGCAATTTCCAAAACTCCGTATGAGCACTCATTTTTCCTTGAAGTGGTAAAAGGTTTTACTACAATCAGTAGATTTCTCAGGACAACCCGCAGCCTCACTAATTGTTGGAGTCTATATGGATTCTGAATCAATCTTACACTTTATTTTCCCCATTTCTAACCGCATCCACTAATCAGGCTGACGTCAATCAGTGGTCAACCACTGGAGGTGGTTTGCTGATCCTAAAATGGCTCCTCCTCTCTTCCACCTCTATGACAAGACTTTGACCCAAGGTTTATAAGTGTCAGTCTAAATATTAGTCTCAAATTTCTTTCAAACCTGCATGATCAGTTTGTTGAAATCAAACACAACATGCTCTTTTCACTTCGAACACAGCAGAGAATTTGAATACATGGCCATACATATATACATCCATAAGTATTATTTCAGAGTAAGTATCAATGAGAAATAGTCTCAAACCTGTATCACCAAGGACTGTCCCTCTGGATGTGCAGACGTCTCTCAGCAGTCTCTGGTAGGCCATTGTCGTGATCGTATCAAGGTTTGCCAGGTGGATCTCATTGAGTTCAAGATCCCTGTTTGAGGCAGTTAAGCTGGACCAGCCAGGGAATTCTGGCTGTCAGATATAAACTGGAGTCTCAGAGAGCCTTCTCACTGTCTCACGATGGCCTCTGGGCTAGCTGGTCAGAGTCCATGTACGGTATATGTGTAAATAAAAAGTGACTTGCTGGCAGGATACATCAGTGCACTTAGTCAGGAAAATTTTACGCTGGCATGAGTAACGCATGTAGATTATTCTACCCAGGGAACAATTTCCTTTTACTAGAATGCTGTGTCAGGCCCTGCAGCAAAACTAGGGAGAATTCAACTCTTCTCAGGAGATAGCTATTCTTCAAATACCACCTTCACACCACTTTATATCAGCTTGTTAATTTGTCCCATCTATCATTACTGACATTAGTTATTCAGTGTTAACACGACTGAGTAACCTGTAGGGGAGAAATTGGACAGCAAAACGCATTTTTAAGGTACAAAGTAGGCGAAAGGGCAGCAAAATTGGATTCAACCCAGAAGTGCACTTCCTGTCAAATTGAATCAGGTGACTGAAACCGGAACAGAGAACATCTCGATAAATAACGCCAATCATAGACCTTCATCAGTTTTAAGGTGAAGCTTGACATCAAGAAGGCTTAGCTTGTCCTAGGTAATCAGGGACCTGGTTTTCTTGCACCTAGTGCAGCATAGTTGCAAAAGTAGTTGAGCTTGGATCCATTATTGGTCCATGCAATTAGTCCAATTCCCCACACTCCACCCAGTCCCCCAACACAATTCAATTTACCTTCCATTGTAATCTCCAACGTTATCATTCTGCCCTCAGTCCCACCAGGATGCACTCTCCATATGCCTCCAACTTCACCAGAACTTTCTAATTACCTGCTGCTTCCTCTTGTTCCTGGCTGGAATATGATCTACCTGTATGTTTAAATCATAGGCAACCCAAATTATTGTCACTGATAGCAGCTAATAACTCTGAGATGCCCAGCCATTCAATCCAAATTCTAGTTCCTTCTTTTCTGTTATAGATCAGATGATGGTCAACTTCTTTTTAAGCATATGTTAATTGATATAACATAGGCAATTTTAGTTTGAAATCTAGTTGACATATTCATGGCTGTATAAAAGGAAGAAATATTGTTTTGATTTAATCATGCTTCAGGCTACTGAACATTGGTTTTGCACCTCTGTCTCTCTCTGTTTACAAATCAATTTGAATCCATATTATTAATAAGTAATTCCTCGCTGTCTTTTAAAAAGGTTGTGTCATTTCTCTTTTGAACTTGCACTTATTGATGAACTCTTTTCTTGGGCAAACACATTGCAGATTTAAATGTATTCATTAGTGGAAGATGGACATCACCGGCTGGCCATCATTTATTGCAAGTCTGGTTGGCAGAAGAGGGTGGTGGTGAACTGCTTTCTCAAGCCCCTGCAGTCCATGTGCTGTACGTAGACACACAATGCTCTTGGGAGAGAATTAAGAGAAAGTTTCAACGTGAGATTATCCATTTTGCTAGCATAAATAGGAAGGCAAGTATGAATGGCAATAGTTTGGAAAAGGAGAGGAACAATGAGACCCGGTGTTCTTGTACACCAATCACTGAGAGTAAGCAGACAGGTTCAGGAAATGGTGAAGAAGACAAATGTTATATATTAAATGTTATATACAGGATGTGAATGCAGGAACAGGGATGACTTGCTGCAATTATAAAAGAGTATTGTGCAGTTTTGTTCTTCTTATCTGTATAGTGATGTTCTTGCCATGGAGGGAGTACAACAATGGTTAAGCAGATTGATTCCTGCTTAGGGGGATTGCTGTATGAAGAGAGACTGAATCAGTGAGGACTATTTTCAGTGGGGTTCAGAAGAACTGGGGGATTGCAAATCTCATAGCAGCCTGTAAAATTCCAAGAAAAATACTAGACCAGGTAAATGTAGCAAGGATGTTCCAAATAGCTGAAAAATCCAGAACCAGATGTTACAGTCTAAGGATATGAGGTGGTCATTTAGGACTGAGTAGAGGAGAAATATTTATACCCACAGAATGGTGAGCCTATGGAATTTATTGACACAGAAAGTGGATCAGGCCAATCATTAAAGGTTTTCTAGAAGAAGTTAGATGAAGTTCATAGGGCTAAAAAGATCAAAGGATATGAGGACAAAGCAGGGACAGGGTGCTAAGTTAGCTGATTGGGTGAATAGCAAAAGTCTTTCCCCTAGGATGAGGGAATGGAGGAGCAGGTTTAAAAGGCCAAGAAAACCATGCCTGCTCTTATTTTTCTGCATTTCTATCCTTTTTAAAATGTCAGATCTCAAAGACTAAGTGCAGCTCTTGTTGTTCTGTTCTGCTCTGTTACCTGCGGGTGATTTTTTTTCAGTTAGGATAAGTAGGATATCCAAATATATATATAGAGGGAGGGTTTTCTATGTGTGCTATGAAGACTCTTCCACATACTCTCTCACATTGCTAATTACCTTATTCTCCTCGCTAGCTAAATGTTCAGGCAGAACAAAGCTATATTAAACAATAGCATTTTGCTCTACTCAGAGTTAGGCTTCAAAGTCCACAATCCACCGGGCATCAAGACTGCCAAATTCTAACTTAAAATTAAGCTCCTCTTCTCCTTCTATCTCCTAGATCCTAGTCTCTGCCCCATCCTCTAAAACTATAGACTTTCCAAAACTCACCTGCCAAAACCTTGTTCCATAAAATGTCTTACTCACAGTCACGCTGTCCTTATTCATCCATATTGCAACCTCTGCTCAATCACACTAAACGTAAAATATTGGCTTTTATCTGATGGCCTCACTCTCTTGTGGAGGTCCTCCTTCAGCCTTGAATCTTCTGTTGCATCCTTAAATCCCTGACTTTAGCCTTGAATATTCCCTCCTTCCTTTACCCACATCTGTTAGCAACATTTTCATCATACCCATTGCCCATCTCTCTGATATTTTGTCATTAAAACTTTATCAAAGGCTGGTTGCTTAATCATGGTGTTGTGTCAACTCTTCTAACTTCATAATTTGTCTTCCATTACGCCAGTCATTTTGGGAAACACATCTCAATTTTTTTTAGTTAGGAATCCAATCAAAAGGCAATGTTGCTGCACATATTTGGGAGGAAATCATTCCCTAACAGTCAAAACATATGTTTTGTTAATTCTCAAGATATGGCTGTTTGCAGCAAGATTATAATATTTTGCCTATGCCCAGTGACTCTTCAGAAGGTCTTGATAGGCTTTCTTCTTGAGTTACGACAATTTATGTCATGACTGAAACTAATTCCATTGTGTTTTCAAGGGATCTCTGGATTTTTACTCAACAATGATGAATGACAATATGGTCTCAACAATGATCTACAGAAAGTTAGAATCACCGTTATTTGCGAAATTTAATAATATGATAACATAATCCCCCACATGTGCTTTGCGTAAACTTGCTGGGCTTACATTATTGATACAGTCCAATTACTATCTAGTAAAATAAGCTGAGGCTGCTCTTCCAAATTTTGTTTCCAACATCTTCATACGATTGTTGGCTGTAATTATTTGACATTTCTTTGTATATTGCAAACAACATTATTTTAAATAAGGCACAAATGACTCAGCAACTCTGATATTAAAAAGAATAAACCCCAAAACCTTTTGAAAAAAATCCCTGGTCAAGAATAGCAAAAAGACCTGAAACATCTTACAGTTCTCAAAATATAATGAAGATTGTTCAGCCTATTGTTAAAAGGTAGGACAGCCATGCTTTTGAAGCGAAAGTAGAAGTGATTTTATATTAAAAATCCATTTAACATGAAGGTTATACTCCCACTTAATTGCCTCCATTTGAAATGCCTTCAAATGATTGAAAATGTATTTGAGTTGTGACACATGAAACACATTATAATGAGAGTTTCTCAAAATGATTCTTTGTGATCGCTGAAAATCTGAATATTTATCATGTATTTTGCATCTGATCCTGCAGTTTCCTCAGGCGCGAATTGTGATGTTTCATGTGCCAAGCAGAAATACAATCTCATGTTTCTATGAAGAGTAGAAGTGACTTTCAGTGGAGCAACTATCAATGTACATTTCTCTTAAAGATTGTTTTGTTTAGATCAATACAAAATTAGTACACCTTCCAGTTTAAATAGTTAAGGGTGTATTGTACTCTGTTCATTTGAGATAAAAAGAGATGTGAAACACCGCTTTATCCTTATGAGATAATTTATATAAATTAATTGAGTAGAGGAATGTAAAATAACTTGCTGAGATACACATCACAGGGGGCATGTATGAAGTTTAATATGGTTTCTTCACATTCACTTGTGGGAAATGGGCGTCGCTGGCTGGGCCAGCATTTTCGCCCATTTTCAGCTGCCCTTCAGAAGGCAGTAGTGAGCTGCCTTCTTGAGCTGCTACAGTTCACATGTTGTAGGTTGATGCACAATGCCATTAGGGAGTCAATTCTGTTCGTGAACATATACCTCAGAATGCGAATGCTGAAACATCCATAAGATATTAAGATGCAGGGGCAGAAGGAGACCATTCAGCTCATTGAATCCACTCCAGCATTCAGTTCGATCATGGCTGGTTTGATAATCCCAATTCAACTTCCCTGCCTTTACCCTCACTGTTGAATCCTTTATTGATTAAAAATCTGTATATCTTGCTCAGTCTTATGGTTAATTCACTAATGGTGTAATAGAATTGAAATAATTTATTTTAATTGAGCCATCAGATTTGAAACCGTGAAAATCAACAAGCGAAATAGAAACTAAAGTACCACAGTTACCTGTAATACACCAACCCTGGCATACACGCTGCACTTTGGGTATGGAACATTTTTAATTATTAAAACGTTGTCAGATGCATTGTTCAGCTAAAACACGTCCTATATTAACTTGCTTCTTACCAATCAATACATTTGGATTTCAGTTTAATTAAAATTGTCAGGTTTAACGTTGAAGCTAATTGGGGATCATGACAAGTGATTTGCAATTAACCTCCTATCCAGAGTTGAATCTGTAGTGAGCTCGCTTAAATTTTGTGCATCACTTGAAACACAAGGTGAAACTATGGTACTATAGAATAAAAACCCTTTCACTCCAACAGGCAAATTCTGATGTATCATTATGTCTCTTTGTTACAAAGGCAAAGTTCAAAATGACAGTTGCTGATATCAGCCAATGAATATTTTATCAGTCTGTGTGGCATTTGCCAGTTGCCAATCAATTTCACTTAACAGATTGCCGCCTGCATTATATGGGATTGCGTAGGACACATAGCACACTAACAGGCAATTCAGCCGGTTCAAGTCCAAACAGTAAGAATGGGAAATAGTAGATCAATGATGTTAAAGGACTGAAATGCTAAAAGAGTAACTAAGGTGGTATTCATGTTATGCTTGTTTCCTTTGACAAATTTAGGAGCTTTTCCATAACTTTTACATGTAATAATGGGTCTTCTTACCCTATTTATAGTAAATATTGGTTGAACTAGAGTGGGGAAGGAGTTGGGTTCCCTGTACCCTTGATACACTCATGACCGTGTGGCCAAATTCTGTTCTCACTCCATTTACAAATTTGTCGATGACACCACCATAGTGGATCGGATCTCAAACAAAGACGAGACAATGCACAGAAAAGAGAGAGCTGAGTAACATGTTATAAAGACAACAATCTCTCCCTCAATGACAGCAAGATGAAGGAGCAGGCCATCAACTTCAGGAAGCAGAGTAGAGGACGTGTCCCTGTCTGTATCAATGGCGCTGATGTGAGATGGTAAAGGACTTCAAGTTCCTCGGAGTGATGATCACCAACAATCTGTCCTGGTCCATCCATGTTGAAGTTCTGGTCAAGAAAGCACACCAACACCTCTAAATCCTCAGAAGACTAAGGAAATTCGGCAAGTCTACAATTTTTATTGATGCACCATAGAAAGCATCCAATTCAGATGCATCACAGCTGGGCAAGATAACTGCTCCACCCAAGACCCCAAGGAATTACTGAGAGTTGTAAACACAGCCCAGTCCATCACATGAACCAGGCTTCCTCTATCTATACTTCCCACTGCATTGCGAAAGTAGCTAACATAATCAAAGGCCCCTCCAATCCTAGTTATACTCTCTTCCACCCTCTTCCATAAGGCAAAAGATACAAACATTTGAAAACACATGCCAATAGATGCAAGAACAGCTTCTTCACTGCTGTGATCAGATTTACGAATGGACGTCTCATATATTAGAGTTGGTCTTCCTCTGCACCTTCTCGGTAACTGTAACACTACATTCTGCATTCTGTTCTGTTACCATGAAGTAAATATGTATGGTATGATTTGTCAGGTTAGCACACAAAACAATGCTTTTCACTGAATCTCGGTACATGTGAGAATAAATCAAATGAAAGTACATGGGAATTGTAGCAAAAGAGGGCCAAGTGTAGAGGGATTAAGGAGGGGGTAAAAGGCTTGATGAGCCATTCAACGTTGAGAGGTAAGGGAGGTCGAGGGGAGGCTAGGTTTTGGCAGCTGAGTAGAATGAGGAGTTAGGGATCTCACACTGATCTGCTAAATTGAATCAAAGTGTCAGTGAGCACAGGTTGCCCTTTTAACATTATGCATTGATGTCAACCCACACCCACTACTGCCAAGGGAACAGGCCTAGCTCCAGGCATTCTCCACATCCATCAAATGAAAATCATACTGGCTACTTCTCCCACGATGAAGGCAGGATCAAAGGTGGTAAATTTCCCAACTCCAGATCCCTGCCTCAAACTTAAATATCCAATCCAGTGAGTTAAAGTTCATTTGGAAGATAAAAATAACCTGCCATCTTCCCCTCTTCATTTCGCCCATAAAAGGCCATCAATCAAAAGAAAATTAATCCTCTCTAGTGTTTGATGTTGTTTGACTCCTTCATTGTGGGACCTATTTGTGGCCCAGACAATTATCTAGACATGTTCACTGCAAACATAGATCTATCTGAGCCTAGTAGATGTTTATGTAGTTTGTTTTCCAAATTATTCAGGGAACATACCGCAGACAGATCTCCAAAATTCTGTGGGGTAAAAATTGAATTGGCAAGAAAAGTGTCCATCCTGATGAGAAATTCCATTTCCTTACTCAACAGAAACTTGTACTGTGTATAAATTTGTATACCTTCATAAACTTCCTCACTCAAATACGGTTGCTCAAATGACAAAGAAGCCTGACAATGAAAATATTCCAATGTCTGCGATATTTTATCAATGTTTTTTATTCAATAAATTAATTGGTAAATTTTCTGTGGGTTTGCCAAGAGTGCACAAATTCACAGGCAGTGGACAAACTATCCGTACACCAGGCAGTCCTTGACTTCTTTATTGTCTGCTATATTTGATAGAGGTCAAGATCTGAACAGGAATTTCTTCTGCCTGTGTCCTGCTGAAATGAAGGGAAATGACTGCCTTTGAAAAATTTAGGCCGATCCCAACCACTAGTGTTAATGAGACAGCGAAAAAAACCTACACTAAGCTGTTATAAAGTTCTAGGCCATAATTCATGTGTTTTTCAATTGTTGTTAATTTTTGAGGTACAACTTGCAATTTTAAGAATTAACGTTCCAATGTTGAAAATGGGGTAAAACAAATATACAAAAGTTGGAGGTTATTGCATCTTAGACATCAGAAGAGAAGAGACAGACCAAAAACTTAATAGCTAGGGCAATTTAAATAATCCATGATCTGACTGAAAATAGAAACTAAAGTTGAAACAGAAAAGGAAACTGATCTTCTAGTTTCTAATGGAACAGAATGCTAACCTATAATTTATAAGCTGTAACTTCTGGGCATACTGGAACTGGTTGAGACTTTATAAAGGGCAGGCTTGCTGTCCAACTAAGTAGTTGTGGTTTGAACATTGTATGGTTTGATTCACAGTAAGAGGTGCCAAAGTTAATTATGAATAGATAAACCTGCATTGTAAGCAAAGTAAACACAAGCTTTATTATTCACTGGGTGGAATTCAGGTGGGGCTTAACATCAGTCAATTGTTGGAAGTGACTAGAATTTTGATGATTACCTAGGAAAAAAGAGGCCAATGAAAGAATCTTTATTTGTCTTCATACAAGTTCTCACTGAAGATTCTGGCAAAGAAGGCAACACAGCTTAGTAAGAAACATTCAGGAGTAATCAGAACAAGGGATTGAGGAACCTATAGTCAAGAGATGACAAATAATAAAAGTTTGACCTGTGCGAAAAGCTGGAACTGGGCATAAGTAAAAATAGTTTTGAGACCATGTTTCCAAACTAAACTAGTGCCACCTGCCTCTGCTTGGCCCTTATCCCTCCAACCTTTCCTACTCATGAACTTATCCAAGTGTCTATTAAATGTTGTAACTGTACCAGCATCCATCACTTTCTCTTGTAGTTCATTCCACACATGAACCACACTCTCTGTAAGAAATGTTGCCCCTCAAGTCTTTTTTTAAATCTTTCTTCTTTCACCGTAAAAATATGACCTTAGTTTGAGCTCGCCCAACCTATGGAAATCAAACTTGTCTATGTCACTCATGATTTTATCAAACTCAATAGGGTCATCCCTCAACCTCCTCCACTCCAGTGAAAAAAGTCTCAACCTTTCCAGTCTGTTTTCCTGTCTCAAACCCTCCATTCCTGGTAAATCTTTTCTGAACTCTCTCCAGTTTAATAATACCCTTCCTACAACCAGGGTGATCAGAACTGTTCACAGTTCTCCAGAAGAGGCCTCGCCAATATCCTACACAAACTCAACATGATGACCCAGCTCCTAGGTCTGAGCAGTGAAGGTAAGTGTGCTAAACACCATCTTAATCACCCCATCTACCTGTGACACATATTTCAAAGAATGATTTATTTGAACCCCTAGGTCAATCAGTTCTACAACACCACCCAAGACCTCAGCATTAATTGTACAAATCCTGTTGCTGATTGCATTACAAAATGGAAAACCTCACGTTTATCCAAATTAAACTCCATCTGCCACTCTTCAGCCCATTGACCCAATTACTCAAGATCTCTTTGTAATCTTAGATAACCTTCTTCGTTGTCCACTATACCACCAATTTTGGTGTCACCTGCAAACTTACTAACCAGGTCTCCTCCCTACAGAAATCAATTCTAAATAGAAGTGCCTTAAGAAGATTTTTGAGGGAAATAAGAAAGTAACCCTGAGTGCCTAGTTTCTGTAATTGTGATGTAAATTTTTTTAAGTTAATAGCATACTTTAAGAAGATTTTTGTATACAAGATGTTATGTTTGTATTTAGAAATGTGAAAACTTGTGATGTAGTTCTATTGGTTAAAATGATTGCTTACATATCTTTAATTTTAATTTTAATACTTCCAAATAGCTCATAACAAAACTCGTAAATCACTTTGCAAATATATTTAGTGACTTCTGCTATGCCACAGAACTAATTCAAATGTATACAATGTTTATTTCCAATAACATTTCATGAGAAATATTTTTAATCTATTTCTTCTGTTTTTTTTACATTAGTAACATATTAGTTTTACATAATAGGTTATCATATTAGTTGTTTCCATCTTGCTAGGTAACATTAAACTTTATCACTTGACATGGTACTATATATTTAGAATAGTGCCTGGCATCCCAATATAGTGACTGACATTTATTATGAATCTGAAGGTTTCCCAAATACATTTAGCAGTAGTACTTTAAAGTTTCTGCAGGAATGTCATGATTAGCTCAGCCTCAAAGGAATGAGAGAAATCTTTATTTTTAAATTAACTAAATACTGCAAAGTTATTTCAGGGAACAACATTTGCCTTTCAAATTGAACATGATGTTCATTCTTCTCTGCAGGTTAATTTCATAGCCTCCTGGAGAATTGGATTAAACAGTTACCACACTAGCAAAACGTAAAAGCATTACACTGAACTATAGGTTTGCATACTGTCATTTCAAAGAACTGCAATGGAAAATTGAAAACATCCAAATGTGGATTGGCAATCCACAATCATCCTCTAAGTGTTTTAGTTATTTTATTGAGGAACAAATCTTTTCTTTGGGGATCAACAGCAAGACAATTGCTTTGGGAAAACAAAGTATTAAGAAGAATCACTTACTTGGATATTTTTAATGATAACAGCAATGATCTAGGCAAAGATTTCCAGCTTTTAGAATATCTGCTTAAATTAACTGCAGGTTATGTAAGCTTGAGTTTCTGTCATTACTAGCACCAGCCAAGTGAAAAAATTAAACAATCTGTAGACAAGTGTCGATACAAATGTTTAGAATGGGATTTCATTAAAGCTGACTTAATTAAGAGGCTAATGAAGCTAGTCAGTGCCTCTACACTGATTAAATCTTTTAGAAAAGCACTTACAAACACCCAAAGAATATTCCATTAATGTGCACTTAGATGACAGATGTAAGTTCAAAGTCATCGTTGTGGGCCAGCACCATCTTTGGGTTCTTGATTCTGCTACAACTATTCCAGCCTTCAACAGGGTAAGTAAAACATTCAAATGTTGTACACTGTGTCTTATGTATCATCTACCAAAACAGTGTGCAGCATTTTCAAGAGGACATTGAGCTAAATTCTCTTTTATGTGATGGTAATTGATAATTGACTGCCATTTTCAGTGTTCAGTATTCCCAACAGATTGAGTCTGAGAACGGTCAGCAGTGCGCCAGTGCTCCTTTCTAAAACATGCTGAAAGAAATGGAACATCCAACATATTGCCACTTTCCCTTACTACCCTCAGCCAAAAGCTCTCACTGAGTGCACAGCCTGCTCTGTAAAATCCGTGATAGTTAAGCATGGAGCTAATCACTAAATTTTTCAGATTGCTGTTCAATCTACATGCTCAGAACAATAGCTTACCCTCATCAGCATCTATTGTGTTTAAAAGACAGCTCCACATGGTTTTTCCTTTTCACAAACAACCACTCAACCAGCTGTGCACATGCATTGTTGGAAAGAAGTGGCAAAATAGTACTGGAGCATAATCAACAAACACGTAGACAATTAAAATGAGGACAAAGTATAAGAGTTTAAGGTTGTTATATGAACACACAGGTTTGTGGAAAGATACTACAACCCTGTGACCAGTAGAAGTCATATGCTGCTACAGTGAGCAATGGTCAAATTCTACAAAGAAATAAGCAACATATTTGAACTGCATCTGGTTAATCACTCTTCCACTCATGTACGGTAACAAACTAGATACTGAAAGCATTATGTGAGTGTCAGATGATAGCCACACAACTCCAAAAAATGACACACATCAATCCATGAGGAGTTGCACACCAAAATATGTGACAATTCCATTAAATTTAGATGTAGTCATGTTATACATTTGCTAAGATGTAATCTTAATGGGTAGAGATAATACATCTCTTTACATCCTTGTACACGTCATCAGAAAATAGATCTGATTCTTTAAAGGAGGAAGGACCTTGTGTCATTGCATAGATTCCAGACTAAACAGGCAATCTACATTTAAGATATTTAACTGGCATCATAGCATGTAACATTTCAGTATAAAGTCATTCACTTCACCTTTAATAGCAGTAATAATAGTAGTAGCCTGCTTACAGTTACTATAATATTACTGTCCACAGTCAGTGAGTATAGAAGCCAGATGATGTGTAAACCTGAGCATTTGTACAGTGTAAATGGTTGTTATAAATAAGCCTGAAGGCACCTATCTCAACAAGAGGGTCACTCTTCATGGTATATGTTACAAAAGCTAACATTTGGACAATGCCTACACCATGTTTTGTTGGCAGTGATGTTTCACCCAGAACTACATCACTGCCTGTGATATTTTGTCCATTGAAAAGCAACATGCTGCCTTGTAAATATTTTTTTAATTTGGCAGTTGCAAGCAAGACCTTCATCAGTGCCCAACCAAATTAACTCTAATTTACTCAACACTCTGTTTCAAACTCTTTACACTATAGATGCAGTTTGGCTCAAATATTCTAAGCTCATGTCTCAGCTGTTCTGACCTTCGTAATCATATATGATATTAATTTTACTATTTTTACAAAATAAAACCCTGAATTGTGCATGTTGCCTGGATGTTTTCCTTCAAGCATTTCATATCCTTGCTCTGGTTTAAAATAATGTTGGATATAAGGTAAAAAATTATGCGTGTCAAACGGCACAATAACTTTAATATTCAGAGAGTGAAATACAGAAAGATTCATGGAGCTCCCATTGCATCACCTGGTAATAACCACAATTAATTAAATTAGACTATCTATATTCTGACTTTGCCTACATACTCTGTAAATTACATTGTGAAGGATAAAAGTTCTGCTTGAATGCAGAAAATACGATCCATTTATTTGTTGTGAGTTATGGAAATGGAAATTAAAGTGGCAATTTCTATAATTATGATTTTCCAATCCACGATTCTGACTATTCAACAGTTGCATCGTGAAAGATTATTTTCATCTGCCAGAAATTAGTTGTTACATTTTCAGGGCCAAATTTTGCACCAAAAAATAAGGCAAGTTTAATTCATTATTCTGCAAATCAGCCAAAAAAATTGCAGTGGTGTACCAGTGAATCTAGATGATCTGCATTGTTCTGATGTAAACCACTCTAAAATATTAATTCCCCCATGAACTGTGTACAAGTTGTGGTCTGTTGTTTAACAGGAAAAATACCTTTATACTGATGAGACTTACATTCCTGAAACCTAAGCTCAGTTTATCTAGCACAGAAAGGGAACAATTGAAAGAATTGCCGAACATGCTGAAGAACTGTCAAAATGTCTGTTAATAAATCAGAGTGTTTATTCTGAATATTGTTTATTGCAAAATGTTAGGTAATAAAATGTTTGCATGTGCATTAGTGGATACTAAGTGAGTTGATATGGTAAGTAAAGAATTAAAAGGTGGTGGTTGGAACTGTGGGTTAAGATGTATTGTCATTAAGTTAACATAAGGTTGGCTCTTCCCAGATTGTCCAGCCTGACTTCCAATGTAGTCTACCTTCCCCTCCTTGAACTGAAATATGGGAATGCAGGTGACCATTTTTAAATGTTGGGCCCATAGAGCCAGAAATTTGCCTGTTTGGATCATAGCGAGCATCAGATTACAAGATGATTGGTGTCCCATCATGTTAACTACTGTAGCAGACAGCTCCCGTCTTCCTTAGCTGTCAGAATTTCTTAACTCACTACCATTAAAGCAAAATAGTTGCTCAAATCTGAGGCACACCATACATATGTTACATTAAGCCACTGAATTTGTGATCATGTTGGGAATTCAAATTATAACTTTGAACCTCCACATCTACCCTTGATTTCTAAATTCTGTGCCTGTATTTTTTGAGTCAAATTGCCATTGTGAATCTGAGAATAAAGGCAGGAATTGGCTACTGATATTACCACTAGATCTGATCCACTGGGGAAATTTGTCTATAATAACAGCCACCCTTACTCTACATTTCACATGAGACTCATCAACATCAGTATTGTAATGCTTTTCCTTAGTGATACCAGAACAGTAATGCATGCGACAGAGACTTATTTAACACTCATGTAAACTCTACTTAACAGATTGTAGAATTGTCATGAATGAAAAACTGCACATGTGCAAACGTATATTTATAGTCAAAAGGAAATAATGAGTTGGAAAAGTACACACATTTTTCATTTGTACTCGGGGCTACATCTCAAAACTAAGGAACTGAATCCACCTTTATGTGCTGCATTTTTTTTAAGATGCATTAAATGCTTTTGTAATCTCTTCTGAAATCTCATGGGGTCGTGCAGGAAGAGACCACTGCAGAATTTAAACTGCAGTCAGCATTTCAGGACAATGTCAAGGGAGTGCTTCAGTAAATGTGATTTCATCCTTTAAGTGAGACAATAATGCATTCCCTCCCCTTGTGCCCTCGTTTCAAAGACAACAAGTAAGTTGTCTACTGATGTAAAGGGGTGAAGATCCAATGTCATTGCTCTCTCTTCTTTGCTGCTCCTTTATACTGCAAAACTGGCTGTTTCCTGGCTTCATTGGATGGGAGAAGATATTGTCTCTGCCCTGTTAACAGTTTCATCAAAAACTAGGATTTTCCTGGGCAACATAATCCAGACCATCACAAATGGCCCTCTCAATCTCCTAGCTTTATACCATTCTCCCAACCCCCTCCCCACCATTCAATTTGGCATTTTGTCGCTTCTTCAACCTAACTCACTCCTCCCATTTCTGGTTGAGTGACAGTTCATGGCTCATTCTATTGAGGGAAGCATTCTTCTGCCCCACCACAATGATGCAACTGAAACTGAACTCTCTTCTTCCTCAATAACCTCAGTTTCATCATTCACTCTCCGTGGTAACTACGAGCACTCTCCAATAATTTCCAACTGAACTAATATTCACATTTTTCTATGTATAGCCTTCACAGAGTTATACAAATACTTCCCCCAGCAGCAGATAAATAGATACATAGAATTGATTGATTGATTGACTTTATTGTCAAGTGTACTGAAATACAGTGAAAAGCTTTGTTTTCAAGTGGGACAGGTAGATCGTAGCAAGCAGAGCATGTACAGATCAAAAAAGGGTTAAAGGCATATAGGTTACATTGTTTGAGGCTAGAATCCATTCAACAGCCTAATAACGGCCAGAAAGAAGCTGTTCCTCAATCTGCTCATGCGTGTGTTCAGATTCTTTATCTTTTGCCCGATGGAAGAGGTTGTAGGAGAGCATTACAGGGTGTGATGGATCTTTGATGATATTGGCCACCTTTCCACGGCAATGAGTTGTACAAATAGAGTCCATGGATGGAAGATTGGCTTCCGTAATGGCCTGGGCTATGCACACCACCTTCTGTAGTTTCTTACGGTCCTGGGCAGAGCAGCTGCCATACCAGACCATTATGCACCCGAACAGTGTGCTTACAATGATGCATCTGTAGAACTTGGTGAGGGACCTTATGGACATGCCAAATTTCCTGAGCTGCCTGAGGAAGAAGAGGCGTTGTCATGCCTTCATGACTGCCTCATTTATGTGGCAAGTGCAGGTTAGATCGTTGGTTATCATCACTCCAAGGTACTTGATGCTCTTCCCTCTCAACCTCAGTTCTATTGATGTAGACCTCAGTTCCATTGATATGGTTAATGGTAATACACTGATATGAACTGAGAATTGATCAGAAAGTGTTCACTTACATCAACATAGGGGAGATGATGGCCTTTTGGTATCATTGCTGGACTGTTAATCCACAGACCCAGATATTGTTCAGGGGACCTGGTTTCGAATCTCACCACAGCAGATTGTGGAGTTTGTATCCAGTAAATATTTGTTACTGAGGATGTAGTGACGGCCATGAATCCATTGTCAATTGTCAGGAAAATCTCATTTGGATCTCTAATGTCCCCAACCTGAACCCTAAATCAAGCCTCAGCCCCAACCCTAACCCTAATCCTAACTCTAGCCTCAGCCCCAACACTAACCCTAACCCAAATCCTAACCCTATCCTCAACCCCAACCCCAACCCTAACCCTAACCATAACCTCAGCCCCAGCCCTGACCCCAACTCGCGCCTCAGCTTCAACATTAACCCAAACCCTAACCCTAGCCTCAGCCCCAACCCTAACCCTAGCCATAGCTTCAGCCCCAGCCTTGACCCCAACCCTCGCCTCAGTCTCAATGCTAACCCAAACTCTAACCCTAGCCTCAGCCCCGACCCTAACCCTAATCCTAACACCAGCCTCAGCCCCAATCCAAACCCTAACCTCATCCCCAAACTTAACCCTAGCCTCAGCCCCAATGCTAACCTTAACCCTAACCCAAGTCTCTGACTCAACCCTAACCCTAACCCTAGTCTCTGCCCCAACCCTAAGTCTAACCCTAACCCTAGCCTCTGCCCTAGCCCTAACCCTAACTCCAGCCCGAGTTCTATGTTTACAAATGGCCTCAAAACCTGCTCAGCAATTAATGCAGTTGTCTCTTGAAGGACCTCGTATCACTCACAAGTAGAGCCCATGTGCTCAGATGATACATTCTGGGTGTGGTCGTTTCAATGTGCATTTACAATTTAATGCTGGTTGTATTTGGCATAGTGAGGCACAGGCTTAGTAAAGTAATCAAGGGGTTTTCCTGAATATTTACATACCTTTCTTGTTGGCAGGATCAGTCTAGTCCATCAACATTCCCACACACATCTTTGATATCATCTCCTACCATTACTTCGCAACTCCCTGTCTATGGTTCAGAAAAAATTGATCATTGTGTTCCACCGTGCCTGTATAAAGTCCAAGATGGTGGTCAATATTGATGATTTTCCCCTCCCTCACACAGTAGCCATGTCCTTTAACACAATCTCATTTCCTGCTTATTTATGGAGTTTGACCCCTGCATGATTATTATCGCCAACACCCAGCACCTTAACTTAACACATCCAATCTGCAGGACTGATTGTCCCCACTACCATGTGATTGGCCCATGATATCCACTTTGTGATTTGCATTGGGGCACACTGTGCCCCAACCACTGACCAGACCCCTGAATGATGCCTGTACAACGCCCATTTTGGCATACCGTGTTTTCCCTGAACCAGCAGGGCTGACCATGCCCACTTCCCAGAGTGTAGTGATTTGAAGCCCCCTGATCTGAATCCCCCATGTGCCTGTGTCCAAGTCCCTGCACTGATATTGGATAATGCCTTGAAATACTCCAATGGGAATCTGACCGGAGACTGTTCCCCCTTGACTTGACTGAAAATTACTCTGCTTACACTTTGACGCATAGCCATTGATTGATGTACATATAGTGCGTTTGCTGCACAAGCTGCTGGCACGTGGTGCAGGTGTGAGATTGACATAGCACAGAATCCTAAAGCAGCATGTTCACACCTCTGGCTGGTCACTGCTGACAACCATGACATGCTATATGGTTTTGTGTCTGTGCTAAATGGCACTCGAAGCCTTTATGTTCCAGTTGAACAATCAAAGCACAAGAAGGCAAGGCAAGGCAGTTGTCTAAAATGGGTAATTTCTGTAAATTTTATACAATTCTTTAGCCGACAAATGGCTCCAATTTATCTTACTGTATCTGAATCCTAAATATTCATTGATTTTGTGCTGAAATGTGAGAGTAATTTCTGCCACAACTGATTTTGCTAATGCCCCTCGGATGGTTAAGATGAAGCAGTGAACGAAAAACTAGGACCTCTTATGTCATCTCTTTTATAAATAAGAAACTGAAGCAAATGGACAGAATCAAAACTGATTTCTGTTCCATTTTCAAGTGAAATAAAATTTGCAAAGGTTGATTGATAGGACCTTTTATTCAAGTAATTGTAGAGAACAGGTACAAAAAAGGATACATTTGTTGCTGAGATAATACTGAAAGTTTTATTCTGAATGCAGAATGGTGGGCTCCGCAATGCAAGGCAAAATCAAACTCAGTTAACACAGATTTGGGTGAGAAAATGTTAATGGGCAAGTTTGGATCAATTTAAGATATAGTGTAGTCCATTAATTTGTTGCATTCCTAGACTAACGTTCTGTTAAATTTAGCACTTTGCCCAGTATATTGAGTACATCCACACCTAACCCAGTATATTGCTTGGGTTTAACTAAGGGTCTATGTTATTGTTAGGTTTAACACATGGCCAATGTAATGATTATTTGATAAATAGTCCATTATAGTGATTAATGTATTATGAGATTTGAACGCAGACAACCCAAGCATCATGAAGCAGGGTTTATATTTTTCCCACTGATATCAGATTATTACAAGCTTGACAGGAAATTAAGGTTAAATAATTATTTACTGTACTTGCATGGATTGAATCCTGTAGTTTAAGTAGAGTTGAGGATTCCTTTGTCTTTCTGCCCTTTCATCCAAACAGCTCTGCATTCCCCAAATACACTCTTCGTTTATTTCTAGAGAGGATCTATTCGACTGCTCCAGCTGCCTGTACTCACCGTCATCAACTCCTGCTGGAGGTGTCAAAACAAACATGAGCAGCCCTGCTCAGTGCTCTGATTCACGATTGCCATGTGCTGCTAGAGGTCCCAGTATATGTTTCCCCTGTTTGAAACCTGCTGCCCTGGAAACTACCCATAGCACACAGTGATTGCTTGCTAAGCAATTATGTGATTAGTAATTTCAATTTCAATTTCACTGTGATGGCTGGAATGTTTGAGTCCGCTGCACTGGTTGCATTCTTTTTTTGCATCAACAACTTGAGCCAATGGTGACAGTTTGGAGGTAGATTTAATATTTGTTCAAGAAGACCTGCTCAGCCTCAAATCTGTACCGATATCTCCCGAGTGATCCAGACACTGTGCCAGGTCACCCACAGTGGAATCTGTCTCCAGCAGCCTTAAGATTAACCTGTTGTTTTGTTTCCCAGTGCAGGAGTAGGCCTCCCTGCATTAGATGCCATCCGAGAGTCACAACATAAAGCTCACTCCAGGATTCTGCAACCCTTTCACATGAGCTGTCGTATGCTGACACTTCAAGACCCCGAATGCCTCTGAGTGAGCTTCTTGCTTGCCCACCATCCAGCAGATTACTGGCTCTGAACAACAGGCCTTTCTGAGCAATGTTCTGTGGCCGCCCCTCAGTTCTTGGCTCGAACACATAGGTGTGACCACCTGAGCCGAACAGATTGATGATTCTTTCGAACTCAGTGTCTCACTAAACTTGTATCTTATTTCTTACCCTGATATTCTAATCTTGGATGAATACCCTTGTATCGATTAGAAGGTCAGTCCTGTATTATGATCTCAGTTGATATTATTACTCGATTAGTCAGATCCCAGACTGAAAGTTGTCATGATACACTGTAACCTTTATAGTTAATGAAGTAGCCTTTCACTGAAACAGAAGCATGTAACGATTTGAGTTAGAAGGAGAGGTTGGATAGACTGAGACCTCTTTTTCCCCTGGAGTGTTGGAAGCCTTACAGAGGTGTATCAAATCATGTGAGACATAGACAAGTTAGATAACCAACAGCTTTTCTCCATTGTAGGGGAGTCTAGAATGAGAGGGCGAAGGTTTAAGGTGAGAGGGGAGAGATACAAAAGGGTCCAGAGTGGAAAATTTTTCGGTCAGAGGGTGGTGAATGCCTGGAACAGGATGCCGGGGATTTTAGTGGATGCAAGCATAATTTTGTCATTTTAAAAATCATTTACACAGGTACATGCATTGGGCAGGTCTGGAGGGTTATGGGCCAAATGCAAGCAAATGGGACTAGTTTAATTGTGAAAGCTGGGCAGCATGGGCAAGTTGGGCCAAAGGGCTTGTTTCCTTACTATAGAGCTCTGACTCTTATGCTGTAGAATTGCGACAATAAAACAGTTGAATTTTACTCAAAACAAATGAAGATAAAATAGAACAAATTAAACTGTTGGCATATAACATAATTTAAAAAATTTTGAAACAGATGGTAAAATACACCCCCATTAATCTCAGCATGATTGCTTTGTAATTCTCAAACATCAGAGAGATGCCCCATCTCAATAACTTCTATTGGTTTGACTAAATTTTTTTTTTATTCCCAGTTCTTGAATGTTTAATGGCATCTTCCTTGATGATTCCTTTCCCACCATTCCTGTATCATCCTTATTGAATCATGGAGCAGGGCAGCCAATGGTGTAAAGTCTTGCACAACCCCACTATAGTAACCCACTAGGCCAAGGAACCCACACAGTTAGCTCGCCATTTTGACCCAGACATGCCCCTCTACCGCTCAGATTCCTCATCATCACCTGTTGTGCCTTTCATGGTAACAAAATGCCCAAGAGATTAGACTTTTGTCCAGAAAACTAGGTACTTCTCTGAGTTGACTATCAAGTTAAACCGTGACAAGGGGGTAAAGACAATGTCTTGTCTTGCAAGAGTTTCCTTGAAGCTGAGCCAAAGATGAACAGGTCATCCAGAGATACAAGGAGGGGCTGTAAAGTTAGGTTACCAAAGGCTTTATTTGTCACAACATGAAAGTCACATAGTCATTACAACGTGTAATTGGCTTTCTTGTGTAGTTGTAGAGTATGCCGTTGCTTGATTGGAGTGTTGTCTTGTTCAGCGATGGATAACTATTGCTATAGCCATCGCCCAAATTGAGCCTGCAGAAATATTTTGCAACATTGACACTTGTAGTGCTTCTTCAATCTTAGGTAGAGACTAACTGTGCTTTTGAGTCTTATTAGTTGAATATAGGGTAATTGAACATGGATCCTCAGCTTTCTATTTTTCTTCCTCATGAAGAATATGGAACAGGCATTTGACATGTTGACTCTCAGATGGCACTTTTGCCCAAAAACTTCTGCAAGCAGTTTCAGGGATCCACTGGGAAGGAATTTTTATAGGACTATCATCTTTAGCCATAATACTGCAGCTTATCAGGTCACAATACCCAAAGTAATTATATCTCTACTGAAAGGCATTCCATGTTTTATAAGAGTAGAAACAAGATGCCTCCTCTGGGACACCTCTGACTGTCCAATGTGTTTCTTTGAAATGAGGATTGAGAAGGCTTCTCCACTTTGCCCTCCATCCACAACAGTGTAGGTTTATGGCCATCCACAATTGTTCATGATTGGCGATAAGTTTCTTTGTGCTGAAATTGGTGACCTGCATGAGTATCCAGCCTTTTACTCAAGCAATGATGAGGTGACTCCCAGGTTTCTACCAAATAGGAGCTCTACTACATGTGACACATGATGCTGTAGCATTCCCTGATGTTCACTTGTTGGAGATGGCTAACATCAGCCTTCAAAAACAGTGGCAGCTTTGGCAGGGAAGACAATAGACCAATTCCCTACTGCTTGAATAGTTCTAAGGTTTTATACAGACTGATACACATTGAGGACACAGGGGAAGTTCAAAGACTCCTGTGCCCACCTGCTAACCTCCTATTGCTCATGAAAGCCACGAGACAGACTTTTCAAGGATGCCTGGCTACCTCTGAACACATCTGCCCACAATATCGTTGTATTCTCAACTTCCTTACTTAAAGTCAGCAGGCCAAGCAGCATCTTAGGAGCACAAAGCTTTTGTGCCCATAAGATGCTGTTTGGCCTGTTGTGTTCATCCAGCTCCACACTTCGTTATCTCGGATTGTCCAGCATCTGCAGTTCCCAATATCTCTCTCTTACTTAAATTCAGTCAGTGATTGGATCATGAACTACCTAGAATAGTAGCTACGCAAAGAGGACCCCAATGATTGATGGCAGTAGTGACCATGGTCGCCATTTTTCAGCCCAAGCCAAATATTGTTTAGAACTTGCTGCATTTGGATACGAACTTCTTCTGTACCTGACGAGTCAGGAATTGTACTAAACATTGAGTAGTCATCTGCAAACATTTCCATTTCTGACCTTATGATGGAGACAATGACATTGATGAACCAGCTGAAGGTGGTTGGGCCGATGGCATGACTGTGAAGAACTCTTGCAGAGATGTCCTGGAACTGTGCTGGCTGACCTATAACAATCACAGCCATCTTCCTTTGTGCTTTGTGACTCTGCCCAGTGGAGAATTTTCTAACAATTACCATTGTTTCTAATTTTGTGAGACCTCCTTGATGTGATACGCAGTCAAGAGTGATCTCAAGTGTTGCTACTCCTATCTCACCCCTGAAATCCAACTCTTCTGCTCATGTTTGAACGAAGGCTACAATGAGGACAGAAACTGATTGGCCCTGGCAGAACGAGACTGATCACCAGTCATTTCTGAGCAAGTGCTGCTCATAGATTGCTGATGACACATTCCATCACTTTATGACTGATCAAGAGTGGGCTGATGGGTGAGATTTGCCCTACTTTTTGTGTACAGGACAAGTTTCCATATTGTTGAGTAGGCACCCAGTGCTGTACCAAACATTAACAAATTGGTCAGGGATGTGGCAAATTCTGAAGTACAGGTTCTCAGTTCCATGGCTCGAATGTTGTCAGAGCCCACTAACTGTACAGTGTCCAGTGCCTCAAAATATGTTTTGATATGAGGTGAGTGAACGAAATTGACCTCTGTGATGCTGGGGACCTCTGGATGCTGGCATGTTCATACTCATAAAACTTCTGATATCACAGGGTCAGGTTATTCCTGTCACCGAAAATCTTTGTCAGCCCCTTAAAGACTCACTGTAGATTTCTTTGAACATCTGTATCTTTTCCTATCATTTCCCAATACACTTTTTCATACACTTGATCAAGCATAAATGACACTTGCTCACCAGCTATACGTCTCCCTCGACAGCCTGACCAGCCATACATGCACAATCCATATTCCAATAGTAAAATCATTAAGTATTTTCAGACTTCCAATGATCCCATCTTGCTGTACTGCTTCTTTCCTCTGTAGCATTAAGGGAATTTACATGGAGACCCTCTGCCTGGATTTGGTCAAAAGATCTTCAAAAACCTGCAAATCTAATGACTTGGAGCAGTGTCAACTTCCCTCATGAACATTGTCAGTTTCAACTCCTCCACCTCCATTCAGTACCTTTTAACATTGTCCACCATGACTTGATGACTGGGTGTGGAATGTTGCCAAGTGCATCACAAATGTAACAGAAGTTAACACAACACTCCCAAAGATCATGAATCAGGGATTCTTTATTTCACCGGCACCGTCAGCATAGACATGAAGGGAAAACTAATGCTATGCAAGAAAGTATTTACAGTATTTACATGGGATTAAGCTTTTGATTTACATTGGGTTGTGGAAATCTTTATCTCTCTACCCCTTCTTTCCATTAACCTCCTGACCTCCAAAGATACCCTTTTACTTTCAAGACTTTGTCCATTCAACTGCTGTAATGGAATGTCTTTCACTGTTGCCACTTGCTGCTGGACATCCTGTTACATAATTTGTCTCAAGATCTAATGTATTGTTTAATTTAACTCATAGCCTGATGTATTGATTAGCTTATTATGTAGTTGAGTCTAGTTAAACAAGTAGCTGAGCTTATCAGTTTGAACATACAGTCAGTCTTCAGATAGGGGGTCGGATTTATTTCATGCGCTGGAAAAACAAAAAAAATGCAGTTATATTGTTGCTGTTGTATCAAAATTTTTGGAAGGCTGAGAATAGTCTTCTGAGATATAAGTTATTGTGTTTGTGTTATTTTTCTTGTCTGCAGTTGTGAGAAAAATGAACTCCGGAGAGTGATTTTAACATTGTTGAAATTGCATGATCTGAGGAAAGGATTATAAGCCCACAAAATAACAGCTGTGGGAACCAGCTAGTTTTGGATCAGGTCTAGTTTTGGACGATTCAAAAGAAGGCTAACTTTTTTTCTGCCAGAAGTTTGTGTGAAAGTTTGAACATTATTTTGTGAAAGCCTGGGATAATCCATAATAAATAAAGAAAACTCCTGCGGTTTAGATTCAGAATTGATCATTTTTTTGTCTAGCTCCAACTTGACAAGCTAAGCCTTGTTTGTGGAGATTTGGTATTAAATGATAACCCAGAAAGTGTGTGGGAATTGGCAGTAATATTGCACCCCTGGCTGTCAGTACAACCTTGTCCTGGGAGTCAGAAATCCTCAAGACCGGGAGCCCTAAAGCACCATGTTAAAATGCACAGCTATTCCAAGGGTCTGCCCATGGTGATTTTTGTACTGAATTCTAGTTGTAAGGTACTGACGTTGATAATAAGGGAATTATTAAACTCTGGGGAAATTCCAACAGATTTTTAAGAGTTTATAAAATTAGATTCCAAAATATTGTCTTAAACTAAACTGCTAGGCTTAAAATGGAGAACACAATTCTATACGAGTGAAAAGTAATTTTAGGAATGATAGTAGGAGATTCTCCACACAAAGGCCAATGTGTTGAATAAATCAACAGATAGTATAATGAAGAAAATTTTTAAAAACCCTGGAAATGTTAAAGAAAAAAATTAGTCCACCTAATTAAAAAATTAGGCTCAACAATCTTCAACTGCTTCACCAATGGCATCCCATTCATCATCAAGTCTGAAGAGTGTATGTTTGCCAACGATAATGCAATGTTCATCACCATTCACAGCTCCTCAGATTCTGAAGCAGTCCGTGATCAAATGCACAGGATCTGGACAATATCCAGGCTTGGACCGACAAGTAGAAAGTAACAATTGCATGGCACAAATGCCAGGTAAAAACCATGCCCAAGGAGAAAAGATCTAACCTCCACCCCACGACATTCAATGGTGTTACCATCACTGAATCCCCCACATCACTGAACCAACATCCTTGTAGTTACTATTAACTGGACACTCAACTGGATGCACCACATAAATACAGTGTCTATAAGAGCAGGTCAGAGGCTAGGAATAATGTGGCGAGTAACTCACCTCCTCACTCCTCAAAGTCTGTGCACTACCTGCAAGGCACAAGTCAGGAGAGTGATGGAATACTCCCCAAATGACTGGATGGTTGCAGATCCTACAACACTCAGGAAGCTTGACACCATCCAGGACAAAGCAGCTCATTTGACTGGCACCACATCCACAAGCATCCTCTCCTTCCACCACCAATACTCAGTGGCAGCAGCATGTACTATCTACAAGATACACTGCAGAAATTCACCAAAGATCCTGAGAGAACCACCTTCCAAATCCAATGTGTCTTCCATCTAGAAGGATAAGGAAAACAGATATCTGGGAATACCACCACATACAAGTTCCCCTCTAAAACCACTCACCATTCTAACTTGGGTATTCCTTCATGGTCACTGAATCAAAATCCTGGAATTCACTCCTTAAGGGCAGTTTGAGTCAACCTATGGCATGTGAACTGCAGCACTTCAAGAAAAGACAGCTCACCACCACCTTCTCAAGATAAATTGATGTGCCAGTAATTGGACAGGTTGGATTTGGCCTGTTTTAGGTACACAGAAGATTGCTTGGCAATTGTCACACTGTTGAGATGATGCCAATATTGAAGCAAAGTTAAAGAGGAATTAGTGTCCAACACAAAGGAAGATAAAAACGAGAATGGTTTTTGAATACATTTGCTGGTTTTGATGTTTCAACTTGTAACTTGATGCCAAATGTTGATTATTTGGTTCTATTCAATACAATCGATCAGAGCACATGCTGTGGTTATTAAGAATATTCAGAATCTTGAGGGTTTTTTGCTGTGTCTTTTTATGTGGGAAACAGTTGTCAATCTTCAGAGAGAAAAATTGGAGTTAGCAGCTTCTCCAGAATCTCTGACAAAACATTCCAGAATGGAATACTGGTTTCAATTTGGAATTCCAAGAAGCCACTTAGCTTGGAATATGTCAATGTCCTCTAATTGGCATTTATTAATGTCTTCCTGAGACTGTGACAGGTATCGATGAGTGAAAGAAATCTCTTTTTTTCCACTCCCCTGATGGTAATTAATTTGCTTTATCACCTTCATATTGGAAGGTGACAGTGCATTTCTAAGCAATTCTCTTTCTCTCAGTCCAACCTGTAATAGTTGCAAACAGTTGAAAGTTTCTTAGAATCAAAACTTTAGAACTAAGTAGGGATAGCTTCGTGACAACACGGCAAAGTAGACTCTGCAGGATTTTGCCATTCAGCTGATAACATATATTTGGGAGGAATAAGATAGAGGGCGAATGTGACTCAAAGATTAGTTCAATTGAGTGACAGAACCCTACCTGTCAGAAAATGAATTAAAGAGCTTTGGAATTGTATATGATACTGTATACCTGCAGAGATTGATGCAGATTCTTATAGTTGTACCCTTATTGTCTCAATTCTGTAAAGGGATATACTTTTTCTGGTTGTTCCATCTGCCATTTAACTCATGTTTAATTTATTTGGGTTCTGATTTGTGTTGAAGTGATAGCTATGAAAAGTGAACTTTTCATCTAAGAGTTCAATCAATTTGGTTACCCCATGAGGTTTGTAAAAACAAAAACCCACAGAATGCCTTGTTCTATTTTTCTTCAGTCTTTGTGTGTACGCCCAATCTTCATTCCCCAATCATTCAAAGTAAGAAATCAAACAGAGCAATGATAACCAAGAGCAATTCCTTTAAAATTGGTGGGTATGTGAGCATCAGTTTTTATCATCCAGTTGCTTGTTAGGTGTTCTTGTGCATGAGCAGCTATCTATCCAAATGCACCATCTAATTTACTCCCAATGGCAGGGCTGGAGGTTGCAAGAGGAGGTTAAGCTTTCTCCTTTCAACTTGCTATGCAGAATAAGATCCCAAGGTTAATCCTCTCCTCTGCTTAAACAATTCTCTAGATTTATTCAGAAAAATGTAATTTTTCACACAATCATTTGTTGGTCATCCTATTTTACATTTTAGTGAGTAATATTTTGAAGCAGTTATTAGAACTGTCCAAATATAAAGCTCATAATTATGCAAAATTATGTAAAATTCAGGAATTTCAACTGAATGAGAAGCATCTTAAATTAATACATTGAAACTTGCCAGGAAAGCTATTTAATTCTGAAACCAGGCAAGCTATTTAATGCTGAAGACATTTCATGTGGCATGCTTTGCTACCGAACATGCATATTCCGTCTTTGATGATAATATGTACAGTAACAGGATATGATAACACAAGCAGTGTCATTAATATGTGTATGGTAACGAGTGTACTTTTGCTTAAATTTATCAATATTATTTATGGTTTCCTCCCAGTCACATCATTGTAGCTGCATAATTACAAAATTATGCAAACGCCACCCTTTTTTGAGCAGCCAGTTCAGAGACATGGCTATGTGTACTTTTCACAGATGTACTAACTATGCAAACTCCTTTGACAGTGTCAGTAAGCATAAAAGGGCACAGTCATGATATTTCCGTGATGAACATCTTTAAGTCTGATCATAACGGAAGGCTGAAGCCACAATACTCTTATAACCATTATTTAAAAGAAACGACTTCTGCTTATTCCAATATTTTCTAGCTAATTTGTATTTCCAACAGTTACCATTCCTCATACCCTACTTTGCAATGCAAATGGCTATCATAACTCAAATCTCATCCCACAAATTAAGTGGAAATTTACAATTTCTATCCGTGCCGTGATACTTTTCACCTCAATAAAATGGTGCTGATTTTGAGTGACCTAAATTAATTTCACCTCAACTGAATTACTTTTTAATCTATTTTACCTATTATCCTCCATTTCACCAGAAATTACATTTTAATCATTCAATTTGAATTACTGACAAACATATTCGACTGAAATCTCAAAAACATTTTAGCTATTGGCAACTAATTTTAGTAATGGAAGTATCCAATCATTGCCCTCATGGTTGATTTACTTACCTTGTAATTATCTTCTAATTACTCCATCCCTTTACGTTGATGGTTCTCATAGACTGACTGTTTCATTGAGAATCTGATTAAGGGCAACAATTACTTTTTGTCTTTTTAGTTGCTTTGCATTCCTTCTTAACTTGGCATGTATTTTGTCAATGTTATTAACCATTTCAATACCTTAGGTGTAATTTTTGCCAAATGTTTTAGATGCTGAAGAAGTAAATAGATGGCCAAGATTGGATCTTGAGCTTAAAACTGTGTTCAGTGCATGATTTGTACAAGATTCCGGAAAGAAATTTTGCCTGTTGCAAGTACAAGGCACTTGTATTAAAGCATGGCTACCATCTGGGATGTCTGGTGTAGGTTTATTGATATTATTCCTTCTTGTTGGCATTAGTCTAAGTTACAGGTACGATTTGGGATGGGTGCCCATACAAAATCTTAGATAGGTCTATCTTGAATAACAGTAAGTAGGTTCATTACGTATTACTTAGTAGCCAGTTATATTACATCCGAGATACATGATATGTCTTGTGAGACATTAGGCTCAACTAAAAAGTGCACAATACCCCTTTAGCCACATAGTATTAACACTAAGAATAATCACTGGAGTACTGATTGGACATAAGTTGAGTAAATTTCCTATCTTATGATATCACTTAACCCTTGAAGGACCTAAGCCCAAACTTTTAGTTCAATACAGTGTAGAGCTGGAGGAACACAGCGGGTCAGGCAGCAACAGAGGAACAGGACACTCAACATGAAGGGCCAGGATCCTTCATCAGGACTGGGGAGGGGGGAGGGAGCTTGGAAATAAATAGAGGGAGAAGGGGTGGGGCTGGGAGACGGTGGGTGGGGTGGCAGTAAATGGATACAGGTAGGGGTGGTGAGGATTGGTCAGTGGGAAAGGTGGAGCAGATAGGTAGGGAAGAAGATAGACAAGTGTGTCAGGTCAAGGAGGTGAGGATGAGAGGGATGGTTGGACGTGGGATGAGGCTGGGGGTGGGGAGATTTTGAAATTGGTGAATTCTATGTTCAGGCCATTTGGTTGTAGGCTCCTGGGGCAGAACATGAGGCGTTGTTCCTCCAGTTTGCTTGTGGCACCATTGTGGCACTGAAGGAGGCCCAGGATGGACCTGTCACCCAGGGAACAGGAGGGGGAGTTAAAATGGTTTACAACCGGAAAGTGTTGTTGGCTATAGCTTACAGAGTGGAAGTGCTCCATGAATTGGTCACCGAGACTGCGCTTGATCTCACTGATGTACAAGAGGCTACGTTGGGAGCAATGGATACAGTAGACCAAGCTGGAGAATGTACAGGTCAGATATGGAAAGTTTGTTTTGGACCTTAGATGGAGGTGAGGGGGGAGGTGTGGGGACAGGTGTAGCACTTCCTGTGGCTTCAGGGAAAGGTGCCAGATGTGGTGGAATTGGGGGGAGTGTGGAGTCGATGAGTGAGTCACAGAGTGAGTGGTCCCTATGAAAGGCAGATAGGGTTGGGAAGGGAAATACCTCTTTGGCTGTGGGGTCAGATTGTAGGTGGTGGATGTGGCGGAGAACCATACGCTGGATGTAAAGGTTGATGGGGTGGTATGTGAGGACCAGGGGAACTCTGTCTTTTTTTGGGGCACGGTGGGAAGGAGTTTGAGGGCAGAAATGTGGGAAATGTAAGAGATGTAGTTGAAGGCATTTTCGATCATGGAGGGAGGGGCGGTGATGTTGCAGAGCTTGAAGTTGGACAATATCTCTGATGTCCAGGAGTGGAATGTTCCATCTTGGGAGCAGATGCAACAGAGGCAGATGAATTTGGAGTAAGGGTTCGCATTCTTGCAGGAGGGTGAGTGAGTGGAGTGTAGTCAAGGTAGTTATGAGAGTCAGTGGGTTTGAAATAGATGCCGGTGCTGAGACACTAACCGGATCTGGAGACGGAGAGGGAGGTATCAGAGATGGCCCAGGTGAATTTGAGGTTGGGATGAAAGGTGTTGGTAAAGTTGATGAACTGTTCCAGCTCCTTATAGGAGCATGAGGCAGTTCCAGTACAGAACTCCAGCATCTTTAGCTCTTGCTCTCTCCTGTTTGTCTGGTTATTCATTTTTTATACACTTGTTTCAAATATGTAAACTCAATTCCATCTCCTCCCGAGCCACTGATTTTATAAGTTCAGTTGATGTGAAAATTGTCCTGATTATGCACATATACAAAGATCCATGCTCCTCTCATTTAAAGATAACTAATTTGGCTGTTCATCTCATGGCGGAGTTGATCATGATTGATTTGGCTCGTGGCATTGTTCATTAACACCAACCCATTGCAGAAATGTGGGATGATGGTTCTTTATTGAAAAATCAGGTTCAACTTAAGTGCAATTACATATTATTACTTTGACTATGTGCTATTAACACTAAAGATACAAAAGAGAATACATGGTAAAAAAATCCTTAGCTCCTCCCTGGAACAGTCCTTTCCATCATGATGGCCAGAATTTATCTTGTTGCGGCAGATAATGCTTCAGATCCTAATTGTGTTATCAACAGAACATTCAGTGCCATGTCCATGTAGCATCTCCCTATATCCTAAACCATCCTACAGTGTGCTGCTGGTTCCAGGGAGCCCCATCTCCATAATTTCAGTGAAGTGGATGTGGCAGTCAACATACAGCACTCTACGAAACATTTGTCTAATCAATACTTGATTGCTAAATCTGCACGTCTCTCCAAGCAAAAATAATATTATGATAATTAGGAATGAGGACTACAACTGTCTGACTAACACAGACTTTTTGCAAGTCAGTCATATTCACATGCTATTATTTTGCACCTGTTAATACTCTTTATCCAGAATAACATCCTGACTGCTCCCATTCACCCCAAAACCTTTAAGCAAAATTTCTAGAAGGCTGTTTCTTTAGTTGGAAGAGAATTTGTTACAGATACTCTGGTTTCAATAACTTTAGGGAGTGCAATCTGGAGACTGGCTTACTTCCTTGATACTTTTGACCATGCTACCAAAAACACATGTTTTGTTACTTAATTTGGTCATCAAATTAGCATATTGCTGCGCCAACTGTACTAATATCTGTCCTTACCTTATAGTAATCACAGCTGTTGCTATGATGTGTATTTTATGGCTTAGTTTAATTTCACAAGACTTTTATTTTTGAGTCTAGATACCATTTTGGTTATGACTCACAATGAAGTTAATCTACAGAGGCAGATAAGTTATAAGATATTCACTAGGTTTTTTTAAAGAAAAAAGTAGCAACATATTTAAAACTAATGAAATAGAAATGAAAATTAGAAATGAGATGAAACCATGGAGAATCAAAGTGACAAAGTGAACTCAATGACATTGGAAAAGTCAAACCATTTTTCATTTAAGTATGGGCTTCAGTATTTCACTAAAATTAGTTCATATCATGACAGTATTTAACCCTATCAGTCTCCATGAGGTGATTAAATATTATAATTATTTCAAATGTGGAGAAGCCAGTGTTGGATTGGGGTGGCCAGTTTATAGGCCAACAGATTTACTTAAAACCACAAGCTTTCAGAGCACTGCTCCTTCATCAAGTGAAATGCTCCAAAAGCTTGTGATTTTAAGTAAGCCTGTTCAACTATAACCTGGTATCATGTGATGAATAATTATTTATAATTAATGTGACATTTAAAAGTACAAATAGATTATAAGTTACATGGCAACTGCCTATATTGTGCCAAATATTACATCAGACAAACTTAAACCCCTGAACTACAACAGCATATTTCTATGCAATTGATAGGGTGGAACAGTCCAAAATACCCAAAGTGGGCTTCTCATTTTAAGATCAAATCAAATTAAAGAAGGTTTCATTTGATTTACCTTTCATTTATGTATTTTAATTATTGTGTTAATTTTCAACTATACAGCTATGAAAATTTGTATGTACTTTTTTAGTTGAAATAGAAATGAACATAATGCAGTATATGTATTATTGCAGATTATATAGTACTGAAAATAAATCAATCAAAACTGGTCACCGTTGTCCCAATTTCCAGGGCCACGTTTACATGGTCGTAACTGGTGTCTCAAATAATTGATGAAACTTCAACACTCTTTGCCTTTGAGTGATTTTGAAACTTCTAGAATCATGTGTCATAGGGTAGATCATTTAGTTGTGGTAATATTTCTTCAATTCACTATCATGAGAAGCTGGGTCACTGAGTATGTTTAAATGATTTTTTTTAAAAAGATATTTAAGGCATCAAAGGATTTGCTGAGAATGTGTAAATAGAGCACTGAAATAGCGGATCAGAGGTAGAGGAGATAGAGGGTTTTGAATGGTGGACCAGGCTCTAAGGATTGACAGATAACACAGTGTACAGCTGAAGGGATACAGCAGGCCAGGCAGCATCAAAGGAGCAGGAAAGTTGATATATTGTGTCAGGACCCTTTCTAAAGAAGGATCCCAACCCGAAACGTCAACTTTCTTGCTCCCCTAATGCTGCCTGGTCTGCTGCGTTCCTCCAGCTCCACACTGTGTTATCTCTGGCTCCAGCATCTGCAGTTCTTGCTATCTCAAAGGGTTAACTGGCCTCCTTTTGCTACTAGTTTCTATGTTTATAATTTTCAAATATTCAGTATGCCTTCTAAAATGTGTGCCCATACAAGTAAAGCAACAACATTTATTTCTACAAAAATTCCTTTCCGAGAATGTATTTTACACTGTTTATTTCTGACTCTGAATGCCAGTTTTCCGACATATATATCTACAATATATTAAAAATCTTATGCTTATGTACACCACTAGTCAACTTTGCCCATTCTGTATTCATATTCATAATGCAATAGAAATTGATTTTGTGAATACGTCATCCTGTAAGTATATACTCCTGACAGAGATAATAAGGTAACACTTCGGAACTCTGGGATCCGAGTTGAAATTCAACTCTGACTGAGGAAACACCGTTGCCAGGCAATCTCACTGAGGAATGTCAAAGGATGGCTTTTGTCAGAAGTGCTAGTCTGTGTTCTTCTAAAGTTGAGCCTGAGGCACATTGTCAAAGGTAAGTAGGGAGAGCTTTGCTCTGTATTGAACTCTGTCATTCATCCGGAGTGTTTATTTCAACACCGGGTACATCAAATTGAAAATATTCCATTCCCCAGTATTCATATCCCTCACCTTAATGAAAACAAAAATATGTGGTTTAAAAGCAATAAAATAAAATTTCTAGGTTACCTCACTGAATAAATACACATTTCAATGTATTATTTAAGCCTGTCAACATTATTTTTTTAAAAATTGTATTGCTGGACTTTAAGGCTGGGAATAAGTTAATTTTACATTAAGTTCAACCATTTTACCAATCTATATTTTCACATAACTGAGGTTGTAAATGATCAACAAAACATTAAATATTTTTGGATCATACTTCAAAGCACAGCAAAATGTTGTATTTGATATATTTCAGTTTCTACTTCTTTGGTCAAACTAAATTCCTTTTTATATCAATACTTCATAATAGTGTGTGATGTATTGTTTAAGAAACAAATTAATCTGTATAAAAGCAACATTTTCTTTTGTTTTTCTGTTGTATACTGTTGAGATGGACAACAGGATTTTTATTTGTTATTGAAGAATTTTTACAGTAATAAAGTTAGACCCAAATCAAGCTGGGTCTTGAAATATTATGACATTGTTGGGTGGCTCAGTTAGCCCACACCTACTAAATGTATCGAAGGTAACACTCATTATTTGTGCCGTCCGTTCAGTCACGTGCATGTAGCCAAATGTTAACTCTGCTGTTGATTAGCTGCATGCACCAACACCAGGTCCAGAATCAATACTTTCACATATTGATGTTTAAGGTTACCAACCAGTTCTCACAATCACTAAGCAATCTGTCCCTACTTGTTGGGTTCCAAGTCAGAAAGGTTGCTTCATATACACCTTGTGCAGATACAGCCTTCTACTGAAGTCCTGAATTATTCCCCTCTCCATCTTCCAGAAACACATGTTGTTCTGTGTGACCTCTATTCATCCCATAGATAATGCGGTATTTAGAAGGAAATGCTGAACTAGTTCTCCCCTGTCTGGGAGCAATTGGTTTGTACAGGAGTAGAGGTAGTAGGAACTGTCAATGCTGGAGAATCTGAGATAACAAGGTATGAAGCTGGATGAACACAGCAGGCCAAGCAGCATCAGAGGAGCAGGAAAGTTTGACGTTTCAGGTCGAGACCCTTCTTCAGAAAACAAAAAAACAAGGGTCTCGACCTGAAACGTCAAACTTTCCTGCTCCACTGATGCTTCTTGACCTGCTGTGTTCATCCAGCTTCACACCGTGTTATTCCTAATAGTAAGACTGTTTTTACATCCATTACAAGCATTGAGATAACAATAACATAGATCAATATGTTCAAACATAAATATACTTGTTTTATCTGCTTAGTTACAGAGTTATTTACAATATATTGGAACATACCGATCATTATGTTATCTTTCTTGATTAAAATATGCTCTTTATCTAAAATACCAATAGCAAATCAATTTGACTTTGCGAAAGCTACACATTCCAACTCCCAAAACTCCAACGTCTCTCACCAATGCCTCAGGTTATTCAATGAACTGGGTAGGGTTAACCAATATAATGTTGAATTGGACAGATTGCTCTGAACATTTTATTTCTTTTTTAATTTACACAACAAATGCTGCAGAGCTTCTTTCATGAATTGTCCTTTTAAGGCATTGCTTTGTGTCATAAATGTAATAGATTTGAAGTGATTTTCCTCTACCTTAAAAATTAAAAATGCTTTCAGGTTCTGTGTCCAAAGCAATTTCAGCTTGTAGTAGGAATATTTGCCAGTTTCCGCCATCTGTGCATTGGCGAGATAGTATCCTTCAAGTTTCCCTAAGTATTTGCCTTCTCATCTTGCAGATTTTAGAGTTATAGAGTTATACATTAACTTTAAATGTGAACTCTCTGCTGTAATTTGGAAAAATATTATTTCATTCCAGATCTTTTTCTTTACAAGAATAAACTCCAACATGATCTGCTGTAAGCCTGCTCATTTTCCAATGTATTGAATATTGAATTCCACATATCTTTCTAGAGCTATCAGTTGTATTGGGAAATCATAAATTGAAATGTAGAGGGATAAATTCCTTGGTAAGCTGCTTTGACGAAAAGGTTTGATACATATTTATTGATTCTTCCTCATTTGTTTGCCAGGCGAAAAAAATTGCAAAGTGCTGAAAACATGGAAGAGGCTTCTCAAGGCTAAAGGATAGGTGCTGAAACTAAACTGATGTAACTGTACAGTCTATGAAATGATAGTCTATCAAATGAAAAAAAATGATTGATTGGCAGCTCATGTTTCAATGTGATGATAGTGCTGCCTATACATACTGCTCTGCAGAAAATGCAAGTGTAATGAGATCTGTGACAATGCATATCTTTATCAAATACTAAAGATATTAGAGCATCACTTTTGTATTGATCTTGAGCAAAATAACATATTTTATCCAACTTATCTAACTTGAAGGGCTCTTGAAATTGAACTCATCCTGCTCATAGCTCGTATGGAAGAAAATCCTCTGAAGGTACAGCTTGCTTGTTCTGTGACATGACATCTACCTATATCAGTAAATTAGACAATCTCAATGTTCTGTGAAAAACAGGATTCTGCAAATTCCTTCACAATTCTGATTCCGCATGTCAGGAATGGCATAATTGTCTCAATTTGTAGTCACAGTATCTTTACTGGTTCTTCGATGGGTGAGTAACTAGAGGCAGAAAAATGTCATAGTTCATCACTGGGTATTTTTTAAAAGGGAAATCTCATAACTCAACCAACAAGTTAATAAAATGTTTTCGTAAATTAGTTAATACATGTTAGGCTCTTCAAATTTAAACTTAATTCAATTTATATAGCTTTTGCATAAATCCCCACTATTATTTTATATTGCTTAATACAAGCTATTGGAAATTTATTTTATTTGTTGTAAAAGAATTCCAAAAGTATTCAAGTTACTAGATCTTACACTAATTTTGGAATGGAATCCATGACCCCAATGACTACATTAATAGAATGGGTGGAATCTTTTGAGTTTGAAAGGCGTCTTGCATACTGCCTGTGTAGTGATTGTAACAATGTCAAACAGCTGGACCTCTTAGAATATGAGTTCCCTAACTGGGGCTGTAAATCTGGTCCAATCAGTGAGCCCTGGCAATATAAAAAAAGTTGCGTGTCAGGGATACTGACACTCTGTTCGCTGATTCTGTATGAGGTAGAACTGTAGTCAAGGATCCATCATTTGTCAATCAAGGGTGACTTGGTAGTTGTAGCGCTCCTGAGATGCTGCTTGGCCTGCTGTGTTCATCCAGCTTCACACTTTATTATCAAGGGTGACTTGGTGATGGGATTCTGGCCTCTGTGGAGTTATTTCAGCATGAAAAGTGCAAGACTCTAAGGGAGAAGGCCCACTTTAGTTTCTACTTATCAGGCACTTAAGTGTTCAGCATCAGGCCCTTCCACCAACTGAGGACCCTCAGGATATCCTTTGATGCCCTCTCTACTGAGCTGCTAGCCAATCAGAGGCCTGCAACTTTTGCACTTGGAAGCGCTATGGAGGAAGTTATTATGGCTGTCAGTATGATATTGCCCAGAGATGCAGGATTCGAGGAGGATCCAAGGGGAAGTTTTTTTTTTGGTAGTCTTGTGTAGATCGAAAGTCAGGAGAGGGTGGCTATTAGGGTTAGAGGCATGTACAGGGGTCTAGATGTCAATCAGTGCCCACTCCAGGCTATGGCCGCAATTGTGCACAAATTAATACAAATTGTGGCAACTCTTGCTGATGCATAGAGTTCAACCAAACAATTGTGCACTGCACATATCAGCATACGACATCTGGAGCTGCGAGAATTATAACCAAGGTGGGAAGATGTTCTTAAGCGACTGTTAATTGATCACTTGATCTAAAGTCAAGACGGTTTGAGAACAAAAACCATGTTCCTCCCTGCCCAGAACTTTAGGTGGGGATGGGAAGGGATCAAGAGCACCAGTCCTCACCTGCTGTGGTACTGGGAGATTTTGCATATAAACTGAACATGTGTTGCTGATTTGAGGTGTTAATTACCAAAATGCAAAATATTCACTGCCCTTTTAAGAGTTAATTGTTAAAATAGGCAATAAAATTCCAAACAGGTTCAGACACAAAATTATTAACCCAAAGAAGGAGATTGAGTATTGCAGGAGAATTCTTAACTTCATTATCACTTCTATATGGATCGTTGGTGCTTTGAAGCCACTGTCTTGTTCAGAATGAGAATTTATCTGAAAGCTGCCATGGAAGACTGAACACATCACGCAGAACAATGAAGGTAGGATTTTACAATCAGTCGTAAATAAGAGCAGTTGGAAATCTGCCTTCCCATCCAGATTGTTGAAATGTATCTTGTGCATCAACCTTAAATAACATTTCTAACAGGACCACATTGTATTGAACGCACATGAAAATGAATGTTTATGTCAAAACTCCAATTGGTTGATCCTGAGAGCTCGGAACAAAATGGGAAAGTGTAACTTTCTCTGAAAATGTGTTTTAAAACTTAGCTTCTGAAAGCAGTTGCATTTTCAATTTTGACAGTAGATTTATTTCTATTTGTGGAATAGGATGTTTGGATCCCATGTAAACTTTGATATAGTATTATAAAACAAATAATCTGATGTGGCCTAAATTATTATTTCATCTTATGTGTAAATAATTTGGTTGCCACTTAAGTGCTCCATAGGCAATAACTGCTGGCTTAGCCAGTGATCCCCACATCCCATGAACAATTTTAAAAACATGTTAAAAAGTAGCTAGTGATTCTAGTTCAAGCTATTTAATATGTAGCTGTGTTAGGAGCTCAGCTGAGTTTCCCATGTACAATTTGTGAATCATTCACATTGTTGAGCATTTATTCAACATCATTCAAGACATATGGTGCAATATAAAGATGGAGCCAAAGCAACAAAAGCAGGTCAACTCTTGATTCAAAGTATTAGTATCAATGTGGGAGATGTGTCTGATTCCCCTTGGTGTAGTACTAGTGAGTATTTGTGCCTACTTTCAGGTTAGACTTAGAATGTAGTCCATATTTAAAGTGCTTCATTTACTCCTTTCTAAACCTCTGACTCATGTTAGAATTGCTAGCACCCATCTCCCCCATGTGTTCTTTGGCACTGTTTTGGGGGCGGCTAAATTTTGCCACCTTTGTATTAAATTGATGAATCATCAGATAACTGGAATTGTTGAATGACAAACTTGCACTAATTAAAGTCAAAACACAAACATTTGAAGTAATCTGGTTTGTAATTGATAAGAGTTTTTACAATAATGTTATTTTTACAACAATGTTGATGTTCCTTGGAAAATAGGCGACAGATTTAGATAGAGGATCTGGATTGGCGCAGGCTTGGAGGGCCGAAGGACCTGTTCCTGTGCTGTAATTTTTTTTGTTCTTTGTTCTTATTCGTTTAACGATATTTTTCCTCTTGTTCAGTACATACACTGTAAAGGCCAGTTTATATGTAAACCTTTCCTTTTATAGCTGCCAAACATCATTTCTCAATATTTTACTTAATGAATGAGTAACTAATGGCCTGTTGGGATAACTATGGAATCTTGACAAACCTCTCTTTAAAAAAAAGCATCTTATAAACTCTTAGAAATTTCGATATCAGATTTTTTAAGCTATTACTTTAGTTAGCTAATCTATTGACACATAGTAATATTAGCTAATATTTTAAAATTCCTACAAAGGATGAAGGCATCAATGGCTAGCTCAGGATAATTACCCATCCCTGATTGTCAGAGGGCAGTTAAGAGTCAACCACATTGCTGTGTGTGAGTCAACCAAATGCAACTATAGAATAGACATGAATAACAAAATATCATGGGCTGGATCTCTGTTCTTTTGAATTGAAGGCTGGTTGGTGACCAAATAAAGATCCTTAGAATTATGAAAGGATTTAATAGAATAGACAAAGTGAGAGTTTATCTTTCTTTTAGAGAAAGGCAAAATCAGTGGCTATTAATATAAGAAGGTCAACAACAAATCAGGTAGGAAACAGAAAATAATTATGCTAAGTACTTGAGATGAATAATATTAGACAGATTTTGAGGTGGAAATAATGAAGATGAGAAAATAGTGAACAGATTGTCATTTTTGATTATGTTGAACAGGAAAGCATTGGAGTAAGTTTTGTTGTGGGCTATAAGCCATAGCATAGGCTGGATTGTGCCAAACTATCTTTCTTTGTGTTAAATATATCATATATGTTTCCGTAATCTACGGAATATTTTGCACAAGATAAGTGAATTTTTAAAAATGAGCTTAGAGCTTTGATTCAAATCAAATCAAATTATTCCCACGAAACCCAAATGAAGAAATTGGGCTAAAAATTCGCTAATGTCTCTTTTCTGACATCAAGGTATCAATTTATGATCTGTCTCCATCTATATTTTTTAAGGCAAGCAGCATAGAAATTTGATGATGCCTCCTCCTTTACATCATGGTAACATTAGCCTGAGTGGAGATACCATTGCTTATTGCTTCAGAAAGTGATCCCGAACATGTATTAATATTATGTGGTGCTGCTATCTTTTCTTCTTAAATGAAGCCTGCCCTTCCTAAAGTGGCGATGCTCTCAGTGGAAGGTAGCAGCTTCTGGCTATCTGTATTGAAACTGCCTGGACGTGGGAGTCTCATAAACGGAGCTTCAGGGAAGGTTGGGCAGAATGCATTTGTTTAGCAATCTGGCATGAAGGATGATGGTGATGGAGGTCAAAAGGAGGAGATATTCACATTTCTAAGGAGGGCCAGGATATCTATAGGGCTAATTCTTTGAAGGGAGCAGGCGCCAGCGGTCAAAAGGTATATGCCTCAGGTGCCTGGCAGCAGTGTCAGAAGAAGTTCAATGACCTCACATGAGTGGTCAAGATCAGCAAATGCACTTTCAAAGCATATTTCCTACCCACTATGCTACTAGCACTTGCTCCTCAATTTCCTGCATCCTAATCACTCACTAGGCAATATGTCTTAGCAGTCAGGAACAGTGCCTAACATGCATGTACCCCCATTCATGTACATGAATGTTAGGCAGCCTCACAAATGTTCCAATGGTGCCAGCCTCATGGCCAGCTTATACTGCTTCTACGTACATACAGCTATTAAACTGTGCCAAACATATCATTAAAGCAAACAGAATGAGCCTGAATCCGTAACATTCCTCCCTCCTTCTCAAAGGATAGGAGTTCCAACTACCACTAGTAGCAAAACAGAACCTATGGGGACAAGGACACCTGCATCATTTGTGTCTCAGTTCAGGAGAGGTTTGTTTCCATCAAGGGGCTGATTGCAGCAGAGCCTGTGGTAGGGGCATTGAGATGATCATAAGTTGCTGCCCTAACACTACTTCTCAACTCCTAGTCAGCTTCATCCTGATGGATAGCACGACGTGCAAGCTGCTGATGGTATGATCATGGACACATTGTTTCTCACCACACTATCCTTGCCCCTTCTCTCAAATAGAGACCATCCACAACGTACCCATTCTATGAGCCATACTGCAGCCATTGGGATAGCACCATGTAATAGCATCAGGAAGGGAGGGCAGACAATAAAGAAATGGCCATCTGTGAACAATTCATTGTAATCAATAAATTCCTTACAGTGTGGAAACAGGTTCCTTGGCCCAACAAGTCCACACCGATTCTCAGAGCATCCCAGTCAGACTCATCCCCTGTAACCCACCTAATCTGCACATCCCTGAACACAATGGGCAATTTAGCGCAGACAATCCACCTAGCCTGCACATCTTTGAACTGTAGGAGCAAACTGGAGTACCCAGTGAAAGTCCCCACAAACACAGGGAGAATGTGCAAACTCTACACAGTCACCCAAGGATGGAATTGAACCCAGGTCCCTGGTGCTGTAAGGCAGCAGTGCTAACCTCTGTGCCACCCCAATGACTTTTTATATGGTCATTGCCTTTATTATTTGGTAAAGATGTCCTGTCAAGTGTCCTGTTGGCAATTTTATTGCAGGGTTCTGGTCAAGGTGTCTAGTCAAGTGTCATAGGCAAATAGATCTGTAGATTATAGTGGAGAAAGAGTGCCTTCAAAAGAAATCAGAACCTGAGTAGTGAGTCTATAGCGAAGGCACTCCAGATACCACTGAGCTATCTCATCTACTCTTTGAACTGATTTTTCTCTTTTTACAGTATCTACCCTTTCTCCTTGTTGTGCTGCAGACCCAGAAACAGTCTTATTGCAGCTCGTCTGTCTGTTGCAACTTTTGTCTGGATAGGTCACCTCAGCTGCCCCCTTTAAGGATGTATAATATATCAAATCTAATAACACTTCCAAAACCACTCCACATCACTTCCTCAAATTTTGCAATAGCTGATTTTCAGCAAAAATTAACAGGGGGAATAACTGGCAATTTATGTGGGTTTGTGTGGATTAGGGGAAGGATTCCGAAATTCTGATTCTTTGAGTGAAACATGATTATGTTCATTGGACCTGGAATACATGTACTAACATAACCATAAGTGCTGTCTAACACTACAACCTGATGTTATAACTAGACATGAAGAGGAGAACTCACTGCCCTATGTCCAGGCTCCTTCATTGCAGCAAAAATGGAAATTCTTTCTGTATCACACTATACTTTTCCCCATGCTGATAAAATGTTGTTAATTATTTTTGTGATAAGCTTTAAGGAGGTAATCAATAAGGATTTTTAAGTCAAAAAAAGCAACTGTTTCAACTATTAAACCCATCAAAATAATGAAGCAACATGAAGCATCCATGCAGTTATTGGTACCTATACATACTTGTGTATATAGTTAAAGGGGAGTAAATTGCCTTGAATGTTGCAGTTACTGACTATTCTCATGATTTCTCACTTCTTGTTTTGAGAACCAGGTGCAAACTTATTCCAAGAAAGAAAATAAGAGACAGCGACTTCTCATCAGGTTTCACCAAAATACTATTGGAACCTCCCTGGAAGTATTGATTCCAGTCTGTATTCCGTCAAGATTGTTTCGCGGGCATGCCTGTGACAGCTATTGTGTGAATATTTTGGACTATTGTTATTAGCTTCCTGAGATCAGGTGTGCCTGGACTGTATCTCATTGCTGCCTCCCAGTGAACAATTTGTTCATTTTTCCCATTGCCACTTTGAACGGTGCTGTATTTTTAAGCAGCTTTCTTTGGCTCAGTCCAATTTTCAACAGTTCCAACTCAACAGCAATTCCTTGTGACACTCAACATTTGGAAAGCTTTAGGCTCATTTCTAGGACATGTGCTGAAATGACCTTTCCAGCATTTGCTCTGCACCCAGTGCTGTACAAGTAGGCCACGCTGCATCTCGGTTATTTACTCATTCTCTGAGCATTCATTGACCTTGAGCCTATCTGATTGCTCAGATCTCCTTTGCCTTGCCTGATTGTGTTTGACCCCTCCAGCCAGAGCTGTCGGGATCATAATATCTCTGCCTTGCCGTTTCGTGCAGTACAAAGCCAGAATGGTTGTCAGTGGTCCTTGGTCACTTTTTTTTTGTTGGATGCAGGCATCACAAGTTGAGCTGGCATTTACTGCTTATCCCTAATTTCCTAGAGGGAATCACATTGGAATTAGGCTCATGTGAGGGCCAGACCAGGTCAGGGTGGCTGATTTCCTTCCTTAAAGGACATGAATAAACCAGATGGGTTCGTACAACAATTGATGATCATTATACAATTAGATTAGCTTCTTAATTACAATTTTTTTTTAAAAATCTGGATTCAAATTCGATCAGATGCTATAGTAAGATTCAACCCATTTCCCTGAAACATTAGCCTTGAATTCTGGATTACCGGTTCAGTGACATTATTACAATGTCATTATGTTCCTGAGTCAGATCAGTTTGGTACTCCTGGCGCAACAAGTCAAAGACAGCCCCTGACATCAATCCAGAAGCTTAGGCTCGGTTAGTCGGGATGGACAGAGTTAGGATCCTCTCTCTGAGAACCATGAGGAATCGAATGTTGAGCAGCCTACTGCTCATCTTGGTCCCTTCTACCATCTTTTGGGCTTTCACTTTTCAAAATGTGAGAAAAGGAGGGATTGGGTGGCACAGCTGTTAGTTCTGGTGTTACTGGGAGAGGGGTGGTAAAGTGTCCCAAGAAAGTGCGTAGGCAGCCCGGAGACCATGCATGACAAGGATGGTGGAGTTTTAGGATGTCTGAGAGTGAGTGAGGGAAGATATCACATGTAATAGTGAGGGGGTAGAGCATGGGCCTTGAGGGGTAGGTCAGTACAGTAGCGGACATGGAGAGAGTGAGGAGGCAGAGAGAGGGTGGCATTTATATTCTGAGTAGTGAAGGTCATTACCTTGGACAGCTGAGACTATACTGACCAAGTGGCAAATTCAGACCAGGCTGTCAAGGCCTGATTGCCCTGGTGTTATGCTCTGCCAATCTTGGGGAAAGAGGACACCCTTCTTTTGCACTACCCTATTCACCAGGACCCCCAGGTGACCATCAGCCAATTTTTCCTTATCTGCCATGTTTGGGTAAATGTCACAAACTATTCAGGGAAGCTCCAGGCTGACAGTGTTTGTCCATATACACAGCAACCTTTTAAAGATGATGCTGGTGCCAGGGTTACCAGTCTATTCCAGGATATCCTAAGAGTTAGCAAGTTCTTCCAGGTATAGAGAGTAGTAGAATCCAGCTAGTGTCAGACAAGAGGACTACTGCAGCAATGTGGTGGGTAATTAATAAGGCAGGTTAGGAACAATAGGATGAGAAGACATGTGAGATCTCACAAACAGAAATCCTCCATGAAACTCAAAACAGTCATAACTAACTAAAAATTGGAAAATTCAGATCAATATCTTGAGATTTTGTGACTTATAATTTCATTATCATGAAGAATAATCAAAGTAAAACCAATACAGTTCCTCCCCCATGACCCATCAACGCCCTCCCTACCACCAGTCCTAACACCCCCACAACACTCATGCCATTGGATCTGACACTGCTTTCCACCACGGCCCCCACCCAACCCCTCCCTTGCCAGGCACAAATTCACACATCTGCACTCCAAGCTGGTCCTAATACCTGCTGCCTACCTGACCAACCTAAGACACTCCGTCACTTACTTGATGTCATATCCTAACACCCAACTCACCTGATGGTGTACCCAACTGACACACAACCTACCTGACAAACTATTCACCTGCCATTCTACTTACCTTGCAGCTTATCCACTTGGGATCCTACACACCTGGCAACCTGTTCAGCTGACACCCTCCTCACAAGGGACCCAATCCACTTGGAACCCTACCCCCACACTTAATTTGCCCAACTTACCCTTTTACCGGAGCCATCAAAGTGGCAGCCTGGGCTGCTGGACCTATAAATTACAGACTATGGCTACTACTGCTATGAAAAAGGGGATTTGGTTTGGCTTCCTGCTGACTATCCTGCGCTACAAGAGAGTTGCTAGATTTCCAGAATGGCCTGCATATTTGAAGAAGCCATATTAGGAATCTCCTGTCTGAAATTTTGAGCTCTGTCTTAATGGAAAATAGTAGGAGAGCAGTTAAAATTTAACAGTGGTTGCAACTCATTTGAAAATCCAGCCTGTCTTATTTGTTAAGATATATGGAAACCTCCATGACTAACAACTTCAAATTTGCCATGAACGCAGTTTATTTCAACACTAATGACTGGTGCACTTAAGGAAAGCCTTATTCTCAGTAAAATTTCCAGCTTGAGGTATTACCATTTCATTTTTTTTTCCAGTGAAAGTTTGCTAAAAATTATCTGAATTACTGAAACATGCCTTGTGGTTATATTCTGCCAGATTTGCTGAGATGCACTCACATTAACAGTGTTCAGCCAACAGGATATTGTTCTGAGATGGGTGGTATTTAATATTCCTTCTTAGAAAGTAAATCCAGATTACAATTCCTTATTTCCTTGCTCTTAAAATGTCAGGATGTGTACAAGATAAAATATCAGAACGCAAATTTAAATAGTTGTGAATGAGTGAATAAAACAAAAATATGTCACGTTATGAAAATTTTAACTCTGTATTTCATAAATCTATGTTAGGGCTTCAAAAATCTCCTGCCTGCTGATTTGCACTGATTGATAATTCAAATCCTAGGACTTTAGTTGACGCTTTGGGGATTACTTATTGCAATTCCACTTTTCCATAAATATCATAAGTCAATGGTGTTGATCATAATGTACATTTAAGTTACCATAAGCAAAGTGTTAACCGCAAGTAGGAATTAGACTTGCTATATGTTACAACGTTCTGTAATAGTTAAAATAATGAAATTATGAATATACTTGGAAAAGAACATACAATTTCATGTGATTTTAATCTGTTTATCAGAAATATCCTGAACCATCTGACAGCTTTCATTCTGTAAGAAACGCTTTTAGAAACATGAGAGAGAGTTCAGTTATACTTGAAAAAAAATCTCCTGAACCTTCTCTATTTTTTTTTCAGGTATTTACAGTTAAAGCCTAGTCAGTTTTCTCAACATTTTTTATGAAATGCACATTATAGCCTACCTAGTCTACCCCTATTGGCAACTGTCACATCTGATTTAGTCCCATCTTCCCACCCACTATTCCTCAAACAACTCACCATATGGCAAATATCCAAGAATTTACAAGCATCCATTGTTCCTACACCATCTTTAAAATTCCATTGTGCATCCAAGGCCAGCATTGTCAGTCTGGAGCTGCCCTGCATGTTCCCTGACCTATGTCCCATACATGGCAGATGGAGGAAATCATTGCTCTGCTGTGTAGGCAGTAACCAAGATGTCCTGCTGGTCTCTCATTCAAGGTGGGAAATAGCCCATAATATGTTACTGTTGGCAACGTGTTGCCCATCATTCAGTTCTTTGCCCCTTCTGAATCCATAATGGTCCAGGCCAAATCCCCTCAAACTATTTAGAAGATAGTACAGATAGTACCCTAAATTTTTTGTGAGGTGTTACATTCCACTTGCAATTTGATTGGTCAAGCTTCTGGATTTAAAGTAAAACACACACTTTATTCATCCAATATAGTTAAAACACACCAAAAGAACGAATCAGAATAACTTAACTCTATTGAAAACTTACCAGAAGGATAGGCACTGTAGTTATTACTAATTAACTGTTTCAATAAAATTACATTCCATAAACACACGCTTTGCAATAGGCATATTCAGAAAAGATATTGTCTCACATGCAGCTCCAATAGTAGGAAGAGAGCCCTCAGCTTTTGGTGTAGGCAAGAGAGGAAAATGTACCTACCACCTCTTCAAGACCCCTATAGCAACTGCTGAAAGCTAAAACTAAAAATCATGGCTCTGGCTTGACAGCACCTGTTCAGGCTGCTTCTATTGTTGCATCTGGCAGACTGCTCACTACCTCTAGCTTAAAACCTCTCTTAAAATTAAAATCCAGGAGAAAATATACTTCCTAAAGCCACTGTATCATCAAAAGCCTTTCCGTTCCAACTGACTGGCCATACTCACCCCCTGGACTGGTAAAGGAGGCTGCCTTTGGCTTACGGTACCAGGACCCATGGAGCAAAGGCTATTCCACTTAGTTTGGCTACTGCTAGCCATGAGAAGGTTCCTGGCTTTTTCAGTTTGCTAACTGGCAAGGTAAGAGGGAAGTAAAATACATTTCATATCTTTGGCTGAGTGGCCAAAGTGCAAAGCATAGATGCTGTGAGCTCCCAAATAGATTAGAGAGAATAAGCATTATGGCAGCACATGCAAAGCCCAGAGACACAGCCTGGACTAGTCCATAGAAAACAAAGTGTGAAGCTGGATGAACACAGCAGGCCAAGCAGCATCTCAGGAGCACAAAAGCTGAGGTTTCAAGCCTAGACCCTTCATCAGAAAGGGGGATGGGGATGCGGCTCTGAAATAAATAGGGAGAGAGGGGGAGGCGGACCGAAGATGAATAGAGGAAAGTATAGGTAGGGAGGTGATAGGTCAGTCCGGGGAGGACAGACAGGTCGAGGAGGCAGGATGAGGTTAGTAGGTGGGAAATGGAGGTGCGGCTTGAGGTGGGAGGAGGGTATAGGTGAAAGGAAGAACTGGTTAGGGAGGCGGGGACGAGCTGGGCTGGTTTTGAGATGCAGTGGGGGAAGGGGATGAGGTGGGCTGGTTTTGGGATGCAGTGGGGCAGGCAAGCCACACCTCCATTTCCCACCTACTAACCTCATCCCGCCTCCTTAACCAGCCCGTCCTCCCCGGACTGACCTATCCGCTTTCCACCTCCCCAACTATACTCTCCTCTCCACCTATCTTCTCCTGTATCCATCTTCGGTCCACCTCCCCCTCTCCCTATCCCGCTCTCTGATGAAGGGTCTAGGCCCGAAACATCCGCTTCTGTGCTCCTGAGATGCTGCTTGGCCTGCTGTGTTCATCCAGCTCCACACTTTATTATCTTGGATTCTCCAGCATCTGCAGTTCCCATTATCTCTGGACTAGTCCATAGGTTGGTTTTGTGTCCATGAGCACTCTGGCCTTGCAGCAGCATTACAATGGCAGCTACCAGAATAGCCTCAGGTGCAGCATTGAAGTGCGGAAGTGTATAGTAAATGGATCAGCGCCATGATGGTCCATAGAGGCTAGTACATGTCAAATTCCAAATATCCATGGAGATGGGTGTGCGCACCTTGTGCCCATGAAATGGGTCTTGAAATGTCAGTGCCCAGTGTCCAACATGGAGGTCATTTGGGACAAGTGGTGAGCTGAATTTGCCAAGTACATTCTCTGGTTTCTTTGTTGAGTTTTCTCATATCTATCTTGTTTGGTGTGTTAGGTGAGATAGGAAGTAGAATGCTACTGAAGCAAATTGGATCATCAACATGGTGTTGAACAAGGAAAAGTCCCATTAATTGTAAAGTCATCACTGCCGAATGAGAAACTCACCATTTTCTGTGAAAAGCAGAAAAGATACAAAAAGATGCCCCTAGCATCAAGATGGGCCTCACGAGACTTCTAATCTGATCCTACCACAAATCTCACAACAGACCACATTGCTCACACCCCTATCAGATTCTGAACATATTCATTGCCATTACTAGGCCAAACATGGCCATTATTTTGCACATATCAAGTTTCCAGGAGCAATATGCAGATGAATAATCAGCTAAACTATTACTGGCATCTTTTAACATCACATAATTGAATGGTCACAGCTCAGAAGAGGCCATAGGGCCTATCATGACTGTGCTATCAGAAGGATCCATCTACTCCTCTGTCTTCTCCCTATAACAGTGAGCATTCTTCATTATCAAGTCATAATATTCCAATTCCTGTTGAATGCCTTGACTGAACCATTCTCTGCCACACTGAGCTGGTGCATTTTAGTCTGTAACCACTGCATCTGTTATCTCTGCAACTACTTCCTTTAATATCCTAAGACAAAATCTGTCAGATCCAAGGTACTTATTAGCTTTTAACTCCATTAATTTCCACCATACTTCTTCCTCCAATGAAAGTTATTGCATTTACTTCCTCTTCACTGTTCGCCCCTTGATTATTTATTATCTTTTCTGAAATGCTATTTAGCATCTTCTCCAAGGAAAAGTATTGAGTCACTCTACATTCCAAATTGTGTGGGTGGATCGTGGGGAACGAAGCATAACCCTTGAAGATATGGCTGCTGGACCCTCTGAAAGAGCCCAGATCTAAACAATATGAGCAGGTTCACCTGCTCGATGAAATCTTTTGATCAGAAAATCAAGCTTCCAAAGGTACAATGTTGATGCTTGATCCAATGGGATGGCACTCTTCTAGGGTGCTATTATGGTGATGGTCTGTTGTACTTTCCATTATCTGGCTATACAGAGAGGTGCAATAGAATGAGGCCTTGGAAAGTGAGAGTTCATTAAAAAGAGAAGCAGAACTGAGGCAACCATGTTGTGTGGCTCGCTGGCACCCTCCTGCTACACTCTGGGAAAGGATGTGTCTCCTCATCTTTAGGCCTTCCTATTTTAAATCCAGACCAATGTTAAAAAAAGCGAGATGAGACTTCCTTTGTCCAGTATCTCTGGATACGTTCTTCTCTCTTTCATATTTAAAAAAAAACTGATTGCTTATTTTGTATTTGTTTGACTTTGCACTTCAAAATTGTTTTCTTGAGCAGTAGGTTAAAAAATAAATATCTCCATTTCCCTCTCGGAAACCTTGGGGTTGATGCCTTTATTTTCATTGAATTAACGGTATTTTAATTGAAATGTGATAGTTGCATGCTTAAAAAACGTCTGTTATAATCAGCAGAGAGCTGTTAAAAAGAGGAGTGTTTTGTGTGCCTTCCCCACCTAGTTATAATAATTCCCAATGACAGTTGTACTTTATCGGCTGCAAAGTTTCTTGGAATGTGCTGATGTTGTGAAAGGAGTTCTATAAGGATCAAACCTTTATTGTTTTCCTCATGCCATCCAATAATATTAAGTTATAGCCAGAGTACCAACTTTAAAGGCCTTTTTCTCAGAAATGTACAGCAGCATGTTATTAAGATAATTTCAGCGAAGAAGATTATTCAACCTATCTTCATTTATTTAAGCACCGAGATCATACACTCCCCCATTGTATCATCCATTTTAGTTTTAAATCATTTTAGAGTGATTAATCGTGGCTTTGAATGAAGACAGATTTCCCAAAATCAGTGCTGATATTACATTTTAACTAATTTTAATTCTGCACATCATTAAGTGCACTTGCAAAGGATCAGATTTATGCAGGACTTGCAAGATTCTTTCTGAGGGAATATTTGCCCTGCACATAATTAACAGCAAAATCATAAGTGCAAAGCACAAATATTTCCCCACTTTTTCACATATAATTAGGATAGAGCTTGGCCTATTCCTTTGGTTGCTATTTATCTGGTATCAGAGAGAAATAAATAAAGGAATTTCTTTTATTTAGCCAAGAAAAGTTGAAGTATGACTAATGATAGCAAATATGGAAGTTCAGCTCAGAGTTATGGAATGCCCAGCAAGTAAGTAAAATGAGCCAGTGATCACCACTGACACTGGAAAAATGCAGCAATATTTATTTAATATTTTGGTTTATACATGATTCTGCAAGTGTTGGATACAAACAGTATGTTGCAGCAGGAATCATTAACAATGGCATCAACAGAAAATGTACTGACAGCTTCTGTCATTATTGTGCAGTCTCTCAATGCATCTGTGAACTGGGTATCTCACCTGCTGCACTTACAAATGTGGCTTAAGATGATCTTGTTCATAAAAACTGAAAGAACTGCTGGTGCTGTAAATCAGAAATAAAAACAGAAATTGCTAGAAAGCTCAGTAGGCCTGGCAGCATATGTGGACAGAAATCAAAGTTAATGTTTCAGGTTGAGTGATCCTTTCTCAGAACTGTTCTTGTTCATGTTGCCCCACCCACTTTTTTTTCTCTGTAGTGGAATAAACCTTCAGCAGTATAATTTACATAAATAATTCTTCACAATGAGAAAGGAAAACCTAACTACTTCAACAGAAATGCTTTTTATCATTTAGATAAGTGATTTGGATGTGAATATGGGAGGTTTGGTTAGTAAGTTTGCAGATGACGTCAAAATTGGTGCTGTAGCCGACAGCAGATGAGGTTATCATAGAGTAAAATTGAACCTCGATCAGGTGGGAAAGTGGGCCAATGAGTGGCAGATGGAGTTTAATTTAGATAAATGTGAGGTGCTGCATTTTGGAATGATAAATCAGGGCAGGGCTTATACACTTAATGGTAAGTACATGGGATGCGTGCGGACCAAAGAGGCTTGAGGTGCAGGTTCATAGTTCTTTGAAAGTGGAGTTTCAGTTTAGTAGGATAGTGAAGAAGTCATTTGGTACACTTGCCCTTATTGATCAGTTCATCGAGCATAGGAGTTGGGAGATCATATTGCGACTGTGGTTAGGCCACTTTTGGAATACTCTGTTCAATTTTGGTCTTCCTGTTAGAGGAAAGATACTCTGAAATTTGAAAGGGTTCAGAAAGGATTTACAAGGATGCTGCCAAGGTTAGAGAGTTTGAGATATGGGGAGAGGCTAAATAGGCAGGGGCTATTTTTGCTGGAGCATCGGAGTCAGAGGGCTGACTTTACAGAAGTTTATAAAATCATGGGGGACATGGATTCGGTAAATAGCCAAGGTCTTTTCCCCAGGATGTAGAGTCCAAAACTAGAGGGCATAAGTTTAAGTTGAGATGGGAAAGATTTAAAAGGGAACAAAGGGGCAACTTTTTCATGCAGAGGGTGGTGCATGTATTGAATTAGCTGCCAGAGCAGGCGGTGGAGGCTGCTACAATGATGAATTTAAAAGGCATCTGGATGGATATGAATAGGAAAGGTTTAAAGGGATATTGGCCAAATGCTGGTAAACGCGACTGAATTAATTTAGGAGATCTGGTCAGCATGGATGTGTTGGACCAAAGGGTCATTATCTGTGCTGTACACATCTATGACTCTTTGTCTCATCTTTTATTGATGTATTTAGAATTGAAAAGAAGTTGACCTCAAGTCCAAGACTTGGTGTTCGCTTCAGTGAAAATTTGGAATTAAAGTGTAGCAAACCAGATTTACCACATTTGCACGAGGTAAGAATCAGTTGGTGTAAAATGAATTGCTACTTTTTTCCCTCACAAATGGAAAAAAAGAGAGAAATTACCTATGAAAATTAGCAAAATAATAAAGAAATAAGTAACTGGTGCCTCATGTTTTCAAAATTCCAGACACTATTAATTTTGAATATTTTTGTTTACTGACTCAATGTGCAGCAGTGTGAGGAATGAATAAAAACATTCCATTATTTCCATTGGTAAATACTTCCAGGTAGCTGACAATGTGAGGTAACTAATTAATCCTGTTATATCAAAATGACATAAGTTGGAGATAATTTACAGCATCATGCTCTCAGGAAATGAAATTTTATCAGAAGAAAATGTGCAAGTTGTTAAAACATTCATTAAATTTGTTTTTAAACGAAATGATCTGTTTATTCCCTCATCATGTATTAATTGATTCACATTTTTATCAGTGAGATGGCCAGAATCCACCTTTCAATTGCTTTTGTTATTACTGACTCTTGGGATGTCAGCCTTGTTGATACTGGCAAATGTTGCCCATTCCTAATTGCCCTTGAGTGGCCTTCCTGTACCACTGCAATCCTTAAGATTCTCAGCACACCCACAGAGCCTATAACATGATTCTCATCAAGAAATTTGAATGTTTATTGCAAATTTTTCTTAAACAATTGTTACCACCAGAAGGAAATTCATTATTTTCCAGAAATTGTATTTTTCAAGTTTACACACTGCACTTGGAAAGAGAAAACATTGTGGCAAATCAAATTGCAAGGGGACCTCTTGGTGAGATTGTCCAGTTTGGTGGGCAAAATACAAAAGTAATATTTCTTGGCAAGAAGCTAGGAGGCTTTAAAGATTTGCCACAAAGGACCATGAGGTCCTTAGGATGGGAAGTGTGTGCAGTTACTGCCACTGGAGCATGTCCCAACATATTGGTGAGTGATGAGGGCCAGAGGAGCAAGCAGTGACCTGAAGCCTCCAGGTTATACCCTTGACATGCATGTTGGGAACTGTTGCCATCTACTTCTCTTCTACTGGGTGGGAAGATGGGAAACCTCATATCAATGTGATGCAATGACTGTGGTATAAGTAGTGAGGCTGGAAAATGTTTAACTTCAGAGGGACCTGGGTGTCATTGTTTGTGAGTTATCAAATGTTAACATGCAGGAACAGCAAGCAATTAAGAAGGTAAATAGTATGTTGCCCTCCTATTACAAGTAGATTGGAATAGCTGGGCAAGTAAGTGTGATTACAATGTATAGTTTTGGTGACACCACAGTCAGTGCAGCTTTGTCTCATTCCTTAGGTATGCCTTATATTTGACATCGAGAGTGTACAATGAAGGTAGTCTTTTTTGAGATGGAGGGGTTGTTCTACAAGAAAAGATTAAATAGATTTGATGTGTGTTCTCTGGAATTCAGAAGCAATCCAATTCAAGCGTATGAAATTGAAAAGAAGGCTGACAGATTAATTTTAAAAAACCGTTGCCACTAGTTCTGAGAGCTCAAGAACAAAGGGGCACAGGGCAAAATCTTACCAGAAATTTGCTGTCATTTTTCGAGGAGTTCTTTCTGCAAGGCCTATAATACCAATGTCACCTCAGCAACCATGCACCATACCATCATGGTGCCTCATGTTATATTCCCCCATGCATTGTAGAAGAAAGTAATAGCAACTATGAGGGGCTCCCTGGGATTTCACAAAGGACACATTATGCAAATTCTGTGCTCCATCAATGGAAAAAAGTTCTGCTCCTTTCACGTGTTCAGGGTGCTGGGCAATTCACAGAACATTTTCATACCTCTCAGAGCTAAACTTTCTGGTTCCACATAAGGTGCTTTTCATTTTAAAAGCCCAGCTTTGACAGTCAAACCAAGGAATCAACTGTACATTTGTCACTTGAGGAATCAATTATGACCATGACATGACATTTACAAAATCCACCAATGCAGCTGACCCAAATTCAATGATAATGGGAACTGCAGATGCTGGAGAATCCAAGATAATAAAATGGGAGGCTGGATGAACACAGCAGGCCCAGCAGCATCTCAGGAGCACAAAAGCTGACGTTTCAGGCCTAGACCCTTCATCAGAGAGGGGGATGGGGTGAGGGTTCTGGAATAAATGGGGAAGCAAACCGAAGATGGAGAGAAAAGAAGATAGGTGGAGAGGAGACCCAAATTCAAAGCGTGGGCTAAGATACAAAGTCAGCAAGTGGGTGTGCTTTTTGGGCTGTCAAAGCAGAGATTCAAATGCTTCAGATCTCCTGCTGGTGCCTCACCACATGTCTGCATTAGGACCCGTAAAACATTTATTCCAAAAGCCTAAACTTCAAATTCCAAATGTTTTGAAAGAAACTTGAGCTCAAAATATTTGACACATGGCTCTGTGAATATTTACAGCGCTAGGATCTGAAAGTGGCAAAGGAAGCATTGAATTGTAGCCATTGCCTGCTATTTTATCTTGTAAGTGTAATTCCATTGAACTGATGCCTCCATCAAGAGTGCTGTTTAGATGCCTTCACCATAGTTCCTAATTTATGCCAAAATAAAAGCTTAGGGAAATATTCAAGTGTAGTAATTAATTTTCATCTATTATAAACTGAGGTATGCGAGACAGATCACTCAATACTTATAATTTTTAAACAAATTACATTTAATTGGTGGTCTAATTGTCAATGAACTGGAAATCTCATCCAGGCAGGCTGCCTTTTATTGGAACTAAACAATTTATTTTGGTGCAGCGGGATATTTTCTCTTGATCAAGGCTGGTTAATCAAGAATAATCAAAGCTTACATTTGCATCATCTGCAGAAATATTATACCTGAGTAAAGATTACACTTAACAACATGGACAACCTTCAACTGTAAAGAAACCATTTCTTCCCAAAAGCAAAGTACTTCTGATGCAGTAAATAAAAAGAGAAAATGCTGGAAATGCTCAACAGGTCTAGCAGCTTCTGCAGAGAGACAGGAAGAGAAAGAGTTGATATCAGAAGTTAATTGAAATTGGGTGGGTGGAATGTTGGAACAGGAGGAGGCCACTCAGCCCATCAAGCCTTCTCCATCATTTAACATGTTCATTGCTAACTGAACACATCAAAGCCTTATATCCATACCATCCCCATAATTTTTGAATTATCAATGACATAAAGTTACCAATCTTAACATAGGCTCAGGGACTGATTTCCCCACTGTGAGTGAAAACATTATTCCTCATTTCAGTAATAATTGGTATCTTTCTTCTCGACTATAGACTCCCAACCAGGAGGAACTACCTTACCTGTATCTACCATGTCTATCCCTTTAAGTATTTTGCAAGCTTTAATGAAGCCAATTACTTGAAACTGAAGCGAATACAGACCCAGGGTCACTAATCTCTTTTCAGAAGATAGTCTCTCCACTCCAGTAGGAAGTCTAGTAAACCTTTGTTACGCTCCCTTTAAGGTAATACTATGTTTCCAAAGATATGGAGACCAGAATCTAACCAAGCTTCTATACGAAGAAGTAAGACTTGCTGTACTCTAATCCTCTTGTTGTAATGGCTAACATTAGCCTTCTTAATAGCTTGTTGCATTTGTACATTAAGCTTCAGTGACTGTTGACAAGAACACCCAGGTATTTTTCCAGTCTCTTACCACATAGAATGTTGCAGCATTGTCTGATATTTCAATGCTCCAATTCAAGCCCACCAGAGCCAAGATAAGAGACCAAGTTGGGAGAATGAGTGTGGACAGGAGCTTCAGGATTACCTGCTCATAAGTGCTGAATAGTTGACCTGAGTAATTGACCTTGTTAAAGACCTATTGTCAGAGGAGATTTCCAGTACACCTCCAGGACCCCCAAAGACATGAAATACTGTGCCAGCTTCCTCTCAGCATGCAGGAGGGTCAAAGCTGCAGGCAGGCTATGGTGGCACAAGTGTAAGGCCATTATTTAATATGTTGTAATATTCAAAGAACCTTTTAAATGAAAGAATAGCCAGCTGCTTTTTTTTGTCCACTTGTGGAGGACCGCCTACTGGCCCATTAGCTTCAAAAGCCCACCAATTGAATGGATAATCAATCAGACCTTCGATCATTCATTGGAAAATCCAGGGAAAACCACAGCCAGGTGACTATTCCATGTCATATACAGTCTGAAAGGGTTAATAGCTGTGTGAGTGCAATCAGCATCACCACTCTGATGATGCCATGAGGACCTTATGGGTGAATAAAGTAAAATCTCAGGGAGACAGATCTAAGACAGGGTCCTCTCAATGGCATAATGTAAAACTCATTCTTTTAACTTACAAATAGTTGCAAACAAGCAATAAATTACAGACTGTTTAATCTACAAGGCTCTTCTCAATAGACCAGAATGTGGTAGACCACATAAACCCATAAATAAATCACACATTTTGACACACTGGTGACAAACCTTCCAGGAAAATCTTCTCTATTAACTAAGTTACTCTATATCCAGACTTATCAGGAGTACTTCAAGTATTTGATCTTTCTATTTCAGTTTAATTGAGGACAACATTCAGGTACAATTTATAGAGCTAATGATTAAACGGTATAAGTAGCTATGGGCTACTTGATGACCTCATGCTGAGGTAAACAACTTCAATCTTATTTCAAACATGGCAGCATCTAATTAACTTTATCTCCAGTACCTTATCCATAAAGTCTGTGGCTCGACCTGAAAAGTTGAGCCATGTTGGTATTCCAGCAAGATAAAATTTTGCTAAACACAGAATAAACAATAACTCATATAATAGATTAAATATTAAGTGCTATTTTTGAAAAGTTTTTAGTTTTAAAACAATCACACTTTTTCCTGGAACGTCTGTGGCTCAGGATATATTTAATCTAATGTGAACACATTATTCCATTCACCTTCTATAAATCCAGGGTCATTTTATCAGCTTCAACCAATAGCAGAGAGATTATTTAAATATCTTCACAAACAGTTGGAAAGAAAGAGCAGTGGAAAAAGTTCATCCATTCTAAGCTGTGCTGTTCAAATTATCTCTATCCCCTTTTGATTTTATTATCTTTCATGCAGTCAGTCCTTCTATTGCTTATGCGTGTTGCATTAACACTTAACCAAAGACTGAACCTTAATACACACAACAAAATACTACAGGTGCTGGCAAATTTGATATATTGAGGTTTCATTTCTGCCATGTTTTGCCACTTTGATTTCACTTTCCATTTTGCTTCCCTCATGATCTGAATTCCTTGGCCAATACTGGGTATTTTTCCACAGTATAGCTGGAACTTTAGTATCTCACCCACTATTCTTGTGAACTCTTAAACATTGAAGTCATTCAATGTCAAGTAACAAAGATAGCCCAATCACTCTGTATTAATAAGCTCCACTTGCTGAGTCAGGTAGAGTTGAACTGTGCGTATGTGTAATATTGGAGTGCTCTGCCAGTGCTATGTAGTAAGGTTCAAACACAGCAGGCAGCACTTGACTATCCCCCAGCAGCAGGTTTGCAGGGTCATCTTGTTTAGGCTTCTGGCAGGAAGCAGAAAGCACCTACCTCAAGGATCCTCCTTCCAGTTCAGGCATCTATGAATGTTCTCTCTTCCACTGGCATGGCCCCTCTGACCCCCAAACCCTTCTCTCCAGCCCACTCCCCTAGACATCAAGTTCTCTCTCTGCTGTGAGACATACCTGCACTCACTTCATTCTGGATTCTCAGCTTTAGCACCTGGGGACCGCTTACAGTCCCAATAATGTCCCCTGCTGTTGGTGGTGCTCCTGCATCTACAGATTAGGTGGCAGCACTTTGAGGAGATATTTCTGCCTGAATGAGGCATGGAAATGGAAATTCCATCTCTAGCCAATGAACCCTGCTCGGACTCTTTCAGTAGTTGGCAGGTGACCTGACCAAACAAAACAAAAAGCTCCTCGGGCTTTACCATTCTTCTTTTGAAGGTATTTCTTTCTCATCCAGGACATCATGATCAGGATACAACGATTCTATGAGTAGCAGAGGCTTTGGCAAGGGAATTCCAAATCAATGGACCTCATCACACAGGGAGGTCAACTGGGGTAGAACAAAATGCTTTGGGAATACACAGGAGACTCAGAGCAGTAGAATTTTCAAGGAGCTGCCATTTTGGATGTGATTACTAAGAAAGGGAAATGTAAGACCATGAAAAAAATTAGGCATTGTCTTAATCTTCAAATTGGTGCAGCACAGAAGGAGGTAATTCAGCTCTCCATGTCTGCCTCTTGGGAAGAACAATTCAATTAGTCCAACCTCATGCATCTGTGTCCTTATTCCTGCAATTCCTTTCCCCTTCAATTATTATTGGATCGGTTTCTACCATCAAATCAGGTGATGGATTCCAGATCCTACGCACCTGTCACGACAAAAGATTCTCAGTTATGAGATTGGGAATTTTACATTTTAGCTATTAGGGGAATTGAGAACCATTGTAGCTCAGCAGGAAAAGGGCTGCAAAATGAAAGGGGCTTAATGTGAGACAGGATATGTGTGGAAATGTTTTTCATTATTCAGCGCCACAGTTATAGCTTCAGGAGTGAGCTTTTGTATCAGCTTGTAACTTTTATGAAGGAAGCATGTAATTTTCATTATTTGATTAACAGTTAGGTTGTCTCGGTACATTATGAAACTTTTTTGCTGATGAGGAAATGCACTGGAAACCTACATTTATTTGCGGTTTTGTTACAACATGGAATGCATTGATCCAGATTAGTTTCCAAACTGAAACCATGACAGATCACCTTGCATTTGTTTTGCCTTATGGTATACTGTATAATCAGTGAAATGTTTAATGGAATACACTGAGTCAAAGTCTAACTTAATGAGTAATACTGATGTAATAATCACACTGTGGGTAACTTTGGTATTGTGTTGGAGCATAACATAAGTGACAGGAATCAGTTGCCAGCTTTACATCTCTCACATTTTTTTCGATTGAAATCAATTGAATTACAAATCTGGAAAGATGTATAACAGGCTGCTGATTTGCAATCACTCATCTTACATGATTTCAGAAAGTCAGTGTGATCCCTGTGCCCTTAACACAGCAAGGATTCATTTGAAACAGATTCATGTTTCAACTTTATTAAAGAGCAATGACTAGTGAATCAGAAAACCTTTGCTCACACAAAGTGACAAATATAACAAGAAAATGGTTGCTCTCTGTTCCAGAGCACTAGAATAATGAAACTTTGTGCTACCAGAGGAATAGTGGTTATAAATTTCAAACTTATAGACCCTTATAAACAGAAATGTAAAAAGGATAAGTTTTTCCATTTTTTTTAGTTAGTCCACCAGTTTAATTGCTGTTTAAAATATAATAATGTTGCAAACAAATATATTCAAAGAAGCACCATATTTGGCATGGTGGTCGGTATAGTGATTAGAAACAGCTCAGCCAGGTGGTTCTCATAGAATGTGAGCTCTTTGATTGGGGTTGTTAACTGGTTCCAATCAGGGATCCCTGGCTGACAGATATAAACAGGAGTGTTAGAAGTTCTGCTCCACTATAGAAAGCAGTTCTGAGCTAACTGAGTCAGTGTTGCGTGCTGTGCACATGTAAATGAAGGATGACTCTGTGAGAGAATACCAGCCTTCGTAGAGTAATTTCAGTTAATTCCACATATTAACAGAACATCATACAGAAAGTCAGCTAGGATTCTGCAAAGAAGGCCACCAAACTGGATAGTCATTTATCCTGTCTTTTTATGGTTCCTGTTGACCCCACATAAGAATTTACGGGCCAATGACCTGATGTTACCATACAGTGGGATTGTAACCAGCAGCTTTGAAATGGCATCAATTGATTTTACCACTGGAAATAGGGTGCAATTTTTTGTTTTTTGGGAAAGAAATTCACCACTTTTAACCAATTAGGGCAGAAGGTTATTTGGGATAGTTTGTCTTCTGTAACTCCCAGGTGCAGGCAACCATTGCTGTTTTATATTGTGAAATAAGAACAATGATGTTACATTCCAGCTTTGCATCTATTATTTTCAGTTTCTGGAGTCTGCTTGCACAAGTTTCAGTCTCGTTTCTTTGGAAGTCTTTCATACATTCACCATTTATCAATTACTTCAACTTTAAAAGTGATAGACTGTGTGCAATCTGAAAGAAAAATGCTATAATTAGCTTTTTAGATCAAGAACGTCATTTAGTGAAAGCAAAATTGTAATTTTAAGATTAACCATTAATTAAAGTAGGTCTGATATATTAGATATTGCATTATTTTGTTCAAAGAAAATGGACCCGTATAATTAAATGGCTTCGAGGAGATTCATATTCAGGTAGAATTCTCATGCTCAAGTTAACAAATTAAAGGAATCACTGAGAATAGGATCTCGACAAACATTTACAGTGCTTCCTGAGACTTTTAACCAGCTTCAACTGAGAGTGCACTTGAATGCAGGAAACACCAGTTAACAAAATATCTGCTGTTCACCTCCAGAGTTGCAATTCACTCAGCTTATGATGATTTCAATGTCCGATCTGCATCATAATGCTCTCGAAGAAACCCCAGACAAAGACAATAAATATTTACTTTATCACTGTGGTTGGGAAACTTTTCCTGAATCTGTTTCGTATTTCAGAAACACACCATGCTGTCGTGCTGTGCACCAAGAAAGGCAACCCAGCATTTTAGCTCACTGAAGGAAGCAAGTCCCAAGTTTTCAATTCCCCTCAGCTGAAACCATGCCTCCTTATTTCTCGCCTGAATGGCTGAGCACTCATTATTATTAAGTTCTGGGATCCTCCGCCAAACTAAGTCACCTCATTATATCTTACATTGATAGTTAGCTTAGGAGAATGAACAAGGTAAATCAAAATATTACTTTAAGTTAAGCAATTAGTAGGACAAACGGAGGTAGATTCAAATTAGCAAATTCTAATCATTTAGAATTGATGCACACACAATGGTAAAATGTACAATTCCAGGAAAAGTGCTGGAATTGCAAATCATTAAATCTTTTCAAAACAATTCTAACTTTTTGAAATAGTGTTAATTAATTGAATCTCGTATGTTTTTTGGAATGATGTGGGGGCGTGGATTTAAACATCTCTTGGAATGAATAAACTAAAATGAGCCCAAGGGCCTTCATAAACCATATGTGCTGCATAATTTTATGGAATAATTGAAATTGAGGTTGGGGAGAATGTGTAATTAGCCTTGAGACGAATCAATCGGCTGACATTTTCATTCAGAATTCATTCAATTCACTATGAAAAGGCTCTGGAAGCCAAATTAACATCTCAACATTCACATTGCTGCTTACAACATGTTTACAATCTATGTGCAGTCTCATAAATAAATGTCCAGGTCTTGGGACAGCTACCAGATGAGATCTATCACCACAAAACAATGTCCTAGCAGGAATTACTGTTTTTAATTGAGCTAAGGTGAGAAAAATTTAAAGGAAATTTTGAAGAGTTTGCTAGAACATGAACAGAATTTGTTTTTTTTAACCATCCATGATCAATATAGTTGTATGTGGAAGGTTTTTATTTTTCCCTTTGGAGTAAGAATCTAATAAATGTTATCCAGCAGCAAGCGTTTTGTGAGTTTTACAAAATATGACACCTCATTCATTCATTTTACATACATAAAGATCAGATACAGATGAAGGTAAAACAATATGCTTGAAATTTACTATTATTCAGTTCTTTTTTGGTTGCAGACTTGTAGTTTCTTAGATGAAGATGATATTTTGAAATTAAAATCTGGTAAAGCAAATAATTCTGAGAAAACTGCAAAGTTTCTTGTAGTCAAATTTCCAGAAGGCTAGTTCACAGGTAACTACAAAATTGAAAGAAGTTAGGTGAAATTTTTGTCCCATTTTATGGTATTATTACAATTATTTGTTTATTACCTTGGTTACTTGATGAGATGTAACCAGTTCATTGCTTTTCAATAGGTTGTCTCTTTGTGAGCAGCTTTTGCTGATTTTAGAGTTTTTTTTAAAACAAAATGTGATGACTGGAATTGAGCGAGGGGAAAGTTCAACAAGACCTAGGTGTCTTCATGCAACAGTCACTAAAAGCAAGCATGTTGGTGCAGCCAACAGTGAAAAAGGCAGGCTGTATGTTGACCTTCATAGCAAGAGGATTTGAATACAGCAACAAAAACCTCTCACAGCGATTATACAGGGCATTGGTGAGGCCTCATCTGGAGTACTATGTGCAGATTTGTTCTCCTTATCTAAGGAAGGATGTTCTTGCTACAGGCTTACCAAATTGATTCCTGGGATGGCAGGACTAACATGCGAGGTGAGATTGAATCGGTTAAGTTTGTATTCACTCAAGTTTTGAAGAATGAGAGGGGATCACATAGACACCTGTAAAATTCTAACAAGACTAGACAGGTTAGATGCAGGAAGGAGGTTCCTGATCGTGAGAAAGTCCAGGGCCAGGGGCCATAGTTTAAGGATAAGGGGCAAAACTTTTATGACTGAGATGAGAACACATTTCTTCACCCAAGGACTGGTGAACCTGTGAAATTCACTACCAAAGAAAGTTGTTGAGGCCAAAATATTGCATTGTAATAAGGAGGTAGACGTATCTATGATGGCTGAAGAGATCAAGGGATATAGGCCAGGGCATCATTATTCTATTGAGCTCAATTATCAATCATGATTATATTGAATGGCCAAGCAGGCTGAAGTGGTCAAATGGCCTACTTTGTTTCTATGTGTCTCTTGATTTCAATACTGTGATATAATATGACGTATTTGACACTGTGAGTTTGATTAATCCATTCTGTTCAAACTTAGCCTTGAACTAGCTTCAAGAAAGACATTGATTCAAATGAACCTGGAAAGGCCTTTTGATTTCCTCTTGAATCAATAACGTACTTTTAATCCACAAGAGCTCTGGGAATCTTTTTGTCGCTGTCTTTTATGGTCAATTTTAAAATATAATAATGGTTTGAAGTTCAAAATATAGCAGGGCATAACACATGGGAACATTGAAAAGTATGGGAACAACAACAAAGTTGCTGGAAAATCTCAGCCGGTCTGGCAGCATCTATGAAGGAAAAGGCAGAATTAATGAAACCAGAGGTAATGTTTCGGGTCCGGTGACCCTTCCCAGTTCTGAGGAAGAGTCACCAGACCCGAAACACAAACCCTGGCTTTTCCTTCACAGATGCTGCCAGACTGGCTGAGATTTTCCAGCAACTTTGTTGTTGTTCCTGATTTATAGCATCCACAGTTCTTTCGGTTTCTATTAAAAGGTACAGGACTGATTAAAGATTACCGTGGCTCATGTGGCTTGTCACAGTATCTAGGAAAACATACCTCGCAAATGCATGCTCTATCAAATTTCTGTCCAAGTACTAACAGGTTTATATTCGGTCAAAATATCAAGGGATATGGATCAAAGTTGTGTAAATGGATCTGAGATACTGATCCAACATTATATGATTGAAGGGAAGAACAAGCTGAAGCTCTTTGCTTTATTTCTGCTCTGACTTTTCTTTTGAAATTGTCGGTACAGGCGGCTCTCAATGCTGGCTATGACAGATCATATCACATACTTGTCAACTTCTACCTGCGTTAATTTAATCAAAACGATTTTTTTCGCACTTTATCTTTTAAGTCTGAGACTGTGGCCTCTTCTACATTTACAAGTATTTTATTAATTAACTGAGGCTTCTGATTAGGCACTGAATGTCAGACAAATAGTACCATTACTGAATTTAACAACAGATAGTAACTTAAGAATCACTCATGGCATTTGAAGCATGGTTTTCCTTTTAGCTCCTGAGGCTATTATGAATACATAGAGTTCCCTGAAATTGTCTATTGTCTTTACAATAAATGCTGCTCCAGCCCCAGAAGAGTAATTCTGCCATGATCTTTGTTGCTGCCTTGAATGCAATGTTAGGCATATAGAGACTTCCATAATGGCAAGAATTAAGACATTTTGAAGCTGGTTTGCTTAGACAATGCGTAATTTAAGCTATGTAAGATAATTACTTCACAAGTCACAAAGCACATTTGTGATAAAATGTTTTTTTTCGAAAAACATTTTAAGAGACTATGATGCATGTCAAAACTTGCACCACATTACTTTTTGAATAAACCTTTATGTGCATAACAGAAAATCCAAACTAACAAGGTGGTATTTTAATAAATCACTATTGATAGATCATCAAATTATTAAAAGACTTAAAGCAATTATTCACTGTTAATGATGCAGCTGTATCTCTGTCTACTCATCTTAAATGAGTAAAGTGGATTTTAATCCAAAGATTAATCTCCAACTTGTCATTCAGGAAAACACAAGGTGCAAAAAATATCTTTCAAAACAGATAAGTGATAGACTGAAAATGTAGCAATAGTATTTAAGTACTACTTGTAACCTTCCAAAAAATTTTGGAAAGGCCACATAGATTTGAAAAATGCAGAGCTAACACTTCTCTTCAGGAATAAAGGGAAAAGGAATGCAGGGAGCTTAGGCCAGTTAGCCTAACATCTGTCATTGACAAAATGCTGGAATTAAGGAGCTCTATTAAGGAGCTTATAGTGAATTGCAATATTGCACATTTTGTTATATCATCCTGTCTGTTCATGGAGGTGCAATTAACATTCGTCTTAAATTATGACTGCTTTCTGCGATTCAGCATGGTGACTTTTTCTAACTAAAATACACAAGAAATGTTAACATGGAATTTAGAAAACTGAAATAGAATCAAGCTGTTAACAGGGCCGTATGGAATAAAGTTTTGGCAATTTATCAGAATTCTTTGAGGATGCAGCAAGCTGGGTGGATAAAGGGAAACAGTAGATTTAACATTTGAATTTCCAAACCATATTTGATGAGGTGCCACATAAAAGTTTATTACAAAGAGTAAGAGCTTACGTTATCAGGCTCGTATATTAGCATGGATAGAGGATTTGAAATCTGGATAAATGGTCATCTTTAAGTTGGCAAACTGCAACTATGAAGGAGTACCACAGAGATCAATGTTGAGCCTCATTATTTTCAATATATATTAAGGCATGAATGAAGGGACAAAGAAGATAATTATAGCGGAAAAAATATTTTTGAATATGACACAAAAGGCTTACTTTCGTGAGACAGGGAAACTTGTGGTGTAATGAATATGGCAGCAGGGAGCAGATTCTGGGATTCCCTACCTCATTTCTAGGGTCCAATTTTCACAAGTGCCACTTAAAGGTGTAGAGAGGTTTGGGCTATACACCTGTATCCTGCAATCCAAATACAATTACCTTTGTTGTAGGGATAGGCGTGGTCTAGATGTCTGTATTCACAAGTGAGCCACGTCAGCTTTTAACAGACTTATGGCTCACTGCCTCTCTGAGCTGTTGTGAATCATCATCTGGAGGAGGAACCTATTGAAAGTAAGTTCAAAGGCGTTTACTCTTGTACCCTCCCATAGATAACTCCCTATCCACCCACATTGTCCCATATACTTTCCATGTTGAGATTTTCACCCAGCCACAGGCCTCTTGACTGTCTTCAACTCCATGCCACATTCTACAACTCAAACAGTTCCATGACGTCTTTGTTCTATTGCCGTGTTCATCCAGCCTCACACTTTATTATCTTGGATTCTCCAGCATCTGCAGTTCCCATTATCCATGACGTCTCCTGTGCCTAGCTTGCCAAGCTATTCCTCCATTCATTATCCATGGCCCATCACATAGCCCATTCCAAGCTGGGACACTTTCATACCCAATCACCTACAAAACAGAATGAACCTCCTAGTGAAAATAGAATATGATGAAAGAAAACTTTAAACAAAACAGACATTTATAAACATTGTCATTGGCAGAATAGATCAGAATAACCAAACCTCGATGCATTCATCACTGAAAATACAGGCATCCACAGAGCGTTGAAAAAGCTGAACATCAGAGAAAACATAGATAATAAAATGTGATCAGAGATAATGGGAACTGCAGATGCTGGAGATTCCAAGATAATAAAATGTGAGGCTGGATGAACACAGCAGGCCAAGCAGCATCTCAGGAGCACAAAAGCTGACGTTTCGGGCCTAGACCCTTCATCAGAGAGGGGGATGGGGGGAGGGAACTGGAATAAATAGGGAGAGAGGGGGAGGCGGACCGAAGATGGAGAGTAAAGAAGATAGGTGGAGAAGGTGTGGGTGGGGAGGTAGGGAGGGGATAGGTCAGTCCAGGGAAGACGGACAGGTCAAGCAGGTGGGATGAGGTTAGTAGGTAGCTGGGGGTGCGGCTTGGGGTGGGAGGAAGGGATGGGTGAGAGGAAGAACCGGTTAGGGAGGCAGAGACAGGTTGGACTGGTTTTGGGATGCAGTGGGTGGGGGGGAAGAGCTGGGCTGGTTGTGTGGTGCAGTGGGGGGAGGGGATGAACTGGGCTGGTTTAGGGATGCAGTGGGGGAAGGGGAGATTTTGAAACTGGTGAAGTCCACATTGATACCATATGGCTGCAGGGTTCCCAGGCGGAATATGAGTTGCTGTTCCTGCAACCTTCGGGTGGCATCATTGTGGCAGTGCAGGAGGCCCATGATGGACATGTCATCTAAAGAATGGGAGGGGGAGTGGAAATGGTTTGCGACTGGGAGGTGCAGTTGTTTGTTGCGAACTGAGCGGAGGTGTTCTGCAAAGCGGTCCCCAAGCCTCCGCTTGGTTTCCCCAATGTAGAGAAAGCCGCACCGGGTACAGTGGATGCAGTATACCACATTGGCAGATGTGCAGGTGAACCTCTGCTTAATGTGGAATGTCATCTTGGGGCCTGGGATGGGGGTGAGGGAGGAGGTGTGGGGACAAGTGTAGCATTTCCTGCGGTTGCAGGGGAAGGTGCCGGGTGTGGTGGGGTTGGAGGGCAGTGTGGAGCGAACAAGGGAGTCACGGAGAGAGTGGTCTCTCCGGAAAGCAGACAGGGGTGGGGATGGAAAAATGTCTTGGGTGGTGGGAGCAGACAGGGGAGGGGATGGAAAAATGTCTTGGGTGGTACCCACTGCATCCCAAAACCAGTCCAACCTGTCTCTGCCTCCCTAACCTGTTCTTCCTCTCACCCATCCCTTCCTCCCACCCCAAGCCGCACCTCCAGCTACCTACTAACCTCATCCCACCTCCTTGACCTGTCCGTCTTCCCTGGACTGACCTATCCCCTCCCTACCTCCCCACCTATACTCTCTCCACCTATCTTCTTTACTCTCCATCTTCGGTCTGCCTCCCCCTCTCTCCCTATTTATTCCAGTTCCCTCTCCCCATCCCCCTCTCTGATGAAGGGTCTAGGCCCAAAACGTCAGCTTTTGTGCTCCTGAGATGCTTCTTGGCCTGCTGTGTTCATCCAGCCTCACATTTTATTATCTTGGAATTCTCCAGCATCTGCAGTTCCCATTATCTCATCAGAGAAAACATTGCTGGATTGATAGCTCTGGAACTTTTAGCTCCACTTTTTTTCAGTATTTGTTGTTTCTGTTACTTGGGTGCTGACACTTCTTCTCACTCGTCATGAAAGGAGTTTTTAAAGAAACTAGAAAGTTGTCAATGAATGAATACTTGCTAAAGTTTTTATCTAAAATCACCTTATGATCACTATAGTGTTCTTGGATTCAATACAGATATCAATGGGATGGAAGTGAGGGGCTATAGAAGCTAGATAGAGGGTAAAGCTTGCCAAAGGGTATGAAGATAGGTAGATGGAGGTTCTTCAGGTGAAATGATTAGAGAATGGGTGTTGTCTTGGGGCTGAAAAGGTGTAATGATTGATGACCTTTCAGCTTTTACATTAGCATGTCAGCATCAAGGCAGGCATTTTAAAGACCTGATCTTGGCATCTGGCAACTCCTGCAGCTACCTCAAAAATCATTCAGGATTAGCTGGTCTGCCTGCAACCTGGACGCGGACACAACATGAAAATCGCACTTTCTCCACCAAGGTGGGCACACAAAACAAGAATTTTCCCAACTCCTGCTACCCACCACAAAGATGAAAATGCAGCTCAAACAGTCTGCATGGGAATATTAAAAGGTTAGGTGAGAAGGCAAAAATTTGCCTAATGGTATTCAATGTGAGAAAATGTGACATGGCCCACTTTTGACTGAACAAACAGAAAAACAAAAATTATTTAAATAAAGAAAGCCTGTGGAATATTGCAGTAAAGAGGTGTCTTCAAACATAATTTTTAAAAAAGTTAGCATGCAAGTATAGTGAGCAATGGCAAGTCAAATCTGTGTGTTATTTGCAAGGGGAATGAAGTTTACAAGTAGGGTAGTCTTGCTCTGTCTGTAAAGAGCAGGAATACATCTTAGGCACTGCAGAAAATTTTAGACTCTATTTTTGAAAGGATATACACTCAATAAACATGGATGGTTTGTGAAGTTTTTTCCTTGGATGAAGTGGTTCAGTTTTGAGGAAAGACTGAGTAATTTGGACACTCATCAGTGTTTAGAAGAATAAGAGATGATCTTATTCACACACACATGTGTCCAAGGATGATGTCATAGGATGGATTCAAGAGTATTCTTTCTTTTGTTGAGGAATCTAGAACAGAGTCTCAAATGATAACCAGTCTCAAAATAAAGGACCCCCATTTAGGATGAAGATGAGGAGGAACTTGTTCTCGGTGAGTTGTTATTTTCTCTGAATTGCCTACACCAGACAGAAGTAAAGATTGAGTATACTTAGCTGGACAGCCCGTATGCTCTTCAACACAGTTAAGAGTCTCGGGAGGCAGGCAAGTATGTAGACTTAAGGCTACAATTAAACTGGCCATAATCTTACTGAATGCAGGAGCAGGTTTCAGCATTCAGCTCTGCTCCTATTTTTAACGTCCTTACCTTTTGGAAGCACAAATGTAACAAGACCTGGACAGTATCTGGGCTTCGGCTGACAAGTGACAGGTAACATGCATGCTACACAAATGCCAGACAATGAAAATCTCCACCAAGAGACAATCTACTGCCATCCCATGACATTAAATGATATTATTGTCACTGAATCCCCCACTATCAACATCCTGGGGGTTACCTTAGATGAGAAACTCAATTGGACCCACTATTTAAATAGTGGCTACAAGAGCACATCAGAGGTTAGGAAAACTGCAGCAAAATAACTCCTCTCCTAACTCCCCACTGTCTGTCCATCATTTACAAGGCACAAGTCAGGAGTGTGATGGAATACTCTCCACTCTCCTGGATGGATGCAGGACCAACAACACTAAAGAAGTTCAATACAATCCAGGACAAAGCAGCACTCTTGATTAGCACCATATTCGCAAACATGATGCTTAGTTGCAGACACTATATTTTCAAGGCTTCGTTCAAGGCACACACTGTCTTGACTTGGAAATATATCACCATTCCTTCAATGTTACTGGGTTAAAATCCATGGTATTCCCTGCTTGACATTATGGATCTACTGACAGTACATGGACTGCATCAGTGCAAGAAGGTAGCTAATCACCATAATAAAACAAAGAATTGCAGATGCTGGAAATCTGATACAGAAATTGCTGGTGATACTCAGCAGATTTTACAGCAGCTGTGGTGAGGAAGCAGAGTTAACATTTCAGGTTCAGAGATCTGTTTTCAGAGCCAGAGGTAGCTAGGAAAAGGAAGGATCTGATGAAGACAGGGAATGGGGATGGGGAGGACAGTAAAGAAGCAAGTGATAGTTGGAGAGGAGCCCAGATGAAGAGAAAGGCAGTTTGGAAGACAAAGTGATAGGCAAATGATAAGCGGCTAATGGGGACCATAAGTAGATGGAAATGGGTTGGCTGTGCTGAAAGCAGCCCAAATAATGACACGGGTGCATGTGCAAGTGTGTGTGTGTGTGTGTGTGTGTGTGTGTGTGTGTGTGTGTGTGTGTGTGTGTGTGTGTGTGTGTGTGTGTGTATGTAAAGGCCATGAGAGAAGGTGATCAGACCCTAAAATCATTGCATTCAATATTCTGTTTGGGGATTTAACGACTTTCAGGATTCAATCTGTCTGATTGTCTTTCTCTCCATGTATTCTCTGCCTCCGACTATCATTCTACTTCTTTATCAATCCTGCTACCTTCAGTATTTTTTACCTCTTTTTCCTACCTACTACTGGTTCCAAAAAAGGATCACTGGACCTGAAATGTTAACTTTGCTATTTCTCCACAGATGCTGCCAGACCTCTGTGTTTCCCCAGCAATTTCTGCTTTACTTGCAGCTCACCACCACCCTCTCAACTAGGAACTGGCAATAAATGCTGGTCCAGGTACATGCCTATGTCCCATGAGTGATTTTGTTTTTAAATCACTATTACTAAAACTTATAACCTGCTCATGGTGAGCCATTTTAAATGCAGTGTAAATTATGGACAGATCAGTGATAAGATGGATCCTTTTAAATCCAACTTTTAAATCCAATATTAGATAAAATCTTCCATTTGACTTCCAAAGTATTGAAGAAATAATTAAAAATCTGAGAAAAATAGTCTCTAAGAATAATTCTTTCCATGAAAACATGATGTTGTTTTATTTAATAACCTAGCTTTATCATGTATATTACAGAAGGGAAAAAAAGCATTATGCGTCCTGTTATAATAAAAGAGATAACAAAAGGTCCATTCTATCCTTTCACAAAGTGTCTTATTCATCAAATGTATACAAAATATTCTGTAATAAGGGTACATCTTTATTGTTATAGATGCATAATAGAGCCCTAATGGTTAGGGATTGTTATAAACATTGTCTGGATTAATTTCCTACATTTAGGAATGCAGTCAGGTTCATTTCCTGAATAAGTAGGAAATGTAAAATCTTATCTCAGATCCTGATGATTAGATTTGAAAGAAATCTTTCATTATTAACTGGTATCAAGTGGGACTGATCTGTCATTGAAATTCCTAAAACGTTATTTAATACTCATTCAGCCCATATAGATTCTGAAGTTTCTATCTCCTCTGATGCAGAAAAAGCATTTGAAATTGATAAGTAACCCTCTCTCTTCTTTAATACTTGAGCACCTTTGAATTGAGAGATTTGACTTCATTATCTTTAGGAATGTATGAAGATTTCACTATCATTTAATGGAATAGAAATTACTCACAAATATAAATCCTTAAGCACTGTTTTTTTTTAATCTCCTGAATCTTCTTAATCTGGTAGGCAAAAGGATCCCAGGTGCTCCTGAAGTATTCACAGTGCCAATGTCAGAATTGGTGATGACGTCAGATGCCTTAGTTCAGCAGGCAACAAAAGGAGAGAATGCATGTTTTTTTAAGGGCCTGGACACTCTCTGACCACACCCTGTACAGAGATTTAGTGAAGGCAGCCATGGAGGTTAATTCAAGAAGCTGCAGATGCGGGCAAGTCCAAACACCTCACAGCAGTGATCCAGTATGTCAATGCAATCTTAAATGCCATCTTTTCCCACTGCATATAATTGTAACACTTTTTTAAAGCCCCATAATCCCTTCACTCATCCAACAGTAACCCCTTAACATTCAATGCTGTTACTATTCCTCCACTATCAATATCCTGGGAGTTATTATTGACCAGAAACCAAACTGGACTCACCACATAAATACTATGTGGCAACAAGAGTGGGTCAGAGGCTCAGAATCCAGCAATGCGTAATTCATCATTTCACTCCTTAAAGCCTCTCCACAAGGCACAATTCAGGAGTATAATGGAACACTGTCCACTTGCCTCACAAGTGCAGCTTTAACAGCACTCAAAGAGCTGAAAACCATTCTAGACGAAGCAACCCTTTTGATTGACACCACCTCCACTAACATTCAATCCCTCTGCCATGGACACTCAGTAATCACAACACTATCTACAAGATTCATCAAGGCTCCTTACGTAGCAGCTTCCAAACCCATGATCACTATCATCCAGAATAACAAGGGCAACAAATACATGGGAACACCAGCACCTTGAGAGTTCGTCTCCAAGCCACTTAACATCCTGACTTGGAAATATATCACCATTTCTTCAGAGTTGCTGAGTCAATATCCTGGAGCTCCTTCCCTAACAGTATTGTGGATCCAACTATGTCAAATGGCCTGCAGCTGTTCAGAAAGGCAGTTCACCACCATTTTCTGAAAGGCGACGAGGGCTGGGCAACAAATGCTTGTCTACTTGTGAAGTCCACATCCTATGATTTTGTTTTAATATAGCCAAACTTTTGCCCAGTAATGAGATGCTCTACATTACTCTCTCAAATCACGATTATAAGCCTTACACCCATGCCTCAATTTCCAAACTCATCCAGCTGTTCAGCTATGAAGGCACATTTCTCAAGCACCTTGCAAGACGTTCACTAACAGTTTCCCTCTCTCTTACAGGACACGGTGACCCAGGAAATGGGAGGTAGACAGGAGACAGATTTGGAGGAGGCCATTCAACAAATTAATAGACTGGCAATCACTAAGGGCCCTGCAACTGATGTCCCTGAAACCATCCAGGATGACAGTTCAGTGGAAATCTGATGTAAAACAGACATTAGTTTCCAAGAAGTAAAGCCACTTAACAGCTGAACATCTTTGTTATTTTGAAAGGTTTCCCCTACGTTTTTAGGTTGTTAGTTGATCTTCTCTTTTCCATAGCTTGCCTTTCACCTTATCAGATTATGGAATGCCTTCCTTATCCCAAAGAGTGAAAATGTTTCTGATCATCAGTTTGGATTATACGTAAAATTTAGGTTCAAGAGAGTCTGTGTCCATGTGTGTGAGGGGTGGAGTGTCTGTTGTGTACAGATTGATTCCAAGCTGAATAGAAACCTTTTGCCTCTCAGTCAGATTCATGACCAGACAACATATTATGTTCTGGAGGATGCTCTTGAAGAAGATTGAGGCCAATGCTTAGAGCAGTTGCATTCCTTAGAACCATCGTAAGCTTTTAAGATCAGACCCATTCACAATGTCATCTTTGATTACAGCTGCACTGTGTGCTCTTAATGCTGCCTGTATAGTTTCTGAGCATGGTCCCTTTTGGCCACAAAGGGATAATTGCTGACAGACTGAATGATCAGAAGGAGAATAGGGTCTGTAGATACATTTTTCAGCCATGAGACCATGGTTTTCCACATGTTCAGGAAGGGTGTTCAGCTGCAGCTACTTGCTAACTGCATTTCAGAGCTGGAATTGTGGATGAATTCACTGAAGAGCATCCGCAATGCTGAGTATGTCATGGATAGTATATTCAGTGAGTTGCTCATACCATAGGTGAGGTCTGAAGTGGCAAAACAGCATGGGTGACCATCAGGCAAGTCAAGGAAGGCAAGTAGTGAGAGAGTCTTGTCTGGCCATCCCCCTTTCCATCAGATATACTGTTTCAGATGCTGTTGGAGAAGATAACTGTGCAGGGTAAAAGCTCTTGGAGCTATCTTCATCGCACTTGGGTGGGCCTGCTGCAGAAAAAGAAGAACTGCAGGGATGCAATGGCAGAGGAGTCAATTGTAAGGGGAACAGGCAGACATTTCTTTGGCCACAAATCAGACTCCAGGGTGATATGTTGTCTACTTGGTGTCAGGGTCAAGGATGTCATTGGCTGTTGGGCATTCTGAAGGGGGAGGGTAAACGGACAGAGATTGTCATACATATCAATACCAAAGACATGTGTAGAAAAAGGGATGAGGTCCTGAAAGTAAGTTTTAGAGATCAATGAAGTAGATTAAATAAGAGAGCCCAAAAATGTAGTAAACTCTGGGTTACTTGAGAAGCTGCAGGAGAAAGTGTTTTCTGCCTCGGGGAGATTAGGACCATTTTCACGGGGGGAGGTGAGGGGAGGGGAGGGGATAGTGGTGGCAGGGGTATGTTGGTGGATGTATCTGTACAAGTCAGATGCCTGAACTAGAATGGGACCAGCATCTCTGCAAGGAAGTTTGCCAGTGCAGTTGGGGAGGGTTCAAACTTACTTGGCAGAAGGATGGAATCAAGAGAGAACATTCATCTGCGGAAGGCCAATGACCAAAATTAGAAGAGGCATCAAGTGCATAAAGGAAGCATTGAGAGTTTAACAGTTTTGGATGAGCACAATTTGAGGGCACAGATTAAAACGTGGGCATGTGATGCTATTGTTGTTGCTGAGACATGGTTGAGAGAAGAGTAGGATTAGCAACTCAATCCTCTTGGGTACAGGGTCTTCAGGCAAGACAGGGAAGGAGGTAAAAGAGAAGGGGGTGTTGCAGTATTGTCAGAGTGTCAATTACAGCAATCAGGGGAGATAACATCTTAGAAAGCTTCAGAAATGAAGTCATTTGGGTAGAACATAAAAGCCAATGAGGAACAATCATATTCTATACTGCAGGCCCCGTGAAAGTCAAAGAGAAACAGAAGAGCAAATATGCAGGCAAATTTCAAGAAGTGTAAATTTAAGGTTGTGATCATAGAGGATTTTGACTTGCCCAACATTAACTGAAGTAGTTATCAGGTGAAAGGTTTAGAGAGAGCAAATTCTTAATTTGCATCTAGCGGAGCTTTTTACACCAATGCATCAAAGGCCCTAACAGGAAAATGGGTGATCCTGGAGTAATTTTAGGTAATGAGGCAAGTGGTTGAATTAACTGTGGGGGAACAGTTTATAGACTGGGGCATAGATTGGGTAAAGAGAAAGGAAATTTGCCCTTGATGGAGGAATCAATTACTGGGGCGTAGATTTAATGCAAGAGGCAGGAGGTTAACACGAGATATTAGGAAGCATTTTTCATGAAGAAGGTGGTGGGAATCTGGAACTCACTGCCTGTAATGGCAGTAGAGGCAATAATCTTCATAATATTTAAAATGTATTTAGATGTACACTTGTGATGCTAAGGCGTACAGGCTATGGACCAAGAGCTGGAAAACGGATTTAGAATAGTTAGCTGGATATTTTTGACCAGCACAGACTCAATGGGCTAAATGGTGATTTTCTGTGCTGTAGACCTTTATGACTCAAATACTCCTTGTCTGGAAGCTGCACAGAATAATATTTCCTGTTCGCATAGCTGCTTTGAAATATGCCTTTCTGGGAGAGAAACTATATTTGCTCCTGACTCCGGTCAGATCTCATCCAATCTGCCCGATAAATGCTTTAAATCTCCATGTTTTGTTTGTTTGTTCATGAGATGTGGACATTGCTGGCTGGGTCAGCATTTATTGCCCATTTCTAATTGTTCCTTAGTTGGAATGGCTCACCAGGACCGTTAGAGGGCAGTCAAGTGTCAACAACAATGCTGTGGGTCTGGAGTCACAATTGGTCAGGTCAGGCAAGGATGGCAGATTTCCTTCCCTCACAGACATTAGTTAACCATTTGGATGTTTCAACAATTGACGATGTTTACATGATTACCATTAGGCCAAACTTAACTGAATTCAAATTTTACTGACTACATTGATAAGATTTGAACCCATGTTCCTCGAGCACTTGTCTGATGTTCTGGATTTGTAGCCTTATGAAATTTTCACTGCACCACTGCTGACCCAATTTCCAAGCCAAAAATCAATCCTTGATTATCCGAAATGGAAGACAAACTAATAGTCTTTACTGTTTACTCACTTGTTGTCAACCAGTATAACCATCTTATTCGATTTGTGGTCCAGAGGTTCATTGTCATCTGCGCTCTGACCATACTTTCAAAAGGACTATCTGATCTGTTTTTGCCAAACATTAAGTAGCCAACACTCATATGCCACTCTTTATAAATCCAAAAGCTAAAAGTAATGTTTAAATAAAAATAAATCACACATCTTTCATCACAATTATAATGTACGAAATTTGACACCCAATTGTGCTCAACTAAGTCCCTAGCCATCAATAAAATTATAGCCATATTTTTTGAATATAAAAGCAATGTTATTTGAGCAATTAATTTTGGCTTAAACACCAGGAAGAATTTATTGCTTTTTCATCCTCCTGAGAAATTTGGCCAGTCACCATCTCAACATATCATCCAAAGGGCACTGCAGAATTACCTGAACTCTACACTGGAGAATTGAATTCTGGAGTTGGACAAACTTTGGATTCAATGGAAAGAAGATTGGGAAATGAACAGGGCTGACACCTCCAATTCTGCCTTCCATATCCATTATGCTTGATGCTGCATTGTACAATTCCTCAAATTGCCCATTGCAAATTAGTTTCATATTTTGCATGAATTATCATTTGTTTTTCCTTTGACATGCCACAACATCCCTGGAGGTCACAGTGAAGCAACTGTTGCTAGGCAATAGGAACTAGGCATGTAGGAACCAAAGTGTTGGCAGGCCCAACCTTGTGGTCAGTTTACATTTAAATTGCACAGGGAATGAAAGAGGCTAACGCTGTTACATGGTATGAGTCTTATTTGTGTACCCAATCTTTTATACCTGAATGGTTTTCACCCACAAATTAAATTGTTGTTAAGTCAATGACACTAAATCATCACTGTACATCAGGAACAAGCTTTCCTCTGGTTACTATATCAACATCATAAAGGCACTCAAAAAGAACATAATTACAATTTCACTGCACGTAGTAAGTAGAACAGTTATTCTGTGGTAACATTAATTTGGATCAATTTCATGCTGAATAATATCCTGCCTGTCTGTTCCAGATTACAGGACTGGCTAATAAATAAACAAAATGTGCAAATGAATCACTTGTAAGGACTCAGCTTTCAAAGAATAACGGTCATTTGCTGCTTTCCAATTAATATTCTGCTGGTATACACAATTCCTGAAATTAGACATATCTGACGAGAATCTGAAATCATACAGAATTTTTCTGACTGGATTGTGTCTTATGCTGCTGGCTTCCTTCAGTGGAATCAATCATGCCTCTGAATTGGGAGATTATAGGTTCATTTTGCTTTAGAAATTGAACATCTAGTTTCTCTTTTATTGTCTGGTTTGTCTTCACCTCCACACTTTGTTTTCTGGTTGTTGATGACATTTTATTCCTGCCTTTCTTCCGTTCAAGCCTCAGTAGGTTTGCAGGTCGATGAAACGACAGTTCTAGGAAGGAAAATGGTGATGATCTAAGGGCTGCAGGGGTTAGAATAGATGTAATAATGTTGAAGAGAGGAGAAACAAACAATAATTCATGCAATATATGAAACTAATTTGGAATGGGCAGCTTGAGAAAATGATTAGGGAAATATTAGCTATAACAGATAATGCCCCAAACAAGAAATGGCGAAACATTGGGAAGGAAGTACACACAGACCCTCCTGAAATCTCCCCTTCCCCCACCGCATCCCAAAACCAGCCCAGTTCGTCCCCTCCCCCCACTGCACCACACAACCAGCCCAGCTCTTCCCCTCCACCCACTGCATCCCAAAACCAGTCCAACCTGTCTCTGCCTCCCTAACCTGTTCTTCCTCTCACCCATCCCTTCCTCCCACCCCAAGCCGCACCTCCATCTCCTACCTACTAACCTCATCCCACCTCCTTGACCTGTCCATCTTCCTTGGACTGACCTATCCCCTCCCTATCTCCCCACCTATACTCTCTCCACCTATCTTCTTTACTCTCCATCTTCGGTCCGCCTCCCCCTCTCTCCCTATTTATTCCAGAACCCTCACCCCATCCCCCTCTCTGATGAAGGGTCTAGGCCCGAAACGTCAGCTTTTGTGCTCCTGGGATGCTGCTGGGCCTGCTGTGTTCATCCAGCCTCACATTTCATTATCCTCCTGAAATCCTACTGATTTGAAATTATTGGCATCTGCTGTCTGCAGGAATTCCCCAGCAACAGATGCATCCCTGTGATGTTCAGGAATGTTGCGGCATGTTAAGGGGGTTGAGAAGAAAAATCTATAGTAACTGAAAATCCTCATGAATTTATGCAGAGCACCTTGTAAATGGTACACACTGTTGCAACCGAGAGTCAGTGGAGTAGAAAGTGGATGTTTTTGGATCTGATGCCACCCACTAACCTGCCGGATTTTCCAGGATGGTTTCAAGCTTCTTCAGTGTTGTTGGAGTTGCACAAAGCCACGCAACTGGGGAATATTCCATCACACTTCTGAATTGATGGTGGATGGGCACTGGGAAGTCAGGAGGTGAGTCACACGCTGCACGATTATTTGCCTCTGATCTGCTCTTCCAGCCAATGCATTTATATGGCTAGTCTAGATCAGTTTCTGGTCAATGGCAAGCCCCAGAATATTAATTGTGGGGATGGCCAGTGACGGTAACACCATTGAATGTCAAGGGACAATAATTAGACTCTCTCTTTTTGGAGTTGGCCATTTCCTGGCACTTATGTAACAGAAATGTTATTTGATAACTTTCATCTCAAGCCAAGATAATGCCGAGATTTTGCCACATTCTAATATGCATGCCCTTACCTTCCTAACAATGCTTATCAACAAGATTGGAAATGAGAAAAAAGTCAAGAAAGCCTTTGGGGTTTAGACAAGCAAATGGAAGGTCAAGGTAACTCTGTAGGTAAATGGTAATGGAGCAATCCAGCTTATTTTCAGGAGATGTTATGGCTACCTGGTTTACACCAAGCAGTCCAAAATTTAGCAACCTTGTAGCAAATATTGACCACCCTACCAACCTCCGGACACAACGCATCATCCTCCGACACTTCCGCCATCTACAATCCGACCCCACCACCCAAGACATTTTTCCATCCCCACCCTTGTCTGCTTTCCGGAGAGGCCACTCTCTCCGGGACTCCCTTGTTCACTCCACACTGCTCTCCAATCCCACCACATCCGGCACCTTCCCCTGCAACCGCAGGAAATGCTACACTTGCCCCCACACCTCCTCCCTCACCCTCATCCCAGGCCCCAAGATGGCTTTCCATATTAAGCAGAGGTTCACCTGAACATCTGCCAATGTGGTATACTGTATCCATTGTATCCGGTGTGGCTTCCTCTACATTGGGGAAACCAAGCGGAGGCTTGGGGGCCGCTTTGCAGAACACCTCCGCTCTGTTCGCAATAAACAACTGCACCTCCCAGTCGCAAACCACTTCAACTCCCCCTCCCATTCTTTAGATGACGTGTCCATCATGGGCCTCCTGCAGTGCCACAATGATGCCACCCGAAGGTTGCAGGAACAGCAACTCATATTCCACTTGGGAACCCTGCAGCCCAATGGTATCAATGTGGACTTCACCAGCTTCAAAATCTCCCCTTCCCCCACTGCATCACACAACCAGCCCAGCTCATCCCCTCCCCCCACTGCATCCCAAAACCAGCCCAGCCTGTCTCTGCCTCCCTAACCTGTTCTTCCTCTCACCCATCCCTTCCTCCCACCTCAAGCCGCACCTCCATTTCCTACCTACTAACCTCATCCCACCTCCTTGACCTGTCCGTCTTCCCTGGACTGACCTATCCCCTCCCTACCTCCCCACCTATACTCTCCTCTCCACCGATCTTCTTTTCTCTCCATCTTCGGTCCGCCTCCCCCCTCTCCCTATTTCCTCCAGAACCCTCACCCCATCCCCCTCTCTGATGAAGGGTCTAGGCCCGAAACGTCAGCTTTTGTGCTCCTGAGATGCTGCTGGGCCTGCTGTGTTCATCCAGCTTCACACTTTATTATCATGGTGCAGCCAACTGTAACTCTAAGAGAAAGAAGAGGAAATCCACCAGAAAAAAAGATTGCAAGCAGACTAGGTGCTGCAACCGATATGGTAGAGTAGGTCACTTCTATTAAAGCATCCCAAAACGTAAACTTAGTACAATACAGGCATTGAAAAATACTGAGGGACAAGTGCATGGCAGAGTGAATGGGATTACCATCAAGGGCAGCTGCAAGATCTATTGGCCATGACCTCCACTGAGAAAAGGACAGAAAGAGGGAGTAGCGGAAGGAAAAGAATGAAGCAGCAAACTTTCAAGCACTGATTCTGTTTCCTGAGTTATTAATTCCTCACCAGACTGAATCTATAGAGGAGGAAACAACAGAGAAACAACTCCCAGAGCGGCCGCTGTTGAAAAAGAGGAGTAAAGAGGCCAGATGGGACCAATCCATGCTCCAAACCAATAGCAAGAGACTGTGACTTTCTGGCATGAATTACTCAAATGAGGAATGACAAGGGCAGCGCCATGAAAATGAACAACAACGTTTTATGGCGATTGAAGTGGAACTGCTCAAGTTACAAAACATTGCAGATAGTAAAGAGACCGGCACATCCCAATCTCAAATTGAAGAGGCCAGAGAACTCCAGCTCTGCTAAGTTGTGAGCAGTTACGTCCTTGTGGGAGAACTAATAAGAAAGACTTATTCAATAAACAGCCATGTAAAACTTACCCCTGGCATGAAACCACTAATGCCACCTAGACAATTTTAACCAGGCTTGTCGTTTGGCCTTGTTAACCCATCACAAATGAGACCATGCGTTATCACTGGAGATGCAGGGGCAGACCCAAGGAATTAAATGTTAAATATAACTTAATGTGAGTAAGGAACAAAAAAAACTTTTTAAAATGAGTAGTAAGATCACTCCAATTAAAGTGTGCAATGTTGAGACTACAGCATGATGCATTTTAACCTAGGATTGCCTGTCCAAGATTAAAGCTGAGCTGCTGTTTCTTCAGGAGTGAGTGCTATTGTGCCTCAGATCCTGCAAGCAATGAGTGTGCTTGTGGTCAGGAAGAAATAACTCAAATTCTTATGGCTCCAGTAATCTGCTGTGGGGAGGTGACTTCATCATCACCAATTTTAAGGAGATGGAACGTGTACACCTTTTGCTAACTGATGCATTGCACAAACTCTGGTTAATTAATAGCAAGTGGCAAGCTTCCCTTCAGCAACTCCCACTGCTGCTGGCAACAGTCAGACCGGACCTTCTAGCCAATATCTTCAACTGAATCCATGCTGCTTGACAGTACAGAAAAGGCCCAACAGCAAACTGGGCATGGCGACTTCAGCTGGAAACAGGAAAAGATACCAAGCTTTGTGACAACTTCAGCAACCCTGCAGACCGATTGGAGGGTAGATTCACCAGGTCACAACCAGATAGGACGGTATTCTAGGATAGTCTTCCCGCTTGTATTTCGTGTGTTCACGGTCAGATCCATCAAATTCAACTGATATTCTCTGACCACTGCCACTTACTGGCTAATTGTCACCTGAAGATGCTAGGAATATAGTTCAGGGGCAAAATCTAAAAACTGGAATGAACAAGTAGCTACGGTGGAACAAAAAGACACCATACGAGAGTGACAAATTCTCTCCATGGCGGGAAGAACCTGGACATTAGGTGGCAGTAACTCTCAGCATTGATACACATTATGCAGGCCTGGTCCATTTATCACTCTTTGTTACCTGACCCACCGCTCAACCTTATCTGATGGTTGAAAATGGATCTGGTATGTGGGAAGGCAATAAACAAATTCTGGAAAGAGGGGAACAAAATGTATTCAATATCACGCTCATCCTGGTGAACACATTTACGTGCAGATGCATCAAGTTGTGAGAATACACTCAGTATGCAAACACCAATGATCATGCTGAGTTTTTATCTGTACATGGTGTTGCAAAGGATGGGTCTGGTTATGTTAATGGAATATACTCCAAGTAGTTGGACAGAGCTTGTCCGTTGTGGAGAAGCGCATACTGAAAAACACCAATGACAATAAGTCAAAGTTCAGGATATAATGTGCACAAATCCTCTTAGGATAAGGATGTAATAGACCTTATCAGTTATTCCCTGAGCAGTCTGAGACATTTTGCAAAATGATTTTAGCAGAATGCCAGACAGTATGATCCACCTTCCTGTGGCATCTGCCTTTACAAAGGAGGTGTGAAGAGAAAGAGAGGAAATAGTTTTTGTCAAGGCTCATCTCTAGCAGCTCTGTGATGCAGAAGAATACTCTATGGGTGATTTCCCGGGAAACACTCTGAGGCAAAGGACCATCAGCTATCTGAAAAATGTTCTCTGGTATACTAGATGATTGCTGGTCTCCCTGAAGAGTTGTCATTGACTAGGTGTTGCAGACTGACACTTTCCAAGGTCCAGGACTACATACTGGGGGATGCTCTGAAGCTTGGGGCAGCCATCACAGAGGTACAATGAGGAAAGACCACTGATTAAAGCCTTTAAAACCTAGACACCTTAGGATATGCATCCCACAAAGAATGTACATAATGATGATCAAGACATTTTTGATGAGATACTTCAGAATGGACCAAAGCAAATAAAATACAGTTTATTTCTATCATGCTTTCTGAGATGTTCTACTTGAAATGTTTTGCCCGCAAGCCCGATATGGCTTAAATATTTTATGTACGAAGGCTATCACAATTGTATTGCAGCAATAAGAGTGTAATATCATGCTTGGAGAGAATTTGAATTTAGTTGTCAATTCTGTAATTTTCAAGTGGAAATAGTTTATAATCTGCTTTTAGAAATGTTACGAATGACGTTTTTTATTCAATCATGGAATATGGGCATTGCTGGTTAGGCCAATACATATTCTCCGCTTTTATTGCCAAAAATTTCCTCCCACAGTCCAAAGATGTGCAGGGTGGGTGGATCAGCCATGCTAAATTGCCCGTAGTGTTCAGGGCTGTGTGGGTTATAGGGCATGGGTCTGGGTGGGATGTTTCAAGGGGCGGTGTGGACTTTTTGGGCCAAAGGGCCTGTTTCCACACTGTAGGGAATCTAAAAATCTAAAAAAAAAGAAGAGTTAAGAGACAACCACATTGCTGTAAACCTGTAGTCACATATAGGCCAGATTAGGTGAGGTTGGCAGATTTCTTCTCTAAAATACATTAGCAAACTCAATGAAATTTTAAGACAATTGACAAAGATCACTTTAGATTAACATCTAAATTACAGATTTTCTTCAAAAAGTTGAATTCGGATTCAACTTGTCCTTGCCCTCAGAATGTTAGCCCTAGGTTCGAGATTGTCAGTCCAGTGACATTACTGCAACACCAATACCTCTCCAGTGAAAGAAGTTCAGGAACAAAATATTCAAACATACCTGGCAAAAAAAGTAAGACTAAAGTATCACAGGGGTCCCAGGATGACCCTAAATTCTGCCTGTTTCAAATGTTTCAGTGTAACTTCTGAATCCAGTTTTGAAGTGAATAGACATCCATAGGATTCAGGTCGGCTATCAGATCACCCATTAGTGCCATTGCTTTTAAGAACTTGCAACTGACCACGGCTCGAGGAATTGATGCATTTTGCAATGTTGGTAGCGCTGCCAAGATAACCAGTTGAATACTGAAGGACATACTTTTCACCAAGTGGTTAAATACTCCCTGCTGATAACAGGCATGATTCAGTCAATATTTTGACACAGGAAGAGAGAAAAGCTTAAGATTTGACGGTCTCTGTTAAATGAACCTACAATCTAAAACATTAACTCCAAAGAATGTTCAGGTGTCTATATTGTAGCTCCTCAGAAAGATCTACATATATTGAGCCTATGAATCCCATACAGGCTCTGTCCAAAAAGACCTTCTCTGCATTTTCATTTGACTTTTGTTTCATATTCTCATTCTGTTTCCAAAAGAACAATGGCTACCATCATCAGAGCAAAAGCCGTGTCATCAGTCCTAACCTGGAACTCTATACTGTGTTCACATTCAGGACTGGTCAGGGTTGAACCTATTGTTTGCAAATGTTGCTCTATTGAACTGTGCAAAATGACCTAACTTGATACATCACCACAGACAAGAACTAAAAGTGTTCTAAATCTAGTGAAACAGAAACGTCCGATGTTTTAAAATAACACACAATAATTATTAAGCTTTATTAATACTACTCAAATTACCCATGTTAGGGCTGCTAAATTGAAAAAATTATTGAGAGTCCAAAATACGTTTGATGGTAACCTTTAAAAAGTGATTGTGTTTGCCACTAGGATCAAGGTTAATGAAAAAGCCAGGTACAGAAATCATTTCCTCAGGGCATTGTTAGCTGTTCTGGAATAAAATGGCGAATCAAAGCAAACTGCTCTGGCTCAGTAAAGCATGTAATTATCCTCTCACAAAGAAGATTATGAGAAACAATATAAGTAGCAAACTTCCTCTAATGTGGTTGTAGTTTCTTGTTAGGCCACAACAAATTGCTACCAAATGTGTTTTACACTTTTGATTCATTTATGCCTCATAGGAAAAGGAATGGATCTGAACACCTAGCTGTTGTATTGAGATAAATCAATGTTGTGAATCTTAGGAGAATTTAACAAAATACAGGCGCCCAGAAAGTACTTAAGAGCTTATCTGATACATAATACCAGACATGCACTAAATAATGAGTCACAAGAGCTTTGTTAATTTGAAATGTAGACAGCCACCGTAATTATGCAGCACTGTGTGAGAGTGATTAAAGTTACATTTGAGGTATGCAAATGATTGGGGCACATTTTTTCTCGACAATAAATGCAAATGTCCATGATTGAAGCAGTCCTGTATATTAGCATTCAGAGTAGAAAAACTGATATTCCACAGAAAGTAAAACTTAGAAAACAAATTTGCTTCAATGCGAACCATTGCTCATATAAAAAGGTCTCTGTGAAAGAAATTTGTTTCATTCCCAACATCGACCTTTGCATTTTTTTTGTTTTACGCTCTTCCACATTAACTTAAGGTTCGAGTTACAGTGAATCAGTTTGTAAATGATATCTAGTGATTTTCAGATTTTATTCTGCCCGAAACATGGTTCAGGACCAGTGAAAATGGAACCCAAAACTTAAAGAGAAGCTTCACCATGCCATATTTGTACCGGCTATTTGGAGAAGCAGTCCTGTTGCATACCTGTGAATTTTCCTTGTAACCCTGAAAATTTCATATTTTTAAATGTATGCCCAATATCTTTTAAAGTCAGTGATAGTGGAATCAACTGTTGGGTGTGTGATAATGGGAACTGCAGATGCTGGCGAATCCAAGATAACAAAGTGTAGAGCTGGATGAACACAGCAGGCCAAGCAGCATCTCAGGAGCACAAAAGCTGACGTTTCGGGCCTAGACCCTTCATCAGGAGGGTCATCTCTGATGAAGGGTCTATGCCCGAAACGTCGGCTTTTGTGCTCCTGAGATGCTGCTTGGCCTGCTGTGCTCATCCAGCTCTACACTTTGTTATCAACTCTCACAGCGCCAGGGACCTGGGTTTGATTCCAGCCTTGGGTAACTGTCTGTGCGGAGTTTGCACATTCTCCCCATATCTGTGCAGGTTTCCTCCAGGTGCTCCAGTTTCCTCCCACAGTCCAAAGATGTGCAGGTTAGGCGGATTGGCCATGCTAAATTGCCCACAGTGTTCCGAATGTGTGGGATATAGGGGGATGGGTCTGGGTGGGATGCTTCAAGGGGTGGTGTGGACTTTTTGGGCTGAAGGGCCTGTTTCCATACTCCAGGGAATCCAATCTTTACAGGCTGAACTCCAGATCCAACATTTTGAATGAAGAAAATATTCAACGTCAAGATACTTTGACAATCATATTGCACCTGTGACCTCTGGTCTTTGCTCCACTCTCTAGGGGAAATATTTTCACTTTATCAAACCCTCTGAAAAACCTCAGATCATCTCATAATCCTACTTGTTTCAAATATATTTTCTCACCTCTCCTTATAACTGAAATTCCTACTCTCTATAATGTTAAAAATAATGGGGCATTTTATTTTGTGGATAATAAATTCAGATACTGAGCATTGAACCTGTAACATCCTGAAGTTCACCCATAAGATGGGATGTCAAATTTTGATTAAATTATATAGCACACAGAGAAACCTGTCCATAAGCTACAGCAAGGGGTTTCTGCAAATCTTCAACACCAAATTTGGAAAATGAAAGATTGGAATGTCAGATCAGTTCACATATTTTTTGTACGCATCCAAGCAAAGGGATGTTAATGCTGCATGCTGGCAAATATAATGCCCTTGACCATTTTGAAAGTTGCACTCAGAATACTCAACCATAGTATCCCTATAGCGTGAAAACAGGCCGTTCAATCTAACAAGTCCACACTGCCCCTCAGAGCACACACACACACACACTTTGTCATTGAACCCAATTGTATTATCATGCAGTTGTTATCTAGAATGTTGCTAGCCTGAGTACAGAGGTGTTGCATTTTGCTAAGACAAAGGAGGGCAGAATTAAGATAATAAAGTGTGAAGGTGGATGAACACAGCAGGTCAAGCAGCATCTCAGGAGCACAAAAGCTGACGTTTCAGGCCTAGGCCCTTCATCAGAGAGGCGGATGGGGTGAGGGTTCTGGAGGAAATAGGGAGAGAGGGGGAGGCAGACCGAAGATGGAGAGAAAAGAAGATAGGTGGAGAGGAGAGTATAGGTGGGGAAGTAGGAAGGGGATAAGTTCGTCCAGGGAAGATGGACAGGTCAAGGAGGTGGGATGAGGTTAGTAGGTAGGAAATGGAGGTGCGGCTTGAGGTGGGAGGAAGGGATGGGTGAGAGGAAGAGCAGGTTAGGGAGGCAGAGACAGGCTGAGCTGGTTGTGTGATGCAGTGGGGGGAGGGGATGAACTGGGTTGGTTTTGGGATGCGGTGGGGGAAGGGGAGATTTTGAAGCTGGTGAAGTCCACTTTGATACCATTGGGCTGCAGGGTTCCCAAGTGGAATATGAGTTGCTGTTCCTGCAACCTTCGGGTGGCATCTTTGTTGCACTGCAGGAGGCCCATGATGGACATGCCATCTAAAGAATGGGAGGGGGAGTTGAAATGGTTCGCGACTGGGAGGTGCTGCTGTTTATTGCAAACCGAGCGGAGGTGTTCTGCAAAGCGGTCCCCAAGCCTCCGCTTGGTTTCCCCAATGTAGAGGAAGCTACACCGGATACAACGGATACAGTATACCATATTGGCAGATGTGCAGGTGAACCTCTGCTTAATATGGAATGTCATCTTGGGGCCTGGGATGGGGGTGAGGGAGGAGGTGTGGGGGCAAGTGTAGCATTTCCTGCGGTTGCAGGAGAAGGTGCCGGGTGTGGTGGGGTTGGAGGGCAGATTGGAGCGAACAAGGGAGTCACGAAGAGAGTGGTCTCTCCGGAAAGCAGACAAGGGTGGGGATGGGGGTGGTGGGCTTGGATTGTAGATGGCGGAAGTGTCGGAGGATGATGCGATGTATCCGGAGGTTGGTGGGGTGGTGTGTGAGAACGAGGGGGATCCTCTTTGGGTGGTTGTGGCAGGGGCAGGGTATGAGGTATGTGTTACGGGAAATGCGGGAGACGCGGTCAAGGACTTTCTCGACCACTGTGGGGGGAAAGTTGCGGTCCTTGAAGAACTTGGACACCTGGGATGTGCGGGAGTGGAATGCCTCATCGTGGGAGCAGATGCGGCAGAGACGGAGGAATTGGGAATAGGGGATGTAATTTTTGCAGGAGAGTGGGTGGGAGGAGGTGTATTTTAGGTAGCTGTGGGAGTCGGTGGGCTAAAAAATGGACAGCAGACAAGGGTGGCGCAGTGGTAGTAGGGAGCACTGACCTCTACATCGCCGAGGCCAAACGCCAACTCTCCGAAACCTCCTCCTTCTGCCCCCTTGATCATGACCCCACCCCCGAGCACCAAACCATCATCTCTAATGCCATTCATGACCTTATCACCTCAGTGGACCTCCCACCCACAGCATCCAACCTTATCATTCCCCAACCCCGCACGGCCCGTTTCTATCTCCTTCCCAAAATCCACAAATCTGCCTGCCCTGGTCGACCCATTGTCTCAGCCTGTTCCTGCCCCACTGAACTCATCTCCACCTATCTGGGCTCCATTTTCTCCCCTTTGGTCCAGGAACTCCCTACCTACGTCCGTGACACCACCCACGCCCTCCACCTCCTCCAGGACTTCCAATGCCCTGGCCCCCAACACCTCATTTTCACCATGGACATCCAGTCCCTATACACCTATATTCCTCATGCAGATGGCCTCAAGGCCCTCCGCTTCTTCCTGTCCCGCAGGCCCGACCAGTCCCCCTCCACCGACACCCTCATCTGCCTAGCCGAACTCGTCCTCACCCTCAACAACTTCTCTTTCGATTCCTCCCACTTCCTACAGACTAAGGGGGTGGCCATAGGCACCCGCATGGGCCCCAGCTATGCCTGCCTCTTCGTAGATTACGTGGAACAGTCCCTCTTCCGCAGCTACACAGGCCCCAGACCCCACCTCTTCATCCGTTACATTGATGACTGTATCGGCGCCGCCTCCTGCTCCCCAGAGGAGCTCGAACAGTTCATCCACTTCACCAACACCTTCCACCCCAACCTTCAGTTCACCTGGGCCATCTCCAGCACATCCCTCACCTTCCTGGACCTCTGAGTCTCCATCTCAGGCAACCAGCTTGTAACTGATGTCCATTTCAAGCCCACCGATTCCCACAGCTACCTAGAATACACCTCCTCCCACCTACCCTCCTGCAAAAATTCCATCCCCTATTCCCAATTCCTCCGCCTCAGCTGCATCTGCTCCCACGATGAGGCATTCCACTCCTGCACATCCCAGATGTCCAAGTTCTTCAAGGACCGCAACTTTTCCCCCACAGTGGTCGAGAACGCCCTTGACCGCATCTCCCGCATTTCCCGCAACACATCCCTCACGCCCCGACCCCACCACAACCGCACAAAGAGGATCCCCCTCATTCTCACACACCATCCCACCAACCTCCGGATACAACGCATCATCCTCCGACACTTCCGCCATCTACAATCCAAGCCCACCATCCCTATCCCCACCCTTGTCTGCTTTCCGGAGAGACCACTCTCTTCGTGACTCCCTTGTTCGCTCCAATCTGCCTTCCAACCCCACCACACCTGGCACCTTCTCCTGCAACCGCAGGAAATGCTACACTTGCCCCCACACCTCCTCCCTCACCCCTATCCCAGGCCCCAAGATGACTTTCCATATTAAGCAGAGGTTCACCTGAACATCTGCCAATGTGGTATACTGTATCCATTGTAATCTCCAAATCTCCATGAAACTTGCAAAAACCTACTCAGCTGATTCTTGACAAGATTCAGCCTCAATATTCTTAAAATAGATCATAGAATCCCTACAGTGGGGAAACAGGCCCTTTGGCCCAACAAGTCCACACTGACCCTTAGACCATCCCACCCAGACACATTCCCCTCTCACCCACCTATTTTACACATCCCTGTATGCTATGGGCAACTTAGCATGACCAATTTACATAGCCTGCATATCTTTGGACTGCAGGGGGAAACTGGAGCACCTGGAGGAAAACCATGCAGATATGAGCCACAACAATTGGATCCTCTCCCTGACCACTCCAAATTTCTGTCCATCCCACTGCAGATGTCCTGAACTCTGGCATCAGGAAGGCAACATACTCTTCCAGAATTACACGTCTGACTTCAAGGGATAGTGTCAATCTGCCAAATTTCACCATATCCCATAAATGGGATTAGAAGAACAGCCCTCAGAGCATGAGTTCAGGCTTATAGATGTGAATATTTCTTCATGCTTTTCCTATGGATTCTAGCATCCTTCAAGTAGTATTACCCAGTCAGCAGATCCTTAATGCCTTTCATGCCTGAAAAGGTGCCATTCTCCACTATGTTCTTATTATTCAAGTGCGGTACCATGTTGTGTAGAGCACAACAGAAGATCACAACACATGTGATCATGGTGAGGCATCCGGAAGTGCTGATCTCGGCACTGGAATTTTTTTCTTCAATACCCCGTTTAATGGTCACTTGGCTGTTTCACGTTTTCTTTGCATAATGCTTCGGTTCCTCAAAAGAGTAAATAGTCACTTCTATATTGGGTCGCCCTTGCTTTCCAGAATAAACCCCTGTAGGTATGTGGAATCTGTGAAAAGGTTAGAGACCACAGCTGTTGCCATACCTAGGTGCTTGGCTGTTTTCAGCGAACCAGGCAGAACAGGAGGCAGCAAAAACTGCAGATGCTGGAAGTCAGAAGGAACACAGCAGGTCAGGCAGCATCAGAGGAGAAAGAAAGTCCGTATTTCAGGTCAGGAACCTTCATCGGGCAGAACAGCTACAAGGATCCACTTGTGGTACTCGTAGACCAACTACCTTCAGCTGCTTCATCAAGAATCTTGCTTCCATCATAAAAGCAGAAGTGGCGATGTCCACTAATGATTTCACAATGTTCAGTACCATTTATACCTCTTTACATGCTGAAGCAGTCCATGCACACCATCTTCTGCACATTCCCCTCCAAGTGACTCTCACTTTTCTGACATCATTTCTTCATTGTCACTGGGTAAAAACTCATTGTTGGTGTATCTACATCATGTGTAACGTTGTGAATCTAGAAAGCAGCTCACTAGCTTCCTAAGGGCAATTGAGAGTCAATAACAAAGGCTGATCTAGCAAGTGATATCTGTATCGCATGAAAGAATAAGTAAAAATTGTTGCACTCTGGTGGAATAGAAGACCTTCCTATGAAAATGACCACTGCTTTCCTATGGAATGTTGACCACATGATTACAATCAGTCACACCCTCTCCCTGGAGGAAACCAGCAATGGGTTTGAAAGTCATGGCCTGCTTATCTTGACTGTCCCCGTCAATGCGAAGTGCACGTATTGGTTGGGCCTCCTGAAGAAGACATCAGGCATTAGCTGAAAGTACAGACATGCTGCATCTGAGGTATTCTGCAGGGGTATGTGGAGTCATTGGGTATTTTTAAGACAGAGGTAGGGGTGGATTCTTGACCAACAAGATGTGTCAGAAGCTAACAGGCTATGTGGAAATGGGAGTTGAGACCACAATCAGATCAGCCATAATCTTATTGAATGGTAAAGCAGGCTCAAGTGATTGAATAGCCTGCTCCTGCTTCTAATTCCTAAGTTTGTACATATTGAGTATCAAAAGAGCTGTAAGAACAAAAATTAAAAGAACACAAAAGAATATAAGAGGAAATCTTCCCCAAAAGGTGGAAGTAGTTTTCACAAACCTATTTGATCTCAGCTATTTTGATGTATAAGCAGGAAGTCTAAGTTACAAAATTCAGTATCAAAAGTAAATTAGGCACAGCCAGCTTTCATCCAATGAACAGTAGAAGATTCAAATGTATTTCAAAAGAAACTAAAATTCTTTTTTCCCTTTGAATGCAGGCCGCAGCCTCTCAGTTACAAAATGTATCAATACCACTTCTAGCTTGAAAGTAATACCTTTGTATATTTATTATGGGACTATATTATAGTTTGTATATTATAGTCAATTAGATGTAAAATTTGATTTGACTTCCTTTTGATGCACAATAAATTAACGTTGCAGTATTTACACATTGACCTTTGTATGTGTGTTCTTAAATGATAGACCACTCAGTCAGTTCAAACACTTCATACATGAGACAAATCGAGTTAATAAACAATTTCAAAATGAATATAGTATTCTTGCAGTTTAATCTGAGTTGCAGTGCCTACATTAAGACAAATTGTATATTAATTTCATGCCATTTTGAAAATAAGTGAGGAATATATTAAAGCAATAAACACTACAGCCAAGCTAGTTTGATTCCATATGCACCTAGGCTAATGCAAAAGCACTTTGGGCAGCAATGTCATCAATTCGCCAAAGAATTGTTGTCACCAATTTTGATATTACTTGATTTTCTACCCTAATTTAATTGATATCTATCAGTAGCAATTTTAGTGATAATTTTAGTAGCGATACAAAGACATCTATAAGGTAATGAAACCCAAGTTGGTCTCTGGAGGAACACATCAGACCAGACACTATCAGAAGAGCCAGAAAGCAGACGTTTTGGGTTGGGGCCTTGTGTTCCGACCCGAAACGTCAGCTTTCCTGCTCCTCTGTTGCTGTCTGTCCTGCTGCATTCCTCCTGCTCCACACTGTGTTACGTAGGACTCCAGCATCGGCAGTTCTGACAATCTCCAAGTTGGTCTCTTGCTTAAATACATAAGAAGTAGGAGGTCCTGAGATGCACTGGGTTGTGCATTTATCCACTGGACTAGAAGTTTCAGGTTTAGGCCCTACCCCAGGACTTGATGGGCATAAAAGCTGTGTCATGATTTGGCCAAACAGCTTGACTATAATCTGTAAGTCATTCTGATATACCTATGGCAAGTAGTAAGGAGGGGAGAGTTTCTAGAACCGTGTGGGAATTACAGTGCCAAAGGCTGTCAAAAGACTCCACGTGCAGATTCTTGCCACGAACAAGCACTACCCACATGTTGAAAAACAATCATTCACACACACAGAATAAATATCCTGAACCCATATGACAATAGGAATTTCAATGGGGACAGGGGTGGGGGCATTATTTAGGAGTTGAATTCAATACTTAAAAACATGTGTATCATTATCCGAGCATTGGCATGTCAATGTTATGTGAAAATCATCATTTTGCAAAGTTACTGCCTGAGCCATAACAGTAGGTAAATGAGAGGTCTTGAAATGCTTTTTCAATCTTGGGGCACAAAATAATACAGATGAAATGCCATATCATTTCCATAGTCCCAGCAGGTCGGAAAGTATCTTGATGTCCTGCAGCTGTCCTGACATCATTAAAATTATTAAAATGCTTATGAACAATGCAACTTGTGAAATAACTTTATTCTTCAGCTGCTTTTGCTTCGCCTTGCTGGCCGTTTGCTCTTCCATCTTTGCCCAAAGCCCTGATCTACCTGTTAGACGATTCAGCTTTTGAGTGCAGTACTTGCTGTGATTTTAATGAAACATATATATCCTGATAATGGGTACTTGCGGCTGGAAGAAAGACATTTTAAAATATAAAAAAAAGATTAACTTCCAATGGAAAACACAGACAATTTTCAATAAAATTGAGCAAATGTTCCTTCACTTTTCGAATGACACAAAGCATCATCCAGTTTGAAAGCACTTTGTTGCTGAAGTTGATGGTTGAAATCTATCTGTACTACCAAATTCAGGATCTGAGATGTCATTTTGGTTTTTTTTCTTTTTAACAAAGATATACCATTCATAGATTGTTGGCTTTCAAATTTACAGCATTATAATTGCCTGAGAAGCAATTTTATAGATTTGTTATATTGATTATAAACCCAGGCACAGATCATCGTTGTGGCAGAAGTAGGGTTAAGCATTGATGGCTGTTGCTGATGCCAAGTTGTAGTAAATATGATACCCAGGTACCAACCACTGGTGAGGATCCTGCACCACAGTGGTAGCGTCCCTATCTCTGATCCAAAAGATTCAGATTCAAGAGTCACCGACCAGGAGGTGAACCGCAGTATGACAGAACAGCTTTGATTAAAGTAACGACAAGCACGTGTGGCATGTGGATGGGGTAGTGAACTGCCATTAATCCTCCTTCCTATGCTAGCCTAAGAGGTAAGTCTGCACTCTATGATGAAGAATGACCATTGAATAAGTCTTAATAGACAAGGCACTTGTCCTAAATGACAAGAAGCAGTTTATTACATCTCAATAACTATATATTGGTCATATTAACTCTTAGGCATGTTAACCATTGCATGGGAGGTATAGAAGACATATGGTGTCTCTGTCAGGAGACTGTCCCAGACTACAGCTGGCTTTCCATTGAGAGTTTGCCTGACACCATTATTCTGGATGGAAATCAACATTATTCATGAGAAAGCAATGACTTAGTAGCATAATCATTAGACTAATTATGCAGAGGTCTTGGTAATGTTCTGGGGACTTGGGTTCAAATCTTACCATAGTAGAAAGAAGAACTTGTCCAATTAAGAAATCTGGAATTAAGGGTCTGATGATGACTGTGGAAGAAGTGCCAGGAAGATCCCATCTGTTTCATTAACTTCCTTTAAGAAAGTGAACTGCTGCCCTTACCAATTCTGGTCTACATGTTAGCCCAGACCCACAGCAATGTGCTTGACTTGTAAATGCCCTCTGGATAATTTAGGGATAGGCAATAAATGCTGGCCTAGCCAGCCATGCCCATATCTTGAATGAATTTTAAAAACTCAGTGTTAAATTTTTCAGAACCAATGTATTATACAACATTTCCTGAGTTTTTACCCCTAAACTAATGTATTATGGAATAATTATGCAATAATATTTAATACTGCCTTTTCTTCACCTCCTACCCACCTCCCACACCCATTCAAACTAAATCTTTCACATCACAAATTCAAAAGTTCTAAAGGTTTCACAATCCTTCCATTATACTATTGTTTCAGACTTGGAATAATGATAATAAACTCAGAACGCTGGGAACATTCAGCACATCAGGCAGGATCTGTGGTGAGATAAATAGAATCAGTCAACACTAAGTCAGGTGTGTCTTTTCTTCAGAACTGAAGTTCTTTCCTTTCTACCATGTCCCCATGCACCTCTAAGGTCCAGAGCTGAGCTGGAAGAAGGCTGCTCCACAACCGTGGTATTTTGATTGGGCACTGCCAGGGGCACTTGTGGCTAAAGGACCAGACATGCTGAGTGTGTCCTGCCCAGAGGCAGGTGCATTATTTTTATCCTGAACTTGCAGAGGGCTGAGCCTGTTAGATAGGGTACAGGCCTGGACACTTTGAGGGCCTTGAGATGAGCATTCTGGGGAAGGCTGAATGTATTTTCTCCCGCAGCTGGGGCATACTGGCACTGCCTGCTTCCATTTGAGGAATGGGCATCAGGAATGACGTTGAATTCCAAGGTTTCCTCTAAGCTGTGCAGCCATGCAGCCACTCTGGGGTTCCTCCGAGGTCCTACAGATTGGTGTGAAGAGTGTGGCATCATCTTGATTTCTGGTTTCAGAAGTCACTGTCAGCCACAGGCTTTGAACTTCCACACACTGGTAAGATAACTAAATAAATTAGTGGGTGTATTGTCAAAATCCCTGGTCCCCCTATTATCTTACCATTGGCATTGTGCACTAAAAGTTAAAACAATGGCGTGCAGGTTGTGAGGATTCCCAGCAGACCCTGCTGGACCTGGCTCTCCACCATGCCAATGTATCCATAAATGCTGGAAGACACTCACATGCCAAGACAGCTGGGTCCCAATGGGCATTGCTGCAATCCTTTATGTTCGGTTGTCCAGTGCCCCTGAAAATCTTTCCTGTCGCTCCTTTGTCTGCTCACGCATTTCAGTGAATTCACAAAACACTAACACAATGGTGTCCTCTCCTGCCTGGGGCTGAATTGATCCCTGGTCCCCAGCAGACTCCCATGTGCAGCTACAGAGATTTGATGAGGTGCGCCTGACTCAAATTTAGGTTATGGTCCCATCGGGGTATCATTATCTGATCTGGTAGGGGGTAGGCAGTGCAGGAAGTAGACTTCTCAGGGTATCCTCGGATGCTCCGTGCTCTTTTCTTCCTCAAAGGTGGAGGAGGACATGTCTTGTGTGACTGGCCTCTTGACTGTAGACACCTTGCTGAAGCCACTTGTCCCTGCAGGAGATGTAAGAGACACCAACGATACCACAACACCAACTGCATCAACAAGGATAGCACCCTGAAACTGCTGGATCTGTGCCTCACAATCTACTTCATTGTCAATGACCGTGTATTCAAATAAATCAATGGAACACCAATGGGATCCCCAATATCAGGGCTGATTACAGAAGCATTAATGTGAAGGTTAGATTGAGCAGCGCTCCCCACGACACAACCCAAACTCAGGATCCACTATATAGACGACACCTTCATGATTATCAAACGCACAAGATTAGAAGAAACCCAATGACACATAAACAACATCCTCACCAGAATAAAATTCACAAAAGAAGATGAGAAAGATAACCAACTACCCTTCCTAGATATAATGTTAGAACATTAGAACAATGGAGAAGTCCACACTAGCACGTACAGAGGGACCACCCATATGAACCAGATACTTAATTACTCCAGAAACCACCCCAACACCCATAAATAGATCTGCATCAGGACATTTTTTGAATAGGCAACAACACACTGCAGCAACCTGGAATTGCACAAAGTAAAACAGGAGCACTTATACAGAGTTTTTAAAAGGAATGGATACCCAAAAAGCTCAATCTGCCATTACTTCCATGGCAGACCATAACAAAAAGACACAAAACAGCCTGACATACTAGTCACCCTACCATATATCAGAGACATATCAGAGATGACCACAGGATTACTCAGACCCCTAGGTAACAGGGTAGCTCACGAACCACTACCACCCTGCGACAGCTACGGATAAACGTAAAGGATCCCATACTCACAACTAATAAAATTAGCATAATATACAAAATACCACGCAAGGACTGTGCGAAACGCTACACAGGCCAAACTGGAAGATAACTGACAATAAGGATACATAAGTACCAACTAGCCACCAGTTCTCACTGGTCTCAATACACAGGTATAAAGAACAACCCAAATTTGACTGGGACAACACATCCATAATAGCATGAGACAAACAGAGACATACCAGGGAATTCCCAGAAGCTCAGTATTCCACCCGGAACTCCAACAACAAACACATTGAACTGAACCCAATATACAAACCAATGAAAAACGAAACCAGAAGTGATGCCAACCACCCCAGGAAACTGAGACAAATAAACAACACGCGGGACAGAACACTGACACACTGACGATGTTACCTAACTGGGTGACGGAACATCTGCAATCAAACACACCAGCTTGCTGAGCAAGTCTACAACCTCACAGGAATTGTGCAGGGCATCTCAAGACTAACTGCACTTGGTAAGGTGCACAATGATCTCAATAAACATGGCACCAGCAACAGGAGTTCCAGGACGTCCAAAGAGTGATAAGTATTTCTACCTATTGTGAGTGGAGAACAGGAAGTTTGGGGTATCATAGGGACATGGTAATTTGTTCATGGAGCTTTTATAAGATCATCAAAAGCATCTGCATCTTTTATTTCTGGGAAATTTATGACATCAGCTATACAACTCACTGAACATACGACAGTTTTAAAATGGTTTGTTTTTTTGACGTGGTAATTAATTTTGAAATAATTCTGTATCTTAAACTTGCTTTCTCCATTAAGTTGAGTCTTGCATTTGGTTAGGACAGTGTCTGATCTTGAATCTGCTTGGAAACCATATGTACTTTTTCATTGCTGCATAATGTGTTTATGAATCTTATGATTATAAACATGGGTGAAATCTGTTATAAATTTAGTATTGTTTTAGATCTATTGTTCTGTAAGCTTGTTGTCTTGTATTCAGGAATACAGTTTCATTTTAAATTACTCTAAATCTTGTTCGTATCTTTGCAGATTTTTCCTTAATGAGTTTTTGTTAATTTTTTAATCATTGTTTCTCATGCCTCTTTAGGATATCACACTTGAAATCAAGCCTGGCTGTTGTCTTTTATCACAAATGTTAAAAATGTTGTAAAAACGTACTAAATGCCCCAATTTATCTCTCTTTTTGACAGACTAACAGAGACAGAAAAACAAAGTTTCTGCACTTACAATACATTAACATTTAAATACAAATAAGGAGTCATGAGCATGTTTTGCTCGCCTGATTGATTGGTAATATATCCACAAACATTGATTCCCTCCACATCAGTGCTCATTAGCAGGAGTGTATACCGTTTGCAAAATGCACTGTAGCATTTCACCAAAACTCCTTAGACCACAGCTTCAAAACTTGTTACTGCTCCAATCTAGAAGGATAAGGGCAGCAGATACATGGAAACACTACCATCTGCAAGTTTCCCTGCAAGGCACTTACCATCCTGACTTGGAAATGTATCACTGTTACTTCAGATCAAGAAAGCTGCTGACTCCCACTTCAAGGTTAACTAGAGATGGGTACTAAATGCTGGCCAAGCCAGCAACATTGTCATCCTATGAATTAATAGCAACAAAAACGCCCTTAGTTACAGCTAAACAACCATGAACTATTGACAAGGTAAAAAGTCACACAACATCAGGCTATAGTTCAAGATAACAAAGTGTGAAGCTGGATGAACACAGCAGGCCAAGCAGCATCTCAGGAGCACAAAAGCTGACGTTTCAGGCCGAGACCCTTCATCAGAGAGGGGGATGGGGAGAGGGTTCTGAAATAAATAGGGATTGAGGGGGAGGCGGAGTGAAGATGGATAGAGGAGAAAATAGGTGGAGAGGAGAGTATAGGTGGGGAGGTGGGGAGGGGTTAGGTCAGTCCGGTTAAATTACAAAGTTAAATTACAAACAACCTACAAGCATGACCTTGATCCAAAATTATATGTGAAATCTGCTGCATCTATTAAGGTGCTTACCAATCATGCAGCTTTTAACTTATTGATGTCTTATACATCCTAATGTATTTTGTAGTCTTCAGACCTCAAATTTTACAGTAAAACCTCTGAGACAAAAAATGATTAAAGACTTCTGATTTGTTTTATCTACAATTATTCACAGTTACCTTTGTGAACTGTATATCAAACTGAATTTTAATAATTTGTAGTTAATGTATTCAAAGCTTTCTAGTTTTGATACATCATATTAATAGAATGAAATTAAATGTTGCCAGAACTAAATCTGTTATCACTTGAAATAAGTAAGATGTTGAATGTTACATCTGTTACAATGTAACTAAATGTCTGTGATGGTGTTAATGAAAGCTTTTGACTTATCTTGTTTAGGTTTCAAAAAAATGAAGCATTGCTGTATCTCCTGTAGTTTGACGGCATAGAAATGATAATGACATCAACTTGTAGCTCAATCCCTCCTTCTAAACCTTGACCCTCACCTGATGACACTCAGGTTAAATCACCAGCAGTTGACTGTCTTAAATGAGAGAGTGACCCTATGATCCAGATAGACTATAGTGACTTTATCATTATTATTGTTCTAATGCTATATGTTAATCTTTATTGGGAACAAGCCATGGAATCATGTGGCTTTACGTTTTCTGAATTTCCCACTTTTTAAGAAAATATTACTGGTCTCTAACCAGATCATAACATAAAATCGGTCAGTATCGCCAGAGATTGTAACAGTCTTCATGAGGGTCGTTGATTTTTTTTTAATGAAAGAAGCTACACACGCACCCCCTGATGCTACCTGATTGGCTTTCTTCAATGATTTCAATGACAAACATCATGCAAGAGACAGGTAGAAGCTTGTGATGCTGTTTACGCTGGCAAATATAATAAGTCCATGTAGCATCATAACTAACAGTGAGCCATAAACAAATTTCTCCTCCGAAGATTTCCACATTCAAGAAGTTTTATATGTGTCTACTTTGTCATGTTCACCCCAACATTTGAGAGTTGTGGAGGAGACAGAACTCGATTGGCAGATCATTTTATGGTTGAATGCTCCCAATGAAATGTTACTTGCTGCTGCCCCTTCTTCTGCTGTTCCCTTCAAGCCTGCAGATCTCAGACCCCAGCTCTAGCAACTAGTCATGTTGCTGGCTATCTTGGCCCTTGTGTGAGTTTTAACGCAAACTGTTTCAACATAAACAGCATCCACCTCGATGTGACAAGTGAACCTCCAGAGTTTTGGAAGTAACTTTTCCATTAACAACTAAGGAAGTAATGAAAAATATCAGGCACTTATTGCTTCGTGTGATTGTTTCAGTCCCATCAATTGTCAATGTGTTCTCATTTTACTTTCATCGTCATGTCTCTGGGACCCTTGTAAATCCATTCATTGAGAATTAAACACAAAAGCCTTGTATCAATGCCATTCTAATTATCAGTGAACATGTTTACGCAGCAGTTTGCCATTTCTGAGAGAGTGAACTTTGGAAATGAGCAAGTCTGATTTTCGCTTGTTTTGAAAAGTCCCAAGGCACACCCATGTCCACATGTTCCTGCAAGTTAAACTCCATCTCTATTATTCCCAATTCAAATCCAAATGATTATGAACTAGATTTAGTTTCAAACTCTGACATAGTCACAAAAAAAAGCTGTGGACTTTTTTCAGCTAGTATGAATTTCTGTCTGATAATTTATATGTTTTATACAACTATATATAGTATATATAAAAACCAAACACAATATAAGATAATAAAATGAGAGGCTGGATGAACACAGCAGGCCCAGCAGCATCTCAGGAGCACAAAAGCTGACGTTTCGGGCCTAGACCCTTCATCAGAGGCTCTGATGAAGGGTCCAGGCCTGAAACGTTAGCTTTTGTGCTCCTGAGATGCTGCTGGGCCTGCTGTGTTCATCCAGCCTCACATTTTATGATCTTGGATTCTCCAGCATCTGCAGTTTCCATTATCAACCACAATATAATGTGTGCAATTTTGTTTACTTTCTTTGGTTTGATCATACTTTGAAATAAGTCTGAAGTCAACAGTTATTTCCCTAATTAAATAGAGGGAAGGGAAGAAGTTCCGCACAAAAGTTACGAATATTTGTACTGAAAATTAAAATGCCTTCAAATATTACGCAGCAGGGGACTGCACAATTGCTGGATAGCTCCCAGATCATGTTCAAAGCAGTTCCTAGCTTTGATTCTTGCTAGGTATATCAGCTTTTACTTTCATCTTTCTGTCAAAACTGCTAAGCAATCTGGTCAGTGCATACCACAACAAAATGTTGCTGCACAGTATCCCACACAGTCATTGACAACCAGGTGGAAATGCATCTTTTATAATCTGTACAAACTGTGGTTGGAGGGAACACAATCCTCTATTTTACATCTTAAGAGCATTGCATTAGGCATAATTGCAAATGCACATTGCATAGTCTGTCAGTAGTAATCATTCACAACATCAAATGGATAATTAGCAGCAATATCATCTTATTTAAGAACATCCAGATCAATCAAGCGCATTTTTCAGTTAAAAGTTAATTCAGTCTATTGATCTTAAGTTTTGTTCAACAACCCTGAACTATGTTAACCTGGCAAATCTTTAAAGGGCAAATGCCAGATGACAAAAGATACCCTCTTCAAACCAGGCAGATGCCACATTTGAGGAGCCCCACAAATGAAGTGATAACAATACAACAGGAGCCATACGACAGTCAATTATGTCATCAAGTAAACCAGTTGTGAACTTGCTTGGGAGCAGTTTGTCAGATTCTAAGCTAATAGTTCTATTCTGCATTCAACGGCAGTAGCAATGACTAGTGGTGGAAGATGAACAAGCTGTTCAGTACAGCCCAACAAATAGGGATTCCAATTGAAAAGAGGACAAGGTATGGGGAAAGAAGTATGAAGATGAGTCTCCAAAAGCTAAAATAATTCTCTGGGGTCCAGGGCTGCTCAAACCTCAGGGTCTCAGGATTACTAATCCAGTGACAATACTGCAATTCATAATTTGTATCCACATGCCTGGTAGTTTAATATTTTGGTCACATTCTTCCAAAATCTATTTACGTTTGCATCATCCATTTCATTTGATTTCTTTTTTCGCTTTGTTAGAGAACCCCAGAGAGTTAAAGATTTAAACTTTAAAGTTAAAGTCTAACCCTAAATAGTTAAAGATTTCTTTCTAACACAATTTCATTGGTTGCAAATAACATCTTGAAGCTGTTATTAACATTGTAAAGAATTACTTTGCAACGGCAAGAACTCTGTATTCTTTTTGCTTTATACAAATGTACATTTCAGTTGTTTCTGCAATTTCTGCAAACAGCTCAGTTTGCTGGATGGCTGATTTGTGATGCAGTGTGACACTAACAGCATTTGTTCAATTCTTCTACTGATGTCACCACAAAGACCCTGCCTGCACAAACGTGCCCAAGGTGTGGTAACACTCAGGTTAAACTCACCACTCGTTGTCTGTTTCGAAATGAAAGGTAAGTCAAGAGTCTCTCGGATTATGGTGACTTGTGCTTGTTCACACACTTTAATTATTACACTTTAACTGGACAAATCAAAGTTTCAATTTTCAGCAATGTTGATATCTGGCGCTTTGAACTAGATAACAAGGATACAATTGTTTACCTCAGTGATTATCATTAACATACAGAAGTTTTAATAAATAGGAATGAGTTAAATGATATATTTTATTTCAATTGACAATGATATTTTACTGTCTATACATTTGAACTCAGAGTAAGTAACGATCCAAAAATAGTTTTAACTTTCTGGCATAAGATTTTCATTTACCAACATCCTATTATGTTGCTGTTCATTTGCCCAGTTCAAATACAATCCAAATTGTTTCTTTTGTTTGTGCAGTTAATAGAAAAGCAGGCTCTTTATCTCTCAGCCAGCTCTTCTGTTCAAATGAACCCAATTAAAGTGAAGGTACAACAATTTTTCCACTCAAAGCTGATTTGCTGTAGTCGTACAATTACTCATGGGTCCTTTTTTCCTCATACTTGAAACAAACAAAAGTCCCAAAATTCCAAACTCAATAATTCATCTCCATAATCACAGCAAGGGGGTATTATGCCTTTCGAAAGTATGGAGCCCATTGCAAAGTCAATTGATTTTATTATAGCCAAGTGGGAGAAATAGTTGACCCATCAGCAACTTGTGAACCAAACCAGGCAGCCTAGAAAACGCCGGGAAGGTGTGTGAAAATTAAACAGAACCACGCAGATAACAAGGTGTAGAGCTGGATGAACACAGCAGTCCAAGCAGCATCAGAGGAGCTGGAAAACTGATGTTTCAGGCCTCGACCCTTCTTCAGCTTTCCAGCTCCACTGATGATGCTTGGACTGCTGTGTTCATCCAGCTCTACACCTTGTTATCTCAGATTCTCTAGCATCTGCAACTCCTTCTATTTCTAGAACTACACAGATGCAGGGTTTAAATCTGCATGTATCTTAAAGCAGGGCCAGTTAGCAGCAAGTTGAACACATTAGGGCCCTGATTTTAATCTTATATATGTGAATGAATTGTAAGTAAATCAAATGTTGTCCCATCAATCGGAAAGGAACTGGTCAGAAGCAACCCTCAAACTTCTCATATAGGGGCATACATGCCCTTGGACTATATTCACTACAGGGAAGAGGGAAGTGCAATAGAAGGAGTAGGCCTATATTTACCCTGAACATCCATACAAACATAAAGGACTCTAATAATTCATCAGTCATACCTGAATACAGAAGATGTCAATTAAATGGATGAAATCTCAAAAATAAGCATGATCAATGAAGTTTCATCACTTCAGAGGAAATTCCATTCGATGAAAATTGTTTTGTTAAAAAAATCTGTCACTGTAAAAGAGAAGAGTTTCTTTATACCCAAAAGCATAACATGATTCAAGGAAGAGGAGAAGCCAATGCTAGATTTGTACTTGCTCAGCTAATTTGTAGAGGGTAGCGACATGGAAAAACAAGTTCACACAGGCAGTTTGTGCTAACTGATTATCCACAGTCAGAGATTAGAAGTGGTTGCTGTACTTTGATCCTGTGAAGCTGTGAACACGTATGTATGAACCTAAATAGACTGCAGGAAACTACTGTATAAACTCAAGTAAAAGTTGATCTCATGTAGAAGTCAGCCCCTTAATTTTGTCCAAACAATCTTGAATTTTCCATATATCTCATATAAACATCGACACTGGTTCTTCACAGATAACAGATTACCCACCATTTGTGAGTTATCCTGTACATACAAATAAACATTATGATGAGTAAATGATTGGCAAGGCTGCATGGGAGTCAAAGTAAAACAACAGTAGATAAGAGAAAATGGAGGAAAAACAGACGAATATGGCACAAAAGTTTAAGATGTATCAGGTCAATGTCAAGCACTCAAGGAAGACCGTCACATACCTTGTTGAGGTTTTGAAATTTCTCTTGTGTAATCATTTTGTGTAAAAATGCCCTCTAGAAGAAACAAAACATATATGGCAGTGTTTGAAATGAAAGTAATTGAAGTTGCAGAGAAGACGAATAATTGTGTTGCAGCAAAAGAATTTTGCGTTTTAGACAAACTTGTGAAAGACTGGACAAAGATATCGAAGCAACTGCAGACATTGCCAAAATAAAATGTGCCAACAGAGGTAAACCTAGCAAGTGGTCACAATTGGCAAAAAAAGTTGCTAAGTGGGTACTTGAAAATTGTCAAAATGGAAAATGTGTTCGTCGTGATGTGATCAGAATCCACCCACGAAACGAGAAAACTAATATGGCATTTCAGTTTTGAGGAAGGGTCACCGGACCCGAAACATTAATTCTGTTTCTTCCTTCACAGATGCTGCCAGAGCTGCTGAGCTTCTCCAGCAAATTTGTTTTTGTTCCTAATTTACAGCATCCGCAGTTCTTTTGGTTTTTATTTAGGATATTGGTGAAAATATTGGTGAAAACCACTGGTCATGAGAAAAGTAGGTTTATTTTAGCTCTCTCTGGTAAGACTAAGTTAAAACCAATGGCTGTTTTTAAAAGAAAACTTTTGCCAAATGATAAATTTCCAAAAGGAATTATTGTCCAAATGCATCCACAAGTCTGAATAGATGAAGGTGGGTGTAGAAAATGGATAAAGGAAGTTTGGAATTTACTACTTGGTGGACTACACAAGGAACAGAGTTTGTTCATCTGGGGCCAGTTGTTGATAACATTCAATCACATAACATTGACGTAGCTGTAACTCGTGGCTGACTTACAACTTTGTGCAACCAATGGATAGTGGTATCAATAAGCCATCCGAGGACATGATGAGAGTGAAGGGGAATAACTGAATGTGTGATAGAGAAAACACATACATGAAAGGAGGTAGTATTTGGGCTTCATCACTGCCACTGATCTGTGAATAGAACGTTGATTCATTGAAGGAAATAAAAGCTGACACTATTTTCAAATCATTCATGAAATGTGTAACTTCAAATGCATTAGACTATAAAGAGGATGATTATCTATGGGATGATATAGATGAAAAAGAAGAAGCAGATGATGTGCTACCTTTAACTACGAACAGTGAAGATAAAGCGGATCTATATGATGTTACCATTCATCCTGATGATTAGTACGCTTTATTCAGTGCTGAAGATGTTGAACAGTGTGATTTTGCAGGATTTAATGAACTTTTGTATTTGACATATATGTATGTATAAATAAAAGCTTACTGCTGGTAATTCATTTTTGTTTCTATTGTCTTCATCTGGTAATTACCGGTACGATAATTCATTGTGTTTTTCTTCTTTATCCATTTAGAGATCAGTTTAGCTTCAGCTAATGACATGGTATTTCGGACTGTAGCATGAAATTCAGCCCCTCAAAAGTAGTATCCATGTAATAGTCGACTCTATAAATTTAACCATAAAACTTTGCTGAAATTTGACTTTTACAAGAGTATACTTGGTACTGGGAAGGAGATAGTCTAGTAGTATTATTGCTGGATTGTTAATCCAGATACCCAGAAAATGTTCTGGGGACTTGGATTCGAATCCTGCCATGGCAGATGGTGGAATTTGAAATCAATAAAATATCTGGAATTAAGAATCTCATGATGGCTGTGAATCCATTGTCGATTGTCAGAAAAACCCATCTGGTTCACTAATGACCTTTAGGGAAGGAAACTGCAGTCCTCGCCTGGTCTGGCCTACATGTTTCTCCAGACCCACAGCAATGTGATTGACTCTTAACTGCCCGCTGGGCAATTAGGGATGGGCAATAAATGCTGTCTAGCCAGTGACACCCTCATCCCATGAATGAATTTTTTAAAACGTCATTTCTTCAAAGAAAAGAAGCAAATCTCCAGAGTAATGTTACGAGCTTCAAACTTACAGTGAAATAAGTTGGAGTAAGGGATAGTAGGAACTGCATATGTTGGAGTCAGAGACAACACAGTAAGGAACTGATGGATCATAACAGGGTAGGCAGCATCAGAGGAGCAGGAAAGTTGACATTTCGGATCGAGTGAAGGATCCTGATCCTACATATCAACTTTCCTGCTCTTCTGATGCTGCCTGGCCTGCCGAGCCCCTTCAGCTCCACGCTGTGTTGGCAATGAATTGAAGCAGTTCGCTTTTAAGACTCTGGTATTAGCCATTCTCAGCAGTTTTGCCAATATAAGTAAATATCAAACAAGATCAATTTGGGGTTCTGGGGTATTGGCGTTACAAGTTTGATTTGCAAGTTGCTCCAAACTCCTCTTTTGCACTGCTGCATTCTTAATTGAGGTGGAATTATTTGCAAATTTAAACATCTAGCAATACGTGGGTTTCTCCCGGGTGCTCCAGTTTCCTCACAGAGTCCAAAGATGTGCAGGCTAGCTGGATTGGCTGTGCTAAATTGCCCGTAGTGCTCAGGGGTGTGTGGGTTATAGGGGGATGGGTCTGGGTGGGATGTTTCAAGGAGCGGTGTGGACTTGTTGGGCCGAAGGGCCTGTTTCCACACTGTAGGGAATCTAATATAATATGAATATCACTCAGATAAAGATATTATTACTGTTTGTAAGTCCACAGGTTGCTCTGATTTTAGAGGGAAACTTGTGGAGTGCAGTCTAATAGAAGCCAGTCTCCCTGTTTTATCAGGGGAACTGTAGATCTTTTCCCTTAATGGATGTTCTATAGGTGTCATCCCAATATCAAATATTAAAATTTGCCTAAGCTGTTATTGTAACAAAAAATGTTAAAAGATGTGTGCCTTATATCTCCAGAGTTTTAAATCCTTTTATCATCAACACATAATTCATACGTTCAATCCGACACATTTTTAAAGTGGAAGTGATCTATTTTATCTTAATGACAAGGTTTTCAATCGTGTCAACCTCAGCAGGATCTTGTCACTGCTATCTTCGAACTAAACTTCAAAATTGGCTGACTGTAAGCTGCTACAATATGATAACGTTCTCTCCTGGGATGTAATCTCGGTCATTATCTCACAAAGTCCATCTAATTATTCTACAGTGGATCTATTACACTGCAGGGTCTCCAAGACACAACTGTCAAAGCAATGGAAGAATGAGAGATTATTTGCCTCTTTTAGGATGCAAAGTCTTTTTTTTCGCATTTGACCTTTGAATGTTTCATTTCCCATCACAATCGAGAATGGATAGAAACGCTTTCTCTGCTGTAAGATTTTACCAGTTGTGAAAAGAATGATGGTGCTTTGATGTAGGGATGTATGATGGTTCAGTGGTTAGCACTGCTGCCTCACAACGCCAGTGACCCAAAGTCGATTCCACCCTCGGGTAATTGTTGTGATGGCGTTTGCACATTCTCCCCGTGTCTGTGTGCATTTCCCCGGGTGCTCTGGTTTCCTCCCACAGCCCAAAGATGTGCAGTCTATGTAGATTGGCCACGCTAAATTACCCATAATGTTCAGCAATGTGTAGATTTGCGTGGGATGCTGGGAGTGTCAATGTGAACTTGGTGGGCCAAAGCGCCTGTTCCACACTGTAGCGATTCTATTGGTGTTTTACATATTTGAATTCTTAAATGTGTCACTGATAATACTTAGCACTGAAGTAGTAAAATAGTAATTTGACCAGTTATTAAGGGGCAGATCTGCTTTCAAGACCAATGTAAACTTTGCAACTCTGATAATATTGTTGTACATATACAATTTGTACCAGCATGGTTTGCATTTGTAAAACTCAGCATAAGAAGCTAATATTTTTATTACCCAACCTTCTAGTGATATGACAAATGGTGCTGTCATTTCAGGAGTTCATATGCCACAAGAGTTTCATTGGCAGGCAATGGGAGGTGGGCATTGGCCAGTCAACCTGAATTAATAATCAGTAATGTGTTAACTCCATGGTACTCTAGAGCTATGGAATTTCAACATACACTGAGACTAGCGCAGCATTTATGTTCAAATCCTAATTACCACTGAGAGGATGAAGTGAGATGGCGCAGTCGCTGGTTAGGATATTTCAAAGGCCATCAAAAATCAATCATATTACTGTTGGTCTGAAATCACATATATTCCAGACTTGGTAAGGACAGAACTCATTTTCTGTCCTAACTGGTTTAAAAAATCAATCTGGTTTCATCAAGAATAAACCCATAGTTTTATCATCACTATTACTATTAGCTTTTTACTGTATTTAAGGCAGTCTGTGAATTAATTACAGCTATTTCATTAAATTTTATCTCAACTTGTCCAACTATATTTAGGTACATACAATTGCTCTGTGAGGAAAGCGTCTGCGGTTGCGTTACAACATCACAATCTCTGAGCCAGGAGACCTGGGTTCAAGTACAGTCTGCTCCAGAAGTGTGTCAGGTCATCTTTGAATGTGTTGATTAGAAAATGCAGTTGCTCTGTTGTCAGGAAACTAATTTGATTACATGCGTACATGCTTGCTGCATTCTTTGAAAACTAGTTGACATGTGGCTACATAATGGGATGGATTTAAAAAGGAAAGCAAGAGTGAGATTAGTATGAGCTGAATTATATTCTACCCCAATATTGGGTTGAAAGTCAGCTGTTGGGCCCAAATGGTCCAACAGGCTGCCTGCCCAACAACATTGGAGAAATTAATGGAATTGAAAAGTGATAAATTCCCCATGGACTGAAATCCAGTTTCCTAGTAGTCAATGGGAGGTGGTCATAGAAATCATGGATAAATTGGTTATCTTTTTCCAAAATTCAGCAGGTTCTGGTACACTTCCAGTGAATTGAAGGGTGGTAATCGTAATGCCAGTGTGGGTGTGTTTTTCTTTTAAGAAAGGAGGAAGTAAAGCAGGAATTAGAGATCTGTAATCCTAACCTCAGTGGGAAGAAAACTTCTGGAGTCTGTTAGAAAGGATGTGATAACAGGTTATTTGAAAAATACCCAGAGGATGGCAGAGACAATGTGCATTTATAAAAAGGAAATTGTGTTTGACAAACCAACTGGGACTTTTCAAGGATGTCGTTAGTAGAATAGATGAGGGAGAACCAGCAAATGGGTTTACAATGATTTTCAGAAAGTTTTTGAAGTCCCACAAAAGAGGTCTGTGTGCACAATCAAGGCACATGGGCTTGGTAGTAATTTACTGCCACGGATTGATAACTAGCAGACAGGAAACAGTAAAAATAAATAGGATAATTTCAAAGTGGGAGGTGGTTACCATAGTAATTGATACTGGGACTCCAGCTATACATAAAGTATTACCAGGATTTGAATGAAGGAATCAAATGTAATATCTCAAAGTTTGTTGATGACATGAAATTTAATGGAATTGTGAGTGGTGAGGAGGGTGGAAAGATGATTCAGACCAATTTAGACAAGTTGAGTGAGTGGGCAGATGCAAAGCAAATGAAGTATGATGTGGTTTAGAGGGATGTTGCCCACCTCAGTAGGATGTACAGAATAGAAGAGTATTATTTAAACAGTGATAAATTGGGAAATGTCGAAGTACAAAAGGATTTTGGGTGTCCTTGAACACCAGTCACTGAAAACAGGCATGCAGGTGGAACAAACAGTTGGAAGGCAAATGGTGTGTTGGCCTTCATTGCAAAAGGGTTTGAGTACAGGAGCAAGGACATCTTTCTACAGTTGTACAGGGCTGAACAGGCCACACCAGAAGTATTCTGTATAGTTTGTTTCTTTACCCAAGACATAAAGGGAGTGCAACATAAGGTTCATTGGATTGATTTCTAGCATATGAGGTTTGTTGCATGAGGAGAGACTGGGTCAAATTGGCTTGCATTCATTGGAATTTGCAAAAAAAAATGAGATAGCACCTCATTGAACTGAACTTACAAAAGGAGGAGGAGAGAAAATAGAATTATAGACCAGTTCATCTAATATTGATAGTTGGGAAAATGCTACAGTCTATTATAAAAGATTTATGAGCAGAGCACTTGGAAAACTGTGCTGACAAGGTGTAGAGCTGGATGAACACAGCAGGCCAATCAGCATTTGAGGAGCAGGAGAGCTGACATTTCGGGGTGGGACCCTTCTTCAGAAACAAAGAACTGTCACAGCATTGGACAGAGTCAGCATGGATTTGTGAAGGGAGAAATATACCTGACTAATCTACTGGGATTTTGAGGATGGAATTAGTAGAGTTAATCAGTGGGAACCAGTGGATGTGGTTTACTTGGACTTTCAGAAGGTGTTTAATAAAGGTCCAAGATAAAAGATTAATATGTAACATTGAAGTGCAAGGGATTGGGGGTGGTGTACTGACATGAATAGCAAACTGGCTGGCAGGCTGGGAACAAAGTAAGAATAAACAGGTCACTTTCCAGGTGGCATCCAATGATTAGTGGTATATCACATGGATTAATGCTTGGGCCCAGCTTTTCACCATACGAATACTTACTGCAGGCTGTTAGCACCATTTGCTGTTACAGTCTCTACTTGATATCCTGCATGTATTTATGCTAAATATTCACTATAAAATTAAACTTTCTACTTATGAATGATGGAGCTAGAGTATGCTGGTCAAATTTCAGATTGGATGCTCCTACAGCTTCCCCTGTGTATTGTTGAAGGAACATTTGAAGAAACAATTTGATGGACACAATGTGAATTTCCTACAAATTTAAACACTCAAGTGTCAGTCAGTTGGATTGACAGCCACTCATTTTGGTTTGACAGACTGAGGTGTTTTGAAATTCAACAGTCAAATAAGTGCAGCTCCAGCTATTTTAATCGATTTGCAGTTTGTCACTTTTAATATTCATAGTGTCACTAAACTTGACAATTTTGAATATTTTACAGAGATAAAAGGTCACTTGATTACCTCCAACTCAGCATCTAGCTCAGACAGTTCACCTCAGACAATTAGCCTGAATAGCAAAGAAAGCTATTATTTTGTTTACCGCACACTTGTTTAAAGACATTCTATGGGATTTTGCATTGTAGGCTCCTGTTAATCAACCATCTAAATAAAAGGGCATTTTCTACATGGCATATAGAAGCTGTGTGGAACGGGCAGGCAACTGTGTGACTGCTTCATCAATCCAATTAAACACTTGATTACGTGAAGCACTGTTTCAACCATAGACTGTTCCAAAAGTGGCCAATCAAAGAGTTCAGTTATACAAACAGTTAACAGTCACTACTTCCTTTATCAGGATACCCAGGTGAACCACCTTTATCTGTTTCAGCGACATTTCCTCCATCATAAAGTCAGAAGTTGGGATGATTACATAATGTTCACCACCATTCTCAACTCCAAAAATAATTGGGTCCATATGCAGAAACATGTCGGCAGCATTCAGACATGGCAAGTGGAAAGTAACATTTAGGCAATACAAAAGCCAGGCAATAATCTTCACCAACAAAAGAGAATCTAATCATCCCCTCTTGAAAGTCAATGCAATGCTGTAACTCATCAAGGCTCTTTCAGTAGCACCTTATGTATGAATGCCCTGTGCCACTGAGAAGGGTAAGAATAGCAGATGCATAGGAACATCACTAAATGCAAATTTTCATCCAAGCCACACACCATCCTAAGTTGCTGTTTCTTCTCTGTTGTTGGGTCAAATCCTTGAAGCTCCCTTTATAACAGCAGAATAGGTGTACCTGCACCAAATGGGCTTCAGTAGTTCAAGAACTCAGCTCACTATCATCTTCAAGAGCAGTTAGTGATGGCTCATGAATGTTGGCTTTACTAGTGACACCATCATCCCATGAAAGAATAAATTCTTACTTTGGGTGTGAGCAGTAAATATTAATTTAGTTTTTCTGGCTCTCTACAGACGCATTTTATGTTAAAATCTCTAAAGAATTTATCACAAACCTGTCAATGATCCCTTCATGGAGGCTCAGCAATAACTGACAAACTTACTTTTTAATGAAAAGGAAATTCAATATCACTAACATAGTATTAATATCCTATGATGTAATATTTATTTACATTAAATTAAGTCAAAAAAAGTGGAAGGAATGCATCCTCTCTCAATAAATTAATACATATATTGATTAAATGAAGAAATCGAAACAATTAGATTTTTGAAGAAAATGAAATCCAATATAGCACTATGTTACAGATAAACTCCTAACCTTCAAAATAATTGGTAAAATGGTTATTTTAAAGACTCTTTACTCTAATAGGTGGCATAGAGCATAGAATATAAATCATAAGAGCGCAGTACAGGCCCTTCGGCCCTCAATGTTGTGCCGACCTGTGAAACCAATCTGAAACCCATCCAACCTAGGCTATTCCATTATCACCCATGATAACGAGGTGTAGAGCTGGATGAACACAGCAGGCCAAGCAGCATCATAGGAGCAGGAAAGCTTACGTTTCAGGCCTAGACCCTTCTTATATTTATCCAATGACCATCATACATCTTTGATATCCTCGGGTGAGTTCATTTGGGAGTAATAGAACTCCAACTTTCTAGAGTTCTGTTGTAGTTTAGTCCATCTATTTACAGGGTTAGGGAAATTTTGCAAACATTTTAAGATGCATCAGAGTAGGTAAATTATGTTCAGTTCTATTCATGCTACAAGGATACAAAATGAAAATGATCTATAAAGAAACAACGGAGAGATTGTCACAACCAGGCAAAAAGGGGCAAACTGTCTACATACTTTCAGCCTCCACAATTGTTCGCTGCAAAGAGTTAGTTTTTTTCAGCATGAAACTATTCCTTTCTCCAGTTAGCTAATTTCACTGGAAGGGAAAAGGAGCCAATGGCAAGGTTTTCTTAAGTTAAAGGGTGGAAACGTTTATTACCTGCAAACCTTGAGAAATTACTAACAGTAATGCAAAGTTAAAAATAAGTTGCATTAATACAACACAATGTTAAAAGAATATGAAGTTTAGAGCCACTTAGGTATACGTGAGGTATGAGATTTTAATCTGAGGCCACGATCAGTTAGTTGGTTTCCTCAACCGTTAGTGAATGACGGTTATCTTTTAAATTCTTGGTTTCTTGATGTTTCTTTACAAGTTAGAATTGCAGCTGGGCATTTTTACAGAGTCATAGAGTCACAGAGATGTACAACATGGAAAGAGACACTTTAGTCCAACTCGTCCATGCCAACCACATATCCTAGGCCCATCTGATCAAGATTCCATTGTACTCTGAGGTAACCTTCTTTGCTGTCCACTACACCTCCAATTCTAGTGTCATCTTCAAACTTCAAAACATACCTCCTGTGCTCACATCCAAATCATTTATATAAATGATGAAAAGCAGTGGAGCCAGTAGCAGTTCTTGTGTACACTGCTGGTCATAGGCCTCCAGTCTGAAAAGCAAGCTCCACCATCATCGCCTTCTATCTTCGAGACAGCTCTGTATCCCAATGGCTAGTTCTCCCTGTATTCCATGTGATCCAACCTTGCTAACCAGTCTACCATTATGAACCTTGGTAAATGAAATCCATACAGATCACAGTCCATACAGTTCTGAGGAAAGGTCAGCGGACTTGAAAGATTAACTCTGATTTTTTTCTTCACAGATACTGCAAGACATGTTGTGCTTTTCCAGCAGCTTCTGTTTTTATTCCAGATTTACAGCATCCACAGTTGTTTCAGTTTTTATTCCATACAGATCACATCCACCGCTTTACCCTCATCAACGTTTTTCTTTACATCTTCAAAAAACTCAATAATGTTAGGGAGATAATAAAATGTGAGGCTGGATGAACACAGCAGGCCAAGGAGCATCTCAGGAGCACAAAAGCTGACGTTTCGGGCCTAGACCCTAGGCCCGAAACGTCAGCTTTTGTGCTCCTGAGATGCTGCTTAGCCTGCTGTGTTCATCCAGCCTCACATTTTATTATCTTGGAATTCTCCAGCATCTGCAGTTCCCATTATCTCTGATACAATGTTAGGGAGACACGGTTTCCCATGCACAAAGCCATGTTAACTGTCCGTAATCAATCCTTGCCTTTCCAAATACATATAAATCCTGTCCCTCAGGGTTTCCACCAAAAACTTGCCCACCGCCAATGTCAGGCTCATCGGTCTATAGTTCCCTGGCTTTTCATTACCACTTTTCTGAAATAGTGGCATCACGTTAGCCAACCTCCAGTCTTCCAGCACCTCATCTGCGGCTATCAATGTTACAAATATCTCAGCATGGGGCCCACAAACCATTTCCCTAGCTTTTCACAGAGATCAAGGGTATACTTGATCAGGTCCCAGGGATTTATCCATCTCTATGCAGTTTACACCATCCCGCACCTCCTCCTCTGTAATTTGGGCATTTTTCAAGTTGTCACTGTTTATTCCCCCACATTCTGTACTTTCCATACCTTTCTCCACAGTAAGCACTGATATAAAGTATTTGTTTAGTATCTCCCCCATCTCCTGCACACCCACACATAGCCAGCTTGCTGATCTTTCAGGGACCTTATTGTCCCCACAGTTACCCTGTTGTCCGTAATGTATTTGTAGAATCCCTTTGGGTTCTCCTTCACCCTGTTTGCCAAAGCTATCTCAAGTCCCCTTTTTGCCCTCCTCTTAAGTATACTGCCTTTATACTCTTCTAGAGGTTCACTTGATCTTTGCTGTCGATACCTGACACATACTGTCTGAGGACCCTGGTGTTGACCCAATCAAATTGGTCATTCTCCTTATCCATGTGGATGAAGATGAGTGAGTATTGGTTGTGTCTTTTTGTGCCAACTGATGTTCTTGTACCCTTGTGGTCAATTTCCTTCCTGTTTGTCCAATGTAGTATTTGTCACAGTCTTTACAGGGAATCTTGTATATGACATTGGTCCTGTCCATAGCGGGTAGTGGGTCTTTGGTCCGGGTGAGTGGTAGATATAGGGTTGATGTGGGTTTGTGTGATACCCAGTGGTTGTAGGAGTCTTGTGGTCAGTTCAGGCGTGTTCATGATGTAAAGTAACATGATGAGTGTGTTGTGGCGTGAAGTATCCAGTTTTTTTCGGTATCTACTGTCTTTGAATAGCTGGAAGAGATACTCTTCTTCTTCTTGGTGTAGCTCTGTGCTGCTGCAGTGCGTTGTTAAATAACGTTCTCATGCAACTTTGTTTGTGTGTTAGGGTGGTTGCTGTTGAAATTCAGTACTTGTTCAATGTGTGTGGCTTTCCTGTGTACCTTTGTTAGGAATTCCCCATTTGTCCTGCTTTCCACCACGGCGTCCAGGAATGGGAGCTGTTGTTCTTCTCCTCTTCCCTGGTGAATCTGATCTCAGTGAGGATGTAGTTTATTAGTTCTTGTGTCTCCTCTAGTTTGGTCCATTTAATAAAGATGAAGGTGTCATCTGTGCTGTGGGCATCCATCGTTTTGGTTGGATTAGCGGAAGGGTGATACTTTCAAGTCTTTGCATCACTGCTTCAGCTATTAGTCAGCAGGTAGGTGATCTCACGGGTGTCCCATTGATCTCTTCATGTTTTTGGCCTTTAAAGTTGAAGTGGGTGGCCAGGCATAGCTTCCGTAGCTTCAGCATGTTTTTCTGTGGAGATGGTGTCACTAGGGCCTTGTTGTTGTTTTAATAATGTTGTCAGTGTTTCCTTTGCTAGTGGTATGTCTATCGACATGAATAGGGCAGTAACATTAAACACTACATTGGACGAACAGGAAGGAAATTGACCAGAAGGGTACACGAACATCAGTTGGCAACAAAAAAACACAACCAAGACTCACTCAAATGCATCCACATGAATAAGGAGAACAACCAATTCAATTGGGAAAACACAAGGATCCTCGGACAGGCAAAGTAGAAACAAGCACAGGAATTCCTAGAAGCCTGGTTCTCCACTAAGAAAGCCATCAATAAACACATAGAGCTAGACCCCAGATATTCTCCATTGCAAAGGAAAACTGTAAGTGAGGTAATCCAGCTCAATGGACACCAGAGTTTAAATAACAGGCAGGAAAACACAACAGCGCTTTATTGGAGGCTGCGCTGATGATGTTACCCAGCAGGGTAATGAAACATCTGCGGAACAACGAACCAGCTCGGTGAGCCAACCAGCCACAAATTCCTCGCCATTCAAGTCCTTAACACTACGGCACTCCTAGTCTATGTTTGGAAAGTTAAAATCCCTGACATAACCACCATATTATTCTTACAGATAACTGAGATCTACTTACAATTTTTTTTTCAATTTCTGACTCTTGGGGATAATGTTCTATAGTACAATCCCAATAAGGCAAGCATCCCTTTCTTATCCCTCAGATCTACCTAAATAACTTTCCTGGATACATTCAGAGAAATATCCTTCCCACATGCAGCGGTATTGTTATCCCAAAATCAAAAACTCCAATCCCTCTCTTGTCTTGCCACCAACCAGCACCTCCCCACCTTTGTATCATTTCTATGGCATCCATACCCTGGAACATTAAGTTGCCTGTCTTGTGTGTCCCTGAGCCATGTTTCTGTAATAGCTCTGATATCCCAGTCCCAGGTGCCCTGTGTTCATCTGTCTTATCTGTTTGGCCTCTTATATTGAAATAAATGCAGTTTACTTTATCAGTCCTACCTTGTTCTCTGCTTTGTTCTTGCCTTGCTCCTTTATCCAACTTTACCAATCTCAAGCTGATCTTTTCCTGGAGACACAGACCCATAGAAAAAGAAAGAAATTTCTTTAGTTTGTGCTGAATTCTGCAGCCTAAAATCCGTCTTCTCCTTTCTTCCAAGAAGAGAGCTCTTCAAAATAGCAGCACATTTGTATATTATAGCCGTTGAAGTTATGTTTTGTTTCAGTCTTGATAATTGTAAGTTATGTTTTATGTTTGATGTGAAAAAGTTTTCCTTTTAGTATAAATCAAGTACTGGTTGACTGGTTTCATTTCTCAAAGGATAAAATGTTACTTCCTGTTTAGACATTTTAATTTAATCAACATCTGTTAACTGACAAGATAATAAAGTGTGGGGCGAGATGAACACAGCAGGCCAAGCAGCGTCTCAGGAGCACAAAAGCTGACGTTTTGGGCTTAGACCTTTCATCAGAAAAAGAAAACTTTCTCTGGTGAAGGGTCTAGGCCTGAAACGTCAGCTTTTGTGCCCCTGAGATGCTGCTGGGCCTGCTGTGTTCATCCAGCCTCACACTTTATTATCTTGAATTCTCCAGCATCTGCAGTTCCCACTATCACTGATCAGTTAACTGACAGTTGGCCAACTTGGATCAGGTGATTCTTGTGACATATTTTGAGCTAATGCTTTGGTGCTTTTTAAAACTGCTAATGTCAATAAAAGAATCATATTAAAAACGGGCGACAGGATTCAAAGATCTATGGCTCATATTTTACATGATTGTGACAAAATTCAAACAATCTCCAATATTCTAGAGATTTGGCAGGTGCAGGTATTTCAGGTAACTCAAGCAGTTGACATGAGAGAAATGCAAATAAAGTCAGGCCTATAGGCTCAGGCAGCATGAAATACTGGAAACTGATATGATGAAGGAATCATTGTTTTGAGTGTTGAATGTCAGAATGATCATGGACAGTAGAGAAAAGAAAAGCTATTTGTGACTTTTTTGGATGTTAATTTGCAAACATTCTTCCAAAATACAGCAACCCATTCACACACGAATTATTTCAGTTAGCGAGTGAAATTTCTTAGTGAAAGTGGACAACTACATAGTTCAGATGTGGAAACATAGCAGAGCTTCAACCTACTGCACATAAACTAATTCAAACTGTGTTCACTCCAACAAATACCCCATGCTGAGTTTCCAATCTTACCTGTATCATCACAGGGTATAGCCCAGACAGGGCAAGAAATTTCCATCGGGAATGTTAGAAAATTAGAAAACTGGTCTCTCCAAACCATCTCTTCATTACCCTGGGAAGATATCTACTGGATGAAAATGGCACAATTACAGGACCATATCTCTTCCACATATGCAACTGCAAAAATTATTTGGTGTGCGACAAATTCAAAATCAGCAGAGGAGCTTATGTAGATATGTGACAGAATTTGGCATTAAATTTCATTTAACACTGATTAAAAGAAATTGTTTTTGTTGATTTAATTAATATTAATCTTAACAGGAACAAACTTGTTTTAGTTATTGTTTATTTTTGGTTGATAAATATAGAGTGCTTTTATATTCCAAGAAGTGAGTTATTATTATTTTATAATATCGATTTTGCCACTTGCAGAAGTGCTGAAAATTTAAACAGAAGATCTCGGTGAAAAGGTTAATAGAAGTAAAAATGAAACAAAGGCATTGGAAGGACTTATGGTTTATTATCTGAAAAACTGAAAAGCAAGCACTTTGATTTAAGTCCGGAATTCTTTCAGTTGTCATGGTTGAATCATATAAGAGAGGCCTAAATAGAATGTGCTGTTGGATGGTCAATTAAAATTAAGAGCTGATGATAAAAAAAACAAGGTGAATGCATTATTCACAAAATATCTCTATTCATCATAATTACCATAGATCTTCTTTTTAATCTGTAGCCCCTCATGCAAAGCATAATGTACTGTAATATGTTGTAAATCATGATTAGTTAAGAAAGAAAAGCATGATTTCAATGATAATATCCATAAACTCAGAGAATTCAATAGTGCATCATGATTATTAAAATGCAATAAACAAATGGACTGATCGTTTTCCTCAGGTTTACGCTTTAAGGGAAGATAAGGAAAATGACTGTAACTGAATCTAAAATAGTGAAGGGTTTAGTACTTATTACATTTCTTGAAAAGTGGCAGAGGGTGGGGAAGGGATGAAGTCAAATTTTGAATATGTCCCCGAAAAGGATTAACATTCCATTAACCTTCCTGAGTACCTGCTGTACATTTGTGCTAGCTGCCTGTGTTTGATGCATAAGTATCCCCAAGTTCCTTTGTGTTGTAACTTTCTGCAGCATTTCTCCATTTAAGATAATTCATGACTCTCAACAAAAATACATCCCAGTAGGGAGGGAGCTTTCTAAGAGAGGGATAAACTGAACATGGTGACCAAGGAAGTTAAGGGGAGTATTAAGTTGAAAGAAAAAACAATTTTTTTTCTCCCTCCCAAAGTGAACATATTCACATTTTTCCACATAATACTCTACTTGCCCAGATTTTCCCCATTTATTTAACTATCAATCTCTCCCTGTGAACTGTTTGTATCTCTTTTGCAACCTGACTTCCTACCTATTTCTGTGCTGTCTGAAAAGTTGTCTACAGTAAAGTCAAATCCTTCCTCCACATCATTGATATAGATTGTAAACAGTTGCATTTCTAGCAATCATCTCTGTGGAACCCCACTGGTCACAGGTCACCAACCTGAAAAAAGAACCCCTTGTCCTCACTTGCTGTTTCTGACCCCAGGCCAATTCTTTATCCATGCCAATATACTACCTCCAAAGTGGTTGACTCTTATATTTTAATTTGAGCTTTTGTGAGGTACCTTGTTGAATGCCTTCTCGAAGTCCAAATATAACAAATCTATTGGTCTTCTCTATCATTCTGTTTGAGACTTCTTTGAAAAACTAATAGACACAATTTTCTTCCATGAAGCTATTCTGACTGTTTGCTTAGGTTATGGTTTTCCAAATGTTCTGCATATTATTGCCTTAATGATTAATTCCAATACTTTTCCAACAGTAGATGCAAGGCTAATCTGCCTATAGTTCCATGCTATTTGTCTTTACTTTTTGAATAGTGGTATCATATTGTAAGTTTTCCAATGCTCTGATACTTTTCCAGAATCCAGGGATTTTTGAATAATTACAAACAATCCATTTACTATCTCTAAAGCTCTCTTTTTTAGGATACCAGAATGCAAGCCATCAGGGCCAGGGGACTTATCTGACTTTCGCACTGGTAGTTTTTTTCATATGACTTCTCTCGTGATGGTACTTAATTGCTCCCCTGTATTCTTTATTGTTAATTGGATGTTCAAAGCACATTCCACCATAAACACTGATATAACATGTCTGTTTAATTCCTCGCCGTTTCCTTGTTCCCTAATACGGTCTCCCCCGATTCATTTTCTAAGGGGCCAACATACACTTCGACCTCTCTCTTCCTTCTTATGTGTTTAGAGAAGCTCTTGGTATCAGTTTTTATGTTCCTCACCAGTTTGCATTTATAGTTTATTTTGTCTCTCGGCATTGTCTTTTTAGGCTACCTTTGCTGGATTCTGATTTTAACCCAGTTTTCAGGGCTATCTCTAATCTTTGCCTCCTTAATTGTTTTTTTCTTTCAACTTAATACTCTCCTTAACTTCCTTGGTCACCATGTTTGGTTTATCCCTCTCTTAGAAAGCTCCCTCCCTACTGGGATGTATTTTTGTTGCGAGTCATGAATTATCTTCTCAAATGTCTGCCATTTCTTGCTTACTGTCACTCCTGATAATCTATTTGTCCCGTCGCTTTAGCTGACACCATCCTCATTTCATTGTAATTCCCTTCATTTAAGTTGAATACAGCTGTTTCAGATTTGCGTTTCTCAAGCTCAAACTGAACATTAAATTCTATCGTGCTACAATCACTATGTCCTTGGAGACCTTCTACTTTGAGGTCATTTCTTAAACGTCCTTCATTACCAATTACCAGATCCAAGATAGCCTGCTCCCCTGGTTGACTCCGTGACATTAGGAAACTGTCGTTAATACATATTAAGAATTTGTTGATGTTGCTATTCTTTCTAATTTGATTAATTAAAAAAAAATGAAGATTAAAGTCAACCAAAGCAGTAATTTATTTTCTTTAGATGTTCCTGCTATTTGTATATTTATAGCTTTTCCTACAGAATGGTCACTGTTTTGAGGCCTATATCTTACTCCAAATAATGTCTTCTTCCCTTTTCCATTTTTTACATCTATGCAAATAGGCTGTACATCACCCAAGTCTCAGCTGTCTCTCTCAGCTGTTCTCATTTCATTGCTTAGTAACAGGGCTACCTCACCATATTGTCCATCCATTCCGTCTCTTTCTGAATGTTAAGTTCTCAGTTTTGATCTCCTTATGACCATGTTTCCGTAATGGCTATGAGATTGTATTCATTTACCTCAATTTGCAATGTCATTACATCTACTCTATCTGACTGTTTCATGTATTAAGATACAAGGCCTTTAAGTTTGTTCTATTCTGTCCCTTCCTTTTTATTTTTCTGGTAATAACCTGCAGTTCTGTCTTCTCCTTTACTTACTTTTTAAAAATTTTCCATGGAACTGAACCCATTTCCCAACTATTTAGTTTAAAGTCCTATCGACAGCTCTAGTTCCGTGATTCACCAGAATGCTAGTCCCAGCATGTTTCAGGTGAAACTAATCCCATTTGAACAGCTTCCTCCCTCCCCAGCACTGGTGTCAACGTCCCATGAATTCAAGCCCATTTCTCCCACATTAATCTTTGAGTTTTTTTTAATCGTATCGATCCTGTGCCAATTAGCTCACGGCTCAGGTAGTAATCCAAACATTATTCCTTTTTTGATTCTGCTTTCTCATTTAGTCCTGAGCTGTCTATATTGCCTCAGCAGAATCTGTTCTGGGAACAGAAAGTGGTAAGAAGGGTAGAAATTGGGCATGAGATACATCATAGCAATGTAAAGGTAAATTAATGAGAAGATGTGTCATAATATGGTAAGAGAACTTGCTCAGCCTCACAGTGAAATCCACAAAAAAATTTCAATGCAACTTGGCCAAAAACTGCAAACAGCCTATTTTTTTAAATCAAGTGCTATTATTATTTCAGCAGCATTTGTACAGATTTGTTCATGTTAACAATTCTGCTGAATCTAGGGGATCAATTTTAACTTAACTTGGCCCAGTGCCAATTTAGATACACCTCAATTGCTTTAATGAAAATCACTTGCTTTGTTCAACTGATTACATTAGTGTCTGATTGTCAGCATACACAACAAACAACTTAGATACTGACCTGTCTGTTCACTGGGTCTCATTCTGTTATTGCATGGCATTTAAAAATAATTTAAGCCATTTCTAGAAAACAGTTTACCATGATTTCAGTTGCAATTGTCAGGGAGAAAATTGTCAAAAAAGCTTTATGTTTTCCGGAAAAGAACTTTGTTCAAACTCCAACATGAAAATAATAATTTTCTAAAAAAAGAATTAGTAGCAATGTAAAGAACCAATGTGAGTTGAAAGTAAGTTTATTAAAAATAAGCACGCTAGTCCATCAAAAGTTCCTTTTAATATCTTTTCTTAAAGAAGAAAATGTAACTGTATGTCACCACATTACCGAGAGCAAGGTTCTGCCCAGATATTGCATAACTTAGAGAAATTATTCAAAGTTGCAACACTTTCATTCCTATTGGCTGAAATTAATCACTGCAGAAGGTAATTAAAGCCACAGGATATGGCTTGGAAGCTTTACACAGACTTTTCCACGAATACCAAAATATTTGGTAGTACACATGTTTTCTGACATACTGAAGAAAGGTTTGGAGAAAAAACAATGGTATACAGCATGAGCAATGGTATAAACTTCAACCTCTAAGGAAAGCAAACCAAAGTATGGAATCAGCAGATTTGTGCTGGCTACTGCTAATTTTTAATTCACAATTGAAACAACCATTTTTAATCTTAGAAGGCTGCTATTATGTACTGTTTTTGATTAATATAACTGCATCTACTAGATGATTTTCTTGATCAGATGTGTGCTTCATGTAATATCCTTTCAGCATTATCCCAGTCAAGCCCCTTGAGAGTCCTATACATTTCACAAAACTCACAAATACATCTTACACCAGAAAATCTTGATATTAACGATGCTTTTGATTAAAGTTCAAATCCTGATTTTATTCCTGTGTTATTCCACATTAATATGAGAATCATCAGTTTTTTCAGCTAAATATATCAACTTTGTGAACTTACCATTTAAATACCACTCAAAGGACCATCCTAAGATCAACATGTTGATTACGTCTTATTACAACCAATCCCCAGGTGAAGGTCTCAAATGAGGTCACCTCTCATTCTTCTGAACTTCACAGTGAATAGAGTCCCAACCTGCTTAGCCTTCACTCACAAGACAATCCCTCCATAACAGGGATCATTCCCTGCCTCCATTTGAACTGCCTTCAATGAACTGATAGCTTTCCTTAAATAGGACACCAAAACAGGTCACAGTACACCAGATGTGGTCCCATCAACATCTTGTACAGTTGCAGTAAGACTTCTCCTAAACTCCAATCCCCTTGAAATAGGGGCCAATATTCCATTAGCCTTCCTGCTTACCTGCTGCACCTGTGTGATCGCTAATTATGTTTGACATACAAGTATTCCCAAGTCACTTTGTTTTGCAGCTTTCTGCTGATATTTTCCATTTAAATAAGATCCTGTTCTTTTTTGCTCCCTTCCAAATGCACAGCTTCACATTTCCCCACATTAGATTTGCTATCTTTTTGCCCACTTACCTAACCGATCAATCTCTCTCCATAATTTGTTTCTATCCCTCTTGCAACCTGCCTTTCTACCTCTTTTTGGTGTCATCTGCAAATTTCACGACAGTATATTTACTTCCTTCCTCCAAGTCATTAATATATATTTTAAACAGATGTGGTCTCGGCATTGACTTCAGTGGAACTTCATTGGTTACAGTTTGCCAACCTGAAAAAGTACCTCTTATTCCCACTGTTTTCTGTACATGAGCTAATTCTCTACCCATGCCAGGATTCTACCTATATATAGAGGTAGAGTAAGGTCAAATCAAGCCACATGTGAATGACTGCAGTGACACATTGACACATGGAAAATCTCATGAAGACATCTTACAGAAGAAAAGCTTGATATGAACAATGCTTTTGATTAAAGTTCAAATCCTGTTTATATTTCTATGTTATTCTACTTTAATATGAGAACCATTAGTTTTTGCAGCTAAATATATCAACTTTGTGAACCTACCATTTAAACGCCATTCAAGGGACCATCCTCAGCGCAACATTTTGATTACACCTTACTACATCAAATCCCCCAGTTAAGATCTCAAATCATTCAGATATTGCGTTATGAAGGAGAAACTAGCTTCCCTATTTTATTCAACCCATTCCCACTGTTCCCAAGAAGGTTAACATAAAACAAGGGATCCTTTCCCTTGTGGATACATTTCCTAATTCCATGTTTGGATGTCAGAGTCAGTTATATGCTAGGTGTAGTTGCTTTGTGTTTTCAAGATGCTTGAGTGACACATGAACATTCCCTGTGAACTAGCTCCAAGTTTTCTGCCTCATCTATTTGGTATTTATGTTAAAAGGAACCAAATTAAAAAGGCTTTCTTGAGTGGAAGAAAGGGTGAGCATGGAGAAACAAAATCCAACACCTATGCAAAACAAAAGAACTGCGGATGCTGTAAATCAGGAAACAAAACAGAAGTTGCTGGAAAAGCTCAGCAGGTCTGGCAGCATCTATGAAGGAAAAAAACAGAATTAACGTTTTGGATCTGTTGACCCTTCCTCAGAACGTCCTCAGAACCTCCGAGGAAGAGTCACTGGACCCAAAACTTTAATTCTGTTTTTACCTTCACAGATGCAGCCAGGCCTACTGAGCTTTTCCAGCAATTTCTGTTTTGTTTCTGACATGTATATGATTAGATTAGATTCCCTAAAGTGTGGAAACAGGCCCTTCAGCCCAACAAGTCCACACCGCCCCTAGAAACATCCCACCCAGACCCGCCCCCATCCCCCTATAACCCACACATCCCTGAACACTATGGGCAATTTAGCATGGCCAATCCACCCAGCTTGCACATCTTTCGACTGTGGGAGGAAACCGGAGCACCCGGAGGAAACCCACACAGACACGGGGAGAATGTGCAAACTCCACACAGACAGTTGCCTGAGGCTGGAATCAAATCCGGGTCCCTGGTGCTGTGAGGCTGCAGTGCTAACCACTGAGCCACAGTGCTGCAAGAAATATTTTTTTTTATCGATACATAAAAACACTTTAAATGAATAGGCAAATCAGTTTGTTCATGAGGAGTAGATGGTGAAACATTATACCCATTAAGTTGGGTAATTCCAGTGGTTTTGACTCTGACAACTCAGCACTTGGTTTGAAGATTCTGGTTTCTGCAGATTTGTTAAATCTCATTTCCTGTACAACTGTGGCATTTAACTGATGACTTGTGACACAGACACAGCCATCTGCAAATGCAGGTATGTCTGACAGATGTTCTCAGTTGTATTCTCTGTAGGACTCTTCAGTACAGTGCATTTTGTAAATAGACTATACTGTTTCTCCTGACCATGAATGGTGGAAGTAGTGGATGTCTGTGGATGTGGTGCCAATGAACTGGACTGCTTTATTCTAGATGGTGTCAAGCTTCTTGAGTGTTTTTGGACCACCACCCATCCGGGCAAGTGGAGAGTATTCCATCACACTTGTGCCTTGTAGATTGTTGACAGGCTTTGGGGAGTCAGGACTCACTGCCTCAGGAAGGCAGTCAACATAATTAAAGACCCTGCCACCCAGTTATAATCCCTTCTAACCTCCTCCACCAGGCAGAAGATGCAAAAGCTTAAATACACATACCAGCCTACTCAAGACCAGCTCCTTCTCTGCTGTTATTCTGAATGGATCTCTCAAATTTTAAATTTAATGTTGATTTCACTCTTGTGCACCTTCTCGGCAGACATAACATTGTGTTTGTCACTGTTTTCTATTCAAAATTTACTTTGTAATGTATGATCTCCCTGTACTTCATGCAAAACAAAGCTTTCTACTGTAACCTAGGTACATATAACAATAATAAAGCAAATAAACTCAAAGGAGGTGAGTTACTTGCCACAGCGTTCCTAGCCTTTGACGCACTCCTGTAGTGACTCAGTGTATTTGGTGAGCCCAGTTAAATTTCTGGTCAATGGTAACTCACAAGATATTGACAGTAGGGGAATTCATTGACAGTAACACCATTCAATGTCAAGGGGCAATAGTTAGATTGCCTCTTATGGGTGATGGTCAATGCCTAGTATTTGTGTGGTTTAAACAATATTTGCCATCCTTACTTCTTACTTCTGATCTTATGAAGGAAAGATGGTCATTGATGAAGGAGCTGAAAATAGGTGTGAGGAACTCCTGCAGAGATGCCTTGCAGCTGAGATGACTCACCTCCAACATCAAAGGCTGGAATGCAGCCCTTGAAATCAAGGCTGCATTCAACCGAATGGGGCATTAAGAAGTAGCATTCAGTTGAATGTAGCCTTGATGTCAAAGTCAATTACTTCAGCTCTATAATTTAGCTTTTTTGTTCATGTTTGAACCAAGGCCAGTGAGGTGAAGAGCTGAGTGGCACCGGCGGAACCCAAGCTGGTTCCTTAGAATCCCAACAGGGTGGAAACAGGCCATTTAGCCCAACAAGTCCACACCAATATTCCAACAACATCCCTCCCCAGACACATCCCCCTGCTCTACCCCTATAACCCTACACTTCCCATGGCTAACCCACACATCTCTCAACACTATGGGTAATTTAGCATGTCCATTCCACATAACCTGGTATGAAACTGGAACACACAATGGAAACCCACCCAGACACAGGGAGAACTTGCAAACTCCAGACAGACAGTAGCCCAAGAGTGGAATAAAACCCAGTTCCCTGGCACTGTGAGACAGCAGTGTTAACCACTGAGCCACTGTGCTGTCCCTGGTTATTACTGAGTAGATGCTGCTTGATAACACTGTCAATGACACCTTCCATCATTTTACTAATAATCGAGAGTGGATTGATGGGGCAGCCATTGGCATGGTTGAATCTGTCCTGCCTTTTGTGCACAAGGCATACCTGAGCAATTTTCCATATTTTCGGACAGATGCCAGTTTTTGTAACTGTACTAGAAGAGCTTGGGTAGGGGAGTGACAGGTTCTTGAGCACAAGTCTTCAGCACTATTACCAGAATGTTGTCAGGGCCCATAGCCTTTGCAGTGTCAAATGCCTTCAAACATTTCTTGCAGTGAATTCAATTGGCTGAAGACTGGAATCTGTGATGCTAAGGCCATTGGAGAAGGCCAAGATGGATCATCCATTCTGCAATCCTGGCTGAAAATTGGTCCAAATGTTTCAGCCTTACCTTTGACACTGATGGGCTGGGCTCTTGCATGTTTGAGGATGGGGATATTTGCAGGTCCTCCTCTTTCAAAGAATTCACAACTCAATGAGGCAGGTCCGTAGATCTTAGATCTGATATGTCAATCCTTTGCAGGGGAGAGCATTCATATGTCTTTTACTCAAACTGTTTTATTTTTACTTTACGTTATTTACAAAATCAGTGAAAGTAACTCACAGGAGGCAGTTCAAAGTTTTCATCTTTGTTTGAAGTTGTTAAGAAATTACTCAACATTCTTCCAAAGTGATATTACGCAGTTTTTATCAAGGCTGAGTATAATTCACAGGAATTTTCCTAACAGTCACATTCTTCGTAATTTGTGATGAATATATCCTTTTTTTATTATTATTTAAAAAGAGGAAGCAACCTATGTGACTTAGAAGTTAAAATGTCCATAATTAATTTGAAGCATTTATTTGAATGTTCATATTACATGCAATTATCACTGTCTCAAATAATACTACTTATGTCAAAAAATTACAATAAATTTATTATTCTGCAGATACCAAAAATCTGAAATACAAACAGAAAATGTTGGAAATATTCAACAGAATCCAGTAGCATCTAGAAAGATCAAAAATCTTTCTTCAGAACTTGAATTATTTACAGAATCTCACGTTTGAAGTGTGGTGTCTCTCAAAGCACAGTCTTGCTCCAAGATATATTGGATTTTTAAAAATTATTTGCTATTGCTTTACGAAGATAATCTTACAAATTCAAGAACTGTGGGTGGGGCGAGCTGAATTTCCTATTTGCATTACAGGTCAATGTGGCTTCCCTATGGGCAGCACTGACTCAAATTATTCCATTAAAACAGTGCTTAACTCCCAAAATACTACACAAAAAAATGATCTGTTACTAAACTGTACGAAAGGACCATCTGTGATTCATTACTTAAAATCAGCCCCAGAGACTTTAAACAAAACAGCTGCAATGACACAGCTGTCGAGGAAGTGATCACAGGCAACTATTGGGAGTGCAGTTAAAAGGAGTAAACAGAAAGGTAATGAGACATGGGAACATTTATCTAAAATCACTCCATTGTGATTCCTGCATTGGAAATTCACTTCCACATTCTGTATCAATAGCAGCTGGTTTCTGTTCTGTGCGTCTAATTAATAAATGCAAGACTGGGCCATTACTAATTTAAAATCATAATTGGCAGGGAGGATTCCCCAAAGCATATCGTTATGCTATTCAACCTGGGTGATCTCAAATTTGTACTTTCACCTTCAAAAAAGTAGAGAAAGATAACAGGTTAGAAAGACAATTACTGCAATGCATAAGCATTTCTGCAGACTGTCTATAATCTGCTCAAACATAAAGAAAACCCAATCACTTTCCCCAGTTCCGAAGTACAACCACATCTATTCATTTTTCAGAGAGCATTAACACTTTGCTCCATCATAGACTGTGCCCAAACCCACTCACAAAATCACAAGATAATTACAGATGAGATGTCAGCCCTCATTACTTCATCCAACTTGAACTGCACTGTTATAACATCCAATTGTCTCTTTAAAAATGTACTTCTGATTTCATCTGCTAGAAAATGCATCCAAAAATGTGTTTCACTCTCCCTGATATCAATTCTAAAGTTACTTTTGTTAGTTTGAATCAATGTCCCCTTGTCATGCTCTCAATTTAAAGTAATATCCAATTTGATTTTTTACGTCCTATCTGTTATTTATAAAAAAATGTGGGATTACACGACCAATGTCTTTTCACCAAGATGAAACCCCAAATATTGTCAGTCTCAACACCGCTGCTAAGACTCCTCTCAACACTGCTTTCATGTCATCTCTGGATGTGGTCTGAACAGAGCACTGTGCAAATTAATCATGACTTCCTTTATATTTGACTGACTCCATTTCATTTGTCAATAATTCAGAAATATAGATGTGTTTCTTAATGTTTAATTCCAGCATACGATATCCCACACATCCCATCTACCTTCCCCAGCCCCATCCCTTCTCTCTATTTATTTCTGAGCTCCCTCCCATCTCCCCATTTCTGAAGAAGAGTCCCAACCTGAAATGTCAGCTTTCCTATTCCTCTGATGCTGCTTGGCCTGCTGTGTTCATCCAGCTCCATCCTGTGTTGTCTCTGACTCCAGCATCTTCAGTTCTTGCTATCTTCCATGCGATATTCCATGTTTGTTCATTCTAAATTGGTCTGCCATTCATCTGCTCAAACACTCATTTTCTTGAACTTCTGAGGTGCTCCCTCCGAATCATGACTTTTCTAATATAGTGCTATCAGCAAATTAGACTCCTGTCCATTGATGTTTTGACTCTAAATCATTTACGCCAATTAAACATAATTGTGGTGTCAAAGCTGGCCAGGTGCACTCCTGTCTGTAGTTTTTTTCAGCTAAAATGGCTTCTCAAATATTTGTTGCATCCTACCTTTCAACAACCTTGTTATTAATTCATGCTATTTATTTAGAATTTCCAGAGCTTTGAATTTGACTAAATGTCTTGTACATAGTAATTTACCAAGTGCTTTTTTGAAGTCAAGCTACAGTCAGTTGTGTTACATTCCAATGTATTTTTTGGGGAATGTAGTTTGTCATAAGCATCAGCTCCTGAACTGGTATTGTTTAGCATTTGCTTGGTTATTACAATTCTCTCGACAGGCCCCTTTCACTATCCAAAGCATAATCAATCCAACACATACCCCCCTCAGCCCTTTCACAATCCCCTCTCTTACCGAGTATACCCAAGCTATTTCAAGAGGAATTCTTGCAACATTACTTTTGCCCTTCTTGAAAAGGTTAAACCAAAGAAAACTGATGAACTTCACTTCCTGCATCATTCAGCCTTCATAATTTGACAGGCAGCAGGGACTTTTAAGTTCATAACATTGCATAAGAAGCTATGGAGTGAATTTTACATGAAGAAGGAGTTGACTGCAACCTCACCAACTTTAAAACTGACTGCCCTGCAGCAATAGCATTCAGGGGCAGCCGTATCATGGAAACTGTGGGAATTCTCCAACTTAGATATCAAATAGTTTGAAAGAAGTGGTTGAGGCAATGCAAGAATAATTATCTAAGCTGAAGGATATATGATTTTCCTGCTTCCACTACACTCAGTGCAATCAGAAATTAAGACTATAACCAGAAATCTTGTATCTTATCCTGGATCTACATTATGCTGTTCTCAGAAACATGGGTGTCAAAATGTAGCATACTGTTGTATACAGCTTCAACTAAATTGGGCCAAGGCTGAACTCACCCTACAGGAGATGCAACTGAAGATCTGCAGGTTCATTACTTTGTGCTCCAATAAAATTTGCTGGATAGATCTCATGCTGGATGTAATCCCAAGTCAAGAAGGGTGGCAGATAGAAAACAAAACTTTTATGGGTAGTTTGATTAACATCTGTTACTGGGAAGGTGTTGGAGTCAATCATTAAGGAAGATAGCTTAGCACTTAGAAAAACATCAGGTATTTGGGAAAGTCAACATGGTGTGCTAATAGAAAAATCATATTTAATCAAAACATTGGCATAATCCAAAGGAGCAGCATGTGCTGTGGTTAAGAGGAAGCTTTTAGGCTGAGAGTCACATAATAATTTAGCATGGAAACAGACCCTTTGGTCCAACTAGTCCATGCCAAACATAATCCCAAACTAACTTGCCTGTTCCTGGCCTTCATCCCTGCAAGCCTTTCCTGTTCCTGTACTTGTCCAAATGTCTTTCAAAAGTTGTAACTGTGTCCACATCCACCACTTCTTCAGAAGTTCATTCCACATGCAAAAGACCCTCTGTGTAAAAGATTTGCCCCTATGCCTTTTTTTTAATTCTGCCTCCTCTCATCTTAAAAATGTGTCCCCTAGCCTTGAAATCCCTCAATCTAGGAAAAAGACAACTACAATTAACGCTATCTATATCTCTCATTATTTTATAAAATTCTGTAAGGCCAACTCTCAACCTTATACACTCTGATGATAAAAGTCCAAGCCGATGTAGCCTTTCTAGAAATCTCAAACCTTCCATACCCAGCAACATCCTGGTAAATCTCTTCTGAGCCCTCTACAGCTTAATAATACAGTTCCCATAACTGGGACACCAGAACTAGACACAGTATTCCTGAAGAGGTCTCACCAATGCTCTGTACAAACTTAGTGTGTCTTCCCAACTCCTATAGTCAAAGACTAGGCAATGAAGGCAAGCGTGCCAAACGCCATTTTAACCACCTCATCTATATGTGATGCTACCTTCAGAAAATTATGTACCTGCACTCCTAGGTCCCTCTGTTCTACTGCACTACCCAAGGTCATGCCATTGATTGTTTAAGCCCTACCATTGTACGTTTTACCAAAGTGCAATACATCACATTTATCCAGATTGAACTCCATCTGCCATTTTTGAACCCATTGACCCATTTGATCAAGATCCGTTTGTAATCTTAGAAAACATTTTTCACTGTCTACTGTGCCACCAATTTTGGTGTCATGCGCAAACAGACTAAACATGCCATCTATAATCTCATCCAAATCATTTCTATAAATGACAAACAAAAGAGGACCTGGAACCGATCCTTGTGAAACACTGATGGCAACAGGACCCAGGCAGAAAAACAACCCTCCACCATTACTCTCTGTCTCCTGCCATTAAGCCAACATATTTGAATTTACAGAAGGCATTTGGCAAGTTGCAACATAAAAAATGATTCCTCAAGCAGGATTCCATGGGTAGGGGTAATATATTCGCATAGTTAGAGGATTGACCGACAAGCAGAAAAGAGAAGGTGCCTAAATGAGTATTCTTCTGCTTGGCTGGTTGTGCCAAATATGATCCCACAGACATTGGTACTAGAACCTCAACCTTTTACAATTTATACCAATTTATTAAAAGAGGTTAAAGAAAAGAAGTGGCTAAATTTGCAGATGACACAAAGAAGAATTGGAAATTATGTCGTTGAAGAGGACATAAGGAGAATGCATAAGTCTATATAGTGAATGAGTGGGGCTATTGTGAGGTAGAAGTAGTGCCTCTACCTCTGAACTAGGACTTCTGGGTTTAAGCCCCACCCGAGATGTGTATTAACATCTCTGAACAGGTTGATTAGTTTATATCTCGACAGGTTGACTGATAGACCAAAAATCTTATACATAGTTTTGTTTAGCATAGCAAAGCATAGCATAGCACAATACAGCGCAGAACAGGCCCATCGGCCCTCAATGTTACGCCGACTTGTAAACTAATCTAAGCCCCTCCCCCTACACTATCCCATCATTATCCATATGCTTATCCAAGGACTGTTTAAATGCCCCTAATGTGGCTGAGTTAACTACATTGGCAGGCAGGGCGTTCCACACCCTTACCACTATCTGAGTAAACAACCTGCCTCTGACATCTGTCTTAAATCTATCACCCCTCAATTTGTAGCTATGCCCCCATGCACAAGCTGAAGTCATCATCCTCGGAAAAAGACTCTCACTGTCCACCCTATCTAATCCTCTGATTACCTTGTATGTCTCTGTTAAATCCTCTCTTAGCCTCCTTCTCTCCAATGAGAACAGACCCAAGTCCCTCAGCCTTTCTTCATAGGGCCAGCACTCCAGACCAGGCAATATCCTGGTAAATCTCCTCTGCACCTTCTCCAATGCTTCCACATCCTTCCTGTAATGGGGCGACCAGAACTGCCCACAATATTCCAAATGAGGCCGCACTAGCGTTTTGTACAGTTTTTTTGTGGAAAAATGTGACATTGTTTAGTAGGAAGAGTAGAAGAAGCAAATTATCATTTAAATGGTTAATGACTACAGGAGGCCATGGTACAGAGAGATCAAATTAAAAGTTACAAAATCTTAGCATGAATCTACTATACAGCTAGTACCTAAGAAGCTAATAGAATACTATCATTTATTATGAAATAAAATAACACAGAGGAAATATATTGTACTTCAGTATCTTGTAGTTTAAATGTCTAGCAGACACTTTGGTAGCTATTGTGAAGGGTTAAATGTATATGGTAAGGTAAGTGAGGGTGTAGTATGTCACGGCAAGAGCGGGGGTCGGGTAAGGTAGTGTAATGGGTGGGCAGGTGGATGAGGCGAGCAATGAGCCAGTTAGGTGAGGGGGGAGGGTCGGGTCCTAGTTAAGTAGACGAGTGCTGAGGGTACATCAGAAAATTAGGTCCTGGCGGGAGTGACAAGTTAGGGGAGGGGAATCTTGTATGGTCGGTGGATTTTGAGTTGTGTCACATTGGTGCTAAGTCTGGGAGAGAGGGGTGTGTGTCAGTTAGGGAGAGAAGTCATGATGAGTGGAGTTGGTATTGGGCAGGGGTTGTTGGCTCCAGCTGGGGTTTTGGAGCTATGGTGAATCAGGGTAAGGTTGAGTTGGAGTGAAGGGTTTTGTCATTTGGAGCATCACAGGGTTAGTTAGCGCCAGCAATGTTGAGTCTAGCAGAGTGCAATGGGACATGGTGCCTGCTCAGAGAACTGAAGGGTCATGAAATTCCATTTGTAGCAGGGTTAGGAGGGAGGTTTGCCAGGTCTGATTGGATCACATGTGGGGTATTGTCAGCTCACCAGTCTAGTGGGTTCAGGGCGAGATGGGACAAGATGTGTGTCGGGTCATAGCTTATCAGAATTCGATCAAGATGGGTGTCAGTTGTGGTGGTTCTGGATCAGGGGAAATGTAGTGTCCACCAGGTGGAAGATGATATGGGGTGGTGTGTGATTGGTTCTGTAGTTTGGCATGTCAATGGCGAGTTGGTGTTCAGTTTACTAGTTACTCAGGTGTTACAGTATGTTTTGAATCCGCTAACTTTTCCTTGGTAACTATTAAACTTAAGCGAGTTGGGATTCTCAGAATGCTTGAACTTTAAGGGGCTTTAGGAGACAGTTCCATATGCAGGGCATCTTTCCATTTTCTGGGCAATTCTCTCAGAGTTAGATGTTACATGTGTTTAGAATTCCTTGTAATGCTGGTACCCTGTTCTGCCTATTCATTGGAATATTTGGGCAATTATAAAGAGAACATTAAACAGTAGACCAAACTCAAGTCCCTATTCCCTTTGTAGGGCAAAAGTAGAGGAAAGTCATATTAGGACGACGTGCAGTTACGAAATGAAGAACAGAATATCCCAGAATGTTAAGTAAAACCATGTGATGAGAGATAGCCAATAAGCCATAACATTGTGAAACTATGGGGATGTTTGAATGCTTTAAATGTATACTGCCACCTTTAAATGGTTGAATGAGAATCTCAGGCAAATAAGACTTAAGCCCTTGCTCGAAGAAAATCTTTGCTTATTTGAACTCTATAGATCTCAGAGTGGTCATTTCACAATACTCTGTAACATTGTTTCACTGCATTAATCTTAAAGCAGGAAATTAAAAGCAAAGGATTCAAGTATTGAACACATTGGCTCAGCTGTATTTCAATACAATTGGTAAAATTGCCTTTTCATTTGCGAACTCAAAAATAGGATCACAAATTCATACAGTCATTTTTTTGGAACAGCTTAATTATACCCTATCTCAATTTCCCCTATATCTAGGGAAAACAACCCCAGTCTGTCCAATCTTCCTTCATGACTGAAACATTATAGCCCAGGCAACATTCTGGTAAATCTCCTCTGCACCCTCTCCAGTGCAATTATATCCCTTCTATAATATGGATTCCAAAACTGCACACAATACTCCAGATGTGACATAACCAAAGTTTTATAAAGTTCCAGCATAATTTCCCTGCTCTTAACCATTACCCAACCAAAAGAACTGCGGATGCTGTAAATCAGGAACTGATACAGAAGTTGCTGGAAGCTCAGCAGATCTGGCAGCACCTGTGAAGCAAAAAAAATCAGAGTTAACGAGTATACCATGAACCTTCTATCATAGGGGACATTTGAACAAAAGTCCCTCTGATCCTACCACTCCCTGTGTTACCTTCGTTTCCACAAATGTCTTTAAAATAATAGCTTTTTGAACTATCAACCACTGTTTAATATTATCATAAAAGTACAACAGTTTCATCAGCCACCACAGCATTTTAGCATTAGTGTATCAATTTAACATGAAATGCTTCAGGTAACGGTAACCTTTGCTCTCTGGAGGGAAGTCTAACACAATTATAAAATGTAGGACACTATTTACTCCCCAGGGTGATCTTGGGCTAAATTCACAAAAATAACCTGTGATTGCTATAAGTACTCATTTCAGATATTCACAAATAATTTTGATCTAACATTCTTCCAGGAGCTACTCTTCAAAAAGAAAATTCTTGTGCTAAAAAGAAATGTACACAATTGGATATTTTTGAGGAACAGTTTTGAGAATTGTATAACTACTGATAATTTCTCCACTCACACTAAATGGGCTGAAGAGTAAATGTTCATCAGATGTCTCCCTGGTGACTTTCTTAGAATACCACAAAAAATACATGAACATGTAGAAGGTGTGAATAAATTTCTAGAAGGAGGCTTTTCAGAGCCTTACCAAGAAATGGAAAGTGTGATCAAAACAGATTTCATGTATTTGACATGAACTTCTCCCACCATTCCAGATGTTAGTAATACTGTAGATCATCGAATCTCTTCAAAACTCCATAAGAAATGAAACTGATTTGTTTTTGTTGCTGTTTCATTGGCTGCTCACATTTGACCACCTTCCTTTCTTGGGTATATGCTTCCTGGGATTCTAGGCATCTGGTCTCCAGCATTTACTCACAGGCACAACCCCAGGTTTTCACAAACAGAGAATTTCACCAAGCCAGCACTACGCCTGAGTTTGTTTCCTGACTCTAGCCGGGCTCCATCGTACAAAGCAAGAATGGCTACCTGCACAATGAGATGCATCTGTACATGGTGTTTGAGACCTCACTCCTCATACGCTTATTCTAAGATTGCTGATTTTTCACTCTATGATATAAGAGTCAGGTGTTCAGCTATATCATTATGATTTATGAATCCCAATATTACACAGATATGAACACCCTTAATATGTTCAACAATGTTGAAAGCTGCAAGCTCTGTAATTGCTGTCAATATAATATTGACAGCCATTACCTCAATGAGCTTGAGAGATTCAGGTGGAATTCTCTTTTCTGTTCATGCCTGGCAAATTTCCTAGAATTCTTTAGGGAGGTAACAAGCAGGACAGATAAAGTGACAGCCTTGGATGTAATATAATTGGATTTTCAGGAGGCATTTTAAAACATACTTCAGATTAGACTGCTTCTTAGGCTATGAGTACATGTTGTTGGAAGTAGTATTTTAGCATGGATAGATAATTGGCCAAATAATAAAAGACAGAGAGTTGGGAAAAGGAGAGCAAGCAAGTAGACAAAAGCTTAGCATAGAGAATATAACGTAGGGAAATTTGAGGTTATGCACTTTGGCAAGAAGAATATAGAAGCTGAATATTATTAAAATGAAGAAAGTTTGCAGAAAGCTATGGGACAGAGGGAATTGTGAATTTTTGTTCAGTAATCAGAAAATATAGGCAGATTATAGTGAAAGCAAATGGAATGTTGGCCTTTATTTCACTAGGAATAGAATATAAAAGTAGGAACTCTTTGCTAAATATACACAAGGCATAAGTCAGACCATAGCTGGAATACTGAGAACAGCTTTGGGCTCTTATCTAAGGAAAGATACACCGGCACTGGAAGCAGTCCAGAGAAGGTACATTAGTCTGATCCCAGGTATGGAGATACTGTTGTATAAGGTGAGGTTTACCACACTGAATCTGTATTTATTGGAGGTGAGGAGAATGAGAACTGACCCTACTGAAACATGCAAAATTCTTAGGGGACTTGACAGGATAATTGCAGAACGATTGAGTCCCTTCTGGGAGAGTCTAGACGTAATCTCAGAAGATGGAGTCACACATTTAAGACAAAGAAAGAATTTCCTCTCACAAAGGGTAGTGAATCTGTAAAATTCTTTACTCCAGAGGGCTGTTAAGGCTGAAATAGACAGATATTTAATCAATGTGGGAATCAAAGGTTGTCGGGAAAAGGCAGGAGCGTGGTATTGAGGACTATCAATTATTAGTCTGATTTTTCTTCACAAATGCTGCCAGATCTGCTGAGCTTTTCCAGCAATTTCTGCCTTTGTTGTCAGTTCAGCCATGGTTTACGTGAATGGTGAAGCAGACTAGATGGGCTGAATGGCCTACTTCTGCTCATATATCGAATGGCCTCATGGTCTGATACATAGGGACTTATCTTGCAACAGATGTTGAACTATGCCACAGATTCTGTCATAATGTATTTGGGCGATGAGTCTTCCATAGCTAGAATTATGGAGGTATGTTATGACAATGAGTAATGGGTGTATAGCTCCAAGTATTCTCAGTTTTATGAGGTGGAAATGGATGTTAGGTACAAATTCCAAATGCAAGGGAGTGCTACTGGTGAGAGGTAGGATATATTTCATTGAGCACCATGGGATTCAGGTAGAGCAGTGGGTGGAGAACACCACGTGAAGATTCATTCATAACTATTTTCAAACCCCATGTCACCTGCTGTGTACACATTATGCGGGCAGTGCTGCAAAGCAGAGATTGATATGGGGGCCCAGAAACCATTCAGTTGAAATTTTGTGCCTCAGTCAACTCAATCTGAATTGGTGTAAAGAATTACAAACTAAGATGCCTGCTTCCAAAAGGAGAGACAGTTGAATTTTAGTCTGCATCTTAAATGTTCCATTGTATTTCAACCTGAAACCAGAATATTATGTGTTGTAAGTGTCTTAGCCTTTAAGAGAGTTCATTTTGTTCTGCCTATAAAACGTGTGGACTCTGTTGTGGTGTTGCTATCTCTAACCTAGGAGGATTAGGGTCTAGACCCATCCTGCTCCAAGGTGTACAATAACATCAAGTTGTTGAGGAAGATATCTACAATGTTGTGACTCTGTCTAGCAGTTTGTCTACAAGCTATACACATGAAAATTAGTTGGCTACTGTCATGTTTCTTTATGGTTTTAAATAAATGAAACCATGGACTACATGAATCCCTGACAAGAAATTAACTGTTATATTATGATGATCAACATGATATACAGCAAAGTTCCCCTGTTAGGGCTGCCAATCCCAAAAGTATACCTTGTACTATTACCTGTAAGTTTTAATATTTAAGTGCTCAGTTATTTATTCCCATAATTTTTCACTTCCTTTCCTGAATACACTAACTCATGCTGGATGATAGATAGCTTCAACAGACAGGTTGTATTCTTGCCTGATCATTTTACAAATAAATTCAAGGAATGTGGGCATTACTGGCTCCAGCATTTAATGCCCATCCCTAATTGTTCTTGAGAAGGTGAAGATGCACCAGGGCAAAAAATATCCATAGGACTAGTACCCCACATTACCCAACACCTCACATAGACTTTCTGGCCAGTGAGAATATTGGTCAATTTGAATCTCCTGTCCCTTTTTATCCTCAATGTACAATACCCTATGACCGGTTGCAATCCCTTCACTGTCTGCCAAAATCAGCAAAGATAACTCAAAACAGACATTGAAACTGCAATCCTGCTAATCTGTATGGCTCAACATCAGCCTGATGCTGTATGAATGGCAGAGTTTTTGGACAGGCTCCAATATTTCTCTGGCTGACTTGATAAAAGCTCCACTAATGACACACATTTTTATAAGCATAATTGCTTGTTTAATCAAATTAGTAGTAAATTATTATCAGCTATTTGAAACTGTGTGTCACCAACGTAAAACTGACTTTACTGTAGAAAGACACTTTTCACACTAGGAACAAAACCTGGAGGACTTTCTCCTTTGGATATTATTGAGCCACTTGCTGAGTTTACAAATTAGAATATTGGGTTATTGCAAGTTTAGAATTGAGCAAGTGTAAAAGCTAACCCTGCCAGATCTCTCAATATTAGCCCTTATCTCACGCACTGAACTCTTATGTAGGAGCAGATCTTCTACAGGAAGCTCACCAATAGTGAGAGAGAGTGCAGAATGTCCAGGATATTAGATATCAATAGATTGAGCTATTAAATAGCAGAAAGGGTCAAAAAATATATGAACTATTGCTAAAGCTGCATGTTTCCACAAGAGCTTATGGGAATACAAGTGATCAAGATGCACAAGATTTCAGAATTGGCGGAATATGTTTCTAAAACGTTGTAGTCTGGTGGAGTTTTGCAGAATGCTGGAACTCAGAGGACTGCAGGAGACCAGGAATCTGCTCAGCCCCAGACACAAAAGGACTTTGTGGTTTTGACAATGAGAGTCGTCATTCATAAGCAGAGGGAGGAATAGGGTTGACAGATGGATATGTAGGACACAACTGCCCTATTGCCCAGAAACTACAGCTGTGCAACAAATCATGTAATCTTCTGGCTGCTCTCAAGGGCAGGTTTGAAGCTGCCATGGAGATCCCCTGGGGCTGCTGCAGCGGTGTGCAATCCTACATTCCAGCATCCCCTCTATTAGTTCTCAGTACCAAGGTCATGGAGACAATGGGATGGGAAATCTATGCATGCCAGATGCCCCCTCATCACAAGGACATTGGGGATTGCTTGGTGGCACCCTGTGAGAGGAGGAACGCTCTTCCTCAGGCTGCTTAGATAATCTCCACTCAGGATAATCCTGAGGTCATTGGGCTCTCCAACTTCACCCTGCCTGCTCCTCACTCACTCTCAGTTGTTCAAGCTGAGGAGGGTCAACTGCAGATGGACATGATGGCCTGAATGTGGCTCATCCTGCAAAGTGACCTTAACCAGACAGTCCCAGACAAGGAGTGCCTAAATTCCTGTCTGTTGGTAAACATTTAGCCAATTACATTAGCCCTGCTCTCCCAGAAGTGGCCATGATGGAGCCACAGAATTAACTATGACCAAATCTCTGGATGGCAGAGGCATGGGCACCCTCACTAGAATCACCCTGAGCTGATGCCTGATCCTTCACTCCGGACTTATGTGCTGGAACCACTGGCTGACCAGTGCCTGCATTGACATTTATGAGGACTATTCCCCTAAGACTTTGAGAAGTGGCTACTTGCTTGCTATACATGCAGTGTGTTTGCCGTATAAGCTGCTGATATTTGGAGCAGGTGTGAGATTGAAGTAGCATGCACAGCTAGATATATGGCCCCACGACTGAGAAACGCTGAGCAGCAAGGCAAACTGCCAGGTTGTGTCACTGTGTTCATTGGCACAGTGAGGCAAGGCAGGCAGTAGCATGCAGGGAGGTGTCATGTCAGCCAGCATTAAGAGAGCAAGTGAGAATCCTGAGATGTAGCCTAGTTCATAGCCTGCAAACTAAGTTCTTGTGCATGCTCAAAGCATCCCTTCTGCAGCCTTCTCGTGCTGGCTACTGGGTCTAATGCAAAGTACGGCTATGCTTCCAGAGCACACTGCCAGTACATCAGAAAGTTGCCACAGCAGTCAGGAGGGGTTGTCGAATGCTGGAAGCTAATGGCCGTGGATAATAGGTGCATGCGCTGGTGCCTAAGTATCACACCCTTCAATTGAACACCATATGGAAGTCATTTAGACAGATTCGTGGACTGAATCTGTCAGGAACTTGCTCTGGTTACCATGTCAGGTTTTGTTTGGTGATTTTGATAAGATACAAAGCTGAATATTACTGTGGCAAGTTGGGCTACCAACAAGGCATTTAATGAGCAATAGTCCCACTAATTGGCGACTGGTGACAGGCTGGCTAAAATCTTACCATGCCACTTATGAAAAGCATAAAAGATGGAGCAAGATGCTCTTGATGTTGAGATGGACTGTGTTGGACATTTTTTTGTCCAATTCTGGCACATATCTTGCCATGCCCCACTTGACTCAGAGCCCTATAAGTTTCAATTCATAGGTTATAAAATCCCTACAGTGTGGAAACAGGCCCTTCGGCCAAACAAGTCCACACCGACCCTCGAAGCATCCCGTGCCGACCCATCCCCCTACAACCAACTTAATCTACACATCCCTGAACACTATGGGGAAATTTAGCAAGGCCAATCCACCCAGCCTGCACATCTTTGGACTGTGGGAGGAAACCGGAGCACCGAGAGGAAACCCACGCAGACACTTGCAGAATGTGCAAACTTCACACAATCGCCCGAGGGTGAAATCAAACGCTGGGTCCTTGGCGCTGTGAGGCAGCAGTGATAACCACTGAGCCACTGTGCCATCCCAAATGAAGACAAGCAATCAGGGCTCATCCGGGACTTGAACCCAGGACCTCTCGCATATCCACATGGCTCAATCACCAAAGCGAGAATCAAACCCCCAAAAACAAGGAGCCATTGCCACAAGATCGTGAAAATCAAATTCTATCATTTGTTGCGTTGGCTTTTGACCCAGGTGCCCAGAACATTAACTGGGTCTCTGGATTAATAGTTGCACAATAATACCACTAGGCTATCACTCATACTTACAGCTGCCAAGGATGAAACTCCTTCTATAAATCTTTCCACTTCTCTATCCCTCCATTCTCCTTGAAAGGTTTCCTTAAAACATCAGCTAATTACTCACTTATGCCACCCACTGTTTCATGCCAGCTATTTATTATTAGCACAAAGATTTAGAAAGGAATCAAACATTCTTTTCACACCTTTTATTTCAATTCCAGTTCAACACATCGCATTATACTGTATTTGACACGCTGTTAAGCTGAAGCATGCCACACAAAGCCACAGATGGCAGAATTCTTGTCTGTAACTTGAAAAATCTAGCTGTAAAACCAAGGCCAATGGGCACATTGATACAAAGGCAGAAATAATTAAGAAGAAAACGATGATTGGTTACTGCCAGTCATGTTAGAGGTAAAAAAGATAATCAAAACAGAAAATGCCAAATTATTCAGCATATTTGGCAACATCTGTAATGAGAAAAAATTGAGTTAATGATTCAGGTAGTGAATCAGAGAATCACAGAATGGGCAAAAACACAAAGAGAGATCATTCAGCCCATCATATCTATGCTGGCACTCTGACAAAGCAATTAATCTACCGCCACAGTGCTGCCTTTTCACAATAACTGTGCCAGTGTTTCCTTCTAGATAATAATCTAATTCCCTTTCAAAAGCTGACATTAACCTTGCTTCCACCACATGCTCGGGCAGTCATTCCAGATCCTAACAACTGGCTAATGCATTTTGTGCTTTCCCAAACATCAGGATGTGACAAATATCACAAAGAGTCTGGTTCATATTGAGTCAGATGTCTGGATATTTACTAACAAATGACTCTGTGCAATAACAAGCTGGGTGACTCTTAGTCCATTTTGGCAGAGTGTCATTTTCACTGAGTTTCATGGAGGATTTCTGTCCATGAATCTGGTAACGTTTCTTGTTCAAATCTAATCTTCACCAGAATTGGAAAATGTTGCTGAAATGTTAGTTTTTAAATAACAAAAGACAGGATTCTGTGTTAGCTTGGATGTCAAGAGTGATTTAAGTTATTTTCTATCAACCTGCTCAGAGATGTTATTACACATCTCTGGACTGGTGGGACCTTATTCCAGGTCTCCTGGCTCAGAGATAGGAATTCTACTACCATACCACAAGACATCAGGAGTGATTTAATGAACAGATGAATCACTGCCAACAGCTGTTTTCTAATAAATAAAAATAATGGCTATGACCTATGGAGATGTTAAACTCAATACTGAGTCAGGAAGTGTAATAAAGTGAGGATGATAAACATTTGCATATAGTCATAGAGTCATACCGCATGGAAATAGACCCTTCTGTGCAACTAGTTCCCATTGACTTTGTTCTCAAACCAAACTAATTCCATGGGCCTGCATCTGTCTCATATCGCTCCTAAATTTTCCTATTCATATACTAATCCAAATATATTTTAAATGTTGCAACTCCACCTGCATCCACCACTTCCTCTGGCAGTTCATTCTGCACATGAACTATTGTCTGTGTAAAACAATATTCCCCTCATGTCCTTTCTCCTGTCATCTTAAAAATATGACCCCTCATCTCAAACCTCATCCCACCATCCTAGGGAAAAAAAACACCTTTGCTACTTACCTTAGCTATGACCCCCCCCATGATTTGATAAATCTCAATAAAGTCACTCTTCAACTTTCTAAACTCCAGAGAGAAACGTCCCAGCCTATCCAGCTATTTTCATAACTCAAACCCTCCATTTCCAGAAACATCCTGGTAAATCTTTTCTGAATTCTTTCCAGTTTAGTAATATCCTTGATGTAACTGAATGGCCAGAACTGCACACAGTACTCCAGAAGAGGCCTCACTAATGTCCTTTACAACTATGACATCCAACACCTATACACATAGGTCTGAGCATTAAAGTCAAATGCTAAACACCTTCTTAACCATCCTGTCTACGTATGATGCAAATTTCAAAGAATTATGCACTTGAACACCCATGTCGCTCTATTCCACAACAGGGCCCTACCATTAAACGCGCAAGCCCAGTCCTTGCTTGTTTTAATAAAGTGCAATACCTCGCATTTAACCAAATTAAACTCCATCAGCCAATCCTCAACCCATTCACGCAATTGATCAAGATCTCCGTGTAATTATAAATAACCTCCTTCCCTGTCCAGGAAACCACCAGTTTTGATGTCATCCACAAATTTACTGACCATGCCTCATATATTCTCATCTAAATCATTTATATAAATGACAAACAAATGTAGACCCAGTACTGATCCTTGTGGAACATCGCTGGTCACAGGCTTCCAGTCTGACAAATAGCCCTCCAGCACCACCGTCTGCCTCCTGCCATAAACCCAATTTTGTATCCATTTTAAAATTTCTGGTAAGTATAGTGCTTAAATGAAGATCTTGCAACAAATCCTTTTTTTTCCAATGTGGCTAATATATAGGAGGGAAGAATAAGAAAAAAGTTCAAAATGGCCAGAGCAACATTTATTTAAGAAAAAAAAAGTTACAAAAGTGTGTGGCAAAGAGAGCACAAGGTTAAAAGATGCAAATAAGTTTTTTTTAAAATCAGACTTCAGGGTTTTTCCTGTGTTTTGTCCAGAAATGAATGTCAAAATGACTGATGCTCTCTTCTGTTCTGTCTGTGGAAGGACGAATGGGAAAATATATGCTCACTAATTTTGTCAAAGAAGATTCAGGAATAAATAATGGAAAAATCTATTCATGGCAATGAAAATGATGGGATCACAAAGATAAACTAACAGAATTAAGCAATGATTCAGTTGCTGAAAATAGCGAGTACATATTATTCTGTCACTGTCTCGGTCATAATTAATATGTTTTACAGTATGACATTGAACTTTAGGAATTAAGGTTTAACTGTTTAAAAAAAAGCTATGTGATTTAGTATCTTATAACTATTACTCTGTAATAAATGCAATTCCAACAAGATTTGTCTTAATTACTGTTAAAAATAGCCTATATTTAATTTGAAGGTTAGAGTTGAAAGTAAGAAAAACTGAACAACAATGCTACATTTGTTGACATCCAGGTATGACCAGGATTATTGTTATCTACATAAAAAAAAGTCAAACTGAGCAATGCTGAGAACACAGGCCATAAAACTCCAAAAAAGATAGCAATTCTATCTCTTCTATCTATCCTACAGTAACCCAGAATCAAAGAAAACTTTGAATTTAAAAGATAATTAATTCATACTTCTACCTTGGGATAGGTAGGTAATGTGTGTCATATTGCCTTGAAGATGATGTTGAATGGCAAAACCTCAGTTAGAAGCTTTATTTAAGTGTCAGTGCTTGTGGACAGAGGCAGGCAGTTCAGTTAGGGCAAAGCCAGCAGGCTAGGTAAAGTACTGTGAGTGAATGTCAATTTGATACCGTATGTAGCTTGTAGCTCCTGGAAATTGAGAGATAAAACCAGGTCTATACCCTCTAGTACAGTAAATGGGAGATCTATCATCTGCAATACAGTCTGTGAGTGAGATCTGTTATTCAGTCTCAGACAATATTGGAAAGGCAATAAAGAACAGGAAAATTTGTTCTGCTGGAACCTTAAGAAAAATACCTACATTAATCCACAATAAAAGGCAGTAAGCTTCGATGGAGTTCTGGAAGTATTCAGCTTGTCTGAAACCATAGCAGTGGATATTGGAAACCAAAGATGTTTTCTAACATTTTAACACTTTGTTTTGAGACATTCATGTTTCTGAGTGGCCTTTGTACAACATTTTACAGGTTAAGCAGCTTAATTAATCATTAATATTAACAGTAATCAGCCAACTCGATTCAAGGACAGCTTCTTTCCCATCGTTATTAAATTTTTGAATGGACATCTCGAATGTTAATGCTAATTTGTCTCTCTGCATCTTCCCTACAGTTGTAACTTTGTATTTTGCCTGGAGTTCTGCTACCTGATGTGCTTTGTGTGGTATGATTTGCCTGTAGAGCACACAAACTAACACTTTTCACTGTGTCTCAGTACACGTGACAACAGTAAATCAAATCAAAATAACCAATACACAACACACACTGCAAATGACAATTCAGGCAACTTGGCAAAAACATCTGTGTCCCACTGACACAATCTCTATCATGGCCACCTGGGAAGCAGGTCGGGCTATCATGTCCAGGAAATTGTCCTTTGGTTCCCACAAAGCACTGCTTATCTATAGCTGTAACCAACTAAACCATTTCAAAGGACCTCCATGGATCCAGAGAGGACACCAATATCCAGCCCTGGCTCCGCCATGGATGAATGTTAGCTACTTGATAGTCAATAAAATTTCTTTTATGATGATCATTCACATAGGTTGAGAACACTTGGCAGTCAAATAACTGGGCAGCCTCCAAGGTGACAGGAGATCCTTTCTTTTGCTACACTCTGTAGAAGTACATACTTTCCATCTTTATTTGATGGTGATATGCCTCAGACTTTTTCCTTTCTCAGCTAGTTATATTTAAGCTCTACCATACCTGTACCAGCAGTGTATACATCTACAAGATGCACTGTGGAAATTCACTAAGGCTTCTCAGACAACACCTTCCAAATCTATAGCCACTAATATGTAAAAAGGCAAAGGCAGCAGATACATGGGAGCACCACTGAACAATTGTAACAAGGTCAGCCAGGTGTACCTGACAGCAGGGAATTTCAGTATTTCCTAAAGTCGAATGGTATTCCATATTTAAGGACAATACCATGCCATCCATCATCGAATGGTCTGACAGAAACAGCATTCAAAACTTTGAAGGCAGGCTTAAAAAAACAACCTACAGCTTCAGCAGACACCAAACTGTTCCAGTTCCCACTTGTTATAGAACCACCCCTCATGCAACAACTGGGATAGCTCCAGTAGGCTTGGCTCGATGATAGAGACAGTTTTGTTCAAGGGATAAAGTTTGGCATAGGAACTACAGGAAAGGTCCTGCATGGATAAGTGCCATGGCCCATGTGAGGTTAGGTCCAGTGGTAAATAATGTTCAGGCCTTGAACAAGCATGTAGACCATATGTAAGTTGCAAATTTTCAAACAGACCAAGAGCAAAATATAATAAAATGTGAGGCTGGATGAACACAGCAGGCCAAGCAGCATCTCAGGAGCACAAAAGCTGACGTTTCGGGCCTAGACCCTTCATCAGAGAGGGGGATGGGGGGAGGGAACTGGAATAAATAGGGAGAGAGGGGGAGGCGGACCGAAGATGGAGAGTAAAGAAGATAGGTGGAGAGGGTGTAGGTGGGGAGGTAGGGAGGGGATAGGTCAGTCCAGGGAAGACGGACAGGTCAAGGAGGTGGGATGAGGTTAGTAGGTAGCTGGGGGTGCGGCTTGGGGTGGGAGGAAGGGATGGGTGAGAGGAAGAACCGGTTAGGGAGGCAGAGACAGGTTGGACTGGTTTTGGGATGCAGTGAGTGGGGGGGAAGAGCTGGGCTGGTTGTGTGGTGCAGTGGGGGGAGGGGATGAACTGGGCTGGTTTAGGGATGCAGTGGGGGAAGGGGAGATTTTGAAACTGGTGAAGTCCACATTGATACCATATGGCTGCAGGGTTCCCAGGCGGAATATGAGTTGCTGTTCCTGCAACCTTCGGGTGGCATCATTGTGGCAGTGCAGGAGGCCCATGATGGACATGTCATCAAGAGAATGGGAGGGGGAGTGGAAATGGTTTGCGACTGGGAGGTGCAGTTGTTTGTTGCGAACTGAGCGGAGGTGTTCTGCAAAGCGGTCCCCAAGCCTCCGCATGGTTTCCCCAATGTAGAGAAAGCCGCACCGGGTACAGTGGATGCAGTATACCACATTGGCAGATGTGCAGGTGAACCTCTGCTTAATGTGGAATGTCATCTTGGGGCCTGGGATGGGGGTGAGGGAGGAGGTGTGGGGACAAGTGTAGCATTTCCTGCGGTTGCAGGGGAAGGTGCCGGGTGTGGTGGGGTTGGAGGGCAGTGTGGAGCGAACAAGGGAGTCACGGAGAGAGTGGTCTCTCCGGAAAGCAGACAGGGGTGGGGATGGAAAAATGTCTTGGGTGGTGGGGTCGGATTGTAAATGGCGGAAGTGTCGGAGGATAATGCGTTGTATCCGGAGGTTGGTAGGGTGGTGTGTGAGAACGAGGGGGATCCTCTTGGGGCGGTTGTGGCGGGGGCGGGGTGTGAGGGATGTGTCGCGGGAAATGCGGGAGACGCGGTCAAGGGCGTTCTCAATCACCGTGGGGGGGAAGTTGCGGTCCTTAAAGAACTTGGACATCTGGGATGTGCGGGAGTGGAATGTCTTATCGTGGGAGCAGATGCGGCGGAGGCGGAGGAATTGGGAATAGGGGATGGAATTTTTGCAGGAGGGTGCATTATCCTCCGACACTTCCGCCATTTACAATCCGACCCCACCACCCAAGACATTTTTCCATCCCCACCCCTGTCTGCTTTCCGGAGAGACCACTCTCTCCGTGACTCCCTTGTTCGCTCCACACTGCCCTCCAACCCCACCACACCCGGCACCTTCCCCTGCAACCGCAGGAAATGCTACACTTGTCCCCACACCTCCTCCCTCACCCCCATCCCAGGCCCCAAGATGACATTCCACATTAAGCAGAGGTTCACCTGCACATCTGCCAATGTGGTATACTGCATCCACTGTACCCGGTGCGGCTTTCTCTACATTGGGGAAACCAAGCGGAGGCTTGGGGACCGCTTTGCAGAACACCTCCGCTCAGTTCGCAACAAACAACTGCACCTCCCAGTCGCAAACCATTTCCACTCCCCCTCCCATTCTCTTGATGACATGTCCATCATGGGCCTCCTGCACTGCCACAATGATGCCACCCGAAGGTTGCAGGAACAGCAACTCATATTCCGCCTGGGAACCCTGCAGCCATATGGTATCACTGTGGACTTCACCAGTTTCAAAATCTCCCCTTCCCCCACTGCATCCCCAAACCAGCCCAGTTCATCCCCTCCCCCCACTGCACCACACAACCAGCCCAGCTCTTCCCCCCCACCCACTGCATCCCAAAACCAGTCCAACCTGTCTCTGCCTCCCTAACCGGTTCTTCCTCTCACCCATCCCTTCCTCCCACCCCAAGCCGCACCCCCAGCTACCTACTAACCTCATCCCACCTCCTTGACCTGTCCGTCTTCCCTGGACTGACCTATCCCCTCCCTACCTCCCCACCTACACCCTCTCCACCTATCTTCTTTACTCTCCATCTTCGGTCCGCCTCCCCCTCTCTCCCTATTTATTCCAGTTCCCTCCCCCCATCCCCCTCTCTGATGAAGGGTCTAGGCCCAAAACGTCAGCTTTTGTGCTCCTGAGATGCTGCTTGGCCTGCTGTGTTCATCCAGCCTCACATTTTATTATCTTGGAATCTCCAGCATCTGCAGTTCCCATTATCTCAAGAGCAAAATATACTTGGCTTGTGAATAGTTTTTCCGACTGTTTTAGAACCGTGGGTTCTCCCTCTCCATCAAGTGTTGATGAAAGTTCAAAATCTGAGAGGGACAGGGCAGATCTTGATGTCTTTGCCACCTGAATAAGAGAATGAATTTCTCCCAAGACACTCCAGGCTCAAGAGGCAAGCTCCTGTGTACTATTCTCTGCTCATATCAGAGGCAAAGTCAGAGGAACCTGACCCAGTATTAATATGCCGCAGGAGGAGCAACAAAAAGAAAGAACCCACCTATGTCATTGGATTTAAAGAGGCAAGGATGTAGTGATTGCAACGATGTCAGCCAGATGGACCTCATATAATATGAGTTCCCTGATTGGGTCTGTTAATCTGGTCCAATCAAGGACTCCTGGCTAACAGTAAGAACTGGAGTGTCAGACATCCTGTGCACTGAGAGAGCTATGCACTTAGAAAACCACCGCCTCCACGTTTCCCACCAAGCCTGACTCACTGTCCTGACTTGAAAATATATTGCCGTTTCTTCAGTGTCTCTGGGTCAAAATCCTGGAACTCCCTTCCTGATGGTATTGTGGGAGTACCTACCCCAAATGGACTGTAGCAGTTCAAGAAGGCATCTCATCTCCACATTTTTTTATTCATTCACAGGATGAGAGTGTCACCAGATAGGCCAGCAATTGTTGCCCATCTCTAATTGCCCAGGAACAACCATATTGATGTGGGTCTGAAATCACATGTCGGCCAGAACCTAAAGGACATTAGTGAACCGGACGGGTTTTTCTGATAAGCATCAATGGATTCATGGCTGTCATTAAACTCTTACTTTTAGATTTTTATTGAATGCAAATCCCAATGTTTAGGAATGGTGGGGACACAGTGAATTAGTGGCTAGCACTGCTGCTTCACGGTGCCAGTGACCTGGGTTCCATTGCACCCTTGGGCAAATGTCTGTGTGGAGTTTGCATATTCTCCCCATGTCTGCATGGGGTTCGTCTGGGCGGTCCAGTTTCCTCCCACAGTTTAAAGGTGAGAGGATTAGGTGGATTAGCTACAGGAAATGCAGGGTTACAAGGATGGGGCTGGCTAGATGTGGTTGGGATGCTCTTCAGAAGGTTGGTAAGGACTTAATAGACTGAATGGCCTGCTCATAAAATCATGTGCCATGATGGGATTTGAACCCTGGTCCCTAGAAAATTACCTGGGTTTCTGGTTTAACAGTCTCGTAGTAATACTACTGGGCCATCGCCTCCCTTACCTTCTCAAGATAAGGTAGAGATTGGCAGTGAATGCTGATCCATGCTATGGTATATTTAAGCACCTTTAAAAAAAAAATTGTGGATTGTCTCAGCTGCTGTTGTGGAATTGATCATAGCTGTCAAAAGGTAAGCAGAGTTTTCCAAGCAAGTCGTTAGATGTGGATTGGTCCAAAGCTTCCTCAACGTGATGGGAGATCTTGTTGACAAGGTTTCTTTGTTCAGCTTTGTGGTCACAGAGCATCAAGCAGGCGTGGAAAAGCCTCAGAGAAGAGCTGGGTAATTATTACATAATTTGAAAGTGTCATGGTGGAGGTATGCACTCTACTGAGTGCCCTCTTTACGAGTTGTAAATGTAAATATATTTACTGAATACGCATGAATTAGGCCTCAGATATTTTTTCATTTTCCCAATGCCCTGATGCTTGCAAAATGCATGCTTAAGTTTGGCCTATTCAAATTGGAGGTAAGTTCATTATTGTTGTATGTTTTGACTACAGTATGTTTGCAAAATTTTTTAAAAAATCAAGATTTGAGCACCATTACACCAGTTCATCAATTCTATTTCTCACATGGACAGTTCTGTGCTTGTGTTATGAAATTGGCAATTTAATGTCAGCTCATACCTTGCTTTTGAAGGGAACTTGATCCACTTAAAGTTAAGCTGGCATTGCTCAAACAACATTGTTCTAGAATTGTATCAATTCTGAGGAAGAATCATAGACCCAAAACTTTAAGTCTGATTTCTCTCCACAGGTGCTGCCAGACCTGCTAAGCTTTTCCAGCAATGTCAGTTATGGTTCTAGAATTGGGAAGCAGAAAATGTGCTCGGTTGAAATATATGCCAAAAAAAAAATCGAAAGAGCAGTACTTCAATTCAACTTCCAGAAATTAAAACTTTTGTCACTCAAAACACAGAATAGTTTTTCTTAAAAATCAATCAGGAAGTTGTTTCAAAGTCATTGTTTTACATCTATAAATTTGCAATAGTTCTTGTTCAATTGTTTATTTTCCTCAACAGGACTGTCCATTTATACCTATACAACATTATTTTAGAGGTCAGGACCATGAATTTATAAGCTTTATTTGTTATCTTTCATTGCTGGTTTGATTAGCCTTGAAGAAATGTTGTTGGTCATATCTTCCTGTTTCCAAAATCTCGTGCTGAACTGTTAATCAAGTTATTGCAAAGTGCAATGGTGACACTTATTGACTAGTATACAGTACTGCATGAGCAAAAAGAAAAGAATTGTATTGTGCCACAAAAGTCTATGCATGTTTGATGAAAATTAGAGTTTGTTGTGACATAGGAACAAAATAGAAGTTTGTAGAAAAATGTAATGACAACTAAGCTTGAAAGACTTAAAATGCAAACTCTTGGCTGTACAGTGTTTTACTATTTGTTCATTTTAGTTTAATTTTCTAATCTTGTCAATACATGTACAGGGTACAATCCCGTGCAGAAATAGGACAATCCAGGTGACTTAATAATAAGCTTGGCAGAACTCAATCAAATGCAATGTTTACATCACAGTTAAAACATTTAACAAACAATTAAACAGAGTCTATGGATGCAGCTGTGGCAATGAAGGAAGATGAAAGATGCAGCAGAAAAAACTTTGAGTAAATTCCAATATTACAAACTGGATGGACTATATGCTTTCATCTCACTCATCAGTACAGTGAACCCAATTTACATTTTAGATTGGGCAATTCAGCTTTGAGTAGGCTGTCCACAAAAAATTAAAATTTAAATGGAATACCAAGATGCTGGGTGTTAAATTCAAAAGGTACATATTCTTTACAATTCAACTTGTCTGAAAGAAATTTATGTGTCAGAAACAGCTCAACTGTGTTAAAACCATGTCCCTGATGCACAGGATCAGTTACCTTAGACTGTTCTTCCGGTCAGTTGCATTATATTACCTATTCTTCAACTTCATGAACCTGTAATTAATCCATATCCCTTGATTAATTTACCATAATAAAAACAAACCACACTTAGTCTTGAAAATTTAATTCTGGGGAAGGAAATTCTATTTACCTATTTGCCCCTGAGTAAAAAAAAGATCCTTTTGGATTTCACTGCTGAATAACTCAGCTTGAATTTTGAAATTATGATCCTTTGCTCTGGATTTCTGCACAACAGTTAATGAGATTCCTTTACCACTTTTATCAAAAATATTTATTGCTTAACGCCCTAATTAGATCATCCTTACATGAAAAGTATGCCTCCAGGCCAATAAATCCTTCCTGTGATGCACTGTCCAAAACTGAACATATATCCAGGAGTATGACAAAGATTCTGAAAACTAAACCTGAATTTCCCCCACACTTTTAATCTATATCCCTTGAGATAAAAGATAATGTTCGATTACCATTTTCAGAGTTTTTTGTTCACCAGCTTTCAGTGAGTCGAGTACTATTTTTGTACCCTAGACATAGTAATCACAAGGCCAACACTCGAACTCTGGTATGCAAGTTTGAAAGCTGTGGGCAGCACTTATTTTGAGAGCATATTGACTTTGCTGTATCCAATGAAGTCAGCAGCTTTATAAATTGAACTGTATTGTCTGGTTTTAGATGCCAATGCTGCTGAGGAGTACAGGAGGTCATCAGATGAAAGTGAGGCTACTTACATGGTGCTTTTGGATAAAACCACTTGCAAACAATTCAAGCTTGCTGTTTGAACTGTGCATTTTGGATCCACCATGGTTGAGGAAGAGGATATTTTTGAAAAGGTGTCATTGTGTTTGTTGCTATGGTTACCACTATGTATATTCTTGACTGGATGTTGCTACACCTGACTGGGTTAATGCACAGATAATCAAGGCCCACTATTCCTAAGTCATCAGGAAAGTTAAAGATTTTAAAAAGGACACAATTTTCCCCAATTTACATACCTTTATCTAAAGCATGGACCTAGTTTTTGAACTTAACAAAAAGTACTGTTAAGTACAAATAAATATATCCTAGCTACATGCCAACAATTATGACGATTAGCATACTTCATACAAATTGAAACTTGTAATAGATGGAAGAGGGAGAGCAATTCAGTGGTTCCTGTCCACAGGATTTCCTGAGACCATTCTTGTCCTGATCAGATCACTGCTTCTCAATCTTTCTTCTCCAGATATTTGCACTTGTTTGCAGGAGGCTTCACATTTTAAAAAGTCTCTGACTTACTAACTAACTTCTAACGGAAAATAAATTGATTTGCTTTAGGCTTAAATTGTTTATTTTTTATTTAGAGAACAGATATAGTTCCTAAACCTGTGCGGATAGAATGCTTCTCACTGTCATGTTTGCCACCGCAAGCTGTTTAGTTCCTGGGAGACAATCGCATAATTGTTGGCAACAAAAGACCATTGTCATTGATAACTTGTCACCAGATCACAGAACAATAAAACTGTTGCTCGCTGAAGTTCCATTTTTACACACTCCCCATCTTCAGTTCATGTGCAAACTACTATTTGAACAGGCAGTTGTGTAAATGACATTCACAAACAGTGCCAGGTGACTTGCTTTCAAAAAGTGAGCAATCTTTAAACAATCCTTAGTTTTTAAAACTGTTATTTTCCTATTTCAGTCCACAATTTAAAAGTACAGGAAAGTAAAACAAAACACAGCTTTTACATTGTGATAAGCTGGACTGTTTTGATATGACTTATTCGTTCTAGCAACACATTCATAGCCTGCCACTTTTGATGGTTAACTTGCAGTGTTTGCTAGGTTTATAACCTACTCTAAAATTATCACTGCTGTTACCTCTGGTTTGCCCTTCAGGAGTCCACAGAGCACCAGCATTCCTCTTAAGACTCACTGAAGGGCTACAGGAGCAAGTCTGCAGCTGGGAACTCTGCAACAATTAACTCGCTTCCTAACTCCTCAGAGCCTGTCCACTGTCTACAACTCACGAGACAAGAATGTGATGGAATGCCTAGATGGTTGCGCCTCCAACAAAACTCAAGAAATTTGGCACCATCCAAGATAGAGTGGTCCACTTGATTGGCACTACCTTCAGCATTCAGTCCCTGCATCACACATGCACAATAGCAGCATTGTGTACCATCTACAGAATGTACTGCATCAGCTCATCCAGGTCCTCAACAAAATATTCCAAATTGATAAACTGTCTACCGAGAACAACAAGGACAAAAATGCAGGGAACACCACCTGACAGTTCGCATCCAAGCCACACACTAAAATGACTTGGAACTATATCATCGTTCCTTCTTTGTCAAATCCCAAAACTAATGTCTTCGTTAAAAGCACTATGGGCATATCTAGATGCAAAGGACTGCAGCATTTCAGAAGTCAGCTCATCATCTGAAGCAAAGCTGGATAAGTAGAGAACTGGTGTTGGATAAATTGATGCGATCGAAGGCTGATAAATCCCTAGGCCTTGATAATCTACATCCCAGCGTACTTAAGAAATAACCTAGAAATAGTGGATGCATTGATGATTATCTTCCAAGATTTTTGGTACTCTGGAACAATTCCTACTGATTGCTGTGTAGCTAATGTAACCCTGCTATTTAAAAAGGAGGGTAGAGAGAAAACAGGGAATTACAGACCAGACAATGTGACGTCAGGGTCAGGAAGATGCTACAGTCCATGATCAAAGAGTTTATAACAGAGCACTTAGAAAACACTGGTAGAATCAGATACAGTCAGCATGGATTTACAAAAGAGAAATCATGCTTGACAAATCTACCGGAATTCTTTAAGGACGTAAATCATGCAATTGGTTTGGGGAGCCAGTGCACATGCTTTATTTGGACTTTCAGAAGGCTGTTGACAAAAATCCCACATCAGAGATTAACGTGTAAAATTAAAATTAAAAGACACACAATCAATGGCTAAATAAGAAAGTTGAGGATAGCACCAAATTGAAGATTGGGTGCAACATATTGAGACGGACAGTAAATTGCCTATAAGACAGGAAACAAAAGATAGGAATAATTGGGTCTTTTTTTTCTGTATGGCAGGCAGTAAGTAGTGGAATACAGCAGAGATTGGTACTAGCACCCTGGCTATTCACAGTATATGTTAATGATTTAGATGAGAGAACAAAATGGAATATCTGAGATGTTGCAGATGACACAAAGCTGGGTAGGAGAGTGAGGATAGTGTTCAAATATCGGAGTGTGATTTGGACAGGTTGAATGTGTAGGTAAATGCACAGCAAATGCAACATGATGTGGATATATGTGAGGTTACCACTTTGTTAGCAAAACTAGAAAGATACATTATGATTTGAATGGTTGTAAATTAAGAACAGGGAATTTTCAATGAAACCTGCGTGTCCTTACCCATCAGTTGCTGAAAATAAGCGCACAGGTGCACAAGGCAGTAACAAAGGCAAGCTGTATGCTTGCCTTCATAATGAGAGGATTTGAATCCAGTAAGAAGGATGTCCCTCTGCAATTATACAGGGTATTGGTGGGGCCACACCTGGTATATTGTGTTAACTTTTGGTCTCCTTATTTGAGGTTGTTCTTGTTATAGAGGGAGTGCAAAGAATGTTTACTAAATTGATTCCTGAGATGGCAGTGCTCAAGTTATGAGGAGGGATTGAATCAGTTAGGATTATATTCACTGGAGTTTAGAATATTGGTGGTGGGGACATCTCAAAGTAAATGCAAAAATTCTAACATGATTAGACAAGTTAGATGTAGGAATATGTTCCCAATGGTGGAGAAGTCCAGAACAAGGGGTCGTAGTTTGAAGATAAGGGGCAAACCTTTTAGGACTGAGATGAGGAGAGATTTCTTCACCCAGAGTGTGGTGAGTCTGTGGAATTCACTACCACAAAAAAGTATGTTTTATGTGTTAGAAGGTAGATATAGCTTTTGTGGCTAAAAAGATCAAGGTATATAGGGGAAGGTGGAATTAGGCTATTGAGCATGATGATCAGCCATGATCATATCAAACAATAGAGGAGGCTGAAGTGGTCGAATGGCCCACTGCTGCTCTTGTCTTCTACATGCTCTAGATTTCTATGTAAGGAAATCAAGGTGACTGGCAAAAGAATTTTACAGTTTGAGAAAAAAGAAGAGGAGGTGTAAAATGAGTGTTTTAAACTGAAAGAAAATAACAAAGGTATAAACACAGAATTGGCCAAAATACATTGGAAAATGATGTTAAGGTGTAAACCAGTGGCAGACATTTCAGGAGATGTTTTATAAACTGAGAAAAAAGTTCTAGAAAGACACACAGTCAATGGCTAAATAAGAAAGTTAAGGATGGCAACAAGTTGAAGAAACATATGAAGACTAAAGGCAGAACAGAAGATTAGACAGATTTTTAAAATCAGCAAAGATGAAGGAAAATGAGTACAAAAGAAAGAAATATAAAACAGAAACAGTTAACAGGGGTTTCTACAAGTATTAAAAAAAGGAAATTAACAATGAGAGATTAGTTCTCTGGAAAGTGAGTCTGGAGAATCAACAGTGGAAATTGGTAAATGGCAAAATTGCTGGACAGGTACATTATTTCTGTTTTCACTATAGAACACATAAATAGTAGATAGAAATACTTGTAGATCATGTGGTGAAATGGAGAGAGGAACATGAAGGAATTACAATCACTGCAACAGCGTACTGAGAAAACTGTTGGACCTAATGGCTGTTATGTTCCCAGGACCTGATGGCCCATATTTTAAGGTCTCCAAAAATAAGTGGCTACTGAGCTGGTAAATGCACTGATGCAATTTCTCAAAATTCCCTCAATTCAAGAAAGTCCCTGAAAGTTGGAAAATAGTGAGTATAATTCCTATATTCAAGGAGGAAGACAGAAGGTATTAATCTATAGTCCAGATAACTTAATAGCTACCATGGAAAGATGCTGAAAATCAAATTTTAGAAAGGTCATAGGAGGGTCCTTACAAAATTCTAAATATGTGGAGGGAGAGTCAACATGGCTTGATGAAAGGGGAGTCTTGTTGGATTAATGCATTAGAGATTTTTGTTTAAGAAATAGCAACTAACATGGATAATAGGGAATTTTTAGATGTGGTGTACTTGAATTTCTAAAAGGCATTTTATAAGGTGCCACATCAATGCTATATACTGTTACGATTGAGGTTGGAGGAATGCACTATCTCTTAATTTCACTTCTTCACCAGTCACAATATACATTCAAATATTCACCAAGTTTCTGATATAGCTAATGGTACACAAAAATAGAAATTGCTGGGAAATCTCAGCAGGTCTGGCAGCATTTGTAGAGAGAAAGCAGAGTTAAAATTTCAGATCCAGTGACATTTCTTCAGAACACTTCTGAAGTGTTAACCCTGTTTTCTTTCCACAGATGTTGTCAGACCTGCTTAGTTTTATTTTTCTCAGCAATTTCTGTTTCTGTCTGATTTCCAAGATCTGCAGGGTTTTTTTTGTTTGAGCTAAATAAATACTTTCTATTTAAGAAAACAGAACAAAACGTATCACCAGATTTCTTTAATAAACAAAATAATTATGTAGTTACAATGAAACAAAAGATGCAAAGCTGGTTAACATACAGCTTGAAATATATTAACAATAGTTAAAAACAAACCAACGTACACACACACACACACACATACACGCACACTAGACTAAACAAGACAGCAAACTTTCCCTGTGGACTCCAGCTATTTAAAAATTGGTTAAATAATTGTTAGCTCTCGAAGTAAAAAGTAATATATGAAATGTTTCAAATGGTTTTTGGTCTGGCATTCTGGTGCATATAAACTGGTGTCACTAGATACATTCAGTTGTCATTATGGTCTTTTCAAAAGATGTTTGGTCAGGGGACGTCCAAAAGGACTCTTCTAGAAGCTTGTCAATAGAACTGTTGAACAATTTTTCTTATTATTTCAGATTTCATACTGGATTCTCAAAAGCATTGATCGAAAAGTTGGGAAAGAATGAGTTCAGTGGCTTTATATATTGAGACCTTGGAAGACGGAAGTGAATGTACCATTGTCAAATTTGCAGATCACACAAAAGTAGGGAGGCAATGGCCCAAGAGCATTACATAGGCATCAAATATAGAACAGCACAGCCCAAGAACAGCCCCTTTGGCTCACCATGTCTGTGCCAATCACGATACCATTTCAAACTAATCCCTTTTGTCTGCATATGGTCCATATCCCACTATTACATACCTGTTCATATGTCTGACGAAATACCTCTTAAATGTTGCTCTTGTATCTGCTTCTACCACCTTCCCTGGCAGCACATTCCAGGCACCTACCACCCTCTGTGTAAACAAAAACTTGTCAGGCATACCTCCTTTAAATTCATTCTTCAATGTCCACTACACCACCAGTTGTGGTATCCTCTGTAAACTTGGTAATCATACCTTCTATATTCACATACAAATTATTTACATAAATGACAAAGAGCAATGGATCCATCACCAATCCCTGCAGCACTCTGCTGGACTCTCTACAGTCCAAAAAGCAAACCTCTAGCACCACCATCTGTCTCCTACCTTCAAGCCAAGTTCGTACCCAATTGGCTATCTCCCCCTGGATTCAATGTGAGCTAACCTTGGTAACCAGTCTAACTTGCAGAACCTGGTTGAACACTTTGCTAAAGCCCATACAGACAACATCCACCATGCCGTCTTCATCAAACTTCTTTGTTACTTCTTCAAAAAAACTCAACCAAGTTACTGAGACACAGAAAACGACATTGACTATCCCTAATCCATCCTTGCCTTTCCAAATGCATGTAAATTTTGTCCCTCAGAATCCCCTCCAACAACTTATCCACCAGTGATGTCATGCTCATCGGTCTATAGTTCCCTGGCTTCTCCTTACCACCTTCCTTACATAGTGGCACCACATTAGCCAATCTCCAGTCTTCTGGCACCTCACCCATCGTTGATACAAATATCTTAGCAAGGCGCCTGACAATCTCTTCCCTATCTTCCTCCAATGTTCTGGAACACCTGATCAGATCTTGGAGATTTATCCAAAGTTAAGTGTTTTAAGATGTCCAGCATCGCCTCTTCTGTAATATGGACACTTTTCAAGAAATTACAATTTATTTCCCCAAGTTCTCTAACTTCCGTGTTCTTCTTCACAATAAACACTGACATCAATTACTTGATTAGTATCTCACCCATCTCCTGTGGTTCCACACTTAGACAGCCTTGTTGACCTTTAAAGGGGCCTCTTCTCTCCTAATGAGTCTTTTGCCCTTAAGGTATTTTTAGGATCTCTTTGGATTTTCCTTAACCTTACTTGCCAAAGCTATCTCATGCCCCTTCTGCCCTCCAGATTTCTCTTTTAAACATATTCCTACTGCCTTTATACTCTCTAAGGATTCACTTGATCCAAGCTGTCTATACTTGGCATATGCCTCCTTCTTTTTTGACCAGAGTCTCAATTTCTCTTGTCATTGAGCATTCCTTACACCTACCAGCCTTGCCCTTCACACTAACAGGAATATACTATGTTGAAATCTTGTTAATGATCTGTGAGCAGTGCAAGGCTATGGGTATATTAGTAGTTGTTGATCAGTGAACAGTGCAGGGCCGTGATGGTATGAGCAGTACTTCTTGGTCTCTGATCAATGCAGAACCATGGAGGTATCAGCAGTAGTATTTGATCAGAGATCAGGACAGAGTGATGGGAGAGGGCAGCAGTTATTGGTGTGTAACCAGCGCAGGACCAAACAGTTATTAGTAATTATTGATCCGCAACACATGCAGGGCCATGGGGTTATGAGTAGTTATTGATCAATGACCAGTGCTTGAGTCATGGTGGTTTAGTAGTTTTTAAGAGGTTGCTGTGCACGTTGGTACCAACGACATAGGTAGAAAGAGTGATGAGGTCCTGTGGAGCTCATACAGGGAGTAAGGAAAGCAGCTGAAAAGCAGAGCCTCAAGGGTAGTTATCTATAGGATAACTACCCGTGCCACATGCTAGTGAGGCAAGGAATAGAAAGAAAAGACAGATGAATGATTGGCTAGGGCACTCGTGCAGGGGCCAGGGTTTCAGGTTCTTGGATCTTTGGGACCTGTTCCAGGGCAGGGGTGACCTGTACAAGAGGGTCGGTTTGCAGCTGAACTGGAGGGAATCAATATGCTTGCAAGGAGGTTCACTAATGCTACTCAGGAGGGTTTAAATAGATTGGGAGATGGCTAAGAAGGGATTGAGGAGAACATAGATGTTAGGACCAGTAAATCAGAAGGGAAGGATAGGCAGAGACAGGTAAATGAACACAATGGTACGAATAAACTGAAGTGTGCCTATTTCAATGCAAGGAGTATTACAGGTAAGACAGATGAGTGCAGAGCCTGGATCAGTACATGGGACTATGATGTTGTCGCCATTACACAGACTTGCTTGAGACAGCACAGGACTGGCTGCTCAACGCTCCAGAATTTTGTTGTCTTAGATGAGATAGAGAGGAAAGTAAAAGAGGCGGAGGAGTTGCATTTCTAATTGGGGAGAATGTCACATTTGCACTCTGAGAGGGTATACTGAAGGTTTCATCCACTGAGGCAATATGGGTAGGCTCAAAAATAAGATGGATGCAAGTACTCTGATAGAATTATATTATAGGCCCTCTAATAGCCACCAAGGCATTGAGGAACAAATATGTAATCAGCTTATGGAAAGATGCAATCAAAAGTCATAGTGGATGACTTTAATTTCCCCAGTATTGACTGGGACTCCCCTACAGCAAGAGACTCAGATGGGGCAGAATTTGTTCAGTACATCCAACAGGGTTTCTTGAAACATTATGTGGATGGTTCAACAGGAGGAGGGGCCATGCCAAACCTTTCATTGGCTAATGAGTCTGGCCAGGTGACTGATGTTTCAGTGGGAGAGGATTTTCGAAACAGTGATCACTACTCCTTAAGTTTTAAGATAACTATGAATGAGGATAAGTTAGGACTTTGTGGGCAGGTACTAAATTGAGGGAGGGCAAATTATGTCATTATTAGGCAGGAAATAGGGAGTGTTAATTGTAGGAGCTATTATTAGGCAAGTCCACATTTGACATGAGAGAATTGTTTAAAGATGTGCTTGTGAGAGTTCAGGACTGGCATGTTCTAGTGAGGAAGAAGGACAAGGATGGCAAGGTAAGGGAACCTCTGGATAATGAAGGTTAATGATAATGGTATGTTGTGAATTTAGGCAAAGGGAAAAAGAAACATATGTAAGGGTTAGGAAGCTAAAATTGGGCAAGCCTGTGAGGAATAGAAAGAAAGCAGGGAACTAGGAGAGCAACAAGGGGCCACAAAATAATGTTGACAAGTAGAGTGAAAGAGAATCCGAAGATATTCCACACATACATTAAAAACAAGAGGATAACCAGGGAGAAGGTAGGAACACTCAGTGATAAAACAGGGAACTTGAGCTTGGAGGCAAAGGATATGACAAGATCCTAGATGAGTACTCTGTGTCAGTATTCATCCAGGAGAAGAATATGGAGTATAGTGAGATTTGTGTGGAGCATGCTAATATGAAGAAAGACGTGGTATTAGGTCTCTTGAAGAGCATAAGGTGAATACATCCCCAGGGCCAGATGGCATCTACTCCAAGTTATTGACAGAGGCTAGAGAGGAGATTGCTGGGACCTTGACTGATATCTTTGTGTCCTCGCTAGATACTGGAGGACTGGCGAGGAGCTAATGTTCATTCTCTGTTCAAGAAGGGAAATATGGATAATCCAGGAAACTATGGATCGGTAAGCCTCACATTGTTGGTTGGGAAGCTATTGGACAGAATTCTTACGGATAGGATTTAGATGCATTTGGAAATGCATGGCTTAATTATGGAATGTCATCATGGCTTTGTGCCAGGCAAGTCAAGCCTTACTAACTTGATTGAATTTTTCAATGAGGTGGCAAAGGTGATCAATGAGAATAGAGCAGTGGATGTTGTCGGCATAGATTTTAGTAAGGTTTCTGAAAATGTCCCTCATGGTAGGATCATCCAGAAGATTAAGATGCATGGGATCCACAATGACTTAACCGTGTGGATTCGGAATTGGCTTGTCCATAGAAAGCAAAGGGTAGAGGTAGAGGAGTGTTTTTCTGGCTGGAGGTCAATGAATAGTAATATTCCTCAAGGATGCATACTGGGACCTCTGTTTGTGATATATAGAAATGACTTGGGTGAAAATGTAGATGGGTGGCTTAGTAAATTTAGCCAGCTTAGTTAGCCTAGTAAGACAATACAAAGATCGGTGTGGAGGTAGAACAGTGTAGAAGGTTATCAAGTGAACAGTGTACGGTCATGGGGGTAGTAGTTATCATTAATCAGTGAACAGAGCAAAATCATGCTGTACCCGCCCACTGGGATTACGCTCCGCCCACATAGTTGATTGACAAAGGAAACGCCCATGTCGGTGACGTGTTCCTCTCCATGTACGCGGCGGCGTTTCCGGAATCATGGCGGCGATGGGAAGCAGGGAGGCAGCGTCGGCGGTTCCGATCGATGAGTTCAGCAAAATGCGGATAACCGGTGTCTGGAGCGTCCTGCTGTCTGTAAGTTGTGTGTGATGATCAGGGTCGGGTTGTGTTCCCCGGTCCTGTTTCTCCCAGGATGAATGATGTGGTACCGTCTCCGGCGGCCTAGCGGTTGTTGTGACACCAGCGACGTTCGCATCATCCCCGTTCGCGCGCTGGACTGACGTTTTTGTGACGTCACGTGGATCAGCTTCGGTGAGGGATGGGCTCTCTGGGTTGAGTCTTCGACCAACCTTGTCAGGATCAACATGGACTCAGGATGGCTAGCAACTGTAGCTTAATGCCTGCAGAACTAATTTCCATTCGTCTGTGTGTTCATCATACTTGGTGCAAGAACCACTGGCAGTTGTCAGCCTGCTGGACTGGCATTAGCTCTGCGTTGGCAGTTGGTTTATACTCTGCAAGAGTCTCAGCCACGCTGATGCTCCTGTACATTTTCACTGAAGTGCTGCACCGTCCTGTGTATCAGTTTTCAGGTACGGTCTAAAACCTAGTCCCCTGTTCATGTGCCCAGTTAAGAAAACAAAATTTCCATCCGTGGCAGCATCTCCTCTGTCCTGTCTGTAAAACAGTTCGCTACATGTGCCAGTACACTACATCAAACTCTTGTGACTCCTACAATTTGACCTTTTGTAGGGTACATTGTCAAACACCTTCTGGAAATCCCAGCACAACTGGTTCTGCTTATCCACTTTGGTTGATACTTCCTTGAAAAACTAATAAATTAGTCAATTATGATTTCTCTTTAATGAAATCACGCAGATTCTGCTCCAATCAATTACAATTTCACAAATATTTTGCTATTACTTCTTTCATAATTTTCCAACAATAGATGTTAGTCTGATTCCATAACTACCCACTTTATGCTTCCCTCTATTTGTACAGAGGTGTCATGTAAGCTGTTTTCCAATCCACAGGTACTTGTCCAGAATGCAGTGATATTTGGAAAATTATAAACAGTGTATCCACTATCTCGGTAACTACCTCTTTTAGGGCCTATGGATGCAGGCCATCAGGGACAGGGGACTCATCTGCCTTTAGCTCCATTAGTTTGTCTCACTATTTGTTTAGTGATAGTACTTAATTCCTACCCTATATTGATTAGTATTCAAGGAAGTATCGAAGTGTCTTCCATTGTAAAAGCAGATGCAAAATATTTAATTGATTCCTCTGCTATTCCCTTGTTCCCAAAACTGTTTCACCAGTTTCATTTTCTAAGGGAATAGATAATAAAATGTGAGGCTGGATGAACACAGCAGGCCAAGCAGCATCTCAGGAGCACAAAAGCTGACGTTTCGGGCCTAGACCCTTCATCAGAGAGGGTCTAGGCCCGAAACGTCAGCTTTTGTGCTCCTGAGATGCTGCTTGGCCTGCTGTGTTCATCCAGCCTCACATTTTATTATCTTGGAATCTCCAGCATCTGCAGTTCCCATTATCTCTGATACTCATTTTCTAAGGGACCTGTGTTCACTTTGACCTCTCTGTATTCCTTTTTATATATTTAAAGAAACTCTTATTATCAGTGTTAATATTTATTGCTAGTTTGTCGGTGTCATTTATTGTCTCTACCTTTATTTCCTCTATCTTTATTATTCTTTTAGTCATCCTTTGCTGGATTCTAAATTTATTCCAGTCTTTGGGGGCTATTACTGAAATTTGCCCCTCTATATGTCTTTTCTTTCAACTTCATATGCTTCGTAATTTCCTTGGTTTGCCATAATCGGCTTATCTGTCTGGTAGAATCTTTCTTCTCACTGGGATGTATTTTTTGCCATAGTGATGAATTACTTCCTAAATATCTAATTTCCTTCATTTAAGTTGAACCCACAGTTGTTTCCAACCCAAATTGAATCTTGCCCAAGTTTAATATCCTCCCTCACTATCTTGTATCCAATGGATGTATACAGTATGAATTTACTTGTAAGTTTGTCTGATTCATAGAAGCCAGAGAAAAAAACAGAATTGTGAAGACATACAAACATAAATCACAGTTTGCTAGCTCATTCCATATCTCAGTCATGGACCAAAGTATTTGATGTAAGAATGTGCTTGTAAATGGGTTGGTTCTTTACGTTTATAATCCCACAGTCTAAAAGTTCCAGGAAACCATGAGACAGAAATGATGCCAAAAAAGAGACTTGCTAGATTTGGTGAAAATAGCAATGACATTGAGGATTCTCCAGCTACTTGATCAAGTGAGGCAACCGAATGACCCAGAAATCATCCAAAAGGGGCCAACCAATTTTGATGGAAGGATTTATACAAAAAAATCACTGTGATCTCGACTCATTAAAAGTGTGGCGGAATGCTAACTGAACACTGTGTTTTAAGGCAGGAAATAGAGAAAATTTCAAACAGCAACTGAAAAATGTATTCAAAAATTAACAACAGGAAAAAAATCTGTAGTAAGAACACAATCGTTCAATGACAATTCCTCCTTTTGTTTTCTCCAACTCTTCATTCCCATGTACGCACTCACTGTTTTCGCAAACTGTTGTCAACGGCTTGTTGATGTAGGAATATGACTCTTGCTTAGGGCCTTGTACGTTCTTGACATACATGAGATCCTAACTTCAAAACCCAGATGAGCCCTCATTCCCATGGTGGCTCAGTGGTTCACGCTGTTCCCTCACAGCACCAGGGACCTAGGTTCAATTTGCACGTTCTCCCTGTGTCTGCGTGGGTTTTCTCTCTCGGCCGAAAGAAATGCACGTTAGGTGGATTGGCCATGCTAAATTTCCCATAGTGTGCAGGCTAGGTGGGTTAGCCGTGGGAAATGCTGGGCTATGAGGAGAGGCTAGGGTGTGGGATGCTCTTTGGAGGGTTAGTGTGGTTTCGATGAGCCGAATGGCCTGCTTCCACTCTGTAAGGATTCTGTGATTCTCATACTTGAACTGAATATTAAGTTATAAGTTATCATCACAACTTCTTTAGGGATCTTAAACTTGGAGGCTGATTATTAAACCTGCCTCATTACTCATTACCAGGTCTAAGATGGCCTGCTGTCTGTTTGGATCCATGACTCTTTACTCACGGAAACTATTCCTAATGCGTTCTTTGAAATCTTTGTTGGAGTTATCCCTTCCAATTTGATTAACCAAATCAAATGAAGGTTAAAGTCACCCACAATTATTACTGTATTCATTTTACATGCTGGTATTATTTGTTTACTTATAGCCTTTCCTACAGAGTGGCTACTTATTGGGAGCTTTGGCTTTGCATCCATTTTTATCTGATTGCACCTTTATTGAGGTAACCTTGAGATACCTTTTCATGTTGTGTTCCATAAATAAGAAAAAGCATGCCTTGGCTTTGCAGCAGTCTTTCTCTGACTGCATAAACTTCTAAATTTTTGTCATTTGTTTTGTTAAAGTCAGACAGTCATTTCATTATTAATATGTTTGGGATGCTGTTATGAATGAGGTGCCACTGCAGAGTCGTACAGCAGACTAATACCATGTTGGTTTAGAATTCAGGCTGTTCTCATTGCTTTTTACTTTAAAACAAGCTTCTGTGGAAATTAAGCTTGTTTCAAATGGCTTGAATTATTAGCTACATGTTTAATGTTGAGCCCCTTTAATTTATTTGTGTAGAGGACGTGGCATCACTGGCAAGACCAGTGTTTATTCACTGTCCGTAATCACCCTTAAGGTGGTGAACTGGCATCCTGAAGTGCTACAGTTCATGTGGATGAATGGATTCTGACAGCACTAGCATTCCTTTGGTCCAACCAGTGGCTGGTTTGGCCATTTTGGAGAGCAGTTAAGACCCACGTATCACCCTGCCTGGATAAGGATTGCAAGTTTCCTTCTCTAAAAGTGAACCATTTGGAGTTTTACCAAATATTATTTCTATTGCTGCCATTTTGATCCTAGCTTTATAATCCAGACTCACTTCATGAACTGAATTTAAATTTCCCAACTGCCAAAGAACAAAACAAAGAAGAAAGAAAACTATAGCACAGGAACAGGCCCTTCGGCCCTCCAAGCCTACGCCAATCTAGATCCTCTATCTAAACCTGTTGCCTATCTTCCTATTTCCTACTCCTGTATTCCAACTGTACCCTTCCTACCTCTGAGCTCTGCCCATATTGCCTCACTGCTCAAGTCCTCCATAGTGCCCTCCTTCACACACTCTGACCAGTAATGCAACTCCTCCACCCCCTTTACTTCCCTCTCTATCCCACTTGAAGCATCTATATCCTGGGATATTTAGTTGCCAATCTCACCCTTCCCTCAACCAAGTCTCAGTAATAGCAATAACATCATACTCCCAGGTACCAATCCAAGCCCTAAGCTAATCTGCTTTACCTGCTACACTTCTCACGTTAAAACAAATGCACCAAAGGCCACCTGCCCCTTTGCATTTATCTCTGCTGTCTGCCTACTCTTCCCCTTTGTCACACTGACTACATTGTCTAACTCCTTACAAGCTTTAGTTACTACCTTCTTACTGTCCACTAACCTCCTCATTTGGTTCCCACCCCTCTGCCACATTAGTTTAAACCCTCCCCAACAGTATTAGCAAAAGCACCCTCTAGGACATTGGTTCTACCCCTGCCCAGGTGTAGACTGTCAGATTTGTAATAGTCCCACCTCCCCCAGAACCAGTCTCAATGTCCCAAAAATCTGAACCCCCTCCCTCCTGCATCATCTCTCAAGCCACTCATTTATCCTGCCTATTCTTTCATTTCTACTCTAACTAGCAGGTGGCACTGGTAGCATACCTGAGATTACTACCTCTGAGGCCCTACTTTTTAACTTGCCTCCTAGCTCCCTAAAATCTGCTTATAGAACCTCATACCGTTTAGTATCTATATCATTGGTGCCTATATGCACCACGACAGCTGGCTGTTCACCCTCCCCCTTCAGAATGCTCTGCACTCGATATGAGACATCCCTGACCCCTGCATCTGGGAGGCAGCATACTATTTGGGAGTCTCGTTTTCAACCACAGAACCACCTAACTACTCCCCTTACAATTGAATCCCCTATAACGATAGCGCTTTCACTCTTTTTCTTACCCTTCTGTACAGCAGAACCAGCCACAATGCCATGAACCTGGCTACTTCTCCCTTCCCCTGGTGAGCCACCTCCCCCAACAGTATCCAAAACAGCATACTGATTTGAAGGGAGATGACCACAGGGGCATCTGCACTGCCTTCCTGCTTTTTTCTCTGCCTTTTGGTCACCCATTTCCTTTCTCCCTCAGCAATCCTAATCTGCAGTGTGACAAATTTGCTCAACGTGCTATCCACAACTTCTTCAGCATTGCGGATGCTCCAAAGTAAGTCCATCCACAGCTCCAGAACCATCATGCAGTCTAACAAGAGCTGCAGCCGGACACACTTCCTGCACATGTAGGAGTCGGGGACAGCAGCCACGACCCTGAACTTCCGCATTGAGCCAAGAGGAGCATAACACGGGTCTGGGATCTCCTGCCATTTTTACTCTTAAGCTCAGCTTAGTCCTACTATAATATCAAACAATAGACAGATGAAATGAAAAAAATTTCACCAATCACTCTCCTCCTCAGCACACGATTTAAATAAAAAAGAAAAGCCTTACCTCACCAACACACCGCAGAGTCGTCTTTTTTCGGTTCGAGGAGGAGGAGACACTGTACGTGTAGTGTCTCAGATTTAGCCACTGCCCAAATATATCAGTTCACTCACCTTCCCAGAGCACAGTTCGACTGCTCCCACTGAGCTCTGCTGCCTGAATGAAGAACTTACCTTCCCGGCAGCCCCCCGATCCCCACTCACCGCTCCCACTGTTGCTGCAAAAAATGCCATGTTGGAATTTGAACTTGTGTCTGCAGGCTATTAGTTTTGACATCAGTGATATAACCATTTATCATTCCCCTCACTGTCATTGGAGAGCTATTCATCAACATGTGAGGAAGTATTCCTTAAATGATAATTTGCATACATGTTCTGACAGTTATGTATGGCAAGATATTACTTTTCAATTCTGAAGGATTCACAGAGCTTCCAACATCATGATCAATTTTATCTAATATGTGCATTTGGAATGTTTTACAAATTCATTCCTAGGATTTTAAAAAAAATTCCAATGGGCACAATGCTATTGTGGATGACTCCCACCAGATTAACTAACAGAGAAAGGTGGAATGACAGAAATAAATTGCAGAAATTTTAATTCATTTTTTATTCACTTGTACACCTTCAGGAGCCATAAATATAATGTAACGTTAGGCTATGCAGCAAGAATTATGCCTTTATATTGTTAAGTATTTTAGACATGTGTTGAGGTCAACACTGATTTGTTTTGGTTTGTCTTGTCTGAATTATCTTTAAAGTCAACACTGGGCAGCACTGCAAGCGGAGTTGCTGACAGCTCATAACTTTGTTCCTGTGGTTTGATCAGCATCGTGATGTTACATTTGTTGTATGTCTGTTATTTTTCCTTTTTAAGATGACAATGGTGGGGCTTACCCCTTTCATGTTTATATCCATGTTTCTACCATTTCATGTCAGATAGAGAATTGGCCCAACTCAAAAAACATAGGAACCGCAGACTTAGGAGTATGCCTCAGGTCGTCACACCTGGTCTGCCATCTAGTAAGATCATGGCTAATTTGGTTGTGGTCTCAACTTCACTTTCTGCAATTCACCCACCTCTAAAATGAGCCTGGGCTTCCCTATATATCATTAATCTATCTTACTATTCACACATGATATATAGGCATTGCAGGCTAGGCCAGCATTTCTTGCTCAACCCTGCGATCTTTTGAAAATGTTTCTTTTAGTAAAGCACTGCCTGGATTTTAACTCTGCAACACTGAAGCAAATAATCTTGTTGGAGCTTGTGGACAAGTGGAGAGTATTCCATCATATTTTTGATTCATGCCTTATAGATGCAGACATGAATTGAATAGTCAGGAGAGAAGTTACTTAAATCTCTAGCCTTTGGCCTGTTTAGTGTGTCTTGTCCAATTCAATTTCTGGTCAGTGGGACTCACTGGATGTTGATAAGGGGGTTTCTTATGAAAATGCCACTGAATGTTAAGGGGTGATGGTCAAATTCTCTTATTAAAGATAGTCACGAACCATTTCAACTCCCCCCTCCCATTCCTCAGATGACCTGTCCATCCTAGGCCTCCTGCAGTACCACAACAATGCCACCTGAAGGTTGCAGGAACAGCACCTTACATTCTGCTTGGGAACCCTGCAGTCCAATGATATCAATGTGGACTTCACAAGCTTCAAAATCTGGCCTCCCTGTACCATAGGCCAAAATCAGCCCAGCTCGTCCCCGCCTCCCTAATCTGTCCTTCATCCCACCTATCCCCACCTCCCACCTCAAGCCTCACCCCCATCACCTGCCTCCTAACCTCATCCTAACCCCTTGACCTGTCTGCCCTCCCTGGACTGATCTATCTCCTCCCTAACTGCCCACCTACACTCACCTTTACTGGGTCCATCGCTACCTCTTTAAGCTGCCTGTCTCCTCTCCACCAATCTTCTTCTCTATCCATCTTCTATCTGCCTCCCCCCTCCCTATTTATTTCAGAGCCCCCTTCCCCTCCCCCATTTCTGAAGGAGGGTCTAGGCCTGAAATGTCAGCCTTCCTCCTCCTCTGCTGCTTGGCCTGCTGTGTTAATCTAGCTGTATACCTTGTTACCTCACATTCACCTCTACTGTCTGCTTCCTGTTAACTAACCAAATCCTTAAACCATTCTACAAATTTCTGGTTTCCAGCATCCGCAGTTCTTTCAGTTTTTGCTTAAGCCATGTTACTTTGTTACCTCTGCAGCTTGAACCCTTATGTAATCTTTGAACATATCAAATTCCTTTCAATAATCCATGCACGTTGCATCGGCAGGTTCCCTTTTATTCACCTTCATCCACGTTACCTTCCCAAATTTTTAATAGCTTAGTTAAATATGACTTTTCCTTTATATGTAGACTGCCTAATCACATTATGATTGTCTAACTATTCTGCTGCAACTTCCTTAATAAGAAATTCTAACAATTTCCCTAAGGTATATGTTAAGCTAAATCATTTGTCTAAGCATGACACAAAAAGTGGAAATGATATTCTTATAACATTGTTGCTGCCCATCCTCTGGGCTTTAGAGTGAATTGCTGAAGTGTCTCTTGAAGGCTGTACATCCTGCAGCCAGGTGATGAAAGAGGCAGATATCAACATGTCAATAGAAACAGGACCGTTGCTCAAACTAACTGCTGTATCCAGAAGGATGATTGGCATTGTGATCTGCAGATGTTTTTGTCATTAATATGTTGATAGTGCTACTGGATAGGCCAGAATTGATAGTGAATCCCTAACTGTCCTTGAAAAGATGGTAGTGAGCTGCAGTCTTGAACCACTGCAGTCCTTGAGTTTAAGGCCAGCCTCAGTACTGTTAGGAAGGAAGTTCCCGTATTTTAACAGAGTAACAGTACAGGAACAGGTGTATTGTTTCAACTCAAGATTCTGCGTGGCTTGAAGGGGAATGTGCATTGTTACTCCCATTTAGGTGAATGGCAAATATTCCATCACACATTTAATCTGTATCTTGTAACTGGCAGAGGCTTTTAAGGGAGTGTTGACTGATAACCCCCCCCGATCCTAGCTAACATTTGGAATTCTGCAGTATTGGTGTCATTGAAAGGCAATGGTCAAACATTGGGCTTTGTTATTTCCAGTGGTGCTAACCTTCATCTGTGTGGTACACCTACCACTTATCACTCAGATCAGGACATTCAGGTCCTATTGTTGTTTTTTGTTTGCATGAGTTCCCCAAACTCTAGAGTTCATGCAGTACTTCAGCCAGAGTCACTGTCAGATCGCCACAGTTGACAACATTTGCCTCAAGTTGTGACTTCTCCCATTTTGTAGTGTGTCCAGATGGGTTTATGTTGCAGGGAAAGCACAACAATAATATGTTTTAGTACATGGCAACAGTGTGGTGGGAAGCAGGTTGATTCTCTTTATTTCCAGTCAACAACCTTCACCCCTCGTCTTTGACTGCAAGTTAGCTAAAGAATGTGCTGAACAAAAATTTACTTTTTTTTTGAAAGGAGGGTGTTGATTGTAAGGAAGAGAAACCCACAGCAATGTCATTGCTGTCCCACCTGCCTCATATCAACTATGGAACTGTAGAAGGCTTGATGCAATATATCCAGCCACACGCTTGGTTTTTTAAAAAACAGACAAGGTATGAAAGAGGTTAGAAGAATCTGCAAGCCCTCTTGTGTCCTTGTTCGTGATGTCTCTTCTCCAATTCAGTGGTATTATGACTGCACTATACGCGCTAGGTGTTAAAGTACAATAGGTGTAAAGAACCATCTTTACTTAACTTGGTTGACCAGTCAGCCAGTGACTTGCAGTGAGTGTGTAAAAGATCTTCTTGTAACAGTCATTAGAAATAAAGTTTCAAATTGCAACAGTGCCAACTCATTTATTCTCAGTTCTAGCACTGCTGAAAGTATAGGCAGACTAGTGTCCAACCCAACTGGTGTTGGCCCTACGTCTTGAAGCTTTTCATCTATATAAATCTGGCAGAGGCAACCATTTCTATTGGCAAGACCCAAATATATCACTATCAGTCTTTTGTTAAACTGCGCCTTGTTGTCAAGAGCTCTCTGTAAAGAATGGTCAGCAAGCCAAACCTATTATTGCTTGTCAAAATGAGTGATTCTGTGATGCATCAGCCAACAATCAAATTTACCACCCTGCTTGCAAATAAAATAGGAAATTTAAAAGTAAAAATGATACAGTTTCAATGTAGTATGTGGAGTGTTACTGAAAAATACTGCTGAGATTGATGACTCAGGAATGGGATGATGAATACCCACAGCCTTATTTCCTATGAAATAGAAGAACTTGTATTTATCTGATATAGTAGGAACTGCACATGCTGGAGAATCCGAGATAACAAGGTGTAGAGCTAGATGAACACAGCAGGCCAAGCATCATCCTGCTCCTATGATGCTGCTTGGCCTGTGTTCATCCAGCTCTACACCTTGTTAACTTGTATTTATCTGCCTTTTTTGTCCTCGGTTTGTTGCAAAATGCTTAAGGCAATTTTTTTTATGTGCTCACTATTATTACATGGCAGTTATGGCAGTTAAAAGTTTGTCTCAGTGCCACACTGCAGATTCATGTGAAATATGGACATGAGATCCTCGCCTGGGTCTTGAAGCATTAAATTTGACACCAGAGTGAGTGTGTTTTAACTGAATAAAAGTACTTTTTTTTTATAATGTTAGCACAATTTGGCAAAATCATTGGGTAATTGAAGGAAAAACAAACTTTTATGCAAAATGGGGTATATTTTACTTCGGATGCAGAGCACTGAGATGTGATCACATAGTGGTCACTGAGGTGTATAGAAGAGTGTAAAGCAATCTGCAGCTTGTGTTATACAAAGGTCTATGCAGACCGAATCAGGTTGTAGAGTCTGCTGTCAGGTCTTTTCAGGGATCAGTTGGTGAAATGTACAGAGACTTGTACTTGAAAATTTTAATAAAACTGATTAAAGGTGGCTATTTTGTAAATCTATCTGCTTTCTGTGTTTTACAGGTTCAGTGGTCAGAGCCATGGCTGATTGGGCTGCTAGCTTTTCATGCCTTTTGCTTTCTACTTACCTTGATAACAGTTAAATTCTACAAGTTTCAGATTGTCCATTTCCTTTTTATGAGTAAGTCGCTTTTGCATGTTCATTAGTGTGCAGACGCCAATATTGAATACTCAATGCATTTTCGATCAGTCAGGGACCTTTTACAACTTCAACTTATGTTTGTATGTTTATTGTATATGGTGCTGGGTATACTTTTTCAAAGTATTTTTAAAGTGTCCAAAAGCTACTTTGAAGAATTGATTGTTCTCACTTGTTGTAACTGTCTATTATTGGGCAGGGTCTTCTGTTCTCACTGGTAGCAATCACTGAGGCAGCAAGGGCAGTTAATTAGGTGGGATTGTAGCATACCTAAACCCAACCTCCTTCCTTCCTCCATTACAATTTAGTTCTGGATGCAATGGCCCACGTTTAAACTAACTACCCCGCTGCCATTTAAAATTCTAAAGTAAGCAGTTAGGGATCACTGGAATACTTAATCCCTTCACCATTGTCACAATCAAGGGGTATTATGGCACAACAATAGTGTCCTTACCTCTGGGCCAGAAAGATTTTTGTTCCTGCCTAACCTTTTCTGAAGGAATACTACAACCGGTCTAAACAGATTAATTAAAAATATGTTCAAAATAGTTTCAACCCAGCTTCAGGCATGCTTGTCACCATGCAGTGTTCATGCCAGGTGAAGTAGTGAAGGCTGCTTGTTACCTGAGAGAAGTGGCCAGGGCAGGACTTGTCTCTCAATGAGAAATAATCAGTGTGTAATTGAGACACTGAAAAAGGAACCTCACTAACAGCCACACCATATCCCTTTTTTCTCTGCGATCTCCCACCCACAAATAACTCATGACCTTACTTATCTGAGTTAGGTCCATCACAATCTTGGAACTGTGGAGGAGGAGCTGGGTATGTCCTTCCAACAGCAGTAAAGGCCTTTTTGTAGTGCCATGGAATGCAAATATTGACGGTTTCCGATTAACTAGCATACCTTGTTAGGTGAGGCTTCCACCCCTAGCTCTTGACTCCTGAGGAAGGTTCATCGGGGGCCTCATGTCTGCCCGGCTGTTGAGTGATTCAGTGGCTTTCTGAGAAAATCGCCATAGTCTTTCACTGATTCTTTAACAAGCCAGCAAAGCTGTCACGCCACAACAAAATTCTACAGATTAAAATTGCAAGACCTCGGAGACTAGTAGTTTTTTTTCCAAACTGCTGCTGTCAATATATGTTGAAATATTTAGTCTATTTTTAAATTACCTGGCTGAAAAGCAAATCACTTTCATACTGTATGGGAGGGGTGCCTAATTTGAGAATCTTTCTTAATGACTGGAGTCTATAGTTGTGCTATTTTATGTCAAATATTCTGTCCCACTGTTGCTTTTTCTAAATTGTTTCATGGTTTACTGACCATTCCATCTGTCAGAGGGTTTCTGAACAGCCCTAATGCTTCTAATTTTTTTTTTGTTGTAAATACATTGAAGAGCACCTGGCATCATATTGCTCCGTGCCTTGCTGACCATCACTGGAAAAGTGTGACCATAGATTTTGTTAAAGTGATGCTTGTTTAATCTGCATTAAAATTCTTAAAAGACATTTTATTCATTGGAAGCATTAGGCCACCAAAATATTGCAAAAAATCGCTGATTTTATTCAAGTATTGCATGTATGTTGTATGGCAGTGTAAATATTAACAGCCAGAGAAGGCTTAATTATAGGGAATGTTGCTCCATTTTCAATAACATAAATTCTGTTACTTTTTGAGCTTGTGGTACACAGAGTTGTAGAATCATACAGCATGGAAACAGACCCTTCAGTCCAATTGGTCCAAACCGGCCACGTTCCCAAACTAAACTAGTCCCATTTGCCTGCGTTTGGCCCATAACCCTCCAAATCTTTCCTGTTCGTGCACCTGTCCAAATATCTTTTAAGTGTTGTAACTGTACCTGCATTCACTACTTTCTCTGGCAGTTCATTCCGGACACAAACCTCCATAATAAAAAGTTTCCCCTAAAGTCCTCTTTTTAAAACTTTCTCTTCTAACCTTAACTATGCCCCCTAGTTTTGAACTCCCCTGCCCCAGGAAACAGACCGTTGCTATTCATCTTATCTATGCTCCTCATGTTTTTATAAATCTCCATAAGGGCACTCCTCAACCTCCTATGCGTCAGAGGAAAAAAAAATCCCAGCATATCCACAGTTAGTTGGAGCTGCAGATGCTGGAGAATCTGAGATAACAAGGTGTAGAACTGGATGAACACTGCAGGCCAAGCAGCATCAGGGGAGTAGGAAGGCTGATGTTTCGGGTCTAGATCCTTCAGTAGGAATTTCAGATGACCTGAAACGTCAGCTTTCCCTTATCCCAGCATATCCAGCCTATTTTTATACCTCAAACCCTCCATTTCCAGCAAATGTTTCTATATTACAGTGCCTTTGGAAGTATATAAGATTGTTTTCACAAATAGGAAGTAAATAAGCCTGCACTGACAAAACTGAAAATTATGCTGCAGGCCAAACCAGTCAACACCATTTGAAACTCTTATTTTACTGGTGCAAAATGTGCATGAAACTTGGCATTGTTGTGTATGATTAATACCACTAGAGGTCAGTGTGATGCTTTGTAAATGTTCTGAAAATCTATTCCACTATATGTGGAAGCACTTCTTAGGTTCAAGTAACCAGTTAAATTACGGAACAATGATACAGTACAGTAAATTAATTTAAAAAGAGTAATTTATTGAGCTGAATCTAAATTTCCTACCTTTTAATGCATACCTTCAATTTAATATCTGGTATTCTAGTGAGTTCTATGCAGAAATAGAAGCACTGTCATTAGGAGTTAATTGAAGAGAATCTCAGTCATTGCGGTGCTAGTCACCAGCTGTCTACATAATATATTGGCGTAGTTATAGACAAGCTTTTAATAAAGCTAAGTGAAGTTTCTAACTCTGTAATCTTTAATGGTTCATTATGAAATTGTATGTGTGCACAAGGCTGAAAGATACTGAGACTGTTAGAATCTGAATCTTCCCACTGGCTTCCATTTCTTCTGCTGTCCCATGACACATTTATTATGCTGACTCACTTTTCATTTACTTTTAAAACCCTTATTGAATAGCCAGTAACCGTATTCCTTGGAATCGTCAAGGATTCCCAAGTTTAATTGTGTTTTTTTTTTGTTTTTTAATCTGCAAATTGTTGATTATGGACTTCCTTCAGTTGTGCTTTTTTACCAGTCTTTTGACTCGGAAAATCTGAGAGTAATCTAATTATAACAATTATATTTTACTGCATATAAGATTTCAATTCAAGTAGAAACTAGAAGTGGTTCATGCAACATGAGATAATGAATCAAACTTTGAATACCATTGAGGTATTTATTATTTCCTTTGGTTAAATTTCTTTTACATCCAACATGTTGACATTGTAAGTCTGAATCATTAGTTTACAAGTCATGAACAATATATTATATTATAAACATTCTTAGGAGTTGTTTTGCAGTGAAATTTATTGATCATAACAGTGGCTTAATGGATTTACATTCAAGTTTTGATCCAGCGTAGAACCTGCTATCTTAAAAGTGTCACTGTAAGAGGTCTGCACCAATTATAACCAAAATGTTGGACTACTTAGTTATTTGTCATTGAGCATATAAGTATTTTTTTTTAATTACAAAATGAAGCACCTTAAATTGGAAGTAGCACTGTGTTTTCTGCTGTCCTTCATAGTCAGTTTAAAGGAGCACCAAATCAGAATAGAATAATGGAACCTTTATCAAGCTTGTCTGTACTGGGTGCTGTGTTGCAGCTAATCACCGCTGAGACATATGCAGATAAATTCCTGGGGTACTGTCAGGTTAAATAAATGCCTCAGAAGTAAAAGACACAGGAAATTTGCAAATATTTGAATACCCATATTTTGAAAGAAATAGAAACTTATAGATCATGGTGGGGTGCAGTCTACTGTTTGAGAAGTTTTATTTTAAATTAAACTTAACATATTTAATATTGATAGGGAGATATGAATCCATTCGGACTGAAAATCAGGTTTGGTTAAGTGTGTTACAATGACAATAGGTTTTGGTAAACAGTAACGGTACAGAGATGTCTGCAAAAATAGTTAACATGAGAGATGCTGCAGCAGTATGAAATTTGAACATTGGTGGCCAGTAGTAGTCTGTATAGTTATGGCTTGAGATTCCAAAGTGTCAAAGGTTTCGCACTTTGCCAGGGCATCTTAGCGTTCTTGCATTCCACCAAGTGGAAGCAGATATTTTCAGCAGGTAAATGGCATGATATCTCTGATTCAGCATTTAGTTTCCTTTTGTAGTCAATTGAGGAAAAGAATTTTTTTTAATGTTTGGATTCATCAGGTGGCACCAGTATGTTATTGGAGTTTTGTGTGTTTATCTTTGCACTAATTCAGTGAAAATATGAAGTATTATTAAATATTATATATAAAATTTAATTTTCCAGTCGAATTTTGGATCTCACCCCGATTGAGCTTTATTGTTAGCAGCTATACCTCAAACCTAAGTTGTGCTCGGCTGTTGATTTCATTCTTCCAAAGTAAACAGTTAGATTGATTACAAATCCTGATACCATTGCATGCAAATGCATTTTACTTAAAGATGAACTTGAGGTCACATTACAGGGATTAAGAAAACGGTCTCGGTACAATACCAAGGCTTAAAATTGGGACATGTTGAAAACTTTTACTTCACAGCTGCAGATGTTCTATTTCAGTGTCCAAAAAAAAGCATTCTTTTCCTCTGGAAGCCTGATAGGCAAAATCCCCATCTAGACATAATGTCTCTGTCAAGATCAGGGCCAATGTACCTAACATCATCCTGCTTCTGATTTATTAATTGCCTTTCCTGACCCAACATTTTTTTACTATCCAGCGCTCTCAGGGCCTCATTCACCTTGACCACACACAAATTGTGTACATTAGCATGGTACTGTTACTGCAAATCAGAATAACTTTGCATTTGCGCCAAGGCACAGTCTTGGTCAGTGAAAGAAAACTGTATGGCAAAATAATTCTGGTGTGTGCCCAGTTTGAAGAATAAATAGAAGTATATTAACAGACATTGAATTACATAATTATTCCCATTCCCAATCACTTCCATGATTTCTGTTTCTTCCATTCTCCTCCTCCCAACAAAAATGAATACTAGGAATATGATGAAAATTTTCTTGAACCTACCTTATTTGCCTTTAAAAGTTGTATCTGAACTCAAAGACCAAACTAAGAACTTTGGTTCTCGATTGATTCAGTCCACACAAGCAGTATGAAGCTGCTGTGCTTTCCCTGTTAACTTCAGACCATTATAATGAACAGAATACTTTTTTAGCATTTGCTGATTTTAAAAATTCTGTATTCAATTTTAAATCAATTGAATTTTTGAAATCAATTTAAATATTAAAATGTCACAGCTGATATAACCAAGTTCATAAGTGGAATACAAGTTAAGCATACTTAATTTAACAATTAAATGTCCATCCTTTGTTATGATTATATTCTTTTCTCTTCATTACAGTTGTGTTGGTGTACTGTGCAGAATATATTAATGAAATGGCAGCAATGAACTGGAGGTAAAGGCAATAGAAACCCCCGTGGCATTAAAACAGTTATGTACACAACACTGGCAGCTTTGTTTTGTTTGTTTCTTAGACTTGAGCATGTTATATGTACCTTTCAAAAAGTCACTGATAGCTTGCCATGAATAAATCAAATTTTGTGTGCTAGCCAAGTAATTTATTAAACTGCTCTTGTGCTCATGTTGAATGTAATCCTTCCATTGTTGTGAAAGCTGTGAATTAATGTGAAATGTAGTAAATTTTCTGTATTGTTTCAACAAATGTTGAGACACGATAAGCGTATGATTTTCAAAACTAAATCTGACTCAGTTTTCATCATAGCTACTTTTTAAAATTGCTGTTATTGCCATGAGTCCCTGGTTATTTCAACTTAACCCAACTACCTGCTCTTCACTGTATCCATGAATAGTTTAGACAGGGAGCAGAGACCAGCAATGTCCAGTTTTTTTCAGATGGTACAGTATCAGAGGAATAATAAATTACTATAAGAACCAAAGAAAGTTACAAGGGTATATGGGGGAGGGAGCTAACAGAATGAATAAGAAAGTGGCAGATAAAATTCATTGTTATCAAATCTGAGGTAGCACATCTTGTGGTTTAACATTGCTCTTATAGCTATACTTTGGGAAGGAGTTGAATAAATAGTAGATGAATTTGGTGGTTCAGATTTTAAAAAAAGACATTACCAGTTAAATGAATGAGACCTTAAAAATTATATTGGAAAATTAAGTTTCATAGTGAGGGTTGTAGAACATATAAATTGAGATGCTATAATGAATCTATACGTAACCTTGAGCTCAAAGCTAGAGTACTTTTGCGTTCCAAGCTATATTAGAAACATTGAGATAATATTGAGAATGCAGTGTAGATTTAGTGGGATGCTGCCTGGTGTGAAAAAATCCAAATGATAGGCAGTCATAAAATTTGAGCTGCTCATTAGAAGAGAAGTGAGTCACTAGAGCAGTTTAAAATTGTGAAGGTGAGAGACAGGGTAAATAGAATCAAACGATTTCTAACAATTGGTAAATCTAGAATAGTGACAAGACTATAAAGTCAAATGCTGTTATTTATCATGGAGAGCAAGAAAAACATGTTTGCACGGAGGACTGAGACAGTGGAATGTGCTAGCAAAGTTAGAGATTGAAGCAGAGGTAATTTCAACTGTGGTAATATTTATAAGTCACATAGGTGATTGAATGAAAGGGAATAAAGAAGTGAAGAACGAGAGTGTGTACATGGCTAAAGGACTACTGCTTGGGTGGAGGATAAACACCAGCATTTAAAATAAAAGCAAAGTACTAGTGATGCTGGAAATATGAAGCAAAAATAGAAAATGCTGAAGAAACTTAGCAAGTCTGGCAGCATCCAGACAAGGAAAGACAAACAGTTAACATTTTGAGTCTGAAATGACTTCTTCAGAATTGAAAGGGGTTGGATAATGGTTTTTACGCTGTTGGTAGGAGAAAGGACGAGTAAATTGACCCAAGGGTGAAGGTTCCTTAAGCAAAAGACAAAAGGAGTGCAAAGTTACTCAAGGAGAGATAGACTTTACATTTCTATGTAAATATCAGGTGTGACAGGGAGAAATATCCACTCTGCTGAAAGCAAAGCCAACAAGACATGCACAAGATGGGTATATTGTAATAGAAATGGAGGACACAGATCATGCTGTGAAGTTATTGAAGGCTGTAAAGTGCCTAAGTGAAAAGTAAGGTGCTTTCCTCCAGCTGTGTTCAACTCACTGAATTAAACCCAGGGTAGAAATATCAGGATGAGAGCAAAATGGTTTATTGAAATGGCAAGCAGCTGGAAGATCAGGGTCATTCCAGAGGAGGCAGCAAACAGGTTCTCCAAAGCACGCACTCAGTCTACGTTTGGTGTTGCCAATGTGCAGGAGATCACATTGTGACAAGTGAACACAGAAGATTAGATTGAACAAAGTAAGCCACTGCTTCATCTGGAAGGCATGTTTGAGGCCTTGAACAGTGAGGGGCGAGGAAGAGAGACGTTTCATGGAGAAAACAGTCCCAATGGAAATCTAGTAATAAGGGAAGGAGAAGTAGTATTTGGTTGTGATATCCTGCTGGGTCTGACAGAAATGGCAGTGATTTATCCTATATGTGCAGAGATTGACGGGAGTGTAAGTGGGAACAAGGGGGAGCCAGTTGTTTCAGTAGAGAGGGTACAGAGTAAAGGGAGAAGAACAGGAAGTGGATCAGATATGGCTGAGGGCACGATTCACTACAGTAGGAGTTGTTGCTCTCAATTTTTTTAAAAATGACTTAATAGCATCTATTAACCGAAGACATTGAACTAACCTTGTAACGTTACTTTTTTTTTGTGAAAGATATAACAGTTGCACGAAATAATACTTGTAACTGGTTAAATGGTTACTTTCTTCTTTGGTCTTCATTTGTAGTTCTTGCTCATTTTGTTAAAATTGGTAATACAATATAGTACATATTCTTATAAACAATTGCTCAGGTTGTCAAAATTATTTTTTCCCAGGTTATTTTCCTTGTACCAGTACTTTGATTCCAATGGGATGTTCATTTCACTTGTCTTTTCAACACCACTTTTATTGAATACAATGATCATCGTGGTATGAGTACATTTCCAATTTATTTATTTTCAATTCTTCAGACTTGAGATTCCTTTTTCCCACAACTTAACCATTTTTTGTTGTTTCCTTAGATTGTGTGGGTGTACAGAACTCTGGCAACAATGACAGAACTAAAGTCACTGAAGCAGAAAAGAAGTGCAATCAAGGAAAAGGGAAAGAAAGCCAAATAAGATTTTTTTTTTAAATTTCTAAGTTATTCTGAAATCCTGCATATGGTTGCCAAATCATCTGGAATTATCTTGCCTTCCACTCCTTAGATAAGGTGCAATACAGTGTGGAGCTGGAGGACAGCAGGCCAGGCAGCATCAGAGGAGCAGGAAAGTTGACGTTTCAAGTCAGGACCCTACTTCAGAACACAGTGATCATAGTGGTATGAGTTTCTCCCCTTCTGAAGAAGAGTCCCCTGATGCTACCAGGCCTTCTGTGCTCCTCCAGCTCCACACTGTATTGTCTCTGACTGCAGCATCTGCAGTTCTTGCTATCTTCCATTCCATACAGTTGGACAAAGAATAACTTGAATGTAAACCAGGAAGATTGTAAAGATTTTTATATGGCAAAGAATTGTTGTTTACACCTATGCTAACTTTGTCATTCATATCAATGAATTGAGGAAATACAGCCTTTGTTGCTATAAAGCTGATGGTCCTGTGGTATCTTAGCACAGCATGTGCTTCTTTGTTAAATAATGAGTGACATGATTAGATATCTAACGGGATCAGTCATATGACAAAGGTGACCATGATTACTCAGCATAGAGTACAGTTTTTGTTTTTAGTACCACCAGTGCTAAAACTAAAACTAAAACTGATGGCTGGAAAATGGCAAGTGACACTTGGTATGTATGAATTCGATGTTTTGAACATGTCGTTGAGTTGGTGCACTGTGAATATTAGACTGTGTTATTTTACATCCACTTTATTCATCGGTATCTTTATCAATGATGCCTTTATCTGCAACACAAGGTTTTATAATACATTTCCAGGATCAGTTATCTTTGTAAGTCTAGCACTTGGTTTGAGCGTGTGGGTGTATGTGAAGAGATATGCATTACAATGGTTAATTTAGCCCTCACGATATGGGATATAGAGTAGATATGAGAAAAAAATTTCTGAAAAGTTTGGCTGTTTGTCGAAATTCTTGCTTTAGGTGAATAGCCAAAAAAAAGCAGTTCTATCAACCAATTGAGAAGAAAAATAACCTTTGCTGTCAACATGGGATACACCTGTACAGTTGGATGTTGTAACTAAAACTACCTGTGTACAGTCCAGTGAAGGTTTATATCAATAAAATTTCAATTGTGGAATATTTCTGAATCTTTGGAGAATCTAGGCTGGAATCCTCCGATGGATTGCACAGAGCAATAATTTAACATCTATATATAACCATTCACAGAAATTCATGTCCTCAAGTGATTTATGCAACTAGTATAGACAACTTTTATTAGGAAGGAAACTCTCTCCACATCAGTTAAATCTTCAAGGCTGGAGTCAGCCAAGAATTTCCTGATTGCCATATGTTTTCTGGTCCTTATTGCTAAGTATATTGGATAGTGGAAAGATCACATTTTTTTGCTCTGTACAACTTGTGTAAACACATGTATAAATATATATCAGAAATGGATACGTGAGTATTTTTATATATCTGTTGAAGATAATTCATCAAAGTTCTACTGCCTGCATGTTTTCTGCTTATACTTATAAGGGCACTTTTAAAAGAAGGAGCGGACCAAATTATTTATTTTTGAAGTGAAGATTAGCAAATTTATTACAGTTACTTTGACATTATGAAGCAGTTATCATGCTATTTTGGCTGAGCTCAAGTGGCCATTACATTTCCTCCTTGAAGAAACAACTCCTCATTCATAAATCAGCTATTTAACACACATACTTTATGTAAAGTTATATTGTCTGAAATTCTTTTAACAGCAGAATCAATGCATTTACAATTACACATCATGTTTCTTTAAAAATAATTTATTGTTAAAAGTTTCTTTTTTCAAGACACTCCATTTTCTGAGGCTTGGGTCTCTGACAGTGAAAAATAGCAAGGAACTTGACCATGCTAGGCACATGTCATTTTTACATCACTGTATAATTACCCTCCGAGGTGGCAGCCTGAACAAAGCTTTGTGCCTCAACGGCTGGAAGTATGACAACCACTGCAGCAATTAATAGTGGAATGTTCGAGCAAACACAACTATATAAGAACAGATATTTCAGAGATTTGTGGCTAGAGGTTATCTCAGAGATTGGGGCAAGTGAGGCCAGTAGACAAATCTGAAAAGGAGAGTTTGTTTTTTCTTTGAAAAATAAGCACCAGAAGATGTCAGCTAACTGTACAGTGATTGATGAAAAAGATTTGGTGTAAGTAAAGACAGTGTTTTGGATGATCTCAGATTTGAGGAGGATTGAATTATGGAATGCATTGGCATCAGTGCTCAGAATTCAGCTGTTCACAGTGTACGACCAAATGTAATAAAATTTCCTACTGATACGAAACTGGGTATGTGAATAGTGAAGGAGAGAAATGAAAGCTCACAAGGACTTGAACTGGCTGAATGGATAGACAAGAACATTGAAGATAGAGTATATGTGAGTAAGTATGAAGTTAACCACTTCAGTAGAGAAAGCAGAAAGGGATAGAAAGTGTTCATGATCAAATTGTTGCCCTTCAGATTTCATCAAATGGCAGAAATTGGAGGATAGATTGTTAAAAGAATACCAGAGACATTGCTGCAGGAGCAGAGAAGGAAGCATCAAAATTAGACCACAATTAGAGATAAGAATGGAACCAGGCAATTGCATCATCTTCCAACTGGACAGTGAAGAGGTGTTGAAGGAAGATGATATGGTCAACAATGTTAAAAACTGCAGTCAGATTCGGAGGATTAAGAGAAAGAGTCTACCTTGACTCAAAGCATATCATATTGCTATGGGTGGTTTTGTATTATATGCATTTTAATTCCTTTTGCAAATATCTTGTAAATCAGTCCAAAAAAATCCCCAGTTCCAAGTAATGCCTGAAGTTTCACATGATTATTGAATGCATCCAGTGAAAGAAAAAATAGCTCTCTCTTCCCTAACTTTAGCAAGATGATTCTAAATCTTCTCCTCAACTGATCACAGATTCATTACTCTCTCATCACTCCATTGCTCACGTGGTTTGGTCATCAAGTTCAAATGTTCAGATAATGGATTTCTGATTTAGGCAATGAATGCATACTTCACATTGAATTTCTCCAATCTTTAATTGATTAATCCTCAATGGGGGCTGATACCTTTTAAAAGCAAAATGCTTCTTGCAATGTGTATCGTAGAAGATGGTGTTCATTATAGTGAAGTGGTACTAAAATGTTATCAGGAATATGTTGAAAAAAGCATATCTGAATAATTAAATAATTATTTCTTTAAAGTGATAAAATTTTGCAAATTACTTGCACGTGTCTGTTACATGAACAATACAAAGCATTTAAAACTGCACTGATTTTTAAAATTTGGAACAAAGTCTTACATGAGATGTAAAATGCAGTGTGTGCAAAAATATCAGTTGTTTCAACATGTTCATGGCAGATATATTTAGAAATTGGCCGTGTGTGGTTTACCAGCGAAGTTCTGCTTTGATCAGCCTCTTAATTGTTTTTCAGGGATACAATTAAAACTAAAATTAAGGGATTTAGAATCAGTCACAGATATCAAAGAGAGAAAGTACTCCGTTCCTTTCAGGATTTAGGACATCCCACAACACTTCACAATCGGGTACTTTTGAATTAGAGTCACTTAAATCCAGAAAATGTAGCAGCCAAATTATGCACTATTAACAAATGTCAACTGGAATTATGTGCTTAAGTTAGTAGTGTAATGCAGAAATGATCATGTTTAGCTCATAGTGAGAAGACTGTCATTTACCTTTCAAAACTCATGTTCAATGAAATTGCCATTTACTAAATTATGACATTGTTATAATCACTAAAATATACAGCTTACAAATTTGCTTAATAGTAAGGAATAACATGGAAATTTAATAAAATACATTAGCTTATAAGAAAGAGCAATAGTGTCTATTTTTTGGATTCAAGTCCGTAATCTGATGACAATCTTAAGCACAGTTTGACAATAATTCTTATTGAATGACTACTGTAATTAATAGAGGTGTCTGGACCTGAAATATTAACTCTGCTTTCTCTCCATAGGTACTGCCAGACCTGCTGAGTTTCTCCAGCAATTTCTGTTTTTGTCTTTCTTAAAAGACTTGACTTGCACTCATTATCAGCTCAATGATGGTTTATGCTTAATGCTTAAATAAGCACAAGTAAAGAATTTATGGAAAAGTGAAAATCCGAATATTATCTTCTGCCATCGCAATCAAAGGCAAGAATGTCATCTCCAAAATCCTATTGATAAATCCTGGGTCAGGCTTTATCTTTGATATCAAATTTACATTTGCCAAACCAATAATTCTATGTGCTGTTTTGGGGATGCTGTCAGATTGGCATCAATTAGTATCAAATTCTTCATGAATGTATGCCTTGGAATCTTTATGAGGAGTTGAATTGAAACTACTAAAGTTTTATAAAATGTGAAGTGAAATGAGCCATAGCTGTCATTTACATGTACAGGTTTAAGGAAAATAATGAGGTCCTTAAATCTGAGTGATAATATAGAGAAGTAGAAGCACAGTTTGTTTATCAGGCCGTTGCCAGCTAGTGAAATGACTTGTGTTTATTTTCTATTCCATCTTAATAGTGTCTTAAAACATTTTGGGAGTTTTAAAAACGTGTTATCAGCTGCTTTTCAGGCTGCCTACCTACTACTAGCCAACCTCTTGAATTTCTAACTTGGGGACAATCGGGTTCTCTAATTTCTTGACCCAGAAAAAAATACTTTGTTCTTATTTATAAGTATCTCCATACCAAAAGAAGTTATACATTTCACTAGTTAACACTTCGAAAGCAAACTGCTATAATACTTAAAAGAGGACCATTAGTTTAATTCAATTACAATAAAATTTTCTGGACATGAAGCTTAATGGAATAACTGGAAAGAAAATATCACATGCAGCATTTTCACAAAATAACATAATTATAGGAGGGCTGAATCTTTTCATATTTGAACTATATCATTGTCAAGAAGTTTGCAGAAGGATTTTCCTCTATGCGCCATGGCAACATTTACAGTTTACTGCTGTTCACCTTATTAATTATGCATTGGATTCCAAAGATCCCTTCACATTCAATCAAGCGGTTATAGTGTTGGAAGTGCTCACCACTGGAACTATATGAGGTTATACATTTTGACAGGAAGAATATTGGAGCTGTGAATTATTTAAATGGAAAATTATTTAAATGCAAAAAACTATGGTAGAGAGGGATTTGGGATTCCATATCCATGAATCACAAGTAGCTAGCATACAAATTCAATGGGCAATAGGGAAGGGACAAAAAGAAAGTTGCTGGAAAAGCTCAGCAGGTCAGGTAGCATCTGTAAGGGAAAACAAACAGTTAATGTTTCAGTTCCGGTGACCCTCAGAATAGGGAAGGGAAATCGGATGTTAGTGTTTATTTCAAAGGGAATGGAGCCTTATCTAAGGATACCGTGATGTGAAAGTGCCAGTATTGGACTAGGGTGGACAAAGTCAGAAGTCATATGACACCAGCTTATTGTCCAAAAGATTTATTTGATATCACAAGCTTCCAGAGCATGGTTCCTTAATGAGGACGATTCACTCGTTAAAGGAACAGCACTATAACTTCTGACATTATCTAAGGAAAGATATACTAGCATTAGAAACCGTCCAGAAAAGGTTTGCTAGGCTGATCCTGGGCATAGAAGGACTGTCTTTTGAGGAGAGTTTGAGTGGGTTGTGATTGTACTGATTAGAGTTTAGAACTTGGGAGGTGACCTTATTGAAAAATGCAAGATTCATAGGGGACTTGACAGAGTAGATGAAGATGAACACCCTGTGTAGGAGATGCTGAGATCAGAGGGTATAACCTCAGAATAAGGGACCAAACATTTAAGAAGCTGATGAGAAGAAACTTCATCTTTGAGGCTAATGAATCTGTGAGAATTCCTTGCTGCAGAGGTTGCTGAGATAGGCAGATTTTTAATCAATAGGGGAATCAAGGATTATGGGGAGAAAGAAAGAAACAAGGATAATCAGTCATGCATGATTTCATTGAATTAAACAGTAGATTTGTTGCGCTGAATGGCCCACTCCTAATTTGTGTTGTGTCACCATCTTCCGCCCAATGCTTCAGAATTACTCTAACGCTGCCATTGCAAACAACTCCCACAGAGGTGAAAGGTCTACTGTTGTCATTGCTTGCATCATCTTCCCTTAATGTTCTCATTTGCCAGATCCCTGTACACTACTAAACCCTCCTCCTCTCTGCACTTTCTAGTCACTCACTGGGGTCACTCCACAACCTTTACTGCTCCTCTGCTTCCACTAACAAACTTTTCCAGCTACTTTCACTCAGTTCCTCTTCTAGCCAGGATGGTGGTGACTGGTAAAAACCCTTTACCTGTAGTACTCTATCACCATGCTGTGCCAGATCAGATGCTTACACCCCTGACCCCTTCATAGTTATCTCTTCCGTGTCCCAGTGTAAAGTATCCAGTCCCTCCGTAGAATTTCTCACTTTCCTCAAGACAGTATAGACCCGTCCCCCATCCTGTGGACTTTATTACCCAAATTTCTATGAATGATCATAGTCCCCCTTCATTGACAGAAAGATTACTTCCCATTGGACATTGAGGCATGGCCCCTTTAGTTGTAGCAGATGCAGTGTATTTGCCATGTGCTGACACATGTAGATGCAACACAGATACAACACATCGGAAGCAGAGGAATTAGGAATAGGGTATCACATTTTTACAGGAAGGTGGGTGGGAGGTGGTGTAGTCTAGGTAACTGCGGGAGTTGGTGGGCTTGAAATAAATGTTGGTTTTGAGGCAGTCACCAGAGTTGAAGACAAAAAGGTTCAGGGAGGAGAGGGAGGTATCAGACATGGCTCAGATACATTTGAGGTTGGGGTGAAAGGTGTTAGTAAAGTTAATGAACTGTTTGAGCTCCTCATGGGAGCACGAGGTAGTCAAGACGGTCATCAATATAGTTGAGGAAGACGTGGGGATTAGTGCCAGTAGCAGCAGAAGATGGAGTGTCCCATGCATCCTACAAAGATGCAGGCATAGCTTGGGCCCTTGCAGGTGCCATGGCCATCATCTTAGTCTGTGGGAGGAGTTGAAGGAGAAGTTGTTAAGGGTAAGGATGAGTTTGGTTAAGCGGATGAAGGTGTCAGCGGAGAAGGACTGGTCGGGCCTGCAGGAGAGGAAGAGGGGGAGGGCTTTTAGGCCTTCTGCGTGAGGAATACAGGTGTACAGGGACTGGATGACCGTAGTGAAGGTTAGGTGTTGGGGGCCAGGCAATTGGAAGTCTTGGAGGAGGTAGACAGCATGGGTGGTGTCCACACTGTGTTATCTCTGACTCCAGCACTGGCAGTTCTTACTATCTCTGACAACATTATTCAAGCCCTGTGTTTGTGCATTGACAGATGTGGTAAGAGGCTGGTTCCACTCCCCACCCCCTCTCTGGCAAACCATCCTTAAAAACAGATAAGTTTCAAAGTGCAACAGTGAACATGTTCTAAAGGAGCAAATACTGAGTGCAAATCCCATAAGAAGCACTAAGATAGTTACTGGTGTGTGTTGCCATTGTTCTATTCTGCACTTTGGAGAGATCCTTGTCTCTTCGTAATGGTTTGTAGCCTAAAATGGCTTTGTCTGGTAAGTTTGTGCAAACTCTTATTCACACTGTTGTTCTCGAGAAGTACATTTCAGTATCAGTGCAGACTATTTCATCCTTTCTTCATAGTGTCTAACTCATTACTGCTGACATCATTGTTATCCCATTCTTTATATCCCTCTCGCATTATATTCATTCTTATTATGCTACATTTGACGTGCTTTTGCATAACTTCAAATAATTTAAAAAATCATTTTCTACTTTGGAAACAGTTGCTGCAAAATAACTTCAAACAGTTAAATGTGACAGGTAAAACAGCAACAAGAACTGCAACGTTTATAGTCAAACCAGGTATATTTAAAATCCAGCACCTAGGATTAACGATTGTGTCAGGATCGGTAAGGATATAAATACATGTCTTAATATTAAACTTTATCAAACTAAGATCTTTATAAACCCTAGTGAATCACATCAAATTTTTTTTTGCAGCACTGTTCCATTGTTTGTGGCACAGAGCATTTAGTGCTATGAACCTGTGCCTCTTCATTCGATTGCCAAAATGCTTGTTTGCTATGGCTCCCTATGTTTCTTGTATCCCAAACATCTCATTGTTCATTGTTGTACATGATCAGAGTTTATTATACAGAATTCCAAATGCCACTTGATGTACAGTAGAGGGGACCACAATGTATCAGACTCCCAATAAGCATAGTACGCTGAGCACAAGTCGAGAAAAATATTTTTGGACAGTCACCATTGTGACAAACAGTATTCACCACCGATGACAATACGAGGCTTTCATCTTTCTTCAGTAAAACAAAGAACTTCATGCTGGAGATGTGAAACAAAAACAGAAATTGCTGGAGGAACTCAGCAGGTCTGCCAACATCTGTGAGAAGAAAGCAGGATTAATGTTTCAAGTGTGGTGACCCTTCATCATTACTGTTTGTATAATGGAAACAGTGGCATTCACGCTGAAGCTGATGTTGGGGGTGTGGGGAATGGATACCTGGAGACAGAGCCCAGAGAGAGGGAGATAGTAAAGGGGTAGATAAACAAGGAGATAATGGATAGCAGGCCAGTACAGAAGAAAAGCTGAAAAGAGCTAAGAGTCAGAAAATGGGGGAGTTGTGCTGAATGCAACCTATGTATGATAATGGGCCAAGCAATACATGGGAATAAGTGACTATGCTAAAAGCAATTCATGTCATGACAGGACCGGGTGTGGGGATGGATAAATAACATGAAAGAATGGAATCAGGCTCTAAATGTTGAATCCTAGAGGATTCAGGGTCACCATAAGGAAAATGAAATGTTGTTCTTTGAACTTGTACTGAGGCTTGATGGAGCACTGCAACAGGCCTGTCGCAGAAATGTTGACGTGAGAACATGGTGGTGTGTTGATGTGGTAGGGCCTTTATCTGTCCTATCTTTTCTTCAATAGTGGAGTGATATTGAAAAAGGAGTGTGTATTTGAAGATCATAATTTGGACATGTATGATTTAAAAACCTGCTTCTTTTAATATTCTACAGTAGGTATTATAAAGTTCTAGAGTTTTGTCTGCAGTCTTACTTTTTGCTGATACTTTCCTTTTGCAAATATTAAAGTAAGTTCCTCCTTTGAAATTTTATTCAAATCTTCCACATTTATCTGGCCTTTATCCTTGTCCTTTGCTGTGAAGATCATTACAAGGCAAATAATTAGCAAGTCTGCCATTTCCTGACATTCAACTTCCACCATATCATGAACACCACCAGCTCCTCAATTCACACACCCTTCTATTCTCTCAGGTGTCACCATCTCCTCCAATCTCAGTTTACACCCTCATTTGCTCATCCCTGGTTTCCCAAATTCAACCCACGGCTTCTGCACTTCCCTTGTCCTTTACTCATGGCATAACCCCATTCAATCCTTGTCTTCCTCCCTGTCTCCCTTTACCATCCATCTCCTTCTCTCATGACCTTATATTCCCCTCTTTCCTCCACCTTTGAAATCCCCTTATCACTGCAGCCAGACTCCAGCGTCCTACTCCCAGGTTTCCTCATCTGTCTCACCCACAATTCTCCTCACTCCACTACCCTCACCACTCCCTACTTCTTTCACCTTCTACCCTTCCCCACTTACACTCATCCCCCTTTTCCCTCAGGGCCCTGTCACCTTGTCTTAGTTCAAACACCAAAAGGCAACATTACTTAACTGCAACAAACTCAAAGTGAACAAAGTATGCTGGAAAAGAATACTCAGCATCTATGGAGAGAAACTAAGTCACTGTTTCAGGTCAATGACCCTTCATTAGATCTTCCATTTCAGTTTCAGAAACCAATTGCCAAACCTGTTGAATTGTTCCAGAGTTTTGCACTTGCAGATTTTCAGAATCTGTGGTGTTGTTTTTTTTACCAATCACCCAATATTTTAAGTTAAATTGCAGTAACATTTGCACAAGTCACATGTTCAGATGTCCAGGAATACCTCCAACAGATTGGTAATTTGGACAGTTTTCTAATTAGCGCACTAGCTTTCCTTCCCAATTCCTTTTCTATGAAGAGTGTCCAGGGAATCAAATATGCCCTGTTGTAAGAAAAGAAAATTGTACCACATAACGGCTTTGGATCTTCCAACTTGGACCAACAATCAAACAGATTACAGCAACTAATCAAAAGATCAATAATCTGCTCACTTTTCTGTCCTAATTAAATTTCAATGTAATGAAGATAATTCACAGCTTGATCAGGACAAACCTTTTCACTGTTGCACAGAGTTCAAATACCAGGGAATACGAGATTTAAAAAATGGAAGCATCTAGTATTTAAAGTTCAAAGGATAGCGAGGCAGAGCTCACATCGAAAAAGCAGTAGACTTGTTGAATTAATTAGCAGGGAATATCATTGAAGACCACAGCATAAATATTTCAGGAGACAATTAGATGTCTTTCTGGAAAAATATAGGTTGGAGGGATGTGGTGAGAAGATAGAAAGATGGACATGATCTTTCACAGTAATAGGCATGCAGAATTGAATGGATTTTTCTGATTGTAAAATACTTAATGTTGTTCATTTCTTTTCCAGGTAAAGCATAATGGGGCTGGCATCTTATGTCAGTGCTCATACAACTTTAGACCATATCACTGCATTCCAGTGTCTAAGCACTTCCTTAATGCTCTTGAGATATATAGCAGTGGTCCAAGAATCTTCCTCCAAAATGTTGGAACTGCACTTGTATCCACTGTTCCATCTCACAAGCTTTCAAAATATGAAACACATACGTATTAGCACTACAACTCTTAAATTCAAAATGTTTTAATTTTAAAAATATCACGTCTATATGTGGTTACAACAGTACATCGAGGTGATGTGACCATAAATTATTTGCCTACTATCACTCAATTATCTACCTTTCTACAGCTAAAAATTCGTGTCCACATAATATTATCACTTATTGCAATTAAACCATACCCCAGTGCCAGCTCCCAGAACTGAATAGCTCTCAATACTCTTCCAGGACCTCTGATCAACGTTCAAAAAACCTTAAACCACATCCTTAGTTCTCCACAATCCCAGCAATATTCTCCATGCTTAAGAATCCTGAGTCATTCCCAGTGGCCCAAGAATATGAAGGTAAAAACCATCTCAAAACCCAGTTCAGTTAACATAGAATGTAAGTCATGTAATCAGTTACAATATTATGACTTTGTTGTGGCTAATTATTCCCACTTCCACTGACAATCTTGTATGCCAGGTAAAGAAAACATTGCTTTTAAAGTAGAAGTGGATGTAATTATAAAATTTAAAAGACTTTTAGGCAGGAACAGGGATAGGAAAGGTTTAGAGGGATATGGGTCAAATGCAGGCAAATGGGTTCAGGTTATTTTGGGAAACTTGGTCAGCATAGATGATTGGACTGAAGGGTCTGTTTCCGTACTGTTCCTTGACTGCATTACACTGGTCTTAACTGCCTACTTCATTTTCAGTGCGAGAGGAGAAACCAAAATGAGTCTGAGAAGAGGCTTCTGTCTTAAGCAAGATACTATTTCTTGTATGATATCAATCAGGTACAAGGTATATTAGTAAATTAAGCTTGTTACCAAGACCATGCAAGAAATTTCAATTTGATTTATTTCCCTCACTGCTTTCCTCCCTTTCCTTTCTGTTAATGTATCATAGTCCATGGTGGGCAGGATTTGTAATTTGTTGTTAGCTTAATTAGTCAAACAGGTAATCTGGTGGTGAATTTTCAAAACAAAAATCATAGAAAACCTGTGGATACAGGCCTTCACCTGACAAAGATGTTGTGCTGCCACGCTGCCCAAGTTGTTACGACAACACCAGATTGGATGGAGCTCAATGTCGTCTCCAATATTAAACTTTCCATAGAACAGCTCTCCACTTCCCACACCCAACCTTTCCCTTTTGCATCAAAACTTCAGGCATTCCAAGATTGTCCACCTGTTGAGCCAGTACACCCTTGTTTTCGAGGTGTGAGGTTTAACTTCTATGAAGTTACTGAATCTGCCACTGACAGCCACCAGCTCAGATACAGACACTATGCATATGTTTGAGAGCAGTGAGGAGGCAGGATTAGCACTTGGTGAGTCATTCAACACAGCGGGATTCTGCCAGACAGGAGAAAAGCATACCATGTGTCTCAGCCCATCAGAAAATGAAGTTGCAGAGCCGTTATGCCACAGAGGACTTAGCTAAGAACTTCGATAGTTAATGGCAAAGTCATCATTGTATCAAAGAGAGCACTGTCATTATGCCAGTTCAGAAATGAAAGTACTAAAATGATTATTTCCGTGTGCTTGTAATTAATAGCATTTTGTTTTAAATATTGAATACTGCTCTTCTCCTTGTTGACCGACAGACAGTGAAAGATCAGGGAAGAGCTTCTTGACAGTTTGGCTGGAGAGCAGAAAGGTGCAACCATAAGTAAGAGATCAACATTGACTCTGTGCCCTCTCTCTGTCATCCTCAGGGATCAGTAAACTGATCTATTCTGCCACAAGCTGCATGCATTTTCTAATTAACTCACGCATCCTATCTAAATTGTTGATTCCTTTTTAGTGACTGAAAAAAATTATCTCTTGTTGGGTTAGCTGGGACTCCCAGACCTGAATCTTACACTACTCCTCACTGAATCCAAAATATTTGCAAACAGGTCCTTTGGCTTATTCTGTAGCAACAAAATAAAATTTCAAGTACTTTGTGTGGAAGCCGACTGCTTTGGAATAGTCGATTTTGAAGGTAACACAGGTACCGATGAGAGTTTTACAGACAAGAAATCGAGGCAGGAGGAGCATTCAACAATGTCATGGAAGTGGAAATAAATGGCCTTAGATATGTTGCCAATGTGTGGCCCAAGGGTTCACTGCTGATGTCAAAACATTTAAAGGAACGCATGAGTGTCAAAAATGTCTAACTGCATTTTCAACAAAATTCGATCCTCTCTAAATATATTCTGGTTTTTAATCATCACTAAGAAACTACATTATAAGATGATTAATTCCATTTGTTTGTGAAGTACATAAATGATAGCCTTGTCAAAAATAAAACTGACAGTTCAAAGGCTTGAGAGCTAAATTTGCAGATGATACAAAGATAGAACTTGTGGTATGTTGCAAAAATGATGAATGCATATTACAGAAAGGCCTGCGTGCTGAATAAACTGCACAGAGGCCGCTATCCCATCACCAAGCCACCCTTTATTTATATGTGTACACTACACTAACTGTGGCCAATAAGCTCAAAGTCAACCCCTGAACCGTGAGGAGATTCTGAGTCACCTGATTATATCTGTTACCCAAGGCTGTCTGATTGGCCCAGGTTAACAGCCCCATTCAAGGACTTCAAAGTCAATGGGGTCCACTGGTCCAATCACCACAGATACACAATAACATATTTCTCAAGTTAAGAACACAAGTAGGCCATTTGGTAGGCCTTTAAGTAGGCCTTCTAGTTTATTCTGCCATTCAATAAGATTGTGACTGATCTGTTGGTTCTCTGAACTCTATATTTCCTATACTCCAATAACCTTTGATTTCCCCTGCCTAAAAACAATTGATTTTCCTCCACATTAGAAATGTTCAATTACTGCATTGCCACCATCTTCTGAGGGAGACACTTCCATAATTACATAAGGCTCTGAGAGAAAGAAAAAACCTCCCCTCATCTCTGTTTTAAAGTTTAACAAAACATTACCTCCTATATCTGGACTTAATATAAGAAGCAACATCCCTTCTATGTTCATCTTGTCAAGACCATTCAAGAATTTAAAAACACTTCAATCATATCACACCCTTCATTCTTCTAAGGTCTAGCCCTACCAATCCAATGATTTCTCATTAGACAACCACCTTACCCAGGTGAGAGCCAATCTGAGCCAAACTGAATCAATAGCTTCAAAACATGCCCAATGCATTTATGTCCTTTCTTTAATAAGGAGACTAAAACTGTGGAAGTTATTCAACATCATCTCACTGATACGCTATATAATTGATGCACAACATCTCTACTTTTATATTAAATTTCCCTAGTAACAAAGGATAGCATTCAATCAGACTTTTAATCACTTGCTATATCTCCATATTAAGTTCTTGTGACTCATGTATTTTGATACAAAAATCAGCCTGAACCTCAGCATTCAGCAGTCATTCTCCAGTCAAGTTATGTTTGCTTATTTTTATTCTTCCTGCCATGGGAACAGCCTCACATTTTCCCATATTGTTCTCCAATTTATAGAATTTTGCCCACTCACCTAACCTATCTATGTCAGTCTGCATTCTTGTTATGTTATCTTCACTACTTACTTACCAAACATCTGTGTGTCACCTGAAAAATTATACACCATGCCTTCAGTACCATTAATCTAACTTGTAAAATGTTGAGACTCAGCACACACCCCTTCAGGACTCCATGTCATATCCTAGCAATATGAAAAGACGCATTGATGAATACTCTATTTTCCACCAGCCAACCAATCAATCAATGTTCTAATCATGTTAATATGTTATTGTCTACACTGTGAGATTCCACTTTTCACAATAAAAACACATGTGGCACCTTATCAAATCCCTTCCAGAAATCAAAGCACAGTACATTAATGGGCTCTGCTTTATCCACCATACATGTTACTCCCCTTTACAGGACTCGAATAAATTGTTTAAACGTGACTTCCCTATCACAAAACCATACTGACTGCTTCCATTTACCTTGAGCTTTTTTCCAAGTGCCCAACGGTAACTTCTTTAATATTGATTCTGACATTTTCCTCTTGAAAAACATCAAGATATAACTGTTTAGTTTAGTTGAATAGAGAGATATCAATAGATATTTTCTACACCCAGTCTGATACGATGTTTTCAGAATCTAATGAACGTTGGGAAATTAACACCAACACATCAAATCTTGCATTAGCCTCCTCTTTAACAACCTTGGAAAGAAGACAATCAGGACTTGCAGATATTTCAACAGACAGCTCCATCAGTTTGCTCATACCACTCCCCCAGTGATTATAATTTCACCATGTCCCTCTCTTCCTTAAACCTGCTGATTTACAGATACACTGGTATGTTAGCGAGTTTTGAGAAGATTTGTAGCTCAGGTTGAGGTTCTGGATGTGAGTTTGCTCGCTGAGCTGGAAGGTTAGTTTTCAGATGTTTCGTCACTTTTTTTTATCATCACCTCTTATTTAATTTGAAAAAATATACTTTATTCATAAGATGTACAAAAAATACACTTACACATCTACCCAGTCATGCAAGCCGCTCCGGGTTACCCAGGGGGTATGTACACCAACTAAAGGCAAAAAAAAAACAAACAAAGAAGAAAAAAAAAGCAAAGAAAATGCCCTGGCAGTCGTCACCTCGCACAGTCCAAGTTGGCCCCCTGACCAGTTGGGGAAGGCGCCAGCTGGGCCCAGTTACCAGATAGGGCCCTTTTTTCTATTCTGGACGAGGGGTTTCATACCGTGGTCTTTCCCCACAGCACCGTGGCGACGGCTGTCCCGAGCTTTAGCGCGTCCCTCAGCACATAGTCCTGGACCTTGGAGTGCTCCAGTCTGGAACACTCAGTCGCTGTCAGTTCTTTCAGCTGGCAGACCAGCAAGTTGCGGGCAGACCAAAGAGCGTCTTTCACCACATTCATGGTCCTCCAGGCGCAGTTGATGTTGGTCTCGGTGTGCGTCCCGGGAAACAGCCCGTAGAGCACGGAGACCCGCGTCATGGAGCTGCTCGGGACGAACCTCGACAAATACCACTGCATCCCCCTCCAGACCTCCTGCGCATAGGCACACTCCAGAAGGAGGTGATCGACAGTCTCTTACCTCCCCCCCCCCACCCGCCGCAGCCACCTCGAGGGCAGCACGCGGTGGCGCAGAGATTCTGGGCATGCATAAAGGATCTCACTGGCAGAGCCCCTCTCACCGCCAGCCAAGCAATGTCCTTGTGCTTGTTTGAAAGTTCTGGCGATGAGGTATTCTGCCAAACAACTTTGGCAGTCTGCGTGGGGAACCACACGACGGGATCCACCCTCTCCTTTTCCCGAAGGGTCTCGAGGATACTACGTGCTGACCACTGCCTGACGGCCTTGTGGTCAAAGGTGTTTCCTTTCAAAAATTTCTCCACGAAGGACAGGTGGTACGGGACAGTCCAACTACTCGGAGCGTTCCACGGCAACGAGGCCAGGCCCATCTTTCGCAACACCGGGGTCAGGTAGAACCTCAGTAAGTAGTGACATTTGGTGTTTGCGGACTGAGGATCTACGCACAGCTTGATGCAGCCGCACACAAAGGTAGCCGTCAGGGCGAGGGTGGCGTTCGGTACGCCCTTTCCCCCATTTCCCAGGTCTTTGTACATGGTGTCCCTGGGGAGCCGGTCCATCCTCGATCCCCAGATGAAGTGGAAGATGGCCCGGGTGACTGCAGCGGCGCAGGTCCAGGGAATAGGCCAGGCCTGCGCCACATACAACAGTACCGAAAGCCCCTCGCACCTGACAACCAGGTTCTTACCCGCAATGGAGAGGGACCAGAGAGTCCACCTGCCCAGCTTCTACTTCAATTTGGTGATACTCTCCTCCCAAGTCTTAGTGCACGTCCCAGCTCCACTGAACCAAACACGCAGCACCTTCAGGTAGTCTGTCCTGACGGTGAAGGGGATGAAGGAGCACTCATCCCAGTTCCCGAAGAACATGACCTCACTCTTACCCCTATTGACTTTGGCACCCGAGACCATTAATGCTCCAACTCGTACCCCCATTTTGGGCAGAGACTGCAGTACCCTCCCCAAGTCCAAGGTCTAGCCTCTCTATCAGTCCCTTCATGGCCATAGCCCGGGCTAACTGCTGGACGCTCTCCGGGCTCAAGAAACCATCCATGCTGCCTTCCAGGTGGCATCCTCCCGTCGGGGGTACGGAGGCAGGAGAGTTTGGCTCTGGGTCAGGCTGGGGACGCGCTGTTTCCTCCTTCCCGCCTGGAATTTCCGGGGAGCCCTCCAGTGCCCCAGTGGCACGTGACTGGGTGTCAGAGGGAGCCTCAGGATGCCCCCCATCACCTGGAAGCGTGCTGCTTTCCTTCTCCCTTGAGATCTTTAACTTCTGCTTCGGGTGGGCCCTCTCTGAATCCCCCTCGTCAGAGGACATCTTATAGCCCCCCTGTAGCTGCCTCTTCCCGCCTGATGGTTGCGGTTCCTGGGCCCGCCGACGCACCTTCCTCCTCGCTTTCTGGACCGTTGTCCACTCCCCTGGGTCGCCTGTCGCCGTCTCCATCGACTCCGGGTTGTCGGGGGGGAGCGGAGCCTGCAGGGGTGCTTTGCTGGCCTCGGGCCCATCATGCGGGGCAGGGCTCTCCTGCACGACCTGGCCCTCCTGCACATTAGTGGGGTCCTTGCAGGGCCCTGGTGCCTTCCTCTCCTCCGGTGGGGCTGGCCCCACATTGCCCCTGCCAGTGACCTCGGCGTAGGTGGTCCCCCGCCGCGGGCATGCCCTATAGAGGTGGCCCGCTTCCCCTCAAAGGTTGCAGCTTTTCTCTTGTGGGCAATCCTTTGCAAGGTGTCCCTCCTCCCTGCAGTTCCTGCAGATGGTGGCTTTGCAGTCGGCCGCCTCATGACCTGACCTACCACAGGCATGGCAGACTTTAGGTTGCCCTGCATAGGTCAGGTAGCCCCTGCTCCCGCCGATCGCGAAGTTGGACGGTGGGTGTGCGACATTCCCGTCTGCGCCCATCCTCAGCGTCACCTTGACTTGCCTCTTACTGGTCCAGATGCCAAAGGGGGCCATGATGTCAGTTAGGTCCCCTTCCACCTTCACATACCTTTCGAGGAAGGTCAGGACATCAACTGCTGGCACATGCCGGTTGTACATGTGTACAGTCACCATACGGCTCCTCTGCGCTGGCATCACAAACAGTGGGACAGCGGTCAATACAGAGAGGGGGCCCTCACCTCCTTTCCCCTGGAAAACCTCCAGGAAGCGCTGGCAAACCTTGGCACTCCTGAAGGTCACATTGCAAAGACCTCCTCCAGGGAAATCCTGCAGGCAGTAAATGTCCGCAGCAGCGAACCCACAACAGTCGAACAGGACCCTCTTCATGAAGAAGGTGCGGTCCACAGGTGCACCTTCATCCACCTTCTTCACAGAAACACGGATGGTGTTCCGGACCCCCTGACCTGGGGCACGAGCACTTGCCGCAGCCATCGTTGCAGGTTGGCTGCTCCCCTGAACCAGCGTTGGGCCGAAGCCAGCATTAAGATCCACTGGTCGCAAGGGTGCACAGCCAACCCGACATCCTCCTTTCACCTCCAACACAGCGCTCTCCTCCTCTCGGTCCACAAGAGAGTGGGTCTTTATTTTGTTCCAGATGTAAGCTGGTTCACTGAGCTTGAAGGGGTGTTCCCAGATGTTTTGTCACCTTTTTTTTTATTTGAAAAAATATACTTTATTCATAAGATGTACAAAAAATAAAACATATTTATACACCTACCCAGTCATGCAAGCTGCTCCGGGTTACCCGGGGGTACGTACACCAACTAAAAGAAGAAAAAAAAACAAAGCAAAGAAAATACCCCGGCAGTCGTCACCCCACACACTCCCAGTTGGCCCCCTGACCAGTTGGGGAAGGCGCCAGCTGGGCCCAGTTACCAGATAGGGCCCTTTTTTCTATTCTGGATGAGGGGTTTCATACCGTGGTCTTTCCCCACCGCGCCTTGGCAGCGGCTGCCCCAAGCTTTAGCGCGTCCCTCAGCATGTAGTCCTGGACCTTGGAGTGCACCAGTCTGCAACATTCGGTCGCGGTCAGTTCTTTCAGCTGGCAGGCCAGCAAGTTGCGGGTAGACCAAAGAGCGTCTTTCACCGCATTGATGGTTCTCCAGGCGCAGTTGATGTTGGTCTCGGTGTGCGTCCCGGGAAACAGCCCGTAAAGCACGGAGTCACGTGTCACGGAGCTGCTCGGGAATAACCTCGACAAATACCACTGCATCCCCCTCCAGATCTCCTGCGCATAGGCACACTCCAGAAGGAGGTGATCGGCAGCCTCTTCCCCACTGCAGCCACCTCGAGGGCAGCGTGCGGTGGTGCAGAGATTCTGGGCATGCATAAAGGATCTCACTGGCAGAGCCCCTCTCACCGTGAGCCAAGCAATGTCCTTGCGCTTGTTTGAAAGTTCTGGCGATGAGGCATTCTGCCAAACAACTTTGGCAGTCTGCGTGGGGAACCACACGACGGGATCCACCCTCTCCTTTTCCCGAAGGGTCCCGAGGATACTATGTGCTGACCACTGCCTGACGGCCTTGTGGTCAAAGGTGTTTCCTTTCAAAAATTTCTCCACGAAGGACAGGTGGTACGGAACGGTCCAACTACTCGGAGCATTCCGTGCCAACGAGGCCAGCCCCATCCTTCGCAACACCGGGGACAGGTAGAACCTCAGTAAGTAGTGACACTTGGTGTTTGCGTACTGATGATCTACGCACAGCTTGATGCAGCCGCACACTAAGGTAGCTGTCAGGGCGAGGGTGGTGTTCGGTACACCCTTTCCCCCATTTTCCAGCTCTTTGTACAAGGTGTCCCTGCGGACCCGGTCCATCCTTGATCCCCAAATGAAGTGGAAGATGGCCTGGGTGACTGCAGCGGCGCAGGTCCAGGGAATAGGCCAGGCCTGCGCCACATACAACAGTACCGAAAGCCCCTCGCACCTGACAACCAGGTTCTTACCCGCAACGGAGAGGGACCGGAGCGTCCACCTGCCCAGCTTCTACTTCAATTTGGTGATACGCTCCTCCCAAGTCTTAGTGCACGCCCAGCTCCACCAAACCAAACACCCAGCACCTTCGGGTAGTCTGTCCTGACGGTGAAGGGGATGAAGGAGCGGTCGTCCCAGTTCCCGAAGAACATGACCTCGCTCTTACTCCTATTGACTTTGGCACCCGAGGCCAGTTCAAACTGGCTGCAGATGTCCAATAGTCTACTCACCGACCGACGATCGGTGCAGAAGACGGCGACATCGTCCATGTACAGGGAGGTCTTGACCTGAAGGCCTCTGCTGCCTGGGATAGTCACGCCCTTCATGATCACATTCTTCCTGATGGATGCGGCAAAGGCCTCAACACAGCACACGAACAAGGCAGGAGAGAGCGGGCAGCCCTGCCTGACTCCAGATCTAACATTTAAACTGTCTGATTCCCACCCGTTGATCGAGACTGTGCTAATGATGTTGGCAGAGCAGCCGGATCCAATTGCGGATGCCCTCCCCGAACCCCAATTTGCAGAGGACGTCCCTCATGTAAGCATGAGAGACCCTGTCGAAGGCCTTCTCCTGGTCCAGGCTGACGAGGCAGGTGTCCACCCGCCTGTCCTGTACTTAGGCGATCGTATCCCTGATGGGCGCGAGGCTGTCAGCGATCTTCCTGCCCGGCACAGCACAGGTTTGGTCAGGGTGAATCACTGACTCCAGGACAGACCTGACCCAGTTGGCTCTGGCCTTGGCCAGGATTTTGTAGTCCACGTTCAATAGTGAAATGGGACGCAAATTCTTAATTTCTTCCCTCTCCCCGTTGCTCTTGTAAATGAGGGTGATGATGCCCTTCCTCATGGACTTGCACATTTCCCCTGCCCAAAGCGCACTATCGTACACCTCCAGCAGGTCCTGGCCGACCAGGCCCCACAGAGCGGAATACAGCTCGACCAGTAAGCCGTCACTTCCGGGAGTCCTATTCCTCTCCAAGGACTTGCGGGCTCTGGTCAGCTCGTCCAGGGATATCGGCCGGTCAAGCCACTCCCTTGTGCCGTTGTCTACGACCTCCGTGATAGACGACAGGAACGACTCGGAGGCCATGCTGTCCGTGGGCTTCATGTCGTACAGTCCGGCATAGAAGGATCTGCTGATCCTCAAAATGTTGGGCCGAGACGACATCACCGAGCCGTCGTCCTCCTTAGGCCGGCTAAGCACAGAGCTCTCTTTGTGCACGTTCTGAAAGAAGAAACGCGAGCACGTCTCATCCTGCTCCACGGAGCGGACCCTGGACCGGAAGATTATCCTGGAGGCCTCCATGGCGAAGAGCGAGGCTTGCTGGCCCCTCACTTCGCGGAGGTCCTCCGTGACATCGACCCCAATCAACTACAGAAGGAGCAGGTTCTGCACCCTTTTCTGGAGTCACGATAGCTTTCCCCGCCTCTCTCTCGCCTTCCGAACGCCCTTGAGGACAAAGAACCTCTTGATGTTCTACTTCACCGTCTCCCACCAGTCGCCCGGAGACTCAAAGAGGGGCTTCACGGTCCTCCAACCGGTGTACTCCCTCTTAAGCTCCTCAACGTTCTCTGGGATCAACAGAGTCGTGTTGAGCTTCCACGTCCCCTCGCCGGCCGGCTGGTCGTCCTGTAAGTGACAGTCGGCCTACAGGAGGCAGTGGTCAGAGAAGAACACAAACAGGAAGTCTATCCTTGAGTGGATAGACCCGTCTGGCCGCTACCAGGTGTACCTCCGCTGCGCTCCGTCTGCAGGGGTGCTGAAGACGTCGAGCAGCTTGGCGTCCTTCACCGTGCCCATCAGGAATCTGGACGTGACGTCCAGTTGACTCCCCCGACCCGCTGTCCCCACGCCGGATCTTCCATCTGCATCGATGATGCAGTTGAAGTCTCCGCCTAGGATGACCGGCCTGGATGTAGCCAGCAGGGGTGGAAGCCGCTGCAGGCCGGCCAACCGCTCACTCCGTACCGCTGGGGCGTACACGTTGATCAGCCTCAGGGGAGCGTTCCTGAATGTGACGTCAGCCACTAGGAGGCGCCCCCCCCCACCACCTCCTGATCCTGCGAGATGGTGAAGTTGCGCCCCCGCAGCAGAATAGCCAGGCCCGAGGAGCGACAGTCGTTACCCCCCCGACCAGATCGAAGGCTCACAGGTCCAGGCGCCGGACCGTTTCCCGTACCTGCTGAGGTGCGGTATCCCGCACTCCTGCAGAAACAGGAGGTCCGCCTTGATGGTGGTCAGGTAGGCCAACGTGGATACACATCTTGCGGTGGACCTGACACTGCGCACATTAAAGCTCGCAACTCGTACCCCCATTGTGGACAGTGACCGCAGTACCCTCCCCAAGTCCAAGGTCCAGCCCCTCCATCTGTCCCTTCATGCCCATTGCCCGGGCTAACTGAGGACGCTCTCCGAGCTCAGGAAACCATCCGTGCTGCCTTCCGGGTGGCATCCCCCCGTCAGGGCTGCGGAGGCAGGAGGGTCCTGCTCCAGGTCAGGCTGGGGACGCGCTGTTTCCTCCTTCCCACCTGGAAGTTCCGGGGAGCCCTTCAGTGCCCCAGCAGCACTTGACTGGGTGTCGGAGGGAGCCTCAGGACGCCTCCCGTCACCTGGAAGTGTGGTGCTGCTTTCCTTCTCCCTTGAGATCTTTAACTTCTGCTTTGGGCGGGCCCTTTCCGAATCCCCCTCGTCAGAGGAGCTCTTATAGCCCCCTGTAGCTGCCTCTTCCCGCCTGATGGTTGCGGTTCCTGGGCCCGCCGATGCCCCTTCCTCCTCGCTTTCCGGACCGTCATCCACTCCCCTGGGTCACCTGTCGCCGCCTCCATCGACTCCGGGTTGTCGGGGGGGAGCGGAGCCTGCAGGGGCGCTATGCTGGCCTCGGGCCCATCCTACGGGGCTGGGCCCTCCTGCACGACCTGGCCCTCCTGCACATTAGTGGGGTCCTTGCTGGGCCCTGGTGCCTTCCTCTCCTCCGGCGGGGCTGGCCCCGCATTGCCCCTGCCGGCGACCTGGGCGTAGGTGGTCCCCTGCTGCGGGCATGCCCTATAGAGGTGGCCCGCTTCCCCTCAAAGGTTGCAGCTTTTCTCTCGTGGGCAATCCTTTGCAAGGTGTCCCTCCTCCCTGCAGTTCCTGCAGATGGTGGCTTTGCAGTCGGCCGCCACATGACCTGACCTACAACAGGCATGGCAGACTTTAGGTTGCCCTGCATAAGTCAGGTAGCCCCTGCTCCCGCCGATCGCGAAGCTGGACGGTGGGTATACGATGTTCCCGTCTGCGCCCATCCTCAGCGTCACCTTGACCTGCCTCTTACTTGTCCAGATGCCAAAGGGGTCCATGATGTCAGTTAGGCCCCCTTCCACCTTCACGTACCTTCCAAGGAAAGTCAGGGCATCAACTGCTGGCACATGCGGGTTGTACATGTGTACAGTCACCATACGGCTCCTCTGTGCTGGCATCACAAACAGCGGGACAGAGGTCAATACAGAGAGGGGGCCCTCACCTCCTTTCTCCTTGAAAACCTCCAGGAAGCGCTCACAAAGCTTGGCACTCCTGAAGGTCACGTCGTAAAAACCTCCTCCAGGGAAATCCTGCAGGCAGTAAATGTCCGCAGCAGCAAACACACAACAGTCCAACAGGACCCTCTTCACGAAGAAGGTGCGGTCCACAGGTGCACCTTCATCCACCTTCTTTACAGAAACACGGATGGTGTTCCAGACCCCCTGACCTGGGGCACGAGCACTTGCCGCAGCCATCGTTGCAGGTTGGCTGCTCCCCTGAACCAGTGTTAGGCCGAAGCCAGCATTAAGATCCACTGGTCGCAAGGGTGCACAGCCAACCCGACGTCCTCCTTTCACCTCCAAGACAGCGCTCTCCTCCTCTCGGTCCACAAGAGAGTGGGTCTTTATTTTTTTGCAGATGTAAGCTGGTTCACTGAGCTTGAAGGTTTGTTCCCAGACGTTTCGTCACCATTCTAGGTAACATCAACAGCGAGCCTCCGACGAAGCACTGGTGTTATGTCCCACTTTCTATTTATCTGGTTAGGTTTCCTTGGGTTGGTGATGTCATTTCCTGTTCTTTTTCTCAGGGGATGGTAGATTGGCTCCAAATCAATGTGTTTGTTGATGGAATTCCGGTTGGAATGCCATGTTTCTAGGAATTCTCTTGCATGTCTCTGTTTGGCTTGTCCTAGGATTGATGTGTTGTCCCAATCAAAGTGGTGTCCTTCCACATCTGTATGTAAGGATACGAGTGATAGTGGGTCATGTCGTTTTGTGGCTAGTTGATGTTCATGTATCCTGGTGGCTAGCTTTCTGCCAGTTTGTCCAATGTAGTGTTTGTCATAGTTCTTGCAAGGCATTTTGTAGATGACAAGGCCCGAGGCCAGCAAAGCGCCCCTGCAGACTCCGCTCGCCCCCGACAACCCAGAGTCGATGGAGGCGGCGACAGGCGACCCAGGGGAGTGGACGACGGTCCGGAAAGCGAGGAGGAACGTGCGTTGGTGGGCCCAGGAACCACAAACATCAGGCGGGAAGAGGTAGCTACAGGGGGGCTATTAGAGCTCCTCTGATGAGGGGGATTCGGAGAGGGCCCGCCGGAAGCAGAAGTTAAAGATCTCAAGGGAGAAGGAAAGCAGCATGATTCCAGGTGACGGGAGGCGTCCTGAGGTGCCCTCCGACACCCAGTCACATGCCGCTGGGGCACTGGAGGGCTCCCCGGAACTTCCAGGCGGGAAGGAGGAAACAGCACGTCCCCAGCCTGACCCAGAGCCGGACTCTCCTGCCTCCGTACCCCTGACGGGGGCATGCCACCTGGAAGGCAGCACGGATGGTTTCTTGAGCCCGGAGAGCGCCCAGCTCCCCTGAGGCTGATCAACGTGTACACCCCAGCGGTACGGAGTGAGTGGTTGGCCGGCCTGCAGCGGCTTCCACCCCTGCTGGCTACGTCCAGGCCGGTCATCCTCGGCGGAGACTTCAACTGCATCATCGATGCAGATGGAAGATCCGGCGTGGGGACAGCGGGTGGGGGGAGTCAACTGGACGTCACGTCCAGATTCCTGATAGGCACGGTGAAGGACGCCAAGCTGCTCGACGTCTTCAGCACCCCTGCAGACGGAGCGCAGCGGAGGTACACCTGGTAGCGGCCAGACGGGTCTATTCACTCAAGGATAGACTTCCTGTTTGTGTCACGGGCGTTCTCGGTCAGGTCCACCGGCGTCGAGCCGGTGTTCTTCTCTGACCACTGCCTCCTGCTGGCTGACTGTGGCTTTCAGGACGACCAGCAGGCCGGCGAGGGGACGTAGAAGCTCAACACGACTCTGTTGATCCCAAAGAACGTCGAGGAGCTTAAGACGGCGTATGCTGGCTGGAGAACCGTGTAACCCCTCTTTGAGTCTCCGGGCGACTGGTGGGAGACGGTGAAGGAGAACATCAAGAGTGTCTTTGTCCTCAAGGCTGTTCGGAAGGCGAGAGAGAGGCGGGGAAAGCTATCGTGACTCCAGAAAAGGGTGCAGAGCCTGGTCCTTCTGCTGTTGATGGGGGTCGATGTCACGGAGGATTTCCGTGAGGTGAGGGGCCAGCAAACCTCGCTCTTCGCCATGGAGGCCTCCAGGATAATCTTCCGGTCCAGGGTCCGCTCCGTGGAGCAGGATGAGACGTGCTCGCATTTCTTCTTTCAGAAGGTGCACAAAGAGAGCTCTGTGCTTAGCTGGCTGAAGGAGGATGACGACTCGGTGATGTCGTCTCGGCCCGACATTTTGAGGATCAGCAGATCCTTCTATGCCGGACTGTACGACACGAAGCCCACGGACAGCATGGCCTCCGAGTTGTTCCTGTCATCTATCACAGAGTTCTTAGACAACGGCACGAGGGAGTGGCTGGACCAGCCGATATCCCTGGACGAGCTGACCGGAGTCCTCAAGTCCTTGGAGAGGTATAGGACTCCCGGGAGCGACGGCTTACCGGTCGAGCTGTATTCCGCTCTGTGGGACCTGGTCGGCCAGGACCTGCTGGAGGTGTACGATAGTGCGCTTCGGGCAGGGGAAATGTGCAATTCCATGAGGAAAGGCATCATCACCCTCATTTACAAGAGCAACGGGGAGAGGGAAGAAATTATGAATTGGCATCCCATTTCACTATTGAACGTGGACTACAAAATCCTGGCCAAGGTCAGACCCAACTGGGTCAGGTCTGTTCTGGAGTCGGTGATTCACTCTGACCAAACCGTGCTTGACAGGCAGGAAGATCGCTGTGAGCCTTGCGCTCATCAGGGATACGATCGGCTATGTACTGGACAGGGTTCGGGGAGGGCATCCACAATTCGATCCGGCTGCCCTACACCAATATCGTTAGTGCAGTCTCGATCAACGGGTGGGAATCGGACAGTTTTCCCGTCAGATCTGGAGTAAGGCAGGGCTGCCCGCGCTCTCCTGCCTTGTTCGTGTGCTGTGTGGAGCCCTTCGCCGTATCCATCAGGAAGGACGTGAGCCTGAAGGGCGTGACTATCCCAGGCAGCGGAGGCCTCAGGTCAAGACCTCCCTGTACGTGGACGATGTCGCCGTCTTCTGCACTGATCGTCGGTCGGTGAGTAGACTATTGGACATCTGCGGCCAGTTTGAACTGGTCTCGGGTGCCAAAGTCAATAGGGGTAAGAGTGAAGTCATTTTCTTCGGGAACTGGGATGACTGCTCCTTCATCCCCTTCACCGTCAGGACAGTCTACCTGAAGGTGCTGCGTGTTTGGTTTGGTGGAGCTGGGGCGTGCACTAAGACTTGGGAGGAGCCTACCGCCAAATTGAAGCAGAAGCTGGGCAGGTGGACGCTCCGGTCCCTCTCCATCGCGGGTAAGAACTTGGTTGTCAGGTGCGAGGGGCTTTCGTTACTGTTGTATGTGGCGCAGGCCTGGCCTATTCCCTGGACCTGTGCCGCTGCAGTCACCCGGGCCATCTTCCACTTCATTTGGGGATCAAGGATGGACCGGGCCCGCAGGGACACCATGTACAAAGGCCTGGAAAATGGGGGAAAGGGCGTACCGAACGCCACCCTCGCCCTGACGGCGACCTTTGTGTGCGGCTGCATCAAGCTGTGCGTAGATCCTCAGTACGCAAACACCAAGTGTCACTACTTACTGAGGTTCTACCTGTCCCCGGTGTTGCGAAGGATGGACCTGGCCTCGTTGCCGCGGAACGCTCCAAGTAGTTGGACCGTTCCGTACCACCTGTCCTTCGTGGAGAAATTTTTGAAACGAAACACCTTTGACCACAAGGCCGTCAGGCAGTGGTCAGCACGTAGTATCCTCGGGACCCTTCGGGAAAAGGAGAGGGTGGATCCCGTCGTGTGGTTCCCCACGCAGAGTGCCAAAGTCGTTTGGCAGCATGCCTCATCGCCAGAACTTTCAAACAAGCACAAGGACATTGCTTGGCTGGCGGTGAGAGGGGCTCTGCCAGTGAGATCCTTTATGCATGCCCGGAATCTCTGCGCCACCGCACGCTGTCCTCGAGGTGGCTGCGGCGGGGGACGAGACTGTCTATCACCTCCTTCTGGAGTGTGCCTATGCGCAGGAGGTCTGGTGGGGGATGCAGTGGTATTTGTCGAGGTTCGTCCCGAGCAGCTCCGTGACGCGGGACTCCGTGCTCTATGGGCTGTTTCCCGGGACGCACACCGAGACCAACATTAACTGCGCCTGGAGAACCACCAATGCGGTGAAAGACGCTCTTTGGTCTGCCCGCAATTTGCTAGTCTGCCAGCTGAAAGAACTGACTCCGACCGAATGTTGCAGACTGGCGCACTCCAAGGTCCAGGACTACGTGCTGAGGGACGCGCTAAAGCTTGGGGCAGCTGCTGCCAAGGCGTGGTGGGGAAAGGCCACGGTATGAAACCCCTCGTCCCGAATAGAAAAAAGGGCCCTATCTGGTAACTGGGCCCAGCTGGCGCCTTCCCCAACTGGTCAGGGGGCCAACTTGGACTGTGCGGGGTGACGACTGCCGGGGTATTTTCTTTGCTTTGTTTCTTTTTCTTCTTTGTTTGTTTTTTTCCTTTAGTTGGTGTACGTACCCCCTGGGTAACCCGGAGCAGCTTGCATGACTGGGTAAGTGTATAGATGTTTTACTTTTTGTACATCTTATGAATAAAGTATATTTTTCAAATAAAAAACAGGTGACAAAACGTCTAAAAACTAACCTTCAAGCTCAGCGAGCAAACTCACATCCAGAACACTGGTATGTTCCATATGTGCTGTCTGTCGTGAAGGTAGAAACAAAATATTTTTTCATTGCATACACCATTTTTTTATTATTTACAATCAACTCCCCATCCTCACTCAGTAGAGCACCAACATTCACAAAGATAGGTGGACAGGCAGATAGTACTGAGGAGGTGGGAAAGCGGCAGAAAGATTTCGACAGTTTAGGAGAGTGGTCCAGGAAATGGCTGATGAAATTCAATGTAAGTAAATGTGAGGTTTTGCACTTTGGAAAAAAGAATACAGGCGTGGACTATTTTCTAAATGGTGAGAAAATTCACAAATCAGAAGTGCAAAGGGATCTGGGAGTGTTGGTCCAGGATTCTCTAAAGGTTAACTTGCAGGTAGAGTCAGTAATTAGGAAGGGAATGTAATGTCGTTTATCTCAAGATGGTTGGAATATAAAAGCAGTGATGTGCTTCTGAGGCTTTATAAGGCTCTAGTTAGGCCTCATTTAGAATACTGTGTCCAATTTTTGCCCCACATCTCAGGAAGGACATACTAGCCCTGGAGCGTGTCCAGTGGAGATTCACACGGATGATCCCTGGAATGGTAGGTTTAACGTATGATGAACGGCTAAGGGTCCTGGGATCGTACTCATTAGACTTTAGAAGGTTGAGGGGAGATCTAATAGAAACTTACAAGATAATGTATGGTTTAGAAGGGGTGGATGCTAGGAAGTTGTTTCTGTTAAGCAGGGAGACTAGGACCCATGGGCACAGACTTAAAATTAGAGGGGGTAAATTTAAAACTGAAATGAGATGACATTTCTTCAGCCAGAGAGTGGTGGGCTTGTGGAATTCATTGCCGCAGAGTGCAATGGAGGCCGAGACTTTGGATGCCTCCAAGGCAGAGATCGACAAATTCTTGATCTCAGAAGGAATCAAGGGCTACGGGGAGAGTGCAGGGAAGTGGTGTTGAAATGCCCATCAGCCATGATTTAAATGGTGGAATGGACTTGATAGGCCGAATGGCCTTACTTCCACTCCTATGTTTTGTGGTCTTGTGGTCTTATGCACTTCACTTACTTATATTTCTTTTGCAGAAACCAGTAGAAACTCTTGCTGTCTGCTTTTACATTTCTAGCTACCTTCCTCTCAGTTGAGTCAAGCAGCAACAATCTGGCAGATGGAAAACAAATGAGAAAATATGAAGTTGTTTATAATGGCAGGAAGAATAAAAAGTCAAAACATTGGTTAAATGACAAATGACTTCAGAACTCTAATGTATAGAGGGATTGAGATGTTCTAGTGCATGAGCAATAAGAAGTTCGTATTTATGTACAGGAAGTAATTCAGTAGGCTAATAGAATGCTATTGTTTGGCATGAGAGGAATTGGGCATAAAATAACTAAGGTTCTGCTTCATTTATTAGGACATTGCTGAAATCACATTGCTGAATCTGTGTGCAGTTTTGATCTTGTTATTAAAGGAATGATCTAATTGCATTGGAGACAACTGAGAGGATAATACCTAGAATGAACAGATTACTTTGAGAATGGATCAGTGATAATGGGAACTGCAGATGCTGAAGAACCCAAGATAACAAAGTGTGAGCCTGGATGAACACAGCAGGCCAAGCAGTATCTCAGGAGCACAAAAGCTGACGTTTCGGGCCTAGAATCTGATGAAGGGTCTAGGCCCGAAACGTCAGCTTTTGTGCTCCTGAGATACTGCTTGGTCTGCTGTGTTCATCCAGCTTCACACTTTGTTACCTTGCTTACTTTGAGAATGGGTTGGCCAGCCTGGGTTTATTTCCACTGCATCTTAGAAGAATGAGTGATGACTTGGCTGAAGTAGATCCTGAATTGGTCTTGACAATGCGGATGTGATAAAGAGCGTTTCCTCTTAAGAGTTGTTCAAGAACTAGGTGACTGATTTAAAAATCAGCAGTCACTCTTTTAAGAGAGAACTGAGGAACTTTTATTTTTCTCTTAGTGGATAGTATGGTTTTTGAACTCTCTGCCACAGAAAGTGGTGTAGGCCATAGAATGTATTTTCAGTGCAAGTTGACATATTCCTGTTAGGCCACCAGTTCAAATGGGATAGATAGAAATGTGGAATTCAAAACACAAACAGATCAGAGCAGGATCAAGGCACTGATTGGTCAACTGTGACTCCTATCTTGTATGTCCTTGTGTAATTCAATGTTCAGTTTCCCTTACAATCATTTGTGGAAAAAGGCATCAGAAATTTTCATGAATTCGCCAAGTGAACAGATGACCCATGTAAGCTGAAAGTTTCCATAACATGCTCATGCTCAAATCCTCCAATGTGATGAGAAGATTTGAATTTTCCAAAGGTACAGGAATTCTGATTGAACAGAGACTTTTGAAACTAGAACCTTAAGGAAGGCACCAAATGGCAATTAAAAAGATATACGCAATTATGTTATTGTAAAAAAGGGTTCCTTTTCAAAAAGATGTCTTCCTCAAACTCTTATTTTAGAAATTATACATGCAGGATTCAATATCCTCCCGTCTGGAATTGATGCAAGAAATGATAAGAAGGAGAAATAATGGGGTAACTTGGCACTGGAGAAACAAACTCGCGAGCTGCTCACTACCTCAGCAATTAAGTGTTGGGTAAGAAGGCCTACGGGGACCTTCTCAACAGGCCAGCAAATAAAGCCATTTTGTGATGACTGAATGTCTCATTTCACCAGCTGCCCATTTTCCAGCTGCCACGGTTGGTGTGAAAGATGGCTAGTTCACTAGTCATAGTGATTTTTGAGGGTTAGCCTTCAATTTCCCCAATATGGAAACAATTGATGGCGTGGATGTGGAAAGCCAACCTTTACAATTGCCTCTATCGACTCAACTCCCTTCTCTCTGTGAATCCCATCTGAAACAAGAAAGAAGTTACATACCTTCTTGCTGCTGGATCCCTCGGCTTGAAGTCCCAGAAACTGTTGGTCTCTGATTGGCCTGTAGTTTCTAGTCATCAATGTGAGTCATGCGATAGGGCTAGAAACTCTCCAATTCACTGCCTGTCAGTTCTGAGTGAGCTGATTGATTGCCATAGGTGGAATTATCTTGGTGAGGTTGTAACTTAAACTCTATCCAACGGGCTTGATCCGCACTTCAAAAGAAATGGGCAAATCAGATCCTCAGTTTCTGGGAGTAAAATGGCAGCCTTTGACAAACAAAATCACTTTGATTCAATTAATTCATCAGTAACAATTTAAAGACAACTGGTTATTGTAGGACATTCTAATTACAGCCGTCTACACTGGTCATTTCAACGGTTGGTTCAGATAGTGCCTTTAATGACCTCAGGATGCCTCAAAGCACTTTAGCCAATGAAGATTAATCATTGATATAATGTAGGAGCAGGAAATAAGGTTTCTGGATAGGATATGTATACGTACGGATTTTAACAAGATGTAGACAAGCGTGCCCTGAACACGGGAAATCATTGGCTGTGTAACAGCATTAAACATAGTCTCATTTATCAATTATCATATTGGTGTAAGATGTGCTGTCTTCAAAGCCAGGGAGAATTAATAGAGCTAGATTTCTGGAAAAGAGAAAACTAGTATTACTTCTTTGACGAGCTTGATTGCCGCGAACATTCGAGCCTCATGTCAGGGGGCTAATGGAAAGACAACTCCGATCTCCCTACGGAGCTAATAAGAAAATCTCATTTTTTAAATAAGAAAATCGTACGCTGAATCACCCAGCACAGAAAGAAAATAGCAAATGTAAAAAGTAGCAGAAACCCATTAGGCTGAAAAGGAGCTTATGTTTCATCTCAATATTTCTCTGCCTCCTTTCAATAACCTCCTCTGGTATCTTCCTAATTATTTAAAAATGTTTATTAGCAAAAGTATTTTTCTGCTGATACAGTACAAGGTACTTGAATAAATTTGACTGCAACAACTAACCAATACAACATGATCCAGTGAAAGTCAACCACTACACAGTGCAATGTTCTTCTCCTGTTTTGGATATGCAAAAACAGGCAAAAATGACATTCACTGTGGAAATTTGATGTGTACTGAAAGTTTTCACTTTAATTTTCATTGTGGAACAATTCCCAAATTTTCAGGATAGGATCTTGAGGAATAAATCTTTCTTCAAACCAATTTCCTCAAAACTATTTTTGCGTTAACTTGTTTTAAATAGATTTCAATTTGCATGAAATACAAAGCACATACATATAAATCTTGAATACATTATTTTCTTTCACAAACAAGATACTGATAATTGAAAAAAAATACTCAGTTAATCATACTCTTGATGAATGGTCTGAGCAGAAGTAGGTACTGCAGTCTTACTGCATTCCATTTCATCCCAGAACACCCCAGGCAATACGTCAAAATAATGAAGTCACTTCTTGTGAGATCCATATTTCTTTTGAGTAAATTATATCATTTCATAAATCATTGTGAAAAATTTAGCTCATACTGTAATGACATTCATCTTGTCCAGGCTGATATTGTTCAAGTATAACAATATTTCATACAAATCTCACTTGCGAATGGGAAGTTTGTGAGGTTGAGGCTGATTTTTGATGCCCAGTCCATTCATTCATGCTGACACTTCAGTGCAGTACTTATTGAGGTTCGTATTGTTAGAATATTTACTGCCATTCAACTTGAATGTTTAATTGGGTATAAAACGATAATGGCATAATGAGAATAAATGTAGAGGTGTGGTCCTGGCCAACATTTATCCCTGAACCAACATCACCAATAAGTGAATAAATTATCGGTTATATTAATAAGTGAATTGGGTTTACTGGACTATGGTTCAATTGTGAGCAGGAAAGATCAAAATAATTATTGTAAAGCCATTTCACTCCACAGTTTCATTATGTTGTGCAGAGGAAAGCTCTCATTAGACTTTGAAAATGTACAACTTTGTAATAAATACTGTTCCTTTTATGAAATTCTATTCGAACGTTTTCATGGCTGTTCACAATTTATTTTTCATAAAATAGCACAATAAAAAAACTGGCAAATTTGTTTTCCTCAATATGTTGCTCTGCAGCATCAACTTGCATGCTTTGCCATTGAAGGTCAGAAATCACATGACACCAGGTTATAGTTCAACAGGTTTACTTGAAAACACAAGCATTCAGAGCATCAGCGATAGCAAGAGCTGTGCATGCTAGTGTCAGAGATAATACACTGTGGGGCTGGAGGAACACAGAGGGCCAGACGGCATCAGAGGAGCAGGTAAGTTGATGTAGCAGACAGTTGCAATGGGAGAGAGATCTACTGAGGTCTTTCCAGAGCAGGAAATAAAGTTTCTGGACAGGATATATATACATAAGGATTTTAACAAGATGTAGACAAGGGTCCCCTGAACATAGGAAATCATTGGCTGTGTAACAGCATTAAACATAGTCTCACTTACCATTTATCACATTGGTGTAAGATGTGTTGCCTTTGAAACCAGTTAGAACTAATAGAGATAGATTTCTGGAAAAGAGAAAGCTAATATTACTTCCTTGATTAGCTTAATTGCCATGAACATTTGAGCCACATGATAAATTTTGGACATTCCAGAATTATTTCTCAGGGGGTGTCCTGAGAAAGGTCCCGACCCAAAACATCAACCTTCCTGTTCCACTGATGCTGCCTGGCCTGCTGGGTTCCTCCAGCTCACACTGTGTTATCTTTTGGAGCCTCAGTCCTTGTTCAGGTGTTAGTGGGAGAGTTAGTGTCAGACACAGAATTTATAAGTAAAAAATCAAAGGTTCACACCATTGATGAGAATGCACTAAACAAAGCCTAAGATGTTGTTAAATCTTTAATATGATAGAAGGTTTTAATTAATTAATATGCATATGTAAATACCCAAATTCCTTTCGAATCACGGTCCTGAGAGAGCCAACGGTTTTATCAATGTAAAGAAGAAATGATATTTTAGGTCAGACAATGCATGTTAGGTGTGAGACCTTGTTTAGAATCTGTTTGTGTTTTAGTTTGGGCTCAGACAGGCTTTATTTCTAAAGTAGGAATTTATAGAATGCCATATCGACTGCCCATAAATTGTGTGCTTTTTGGACAAAATAAAAAGCATCTGCAAGTACAAATTTACCCCATAGATTCACGTATGTGTGTGTACGTATATGTGTGAGAGGGTGAGAGGGTTTGTGTATGTGAGGGAAATAAGGAGTGTGTGTGTGTGTGTGTGTGTGTGGTGGGGTCATCTGTAGTGTGACATGCACCGAGATCCTGGTTGAAACCATCCTCATGGGGACTGAACTTGGCTATCAGCCTCTGCTCGGCTACTCCGTGTTGTGTATCCCGACGCATGGTACATTGGCAAAACCGTGCAGACGCTATGACAACGGATGAATGGACACCACACAACAATCACCAGACCAGAATGTCCCCTCCTAACGGGGGAACACTTCAATGGTCAAGGACAATTCAACCTTAGATTTTCGGGTAAACATCCTCCACAGTGGACTTTAAAAGACACGTCAAAGTAGAGTCACCAAGCAGGGACTAAAAGCTAAGTTTGGTACCCATGAGGACGGCTTCGACTGGGATCTTGGGTTCATGTCGCACTACAGGTGACCCCACCACACTATACATTCTCATGCACACACGTGCACACGTGCACACACTCACACACAAACAAACACACATAATCATACGCATACAATTTCTCTCTCTTTCCCGCATGCACATGCACACACACTCTCTCACTCACAGACACACACACACACACACACACACACACACACAGACACACACACACACACACACACACAGACACACACACCTTGTCCACCCCAATCCAACACAGACACCTCCACATCAATGCCATTGAAGAACATGTTTTGCTGAGCCATTAGGACATTAGAAATTAGGTCAAGAGTTACTGTCCGTCTAAATCACTAAATTTGAACCCATGGTGTACAAGTGCTTAGTAATGGTCTGCAGGCCAGGTGCCAGAATCGTTTTAGCAGCACCCATTCATGAAACCTTATTTCACTAAATATAATTTTCCTATATCTTACTTAGATATTCTTTCATCCTCAGTTAAATAAATCAAATGACTGACAAAGATGTGAAAAGGCATTACTTATTACCTGACCGGACAGAAGAATAAATGTGTATGTTTGGTGGTTAAGGAAATCACATCTTAGGTGACTGTTCAGTTGCAGAGCTGACTCCTCAGAGTCTGAAGATTTTGGATTCACTTCAGAGACCTTGGCACAATATATAGGCTGCAAGACAGTACCGAGGGAGATCCAATCTTTTGAGCAACCCCTCCCCCACATAAAGGTGGATGTAAAAGATATCACAACACTATTTGAAGAGGATCAGCAAAGTTTTCCTGTTGTCTTGCCAATATTTACCTTCCAACTAACAGTATAAAAACAGGCTGTCTAATGGGCTTTTTTTTCTCATGGCTGTATTTTTGGGACCTTGCTGTGTATAAGTTGCCTGTCATGTTTCCCTACATTAAGACAGCTACAACATCTCGAAAGTGCCTAATTAACTGTAAAATAATAATGGACATCCCGAGATTGTGGAGGGCACTATATAAGTACAAGTTTATTTTTTAACAAAATGAATTATTAACAATGCTTTCATATGGAAAGTTAATCATATATGAGGTACCAACTGACTCTGCTACTTTACATTTAAGATTACTAGTGAGATGAGTGCTCTTAACACTTTTCCCCTGTTCAATATCTCTGAAAGTTTGCTCCTAGATTGTGAATTCTGGAAATAAAGGGATGGCAATGCTATGTTGAAGTTAGCAATGATTGTCAGCAAACCACTTTTCGGTGCATACTGCTATGTTTATGAAACATAGTTCATAATTTGTTTTCAACTATAAGAAAAGACATGAAAATGTGAGTTGCAAAAGATAGAAAAAACAAAATGCATGAATTGGGGAGACATATTGTAAATGAACCAAAGAGAGAGAACACACTGCAAATGTTCTCTGTCAAAGCATCATAGAAATATACATATTGTATGGCCCAGTGTTCAATTGATAGTTTCTATTTTTCCTTGATCCTGTGTGAAGCCAATTTCTGACTGCCTGTCTAAAACCACAGATGTCCACTTAGGAAACCATTGGTGGGCAGTAGGACTATAAGAAATAGAAACCAGAACAGTCTGTTCAACCCCTAAAGACTGCTTGCCATTCAATAGGTTTGTGGCTGATCCAACATTCCTCAAGACCACTTTCCTGCCCTTTCCCCTAACTACTGATTCCCTGACTGATCAAGAATCTGTCTATCTCAGCCTTCAATATACACAAGGACTCTGACCCCGCAGCCCTCTGTGTCAAAGAGTTCCAAAGACTCTCAACCCTCTGAGACAAGAAATTCCTCTTCATCTTAGTTTTAAATTTGTACCCTGTTATTGTGAGGGGATGCCCACTGGTTCTGGACTCTTCCATGATGGAAAACATCCTCTCAGCATTCACCCTGTCAAGACCCTTACAAATTCTATATATTTCAATGAGATCACTTCTCATTCTTTGAAACTTCGTAATGAGTACAGCCCCAACTTATTTAACCTTTGCTCGTCAGACAATCCCTCCATACCAGGGATTATCCAAGTGACCCTTCTCTGAGTTGCTCCCAATGAAATGAGATATTTCTTTAAATAATGTGACCAAAACTGCTCACCTGGTATGGCAGTGGTAATAACTCCCTATTTTTATATTCTACCTCCCTTGCAATAAGGACCAACAGTCCATTAGCCTTCCAGATTACCTGCTGTAACCGTGTGCTAGCTTCCTGTATTTTGTGCACTAGCATTCCTCCTGCTTTTGTGTTACAGCTTTCTGCAGTTTTCCTCAATTTATATAATGTTCTGTTATTTGGCTCTTCTTTGCAAAATGAACAACTTCACATTTTCACACATTATACTCCATTTTCCAAAATTTTTCTCCATTATTTACCTATCAATATCTCTCCGTAAACTGTTGTGTTCCTCTCATAACCTGCCTTTCCACCTATTTTTACGTTGTCCGTAAACGTGATTACATTACGTCCACGTCGTTTCTCCAAATCACAAGTATACATAGTGTAAACAGTTGCAGTACCAGCACCGATCCCATGGAACCCCAGTTGTCACCAATTGCCATTCCTGAAAAAGAACTCCTTATCTCTCTTTACTGCTCTTAAGCCAATTATCTATTGCTGCCGATATGTCCTACCCACAATAACATGTGCTATTATTATATGACTTAACCTTTTGTGAGGTACCTTATTGAATGACTGCTGGAAATTCAAATTCAACACATCTATTGGTTCTCCTTGAACCACTCTGGTTGAGACGACCTCAAAAAACTCTAGGAAATTAGTTTCACTTTCATTAAAACGAACTCTGTTTGATTGGGTTATAAGCTTCCAAATGTTCTGTTATTATTTTATTAACAGTTGAATCCAATATTTTTCCAACAATAGATGAAAGGCTAATCAGCCGACAGTTATCCAGTTTTTGCCTCCTTCCCTTCCCAGATAAGAGTGTCACACTGGCAGTTTGCAAATCTTCAAGTACTTCTCCAGAATCCAAGGATTTTAGAAAATTACAACCAATGTATCCGCTATCTCTGTAGCTATTTCTTAGGACCCTAGGATGCAATGTATTAGGTCAGGAGACTTATCTGCTTTTAGCGCCAATAGTTTGTTTAATATTACAACTTTAGTGGTGGTGATGGTACTTAATTTCTCCCCGGTATTATTTACTATTAATGGGATGTCTTCTACCATGAAGAATGCTGCAAAATTTCTTAATAACTCCTCTGTCATTGCCTTGTTCTATATATTCACAGTACAGAGGTGTTTTGAACAGTATCCAACTTAGGAATGAGAGACCTGTGGGTAGGTACCAGTTCTGAACTTCGTAACTTAGAATTTGGATTCCACGTATCAATCCCTCCAAGACCAATCTGGTATTCCTAGGGGTGCAATGCCCAGAGCTACTCTCACATTCTCTGTGTGCTTAGACCCAGGTATTATATAACAGTTCAGGTACTTATATAACTGTAATGTAAAGTCACGGTAATGTGACTTCTGCCCATTTTTGTTTTATTTCTCCGGATACAAAGGGCATTACAATAGCATTTTTGAACATTGTCCACATCTTTGACCAACATTTTAATGATCTGTGTATCTGCTATAGGAAAGATATTATTAAATTGCAGAAGGTTCAGAAAAGATATACAAGAATGTTGCTGGGACTAGAGGCTTCGAATGATAAGAAGAGGCTGAAGTGATGGATACAGGTACAGTTACGACATTTAAAAGACATTTGGACAGGTACATGAATAGGAAAGGTTTAGATGGATATCAGGCAAGCACAGACAAGTGGGACTAGTTTAGTTTAGGAAATTTGGTCAGCACAGACAAGTTGGACCAAAGGGTCTGTTTCCATGCTGTATAACTCTATGGCTCTATAAGTATTATTTGACTTTCGCTGTAAAATGTTCTATACATTTTAGGTTTACATTTTGCTACATTAAAATCGATCTGACATAGTTTTCCCATTCTTTTACACTTAAGTTATAAGAAACAAATAAAAAGCAATTCTGTGAATTAGAATTGGAACTAGAATTAGAATTAGAATCCCTACAGTGTGGAAACAGGCCCTTCGGCCCAACAAGTCCACACTGAACCTCAGAACATCCACCTATGCTGCACATTTGCGGACTGTGGGGGGAAACCGGAACGCCCGGAGGAAACCCACACAGATGCGGGGAGGATGTGCAAGCTCCACACAGCAGTCACCCAAGGCTGGAATGGTCATACATAATTTGTTTTAAATTTTCTCATGTTTTTGGTTTGTGTTTGGCTAGCAACACTATGATATGTAGTGATATATTAACATGTTGGTCTGCGACTCATTAGGAAGTTGTAATTAGAAAGCTTCCCTGCTCTATTTTTCTCAAGGCTATAACAACTGTTTACACTTTAAAGCACATGTTGGAAGCAATGCTTGATAGAACTTGTTTTTTTTAGTTGATCCCATTGGCTCATATTCAGTAAAAACATGGCCAGATGTCTGCCAAAGTCTATACCATCATTGCATTAGAAACTTTTTTTCACATCTCCGGTTTGGCACCAAGCCTGTGCGTGTCGGTAAATGCTCAATCCATCTGGAATGAACAACATCAAGAAATTATAGTTGTATTTCTCCAAATCAAATATTGGGAAGACCAAGTTTCATACAAAACTTTCTGACCCTGTTTTGAAGTAGGAGCCACGCTGTGGCACAATGGTTAGCGCTGCTGCCTCACAGCACCAGGGACCCAGATTTGATTCCACCCTCAGGCGACTTTCTGTGTGGAGTTTACAAGTTCTCCCTGTGTCTGCTCTGGTTTCCTCCCACAGTCCACACTAAATTGTCCTGTTGCGTTCAGGGATGTGTAGATTAGGTGGGTTACAGGGGGATGAGTCTGGGTGGGATGCTCTGAGGGGCAGTGTGTACTTGTTGGGCTGAAGGGCCTGTTTCCACACTGTAGGGATTCTATGGAAAATGGCATCTACTTCATTTTTAGTAACTTTCTCCATTATGTGACATCTTGTGAGGGCCTATGTTTGGCTAAGAATTCAGAATCAGCAGATCCTGTTCTTGTAAAGCCAACTTGATGCACAATCCCATTTTCAACATTGTTGCAGGTAACATTCACATGACTATGACTGAAAAAAAAAGTTGTCAAAGCTTTTCACCTTGCACACTCATCAGGACAATTTGCATGGATACCAAACCTGAGGGGAAAACTAATACATTGCACGAAAGGAGAGCACAAATTGATTGGTAAGTGGACACTGATCGGTAGGTGCTTTACCATAGGGAATTCGCCAATTAATGATGATTGAAAGTTAATTGCCAACATTTATTCAAATTTTAAATCAGACAAATTGATGCAGATTGATCAGAGATTTGGCCTGGGAAATGGACCAGCGTATAGCTGTCACTTACTTTTGTGAGGTGAAACAGGCACACTGTGTGCATATGATCTCTTGGTTGGAAAGAACAGGGTCCTGTACAGTAATATGTGTAGCTACCAGTGCACACAAGTGACCTATACTGTGAGCCCGTCTGACAATCCTAAATTGTTTCTGTCAGGCTTCACTGGGGCAATACACTAGAAATCAAGCCTTGCTATTCCCAGGTCATCACAAAAGGCAAGTATTTTATTAAATTACACAAAATTTGACATTTTTCATGTTTTTAGATCCAAGTTGGCAGACAGAATGGACCAGGTTTTTGCACCTAACAAAAATTATTATTTATTAAAAATAAATAGATTCTAATGATGGTCAGAAAACTGTGAACTATTGTCATACAATTTTACTAGGTAAAACTTTAAGCCTTCAAAAAACATCCTCTACACTCAAACATACAGACAGCTACATAAAGATTGGTGTTCTGGTGGAGGAAAAACCAGGAAGGCAGTTCAATGGTCCCTGGCAGGATTTTCTGTTCATCAATCTTCCTATTCCCCAGATCATTTCATTTCCATGCAGGAGGCACAGGGCCACTGGTTCACAATGCACAATGCCTCAGACTTACTGCTCAAAAGCCACTGATTACAAGAACTAATGAGGGAAAGATAAGCTTGCTTTCTTCAGGGCTTAAAGGCTTTCTTTTTACCACAGAGGAAAACTCACAACCTCTGTTATTGGAAATGGGGGCCTTCTGATATCTTGTTCACACCATAATCTAGCCAGCAACGTGAGGAGCCAATCACATAGTTGTTGGCAGGCAGAAACTATTTGCATTGACAACTGATCACCACTCCATGGACCAATCAGCTTCTAGTTGACAGCTGAATTTCCATTACATACAAATCTGTGGCTCCAGCTTATTTGCAGGAACTCCCCCCACACCCCTCCGAACTACTTGAGCAAACAGTAATGGACACAGCACTTACAACGAACATCAGTTAATTGCTTTTAAAAAGTACAACAAAACCTTCCATAATTGTTGTTTTAAAACAGTCCATTTTTTCTTTTCAGTCCCCATAATCAAAAGTAAAAATAAATGAAAAAAAATGCTGCCTATACTGTTGTCAGTGCAACTCTATATGTACTAAAGATTATTCAGCAAATATTGTCCAATTACAGAATCATATTTAATGTTATCCACTGTGTCACAAGTTTTAAAGGCACAGACTTGTTGAATATGGTCACTGACTTATTTATTGCCAATAGCTGAAAGGATACTTTGAAGCAAAAAAAAATGAATTGCTGGAGGTCTGGCGGCATCTATGGACAGGAAGCAGAGTTAATGTTTCAAGTCCAATAACCCTTTAGAAACAAACAGAAAAACAGAAATTGTTGGAAATTAAAGCTCAGCTCTGGCAGCTTATATCAAGAGAAATCAGAGTCAAAGTTTCGGGTCCAGTGACCATTTTTCAGAAGAGGGTTCACTAAGCCTGAAATGTTAACTGTTATCTGTCCGCAAATGCAGCCAGACCTGCTGAGTGTCTCCGTCAATTTCTGTTTCTATTTCAAATTTCTAGCATCTGCAGTTCTTTGACTTATGAAAAGAAAAGTTGTTTGATATGATCTGCCAGTCTGTGGAACAAATGGTTACACATGAACGGGCACGCCAACTTTAAAATTCATATACCATATGGCTATTTAAAGTGATGGGGATAATTCCTTATTTCGTGGCAATGACACTGATAGAGTTTACAAAAGTGCTGAGTGTTCAGAAGAGGTGCATAAAGTTTATCAACACTTTAGAAAATGTGAAGCAGACATTGATTTATTTATCCAGGGTTCTGGGAAATGACTTATTACCAGTAAAGTGTGTCATAGTAACAACGCCCTTTATGCTGTTGCCTGAAAGAGAAATCGTGCAGGGAGCACTATGAAGAAGAAAAGCTGATCACTGTAGTAGGACGAAGAAAGGCTCTCAATTGTACATTTGTGCTCTCAAAGTTCCTATCCATCTTAACCACAAGAATTAAGTTCGACATCTGCTAAGCACAAAGGAGGCATTCAGTAAACTGTAATACCTCTTGGAACCAGACCAGGAGTCTCACAGCTGTGTGACAATGGCCAATCAGAAACAGTGATATGACCATGGAGCATGTACCTCAATTTTTTCTGGTCAGTACTTTCCCAGAATGGAGCAACTGACAACTAACACATCATAGTTGTCCATCTATCGTTCTACCACAGAGTTGAAAGAGGGATAGGATTACATTATGTTTTCTCTGAACTGAGAGAGCAGGGTGACCATGCTTTGCCAGGATCATGGGCTTCCTCGTGATGCAGCATGCCATAAACTACGCACACATGCTTTTCCATTGTGACATTTAACTGAAGCAAAGAAGGTAGAAGCTCTTGTGATCTAGGGTAGTGTCACTGGACTAGAAATCCAGAACGTGAGGCTAATGGGAGAGACTCAGTGGAAGTAGTCCTACCTCTGAACAAGAAAGCCAAAATTCATCCTGTCACAGAGGTGTGTCACAACATATCAGGACATATTGATTAAGAGCGTCGAGACATTGGAAATCACATTTTATGGGATGCTATATACACCAAATACAAAGTTGGTTGGAAGTGCAGCCATCAAAATTCTGACATCCTACACTTGGTGTGAGATTTCTGTCCCTATCTGAAAAGAAATTCTAGCCTTAGAGACTTGCTAGCTAATTTAAACAGTGGTCACCACTGGGTCTAAAGTCGGTCTGGGTTCTAGGTCTTGCTTGATTGACCCAATTTGGAAGGTAAGGGAGACAGGGATCCAGGTTTATGAGCCAGAGGGTCACATCAGCAGGTAGGAGGGTCCTCCGATGGGCACAAAGGAGGCACACCCCACTTTTGCGAGACCAACTTCGTGACATATTAGTATAAGGCTAGAGGAGCGATGGGATTACGCCTCGGATGTGGGACTTCCTCTGCCATGGGTAAAACAGCAATGGGGACAGGAAAGGCATTTAAGTAGCCATGAATTGGAGCGGTATTTAACTTAAGGGACTGTTAATTTACACTCATGTCATTAAAATTTGAAATGCTTTACTCAAGAAAAAAAGATACACTTAGCGTAAGTTAAATATTCATAACACATGCGTAGGCAATCCAATTTTAGCTATGTTTGATGTTACATCCAACAGCAAGCATTAACAATACTGCATCTAGGAGAAGGATACAGTTTCCTTAGAATTGTTAAAGTTTGCAGACTAAATACCACGCTGTGTGGGAAAAACAATACTTAAAAGTGGTGTGGTGAAGTTAGTTTGTGTGGAGCAACATGTCCAAGGTCTTGAATTTTGCAGTTTCTGAAAATATATCTGGAAAATGTTAAAAAAAGGAAAAATCAAAATTAGACTGGTGCCTTATTTTTAATAGTATGTTCAAGTCGAATTCTCAGGCCATTCATGTTATGTAAATTATGTAAAACAGGTAGGAAACTTCATTCTCTCCCCAAGGTGAAGGGACTGCAGTGAATGTAATAGTGTGTGTGACTAGATGGTGTATGACAATTGGAAATACATTCACTGACTTGGTGAGATCATTATACTTCTTTTGGCACTGAAACCAGTTCCATGCATCTAAGAAGTTGGCTTTTCCTGCTCCTACTGTCTTCACTGCATCTGTCTGTAGAACCTCCTAGTCTTTTGAAGGAAGAGTCCCATCATATGCATTAAGGAACCACTGCTACACCTGAGAGTAAAGGTAAAGTCACCATACCAGGACTATATTGGAGAATATAGTCTCCAATCTCATATTGGTGAAACAACTGGTGGTAGTTTAACCTGAGGATGATCACACCTCAGGCAAGGGGAGGGATTGAGAAGGAAAGTTCTTCATGGGGTAACTGCAGCCAATGCAGGAATTGAACCCATGCTCCACATCCCAAGTAGCTCTCCAGCCAGCTAAGCTAACTAGCTCAGACAAAGAGTGATCTGGACTCAAAATGTTAGCTTTCTCTCTTGTGATCTCCAGCATTTTATTTTTGTTTTCAGGACAGATTCTAGCATCTGCAGTAATTTGGTCCTAGTAAGCTAACCAACCCCCTTCACCTGAGAGTGCTTGAGCATGAATTCTTGTCTTTCGTGGAATTTCTGTACAATCTTTCAACTCTTTCGTAACCAGTTCCAATCCGTGCTGCAGTGAAATCTCCCTGAGTAAGAGATACAGCCTGGCTTCAAGTTATAGGGGCTACCTTTAAGATGGGCACTAGCCTTGCGTCAGCTTGGGTGACCCCTGCTGAGTTACGCAGCCACTCAGCAAAGTAATCTGCTCCAGGCTACATGTCAACAACATTCTAATGATCATACAGCTTGCGTGCTGTATGTTTGGAAATGGGGTAATCAAGCATAGTAATCCCCATGCTTGATTTAATGGACTATTCAATTTAGTACCCATTGTCTTCAATTTCCATCACTGAACTAAAATACCATACCCCAGCTACTAACTCCTCCTCCTCCAAACCACTGCTAGCACTGGATTGTTTGGAATTTCAGAACTCTCTTTAACCCTAAACTGAGCTTCTGACACATCACCAAGACTGCCTACTTCCATCTTTGTAATATTGTCTGTCTCCAAAGAACAAAGAACAAAGAAATTACAGCACAGGAACAGGCCCTTCGGCCCTCCAAGCCTGCACCGATTGAGACCCTCTGTCTAAACCTGACATCTATTTTCTAAGGGCCTGTATTCCTTTACTCCCTGCCCATCCATGTACCTGCCCAGATACACCTTAAAAGACAATATCGTGTCTGCGTCTACCACCTCCACTAGCAACGTGTTCCAGGCACCCACCACCCTCTGCATAAAGAACTGTCCATGTATATCTCCCATAAACTTTCCTCCTCTCACTTTGAACTCATGGCCCCTAGTAATTGAGTCCCCCACTGTGGGAAAAAGCTTCTTGCTATCCACCCTGTCTATACCCCTCATGATTTTTTAGACCTCAATCAGGTTCCACCTCAATCTCCGTCTTTCTAATGAAAATAATCCTAATCTACTCAGCCTTTCTTCATAGCTAGCGCCTTCCATACCAGGCAAAATCCTGGTGAACCTCCTCTGCACCCTCTCTGAAGCATCCACATCCTTTTGGTAACGTGGCGACCAGAACTGTACGCAGTACTCTAAATGTGGCCGAGCCAAAATCTTATACAACTGTAACATGATCTGCCACCTCTTGTACTCAATACCCTGTCCGATGAAGGAAAGCATGCCGTATGCCTTCTTGACATCTCTACTGACCTGCATAGCCACCCTCAGGGAACAATGGACCTGAACACTCGGATCTCTCTGTACATCAATTTTCCCCAGGACATTTCCATTTACTGTATAGTTCGCTCTTGAATTAGATCTTCCAAAATGCATCAGCTCGCATTTGCCCGGATTGAACTCCATCTGCCATTTATCTGCCCAACTCTCCTGTCTATCTATATTCTGCTGTAATCTCTGACAGTCCCCTTCACTACCAGCTACTCCACCAATCTTAGTGTCATCAGCAAACTTGCTGATCAGACCACCTACACCTTCCTCCAGATCATTTACATATATCACAAACAACAGTGGTCCCAGCACCGATCCCTGTGGAACACCACTGGTCACAGGTCTCCAATTTGAGAAACCCCCTTCCACTACTTCTCTCTGTCTCCTGTTGCCTAGCCAGTTTTTTATTCATCTAGCTAGCACATCCTGGACCCCATGTGACTGTACTTTCTCCATCAGTCTACCATGGGGAACCTTATCAAATACCTTACTGAAGTCCATGTATATGACATCTACAGCCTTTCCCTCATCAATCAACTTTGTTGCGTCCTCAAAGAATTCTAAAAAGTTGGTAAGACACGATCTTCCCTGCACAAAAGCATGTTGCCTAGATCCTATCCCTCAGTATCTTCTCCAGCAGCTTCCCTACCACTGACTTCAGGCTCACCGGTCGATAATTACCTGGATTATCCCTGCTACACTTCTTAAACAAGGGGACAACATTAGCAATTCTCCAGTCCTCCAGGACCTCACCCGTGTTTAAGAATGCAGCAAAAGTATCTGTTAAGGCCCCGGCTATTTCCTCTCTCGCTTCCCTCAATAACCTGGGATAGATCCCAGCCGGACCTGGGGACTTGTCCAGGCAGATCTCAATTTTAAAACTATCATCTTTGTATTCAAATCCATTAAAGCACCATCCAACCAAATCTCAGTAACCTGCTCTCAATATACAAATCTTCAGGCTTTTACTGTCATCCAATTTTGGCTTCATTCACCTCCTCAACTTTTATTGCTGCACATTTTGTGGCCCTGTCTTACTTACACTGCCTAGGTATTAAGTTCTAGGATTCTATTTCCAAATGTCTCTGCCTCGAGTTCTCTTTCATCCTTTAAGTCATTCTTTAAAGCTTACCCATTTACAAAGCTTCTGGCCGCTGTTCTCATATGTCCTTTGGTGACTCACTATAAAATTTTATTTGACAACACTTCTGTGAATTTTCTTGGGATGGTTTACTATATTCAAGGTCCTTTATCACTTAACCACTGTTGTGAGAGCACGTTTTGTGATGTTGTGCTTCCACAATTTGAAGATGGAGGCCAATGAGCTCACCAATATTTTCCATTCATGAATCCTAATATCTTCATCTTCAAGTTCTAAAATTAGGTTCGAAAATTGAAATGTAGAAAGAGTTCTAAAAATCACACTGGAGGAACCTCAAAGAATACAGTGCAAAATTTAACATTTTGAAGTAACAATAATTCAAAGTGTAATGTATATCCTGTGTAAAATACATTTCACCCTAATTTTGGTATTCTCCTCCCTTCCTATTCATTCATATTCACCGACCATTTTCATACTATATGTCAAAAGTAAAAATAAAATGCTTATGCTTCCTGTCTCCGTAGTTTAACCATTTTACCCCTAGAATCATTCTGGTAAATCTGCACTACGCTCATACAGCGTGGAAACAGATCCTTCAGTCCAAACAGCCCATGCTGACCATAATCCAAAATCAAACTAGTTCCAAGCGCCAGGCCTTGATGTGCTTATACAAATGTCTTTTAAATGCGGTAACTGTACCTATATCTAACAGTTCCTCTGAAAGTTCATTCCACATACAAACCACTCTGTGTGAAAAAAATATTGCCTCTCGTCTTTTTTAAGCCTTTCTCTTCTCATATTAAAAATATGCCTCCTCATCCTGAAATCTCCTACCTAGGGAAAAGACACCTGCCTTATCCACACCTTAACCACACCCCTTATGATTTTATGAACCTCTATAAGGTCACCCCTCTATCTCTTATCCTCCAGTGGAAAAAGTGTCATCCTGTCCAATCTTTCCTGATATCTCAAGCCTCCATTCCCAGGAACATCCTGGCATACCTTTTGTGAACACTGTCTTAATAATATCCTTTCTATAACAGGGTGACCATAACTCCAGAACAGGCCTCACTAATATTACAAACAATCTCAACATAACGCCCCAATTCCTAGAGTCTGAGCAATGAAGGCAAGCAAGCTAAAAGCCTTCTTAACTATCTTGTTCACCTGTAACACAAACTTCAAAGAATTATGTACCTGAGCCCCTAGTTTTCTCTGTTTTAAACAATACCCAAAGCCCTATTTTTAATTGTGAAGCCCCGTCATTGTTTTTTTTAAAAATGCAATACCTCGCATTTATCCAAATTAAACTCCATCTGCCAATCCTTGGTACAAGGTCCCATTGTACTCTGAGATAACCATCTTCACTGTCTACTACGCTATCAATTTTAGTGTTACCTGCAAAATTACTGACTATACCTCCTTTATTAACATCCAAGTCACTTATATAAATGACAAAAAGCAGTGAATTCAGCATCGATCCATATGGCACACCACTGGACTCAAGTGTCCAGCCTGAAAAGCAACCCTCTACCACCACCCTCTGTCTCCTACCTTCAAGTCAATTTTGTATACATTGGCGAGCTCCCTGTGAATTCCAAGTGATCTAACCTTGCTATCCAGTCTACTCTGCACAGCCTGTCAATCTCTTTGCTGAAATCCATTTGGATGACATCTACCACACATTCGGTAATCTTCTTTGTCAACTCTTCAAAAAAATTCAATTAAGTTAGTGAGACATGATTTCCCATGCACAAAGCCATGCTGAGTATCCCTAATCAGTCCTTACTTTTTCAAATGCATGTATATCCTATCCCTCAGAACCCTGTCCAACACCTTACCCATTACTGACATCAGGCTTGCCAATCTATAGTTCTCTGACTGTCCATAACATTTCTCTTCAATACAACACCACGTGAGCCACCCACCGCTGTTCCAGGGCCTCATCTGTGGCTGTCCATGATACAAGTATTTCAGCGAGAGGCCCAGCAGTCACTTGCCTCGCTTTCTACAAAGTTCTGGGATATATCTGATTGGATCCTGGAGATTTAACTACTTTTATGCATTTTTTGATCTTCAGCTCCTCCTCTTCTGTGATATGAATACTTTTCAAGACGTCTCTATGTATTTTCCCAAGTTCACCAGCTTCCATGTCCTTCTCCATAGTAAACGCTGACACAAAATAATTATTTAATATCTCACTCATCTCCTATGGTTCCACACATAAACGGGCTTGTTGATCTTGAAGGAGACCTATTCTCACTGTCTTCTGGGCTATGAATTCAGTGATAATGACAGAGCACCACAATGTTGGGGCAGTTATTGGCTTGTAGTGTCTAAAATATGTGTGGCTAGGCCTCCTATATTGCCCCAGCAGTGTGAACACAGTGAATCAAGCTCAAGCTCTGCTGCATAACTAAGAAGGTGAAGAGCAGAATGTTGCATGAGAAAAGTCATTCTGAGCCACAGGGGAATCTGAATTTTAAAAGTTTGTTTAAATTTCTGTTAGTTGCTTTAAAAATAGAATATGGCTAGTACAACAAAAGATAGTTTTATTGGTTATCCAAGACATTCAGCATTACTTAATCAAACATTTTATACAGTGAAAACTGCACATTTCTAACTCAGACCCAAAGGCAGAGAAATACCTCAAGCTTGCGATATGCCAAATCCCCATTATATGTCATGTCCCCATTCTGATTTCTTCTTGGAAACTGCAATTAGCTTAAAAATAGAGGCAACTTATTGTTGAGAATCCAATTTTCTCTGTAATGTATACTTATTACTGACATATTTGCAATTTCCTCCTTCCTGGTAAATATATTTGCCATGATGTATTCTCAATGCATTTTTTCATGAATACTTTAATGTAGTGCAATCATAAAAGAGTTTTTATAAAACAATTAAAAAAGATTCATTCGCATGGTATTTAATGTGCAGACTGATTAACACTGTTTAAACTAAATATAAATAACTAAACTAAATTAAGTTATACATTCTTTAAAGTAACTAATTACGTTTACTAATATCATAATTTCATTCAAAATTGATTATGAATGTTTTAAAATTAGAATACAAATAAGGAAATCTTGTCATTTGATTTTTTAAACAAGAAAACTTTTTTTCTCAATAAAATTTACTTTTCCCAAAAATTGCATGGAGATGGAGATGGATATTCTTTCTTGTAACTGCATGTTTTGGCTGGCAGAATTTCTGTGAAATGAAATAAAACAATCTCACTGTATTATTTTAAAGTATTTCTAGATTCCTTTCAGATGCCACCATTGTGAAGTGTCAAGGCATTTCATTAACTGGAATGAGAATACTATAATCCGGTATCATGCAATACTCTTAAAATCAAAAGATGGGCAACATTCCCTGCTAACATTTGCATGTTGATTTTCATAATTCAGTACAATGTCTCTCAGAAAAATGATCTGGATTAGAAAATAATGAATCTAGCCCATAAATTCCAAGCTTTTTAGCTAATTATAAGCTAATTGCAGTTACCGTCTCATGTGTATCTTGACATACCAATCTCAGGTTACTTCTGTCTTGTGTTGCTATTTACTGCAGACAGCAAGTAAAGAAGCTCATCATGATTGTCAGCAGGCGTCGGTCAAGTCAAGAGGGATAACTTTCACTCAGTTGGTCCTTGCACACTAAGGCAGTCTCCAATACCAGTCCAGCCATGGTCAGGATGCTCTCCACGTCAGAAGTGAGGAGCTGAATGTCAGGCAGACCACCACCTGTTTTGAGAATCTCTGTCCTATTGAAGGCCGTTTTCCTCCTGGAATAAGAAAGACAGGTATAAGTCCTGAGGGGCATGAAATTATATGGCATATTTGTTATTTTTGGTACAGGCAGAAACCTGCAAAGACTTTATGTGCAAGGACATGTACCCAGCTCATGGGCTACAACCGGCTGCATCTCAGCACTGCTTGCTTGCTCCTTTAGCGCACACTCAGTTTGCTACTCTCTGGATGATCACAACATTCAAGGGACCAGATGCCTTACAAGGATGGTTATTTGGAGACAAGACCTACTCACTGAGACCATGGCGAATGGCCTCACAATACAAACCAGACAGTATTTTCACATTGCCATGGTTTGCTACGTGCTGCACAACTGGAACAGGCAAAAAGGCAATGTGGCGGATTCTGCTGACTTGGAGAACGGAAGCAGATTTTCAAGGAGGAAGATGCATGTATTGAGCAGGAAGAACATTCCTTCTGTGCTAAAGAGTGCAGCAGCATTGAGCACTACAAGCCACACTGGACTTAATTGACACCTGATACCAGTGGATGAGAGCTGGATGCAGTCATCATTCATTGAATGAAAAATTATTGATTCTCAATTCATTTCTGTTACGAGAGGCAAATGCAACTTTAGATTGTTCGATTTCTATTCACTTTTGGCGTTAATGAATAATAGTGAATATTTTGAACCATCTGAAGCCTTTCTGGTTTGGGATGGTTGCACACTGAACAATGTTAAGATGCTGGGCTACCTTGGGCACTGGGGAGTCAGTAGCACTGACTTCAGGGGTTGTAAGAGGTATTGTGGCTAAGCATAGTCAACTGTGTAGTTTGGTTCTTACACTGTGGTAGGTGTCAGACTATGTGGTTGAATATGCAAGCAAGTTAGCACTTAATTCCTGAGACAGAGGTATTGGTTTGTGGTTGCTCAAATGCAGACTCTCAACATTTGAATGGATGCAAGGCTGGGGTTCAAATATGGTACCAGCACTAAGAATTCCAGTATATTCTGGTGAGCACTTCTGGCTACAGCAAGTGGGAAAATCAAGTAGCATGGATGAGAGGAGTGGCATGAGGGTATGATGGGTAGCAGAGTCTGAGATGACTGTGCAAGAAAACTTGCTAGTCCTTATAGAGAGAAATCCTCCAAGAAATTTGACAAAAATGACTAGTTGCCAAAATTTGGGAAGATTCAGTCCTTGGTAATCACATCTTCAACTTGCCCTAACAATAATGGTGGCACATCTAAGTTACTAGCAATTGCATTTACATTCCCATTGGAAAACTGGCTGATCAGCTCCTTTCTCAAGATGTCTATTACAAACCTTGGCAGTGGCTGCGATCCTTGTCTCCCATCAAGGGGCCTGACAGCAATGAATTTCATTCAGGGCATCAGCCAACCAAGTAAATATGCAGAATTGAAACTGCTAGTCAATCATGCACTGAGGAAGTGCAGGAAGTCATTAGCCCTGCCATATCCTATGGGTTCAAAATCCAGGCACATTGGTTAAACAGCATCTGAACAGGTGAGATGGCAGTATCAGCTTGGCCTTGTGAAGCGTTTATAAGACATATATCTGCTGGCACTTACACAATGATGTTTCACGAGCTGATCAAGAGATTTTTCAGGAAACTAGTCCTCGTTGGAATCTGGATATAACAAAAGCGTTCTGGACCTCCCTAGCATGTTGCTGTGTAGCCCTTGTCCTACCTTCAGTTAACTTTTCCCACTGGCTGAGGTAATGACAAGGAATATGTTACCATGAAGGGTCATTGCTAGAAATAACAAAGGTTGCAAGAAATAATTAAATGCATTTCTGGAGAATTAGAGATACGGGGTAAAGGGATGAGATCAGCATTTGCTCCCGTTCCTTGGTTTTTCAGCTTTTCCGCGCTAATATCACTATGAATGCAGGGAAGCGCAGGCTCAAACACTTAATGTGTTTCAATCAGCAATTTCAGATTTTCAGGACTTGCAGCTCCATTTCTAATTTTGGTGACATATATCTGGTGATATGTGCAACATTTCACCACATTGATTCATCAAATGGCCAAACAGAAGGAATTAAACTTGTGTAGACTAAGGGCAACTAATCAGAAGGGAAAGCATGATTAAGGTTTGATGACGAACGGATGGCATTATTAATCTGTAATCAGCTACAAAATGAGAGATAGAACAGAGACTGAAAGAATCCAGAGTTCATGGAAATAAAAGTTTCAGATCTACTAAAGCTGAATTCTCATAAACTAGACATCCGAAACAGTCATTATATTTGATTTTTAATACAAATTCCGCAGAGGAATATATTGTTCTGAGCTTCAGACAACTCGATTGTGCTTTCTACTCTCATAACTAAAACGAAAACATATTTATAAACTAATACCATTTCTTTTTTCATGCTTTGCTGGACTGATGTACATTTTCAATGTTATGGTAAGCCACTGACTTTTTTAGCACTCCAAGGATTCTTTACTGCAAATGATCTTGGGGACAGAATTCAGATTCATTGTGCAGCAGCCTCAGGAAGTTGCTTTAATTTAGGATTAACTTTGTACTAGAGTAAACAATTCAGTTAACACTTACTTTGACCATCTTTATGCCGTATTGTTTATTATCATGTTCTCAGTACTGCCATAATCCTGGTTTAAGGGATAGGCACATTCAAGTTAAGAAGATTACAGTTTAAGGGCAATGTCTCCAATTTAAAATTCTGATTCTTTTGTTTCACTACCTTTTACAGCCTTGTCCTTAACTATCACTTATGTTTACAACTGTCTGAAAATTCTATACTTCTCCACAACTATTTTCCCATGGTTGACAGCTGTCTCTTCTGACTTCTTGGCCTTTGGATCTGGAATAGAACGTCAAACATAGAACAGTACAGCCCCTTCGGCCCACAATGTTGTGCCAAACTTTTACCCTAATCCTTAGGCCTATCTAACCTCCACCCCTACCTTATACGATCATCCATTTGCCTATCAAATAGCCGCTTAAATGCTCCCATTGAAGTCGATTCCACTACCCTCTCCGGCAATGCATTCAACACCCCGCCCACTTTCTGAGTAAAGAAACTACCTCTGAAGTCTCCCCTATATCTACTTCCACTCAATTCAAAACTATGTCCCCTCGTAATAGTTATCTCCACCCTAGGAAAAAGTCTCTGACTGTCTACTCTATCTATACCTCTGACCATTTTGTACACCTCTACCAAGTCACCTCTCAACCTTCATCATTCTATAAAGAAAAGCCTAGCTCTCCCAACCTTTCCTCGTAAGACCTTCCCTCCATTCCAGGCAACACCCTGGTAAATCTTCTCTGCACCATTTCCAATGCCTCCACATCGTTCCTGTAATGAGGTGACCAGAACTGGACACAATACTCCAGATGTGACCGAACCAAGCTGTTGTATAGCTGGAACATATTTTCACGACTCTTGAACTCAAGCCCTCTATTAATAAAAGCTAACACACCATACACCTTCTTAACAACTCTATCCACCTGGGTGGCAGCTTTCAGGGAACTGTGAACATGAACCCAATGATCCCTCTGCTCCTCCACACTGCCAAGAATTTTCCCGTTAACCCTGATTTCAACTTTCAAGTTTGTCCTTCCAAAATGAATCACCTCATACTTTTCAGGGTTAAGTTCCATCTGCCACTTCCCAGCCCAGCTCTGCATCCTATCAATGTCCTTTTGTAACCTAGAACAGCCCTCCGCACTGTCCACAACACAACCCACCTTCGTATCATCCGCGAATTTGCTTATCCACCCTTCCACTCCTTCATCCAAATCATTTACAAAAATCACAAATAGAAGAGGACCCAGGACAAATTCTTGTAGTACACCACTTGTAACTGAGCACCATGTTGAATATTTTCCATTCACTCGTCTTAAAGCACTGTCACTGTCAATTTGTACACATAATCTGCAACTGATATTGATACAGGAAGATGCTGTCTGAAGCAACATCATATTTGTCTAATTCATCTGTTTTAGAGGTGGCCTTTGAGGTTATTAGGCTGGAATAGTCTTCATTGACTTCAATTTATGCTGCACAATCTTGTGGATTTTGCAATGCCTCTTCTACAGTCCAATTCCGCTCCACTGTCAATTTTGGCTCAATCCTTTCAGCCACTATGGTGTCCCTCCCCAACCCATCAATGACTCCACCAATTGCCAATATCTCCATAACTCCCATTCAATGTTCCTATAATTTCTTGTTTCATCATCACCATTAAACACCCCCAGTACCAACTCTCTCCATCAATGACCCCCTGAATTCTCCATCTCCTTCCTGTTTACAATACCACATCGACTCCTCCAGCCATCCCCCTATCAAAGTTTCAATGAACTCTCTGACCTATGTTCCAATGTCTTTCTGGAGCCATGATGGTATAGTATTGTGCTCAATTGTGCCACAAGTAGATAAACATTTCTTCATTATGAAAGTCTTCGACAATTGGACAAAACAGTAGCATTTTAATAGCTTGTTCTATGGCAAAACTGCGTGACACTCAAATGAGAGAAACCATTCAGCTTTCTTTTCATACATGATTATATCACAAATGTGAAACACTACAGGTAACCCATTGCACACACATGACTACATGTGTCCAGTACATGCTGCAGGGTGAATATAAATATTTCTTCTGACATTCATGTAGAAATCCAGAATCTAAGACCAAATGTCTTGTTAAATCCATCCACTGCTCTAAATCTTCCTCTTCATAAAACTTTCATTAGCCCTGACAACTTTGGCCAGGTTTATTGCACTCCCATCTAAATGTCCTCTTTTTTGTCTGGTGTTGAGTTTTTCTTACGTTACTGCAATGATGTTTAGGATCCTTTTCTGTGTAACATGTGTTACATTAATGCAAGCCTGTATTGTTGCTTGATGCAGGAATCTACCAGGTTGTTGGCAGAAACCAGGCAAAATATGTTGTCTGAGAGATAATGGGAACTGCAGATGCTGGTGAATTCCAAGATAATAAAATGTGAGGCTGGATGAACACAGCAGGCCAAGCAGCATCTCAGGAGCACAAAAGCTGACGTTTCGGGCCTAGACCCTTCATCAGAGAGGGGGATGGGGAGAGGGAACTGGAATAAATAGGGAGAGAGGGGGAGGCGGACCGAAGATGGAGAGTAAAGAAGATAGGTGGAGAGAGTATAGGTGGGGAGGTAGGGAGGGGATAGGTCAGTCCAGGGAAGACGGACAGGTCAAGGAGGTGGGATGAGGTTAGTAGGTAGATGGGGGTGCGGCTTGGGGGTGCGGCTTGGGGTGGGAGGAAGGGATGGGTGAGAGTCCGAAGATGGAGAGTAAAGAAGATAGGTGGAGAGAGTTCTTCCTCTCACCCATCCCTTCCTCCCACCCCAAGCCGCACCCCCATCTACCTACTAACCTCATCCCACCTCCTTGACCTGTCCGTCTTCCCTGGACTGACCTATCCCCTCCCTACCTCCCCACCTATACTCTCTCCACCTATCTTCTTTACTCTCCATCTTCGGTCCGCCTCCCCCCTCTCCCTATTTATTCCAGTTCCCTCTCCCCATCCCCCTCTCTGATGAAGGGTCTAGGCCCGAAACGTCAGCTTTTGTGCTCCTGAGATGCTGCTTGGCCTGCTGTGTTCATCCAGCCTCACATTTTATTGTCTTGAAATATGTTGTCTGTTATTTTCCTAAACTCAGAGGCACTGTTCTCCTTCTGATGTTTCAATGCTTTCACTGATGAGAAAGGAGATAGTCAATCTGATACCTATCACCTTTAATGAATGGGCCAAAGAGATTTCACGATGTGAGCGTGGTGTTGTGCTACTGCAGCGCACCTTGTATCGAGAATTGCATTAGACGTCTGAGTGCAATAGGTAAAAGTAACCATAATCCCAGGGGCCTTCTCTTTCATTCAAGAGAAAGACAAGTTATTGGTGGTTTAACCTGAGTGCAACCAAACCTCAAATGAAGAAAAGGGTTAAGATGGAGAACCCTACATGGCCACCTCAGCCAGTATTGTAATTGAAGCTATGCTGACAGCATCACTTTGTCTCACAAACTGGTCGCCCAGCCAATGGATCTAAGCAACTCCCAGTCAGCATAACTAGGTGATAGTAGGGGATCAGCTACTTTATAATTCGTTATTTTATGACTATGAATTTGGATAACCTTCATGTTTGTACTGTGAATTTTCTCAAAAACAAATTCTAGTTTGTCTTTGTGCCCTATCCAATCACTTTTAAATCTCTTGATCTCATTGCCACATTTGTTTATCCTGACATTGAAAATTTTGCAATTTTATTTTTCTGTAGTTTTGATTGGACATTGAAGTGGGGTATGAACTATTTTAAAAACTAAGGGTAATTGAAGGATTCCTGAATGTTTTTCAAAGCAAGTAACTTGATACTCATTGCAAAAATATTTTATACTGCTACTGGTTCAAGCAGTGGTAAATAGTTTGCAGATAATAAATTGTTGGAGTCAAGGACTGTGGCCAAATGGAGATTCAGCCAGCAACGAGTAGCTGATTGGTCTGTGGATTTAGTGTTCAGTAGTATCAAAGGCATTCCTGCCTTCCAACAACTATGCAATTGATTTCCATGAAGCTAAGCAGCTTGGGGCTGTGAATAAGACAGCGAGAAACCATCACATCTCTACAGTCTCAGAAGCTGTCTCTGTTCTCTTTAACAAAAAAAATACTTTGAGCTAGAAGAAAATCAATTTAATTTTATTTCAGCAGTGCCACAATCTACAACTTTTAATCAATAATCAATCTTTTATAAGTTTGAACCAGTCACAGTGTGCCTCCTGGAAACAAGTGAAAGCATCAGAGAAGGAAGATTGAGATGTACCATTCTGACAAGCACCACTGGACTGCTTTTCCAGGCTTTCCTTATGCCTATAATACCATTTTTTTAACCTGTCTATGCCTGTATGATTTTCTTAAGAGCAAGATTATAAGAGAGTTAGAGTTTTAACTAGTAGGTAAAATTGTTTATCAGTAACTATAGCATATTAATTTGTAATTAATAACAATCCTTATGAAGTACAGAAAGATGGCTTATGTTTCCTGCCATCTTGGGACAAAATGTCAAGTAAATTAGGGAATGCTGCATACTCTTTCAAAATCTTTAACTTTAATGATAATTTCAGGAATAGTGGGACTTGATTTTCAGCATTCCACTCAAGTGAGGCATAATAACCTCAAATAAGAAAATTTTCCTGCATAATGTTGTTTCAGTTGTTCACATGTTCTGTTTATCTTTGATTGAAATTCTCACAGACATCTTCCATCAGTCCACTTAACTCCATTCTTTCATAATCTCTTTGAATTTAGCCCTTATTAATTTATAAACCCGGTTCCAATTCTTTGCAACAACCAAATGTTATGTTCAAACTTGACGGTTCTGAAGTTATTGTTCCCCAGTAGTGTTAAGGATTCCATTTACGGTCCTATATAATTGTTTTCATCTTTTCTAAACACTACAGCCGTGAATCATAGGCATACATATTCAACACTAATAAATTGCCTTGTAGAAATTGATCTTTCAGGTAAAAGTGATAACATAAAGAATAACAACATGATATAATTCCACCTTAATTTTTCACTTCTGAAATTTGAGTCTGAAACTAATGCCTTAAAAAGTGTGACTAAAATGGGATGGAGATAAGTTTTGGTGGGAATGGACTAGGAAAACAGGTTGAAAGATAAGACAGCAGAGAAATAGTGACAGACATTTACAGAAATATTTCATAATTCACAACATTAATATATTGCATCATGGCAAAGAGTTACTGAGAAGAATGTTCTGCTCATGAGTAATTATGGAATTTAATAATGGTTGCAAAATGAAAGACCGATTCAGTTTTACAAAAGTTATTGTTAGACCTGCAAAGGATGACTAAAACATAATGATGACTAGCAACGAACTTGGGAAATGAGAGCGAACTAACAGGAGATATAAAAGCACATTAAAAAATCCTACAAATATACAAAGGCAGTGACTGTTGATATTTTAGAGGTTGAGACCAGGAATTAATCATGGGAAACAAGAAAATGGAAGTGGCTTTGAACAAATATTGAGTATCTGAACATCCTAAGAATACTGAAAAAGCAAAAAAAAGGAAAGAAGATCTTAAAGCAATCATGATTACTGAAGAAAAAGTAGTAAACAAATGAATGGGATTGTAAGCTAATAGGCATCCTAGACAGGATGGGTTACATTCAGGGTTATTTTAGACTGAAGAGATGAACCATGTATTAGTTGCATTCTTCCCAAATTCCCAAGATTCTGGAATGTTCCCAGTGGATTAGAAAACTGCAACTATAACATCAGTATTCAAGAAAGGAGGAAAAACAAAGTGGAGAACTTTTGGTCAGATTGCCTCACATCAGTCATTAGAAAAATCTTAAAATCTATTATTAAGGAGTCAGTAACAGAACATTTAGAATGTTATAATGGAGACATGGTTTTGTGAAACGTAAATTATTTGACAAATTAATTAGAGTTATTTGAGGATATAAAAGTCTGGGTGGATATCGTCGAAAGTAGTGGACATACAACAGATGCAGTATATTTGGATTTCCAAGAAACACTTCAGTAAGGTACCACATAAAAGGATCACCACTTAAGAAAAGACTTAATGTTGTTGAGGGAGAATTAAAAGCACAGACACAAGATTGGTTAATCAACAGTAAACAGAATCTGGAAAAATAGATCATTTTTAGGTTGGCAAACTACGTAATAAGTGGAGTGTAACAGGCATCAGTGTGCCCTCAACTACAGATAAGTTATGGAGATGCTGGAGAATCTGAGATAACAAGGTGTACAGCTGGATAGCATGCCAAGCAGCATCAGAGGTACAGGAAGGTTGACATTTTGGGCCTAGACCCTTCTTCAGAAGGGTCTGAAGAAGGGCCTAACGTCAATGAAAACCGGAAGTGATTGTTCGAAAAGATGATACTATGCTAAAAAAAGACACGTTTGGTGGCAAAATTTTCTTTTTGTTTTGTTATTTTTTTTTCAATATGTGTACTTGTGAGTCAATGTGTGTAAATTCATTGGGTGTCCCCCATCAAAGACATGTAGAATTGAATCAAAATGGTTTATTCATGAATGAATTCAAAAGAAGGTAAATGCAAAAATGAGCGGGTATAAATTATGTACAAATTTAATTATGTTTTGGAAAGCAAATCAAAAATACATGCTGGTGGTGGAAATTTCCCTACCACTGAAACAAACTTTACAGGTCAACAACCTTGAAAGATAGACTTGTTATGCAATGGGGATTCCCAAATGTACTTTAATGGATAATGCCAACTGAGAGAGATTCCTAAACCCCTGGAATATTTTATGGTTTAACAACTTTTAAAGAATACTTGAAGGATGAATATGTATAAGCTGTCAAACATTTGTTCATTAATCAGGCCTACAATAGCTCTCCACAGTGAATATAAGAGATTTAAGTTAGGTAGAGCGGTTAACTAGTGGTGAATTGTTACCACAGTGGACCAAAGTTACTAATAAATCAATAGCAAGTTCTCGTTATTGGACAGCAAGTGGGAGTTCCAATACACTACAGAGTGAAATAATTGATGATGATGATTTAAATATTTTAATGAGACTGCAGCCCCTGATTTAAACTGCTTTGCAATTTTTTTCAGTGTGTGTCACATTTCCCAAGCCACAACAGACACTAGGCACTAATCCATAGGAAGACAAGGAAGCAAGAAATGAGGAAACAGGAATATAGGAACAGGAGTTGGCCATTCAGCCCCTCCAGTCTGTTCAGCCGTTCAGTGAGATCATCAGTGATCTGTGACCTAACTGCATGTATTTGTTTTTAGTCTGTATTCCTTAGAATTTTAAAGACCTTTAATAGAATAGCCAGCTTGCCCCTGTCACAGAATACATATAAACATCCCTGCTGTTTTCTTTGGTCAGTTGAATTATCTGACTCAGTTGATCACACATCACCAAGATTAAAAATCTCAATTCAATTCCTGATAACTCTAGATTAGCACTAAAGGTTGTAGGCATCACTGGCAAGGCCACAATTGAGTGCCCAATTATTACCTGTCACTCAGCAGCACAGACAAGAATGTTGACCAGATCTTGCTGCACCAGGTCTTCTGCCATGCTGACTCAAACCCCTTCACTTCTGAGGGGTCTCAAGTGAAACTGAGCACCATCAATGAACTTTCCCACTTCTGACCACAAAACAGAATGTAAGTCATTTTTGAAGTGTGCGTAGACTGTTGGTAAGTTGTTGATGTGAGTTGACTGAAAGAATCCATTCTATGGCTTAAAGAAACTCAGCTTTTACCTTGATTTCCTGCAATAGTTTAGAGCTTGAAGATTTTCCTTTCTGCTTTGTCAAATGGGATCCCTCCAAAGATATGTATGCATTCTTTTGCTGGCCGTCATTGGGAGCTTTAGAATTTCTTGTGATTACCATAAGATTGAAACCCTGACTTTGAGGTGTATGAGGCTATAGCCATATAACATATGTTTACGCACAGAGATGTTGTTCCATTGCCACTTTTCCGAGCATAAAATAATATACTTTTCTTATGTAGTGATCCTGAAGAATGATGAAAGCTGGTATTGAAAGGAAATGATTAGACACGGCCCAGCACGGACAAAGGCTGGGAGATATAAATAATTGTTCTATTGGATGGGACTGAAACAGCAGACAATTATATAAACTCAATATGCATTACTTTCTTTCAATTTGTCATTTACAGAGCCAATGAGTAGGATAAAAGGCAGAAGGGAACCAAAGTTGCCAGATGTTTTTCAAATGCAAAGTTGCTTTCCATTCGCCAAAAATCAGGAATCATTTAAGATTGTACTTTTTTGCTGGAAATCCTATTATAAATTCAATTGTGGCTGCTTGCCACCTTGTGATAAGGACCAAGGAGAACATAATTTTTGTTCATTCGCAAAGAAAGCAGGAAGTTTCTCGAGGAGTTGATAAATGTTAACCATCAGCATTTCTGATACACAGTTTGGGTCACTACAAGCACATTCTGGGAATTAAAGCGTATGTTCACATAGTTAGGTATCCATTCATTTTAAGGATCAAGAAAGTTTGAGGCATGAAAATTCACTTCCTGATATCCTGGTGTACAAACACTGCACTGCAAGTGCTAAAGATAAAATCTACTTTCTGCTATGTTCTTTACATTCTGATTCAGTGTTAGCATCAATAGGGGAGAGCTAGCCAGGATACTGATGTCCAGCTGCTAGCTGACTGACTTCCCTCAAGGCCTTTTAAAATACCTCATTATGCTGTGTTCATGGGTTGTTTGGACAGCTGAATTGTGTTCTGCTCCAAGGCACTTCAAGTAGATGAACAGTAAAGAGATTGAATAACTACTGAGTTTCATATATTATCCCTCCATGAGGGAACCTGAAACCTCAAGGATTGTTTAAATAAATCATGATTAACAAGTAGGGCAGAACTAACTATGAAGTTAAATCAAACGTAATTTTCCATGCACACTACGCAAGCAAATGATGCAGTGTTTCATTATAACATAAATGCTAGTTTAATTTATTCATGGCCTCAAAAGTGAGTGCTTGAATGCTCACATTAAAAAAATACTTTGGTTATCATGCCTGTTAGCCTTTGAAAGTACAGCTATATTCTCATGAATGTGGATCTGCTGCTGTGTTTCATCTCCTACAGTTCTGTAGATCTTTTTAATCACCCCCTCCTGATGTGTAATCACATACTTTTGGAGGAAGATAGGGCAAGGACCTAGGCCTTCTGTATCAGGGGTAGAGACACGATTAATGTACCAGAAGAAGCCTTCCCTCCTGCCCTTACAGTTTTCCTTCCTTTCAAGATGAATTAACATTATTCTCAACTGTTGTCTAACTACTAATTAAATCATTCAGGCAGGAAACGGGCATCATTACAGCCCCATTCCTTACTGTCAGTGTTAGTAATAATGCAACTCTACACCTTGTTCAATCAATCATTGAATAGAATACATTTTGTATTGTGTTGGTTGTCCTTAAAATATTGTGTTATGATAGCTGGGAAATTTTCAGAAAGAAATAGATGCAAATGATTTAAGGGAGCTGTGATACCCCAATTATTTTTGGGTAGGACAGGCAATATTTTTGATTTGCTTTAGTTACCTCTGAAGTCAAATGAATAATACAATCCCAAACTGTAATCTAGTTTTAATTAACCCCCAATGAGATATTTACAATTAATTGTCTGAGTACTGAGTGCAATTAATTTTGGACCAATATCAACATGGAATTTTGCTAGTATTTTAAACAAAGGTTACATACTCATATTTAGGGATCTCGTGGCCCACTGGTGGCCTAAATTCAAATCCCATCTGTGTTAAAAGTATATCACAACTGTTTCAGTATATCTACACATTCATATTTCGAGGAGATTCATAACTGTGCAATATCAAACCCAAACTGCTGTTTTCCTGGCATTTGACAGCCCCTGGGTGTTCAATTTCTGTGTGCAACAGTTCCCACAGCAATTTGTTTACACATGTTATGAAACATCCCCAGTAGAGGGTGGGTGGTAAACCTGGATCTTCTGGGTTAATTATTATCACTGAGGCACAAGACTCCTATTTCATTCTCTATTTTGAATACCATGTATAAAAAAGATTTCACTTGTATGTAGCCATTAAGACCACATTGATTTTTAATGCAAAATATTTATCCACAATTATTATCCAGTTGCTATTATTGCGAATGCGTCTTAATTAGTGACTGGTCATGACTCAAATTACCCTGCAGAGAGTTAGATGCAATCATCAAAATTAAGGAACCAATGACTAATTAACTTTTTGAGTTCATTAATAAGTCAGCCATTATTTTCACTGACACAAATAGTACAGGACAAAAATCACCATGAGAGGGCAATGTCCATTTTATAATGCATGCCATTTTAAATTAAATAAATTTAGAGGATGAATGAGATGCTCATAAACTCACTAACGTTGTCCTTACGTGATGTAGGCAAGAAAATGGCAGCATTTGCTAACACCCAAGAACATGTGAAGTTGCAGCAAAATCTCAGAAATAAGTTGAAATAAAGAATGATTAAAAACCTAACAAAGCCTTAAAAACAGGAAATGGAACAAACCTATTTAAAGAACAAATAAAAGAAAGGGTAGAACAATTCATTAAATTATTTCATTTCACATGAAGTTCAGTTTTAACTGAATGGTCTACAATTGGAAAGAGCTCAAATAAGCATTTTCATCTGTGTATACCTTCTTAACAATGTTTTCTTTCATGATTCAAAGCACATTTCAATTACAAGTGTCCATTTCACTCACAGAGCTTCATGAAACAGAAATTTGAAAGCAGATTGGTGATTGTAACGTTGATTTATGTATGCTATTGATGTACATTTGACAGGAGTCAGTGATATGGATATATAGCATGGCAGTGACTTCCACTACCACGAGAAAAGACTGGATGTAAGTTTGCTCGCTGAACTGGAAGGTTCGTTTTCAGACGTTTTGTCACCATTCTAGATAACATCATCAGTGAGCCTCCGGTGAAGCGCTGGTGTTATGTTCCGCTTTCTATTTATGTGTTTAGGTTTCCTTGGGTTGGTGATGTCATTTCCTGTGTTGGTGATATCATTTCCTGTTCTTTTCGCAGCGGGTGGTAGATGGGCTCCAAATCAATGTGTTTGTTGATGAAGTTTCTGGTTGGAATGCCATGCTTCTAGGAAGGAACAGAGACACACACGAGAATTCGTAGAAGCATGGCATTCCAACCGGAACTCCATCAACAAACGCATTGATTTGGAGCCCATCTACCACCCTCTGAGAAAAAGAACAGGAAATGACATCACTAACACAAGAGATGGCATCAGCACAGGAAATTACATCACCAACCCAAGGAAACCTATACACATAAATAGAACGTGGGACACAACACCAGCGCTTCACTGGAAGCTCACTGATGACGTTACCTGGAATGGTGACGAAACGTCTGAAAGTGAACCTTCCAGCTCAGCGAGCAAACTTACATCCAGAACCTCAACCTGAGCTACAAATCTTCTCAAAACTCACTAGGAAAAGACTGACTTCCAATTTCAGCAACCCTTATGCCATGCTCGAGCATTAGGCACAGCTCTGTCACAGTGCCCCAGAATATAAGGGTCCTGTGTCAGCATTTCACCTCACTCAAGAAATGGAGTCAAGACTGAAGAACTCTGGGCTTCCTGCACACTCTATGCGTCTTGATAGACCTTTGGCTAAAACTTCCCCTGAACTGAGTGTTCCACTTCCTCCTGCATCCGTCTTCACCTACATAAGTTGGCAGTGACTGACATCCCATCAAAGGCAGTGTCCATGAAAAGGCCGAAAACGGGAACAGAAGCAGCAAAAGAATTTCTTCAATATCAGAACAGTCATTGGCAGCACATCCTGGCGATGAGAGCTGACCACACTTCGCCACATAATGAGTTTCTCCAGCAATTTCTGCTTTTTTCATCAAGAAGGGTGTGCCTACAATGCTACAACATCCTTCTTACTTGGCGCCCCACACCAAACATTCGTCTTCTCACTACATTCAGCACTGACTATTGTAACACTTACTTGGCAGGCAATGTTGTGTAGCTCACACGCAATCTTTGGATGCTGGATGTGCAGTGGTTTCCCCTTGAAGAAATATTAGTCTTTTGTAGCATAATTGCTGCTAAATTCAACATTGTTGAGATGCCCAACTACAATTCCCGAGCACCAATGGCATGTTGCAAATTGCCTTTGACTGGCATAAGGCCATATGAGATAGGAACAGGAGTGTACTGTTTGGCTGCTTGAGGCTGCTGTGTCACTCAATAGGATCATGGCTGATCTGACAATCTTCATGTCTACTGCCCTGGCCTTTCCCATAATGCTTGATTCCCCAATTGACCAAGAATCTATTTATCTCAGCCTTAAATATAGACAGGGATTCTGCCTTGACACATTGGGCATAAGACCATTAGACATAGGAACAGAAATTATACTGTTTGGCCTATCGAGTGTGCTCATTATTAAAATATGGCTGAGTTTCTCAACGCCACTCTCCCACATTCTCCCTATAATCCTTTATCCCCTTGACAATCAAGAGCCTGTCTATCTCTGTCTTATATGATCTGGCTCAATGATCTGGCCTCCACAGCCTTCTGAGGCAGTATGCTGCATAGATTCACAATGCTCTGGCTGAAGAAGTTTCTCCTTATCTCTGTTCTAAAGGGTGTTCCCTTTACTCTAAGGCTGTGCCCTCAGGTCCGAGTCTCATCTTCCAAATGTCCACTCTAGCCAGGTCATTTCGTATTTTATAAGTTTCAATGAAATCCCCCCAATATGGCCTCAGTTCCTTCATCTAGATCATTAAAGTGTAAATTGCAAAGTTGTGGTCCCATCACTGACCCTCACGGAACACCACTAGTCACTGGCTACCATTCTGAGAAAGATCTTTTTATCACCACTCCCTGCCTTCTGGCAGTCAGCCAACCTTCTATCCATGCTAGCATCTTTCCTCTAACACCATGGGCTCTTAGCTTAGTGAGCAGTCTCCCATGCAACACCTTGTCAAAGGCCTTCTTGAAGCCCAAGTCGACAATATCTCTTGGCTTCCCTTGGTCTAAGCAGCTCATTACCTCCTCAAAGAATTCGTACAGATTTGTCAGGCATGATCTCCCCTTGCTGACTTGCTGCCATGCTGACTTTGCCCTATTTTCCGATGCCCTTCCAACTATTCAGAAATCTCATCCTTCAAAATTCACTCTAAAATCTTACCAACGACAAAGTCACGCTAATTGACCTGTAATTTCCAGTCTTTTCCCTTACACCCTTCTTAAACAGAAGGATTAGCTTAGCAGTTTTCCAGTCCTCTGTGACCCTCCCTGACTCCAGTGTTTCTGAAAGGTCAGCAATAATGCTTCCACTATCTTTTCAGCTATCTCATTAACAACTCTGGGGTATAGTCCTTCTGGCCCAGGTTACTTATCCACCTTCAGAACTTTCAGTTTTTCTAACACCTTCTCCTTGCTGATGGCCACCATGCTTACCTCTGGCCACTGACTCTCTTGAATTTTTGGGATATTACTCATGTCTTCCATTGTGAAGATTGACACAAAGTACTTACTCAGTTCTTCGACCATTTCTTTGTCCCCCACTACCACTTCTCTGGTGTCATTTTCCAGCAGCCCAATGCCCACTTTTACCTCTCTTTGGCTCTTTGTATATCAGAAGAAACTCTTGCAATCTTCTTTTATATTACTGGCTAGCTTACCCTCAAGATTAATCTTCTCCTTCCTTATTTTGTTTTTTGTTGTCCTCCATTGGTCTCTGTCAGCTTCCCATCCTCTGGCTACCAACTATGAATTGCCATATTGTGTGCTTTTTCTTTTGCTTTTATGCTATCCCTGACTCCCCTGGTCAGCCATGGTAGTATGCTTCTTTTTCCGAGGGATGAATTTTTGTTATATTTTCCAAATTACTCCCAGAAATTTCCTCTTCGATATCTGAAGGGTCCTACTTTCTCCCTACTTGCTCTTTTGTTCTTAATGTACTTAAAAGTGCTATTTGGATTATCCTGACCTTATCTGCCAAGTCTATTCCATAAACCCTTTTTGTCTTCTTGGTCTCCCTCTTAAGAATGCCCCACACCCCTTATACTCTTTAAGAAATTCATTTGATCCCAGTTGTCTATTCATAAAATAAGCCTCCTTCTTACTCTTGACGAGAGCCTCAATATCCTTATTCCCTACTCTTATCTGCCTTACCCTTCACTGTATCAGGAATATAATACTTCTGAACTCTTGTCACCACACTTTTGAAAGGCTCCCAATTGTCAGTTATCCCTTTCCTGCAAACAATCGACTCCAATCAACTTTTGAAAGTTCCAATCAGCCTATAGTTACCCATGTATTGCCTCCTTCCCCTTTTGAATTAGGATGTCACATTTGCAGTTTTCCAATCCTTTGGTACTTCTCCAGAACCCAAGAAAGTTTGGAAAATTACAAACAATAGCTGTAGCTATTTCTTTTAGAATCTTAGGATGCAAGCCATCAAGACCAAGTGGCATATTTGCCTTTAGCCCAATTTCACTGCCTAATATTACTTCTAGTGCAATGGTAATTGTACTTAGGCCCTCCTCTAAGTTCTTTCGCATTAATGGGATATTTGCAGTATCTTGCACTGTAAAGAATGAAGCAAAATATCTGTTTACCTCTTCTGCCATTTCTTTTTTTTGATAGCCATCTGCACAAATTCATTTTATAAGGTGTTTATGTCCACTTTGACCTCTAGTTTCCCTTTTATATATTTGGAGGAACCCTTTCTGGCAGTTTTTATGTTCCTTGCCAATTTGCTCCTGTAATTTATTTTCTTTGACTTTCCTCCTTTGCTGGATTCTGAATTTATCCCAGTCTTCAGGATATTATCGACCTTTGACTCCTTATAAGTCTTTTCTTTCCACTTAAAAGTCTCCTTAACCTCCCTGGTTAGCCATGGTTGGTTTATCCCTCTCTTAGAAGTTTTCTTCCTTACTAGAATACATTTATATTGAGAGTCAATGAATTACTTCCTGAAATGCCTGTCACTGTTTCCATAATGTCGTTCCTGCTAATCCAACTGCTCAATTTCACTTTAGTTGACTCTTTCCTCATTTCGTTGTGTCCCCACTCGTTTAATTTGTACAATTGCTTCTTTCACGAGGTTTTCACTCCTGAACTGAATATTAATTTGTGAAATTGAAAGAGTGGAAGCAAGATACTGATAATTTCACAGTGATAAAATGTGAGGCTGGATGAACACAGCAGGCCAAGCAGCATCTCAGGAGCACAAAAGCTGACATTTCGGGCCTAGACCCTTCATCAGAGAGCTCTCTGATGAAGGGTCTAGGCCCGAAACGTCAGCTTTTGTGCTCCTGAGATGCTGCTTGGCCTGCTGTGTTCATCCAGCCTCACATTTTATCATCTTGGAATTCTCCAGCATCTGCAGTTCCCATTATCTCTGATAAGTTCACAGTGTTCAGTTTATGTTGCAGTTCATGACTGGTGAAGTAAACATTGTTCGTTTTGACCTTAGGATGGAGGTTATTGATGAAACAGTTGAATATAGTTGGATCTGGGACATTGCCCCGAAGAACTTCTCCAGCAATGCCCTGGTGTTGAGATAATGGCTTCCAACAAACAGAATTAAATTCCTTTGTGCTGCATATGATTCATCCAGTTTTTACTTTGTTCAATTATTTGCAACATGGTTCCAAACTGGCACATCAAGGCAAGAAGAATTCAGGGTGTCAACATTACGGTGATGAAATTCATGGACAGAATATAAGAACTTAAAACAAGTTAACTCCCTTGGATGTATAGGTTTCATTTGTATGCGCTAAGAGAGCAACAACAGATTTGATTTCTCAAATAGTCATCATAGGCATGATGCAGGATAGGGAACAAATAATGGAGAATTCCTTTGGTTTTGGAAACATGAACATTGGTAACCATTTCCAAGAAGTTGAGGAATCAACTCAGATCCATTTATATGTAGTGTGGATGCTGGATGCCTGAAATAAAAACAGTGTTTGAAAAAGTCAGGAAGCCTAGCAGCATCTGTGGTGAGAGAAACAGAAGGTAGAATCTTCCGAGGTAGTGAAGGACACAGGCACTGCTGAGAATATTGCATGTATCATGTGAAATCAGCGGTGAGGATCTTATTGCCATTGTGAGGAATGAGTGCATTTTCCAATGGAAATGTTGAAAGGGGAGATGAGATTCTCTCTAGTAAGCAGAGGCCTTTTACATGTATATATATGTCATTTACCTCATTGATATGTAGTTTCCCATTCTCCTCCTACAAGATAAAAACATGGCAGTGACAATTCCTATCCTAAAAGCCAATGTGGCAATCTCACAACTCCAGCACCCCAGTGGCAACTCTAATGTTCTGTGTTTGGTGATCAGCATTAGCATGCCAATCCTGGTGTGAATTGACTTCCACTTCTAGTCTGGAAGGACAGTGATCATGTACAACCTTGAGGTTTTGACTTTGGCAAAATGGGGTGCCAATCATCCTCTCTCTGGGGCAAATAAAACAAGCCATGCAGGGCAGCTGTGGACTGTCAGTGTTTGACTGAATGCACAGCTGGACTTTAAAGGTCATCCCAGCACCAGGAATTCCAGAAGGACCCAGCAACAGGTGATACTTCATGTGTTGTGTATGTTGTGGGGGAGTGTTGAGGTGAGTTCAGGAAGATATTTTGAGAAAATAGTCTACAGCTTGCAGAGAGAAACCCTTTATGAAACTCACCACAACTCACACTTAGATGATTTTTTTTAGTAATATTCAGGCCAGTCTTAACTTTTGAGTCAGAAGATGTTCTTCGGATCTTAATGTAGGAAAAGGTTGAATAGATTTTAGGGGGAAGGGGGTGGTACAACACAAAGAAAATCTGAGATAGGTCACAGGTTGGCAAGATAAATTATCCAAGGTAACATGGAACAAAAGTAGAGCGAGTGGCTATGATTATAATAAAGAAGCAAAGTGTTGACCTCAAGTAGATGTTAATGGCAGAATAAGGAACAATTTTGACTGAGAGCAAAAACATAATACAGGCTGACTCTCAGTTGGACCAAAGAATCAGAATGGGGACAATGATCATGATCTGAAATTATTCAAATCCAATTTTGAGTCTGGAAGGCTGCAAACTGCTCAGTCAGAAAACGAAATCATAGATTATCAATTCTCCCTTAATTCTGGGTGAAATAGTTCGAACTAGAAGTAAACCTTGTGAATTGCTTGTCTCATAATCTGTAATCCTGCTACTTTGTCAATCTTTGCAGGTACCATTACTGTTGCTGGAACTCTTGTCCAAACTTATGTTACGTTAAGTTTTGATTTGTGAATCTCAGAGATTGCTCTCTATAATAATTCTAAATTGTTGAAGCTGTATTTTCTGAATTCTGTCCTGCATTAAATCGTTTGGTCTGTCATCCATGTCCTCATGTATGTGACTACTGCTGTTACTGTTAATTCATGGTGCTTATCATAAAGCCATGCCTGTATCTATTTCATGATAATAAATTAATTTTAATACTTTTGGGCTACAAAGCAAGCTTCAATGTGTCTTTGAAGCACTTTCTTTGTCCTCCCATAAAACTCTGGCTTTTTAAGAGTTGGTAGAACTGAATGTAGCAGGGAGATATGTTTTAACGATCTGTACTCAAAGTGTCCAGCCCATCTTATTTAATCCCGCAAAAGTCTTGCTGAATTGTTTGTAGAGCTGGGTTCAAGAAGGGTAGTAAAGTTGATCAGCCTTCCAACCAAATCTGAACAATGTGGCAGTAACATTACTGTGTTGCCAGCTATTGTGTTCATTCAGATTTTGCTGACTTGCAGAAGTCTCTGTTGGCAAATATTCACTACCATGTTTAGGCAAAAGAGGAAACTGATGCAGCTGATCCAGTGTTGGATCTCCTCATCAATGTCTGCCTTTTCAGAGATATGGTTGGCAAGGTATAGAGAGTAAAAACAGAAATTGCTGGAAAAGTTCAGCAGGTCTGACAGAATCTGTGGAGGGAAATCAGAGTTAACATTTTGTGTCCAGTGATCCTCCCTCAGAACTAGTGGTAGTTAGGAATTTTGTCTTTATGCAGAACGTAGGGTGAGGGGAGGGGTAAGGAAGTTTGAGTTAAGGTTTGAGTTATTAAAAAAAGTCTGGATAGGCTGGCACCTTTTTCACTGGTGCGTAGGAGGTTGAGAGGTGACATTTCACAAGTTTATAGAATTATCAGGGGTATCGGCAGGGTTAATGGTAAGTGCCTTTTCACTAAGATTGAAGATTTTAAGACTGGGGGCATATTTTTAAGGGGAGAGGAGCATGATTTTAAAAAGACGTGAGGGGCAAATCTTTTACGCAGTGGGTGGTTGGCATGTGGAATGAACTTCCTGGGGAAGTGATGGATGTGGACACAGTTGCAAAGTTTAAAAGACACTTAGGTAAGTGCATGAATAGGAAAGGTTTGGAGGGATATGGGGCAGGAACAATCACATGGTTCTAGTTTAGTTTGGGATTATGTTTGGCATGGACTGGTTGGACTGAAGGGTCTGTTTCTATACTGTGCGACTCTATGACTCTATAAGAAAAGTTGGATAGACAAAGAAGTGGGTAAGGATCTGACTAGGAGAATGAATAGCTATTAATGGGGACTGTTAGCAGCTAACAATGGGTTTGTGTAATAGCTGACCATGTGATAACAAGATCTGTTCTGTTGGGTTTGGGGTAAGGACATGGGAGAAGGTGCCTCAAGCCCTAAAATTTGGCGGTAGTGATCATAACTCTGTTTCTTTCACGTTAGTCATGGATAAGGACAGGTGCATACGTCAGGGTAAAGTTTACAATTGGGGGAAGGGTAATTACAATTCAGTTAGGCAAGATCTGGGTAACATAAATTGGGAGCAGATGCTGTCAGGGAACAGCACCACAGAAATGTGGAGATTGATGAAGGAATGCTTACTGCATGTGCTCGATATCTTTGTCCCTAACAGGCAGGGAAGATGTGGTCGAGTGAGGGAGCCATGGTTCTCAGGAGAGGTCGAACGACTGGTTAAGAGGAAGAAGGAGGCTTATGCAAGGTTTAGGAAAAGAGAAACAGAAAAGTCTCTAGAGGGATACAAGTTAGCCAGGAAGGAGCTGAAGAAAGGGCTTAGGAAAGCTACAAAGGGGCATGAGAAAACCTTGGCGGATAGGATCGAGGAAAACTCCAAGGCTTTTTACACGTATGTGCAGAGCAAGAGAATGACCAGAGAAAGGGTAGGGTCGATCAAGGATTGTAAAGGGAATTTGTGCACGGAGCCGGAAGTGATAGGAGAGGTCCGTAATGAATACTTTTCTTCAGTTTTCACAACTGAGAGGGACCTAGTTGTAGAGGAGGATGTTGTGAAACTGGCAGGTAGGCTAGAGGAGGTTGATGTTAGTAAGGAAGATGTTCTAGGAATTCTGATGAAGTTGGAGATAGATAAGTCCCCCAGGCCTGATGGGATTTATCCAAAGATTCTATGGGAAGTGAGGGATGAGGTTGCAGGGCACTTGGTGATGATCTTTTCATCCTCACTGTCCATGGGTATAGTGCCAGAAAATTAGAAAGAGGCAAACGTCATTCCCTTGTTCAAAGAAGGGAACAGGGATAACACCGGAAATTGCAGACCAGTTAGTCTTACGTCAGTGGTGGGCAAATTATTGGAAAGGGCTCTGAGAGACAGGATTTATGATCACTCGAAACGGCACAGTTTGATTTGTGATACTCAGCATGGATTTGAGAGGTAGATCATGCCTCACAAACCTCATTGAATTCTTTGAAGAGATGACCAGACACATGGATGAAAGTGGAGCAGTGGATGTGATGTACATGGATTTAAGTAAGGCGTTTGATAATGTTCCCCACGGTAGGCTCATGCAGAAGGTAAGGAGGCATGGTGTAGGGGGAAATGTGGCAGATTGGATTCAGAATTGGCTGACCCTTAGAAGACAAAGGGTGGCAGTGGACGGAAAATATTCAACATGGTGCTCAGTTACAAGTGGTGTACCACAAGGATCTGTTCTGGGTCCCCTTCTATTACTGATTTTTGTAAATGATTTGGATGAAGGAGTGGAAATGTGGATTAACATGTTCGCAGATGACTCAAAAGTGGGTCACGTTGTGGGCAGTGTGGAAGGCTGTTCTAGGATACAAAGGGACATTGATAGAATGCAGAGCTGGGCTGAGAAGTGGTGGATGGAGTTTAACCCTGAAAAGTGTGAAGTGATTCATTTTGGAAGGACAAACTTGAAAGCAGGGTTAACGGAAAGATTCTTGGCAGTGTGGAGGAGCAGAGGGATCTTGGGGGTTCATGTTCACAGTTCCCTGAGAGCTGCCACCCAGGTGGATAGAGTTATTAAGAAGGCAGATGTTGTGTTAGCTTTCATTAATGGAGCGATTGAGTTCAAAAGCCGTGAAGTTATGCTCCAGCTATACAAAAGCCTGGTTCGGCCACATCTGGGTATTGTGCCCAGTTCTGGTCATCTCATTACAGGAAAGATGTGGAAGCATTAGAAAAGGTGCAGAGGAGATTTCCCAGGATGTTGTCTGGAATGAAGGGATGGTTTTATGAGGAAAGGTTGAGAGAGCTGGGGCTTTTCACTTCAGAACGACAAAGGATGAGAGGTGGCTTGATAGAGGTGTACAAAATGAGCATAGGTACAGGTAGATTAGACAGCCAGAGACTTTTTCCTAGGATGGAGGTAGCTTTTACAAGGGGCATAGTTTTAAAGTGAAAGGAGGTAGATATCGGGGAGATGTCAGAAGTAGGTTCTTTACTCAGAAAGTGGTAGGCGCATAGAATGCATTGCCGGAGAGGGTAATGGAGTCAGCCTCATTTGAGGCATTCAGGTAGCTAGTAGATAGGCATATGGATGAGAGTATAAAGTAATGGTGGAGGTTAGATAGACCCTAGGATTCGGGTAAAATTTCAGCACAACATCGTGGGCTGAAGGGCCTCTACTGTGTTATACTGTTCTATGTTCTAATTGTTCAACTCTGTATTGAATCCAGAAGGCTGTATAGCACCCCAGTGGAAAATAAGGGGCTGTTCTTCCAGCTTGCATTGAATATTCTATTTTTGCTTTTGATTTCCAGCATCTGTATTTCTTTCCATTTTTATTAAGGTATGGGAAGTGTTCAGCAAAGTCCAGAGCCTCTCCTTCAACATATATGGGAGGTGAAATATTTATCTGACCAGATGCAGGTTGATGCATGGGTTTTGTTGTGACAACATCAAAGGACAGGATGGGTCTGTTCTTATAGAATTGAGTGGTTGGGTGCAGGTTGTAATTCTGACGTATGGTAGGAGACATTTGCACACTGCAGTTCATCTATGTCAATGGAATTTAGGTTTGAGACAAACGTAACTGAGGCTAAACAATTATCGATCTATATGATATTTAATATTAATGCCAGAGTGTTAGAGAACTACTAAAATAGAGAAACATCCAATGGGAAGACTTGAGTTCTGTTTGAAGCCATGTATAATCATGAGCCAATGAAACTCAATGTAGCATCAAGAAATTTGTATCAGAAATAACAAGTTGTAGAGCTGGATGAATACAGCAGGCCAAGCAGCATCAGTGGAGCTGAAAAGCTGACTTTCGGGCCTAGACCAGTCTGTATCTTTTGGTTTACTCGCATTTGATATTAAGTTTATGTATTGAAGACGAAAGGTTATGTGTGGAGTGTTCGGTTTGAAAGCAATAGACACTGGAGTTAGATATGGATTTTACAACCAATAATACAGTAGTTTGCTTTGAGTAATGGAACAAAGAGAGAAAGCAACATTGGCTGATAACTGTAAAGAAACTGGAAGCTTTCTCTCTTTATCTCTCTTTCTCACACTATCTCACTCAAGTTCAGAACTAACTGACATGAGGCAACAATGATTCACTGAGGACATCACGACATTTGAACTATCAATGTTATCAGTAGCTTCCAAGACAGTGGCTAAGCAGTTGAGTATCAATTTATTTCTTGCGACACAAAGCCTGGAAAAAAAATTATAAACAGACTGCCTTCCTGTCTCCCCTTCCTTTTCTGCAAGTACGGGATCTGTATATTTGCATCTGTTTGATGCCACATTTTATCGTATATTTGGGGAGGCAATAGGTTATGTGGAATTGGTTCTTCTTCAGCTTTGATCTAGTTAATTGGGTTGAATTGAAATGAAAGCACTGCATATAAAAATAGATGAAGAAGGAATACCGACTGAAATATGGTTAAAATGGGGAGGAAGCATAACACCTCCTCACTAGGTCATGACAACAGTCACTAAAGAGTTGGTGTCTCTGTATTTTGAGGTCAATGAAGTATTGGTGGCCCTAGACATTGTGAGAAATGTTTAAGATCGGAAGATTTAGTCTGCTCTCCTGCATGTCCATTTGGGGTCAGTGGAGTCACATTTGTAGCCTCTTAGCACCTCAAGTGACATCATCAAAAATTCAGACAAGGAAGGGTCTATCAGTCAGATTGATTCACAGGCCTCCCTAAAAATAACCATTTTTTAAAAATTCTGGAATATAAACCTCCACCTCCACACCAGTCTAGTCCATTCAACATACCAGGATAGATACAAGAATGGCTGTAATGAAATTCACTGGTCAACATGGTGTGTCACTACATCAGTACGAACAAATAGCAGGGCAGGTTGGTTAGCTTAGTTGGCTGGTTGGCTGTTGTGCAATACACACTAAAGGTAACAGCATGGGTTTGATTCCCACATTGGCCGAGGTTACTATTCTTCTCATGAGTGGCCTGGTGACCCTCAGTTCAATGACCACCACTCATCTTTGTCTCTCATGAGAGATTAGCCCTGTGATACAGGAGGATTATAGTGACTTTATCATTTCCTAACGCATTGTATTCTATATCCAAAAGAAAAGGCAGCTTTTAAGCTTGTTGACTCGATCTTCCTATTCCCCATAATGGAGCACACATTCATTGGGTTCTTTCATAATGAACCACACCAGCTTCCTCTTGTCTGTGTGCTGCCTTCAAAGAAGCATCAGGCAGTTTGCATTCTGCATTTGAAAACCTGGCATTAAAGAAAAATTCCATCCATTCATGCATGTCAGAGAAATGAATCAGAGGTTACCACCACTCATACAGATGACACCTTCCTCTGTAGCCTCTAATCTAATTACCTCACTCACCAGCAATTGTAAAACTCTTGATGAATTTAGAACATTTTTAGGAATTTATATTATCTTACCACACTGAGCTGCATTATCCTTGTTCTTACCTTTTGCTTTTTATAATAAATCTAGAAAGCAATTGTTTTTATGGCAATGTCCTGAATAAAGTAGGCATAACTGTGATGGATGAATACCAATCTACATACGATAATAGTAATGTCCATTCTTTTCAGCAGTCATAAAAATGTGGCATCCTGACTGTTTATCTGTTGAAGAGACTCAGTGCTATAAGAATTAATATTTCCTGCCACTTTACCTACACTTTCTGGATAATCCATTAATTAAGATGGAATTATTGACCTATTTTCCTCATGTTGATTAAATTTAATACAACTCACAAGTCTGTGAAATGACATGGGAAAGTACTGTTATCAGATTTGTGTCACCGATACAATCTTGTAAACACATCTTCGTGTATGTGATGCAAAGGCTGTAACACAAATTAAATTTGAAATGAAAGAGAGTTTTTAAATTATTTCCCTTTTACTGTCTCCCAAATCAATATTCCATGCCCTGGGCAATGTGGAAGGAATGCAATAAGGCTGTTCTCAAAACTCTCCAAACTGTTCTTGGGCCCACTGCTGGCTGTTCAAAGGCAACCCGGGGTCATTTGTTATGAAACATGAACTGCTTTCACATGGTTAAAGTACATGACCTTCTGTTAAACAAGCCACTCAATGTGTCCATCAATGTACCCAAGACTAAACAATCGTGATGTCTCATCACTGAATGTGATGGAAATATCCAGTGGGCAAATACATCTTCGGATTTGAAACCACTTTGCTCAGCTACAAAATGGAAAGTGGGCTGTAAACTAAATTTTTTAATCCAAACAACCTGCTTTGTTCTGGAGTCAGGGAAAGGTGACACACATGCGCATTACTGGAGCACCTCAGTCTGTTGCATTCTGCACAACCTAAATCACAGGATATGAGCCAGAAGTTAATAGTCTTCAGAGATAATGGGAACTGCAGATGCTGGAGAATCCAAGATTAAAAAGTGTGGGACTGGATGAACACAGCAGGCCAAGCAGCATCTTAGACCCTCGAATGAAGGGTCTAGGCCTGAAACGTCAGCTTTTGTGCTCCTAAAATGCTGTTTGGCCTGCTGTGTTCATCCAACCCCCACACTTTGATATCTAAGTTAACAGCCTTGACAGTTTTGAGGTGAACAATGGCTGGGATTTGCAGACCATTCAGTACTGTTTTAGGCTGAGTTCCATGTCAATGTCATGACTAACATTCATTCATTGACAGGCTGCTCATGCACTTCCAATGATGTCTGGTTGTTTGATCAATCAAAGAGTCCCACATATTTAAAGTCTAAACGCATCGGCTAAAGATTAGTGCCATTCAAATCTGTCAAAAGCTGTGCTGCTGTGGAGACATTTCAGAGCTGTTACATGTCTCAGACGGGAGCACCCAGACAGCAAGACATGACAGTGGAGGTGCAGGTGGAGGAGGGTAAGTACACACAGAGGTCATGTTCCCCTTGGATGGAAAGACAATTATCAGGACAGCAAATGCTGCCAGTAGAATGGAGGAAGGTGAGAATGTGCCAATGTCTGTGCATCAACATGCATAATTAAACAAGTGGCAAATGAAATTTAATACTAGTGCGAAATGATTTATTTTGGTAGTCAGAATGTGGAGACACAATACAAAACAAAGGGTATCATACTAAAAGGGGTGCATGAGCAAGGTTTTGAGTACGTAATTGCAAAAATCCTTAAAGATGAGAGGACAGGGTAAGGGAGTTTCTAGCATTTTCCTCATGACTGATATTAGGTTAACTTCTCCAGCAACTGTAGTTCCCATCATCTCTGATACAAGGTTAACCAATGTATAGTTTTGTGCTAGATAACAAAGTGTGAAGCTGGATGAACACAGCAGGCCAAGCAGCAACCCAGGAACACAAAAGATGACGTTTCAGGCCTAGACCCTTGTGCTTTCTATCTTCCTACCTTCTTTATTAGTGATCTATGACTTTCTGCTCTGCTTCAACAATTCCAGTATCTGGGGAATTTTGAATAATTACAACCAATGTATTTACTATTTATATTGCTACTTGTTTTAAGAGCTAAGCATTCAGGCCTTCAGGAATAGAGGATTTGTTAGCCTTGAGTTCTATTAGTTTCATGAGTACCTTGAGCCTATGACTGTGATTATTTTACGCTTCTCCCTTGCTTCCAATTCTTAATTTTCAAATGTTCTTGGGTTTCCTTTGCATCTTCTACAGTGCAAGCAAGCATAAAATACCTGTTTAACTCCTGCAATTTCCGTAATTGCACTAGTTTTTTTTACACCAATTTTACCCCAGTTTTACTCTTTACACAACGAAAGCTCACTTTAGCCACTCTTTTTTGTTTAAAATATTTTTAGAAACTCTTACTATTTAGCACTCTGTCGTTCTCATGGTGGTGAAGTGGTCATGTTGAACATCAGGCTAATAACCAGGGGCCATGGATTCACATTGCACCATGGCAAGTGGTGAAATTTGAATTCAATATAATCTGGAATTTAAAGCTAAGTCTAATGACAGCCATGTAATCACTGTTGATTGCTGTAAAAACCCAACTAGTTCATTAATGCCCTCGAGAGAAGTATAACTGCCATTCATGTCTTGTGAAGACAACTTCTGAGACCTGCCCCACAGAAATGTAAAGTAATTCTTTCCTGTCCTCTGGCCAATTAGGGATGGATAGTAAATGCTGGCCTAGCCAGAGACACCCATATCCCATGGACATATTTTGAAAACAAATATTGAAAACAGGTTATGGAGGCCCCTCCCCCCACTGCGTCACACAACCAGCCCAGCTCGTCCCCTCCCCTCACTGCATCCCAAAACCAGCCCAGCCTGTCTCAGCCTCCCTAACCTGTTCTTCCTCTCGCCCATCCCTTCCTCCCACCTCAAATCGCACCTCCATTTCCTAACTACTAACCTCATCCCACCTCCTTGGCCTGTCTTTCCTGGACTGTCCTATCCCCTCCCTACCTCCCCACCTATACTCTCCTCTCCACCTATCTTCTTTTCTCTCCATCTTCGGTCTGCCTCCCCCTCTCTCCCTATTTATTCCAGAACCCTCCCCCCATCCCCCTCTCTGATGAAGGGTCTAGGCCCAAAACATCAGCTTTTGTGCTCCTGAGATGCTGCTTGTGTTCATCCAGCTCCACACTTTAATATCCTCTGTCTATGCCTTAGAATCTGAAACTTGGATATAGGCACAAGATGGCTTCTCGGTGTAAGTTAACACAACAAAATGGCTTCTAGCCTGGGAACTGCAAATTCTGCTAGAGCTGCATAAATAATGCAGAAATGATAAGATAATGCAATACTAACTGTTGGAACTGACCTTCGGTTGCAAATGTTGTGGCGCTGTGTGATGAGATAAAAAGTAACCTACGTGTTGTGACATAAGTTGTTTACCAGTTAACATTATTGGATTAAGTAACTGTCAATGAAGCAGTACAATTTATTGATTGGTAATTGTTTGGATACACTATGCGATCATGCCATGTACCCTGCTTTAAGAAAGGTATAAAAATGTCTTTGTATTAAGTTGTCTGTGCAGCTCCTCTGAGGAATACGGAAGTGCTCGGCTTGTGTGTTTTCCGGATGATCTGTACCCGGTCATATGAAGAAATAAAGAGTAAAGTGTTAAACAGCCAGACCAACTGTGACTGCTCATTGACTGATCACGGAATCGAGAGACCCCACCAGGGGTCTAAATTTACATGCCGACCAGGTTTCCTGTCCTATACAGTCCCATATGCCTGCATTTGGCCCATATCCCTCTAAATTCCTCCTGTCCATGTACCTGTCCAAACATCTTGCAAATGTTGCAACTGCACCTGCTCACCTTACCTACACCCCTCATGATTTCATAAGCCTCTATTAACGTTATCCCTCAGCCTCTTATGCTTCAGAGAAAAAAGTCCATTCTTATCAAGCATCTCCTTATAACTCAACCTTGGCAACACTCTGGCAATTTTTTTGAGCCTCTCCAATTTAATAATAACTTTCCTGTGGCAGGGCAAACGGAATGGTACACAAAACTCCAAATGTGGCCTAGCCAATGTCTTGTACAGCTGTAACACTACGTCCCAACTCCTGTACTCAATGCTCTGACCAATGAAGGCAAGCATGCCAAAAGCCTTCTTCACTATCCTGCCTACACTCACTGTCGCTTTGAAGGAATTGTGTGCCTGCACCCACAGTTCTCTCTTTTCTTACTTATTGTAACTGTGTATCGGTGCCACCAATTATCTTCGAAAGCCTAGCCTTTCCATGTCATATTGGTTTCCTCATTTTCACAAAATGCTTGCCTGTATGGAGCTCACAGAGCATCTCATGAGACACGGATATTCCAGAGGAAGAATCAACACTCATTTAATTTGTCTCAAGAAGCAACACAGAAATCAACACCTCGGGGTGGAAGATAAAGCTATGTCCTATTTAGTGAGTACTCTATTTCTCAAAGTTCTCCTGAATGTTTTGAACACGGAAGTTGCAAGGCTTTAACACTTAGGCTCATGGGATGCTGAGCTGTCATGTTTTGTTGCTATGTCTTACGTTACTACTGTAAAGCCAGTGCCATCTCAAATTAAGACAATGTCCAACTGTAACTCTGACTCACAAGCACGAAGAGTGTTTTGTACTTTCAAAATGAACAGGTCTATTTTTCAAAATGGATGATTTCAGCAGCGGATCTTTCAGATATAATGTTAGGTAATTGAGAGAAGAAAGAATTACTATTATGTTTGCCATAAAAATTGGTATAAGGAAGACCTGTCGAATTGGAATAAATCCGAGGACGACATAAGATGAAGCATTAAAAAGTTGTATTGCATTCTTCAGAAATTGAATCATTTCAGGCCATATGCTTTCAGACAAATGCCAGTCCTCACAATGGACAATGAAACAAAATAATCTAATGGCTAAAATTATTTATCTTCAGATTAATTTTGCTGAGATTTAAGATGAGACCTGTATTCTGGAGCAAAGAGAAAGAGAAATGATTTCTCGAAAAAAGGTTAATCAAAGTTCAGTGGAAGCTTTCAAACTCCAGAAAGTGAAAGCAACCAAAGTTTTTACATTCTAGTTCAGAACCTCCCCAGCCACTGAACAACGTACCGAGAAAGTTGGAAGAATCAAATGGGACCAGTAGGAAAAAGACTCTTGATGTTGACATCAAAAAGCCTGACTGCAAACAAACTGCATGTATTTTAGCCAAATGACTGTCTTTCAAAGTCCAAGGGGAGCTGTGGTCGGACCAGAGATCTTGTCACAGTTAGTCAAGGGGTTGAACATGTTCAGTTGGGCACTTGGGTAATTACAAACAGGGCTTCCATATCATTACAATTCAGGAGTAGGCCACAGTCAGCCCTACAGGCCCACAGCAGCTATTGTGGCCATTAGTAGTAAGTCAGTCAGGGCTAGCTGCACAGAGATCAGCCAGGGGGTTGGTCACTCTTCAAGCAGAGACGTGATTCCAATTTACTCAGTGAGATTGGCTGTGATCATTCTGGGAGTTTGCTTACAAAAGATAAATTGGGTTTTCAGAGGCCACCACTTTAGTAGGAGTGTTGGGGAAATGAATTTTGAGGATTCAGCTGAAGAGTGGACAATAATCTTGAAGGACGACAATTGAACATAGACAGGTAGGAGACAGGGAAAGATTGGATAGGCTGGGGTTGTTTTCCTTGGAACAGTAACAACTGACATGAGATCTCATGGAAGTGCATAAGATTGTGAGGTATATAAGTCAGATGGATAGGAAGACACGTTTTCCATTAGTAGACGTGATAATAACTAGAGATCATAGATTTAAGGTAAGAGAAAATGTGAACGGAGAATTTGAGGAGATTTTCTTTTCACTGAGAAGATGATGGAAGTTTAGTACTCACTGACTGAAAGGATAGTTGAGTCAGAACCTAATGTTATGAACAGACTTTCGACATATACCCTTCTCTCTTTGAAAATAGAAAATACTATGGAAGGCCTGTTGGCATCTTGGATATTCCTATTATATTAGACCATACATGTTAATTTGGTGAGCTGATGGTATCTCATATTCTGTCTTAAATGGGCAATCCTCCTTTTCAAACTATGGCCCCTAGTTTAGATTCTTGTCCCCCCATGATCTTACATGCTTTAATCAACATTTGAGTCTTATAAACTCCAGAGGACACAGGCGTTGCTAGCCTAGCCTTTCCTGATAATGCAGTCTGCTTATTCTAGGTTTATGTGGAGTAAACCTTCTCTGAGCTGCTTCCAATGCACTAACATCCTTCCATAAATACAGTGAACAGTGCTGTAAGCTATATTGCATATGTGATTTCAGTAGTCCCAGTATAACCGAAGCATAACCTTACACTTGCATTCAATTTCCCTCACAATAATGTTAGTTTTCCTGATTACTTGTACCTGCATACCAACCACCCGACGAATCTCCGAGCTATGCAATCTCTATAATTTAGATAACAATCTTCTTTTTAATTCTTTTTACCGAATGGACAATTTCTTACCTTTCCACATTGTAGCCCATTTGCCAGATCTGCCCTGCCAGCCTACATATACACATACATCTTTGAAGACTCATTATGTCCTCTTCACAACTCACCCATCTATGTATTTTTGTGTAATCAACAAATTTAGCTCCTATACCTTTAGCATCTTCAGCCAAATTACTTATACAAATTGTAAAGAGTTGGGCCCCAGCACTAACCCCAGTGGCACACCAGCAAAGTGAATCATGATCTTTGATTATATTAATCTATCAATGCTACAGCCCCACTTTTAAGCGGAAATTGTGGTCAATGTCAATGTTCAGATTTGACATAATCGGAGACATTGAGAAGGCTGAGTCAAGCTAATGGAAATTGATAGAGATCCCCAGAGAGAAAGAGAAATATGTCAGATAGGTTAATTGAAATTATACAGGAAGAAAGAACTGTTCTTTTCATTGTTTCATGTTAAATCATGATATTTGTATTAAATATGTACTGGTGGCACAGAAAAAAAACAAATTAACATGTCAATTCGCTCTTGAAGTATTGGTCACATATGCTTTGGTTGTAACTACAGAAAAAACAAGTGTGTAACACAAGTGAGGAGTAAGTGAAATATTTTATTCTAACCAACAATTTGTTATGCTGACCTCTCTGTGGGGAGGTGCATTAGTTCAGCAATGGCTGCTTGTGCTTCAGCATGTGCTAGTCTTACTTTTGAAATGCACAGCACAAGCCTAGTGTACATTATACAGAGTTGGTCTCATTATTTAAAGGATGGTATATTTGTTTTAGAGGCAATCCAGGGAAGTTTCATTGACTCCTAGGATTAAAGTGCCTTATCAAGAATGTTTGAGCAGACTAGGTGGATACTAATTATAGTTTAGAAGAATGAGAGGTGATCTTTTTAAGCATATCAGGTGCTAAATGTTTGTTTCCTCTCATGGAAGAGTATGGAACTAGGAGGTATAGTTTCAAAAAAGGGGTCTCTCATTTAAGAAGGCGATGAGGCAAAATTTCTTCCATCTCGCTAACCATTACAATTTCCAGAGAATAGTGAAGGCTGCATCACTTAAAATACCCAAAGCAGAGTTGAATGAGTTTGTGATCTAGAATGGAACTGAATGGTAGGCAGAGAAGTGGAATTGAGAACACAATCTACCATCATCTTATTGAGTTGTGGAGCAGGTTGAAGGGACCAACGCATCTACGTTTACTCCTATTTCTTATATCTTTTTCATGTCAAGATGCATCAATAAGATCTTCCAAAACTGCAAAGTCTCTGAGAGCATATCACTGTTCTTCTACAAACATTATTAGAGCAAATATATGCCTCAGCATCTAGCCACATGTTGCAGATGTTGAGGGTGGAAACGTAGGGGACGAGGAGATGGAGAGGTGTTTTGTAAACACCCTACACTTCAGCAGTGGATCTTTAAGATAAGCTGTATCTAAATTCTTCCATTCTTCAAAAAATGGTGAAAACACAAAACAGAATTATCAAGCATTGATCGAATTTCCCTCAATACTTTCTAATTAAGCAGGTCCAGTATGACACGGCGAAAAATCAAACAACACCACGTTATGATCCAACAGGTTTATTTCAATTCGCAAGCTTTTGGAGGGCTGCTGCTTTCTCACTGCTCCTTCATGTTATCTGACTTCCGACCTTGTTCATGCAGTCCAACGCTGGCACCTCCACGTCAGATCGAGTATGAGCATTGATTAGACATACAATAGTGTTCACCTCTGAAAGTGAATAAACTTACACAACTTCAATTGTAATGGCGTATAATCTCTTCAGTTCTCCCACCAGCCAAATTTTGTACTTCTCTTCAGAGAGATTACTTAAAAGGTTGCAAACCACCAAGAAAATAACTTGCAAAGTCATTGTAAACAATATAAATTTTTTTACAGAGTATTATTCAGATATTCCATCTCACTTGGTTGCTGAGTCCCAAAATAAGAAAATGTGATTAGTGTCACGAAAAACAATGATGTTGATTACAAATTGCTGTTGAGGCTGATGGTGAGCTCCTCTGTTTCTCCAGACATAAAAATTTTGGTTTAATTCATTATAAAGTCAACAAATATAAGTAAAACTGCATGAGATGTTGTTAACCAAAACACATTGGAACTCCGAAGGATACACTACATCAAGATTTGACTAATTAATAGTTTGCATACAAAGCTTCGATGCACAACAGTTAAATTTTGATGATTATTATTATTGTACCCAATATGGTAAAGTAGATATTTCTGTAAGACCTTGCTGTTTTGTTATGTTCCAAATTGTGTTCAATAAATTAGCTCTTGTGTAAGCTGCATTGAAACAAACCTTTAATCTGAGTTGCTGTGGGCGTGTGATTCACTGGTGACCAGATGACAGGGCCTGTTGTTAATCAATCAAACTTTGTTCTTGGCTCATTTGAAAACTGATGAGATACAAGAGCTTACTTTTACTTTTGCTGAACTAGCTCCATGTTTCATTTATCAGTTGACATTTCTCTGCTGGGTCCACAAAGTAATCTAAACGTAACATTAAAGTGCCACAAATCATTACATGGTACATTGAAGCAAATTATATAAGATGGCAAAAACTAGCCATCACAAAAGCTAATATAATTTTAGAATATTTATAGATGGAATTCTTCTAACAATTGATTTCTTTCACTCGGACAAATGGTAACGTAATTTTAAAAATCATATTAATTATATTTTCTGAATATGATTTCTTATCCTTACCAGTATTATTAACTTCACCTTTGATTATAATTGCTCAGTCTATATTTAGAATAAAGGAGGCAAACAACAATAAAACAAACAAATCACTAGTTACAAAACAGATGGTTATTTATACATACGTTGTATGTCTAAAATACTGCTTTATTTGGGTTGAAATTGACCCTTTACCAGCCCCACATTTTGTTATTTAAGACTCGCTCCTGGTTCCTGGTTCTGAACAATGTCAATGTTACTTATTGTGCCAGGAGGTAAATTTCAAGGGGACTTTACGAAACTCATCCTTCTGATATTATTTCCCTGCATAGAAGCCAGGTAGGCTGGGATTTGTTATAATGGATTTTCTCCATTTTACAGTACAAAATTGAAGCTGCTGCATCACTCTTTGATACAGCAAGAGTTATTATCTGCCATTTGCCTTCGCTGATAGCTGATCTAGAAGATTATTATACTATGTAGTTTATTGATCTTTTAAAAGTTCAACTATTTTGACTGCAGTTTGATTTCAGATTACATATTTTACAAATAATCACTGAGTGACACATATACCTACCTAAAATCAAAATTCAAACAAATATAATTAACTCTACTCAAATTGGCCAAGCTGACTATGACATGCACACGCTTAGCCTATTTTAAAGCAATTTTGAAGACAGTGTACAATACACTTTCGTAATCACTTCTATATATTGATTTATAACATAATATAAGAGGGCTTTTAAGGTAAATCCATAGATTGTTTTTAAAAGTTTTCAATGAATCTGAGCTCAACATAAATTACATTAAATGTTAATGGTCAATTTATATTAAAAATCATAAACAAACCTACAGATATAAGATTCACATTAAAATTGGTTTGGGAAGAATTATTTGAGCTTTTGACAACTATAGCTCTACAATTTGGGTCATTCACAATGGCAAAGTTTAATTAAGGAATAGCACTGAGTTCAATGGTGGTGAAAAACAATATAACATGCTTCATTTTCTATTATTAGCCTCGGTTTGAACCTTCCTGTCATGCTCCCCAGTGCAAATGAAAATGAAGCCGGCAAATCAAAAATGAAATCTCTGGAAAATTTGGGATTTGATAAAACATTTTTCAATAGATTTTCTCAATAGGGACAACAAACAAAGTTCATCTGTTTGCTCGTGGAAATCTGGAGAGTTCGTTTCCTGGAGTTGGAATGCAATGTCACTGTACCTCATGTAGTGCAAAATGTAAAGAGGCAGCAAAATTTTCACCACTAGACCCTCGGTTTATTAACTGAATCCAGGCAATTGGAAAGCTCCTATCAAACACAACACACCATGCTTTCAGAGAACTGCCCTAAAACCATAAAGCTTTTGAAATACCTCATTCACATTACGCAACTTCAATGGAAATGAATAACAGGGAAACTACGTGAAGAGTGATAAAATGGATATTCCATATTTTACAACATCACTCAAACTCAACATTTTCCCCTTTAACTTTTGACACCTCTCCAGTGGATGCCACCCAACCATTTTACTCGAACTTTGCAACAAAATTATTGGCTCTAGTTTGTAAAGTTCTTATTCCATCATCTCTCAAATAGTATTTGGCGCACCTCAAAATCTATGGAAAAATGCAAATTCCAGGTAATTAGCACATTTTTGATTTTATTATGCTGTATCTCATTTTTAAATGAGACTTCATGCTGATTGACAACCATCTACACAATACTGTGTATAGAATTTGCCGCTTTGAAAAACTTTCCACTGTTCAGTTGGCTTGCAGTCAATCAGATATTCTCCCAGTGATCTGTTATAGAGAAATAGAGGTAGACAGCATGAAAACAGATCCTTCAGTCCAACCTGTCCACACTGACCAGATATCCTATCTCAATCTAGTCCCATTTTACAGCATTTGGTCCCTATCCCTCAAAACCCATCCTATTTATATATCCATCCAGATGTCTTTTAAATGCTGTAATCATACCAGTCTCCACCACTTCCCCTGGCAGCTCATTCCATACGCATACCACCCTCTACATGAAAAAGTTGCCCCTTAACTTCCTTTTATAAACATCTATAAGGTCACCCCTCTGCCTCCGATGCTCCGGGGAAAATAGCCTCAGCCGATTCAGCCTCTCCCTATGGCTCAAACCCTCCAATCCTGGCAGTATCCTTGTAAATCTTTTCTGAGCGCTTTCAAGCTTCACAGCATTCATCCTATAGGAGGGAGACCAGTATTGCATGCAATACTCCAAAAGTGGCTGAACCAATGATCTGTACAGCTGCAACATGGTCTCCCAACTCCTACTTATTCCTTTTAATTGCACCTAAGACAGTGCTTGGAATTTTCCCAGCCTTTGGCTAACATTAGCAATAGCAAGAAATGTGAGAAAACACCATGAAATTTTTTTGAAAATATCTTTCACAAGCATGAATGACTTACTAGTTTATGAGAAAGTTCTAATTTTACCAACTTACCTTTGAGTAGATGTATTGGAAAGGATATGCACACTGTAGGCATTATCATATATGCAGTGAGGCCTCTATTAGTTGTATGGTTTCCAGCATCTAGAGAAAAGATTGAAGATCACATATCTCTGTGAAGTTTACAATTATACAGGATTGTCAAGTAAGCAAGACAAAAGACAAATCAGAAACTAAAATCCGAGAAAACATATGAGAAATAGCAACAACTAAGAACATGAATGAGCAGTGCAACCCAATTGAGCCTAATTCAGAGTCATTTACTGATCGTCTTCTGACAACAGAATAGTCTGTGCCAGTGGCAGAGATAGTACTGAGTGAGCAGCAACTTTTCTGTCTCACAACCAAACTCTGAAAAGGTTTACTTCAGCAGTTAAACACCCAAAATGGGGACTTAAGACATCGAGTCAAATCAGCAACTGTAAGGAAATAAGCTACACTAGAACAATCAATATCTACAGATCTAGGACATAGTCAAGTCGAAGAGACTATTTAAACATCAGGAATTCTGCAATAAAAGGGATTGCCTTTCTACTGATAAAGTGATTGCCTGATCCACAATTTCAAGATTCTACTAGAAAAGTAACTATTGTAACAGGACAGTTGTCTTCAAGAAAGGAAATTCAGGAGATTGAGTCCCTTCATAATAAGCTAATGGATCAACAACAATTCTACAGAGAACAGTCTGCAAAGGACATTCAAGAGTTTAAAGCTGCTCCAGTGGAGAAATGATCCACTGTTCAGATCTAGGTCAACAATCCTCAAACAAATGATTTGCTATGCTTCCAGTCTGAATGGAACATATTCTGATAGAATTGTAAAACCATTACACCATCCATATCAATGAGACCTGGTGATGATGGAGCAGTGGCACAGTGTAATATCAATTAAATAATTAATTGTTTAATGGGGAATATTGTTGAGATAGGGCGGAATGAATACCAATATCATTCTGAAGGGGTGAATATTCATTGACTCGACACATACTATTAGTGGCATGGCATGGAGGCTCAGTGGTTAGCACTGCAGCCTCACAGTGCCAGGGACCTAGGTTCGATTCCAGCCTCAGGTGATAGTCTGTGTGGAGTTTGCACATTCTCCCTGTGTCTGTATGGGTTTCCTTCGGGTGCTCCGGTTTCCTCCCACAGTCCAAAAATGTGCAGTCTAGGTGGATTGGCCATGCTAAATTGCCCGTAGTGCTCAGAGGTGTGTGGGTTATAGGGGGATGGGGCTGGGTGGGATGCTTCAAGGGGTGGTGCAGTCTTGTTAGGCCGAAGGCCCTGTTTCCACACTGTAGGGAATCTAATCTAATTGACACAGAGTCTCTGGATGGAGACCTGGAGTTCTACTCTAATTGTCAGAGACAGCAGATGTATCTGTGTCAGGTCCTCTTGATTGTGCCTGACAAAATGTAATTGTGTTTATTGCTACCAGTCCATAAAACCTCTTTTAACCTGGAAACAATGTCTCCTCTGAAGATCTATATGCTGATGTATTCACAACCGCTAATCATTAGATACGCCCAACAGAAAGCAAAGACAAAGAAGGACTGGGGGCAATGAACTACATCAAACTTCCAACGAACACATAACATAGAAACAGAAGTAAAATACTACAAAGTACCAGGAGTAATCATCTGGGAAAATATCACATGTTTCTCCTTCATGTCCGTACCAAATTAATATTAAATATATTTTAATTGAGTTTAGTTATCTGAAAGTTTTGGGCATTAGCTAGGGATTCATATGCTGTTAAAAAAACAAACTGAAACTGTAGCATTTCAGTTTGGATGTGCATGTTGGTGTTATGCATTTCTATGATTAAAAGCTTGTAAAATTAATTGAGGATTGGCTTCAGTTCTGTCTTCCACCATCCGGTGTCTCTATTATAATAGCTCAGACAGATGAAAGAGTTACTGTTAAAGATTACAAAACCATAATCTGTCAGTTAACTTCAGCATGCAGGGGTACAGTTCAAAAGCCACTTACAGCTAACAGAAAAGTACATTGCAATAATGGCTTAGATTAAAAAAAAATGTTGTGGCCTGAAAAATGGTAAATTGTCTTTTACAAACCAACAGGAATGAGGAAGGAAGGGCTGGCATAACAATACTACAAAGATACCCAATGAATTTTTTTTAAACCTTTCCTACTTGCTCAAACTTTTACAGATCCCTTTTAAGCTGCTAGGTTTTATGGCAGCATTATGATCCCACGTGATATTATTATTGTCTCATCTCAAACTGAAATATGGCTTGATAGATCGTATTTTGCTCTGCTGTTATTTAATTAGGTGGTTTCTCACTGAAGTATTGGCACACAATGCTGAAATATACAAAATAAAATATAACAACCCAAGCAATTTCCATCCAACACAATTTGAAATGTTTCAAAACACACATTAAAAATGCAATTCTCCCTGTCTGAACACCTTCAGTTTGCAGTATTCAAACGATAGGGAGAATTCCCTTTGGTCTGACTTAACTGTTTCTTTGAATTTCCCAACCTGAAATTTTCTCTCTCTTCTATGATTATTCACACAACTGAGCTTAGATATTCTCAGTTTCAAATAACACCTCAAGGTTCTAACCAAAGAATCTTGTTTTGAAATGTTCAGTCTAAAACCCACTGAGGTAACCTACTTTCTAACAGTTCTGAACTATCAACTTTCTTCACAAATAACTGCATGTTTACACGTAACTCCAACCAAGAATTCTGTGACCTGAGAATAAAAAGATTTCCAAGCTATGCTTTATTTTCCTCCAAAATACATTAAAAATCAAAACCTTACTCCTGTAACTGAAAGTAAGCTGATACTTTTCAATATTTATTCTGTCTGCTTATAAACCTCTCCCAGTGCAACCAAATTCTCATCATTCTAGGGACTCTGTCTCTTTCTCTCTATCTCTCCCATGCTTATTTAACAAAAAGTCATGGCTCTAGAAATATAGAGAAGTTGATCATTAAATCCTCTCCTACATGTAGACCAAAACCCACATACCACTACTTCAAATTCTAAAGCCTACACTATATGACATTAATTCATAAATATATTTGTGATATAGATAAATCATACAGTTATATCAGAGCCATTCCAAAAGTATAGCTCATAGCATAAGCAGGATTCTTACCACAGATATGAAAACCTGAATTCTTTTGTGAGTTTAAGTTGCATTAGCAGAGCACATCCAACAATTTCATGAAATGCAATTAATTTCAGTGGAAAGGTTGTGGAGAGATTGCAACTTCTTTGGTTTTTTTCAAGATTAACAGTGTAGTCACACAAATAGTCCAGCAATTAATAGAGATTTGGAACTCATTGCATATTCCTTTCTCACCACTTATTACTGAATTGTTTGTGATTTTCCAAATGGCAAGCACCATGAATTCATTTATTTTCCCATCAATTTTGATGTCCATCATGTTAAATTCAGTTGTGCTCGTTTTCTAGGGCACAGTATGAGTTAGGGGAAATATGGTAACTCAATTTGTTTTGGCATAAGTGCTGTTTCATGTTTTCTTTCAATGACAGAAGCACAAAACCTATAGAAGTAAAATGCAAGATTTGTTATCATTGATGCCAGGAAAGATAACGGAAAACAAATCAAGCCAGATCAAATTGCTTTTCTTTTGATGCAATATGGAGCTAAATGATTCAGCCATATATTTTAATTAATTGAAAAATAATTGAAATTCAGAGAGTAGCTAAGCTGCTTTGAGTAAACTCAAGAATTTGGCTAGAACCTGTTGGATATTTAAAGTGTTTTTAAGAGAATTCACCTTTAATAACTCATCTTCTGTGCATACACTGCATTGTAAATCTGTTGGCAATTAGTCTACTGTTCACACACATACACACATGTACATACACATTTATATAAACATGCACATATATGCACATGTACACATGGACACACACATTAGTTGCTGGAAAATATCTGCTCTATAACTTGACCCTACACCTCCCCCCTCACCTCCAGTCAAGGCACAAACAAACCTTCCACATTAGACAGGGGTTCACCTGCACATCCATCAACTTAGTCTCCTGTATCACTGCTCCCAATGTGACCTCCTCTATGTCAGTGAGACCAAGCGGATGCTCAGAGACCATTTGGTAAAGCATCAGCACTCTGTTCATGACAAACAACAACGCCTTCCAGTCGAGAACCTTTTCAACATTCACACCCACTCCCTGGGTGACATGTCCATCCTGGGCCTCCTCCAGTGTCACAATGACGCCACCCGCAAACTGGATGAGCAGCACCTCATATTCTTCCTTGGGACCCTACAGCCCAATGGCCTAAATGTGAATTTTACCAGTTTCAAAATCTCCCCCCCGCACCCCCCCACCCCGGCCTCATCTCAAGACCAACCTTCCCTCTCATCCCCATCGCCTTGGCATGACATGACCTGTCCATCTTCTCTCCCACCTATCTGCCCGCACGTCACTGACCAATCCCCACCACTGCCTACCTGCACTAACCTATTACTATCCAATCTACCATCCCCAGCCCCACCCCTCCTCTCTCTATTCATTTTCCAGCTTCCTTCCCCATCCCCATTTCTGAAGAAGGGTCCCAACTTGAAACGTTAAATTTCCTACTCTGCTGATGCCGTCTGGCCTGCTGTGTTTCTCTAGCTGTGTTATCTAAAACTTATTATGTGTTTTGTTATTTTAAATAAATTAACCCAAGGAATTAATCATTCTTGATGAGCAATTGAATATTAGCACATTATCACAACATAACAGTGACTAGCAATGAAAAATATTATGTTAATCACTATCAGGCTTGAACAATCAACAAGTATGCTAATCTGCAAATAAATCATGTGATGAATGATCTGAAATTATGCTAGGGGATCAACACCCTCGATGTCTTTGGGCATTATTGCGCAGCATTGAAAACTGAATTTGCTGTTAAATGGAAAACCCCTATCAAGAAGCCACTTCAACTCATTTAAGAAAAACAAGTGAATAGTGTGAGTGCTGGATTTATGGGAAGCAAGGAAAGGTCAAGGGCACATTATCCAAATGCCAACAAATTCCATGAACTGCAATCTGCTGAAACATGGCTCATCCCTGTCAATTTCAAGGACTTTCATGGAGGTCTTGGCTGCCTGAGCTTGAGCAAATTAACTCACACAATTTGACTCTGTTCATCTCAAATGTATGCAACTTGCTTCAATGGCGCCATGTTCACACCAGACATACCCATACCCACCGAGACCTTCTAGGATATGCACTGCCAGCATTACACTTAACGCCTGGCTGTGTACCAGGTCAATTGCTACCAACCATAAATAGACCATCTTAGTACAGACTATGGCAGAGAAATAATAAAAGGAAAAGCTCCTTAAGTTACTTAGATGACATGAATGGCACTTAATTGCAATTGGAAGCTCAAATTCATAAATGTATTTCTATTTGACATCCTCACATATCTGATTGACTGTTATTGTAAGTGCAGCCACGGGAATCAAGTTACACAGGTTACTCATTCTTAGCACCATTCTGTGCTGGAATACTGGCCAAGGAAGCACTATTCCTTCCCTAATGTCTGGTATTACATAACATCTTCTCATTTTACAATATTTGAGTGTCATATACTGAAAAGCTAACTGAACTGCTCAAAACAGTAACCTCTACTGAACAACAGGAAAAGCAAAGGAAAATCGAACTAAAAGAGTTGTATTTGCTTTTTGGAACAGACAAAGACTGCCGGCCTTTTGATCAGCAATAAGTATACCATCAATGAATAATCTCTTCACACAACTCACGGCAATTGGACCTGGGCAAAAATTAGCCCTAAATAAAAACAGACCATGCTAGAATATCTCGGTGGATCTGGCAGCATCTGTGAAGAGAGGAACAGAGTTTAAATTTCAACTCTATTATGACTTCTTTGAAACTTGATTCGAAAAATTAACTTTCCCACATGACAGAAAGTGACGGATCTGCTGAGTTTCTCCGGCACTTTCTGTTTTTATTTCAGATTTCTCGCATTTACAGAATTAAATTCTGGCTGATTTGATGTTGCTCCACTCTATTATGTTTAAAGTATTACTTCTCCTGCTCATCTTCCTCCACAGAAGACTGCTACCACTCTCCCAACTCTTCATAGTCCATCACTTTCCCGCCTTGCCTGCTCCAGCTGTGCAAAGCGCAGTGTGTTACAATTATGTTCCACTCTCTACTTGGAGTGGACTGCAAGGTTACCCAGACTGGTCCAAGCATTGGAACTGTGTCCTCAGTAGGCCCATCATCAGCTCTAGCCAGACCCTGGTGGAAGAATGGGCTGCATTGTATCTACACTCAGCCTCATTCAAGAGTTTGCATAACAGAGTCATCACCCATCATCAGTTGTGAGGAAGTGTCACTTGACCCACAACATAAGCTCTGATTTCTCTCCACAGATGTTGCCAGACCTGCTGAGCTTTTCAAGCAATATCTGTTTTGGGTTCTGATTCATAGCAGCTGCTTTAGGTTCTCTTTTGTATTTTTTTTTCACCCATCAATGCAGAATGTAGCCCTCATCTCCAAGCAACCATCTGTAAGGCATGCAGCATTTGAAATGAGGTGGGAATGTAAGTGTTCTCAAAGATCAAGCCTTTGTGGCAAGTTCCAGAACACCTGACATTGAATTCTAGAGTGTGGCATCGCTGATTATAGATAGCTTATACATTGATAGATTCAAACACTTTTCTGTCGAGGAACTCAGCCACTTTATCTATGGTGCTGTCAGTGCAATGTATGCAGATTATAGCACCCTGCTCCTGGGGAAAGACAACTTTGTTGGCAAAGACTGCTGCCTGGCTCAGCACATGGGAAAGATGAGATTACACAGTGTCATCCAGAACCATCTGCAATGGTAACAGCCTTGATGCATTTGTGGGTTGAAGATTGATAGATCCCATTCAGAACTCCAGTGGATCTTCGAAAGTAACCAGTTATATAAACATCTAGCACATGTGTCAATTTTATGGTCATCAGGATAGAATGCCCACATGCTCCTTCAGATGACAAGTCCCACTCCAACAGTTTGCATAGCCTTCCAACAGTGTCCGGTGAAATCCTTGGTCAGTGTGTGCACCTCGCTCATATAGAGGACATGACATCCAAGACTCTGGACTTTTTGTCTCTCCTCAACATCCTTTAGGAACATTCAGGTTGCAACCTTTTCATGTGGAGGCTTTTTACCATCTGCTGGAGGATGCCTCTGGCCCTGAGCTTCTTGGAACTTGTGTTCCTCCTCAGTTTCTCTGTGCCTCTGTTGGTGTGTGTTACAGTGACAGCATCACCTGCTGTGCTGACTCACTGGTCCTGACTCCAATGAAACTATATGGTTCCACACAAAAATGACTGTTCAGCATAGTTTTCAATACAGTGGGACAAAAGGCTTTGACATGGAGAGCTATGGAATGATGGGCATGGGCCTTTGACGTAGTGAACCTTATTTTGATGTATACAGCATAAACCATACAACACAAATACAGTAGTAGATTGTTAGTGAACTAGGACTGCGGGAACCTTGACCTCCCCTCGGCCTTACACCCTCACCATCATGCTTCCCAAGAAAGGCAGCATTGCACATAATGTCATGTTGGCAAATGCTCATAGTTCAAGATGGAAAGAAAATCAGCTCTGTGCCCTTCAGTGGTTGACTGACCATGTCCAAGTCCCAAGACTGAGATCAGACACTGCCCTTCACTGACTGTGGTGATGCATTCTGACTGACACCTAGGTCCGAAATGTCAGCTTTTGTGCTCTTAAGATGTTACTTGGCCTGCAGTGTTCATCCAGCTCCACACTTTGTTATCTCGGATACCATTACCTCTTGACTTGACCAAGAACTAATTCCTTTTCATTTTGAAATATAGCCATTTGGCTCAAGCGTGACTGTGAATTAAACCCGTTGATCTCACTGTGATTTAATTGTTATGAAGCTTAATAATACTTATACAGCTCTGAGTATTATGTTTTGAGAATGTCTCGAAGGAATTACGAATTATTTTGTATTGAGATATTGTGAGTAAATTTAATTCTATTTTTCGAGGCTTAGTTCCAAACATGATTTCTTGGAATTGCAGATTTTTTTCCATAGGTTTTTGAGCAATACTGCTTTAATATTTTCTGGTTAAAAAAAGACATTGAATGACAAGATATTTATTTTGCTACTTATTGGTCTTGTTTGTACATTGCTGCGCTATGATTTTCGACGCAGTGCCTTCTAATTCAATTCCATTTTCATCTGTATTTACCAGAACTGCACCAATATTATTATTGTTTGCTTTTCCTATCAGAAATGATATACATTGCCAGTCAAAGACTTCAAATGATCAACAGCAGAAACTATAAGCACTTGACCCCTCTTTATTTCCTGTAAATTAATGTTGAGCCATTAGCAAAAGACATCACAAAAATAAATACTTTAACACCATAAAGATGCCAGTCTTTTCCAAGTTGCATCAAAAGAGGGAGCAATTTTTCTTACAGGAGCCTGACTCACAGACATGTCACATTGTACTGAAGAAAAGGAAAGAAATAATTTCAAACAAACTTAGTTCAAGAAGTTGAAAGATTTTGTGGCAATTGAATTTTGCAAGAAGGTGCCTTAAATGAGATTAAACAGCTCCCTGAATCATTTTATTTTCTCTCTAGCCCTTGAAATATTATTACGTATTGTGCGGTCACTAAGTAGAATAGAATCCTTACAGTATGGAAACAGGGCCTTCAGCCAAACAAGTCTACACTGACCCTCAGAGCATCCCACCCAGACCCAACTCCCAACAACCCACCTAATCTACACATCCCTGAGCACTGCAGGCAATTTAGCATGGCCAATCCACTTAACCTGCACATCTTCAGACTGCAGGAAGAAACCAGAGCACCCAAAGGAAACCCACGCAGACACAGGGAGAATACACAAACTCTATACAGACAGTTGCCCAAGGGTGGAATCGAACACAGGTCCTTGCTGCTGTGAGGCTGCAGTGCTAACGACTGAGCCACCACGTACTTGTTTAAGTCATACTCAGTCCAACCAACTGGAAGAGTGACAGTCAGCACCGTGTTCTGTGCATGGTGTGGCAGTAATGGGAATGGAATATAATCGTTGGGATTATGCAACTAAGTAAGGACAAAGTCATACAGAACTTTTAATATTATTGTGCAGTAAATTGTAAAGGTCCAAATCAAACCTTTGCTCAAGGTCCGCTCAAGGGAAATATTGTCCTGTGAGTAGAAAATAAAGAGGAAAACTCATAGAAATGTTTAAATAAGAAAATAAAATGCAGTAAATACTCATGAGTGAAGGCAGAAAGAGAGCTTAATTAATTTTCATTATAATTTAATTTTAGATGTAACAGGTGTTATTCAATTACATAGGTACAAAAGCGAGGAGTGGGTTGATAAGAACAACAGGGAAAATCATGACAGTGTAGAAGGCAGGTGAAATTAAATGACAAATAGGATAATGATGGAATGCAGAATTGATTTGGCAATGGGACATGCAAAAGAACCAAAAGATGTGTCTAGAGGATATGCAGAAGGGGCACCATCCTTTTCAGCGGTTTTCTGACAAGCAGATAAAGAGCATGGGGAGCAGGTGAGGAAGAAGGTAGACAAGCAGGTGAAGAAGGAGGATAAGGAAGGAGGGGAAAAAACACTAGCCCTTTCAGGCCAGGCTTATATCAAATAGATCATCCAACTCAAGTAAACACAATCTCAATCCCTTACTTACGAACAGGTGCACATGGTATTTCATGTAAAGTTGATGTTGGACTCTTCCATTATCGCTAACATTGGCCATTGGCTTGCTGTAGGCTTGCAACTGCACTGAGCATTTTGATGTGTGTATTGATCAGCATTTTTCTGTACGCTGCAGTGTTAAAGTTCTCAACGGAGTCCTCTGCTATGGAGATGTCATCCCCTGTAGACCTGGTACCTCCTACAATCCTTGCCACTTAACCAGGCTACACTTCACACAATATATGCCCATTATATGCTGATTCTGTCCTGAGGTTATCATATGAAGTGTTCACATGCTAAAAACGTCTGAATAGTTGATTGTGAAGATGAGATCAAATGATGATGTTTCTTCTTCATCATTGTCCTTTTGTTCTCCCATCTTTCCTTCATCCACCTTGCCAAGAAGAAATGTTTGGGTTTCTGAAAAGAGAAAGGGACAAGGTTTGGCACAAAAGGTGTATGTTTGTATAATTTAGAGTTTATAAATCAGAATAGATTGTGGCATGAAGGGAAAGTTGGATGTGAGTCAGATGAATAAGTATGAGCATGCTACCATCTTCAATGCTTTCAATTGTCCCCTTCAATACTTTCAGCCCTCCTTCTGGCAACAATCTCAGCTGTGACAAGACCAATGTTGGCAGCCACCATTGCCTCTTATCTGTAAAGGACTTGCAGTCAAGCCAGGTTTTCTTATCAGTTGTGTCTAAGTCCTTCGGTTACACACCAGCTTGTCTTGTAAGGCAGAGGGGTGTGTCCGTAAATGGAGCGCAATCTGTTTTGTGGTATGGCTTTCACGTTTGAGACATTTGTGTTACCTGTGAGAGGTGGATAAGCAGATTGCAGCAGTATAATGTGTATGAGGGTGAATGAACTTTTTGTATAAGTCATAACTGATAGAATTTGGTGATTGTTAAATGATCAGGTTGTGGTGCTTTGAGGAGTGTCTGTTGTGCAGTTTCCAGTTGAACTATTATGGCAGTTTAAGGTATATTCACTAATCTTGACCAGTCAGTCAGATTATTGAAATTTTAATGTCACTGTATCCATTTCTTTTGGGCTTGGCAATTGACCACCACAGCTAACTGTGTCTATAAATGTTTAGTGGAATGGTGAATAAATCAAGTGTATTCTGCTTTCTACCACTTGCATTAAAGCCTTCAGTGCAGTGGGAATGTTCCACAGGTTAAAAATCACCTTTAGTCTGAGTTCCAGCATCTGTGTCAATGCTACAATGCACCTGTCTTTGAAAGTTTCAAACTAGCTTTACATGCTACGTGCGAGCTGTAACTCGTGCTGGCCTTCATGACTTTGGACTTGTGCTCTGGCTTGCTGCAATAATTTGAATGACCAAGTAACAAAGTTTCAGCACTCAGTGCGGTTATCATACTTCTCAAACGTCATGTCATTTTTAGCCCCACATTAAATGAGAAGTCAATTTCAAGCAGCTTTGCTGTTTTTGAAATGTTCATGAGAGAGCTTTTATCTTGCCAACATTGTCAGTGCAATATGTAGGCAACAAAACTGACCTTTTTGAAGAAAACTGTTATTTTATCAAGGAAATGATACTAGTGGTTGGATAGTTTATCATCAAATGTATCACCATGTATAATGACAGAAGAGAAAACATTTGCCAAATGCATATAAATGCAGCTTCTGCCCTTTAAATTATTTACAGGTATTTTCTAAATCCCATAAAGATGCTATATGAAATTGGAGGAGACAACTCTGTTTAAGCAATCATTTGATCCCCCAGTTACTTAATGACAATGACAAAGACAAATTAAAATTGGGTAAATCCTATGCCCTTGATTTTAATTATCATTAGTGACATACGTAGTGAAGAAATAGCTATTCAAACACAGATTCTGTCATAAATCTTAAATCCCATTTACAGTGAAGTTTATTGCTACAAATTAGATTTTCCCAATGTTGTTGGTCGTATTGGATTAGATGCATCAAGGGCAGAAAGCCCTGAAGAATAATGCTCAGATCATTCATGTACACAATTGAGACAACTTTCATTCACAAAACCAAAAGAGAATTACAAGTATTGATCTATTTGCATTCAGGGAGAAAGTATGTGTTCTCCACATCCGGAGACAAATGCAATCAGGACATTGTTAAATGTCAACGAACTACCTCATCAATCACTTCAAGTGGCTGTCACAGCATTTCTGCAGCAATGACTAGGCTAGCTTAATCAGACATTTCTTTACTGTGCATTAATCAAGCTAAGGGATCATGACAGGCCAGAATGGTGAAAATAGATCTTTGCAATGAGGTAAACTTTTTGACTTTTTTTGTTAAATGTTACTATATCTATTATCATTTATGGATGCAGATGAAATTAGCTTGTGTAGCAGTGTTTGTACAGCAAATGATTTTAATGTTATGAGGTGTAGATTCTTGCAAACATGATGCAAACATATTTTCCATCTCCCAAATTATTTCATATTGCACTGAAGTATTCTCTGTTATTACTGTCTATTAAAAGTGGGACTGAAAGGCAGGGGAGATCCAAAAATAAGTTGTAAAAACTAAGTTTTAGCTCTGTGCTGTACTGGTTTTTCTGTCGTGTGAAAAAATAATTTATTACTCCTTATGTTTATTGCTTTTTTAATGTCCACTGTTTATTAACATAATAACAAAAGGACTTATGAATGCTTCCTAATTCTGCTTAGTAGTTTCCCTTCTAGCCCTTCTTGCTCTTTACCCCTCTCTCTCTCCCTTTTATCTCTCTAGGAGTTGGAATGATTGTATCTCTATGGTAGAAGAGTATAGTTAGTGAGTTTTATAGCTGGAATGCATGGCATTTCTTCTAGTGTTGTAGTAGACAAGAGGGTCGTGTGGGAATCAAATTATGACTGAAGACTCACAACAACTTCTATCAATGGCATTCAAGTATAACAGGTCAAGCAACTGTCTTTACAAGGGCTGAATTTGTCCAATGGGTTGCTTAACAATTGAGGTGGGAAATAGAAGACAGACATTGCAACTGTAGCTCACAACCTCCCTGGACAATTAACATGCCACACTTAGGATGTAGGATGACGAAGTCCACACCAAGGGCAATGTTGCGCAACAATCATTTCTTTTGAGTGTTTGATCAGGACTTCAGGCGCTTGAAATAGTCAAAGTGCTGCATGCTTCACTGCCAATAATGCACTGTTCACCATGTACAATTGGAACTGAGGATCTCAAGGTTACATAATATTTCCCTTTGGTAGAATGAAAACAGTAGTAATTTATTGGCGCCTTCTTCCTAAAAACTGCTGTTCTGGGATTTTTGATGATTGCTGCCTGCTTTAATGTTTATTCTTGTCCATTATTGTTAGAGACCTTAATAATAGCTCATCATGTGGTTAAATATCCTGAATTTTACAAGAGCATGCAGCATTTAATTTTGACGAGTGTTGTTTATTCCGTTGTGGGACAGTCTGGGAACAGATGGCAGAATCTCAGAATAAGTGGTCACACATTTAGGATAGAGATGAAGGGAATTTCTTCCCTCAGAGGATTATAAATCTGTGGATTATTTTTTTACCACAGAGGACGATGGAGGCAGGGTTGTTAAATATATTCAAGACTGAAAAAGGCATATTTTTGTTCTGTAAGAAATCAAGGATTACAGGGAAAAGACAGGAGAGTGGAGTTGAGGATTGTTAAATTAGCCATGATCTCATTGAATGGCAGTAGGCTCAATGGGTTGAATAGTCTACTTCTGCTCCAACATTTATATTAACATCAATACAAATAGGCAGATCCCAGGTGTCATAACTGGGTCTTCACCTTTCCTGGAGTGTATATGTAGAAACGCAGAAGGTTGACATGTATAGATGGATGAAGAACGTAGACTGAATGCGGAACAGAACGTATTTTTTGTGTACACTAGGGTTAGTGGATGTGAGTTTGCTCGCTGAGCTGGAAGGTTAGTTTTCAGACGTTTCATCCCCTAATTTTATTTGAAAAAATATACTTTATTCATAGAATGTACAAAAAATAAAAACATTTATACACCTACCCAGTCATGCAAGCCGCTCCGGGTTACCCAGGGGGGACATACACCAACTAAAGGAAAAAAACAAACAAAGAAGAAAAAAGAACAAAGTAAAGAAAATGCCCTGGTAGTCGTCTCCCCGCACAGCCCCAGTTGGCCCCCTGACCAGTTGTGGAAGGCACCAGCTGGGCCCAGTTACCAGATAGGGCCCTTTTTTCTATTCTGGACGAGGGGTTTCATACCGTGGCCTTTCCCCAACGCGCCTTGGCGGCGGCTGCCCCAAGCTTTAGCGCGTCCCTCAGCACGTAGTCCTGGACCTTGGAGTGCGCCAGTCTGGAACACTCAGTCGGGGTCAGTTCTTTCAGCTGGCAGACAAGCAAGTTGCGGGCAGACCAAAGAGTGTCTTTCACCGCATTGATGGTCCTCCAGGCGCAGTTGATGTTGGTCTTGGTGTGCGTCCCGGGAAACAGCCCGTAGAGCACGGAGTCCCGCGTCACGGAGCTGCTCGGGACGAACCTCGACAAATACCATTGCATCCCCCTCCAGACCTCCTGCGCATAGGCACACTCCAGAAGGAGGTGATCGACAGTCTCGTCCCCCTCGCAGCCGCCTCGAGGGCAGCGTGCGGTGGCGCAGAGATTCTGGGCATGCATAAAGGATCTCACTGGCAGAGCCCCTCTCACCACCAGCCAAGCAACGTCCTTGTGCTTGTTTGAAAGTTCTGGCAATGAAGTATTCAGCCAAACGACATTGGCAGTCTGCATGGAGAACCACATGACGGGATCCACCCATTCCTTTTCCCGAAGGGTCTCGAGGATACTACGTGCTGACCACTGCCTGACGGCCATGTGGTCAAAAGGTGTTTCGTTTCAAAAATTTCTCCACGAAGGACAGGTGGTACGGGACGGTCTAACTAATCGGAGCGTTCCGTGGCAACGAGGCCAGGCCCATCCTTCGCAACACCGGGGACAGGTAGAAACTCAGTAAGTAGTGACACTTGGTGTTTGCGGACTGAGGATCTACGCACAGCTTGATGCAGCCGCACACAAAGGTAGCCGTCAGGGCGAGGGTGGCGTTCAGTACGCCCTCTCCCCCATTTTCCAGGTCTTTGTACATGGTGTCCCTGCGGACCCGGTCCATCCTCGACCCCCAGATGAAGTGGAAGATGGCCCGGGTGACTGCAGCGGTGCAGGTCCAGGGAATAGGCCAGGCCTGCGCCACATACAACAGTACCAAAAGCCCCTCGCACCTGACAACCAGGTTCTTACCCGCGATGGAGGGGGACCGGAGCGTCCACCTGCCCAGCTTCTGCTTCAGTTTGGTGATACGCTCCTCCCAAGTCTTAGTGCACGCCCAGCTCCACCAAACCAAACACCCAGCACCTTCAGGTAGTCTGTCCTGACGGTGAAGGGGATGAAGGATCGGTCGTCCCAGTTCCCGAAGAACATGACCTCGCTCTTACCCCTATTGACTTTGGCACCCGAGGCCAGTTCAAACTGGTCACAGATGTCCAATAGTCTACTCACCGACCGACGATCGGTGCAGAAGACGGCGACATCGTCCACGTACAGGGAGGTCTTGACCTGAAGGCCTCCGCTGCCTGGGATAGTCACGCCCTTCAGGCTCACGTCCTTCCTGATGGATGTGGTGAAGGGCTTCACACAGCACACGAACAAGGCAGGAGAGAGCGGGCAGCCCTGCCTGACTCCAGATCTGACGGGAAAACTGTCCGATTCCCACCCGTTGATCGAGACTGCGCTAACGATGTTGGTGTAGAGCAGCTGGATCCAATTGCGGATGCCCTCCCTGAACCCCAATTTGGAGCGGACATCCCTCATGTATGCATGAGAGACCCTGTCGAAGGCCTTCTCCTGGTCCAGGCTGACGAGGCAGGTGTCCACCCGCCTGTCCTGTATGTAGGCGATCGTATCCCTGATGAGCACAAGGCTCTCAGAGATCTTCCTGCCCGGCACAGCACAGGTTTGGTCAGGGTGAATCACCGACTCCAGGACAGACCTGACCCGGCTGGCTATGACCCTGGCCAGGGTTTTGTAGTCCACGTTCAATAGTGAAATGGGACGCCAATTCTTAATTTCTTCCCTCTCCCCCTTCCTCTTGTAAATGAGGGTGATGATGCCCTTCCTCATGGACTTGCACATTTCCCCTGCCTGAAGCGCACTATCATAGACCTCCAGCAGGTCCTGGCCGACAAGGTCCCACAGAGCGGAATACAGCTCGACCCGTAAGCTGTCTCTCCCGGGAGCCTTATTCCTCTCCAAGGACTTGAGGGCTCTGGTCAGCTCATCCAGGGATATCGGCTGGTCCAGCCACTCCCTCGTGCCGTTGTCTAAGACCTCCGTGATAGACGACAGAAACGACTCGGAGGCCGTGCTGTCCGTGGGCTTCGTGTCGTACAGTCCGGCATAGAAGGATCTGCTGATGCTTAAAATGTCGGGCCGAGATGACGTCACCGAGCCATCATCCTCCTTCAGCCAGCTAAGCACAGAGCTCTCTTTGTGCACCTTCTGAAAGAAGAAACGCGAGCACGTCTTGTCCTGCTCCACGGAGCGGACCCTGGATCAGAAGATTAACCTGGAGGCCTCCACGGTGAAGAGCGAGGCTTGCTGGCCCCTCACCTCGCAGAGATCCTCCGTGACATCGACCCCCATCAACTGCAGAAGGAGCAGGTTCTGCACCCTTTTCTGGAGTCGCGACAGCTTTCCCCACCTCTCTCTCGCCTCCCGAACACCCTTGAGGACAAAGAACCTCTTGATGTTCTCGTTCACCATCTCCCACCAGTCACCCGTAGACTCAAAGAGGGGTTTCACGGTTCTCCAACCGGCGTACTCCCTCGTAAACTCCTCGACGTTCTCTGGGGTCAACAGAGTCGTGTTGAGCTTCCATGTCCCCTTGCTGGCTGGCTGGTCGTTCTGTAAGTGACAGTCGGCCAGCAGGAGGCAGTGGTCAGAGAAGAACACCAGCTCGACGCTGGTGGACCTGACCAAGAACGCCCGTGACACAAACAGGATGTCTATCCTTGAGCGAATAGACCCGTCTGGCCGCTACCAGGTGTACCTCCGCTGTGCTCCGTCTGCAGAGGCGCTGAAGACGTCGAGCAGCTTGGCGTCCTTCACCGTGCCCATCAGGAATCTGGACGTGACGTCCAGTTCACTCCCCCCACCCGCTGTCCCCACGCCGGATCTTCCATCTGCATCGATGATGCAGTTGAAGTCTCCGCCTAGGATGACCGGCCTGGACGTAGCCAGCAGGGGTGGAAGCCGCTGCAGGCCGGCCAACCGCTCACTCCGTACCGCTGGGGCGTACACATTGATCAGCCTCAGGGGAGCGTTCCTGTATGTGACGTCAGCCACTAGGAGGCGCACGCCCCCACCACCTCCTGAACTTGAGAGATGGTGAAGTTGCACCCCCACAGCAGAATAGCCATGCCCGAGGAGCGACAGTCGTTACCCCCCGACCAGATCGAAGGCTCACAGGTCCAGGCGCCGGACCATTTCCCGTACCTGCTGAGGTGCGGTATCCCGCAATCCTGCGGAAACAGGAGGTCGGCCTTGATGGTGGTCAGGTAGGCCAACGTGGACACACATCTTGCGGTGGACTTGACGCTGCGCACATTAAAGCTCGCAACTCGTACCCCCATTATGGGCAGTGACCGCAGTACCCTCCCCAAGTCCAAAGTCCAGCCCCTCCATCTGTCCCTTCATGCCCATTGCCCGGGCTAACTGCTGGACGCTCTCCGGGCTCAGGAAACTGTCCATGCTGCCTTCCGGGTGGCATCCCCCCGTCGGGGGTACGGAGGCAGGAGAGTCCGGCTCTGGGTCAGACTGGGGACGCGCTGTTTCCTCCTTCCCACCTGGAAGTTCCGGGGGGCCCTCCAGTGCCCCAGCGGCACCTGACTGGATGTCGGAGGGAGCCTCAGGACGCCTCCCGTCACCTGGAAGCACGGTGCTGCTTTCCTTCTCCCTTGAGATCTTTAGCTTCTGCTTCGGGCAGGCCCTCTCCGAATCTCCCTCGTCAGAGGACCTCTTATAGCCGCCCTGTAGCTGCCACTTCCCGCCTGATGGTTGCGGTTCCTGGACCCGCTGACGCACCTTCCTCCTCGCTTTCCGGACTGTCGTCCGCTCCCCTGGGTCGCCTGTTGCCGCCTCCATCGACTCCGGGTTGTCGGGGTGGGGGGGAGCGGAGCCTGCAGGGGCGCTTTGCTGGCCTCGGGCCCATCCTGCGGGGCTGGGCCCTCCTGCACGACCTGGCACTCCTGCACATTAGAGGGGTCCTTGCAGGGTCCTGGTGCCTTCCTCTCCTCCGGGGGGGCTGGCCCCGCATTGCCCCTGCCGGCAACATGGGCATAAGTGGCCCCCCGCCGCGGGCATGCCCCATAGAGGTGGCCTGCTTCCCCGCAAAGGTTGCAGCTTTTTTCTTGTGGGCAATCCTTTGCAAGGTGTCCCTCCTCCCTGCAGATGGTGGCTTTGCAGTCGGCCACCACATGACCTGACCTACCACAGGCATGGCAGACTTTAGGTTGCCCTGCGTAGGTCAGGTAGCCCTTGCTCCCGCTGATCGTGAACCTGGACGGTGGGTGTACGATGTTCCCGTCCACGCCCATCCTCAGCGTCACCTTGACCTGCCTCTTACTGGTCCAGATGCCAAAGGGGTCCATGTTGTCAGTTAGGTCCCCTTCCACCTTCACATACCTTCCGAGGAAGGTCAGGACATCAACTGCTGGCACATGCGGGTTGTACATGTATACCGTCACCATACGGCTCCTCTGCGCTGGCATTGCAAACAGCGGGACAGCGGTCAATACAGAGAGGGGGCCCTCACCTCCTTTCCCCTGGAAAACCTCCAGGAAGCGCTTGCAAAGCTTGGCACTCCTTAAGGTCACATCGTAAAAACCTCCTCCGGGGAAATCCTGCAGGCAGTAAATATCCGCAGCAGCGAACCCACAACAGTCCAACAGGACCCTCTTCACGAAGAAGGTGCAGTCCACAGGTGCACCTTCATCCACCTTCTTCATGAAAACACAGATAGTGTTCCGGACCCCCTGACCTGGGGCACGAGCACTCGCCGCAGCCATCGTTGCTGGTTGGCTGCTCCCTTGAACCAGCGTTAGGCCGAAGCCAGCATTAAGATCCACCAGTTGCAACGGTGCACAGCCAACCCAACGTCTTCCTTCCACCTCCAACACAGCGCTCCCCTCCTCTTGGTCCACAGAAGAGTGGGTCTTTATTTTGTTGCAGATATAAGCTGGTTCACTGAGCTGGAAGGTTTGTTCCCAGATGTTTTGTCACCATTCTAGGTAACATCAACCAATGAGCCTCCGACAAAGCGCTGGAGTTATGTCCCACTTTCTATTTATTTGTTTAGGTTTCTTTGGGTTGGTGGTGTAATTTCCTGCATTGGTGATGTCATTTCCTGTTCTGACACCACCAACGCAGGAAATAACATCACCAATCCAAGGAAACCTAAACAGATAAATAGAAAGTGGGACGTAACACCAGTGCTTCATTGGAGGCTCACTGATGATGTTACCTAGAATGGGAATGAAACATCTGAAAACTAACCTTCCAGCTCAGCGAGCAAACTCACATCCAGAAACTCAATCTGAGCTACAAATCTTCTCAAAACTTGCTGCTAGAGTTAGTACTAAGAAATGTCTGAGAGCTTTTCTCTTCTATCTGCAAGAGATGAAAGATTTGTTCCACAAATCTTAGTTCTGATTTTCAACAGTAATAATGCCTGCCTATAAACCTCACTCTGCAAGACTCATGTGGCGGCACTGATCCATTGGCGCAAAGAATGCTGCAACTGTAGGAGCTATGTCAAACCCTTCTATATGAGTTAGAAATCTTATGGAATCAACATGCGTTTTGTCATACTGGATCTTATTTGAGCGCCATTGGGGCCTTTATTTGATCACTTTTTCTATGTCATTGAAGCTGTTCAAGAGCAGACACAGGGAAAAACATGGACCAGATGGAATCAAAATCTGCCCACATCCTCAGCTAGATTGATGCTGATTTGAACATGTTTGAAGTCTGAGTAAGTCCTATTGCATTTTATACTCTCCATGAAAAGTGAGTTTTTGCTGTTGAATTCAATGCAATAAGCCCATCCCACTTAATGTTATTCCTTGGAGGTGTGAGCCAATGCATGTCTACAATCAATAGCTATGTAATAATTATCCCTGATTGGTGCTTAATTATTTACATAGCATTGTAAAATACTTCTCCAATCAGATTATATTACCTAACCTACTGTTAACTTTCTTAGCAAAGGTGATAAATGCTCAGTCTTTAATAAGTGTACAGGAACCTGGCTTTTGTAAAGATGTAACATAATCCAAATTTAAATCATAACTCATAAATCATAAACTTCAACAAAAAGCTGTAATTACAGCAAATAGTTAAGGAGACCAATTAATGCTATTCTTTATCCTGAAAAGGATTAAACATTCAAGTAAGGATGTTATGCTTCAGTCATAAAGAAATAGGTGAAGTCATCATAGTCAGACCAGACCTTAGAAACAACTGGGGGATGGTTTTGCCTGACGGTTACCATGTCTCATCTGAGGGAAGAGGTTGGAGAAAGAAAGTCCTTCATGGCGTCTTCAGCAGCTGCAGGGATTGAACTGACACTGTTGGCATTACTCTGCATTGCAAGCCAGCTGTCTATCCAACTGAGCCTCAGTTATACAGAGCATTAGTAAGACCTCAATTTCAATATTGTGTGCAGTTTTGGTCCCTAGTTTGAGGAATGATTTAAATAGATTGGAGGCAGTTCAGAGGAGGTTTATTAATTTGGTTCCTGGAATGAGGGGGTTGTCTCACAAGATTGGACCCACTGGGTTTCTTTCCACTGGGGTTTACAGGTGTGAGGAGTAACTTGATCGAGGTATAAAAGAACCAATGTTTTAATAAAGTGGATGTGGAATGACATTTTCACTTGTGTTTTAGCCCAGAGCACTGTCTTAAAATCTATGGTAGCTCTTTTAGAACAGACATGACAAGATTTCCATTCCCTGGAAGTATTGTGTGACTTTGGAAGCTACAGACTGAAGGGTGTAAAGGCAGAATCATCGAATATTTCAAAGGCTGAGATCTTGTTAGGCAATGCAATAAAATGTCATCGGGGTAAATAGGGAATTTAGAATTCAAAAGACAAACATTGATCTTATTGAATGGTTAAGCAGGCTGAAGGGGACAGATGCCCCACTTTTGCTCCCAATTTGCACATCCATGAAGTTAATTATCCTGAATAGTATGTAGTTTACTTATGACTGTGATTATGATTTAATGTTCTTGACTGCAGATCAAGAAATCAAAGTTGCCAATCTTGAAACTAGCTATATATTGCAAATTATTGTGCTTATGAATCTTGTAGACGTTTTTTCAAAAAAAATAGAACTGCAATAATTAATTAGGACACTCAAGTTAGGTAATTTTTTTTCTTGTGGATAGCTTCCTGATTCAAAATGATGATTCATTATTTAATAATGGCATATTAGGCATTTAATAATATTTAATGCTGCCACAATAGAATACTACAGTGCAAACTCAATGTAAATACAAGGAAATGATTATGTATTTGTGCATATGGGATCTTGACACTCAAACTGTTGACAACTTAAGAGGTTCATACAAAGCCTCTCTATTACTTCCACTATCTCTAGCTTATTAGCTAAGTGAACTCAATATATAGTGATATGATTAGATAACAGGACATCAACATTTTCCAGTTAAATTAAGTGAACTAATACCTACAAAAGTACTCATTTGATTTGATTGTACAGGTATGAAAACTATAAGGTCAATGATAGTGAACTTAGAAAGGACTGAAAAAGATAAACAAAATCTACCCTATTTCTTTTTTCATGGGCAACTTTATTTTACGGTAATGTTATAGTCTTAAAGTACTTGCGAACAATTCACTTTTGCTTATGGGAATTATTTTATAGCTTTAAGGTCTTTTGTTTATTGATTTTAGGCACATGAACATCATCAGATACAAGACTAGGTTTATTGCCCATCCCTAGGTTACCTTTGAGAAGGTGCTGTGAACACTTCTTGAACTGTTGCATCACAAGAACACCCACAGTGCTGTTAGGAAAGGAATTCTAGAACATTGAACCAGCAACAGTGATGTGCCATTGTTCCAAGTTAGGATGGCACGTGGCTTAAAGCAGTATTCCCATGCATCTTGTTTTTCTCAGTAGAAGATACAGTTTAAACGTTGCTGTCAAAGGCACCTTGGTGAATTACTGCACTGCATCTTGTAAATGGCCTGCACTAGTGTCACCGTGCATCTGTAGTAATGGGAGTGAAGAAGGTAGTGGAAAGCATGTCAAACAAGTAGACTGCTTTGTTTTGGATGGTACTGACCTCCTTGAGTGTTGTTGGAGCTGCACTCATCAAAGCAAGTGGAGAATATTCCAACACACTCTTGATCTATGCCTTTGAGATGGTGAACAGGTAGTTGGAAGACAGGAGGTGAGTTACTAGCCACAGAATTACTAGTACCTGAACAGCTGTGTTATGTATTTTCTTAGTTAGTTGTTTCAGTTCAATTTCAGGTCAATCTTAGACTCGAGCATGATGACAGAGTAGTATTCAGTAATGATAGCCAGTACCGATGTCAAGTGGTGATAGTTGAATTCTCTGTTGTTGTAGATGATCATTGCCTATCTCTATTGTGGCATGAATGTTCCTTGCTGTTTATTATTCCAAGCCAAAACTGCTTCATTATGTGAAGAGTTGCAAATGGTGCTGAACATTGTACAAATATTGGCAAATATCCGAGGATGGACCACCAGAATGTCCATTTACCTTTGATAATGATAGTTTATTGCATGATAATATGGCTTACATTATGGATCAGGCATGTTTACTATGACTCTGGGGAGCTAGACAGAATGCATTTAATCTCTTCAGCTACACATACAGAACACTGTTCAATGTAGGATGAATGTCAACTCCTCCAGAACTATGACCATACTCAGTGTACTCCTGCATAGATGTAAAACCTTAGTGCTCTATAATTCTATGATTTCTTGGGAGCATTAACTTAAAGCAGTCACAATCAGAACCTTTTAGTTGTACAGGACATTAGGTACAAAAGTAATGAGATCCCTCAAGAGTGCTTGGGGCTCCTGATTTTGTTCTGTGATGTGAAGTAGTAATTCCGTCAGAACCAAGACTAGAACTGTGAAGCAGCAAATATACAATAGTTGTTCTTTGCAGCAAGCTGATTAGTTAAATACACAATCACCCGTACCAGCCCAAGACAGAGGAATGTATTTCACTAAGCAGATTGTACTATTCAGCCATAAGAGATAATGGGGACTGCAGATGCTGGAGATTCCAAGATAATAAAATGTGAGGCTGGATGAACACAGCAGGCCAAGCAGCATCTCAGGAGCACAAAAGCTGACGTTTCGGGCCTAGACCCTTCATCAGAGAGGGGGATGGGGGGAGGGAACTGGAATAAATAGGGAGAGAGGGGGAGGCGGACCGAAGATGGAGAGTAAAGAAGATAGGTGGAGAGAGTGTAGGTGGGGAGGTAGGGAGGGGATAGGTCAGTCCAGGGAAGACGGACAGGCCAAGGAGGTGGGATGAGGTTAGTAGGTAGCGGGGGGTGCGGCTTGGGGTGGGAGGAAGGGATGGGTGAGAGGAAGAACCGGTTAGGGAGGCAGAGACCGGTTGGACTGGTTTTGGGATGCAGTGGGTGGGGGGGAAGAGCTGGGCTGGTTGTGTGGTGCAGTGGGGGGAGGGGACGAACTGGGCTGGTTGAGGGATGCAGTAGGCTAACTCTAATCCTCCCCTGAGAAAGTCAGGCTGAGACTACCTGATATCAAACGCTGTGTGTAAAAACCTTGGCTGAATAGTACAAGATAATAATAACATTGGGGAAACGAAGCGGAGGCTTGGGGACCGCTTTGCAGAACACCTCCGCTCAGTTCGCAAAAAACAACTGCACCTCCCAGTCGCAAACCATTTCCACTCCCCCTCCCATTCTCTTGAAGACATGTCCATCATGGGCCTCCTGCACTGCCACAATGATGCCACCCGAAGGTTGCAGGAACAGCAACTCATATTCCGCCTGGGAACCCTGCAGCCATATGGTATCAATGTGGACTTCACCAGTTTCAAAATCTCCCCTTCCCCTACTGCATCCCTCAACCAGCCCAGTTCGTCCCCTCCCCCCACTGCACCACACAACCAGCCCAGCTCTTCCCCCCCACCCACTGCATCCCAAAACCAGTCCAACCGGTCTCTGCCTCCCTAACCGGTTCTTCCTCTCACCCATCCCTTCCTCCCACCCCAAGCCGCACCCCCCGCTACCTACTAACCTCATCCCACCTCCTTGACCTGTCCGTCTTCCCTGGACTGACCTATCCCCTCCCTACCTCCCCACCTACACTCTCTCCACCTATCTTCTTTACTCTCCATCTTCGGTCCGCCTCCCCCTCTCTCCCTATTTATTCCAGTTCCCTCCCCCCATCCCCCTCTCTGATGAAGGGTCTAGGCCCGAAACGTCAGCTTTTGTGCTCCTGAGATGCTGCTTGGCCTGCTGTGTTCATCCAGCCTCACATTTTATTATCTTGTACTATTCAGCCAATGTTTTTACACACAGCGTTTGATATCAGGTAGTCTCAGCCTGACTTTCTCAGGGGAGGATTAGAGTTAGCCTGAGGGTGATTCTTTGACACCTAAGTGCAACTCTCAGTTTTGTTTGGAACCAAATACTTTTTGCATATGTTGGAAGGAAACAGACCACAAGTTGCCACAGCTAAATCAGCGCAAATGGATGGAGGAAGCACAGATTTTTTCTGAGAATTTAACATGAAAGCTGAACTCAGCAAAGAAAAAACTGTGATTGAATTCATTGAAGTGTTAATAGGCTCTCTTTCAACATCACCAGAAATATGAAACTACTGAAACTACTACATAAGGATCGACAAGAAAGTTTACACGTTGGAATGAATATTTGTTTGTATTATTTACACGTTATTTCAAATTGAATAAATTGACATCTCTAAATGAAGGAAAGTTTTCTTGAACAGTGCAATGACAGCAACACTTAGCATTTATATAGCACCTTTTAACAAATTGTAGCTTTGTTAAAAAGTTTTGGCACTAAGTATCTTTTGTATTATTTTAGATACCAAAATCAATCATGAAATGCAACTTTAAGGAGCATCTTCAAGGATGAAGTAAGGTTAGGAATTAGAGAGGTTTAAACATAGAACATAGAACATAGAACAGTACAGCACAGAACAGGCCCTTCAGCCCACGATGTTGTGCCGACCATTGATCCTCATGTATGCACCCTCAAATTTCTGTGACCATATGCATGTCCAGCAGTCTCTTAAATGACCCCAATGACCTTGCTTCCACAACTGCTGCTGGCAACACATTCCATGCTCTCACAACTCTGTGTAAAGAACCCGCCTCTGACATCTCCTCTATACTTTCCTCCAACCAGCTTAAAACTATGACCCCTCGTGTTAGCCATTTCTGCCCTGGGAAATAGTCTCTGGCTATCAACTCTATCTATGCCTCTCATTATCTTGTATACCTCAATTATGTCCCCTCTACTCCTCCTTTTCTCCAATGAAAAGAGTCCGAGCTCAGTCAACCTCTCTTCATACGATAAGCCCTCCAGTCCAGGCAGTATCCTGGTAAACCTCCTCTGAATCCTCTCCAAAGCATCCACATCTTTCCTATAATAGGGCGACAAGAACTGGATGCAGTATTCCAAGTGCGGTCTAACCAAAGTTAGATAGAGCTGCAACAAGATCTCACGACTCAATCCCCCTGCTAATGAAAGCCAAAACACCATATGCTTTCTTAACCCTGTCCACTTGGGTGGCCATTTTTCGGGATCTATGTATCTGCACACCAAGATCCCTCTTTTCCTCCACACTGCCAAGAATCCTATCCTTAATCCTGTACTCACCTTTCAAATTCAACCTTCCAAAATGCATCACCTCGCATTTATCCAGGTTGAACTCCATCTGCCACCTCTCAGCCCATCTCTGCATCCTGTCAATGTCCCGCTGCAGCCTATAACAGCCCTTTCTACTGTCAACGACACCTCCAACCTTTGTGTCGTCTGCAAACTTGCTGACCCATCCTTCAATCCCCTCATCCAAGTCATTAATAAAAGTTACAAACAGTAGAGGCCCAAGGACAGAGCCCTGTGGAACACCACTCATCACTGACTTGCAGGCAGAATATTTTCCTTCTACTACCACTCGCTGCCTTCTGTTGGCCAGCCAATTCTGTATCCAGACAGCTAAGTTCCCCTGTATCCCATTCCTCCTGACCTTCTGAATGAGCCTACCATGGGGAACCTTATCAAATGCCTTACTGAAGTCCATATACACCACATCCACAGCTCGATCCTCATCAACTTTTCTAATCACATCCTCAAAGAACTCGATAAGGTTTGTGAGGCATGACCTGCCCATCACAAAGCCGTGTTGACTGCATTTAATCAAGCCATGCTCTTCCAGATGGTCATAAATCCTATCCCTCAGAATCCTTCCTAACACCTTGCAGACGACAGACGTGAGACTTACTCGTCTGTAATTGCTGGGGATTTCCGTTTAGGGAGAGAATTCCAGAACTTAGGGACGAGGCAGTTGGATAGCACCATCAGTGATTCAGCGATGAAAATCAGGATTAGCAAGAGGCCAAAATTAGCTGAATACAGAATCAGAAGGTATTATCAATATTATAAGTTTGGTGCTTTTAGAAGGCTGGAAGAGCAGACAATTTTGAGAAAGCAGTAAGGAAAACATCACATTGCAAATACAGTAGCAATGTATGGCCCTTTGAAATATTTCCTAATCCAGGATCTCTCCTTTGAGAGTTCAGCTTATATTCAAACACAAAACAGAGTGGACAATAAAGAATTATGAATAAAAGGGATAAATATAAACGAATCATCAGTCCTGATGAAGGGTGTAAACCCAAAACGTCGGCCTTCCTGCTCCTCTGATGCTGCCTGACCTGCTGTGTTCGTCCAGCTCTATGGCGTATTGACTAGTGTTAGAAATATAATGACTCTGTTTGGGTGGCTGGTGCCATGATTTAGAGGCTCTTTTTTTTTACAATACAATTCTTGACCGTGGAAAGAACAGAGAGCTTACATTACGTTCGGTTATATTATAATGGTTTTCATAAAGTGCAGAAGATTAAGAGTTTGACCTCATTTTCCTTCAAGCATGATACGCACTTAGCTTCAAAGACCAGTTGAAAAATATCTAAGAACAAGTAATATTTTTTGTTCTGTTGTGGGATGTGAGTGTTGCTGACTAGGCCAACATTTAGTGCCCATTCCCAGGTGGTGATGAGCCCACTTCTTGAACTACTGCAGTCCATGTGCTATAGATAGACCAGAAGTAACATTAGGGAGGATTTCCAGATTTTGACCCAATGGCAGTAAAAGAGCAGAAATATATTTTCAAGTCAGGATAGTGAGTGACTTGCAGGCAAACTTGCAGGTGGTAGTGTTTGTAGGTATCTGCTGCCCTTGTCCTTTCAGGGGAGTGGGTGTAGGCTTAACAGGTGCTCTCTAAAGATCTTAGGCAAATTTCTGCATTCCATCTTGTTCATTTTACACAATGCTGCTACTGAGTGTTGGTGGAGGAGGGAGTGGAAGCTTGTGATGTAAAGCTAGCTGGTTTGTCCTGGGTGGTATCATGTTTCTCAGTGTTTTTGGAGCTGCACTCATCCAGGCATCTGAGGAGTAGTCCAAAACACTCATGATCTATGCATTGTAGATAGTGAACAGGCTTTGTCAGGAGATGAGTTATACACAGAGGTATTCCTAGCCTCTGGTCTGTTGTTGTAACCACTGTAAGCGTAGTTACTTGAAGCTCTGCAGACCCAGATTGCAATTCCTTGAGAATTGACGTCCTTCTAACATAACTCGTTTTGAACATGTCTGCATGTGAACCCAGAGTGAAAGAAGAACTCCGTACGTTGTGCAATGGTAATGGCTATCAGACCTTTCTAACCTTTCTGGAGTGTAGTGACATTTGACAGAGATCATTCGATATTAACCACCCCAAAAAACTTTCTGCTCATAGCCTGTTCTGTTAACAGCTGTTTCAAAGATGATATTACAAAGGAAACTTTATCAAAATATGCTTGGTAAGAACTAGTTGAAAGTTCAACTACTGTGATAAGTTGGCCAAACCACATACTTTAGCCATCAAAAATGTATAATTACAAACAGTTAGATAGATGTTGTTCCCAGTTCTGGATAACAGATGTGCAGCTATTTATTCAGTTCTTCATGAAAAAAAAGCAGAGTGCCATTTTACTTCTTGTAAAGTAAAAATTTTCAATGCTTTATTTGTGATGGATTTTAATTTTAATTCACTTTTTGCTGTATCACACGACTTTTCAGATACGTCCACCTCCAAGATACAATCATCCAGAAAGATGTTTCCATGTGAACATTGATAACACCAGGGTCTATCTCACATCGCCTGTCCAAACTATCTGTACGCACTCTGAATGGGCAGGCTGCCGATTGGATTTCCAGTACTGGTTCAGCAGAAATTCCCACAAAAAATAGATGGAGTCCTGAAGTCATTGCCCATTGTCTATGCCACAACTTTTGTTCTGTAGCTATTGGCACCATCTCTTTCTCTGGCAATGGCTTGAGGATAAATCAAACAGCTCACAACTCAGTGCCATTTTTCATCCCACGATGAGCTTCCAATCACATATCCCCGTATACTCTATAACTCTATGACATATTTCCATGCACAAATAGGCTCCCACACAAGATAATAGTCAAAAGAAGAAGCACACGCTGGATTCGGGGAAGTATCCTGGTCTGGTTTGGGAATGGTTTAATGGACAGAAAGCAGACAGTAGGAACATGTATATTTCAGGTTGGCAGGCTGTGACTTGTGCAATACATCAAAGATCAGTGCCTTGATCCCAATCATTCACAATCTCTATCAGTGGGTGGGATGAGCGAGTTGAAAGTTGAAGTTCCAAATGAAGAAATGAAATGCTGGAGATACTCAGCAGGTAAGGCAGCATTCTTCAGAACAGAACCCAGAAATCCCCAGAAGGAAACATCAGTGGAGCAGCTTAGATTGAAGTAACACATCAGGACCACATGGGAAACACTGACACAGCTGACTTCATGTGACTTAGCCGGGAAAGTGAAATTTCCTTGGGTCAATTGCCCGGCATCTAGAACTCTTTGAAAATGTCACTTAGGGATGTGTGTTATAGACAGTTACAACTCACTTCTGTGTAATAATTTTGGGAAAAAATACAGGATTAAAAATCTGTTCTAACTACCAGGAAGCAACCAAATGGAAGCTTTGACTTACCACTGATCCTATACTTCCACCATCCTAGTCCTGAGACTTTCCAATGGGGTGATCACCTTGAAACCCAAAAATATTCCATTCCACATTCGCCATGCCCAGACCTGACCTGAAAAGCTTGGATCAGACACTGGCCCTGAACTGGCAACCCAACACCAACCCCAATTCAGCCCATGTGGGCATGGCACTTGACCTCCAAACCATTGCCTTCACACCTGCACAATACGACTCACCATCCAACAACACCCATCTCACTGACCCCATCAGAACCAATACCCCATTATCCAACACCTAACTTTTCTTACAAGTGATTTGTATGGACAACAAAAGATGTCCTGTTTTACTTTTATATAACATTGGTAAGATCATACTTTGAATGTTATGTGCAGTTTTTATCTCCTTTATAAAGGAAAATTATATTTATCATATAGGGACTACAATGAAGGGGTGGAGGGATTGTCCTACGAGGGTATATTGTCTTGCGTTTAGAAGAATGAGATGTGGCTTCATCCAAAAGAGCAAGATTGTTATAGGGCTCAACAGGACAGTGTAGAACCAAGGGGCACAGTTTCAGAATAAGGAGCAAACCATTCAGAACTTAGTTGACACCGAATTTTTCATTCTGACAGTCATGGATCTTTGGAATTCACTGTGCCAGGAGACCGGTCGATGGAGGGGGTTGGGGGGTGGGCGGATTGATAATTGTGAATATTCAAGACTGTAATTGATAGTTTTTACATATTCAAAACATCAAGGAATATTCAAGTACAGCGGGGAAATTATGTTAAAATAGAAGATCAGTTAAGAGTTCATTGAATGGTGGAGTGGGCATGAAGGGCTGAATGTCCTTCTCTTGCTCTTATTTTCAATGTTCTGATGATCTCTGTCCATAAGACTGCCTATTTCCAACTCAATAACATTGCCTCTTCCTCACCTCTTCTGTTTCAGAAACCCTCATCCTTGTCTTAGTTAATTCCAGATTTGGCGAGTCTAACATATTCCTCAGCAGCCAACATTTGATCCTTTGTAAACTTGAGGTCATCCGAAACTCTGCTGGCCATGTCCTGACTCTCCCCGAATGCCACACAACTATCATCGTATGCTCGTTAACTTGTAGTGGTCAATCAACTATTTTAAAATTCCCAGCTTTATTTTTCCACCATCCATCGCTGTAATAACCACCAGCCCCAAAAATACCATGAGATCAGTACTCCTCCAATTTTGTCGTCTTCAATATGACCTTCTTCACTAAAGGTAGTGCCTTACACAGGAATTCCCTTCTGAAATGTTTCCTCTCTTTACAATCACTTCACTTAAATGAGGCACTCTTCAAATACTACTTCTTTGACAAAGCTTTGGATCAAATTTCCTAACATCTTTTGTGGCTTGATAACATATTTTACATAATAAATTTTCTATGTTACATCCTTTGTGACATCCTATTACAGTAACAGTATCATATAAATGCAGCCACTTTTTTTAATAGCCAATACCTTTAGGACCAGTCAATCAAATATTCCAGATAATCAAGAGGTCCACATAACCACAGGAAACCCTGACCAAGTGAAGCTTCGAGATATCAACATCCCTCAAAAAAATCTATGTAAAAACAGCAACACACCTCCTAAAATCAATGTTAAAAACATGCAGTAAATAGTACAAACTTCAAACAAGGGGTCTGCACATCACTGTTATAGTTTATTTAAAATATATATACTCAGACATCACAATAGATTGCGATATTAGATATATATATATATATAGATGGCTTACCAAGAGTTCTGGTTGATACAGTGCACCTTAAAGGCAAATTTTGTGCACAAGTTATTATCGTTGTTTTAAATGACTATGTTTCCCAGGTAACACCAAGCAAACTGATTGTCTCCTGGAAAAAAAAATGTTTTTCAATTTCTCCTATGCTAGAGGTGTCACTTCTTGTTACAGATGCAAAACCTGATAAAAAGAAATGCCACTCTTTGATCTGGAGGCTGAATATGAGAAGCTCCTAGCAGACCATGACTGAATTCTAATTATCTATAACCCATCACTCTTTAACCAAGGTTAAACTTTGTGATCTAAAGAGGTATTAAGATCCAGTTAGCAGTGGGATAACACAATGTGTACTAAATAGTATCATGATTCTGTCTATTAAAAAAGTTGCAATATCTAAGTTACTGAGCTACATTGTCAAAAATGGGTTTATGTCAAAGAGTCGTAGGATTTTACAACTTAGGACGTGGCCCATTAGCTCATATGCCAATGCAGGTTACCAGACACCTATCTAATTTGGCCTCATTTTCCAGCACGAAGCCTTGCATTGTCTAGCATTTCAAGTCTCCATCTAAATATTCTTAAATGTTGTGATAGTGCCCACTTCTCACACCATTGTGAGTAGTGAATTCCAGATACCCATCACCCTTTAGTTGAAAATAAACCTTCCTTAAAACCCCTCAATCTTGTGTCTTTACTTTAAAATCTATGCATATGATTATTGACTCCTGTCATCTGGGGAAAAGTATCTTCCAAATTTACCTTATGTGCACCACTCAGAACTTGGTTAGGCTCTAGCATCTCCACTCTGCCCCTACCCCCCACCCCTTCTCTTAGCCTCCTCTGCTCCAAAGAAATTGATCTGTCTATCCAGTCCTTCTTCACAGCTGAACCATTCCAGTCTAGGCAATGTCTTGGTGAGTCTCCCTTGCACTCTCCTTTGTGTGAATACATCTTTTCTTATTGCGGCAACCAGAAATGCATACATTCCTCTTGTAACCTAGTCTTATATATCTTCATCATAACATCCCTTCCCTTTTATACAATACCTTGACTAACAAAGGCTATTTTCCACATGACTAACTTCCATGTCATCTGCAAATTTATTGATTAAATCTTTTACATTCTTGTCTGGATCATTAATTTACACAAGAAACAGCAAAGGACACAAACCAAAAACCTGTAGTATGTCAATGGAAGCAGACTTCCAGTCACAAAACAAATGTTTGACCATAACCATCGGCCTACTGTTATTAAATTAATTTTGGATCCAATTTGACGACTTGCCTGGGATCCCATGGTCTCTTACCTGTTTGTCCAGACTTCCATTGACACCTTGTTAAAAGCCTTGCTGAAACCACGTGGACTACATCAACTGCACCACCCTCATCTACACAACTAATTACCTCCTTGAAAAACTCAATTTTATTCATAATCAGTCTTTTATTTTAAGATGTGTCTAAACACAAAAATTTATATGTCGTAGCACATACCATGCTTCAAGTGTTACATGTTTTAGTATGCTAAATTAAGCCAAAGAACTGCAGATATTGATGGCCTGAAACAAAAACAGAAATAGCTGGAGAAACTCGGCAGGTCTGGCAGCATCTGTGGAGAGAAAATAGTGTCAAAATTTTGAGTTCAGTGGCCGTTGTTCAGTCCTGAAAAAGGGTCACTGTACACGACATATTAACTCTGCTTTCTCTCTAGCTTTTTCATTTAAGCTCAGGCTATATCTAAAAATGTATTTTAAAAACGTTTCTTAATTATATGTACATGATGATGTGGCAGCATAGCCCACTGCTCTCAGTCGCTCTAGTTCCAGCCTCTGAGCAAAGTTGATGGTCGAGATCACAGTTACACAACAGCGCATCTCAGAAGCACAATTACATATTCCTTCAGAGATAGTAAGAATTGCTGTTGCTGGAGTCAGACCCAAAACATCAATGCTCCTACTCCTCTAATGCTGCCTGGCCTGCTGTGTTCCTCCAGCTCCACATTGCGTTAACTGTTATTTATTCAGTAAAACCTATCTCTACACAACACATCAAGTGTCACACATGGCAACAAATAAGATTTTATTTTTTAAATAAAGCAGCAGGCTAATTGTTGATCAGTGTCTCAAAACTCACATCCATTTTCAACAACTAAATTACATGTCACAGCAATTTTAAAATAAGTACAGTTTACAGAGATTTGCCAATCTATGCATCTAATACAAAATATGCTTCTAAGGCGTATTGCCTGGAGTAAAAGCTTGAAACTCCTATGATATTTTTCATGGTAAACTGAATGATATATTGTTTTGTAAGCTTAGATACATTATATCATGACCTTCACAATACATTATGTTGCTACTCAGGTGTAACTAGTACCTGTCAAGATCTCACGCTACTTTCGATTAAGCTAACACATAGACAGTTCATTTGGCGTTGTATTGCATTGTAACGAAAGCTTTCAGGTTATCAGATATAAACAATATTAGGCTCAAAGGTTAATTACAGATTTTCTTTCTTTGCAGATGTAAAGGTTCCTCGAAACTGCTGCAGGATAAACAGTGTATGTGCAATCACAATTCAATCAAATCTGAAATTAAAAATGCTTGTCTATAACAGTGATTGCATGATCACATTTAAAAACCCATCTGGTTTGCCAATGTCCTGTATGGAAGGGAATTTGGCACGTTTACTTGGACTGGCCTACGTGTAATTACAGACTAATGACAATGTGATTGACTTTTAACTGCCCCCTCAAATGGCTTAGAATGCCAATTATTTCAAGATCAACTAGAAATGGGGAATAAATGTCAGCCTTGGCAGTGAGGCTTTTATCGCAAGCCCCCTCAACATATTCAAAAGTTAATCTAGAACCTAACTTTTTCTTATTTAAAAGGTAAATGTAAGGTGATGCATTCCAAATGCAATGCGATTGGTCAGACTACAGGATTTAAAGCAAAATACACCTCATTCATCCATCATAGTTAAAATAGCGACAAAAAAATAAGTAATTGGAATAACAAAAACTTAGCAGAATAATAGGTACAGTAACTATTACTAATTAATTGTCCAATATAGTAACATCACATAAACATACCCTTGGCAAAAGGCAACTTCAGAAAACAGATTGCCTGTTGTATGTGAGGCATCGTAGACAGAGAACCTCAGATTTTGGTTGCAATGGAGAGAAGGAAAAAGTAGTTTTTACTTCTTCCAGACCCCAGCTGAAAGCTAAACTGAAAATCCTAGTTCAATGGGGAGTTTGACCACACCCATTCAAGCTGCATCTATTTTTTCCAACTTTAATGAGTAACCAAGGCCTCACAAGCTCCACAAGTGACTCTGATAGACTGCTCTGCACATCAGCCTTAAAATCTCTCTCTAATAAAACCAGGACAAAATAACCTTCTAAAATCATAGTATCCTGTCGCCCATTCAAAAATAAAGAAAAATAAAGAGGAGATGTCACAAGGAAATCAATTAATTTCATTGGCCATTGACTTGGGGGGATCAACCTGAAATGGAAGATATTGAGGAGCAGTGAATAATGGACCACACATTCAGGGTTTTTCATTAACGTGTGTCTGTGTTAAATCCATTTTTTTGCAGTCAGTTTAAAAAAGTCATGTCAGCGGCATTTGACAGAAATGCACCAAATTTTCTCCAGAGAAATGTAACAAATATCCACATATATATCAGTCGTATATTGATACTCCAATAAATAATTAGTCTAATATCAACTAGTTAACATTTGCTTGCACTTTAATGCAATTTAATTAACACAAAATAACTTTATAACTCTTGGGGGTATTAAAGAACAGGTCATGTCTGTAAACTTTAAGATGGCGTACACTGACAGAAAGTGACATTAAAGTCAGCCTTCCTCTTTCTGCCTGTTTGAAGTAAAATTAATTGTTACATTCCAACTTGATGTGACAAGGATGTTTTAAAAAACTGCATTTGTTTTGATATATAGTATCTGTGTGGGATTCAGTCCTGAAATTGAGATTAATTTGAATGACTAGAATCTCACTTCAATAGAGTTGTAAGTCAGTACCAGGAGGAAATAATTTTGTTGTCTTATTGATGTTGTCACCAGGTTTAAATTAAAATCATTATTCCTTTCTGCCTGTTGCAATCTCTCACCTTAATATAACCGACAGCAGTGCGTTAGTCCACCCATGTCTCTGTTCTTTTCTGCTTAAAGAGGTGAGGTGCCTTACCTGTGTTTTTCTCAGTTCTTATCTTTAGAGCAGCTTGTTTCAGATGGGCTACAAACATTATCAAAAAAAAACTCATCATTTAACAAAGATGATTCATCACTGCTTCAAATCTGAAACAAATATCTAATGAGTGTCAATCGGGTATGCAAAGCTAGCGTTTAGTCTCTGCTAGCTAATGGCCAGAATAGGAACCGAAGCTTGCTGTTCTGATCCAGACAGAAATATCCCCACTGTGCGTGTGATCATTTGGAAACCTGCTGGATTTTTTTAAAATAAGATTTTGACATCATTACTAATACCAGCATTTGTTGTCCATCCCGAACTGGCATTGAGAAAATGGAGGTGAGCCACTTCTCAAACCAGTGCTGTCCATCTTGTACAAGTACCCTCATACAATAAGAGAATTCTAGCACTTTTACCACACGACAATAAAGGCAGGGAAATGTTTCTCCAAGTCTGGGTGCTGTGTGTCTTGGAGGGGAATGTTGCAGGTTATAGATCTCGGGCTTGTAGGTGGTAGTGATCATAGATTTGGAAGGCGCTGTTGAAGGACCCTCAGTGAACTGCTGCAGTGCATCTGCAGAAGTTAAAATCTGCTGACACTCTGTGATGGTGGGGGGAACAAAAGGTTAACTTAGTGGTTAAGTGCCATCAAGTGGGCAGTTTTGTCATGGAAACAATTGAGATTCTGTGGGTTATTCTGTGGGAACGATACACCCAGGCAGTGTGGAGTATTACATCACACTCCTAACTTGTACCTTGTTGATAGCAGAGAGGAGGTGAATCAACAGTGAAAGACTTCACAGGCTATAATCTTTACATGGCTGACCCAGTTCAGTTTCAGTTCAAGATAATTCCCAGGATGGTGATAGTGGAGGCTTTCAGTGACTGTAGTGCCATTGAATGTCAAGGGAAAGTGGTTAGTTTGCTGCTTATTGGAAGTGGGCATTGCCTTGCACTTGTGTGGCACGAATGTTATTTGCGACTTTTCAGACTAAACCTAATTGTTGACCAGTCTTCGGTGCCTATTATAACAGAGTGTATCAGAAGCAGAGGGATCAGGAATGGTGCTAATTATTACACAACCTCAGCAAATATCCCCACACTGACCTAATACCTCAATGTTGAATTATATCTTACACTTGTCAAATTTCTCTCAAATGGGAATTTAAGTCTTCACTTTCTTACTCCTGAACAGGCAACTAAATACTTATTCAATTATTCTTATTATTCAGTCGGAAATTCAAGAAGCAGTCTTATTCGGAGAAGTTGAAAAGGTACAAGTAGGATACAGGGTGATATCTGCAATTGAATTACAGACATCCTAGCATGTAAGGCAAGATTCTACACAACATTTTTGAAATTATTAGTTGTTCAAAATGGGAAGGAAAATGGCATTTTCAACTCAGTTAGTACAATTCTGCAAAATATTGAAAGAAACTGCACCAAATGGGTCCTGACAGAATTTGAGTACAAGTTTAAAAGTACTAAAAGAATTAAAAATTACATTTGTTTAAATTAAATCAGAAACAAATTTACAGTTGCCTATTAAGCTTGCATCATGATATTTTTGAATGGGCATGAATTTGCATTTATTTACATATGGAACCCTGTTCTTTGCAGACAAATAGAATAGAGTCATTGAGCCTACAATGCAGGAAAAGTTCCTTTGACCCATCACATCTACACAGGTCAAAAACAACCAACTAACTATTCTAACCCCATTTCCAGCTCTTAGCCCATAGCTTTGTATGCCTTGGCATCACAAATGTACATCTAAATATTTCTTAAATGTTCTGAGGGTTTCTGTCCCTACCACCCTTATGGGCAGTGAGTTCCAGATTCCCATTACCCTCTGTGTGTAAAGGTTTTTTTCTTACATCCCCTCTTAACCGCCTGACCGTTATCTTAAATATGTCCATACATTGCACCTTTTTTCACTGAATAAAAGGGCTACGCTGACAACATGGAGACAGCATCTCCATGGCAATGTCCTGACCAATCAAAGTTCAAATTAATCAGTTAAGACAATTTGCAGTTTTTGCTGCATCTCCAGTCAAAGAAAGGCCAACCAACCAACCAGCACCATTTTCTCATGCTATTTCTTTTTTTTTAATTCATCCATGTGATGGGTGACAATCAGTAATCCAGAGGACAGATGAGAATCAATTACATTGCTGTTGGTCTGGAGTCAACCATAGCCCGGGTGAAGACATCAGATTCCCTTCCCATTAGTGAACTAGATATTTTCTTTTGCAAAATTCAACAGTGTTTACATGGCTGCCAACAGACTAGCTTTTAATTTCAGATTTTACTGATTTCAACTTTCACCATCTGCCAATGGTAGGATTTGACTTCATATCCTCAGAATATTACTTTGGGCTTCCAGATTAACAGTCTAGTATCATTACAGTTACCCTGTAACCCCTTTCATGCTGGATAAATTGTTCTTTCCACCTTTTCTTTATATTCTTTCCAGTTCTGATGAGTGCAATATGAAAGGCTTTGAAATTTTTCCTCTTTTTAACAATATGTAATTTAGCAGGGTCTTTGACAGTGGTTTAGCAGGTGTAGGGGGTGGGGGGAGCACAGTATAGAAGAGGTTACTGGACCCATTATTAACCTTTCCTGCAGAGCGCAGGGTCTTTGGCAAACTAAGGAGTGGAGCCAGATGCCATAAGACAAGGAATAAGGCAACAAGTCTTGGCAACAATGATAATGGGAACTGCAGATGCTGGAGAATCCAAGATAGCAAAATGTGAAGCTGGATGAACACAGCAGGCCAAGCAGCATCTCGGGAGCACAAAAGCTGATGTTTCAGGCCTAGACCTGAAAGGATCTAGGCCTGAAACGTCAGCTTTTGTGCTCCAAGATGCTGCTTGGCTTGCTGTGTTCATCCAGCTTCACACTGTGCAGTCTTGGCAACAACTTGTGTTTATACAACTTTATGATAAAACTGAACATTATAACTGTTTAATACAATTTGTTTATAAGTCTGAAATGTTTTGGCCATTGGTATTGTGAAACAGCAACAGGAAAGCATCGATTATTAAAGATTTTAAAATGTTGAGATAGGAGTGATATTTCTCCAGGATTGAGTCTTCATTATAACTTTCTTCTACATACATATAATATAACCTTGTTTGCTCTTTTGATTAATAAAGTTACATTCCGTTGTGAATAAAAACAGAATGTACAGCCTCGTAAGAATATGATTCAGTGCTGACAACCACAGTTGCAAAACTGTTAAACACATGAACCCCCAGGCCAGGTTTCATTCAGAGATCTGACTTATCCTAGTATTAACACCAGCTGGGATCAAAAGCACAATTTGTGTGAAGAAACAGTGATTTATGAGGCAACCTATACAGATGCCAAGTATTTTCTGTACCACAGAATGCAGTTAATTGAATTACCCATCTTAATGAATTATCAGAAACAGTAGGAAAATGACTACAGTAGAAACTGCATTGACATTATTTTACTTCATATGTGACAACAGATTCAAAATACATAAGAGGCCACACATAATGAAAGTATCACATTTATTTGCTGTGTATCTCCCCTCAGAAGTGAATTGTAACACGTTGTATGGTTTTACAGTCTAGTGGTGTTAATTATGTTGATGTACAAAGTTGTTGATGAAAGATGACAGTTTATGGATGAACACCACTCAGCCTGTTTGTTGTGGTTATAGCTAATATTAAGAAATTTCTCGGGGGGCCTAAGAACAGGCTGGAATGGTTTGTCTGTGATTTAAGACAATGCTGCATTTCATTAACACTTTTAATAGATCCCTGCAGACATTCTTCATGGATAATTGAAGGGTTGAAGTGCTAATTTCCATGTTTTGCAATTGCTCTCCCTGTCTTTACCCATTCAATGTCAGTAGAATTTAAACCCAAATTAGCCAATAAGCCGAATCTTCTGGTTGTGTTAAAAGCTGGGCAGGAGAATTTATATAGGTAGAAGGAAATTGTTTAGTTTTCTGGCAGCAGGTTAAAGTTTTGTGATTAAGTTCTCGGAAGCTCTCTGGCAGAGCTGATTGCCTCACCTTCCTTGATAATAAAATGTGAGGCTGGATGAACACAGCAGGCCAAGCAGCATCTCAGGAGCACAAAAGCTGACGTTTCGGGCCTAGACCCTTCATCAGAGAGGGGGATGGGGGGAGGGAACTGGAATAAATAGGGAGAGAGGGGGAGGCGGACCGAAGATGGAGAGTAAAGAAGATAGGTGGAGAGAGTGTAGGTGGGGAGGTAGGGAGGGGATAGGTCAGTCCAGGGAAGACGGACAGGTCAAGGAGGTGGGATGAGGTTAGTAGGTAGCTGGGGGTGCGGCTTGGGGTGGGAGGAAGGGATGGGTGAGAGGAAGAACCGGTTAGGGAGGCAGAGACAGGTTGGACTGGTTTTGGGATGCAGTGGGTGGGGGGGAAGAGCTGGGCTGGTTGTGTGGTGCAGTGGGGGGAGGGGATGAACTGGGCTGGTTTAGGGATGCAGTGGGGGAAGGGGAGATTTTGAAACTGGTGAAGTCCACATTGATACCATATGGCTGCAGGGTTCCCAGGCGGAATATGAGTTGCTGTTCCTGCAACCTTCGGGTGGCATCATTGTGGCAGTGCAGGAGGCCCATGATGGACATGTCATCAAGAGAATGGGAGGGGGAGTGGAAATGGTTTGCGACTGGGAGGTGCAGTTGTTTGTTGCGAACTGAGCGGAGGTGTTCTGCAAAGCGGTCCCCAAGCCTCCGCTTGGTTTCCCCAATGTAGAGAAAGCCGCACCGGGTACAGTGGATGCAGTATACCACATTGGCAGATGTGCAGGTGAACCTCTGCTTAATGTGGAATGTCATCTTGGGGCCTGGGATGGGGGTGAGGGAGGAGGTGTGGGGACAAGTGTAGCATTTCCTGCGGTTGCAGGGGAAGGTGCCGGGTGTGGTGGGGTTGGAGGGCAGTGTGGAGCGAACAAGGGAGTCACGGAGAGAGTGGTCTCTCCGGAAAGCAGACAGGGGTGGGGATGGAAAAATGTCTTGGGTGGTGGGGTCGGATTGTAAATGGCGGAAGTGTCGGAGGATAATGCGTTGTATCCGGAGGTTGGTAGGGTGGTGTGTGAGAACGAGGGGGATCCTCTTGGGGCGGTTGTGGCGGGGGCGGGGTGTGAGGGATGTGTCGCGGGAAATGCGGGAGACGCGGTCAAGGGCGTTCCCCTGCAACCGCAGGAAATGCTACACTTGTCCCCACACCTCCTCCCTCACCCCCATCCCAGGCCCCAAGATGACATTCCACATTAAGCAGAGGTTCACCTGCACATCTGCCAATGTGATATACTGCATCCACTGTACCCGGTGCGGCTTTCTCTACATTGGGGAAACCAAGCGGAGGCTTGGGGACCGCTTTGCAGAACACCTCCGCTCAGTTCGCAACAAACAACTGCACCTCCCAGTCGCAAACCATTTCCACTCCCCCTCCCATTCTCTTGATGACATGTCCATCATGGGCCTCCTGCACTGCCACAATGATGCCACCCGAAGGTTGCAGGAACAGCAACTCATATTCCGCCTGGGAACCCTGCAGCCATATGGTATCAATGTGGACTTCACCAGTTTCAAAATCTCCCCTTCCCCCACTGCATCCCTAAACCAGCCCAGTTCATCCCCTCCCCCCACTGCACCACACAACCAGCCCAGCTCTTCCCCCCCACCCACTGCATCCCAAAACCAGTCCAACCTGTCTCTGCCTCCCTAACCGGTTCTTCCTCTCACCCATCCCTTCCTCCCACCCCAAGCCGCACCCCCAGCTACCTACTAACCTCATCCCACCTCCTTGACCTGTCCGTCTTCCCTGGACTGACCTATCCCCTCCCTACCTCCCCACCTACACTCTCTCCACCTATCTTCTTTACTCTCCATCTTCGGTCCGCCTCCCCCTCTCTCCCTATTTATTCCAGTTCCCTCCCCCCATCCCCCTCTCTGATGAAGGGTCTAGGCCCGAAACGTCAGCTTTTGTGCTCCTGAGATGCTGCTTGGCCTGCTGTGTTCATCCAGCCTCACATTTTATTATCTTGGAATCTCCAGCATCTGCAGTTCCCATTATCTCTGCCTCACCTTCCTTGTTGGGAACCTATTTTGTCTTAATTAGCATGTCAAAGATATTCATCAACACACCAACCTTCTGGAATTTTATTCATGGGTGCAGCCTTGGCAAGAATGGGAAACGTGTGTTTGCAAATACAGTTGAATAAATGAGGACATTGAACCTGATGAGGTAGATGACTTTCTCCAACTCCAGTGAGTAAAAACTCCTTGACAAACCTGACTCATAGAATTGTACAGCACGGAAACAGACCCTTTGGTCCAACTCATCCATGCCGACCAGTTATCCTAAATTAATCTAGTCCTGTTTGCCAACATCTGGCCCATATCCCTACAACTCCTTCCTATTCAGATACCCGTCCAGGTGCATTTTAAGTGTTGCTCTTGTACCAGCCTCCACTATCTCCTTTAGCAGCTCATTCCATGCACGCACCATCCTCTGCATTACAAAGTTGCCCCTTAGGTTCCCTTTAAATCTTTTTCCTCTCACCTTATACCAGTTTTGGACTGCCTTAACCCAGGGAAAAGGCTTTGGCTATTCACCCTATCAATGATCGTCATGATTGTATATGTAAGTTCACCCCTCAGCTCCCGGCGCTCCAGGGAAATTAGTCCTGGGCCTATTCAGCGTCTCCCTGTAGCTCAAACCTTCCAACCCTACCAATATCTTTGCCAATCTTTCCTGATCCCTTTTCCAGTTTCACAACATATGTCCTACAGCAGGGAGACCAGAACTGAACCTAGTATTCCAAAAGTGGCCTAACCATTGCCTTGTACAGCCATTACATGATTACCCCCTCCCCAACTCATATACTCAATGCACTAACCAATAAAGGTAAGCATACCAAACAATGTCTTCACTTCCCTGTTTACCTGTCACATCACTTTCAATGAGCTGTGAACCTGCACCCCCTTTATAGACCGGCTGTTTCTTTGCACAAACCCATACATTGTAAGGGGTGAAGCCTGAACAGATCAACCAGCACCATGAAAATCCCTGTCATATTACTTCTGTCTTCTTGAAGTTAAACTTTTACTTTTTTGGGGCTGAAGGCTGACTAGACACACAACTGAGACACACTTGATAATTCCCGCAAATGTCTATTGAGTACCCACAATGAGCTCATTATAAAAAGGGAGTCAATCTGGAAGGGGATTTACAAAAATTAAGATGGATATAGAAGTGTGCTGGGTGGAAAGAAAATATAGGAAATGGAACTTAAGTACATGTTGCCTTTGGTGCTGTGAAGATCCTGGAAACTAAAGGCGGCAAACTGAGATGATCAGGGTAGATTGACAGTGATAGAGAAATGGGGAGAAGGATGCGCGGGAGCTGCATATCAAGGGTGGAAGCCACAATTAGGTTTGTTGCTGAGGGAGTGAAAGTGTCTAGTTGAATAAGAGCGATGGTATACATGTGAGGGATTGGAATCAGGTGAAAGAGCAGGATTATAAAGGAAATTGTCACAAATTGAAGAACAACAGAGAGGATGCCAGAGAAACCAAGAAGGTCATCAACAGTTATAACAGCCAAGTTTACTTTAAAGTAAAGGGGTCAGATAGCATGTGAAACAGTTGAATGAGAATTTAAACATCATGGATTTGGCCAAAGGTGGATTCTTAGAGAATGCACAGTACAAATGAGTGGGACCCCTGATCTGTTCTCACATTTTCCTGCACAACCATGAGCACAAAGTCAAACAGACTCTGAATAAATACTAATGCTCAAGTACTCAGCTGACACCTTTGCAACACAAGGAAGCATTCACTGCAGAGCAAAAGAGAATAACATCCTGCACAGTCACTTTCCAAACACATCACATTATTTGTTAACTTTTGATAAGTTCTAATGGTTCTGGGGTGTTATTTCAATTTAATCATTTACATCTAGCGCAGAGGAAAGTTAATGAGATGGGCATAAAATTTATGCAGGTCCTACATTCCAAGGTTGTAGTCCTGGATCACAGGGGATAATGTAAGGCAACAGAGTCAGCTTGCATTAATTGGCAAATGCATGGAATGTAATGGAAAAATTGTCATCAAATCCTTTACACATGGCAGCATCAGGAGTGGGGAAAACAGTCATCTGTCATCAAAGTTGCACTGCATTATGTCTAAGTGGCTGCCAAGCAGACTTTCAAACCAACTCGTGAACAGCCTGGCAAAGTGCCCAATGTCTCAAACGGAAAGCATACAACTCATCCCTGATGTTTCTTCACAGATCAGCACTTCTATTCCAGATGTTTGATCTACTTAGCTATGTGGCTTTGTTAAAAATGAGAAGAGAAAGAGGAAGAGAAGAAAAGAAGAGTAACAACAGCACAATCACAGACACAAGACTCAGGGCTGTTACTATGGATGAACAAGCAGTACATGAAAAGGGGAATCATCATCTTCAGTACATCAACAAGTCTCCTGAGAGAGGATGTCCACAAGAAACTGGTACCGAGGGAACAAATTCAATTGCAACCAATGACAATTGGAATATCCTAATTTGTATTAAGAAACAAGTTTCAATTGGGAAAGCCTCTGTGCATAAACGGCTAATACTTTTGAGTGTTCCCGTGCTCATGCAAGACCATTTGCTCAAAAATATAACTGCTACAATCAGCTGAAATGAATATAATCACTTGACAAAACACAGCACAGCCCTCAGTGAAGTTCCATCTACTTGGATGCCCACTTCAGCACTTAGTCCAAAATAAAAGTTTACATAGATCCCAGTCCTCAGCAAATTCAATTCATTCTAAGTGATATCGAGAAACTGTTGGAGGTATTGAATACCGTGAAGGCTATGAGCCCTGACAATATTCTGGCAACAATACTAAAGATTTATACCCCAGAACTTGCCTCAATCCTAGTCAAGTTGTTCCAGTATAGCTCCAATACAGACATCTACCTGACAATGTGGAAACTTTACTCGGTGTCTCCTGCACACAGAAAGCAGGAGAAAATCTACCCATCCAATTATCACTGCATTAGTCTAATTGTGATCATCGGTAAAAGTGATGGAAGGGGGAATCAACAATGCCATTAGGCTACACCTGCTCACTGACATCTAGTTTGGGTTTCACCAGGGCCACTTAGCTCCTGGCTTCTTCATCCTTGGTTTAAACAAAGGTGAATGCTAAACTCCAGAGGTAAGGTGAGAAAGACTGCTCTTAATATCTAGGCTGCATTTGACTGAATTTAGCATCAAGGTACATTGAAAAAACTGTGGTCAATGGGCCACAGATTTGTGGGTGGGGCAATTCTCCATTACTTGGAGTTATTCCTGGCCCATAAGAAGATGTTGAAGTTCAGTCACCTCAGCTCTAGGATATTTCTGCATGAGTTCCTCAGGGTAGTGTCCTGGGCCAACCACCCTCATCTGCTTCATCAATGACCTCCCCTTAATCATAATGTTAGAAGTGGGACTGTGCAACAATAGGCAAACAATGTTCAGTACTATTCTCAGCTTCTCAGGTACTGAAGCAGTCCATGTTCAAAAAGCAGCTCGACCTGGACATCATCCAGGTTAGGTCTGAAAAATTTCAAGTAACATTTATGCTACACAAATGCCAGGTAATGATTATCTCCTAGGAGGGACAATCTAAGCCTTGCCCATAGACATTCAATGGCATTGCCATCACTGAATCCCCTACTATTAACGTCTAGGAGTTGCCATTGACAGAAACTGAACTGGGCTTACAATGGCTAGACGAGCAGGTCAGAGGTTAGGAATACTGCAGTGTGAAATTACCCTGCTGACTCCCCAAGCCTGTCCACCAACTATAAACCACAAGCCAGGAGTATGATGGAATACTCTCCTATTGCCTGGAATGAGTGTATCTCCAACAACACTCAATAAGCTTTACATCATCGAGGTCAAAGCAGCGCACTTGTTTAGGCTACATTTACAAATGTTCAGTCAGTCCACTATAGATGTCAGTAGCAGCAGTGTGCACCATCTACAAGTTGCACCAATAATCTTTAGACAGCGCTTTCCAAATGCAGAGTCACTACCAGCAAGAAGGACAAAGGCAGCATATATATACACACAGTACCACTTTCAAGTTCCCCTCAAAGCTGCTTAGCACCCTAACTTGGAAATATATTCCTTTGCTTCAGAGTTGTGGTGTAAACTTCCAGGAATTTCCTCAGGGCATTGTGTGTTTATCTACAGCACATGACCTTCAGTGGTTCAAACAGTAGCTCATCACTACCTTCTCAAGGACAACCAGGGGCAGACAACCAGGACCAGGTAATAAATGCTGGCACAGCCAGCAATGACTACATCCCATGAGTGAATTATAAAATATCTACCCATGGTGTCTGAAACTCTCTCCCAAAACTGTCAACTTGATTTCTTTCTGTACCTTTGAAAAACTTTGAAATACACCTTTTTTTCAAGCTTTCAGTGACTTTATTCACCATACTGTTGCACCTCAAAGTTTACTACCTACCTATTCCTATTTGTTCTCTTTAATGCTCTCACAAAGTCATTCAGATATTTTCTAAATAAAGACTACTTGAAATTCAATTTTTTCATGTAAATTTGAGGAATTAGTTTCGTTCTACCTTCTATTCACCGAAGAGGCCGCTGTCTTTTATTGCCTGTTTCCTCACTATAAACCCTCCATAAATCTCAGGTATTCAAATGACCACATTGTTCCTTATAGAATACAGTAATCTTGCTGAATTAGTGAGAATAGGAGGAAGCCTTTTCCCATCTTCAATAGGCAGTCATTGACGACCGAACAGGCATCAACTGCCTGCTCACCTTATAGGGCTTCACACTGACTGCAGTGTCTTGGTCCAAAGATTAATTAGCTCACAAATATTCACTTCCAATCCTATTACAAATAACAATGCTCTTTAACAAATAAAACCACCTTTACCCTAAACAACTGATATTCAATTTCATTGCTTGTACTGTGAAAAATAAAATTCTTATTGTGTTTTGCGTTTTATATTTTCTGTTCAGTTTTATTATTATAAACATTCTGCTTAGTTGTCATATGGTAACCTTTATGTAATCTAATTCCACAGACTGTGAGTGAAAACCAACTCCCAACGATGCATCTTTTGCTGACACATTCACACAATTTGTTAATGGGTTAGAAATGCCAAGACTCAAGGTTCACAATATCCAGCACTGGAGCTGAATCAGTATTCAAGTAGATGACTCTCCATATGAAACCAAGCAGTGTCTGAGTCACTGCAGATGGATATACATTTAAATTGGACAGTGGGCAGATAAATGATATCCTGTCTCAGGTGTTGATAAAGACAAATCAATAATTCCGACAAGAAAGGCCAGCCACACTTATCTACATTCTCGAATGCTTGCAAACTCTCTTCAATTATAATTGTTCAGCCACTTTGGTATGAACTCATAATTGGAGTTTAAATGTAGTTTTAAATTTGGATAAATTAGTGGCAGAACTGAGTTCATCAAGTGGCCTCAAGATTTCCTCTTCCTACAACACACGGGCCCACAAAGTTTATGGGAGCAGTTCACTGATCCCTGAGATAAGTAAAAAAAGTGGGGTGGAAGAAAAATATAATGCAATATAGAGAATAGGGGTTTAAATGTCCAGCTTCCACTCCATCTGATTTCTCTCTCTCTGCGATGAAGAAAATTGGTCTAAATTGATTTTAAATTATCTATTGAATTTCTCTTGCCCATTTCACAATAATGGCAAAATCACCATCCAAGCTAATGGATACATTCCTACACAGAGACAGTATGAAGCAGGCATTTCACACGTTGTATTGCAATGAATTATTCTTGCTGTGAAAGCAAATTTGGTGGCCACATTACACTAACAGCATCTTGTATGTAAGCAGTTGTCATCAAGGCAGAAATATAACCATCCCTCTCATCCACCTCCTTGACCTGACACAACTTGTCCATCCTCACCCCCACCTATCTGCCCCACCCACCCTACTGAACAATCCCCACAACTCCCTACCTGCACTCACCTATCACCATCCCACCCACCTTCCCCATGCCCATCCTCCTTTCTCTATTTATTTCCCAGCTCCCTTCCCCCTCCCCATTTCTAAAGAAGAGTCCTGACCCAAAACATGAACTTTACTGCTCCTTTGATACTGCCTGGTCTGTTGTGTTCCTCCAGTTCCACACTGTCATCTCTGACTTTATCTGCAGTTCTTGCTATCACCAGAATAACTTGTTCCATTTCAAATTATGCAGTATATCCTTAACATTTGCCTAAGCAGGCAGTAGGGACATGATTTTAATGTTCTGTATGAAAGGAAGTAGCACAATGCATTATATCTGCTGCACTGTACTTGAAAAGTTGCTGAATGTTTGTATGGTGAAAACTTTTCAGACCCATTTGGTCACCAAGTGGAGATACAATCCATGATTTCAGTACAGCAAATCCAATTTTTACCATCACAAGCTTTTCGCAATGTTGTTGATATCTTCCTGGAGTTAAATAAAGGGATAAAATTACTAAAAGGCTACAACTATCCAGTGTCAACTTGATCCATAATGAGTAATCAACCAAAAATTGCCAGATAACCATATTGTACAACTAGTGTTTAGTCTAGATCTGAACTTCAAGAAATTACTTCTATCATGCAAGGTTATAAACACCTGGCACACAGGTGGTCCTGATGTCGGGGTGATGTGTACCTCTCCAAGGAGGGTTGCTTGGGACACAGTGTTAATGTTCCTACCTTCAAAATCAGTAAGGCCAGGTTCAAGTCCCACTGCTCCAGATGTGTGTAATAATCTCTGAATAGGTTGATTAGAAAATAACTAGCTCTCGAATAATAGCAATGTCAAAAGACTAGGCTTCATGCAGATGTGTTGTTTCCTTCATCGTGGCAATTAGATAAAGTGAAGAACATAAGGAGTCAAAGATGCTGTATCTGTAAGCATCATGAAATTCCTTGTTACTTATGTTATCCTGCAAATGGCATTCATCACAACGAAGAAAAGCTATCAAAGGTTGCAATAGCCTTAGTGACTCATACATGTAGCAATACTTTGGAAAATGCTTAACAATATGCATAGAAGGTGATTTTGATGTATGGACTAAGTTGATAGAACAGCAGTCAGTGTTTTTCTTTTGGGCCCAATTTGATAATTAGACCTTCCTTAAATTTGACAGGCCAGTTGCCAATGTCCTTCGAACTCTGAAAGGTAAAGAGGTAGAATAGACCACCATTCATCATCAGATTAACTTAATGATGGAAAGGCTGAAGATGAGTAAGAAGGCTGAATCTTTTTCTTGGCAGTAGGTAGAAATTATTGTAATGACAGTACGTTTATACATTTCTCTGTCTTTCATTGCAGACTAAAAAGGGGAAAGGACTGTTTTAATTAATAAAAAATGATTTTTAAAAAGCGAGTTACCTAATATTTATTGTAAGTGCTTTTTACACAGCTGTTTGTGCAAATAATGGGTGAAGACTTGGCTTAGAGATGAGTTAGAGCCAGGGGACTTCATGCAAATGAAGATTTGGCTGGTAACAAGCAGTTGATTGGTTCATGAAATTGTGACGAGTTATTGTTGACAAAGACCTACTGCATTCTGGTTCCCAGTTAAGTGAATAGCTTGTGAGCATGAATGTTTGAACAAGAAGCTATCAGGCCTTCAGAGGGGAAGGAGCCATTCTGCCCTGTACTAGAAAGTATCTCAAGCCTGAAGATGGCCAGTTCATTTCCCTTCATCTGATATTAAAAGTGATAACAACCTATATAAGTGTGAACCAGCCACCCTGTGCCTTCTGCACACAAGTGAAAATATCTAGAGAAAGGAAATCAAGAAGCAGTGTTCTGATCAGCAGAAGGGCCATTTCAGCAAACTTTGCACCCTGAACTGTCTTCCCAGTTGTGTGTGTGTGTGTGTGTGTGTGTGTGTGTGTGTGTGTGTGTGTGTGTGTGTGTGTGTGTGTGTGGTGCTTTCTGTCAACCTAGTTCTAAAACACAGGTAAATTATGAAATTCTAAGTACATTTTATAATTCTTTAACATGCCCGATGACTTGATTTCCAGCGTGTTACATCAAGAGGAATTACACAATTTGGGACCTTGGTTGGGATTAAGTTTGAAACACGCAACTAACAAGAAATTGGGATGTGGCACTAGAAAAAGTGCAAGTTAAGGAAAGCATAAGTTCTGTACTGTATTTAAGATGGGGCAATAGAAGAGGTAAAAAAATTTACACATACGGCAGAGGAGCCCCTAACAGTCTGAAGGGAACTTACAGAATGTAAGTTGATTGAATTGGCAGATAAACTGAAGGTAGCATTGTTTGGGAGATCTAGGAAGGGAGAAATATTTGAGGTACTGGCAAGGCACTTGGCTTTAGGGGAGATACAAGTGAGACAGCAAACTGTGGGTCGTGCAACGGCGGAATGAGGTGATATTCTCTTATAGTTACAGCAGCTTGAATATGGTTATTTTGTTTGTACAATGTGATCAAAGCCAAAATTAGTTTGGAGCTAAGATGGTGGTGACTTTATAATGAAATTTTAGTCTTCCTACTTTCCTGTTTATTGGTGGAATCAAAATTGTCCCTTTTTTTATTGTGCAAAACAACAAAGAAAAATGTTTATAATTCCTGCAAATCTTACTATAGGGTCCTGACCCCCTCTTTGCCCTATGTAACATTGTTTTCCTCCACAACTGCAATGTATGAGTACCCACATCACAAGCATGGCAGTGGTTCAAGAGGATAGCTCATCACCGTCTTATCGATGGCCATTAATGATGGACAGTAAATGCCGGCGTAGCCAGCAAAGCCCATATCTTAGAAAAGTAAAAGCAAGAAAATGGTAACGCCAGTGGTTGCACACTGGAATCATGAGCCATGTCATCAGGCAGTCATCTGTATGCTTTTCATTATGATTGAAATACAGCTGGTATGGTGGACTCGTCCAGAACAAATATATTGTGATAGCTGCAGGGATGTTGGCATTAACCTACATGATTCACTTCCTATGTTTCCATTCTAGTTGCACGCATACTCCTTTTTGGTTCTGGCATAGGGCAGTTTTGATATGAAGTTCACACAGAGCAACAAAAAGTGATGTTTGGCTTCCTGCAACACGAGGAAATATTCAATTCTTGCGAATACTTGTGCTAGCTCCACTGGCTTCTGCTCAATTAACAAAAGAAGTTGAAATTATTCCAGAACCCTCACCCCATCCCCCTCTCTGATGAAGGGTCTAGGCCCGAAACGTCAGCTTTTGTGCTCCTGAGATGCTGCTTGGCCTGCTGTGTTCATCCAGCTTCAAACTTTATTATCTTGGATTCTCCAGCATCTGCCGTTCCCATTATCTCTGAAATGAGGATGTCTCTCTTTCAATAGTGAGCCTCAGTGCCTTATGCAGCCGTGTGCTGAGGATTCTAGCCTAATGTTCTGAGGTAAAGGATTGAAAAAATCTTGTGACACAATGGTAGTGTCTCTATCGCCGAGTCAGGGAACCTAGGTTCAAGCCCCACCTGCTACAGTTGAGAAGTAACATCTCTGCAAAGGTTGACTTTAAAAATATTAACCAAGAAATGGTGTTACTATCTCCAGCAACCATTTGGAAGGCCTTATGCTTTGGAGGAACATGATCTGTGCAGAAGTCTTTACGCAAGAAAATAAAGAACTGTGAGATCATTGCCAATACATTATCGAAGATAATTAAACTATAAAGAATACACAAAATACAACAACCAGAAGAAGTAAATCAAAAGATACATAAAATTAATTTATTAAAGGTTGATTGTCCTCATAAATATCACAGATTGGGAGTGGAGGCAAGAAAAAAACAGTTGCCTAATGTCAATTCCCGATGCCAGGTTAAGAGAGAGTGTAGGCTGGGTTGTACAGCTCTATAATGGAAAACTAGCAACAGATGAGCATTGATCTGTGCACTCAGCATGCCACCAGTTTGCATTAAACCCTTAATGGTTACGGCATGCAGCGGACCGAGGACACCATTTGTTTAAAGGACATTGTAGGATGCAAAAAATGGTTCTTCAGAGCCCAATGTCACCAGACCCTTCTTCAGCCGGAGAGACAAAAACAGAGGGCATACTTTTTGGAAGCTTGTTGAAGTTTTGGCACAGAATTGACCTCTGATCATTAATGATGCAAATAATGCTATAACACATTTTCCAACATTTATGTGCTTCACTTAACTGGGGACTCAAAGTTTAAGTGCTTCACTTAACTGGGGACTCAAAGCATGTTTTTGGGGCTTACAAGTTTAGGATCTCTTCATCACACAACCGTGCTGCCCTTTTCAGCAGGTATGATGACAATATATATCTTAAATCTTCGAGAATTTGAAATTAAGGTGGAAGACTCCCAGCCAAATAATTGGACCTGGAAGAGAAAGAAATATAGGATAAAGCTCAATATTGTGCCAATCAAAATAGTTGAGGTTTGGGGTGGTTAATAAGGGAATGAGATAAGGCCTTCACTGAGGATTGATATTCCAGGGTTGGAAAGCATAACGGAAACATGGCAAGGAATGAGAATGAAAACGATGATGTGGTCAGAAGAAAGTGAAGCGCAAGACATATCTAGAGCACCACTTGTATCCAAGAATTGTTGCTTGTCATCCTTGACACCTAAACAGGGGAACTTCTTTTTTTTGAAAGAGCCAACTATGTGAAGAGTTAGTGGGCAAGGCAGAGGAGATCATGAAAAAGCACTTCTTAAGGGAAAGTTTAATCAGTTCAACATTTAATGCTTTACTCATCGAAGGTACAAGGTGAGTTAGATGTTATTTTGATAGACAGATTCTTGCTAAGTTATCATGTCTATTTTAGTAGAAGCCAGAAATAAGCAGTAGACTGCACGCTCATGGATGGAAAACCTGGCAGGAATAAGATATTTTCCCTGAACTAGTTTTCTCATTTTCTTTTATAGCCATTACATTGATCTCACATGGTCATACTAGTCTCATCTACAATTCACCAAAGACACCAAGTTTCAGCTTATGCCCCTTAGATCAACAACTTTAAATTTTCACTGCCATAACACTTAGAATATCAAACAAATTGCTGATCATAAAAGGCTATAGACACTGATGAGTCATTCATGTCTTGTACAATCATCTGAACTTATAGACATTGGTTCATCATTGTTATCAGAAATCTCTCCCGGTAGCTGGTAAAGTAGTACGTATTTGCTTCTCATTTGTTAGCACTGAGATTTTTCTTTCATCCTGCTGTTTGCAATATCACCCATATATTCACAATGAAGCTGGTTTCAAATTTGAAAGAAATACAGACCGCCAGTAAACTGTCAGAGAAATTAAAACAAAGAAATTGTAAGGAGTAGTCATGGAATGTTATTTAATTAGTAGCAGAATTAGGTACATTGAGAGTCAAGGATTACCAAATACATTTATGGTTTTGGATTGGCAAAAAATCAAGGTATTATGAACACTTATTTGGCTAAAAAGAAATTATATGTTTGAAATCATCATGTGATTATTAAAGCAGTCTGAGTTCATAAAATGAGAATAAAACATACATTGCAGAGGAGAAATTTTATGATTGAAGAGGAGTACTTTCGAAGAATATTATTTTTATTCAGAATGAGGGTGTTGCTATCTGGGCCAGCATCTGTAACACATCCCTAAAGGCCCTGAAAATAGAGATGGTGACTTATGCTTTCATCTAGCATTCAGCATCAAACGAGTGAAACAATTCAAACAAAGCACATATATCACTTTATGTACAGAGAATCAAAACTACCTTTTTTTTAAAAAAGGCAGGAGCAGTCAAATTTAAACAGTGCTAATAGAAAGAGATTCCAGATTTTCCAGAGTAACACTACCTTTTTAATTTGAACAGTAAATATAGTACAGCTTGTTGTCACAGGGTGTGGATGATTTTTTTTTATTCACTTGTGGGACTCTAGAGTAGCTAGCTGGTTAGCATTTATTGCCCATCTGTAGTTGCTTTTGAGAAAGTGGTGGTGGGCTCTTGTCATGAACCACTGTAGTCCATGTGCTGGATATTGACCCACAATACCATTAGGAAGGGAATTTCCGGGCAGTACCCAACCAATGACAGCTGCTTTGATGGTTAACAATAATACAAGCGTATCTAGCTCACCTCAGTGTGTGTTACTCGAAAACCGAATAGTGTATATAATATAGTCCAGACTGCGTAGACAGCTCCAGTCCCTGTAGAACATTCTAGAATTAATGTTTTGCTACCACCGCCCAGCAGCTCCTAGGGATATTTGTTTCTGGTGACAGCTCACAATTACCCAATTCACTTAATTAGTTAAGGAGATCTCATCATGTGATTTTTTTAACTTATTTTTATTGTTTTTTAAAATTGTTTTACTGTAGCATAATATTGAGCGTATCTTACATTTCCATGGCTTTATGTCAGTTTTGTTGACTTTTTTTTTGGAGGATTTCTTGCCATTAGGCCAAGTGGAATTTCTCACTGTATCTTAGAAATTTGCCTCATTTACTGACTTTAGACTCAGCTCAAGAGGAATTTCTTTGTTCACTCAGGATTGTGAATTTTTTGAATTATTTCCTGCAGAGAACAATGGATTTGCCATTGAGATGACTGTTCAAGGCAGACCAAAAAATAGACTCTCAAATGCTGAGGGGAACAAGGCAAATGGGACACTGCAAAAGTCTCGAGATGAGGTAGAAGATCGGCTAAAATTTTGGAACATGTTTGAAGGACTGAACGGCCTTTTCTTATGCCAATTTCTAAATTCTTCTGATTCCTGAGGTGCAATGTCCTGACAAAAACACAATCTTCCAGCTTGACCTAAAGAATGTTTCTTTTTATAAAAGTAACATTACATTAATCATTGTCTTCCAATACCTTCAGGTAAAGATCAAGACTCGAATACCTTCGAAAAAATATTTGCACTTATCCATTATCTTTCCATGATCCTCCATACGGCCTTCTAAAAATGGCAATGGCTGCAGTGAATGGCAGATCAGGGTCTCCTGACTTTAGTAGGCCTGAAACATAGACCCTTTGGTGGTGACAGCAGGTCGCCGACTGTGGTGGTGTCAGTGTCTGGAGCAGGGGCTCCTGGCTGCAGTAGGCCCAGAGCAGGGGCCTCACAGAAGTCCTGGAGTCATGATTGGGATGCTGGCTGATGAAGATGAATTCTATTTGAGTACCTTCTTTCTATTCTTTTGTACTTCAAAGTGACACCAGATCATGGCAACCAAAACCCTGGCCCATGCTGACCAGGTTTCCTAATCTGAATTAGTCGCAGACTTTTGGCCCATTTCCCTCAACCACTAACAGTTCTGTCCAATTATAATGGGATGTTTCTGCCTTACCCCTCCAAATTAGCCTCACCTCAATTTGAAACCTTGGCTTGAGTCTCACTCTTCTTAAGTAGGATTAAAAACAGTCAATTTATGGTCAGTGCTAGCTAGTGATTCCTCAACATTGCATTGTTCATTAAAACTAGCCCAGTTGGGTTTGTTTGGGGCCAATTTTCCTGCATCCACTTTTACTTGGCATGTCTACCAGAAGGCAATTCTGGATTGTTATTCAATAGAAAGATTGTTAATGCTGATTCTAATGATCATGTCTTCAGTCTGCTCTGTCCTTTGGTCATTGCTGCTAACTAATATACTTGCTGATGAGTTCAACATATTAACCATGAAAAAAAAATTCATGTTGTTGATCCATTACAGCTACTGTTATTGCGTTGTTCTTTTTTTTAACAGACACTCATCAGCATTCTATGATTATTTTGACCTTTAGCTGTGCTGGAAATAATTGTAGTCACTTCCCAATGGATTGTTTAGAGGAAATACTTCAGTGCTTGAGAATATTGCAAGAAGCTATCGATACTGATTGCAAAAGTAATGTTTAAATTATTCAAAGCAGCAATTGCACTCAGGAAAAAAAAGCTTTCCCTCACTACTGAACAACTTTCGCTTTAATTCTATTTAAAACGGAATTATCTGATGGAGTCAGAAGCTGATCTTTATTTCTCAAATCAAATTTTTGGAATTTTTTCTACTTTTCATCATATACATTCACTGCCGCAAAGCTGATTTTATTTTGCCTTAGCAACAAGGCAGAATAGAAAAGAGAAGTCTGATATACAGAGCACAATCATCAGCTTTTCCATTATTGATTCCAATTTCACAATGTCAATTTTATAAAAGTGTTTCCCATGTCCATGTTAAGTATTGGCTATTAGACAGCTAGCATGGTTCTCAGTGACATGCTTCAAGTAACTACAAGGAATGTGATAGTAAAAAATATTGAACAAACTACTATTCACGTAACATCTAACGTAAAGTAAAAGCAGAAACTACTGTGGCAGCACTTGCCAAGAGAGAAAGAAAGAGTTCACACATTGAATCCAAAGACTCTACTTCAAAATAGATATCTAATTTTGTTTGATTTCTCCTGGAGTCTATTAATGCCTCTGAAGAATTGCTGAAAATCCAGCTTATTTACATAATTTATTTTGCTAACATCCAAGGTACAGGTTACAGCTAAGATGATGTATCTGCTTCTGAATCCTTTGAAAATAGTCTATTTACACAAATATTCATAGTGTTTACTTCAGCAATCCTTCTTTCAAACAAAGTTCCATGACTAAATCTTTTGAGCAATAGCTTTACTAGCAATTTATCTTTCTACACTCTTGTTAATGGACTCCTTTGTCTCTGTTTATTATATTATCCATTAATGTTTGTTTTACTTTCATGATCGTGCTTGATGTCTTCCTTGTCACTTACTTCTTTCCAGAAGGATTTCTGATCAACGGTACTGGGACAATAAAAGCAAAGCTAAACAATACTTTCTCCTGTGACATCCCAAAGCTGTCCTATTTATTATAGAATGTCTGTACTTACAAGGTACTCTGAATTTAATGATTAACCCTTATCTTTCTGGGATACCGAACATATCCATGTCCATTCTTTTCTATTCCCTTCATTACTTGCTTGTATGTGATACCATTAAAATAGGCTAACTCTAAAGATGCCTACAGACACTCAACTATCTCAATATACCTAGAATGCTAATAATCTAACGAGCTGAAAAATCCAAGGTCACTTGCCAATCAGCCTCTCCTCTGATACAGCCCGTATTGCTGTCCCCTTCGTAATTTGGTATTCTTGCAATTTTGACGTGATGTGTTTAAGATAAAATGCTTCAACAGCAATGTTATAGCAATATTTCTCTCTTTGTTCCAGTACATTACAATCTAGCATGTATGTAACTTCTGGCTGCAGCATTAACATATAAGATTGTTCAGCATCAATAAGTAAGCAAGAGTTTTTCCAAAGAAATAATTAGTTAAAAAGCTTTTGCGGCCAATCCAAAGGAAACCTATTGTGATTGAGAAGAAAGTATAGTGTCTCAAAAAGTGAGATGTTAGTGCAGTTAAAGGAATGAGTTACCTCAGTGTAAGGGTTGTAGTTTGCAAAAACTTTTAGACCAGACCAGACCGGGAGTGTTTGGTTAGAACTCTGAAGATTATTAAAAGCTGAGAAAGTCCACGATTTCAGTCATGCGTGTGGTGACGTGAAAAAGATTCATTACTCACAGGACTAAAAATGAGAAGAAACATTTAAGTTGAATTAACAGATATAGCTGTGGAGGAAAATTACTTTGGATTTTGATCAATGTAAATTGATGGCGTTATGGAGTGGATGGCATTTTGTTTTGAAGTGTGTTTTAAAATCTATCAAAATATCTTAGGCTTCAATAGTTTGGTTTTGTTTATTGTAGTTATTATTTCTATTATGTGGTAAATGTCTGTTTTATTGTTAAAACCCAATCTGCAGCCTTATCATTTATGTTTCAATCAAAACACAGTTAAAGAGATCTTTTTAGCCATATTTCTTTCTGGTATTGGGCTTTTCCTGGAGTGACACCAGCCGAGATGTTAGTACTTTAGATATTAGTGAAGAAATGTCGTATTTTGATGCAGGAATGTATAAAATTAGGTTGGTAAAAGAATTTAAGAAGTGGGAAGCTATTATAAATTTTAATGCCTGATTTTGAAAACACATTATTTATCCACATGATTGGCTTTCACCAGATGGAAAATTTATTCCTGCAAGATGCTTTTTTTTGAAACAGTAATTTTAATGGCCTTCTGCTGGCATATCTAAAAATAAGTGAGTGCTCCCACTCTTCTGCCCCGCCACATTATCCATATTTATATTATTTAGAAGCCTCCTGAGCACCACCTTGTCAAAGGCCTTTTGGGAATCCAGAAAGTTCATGTCCACTGGCTCTCCTTTGTCTAACTTACTTGTTACTTCCTCAAAGAGTTCAAACAGATTTGTCAGGCATGACATACCCTTGATGTTGACTCAGCCCTATTTTATCATGTGTTTCCAAATACTCTGCAATCTTATCCTTAAAAATGGGCTCAAAAATCTGACCATTGGATGATATCAGGATAAGCAGCCTATAATTTCCTGTTTTCTGCCTCCTTCCATTCTTAAATGGGAAGTGTTTCATTTGCTAGAATTCACTCAGCTTTGTCCTGACTCTCTTGAAACTCTTGAAGTTTTGTATGTTGCTGGTGTATTTCACCGTGAGGACTAATGCAAAGTACTTATTCAATTTGTCCACCATTTCGTAGCTCGCCATTATTACTTTTCTAGCCTAATTTTCCATCATTTCAATGCCCTCTTTGCCTCTCTCTTACTTTTTACATATCTAAGAAAAAATCCAGCAATCTTCTTTTATGTTACGAGCTAGTTTATGTTCATATTTCACCTTCTCCCCATTTATTAATTTTTTAGTTATTCTCTGTTGTTTTTTAAAGACTTCCCAATCCTCTGGCTTCCTACTAATCTTCATCACGTTGTATGCTCTTTCTTTTGCTTTTATGCTGTCCCTGACTTTCCTTATCAATTTGATAACTAATGGTAAAATGTCTCAGTCCTGCTCCAGTGGTTACAATGAGTGGTGAGCCTATGTTGTTTATTACACACATGTGTAATCTAATCTAATCAAATCTAATCGCAATAATCTTTGTGTGTCAAAACACTATATTGTTTACCTGCATCAGTCCAATATTGTTCTGGAGTGGAAAATCAGAATTGAGTTATATGCTACACAATAATTAAAAATGCTATTTTCATTGCCAAAGGAGGTGATTTCCTAAATGCTAATTATTACACTCCACATGAAAGATAGCTAATGGGATCAACATTTCGCTGTTTTCGGTTTCATTAATGGTGCAAGGAAATTGTTTAGTAGTTTCTATTCCTTGTTATACAGTGGTTAAATGTATTGCCCAACTTCTCTTTCCCATTAAACTCAGGCACTTACAGGAAAAAAAGAGGCCTTTTGGCTCATCATCACCAGTCAACATAGATCTAAACACTCAACTCCCATTTTGCAGCTCTTGGCCCATAGTTCTGTAGATTCTGGCAAAACAAACAAGAATCTAAATACTGTTTAAATGTTATGAGAATTTCTAACACAATCATTCTTTCAGCCAGTGAGTTCCAGACTTCCATCACCCTCTGGATGAAAACATTTCTCAACTCATACCCCAGCCTTGTAATTCTTATCTTAAATCTGTGCCTCCTCATTAATGATTCTTCTACCCAAGTTAAAAAGTGCCTTCCTTTCTACATTATCTATGCCCCTCAGGTTTTATATATTTCTATCAGATCCCTACAAGTTTTCTGAAGCATATTTGTTCCCATTGGCATTGATTGCATTGGGTCTGAGCTTATGCCAGTGGCATTGCGTACAGCTATACAGTCATTGAGATGTACAACACGAAAGCAGACCCTTTGGTCCAACTGATCCATGCTGACCAGATATCCTAAATTAATCCAGTCCAATCTGACAACATTTGGCTCATATCCCTTTTGGGTTTATACCACTTTCACATTCTTGGTCAGTTTGACTGTGGGTGTATAAGATGCAACAGCAGCAGGTGTGAGTGAGGAGTGTGGAGAGTTCAAAACAGTAACTTAAACTGGATGGGAATATTTTCTGAAAGCTGTTTTGGGCCTGAGAGATCAGTATCTGCATTCACTTCAAACTCTGATATCCAGAAGCAGACTTAACTATGTTCAATTATCGCACAGTCACAATCTTCTGAGATACAGAATTCGAAAGACTCACAGCTCTCTGAGTGCAGAGGTTGCTTGTCAAGTCCATCCCAAATGACTCTCCCTTTGCCTTACACTGGGACTCCTTTACTTTGTTCTGTACATGTACTTTGTTAAAAACATTTGTAATCTGGAAAGTTTCAATTAGATCACCTCTCATTCTTCTAGTTATTTTCAATAAACCTTTCAATGTCTTAGACCCTCGCAACATCCTATTTGTCACTATATCCCTCACTAAACACCAGCTTTCTCCCACACCAGAAAAATTTTAAACCAAGGAACACTTAGAAATTCTGGACACATGCAACATTATTGAAGATTTATACACCAGCTTTCATAGATGAAAGGCAAATTGGTTTCTCCAGATGTTTAAGAATGGGGATATTTTAAAGTGAATAACTGTGTAAATTAAAAACATACCTTAATTTTTATAAAAGTTTTCCTTAAGACTTCTCTCTTATTTTTGTCACAAGAAACAGTTTGATGTGCAACCATCTGTATCAAAACTTCAAACTAAGTGAGTTTTGAGAAGATTTCTAGCTCAAGTTGAGGTTCTGGATGTGAGTTTGCTCGCTGAGCTGGAAGGTTAGTTTTCAGACGGTTCGTCACCATTCTAGGTAACATCATCAGTGAGCCTCCGACGAAGCGCTGGTGTTATGTCCCGCTTTCTATTTATCTGGTTAGGGTTCCTTGGGTTGGTGATGTCATTTCCTGTTCTTTTTCTCAGGGGATGGTAGATTGGCTCCAAGTCAATGTGTTTGTTGATGGAATTCTGGTTGGAATGCCATGTTTCTAGGAATTCTTGTGTGTTTCTCTGTTTGGCTTGTCCTAGGATGGATGTGTTGTCCCAATCAAAGTGGTGTCCTTCCTTATCTGTATGTAAGGATACGAGTGATAGTGGGTCATGTCGTTTTGTGGCTAGTTGATGTTCATGTATCCTGGTGGCTAGCTTTCTGCCAGTTAGTCCAATGTAGGACAAACTGGCAGAAAGCTAGCCACCAGGATACATGAACATCATCTACCCACAAAGCGACATGACCCACTATCACTCGTATCCTTACATACAGATGAGGAAGGACACCACTTTGATTGGGACAACACATCCATCCTAGGACAAGCCAAACAGAGACATGCAAGAGAATTCCTAGAAGCATGGCATTCCAACTGGAACTCCATCAACAAACACATTGATTTAGAGCCAATCTACCATCCCCTGAGAAAAAGAACAGGAAATGAATCACCAATGCAGGAAATGACATCACCAACCCAAGGAAACCCTAACCAGGTAAATAGAAAGTGGGACATAACACCAGCGCTTCGTCGGAGGCTCACTGATGATGTTACCTAGAATGGTGACGAAATGTCTGGGAACAAACCTTCCAGCTCAGTGAGCAAACTCGCATTCAAGCTGAGTAGTTGTGAAAAGAATATTTGATTAATAAGTCACAATAATTCAAATGTTTTTTTCTGGGAGAGAACCCTATAATATCATCTGCTGATTTTTTTTAATAGTCGAACATACTGACTTGTGCTACTTTGCAATATTGAATAAATAAAATGGAGCCGCAGGGTAACAATCAATTTCAGATGTGCATGGCTGAAGGATGGAACTAGAATTGTTCTGCACTGATATCATGGGTCTCGATTTTTCAAATGGTATAGTTTCCTAATCCAACATAATTAAAGTAATTGAAAAAACACATTGCTGTCAGTGCATTTAATGATCCAATTTGCAGCTCCAGAAGCTGCAGTGGAGAGGGCTTGGATTACAAGTAGTCTCCAGAGTTTAAGAACTAGTGTCCAGGACCAAGTGAGCATTGGGATATCAGGATGGGAAGAGAATATGTGAGGCCCAGGGAGCTGTGGTTACACGTGTTGGGCTTACGGGTGATGAGGCCACAAAGAGAGAGAGCATCTGCAATTGTCGATTGGTGGGGAGCTTGATGTTGAAAGAAAGGCATTGATGCAGACATCCCTTCCCACTTACCAATCTGAGGCATGAATAGGGTCACTTTCCAAGCCTCCCTCTTCTCTTGAAGTCCTCCCAACAGCCTGAAAATTTAGGCCAGGTGAGAAACACCCTTCATGTGGAATTGTTGACTCAAGGAGCTCAATTCACGCAGTGGAGCGCAAGCCAATCTATGCCTTGCCCATCCCACCAAAAGACTGCTGCAAGGTCAAAGTGGATGGCACAAAAATGGGAAGGTCATCTGAGGAATTTTAAGGGCCATCCTGCCTGCTAACTAGCCAATGGGAGAACATAAATTCTCCCTGTGCTATCCAGTTATTAAAGAGATTTCATGTTGGGATTTGTATTGATTGCTTTGCTTTTAATTATGGCATTAAGCATTTTAAATTCACAAATGCAGTAGTTTGTAATATTACACAATCCATATGTTAGTGACTCACTCTTCATTTGCCTCCTGTATTGGTCAGTTTTATCTAATGTTATGTTAGTTGCTAATGGCCAAATTAGAGATGGTTTGAAATACTTTTAGTGCAAAATACTTAATATCTACTTATATTACATGCATGCCATTCAATCCTCCCAAAGTTATGTAACAACATATCATGAAACACATAGGTGCTACTGATACTTTGCTTTGACTGCATGCTCCAACAACCTTCACCGACACCACAATCGCATTTTCAGTTTTCTGATGTTTTCAAAATTAAATACATGTGTAACAGGACATTAACTTTGGAGACAGCTAGATTTACTGCACACATAGGAGTCTGCAGTTGGGATTTGAGTAAATAGTTTACATCTGAATAAATTCAAATTAGCTGTGGGGAGAATGTCAGTTGATAATGAAGCTAATCTCATCTTTTTGCAATACATGAGGCTTTGAGGGAAAACATGACATCCATAAATGAAATAGATAACTGTAATCAATCTGAATGAAATTGGTCAATTCACCCTTCAGTCAACAGTGGATTAGTCTAGCCAGGAATGAATATATTCAATGTATATACCTGGGATAAAAGCAAATTGAGCTTTAGGAATTCCAGATTACCCACAAATTAAGGCTTGATGTCCCCCTATGTACATACAATGTAGCTTTGAACAGAGCAGACCATAGTGAACTAACTAAACAAATGGACACGTATCAGATAAAAGTCACTCACTGGGGACAACACAATAGCCACAAACTAATTAATTCGACCTGCCATTTTCCACCTCCACAAAGCCACGTTCCTTCCGAATAAAACAATATTGTCATGAACTTCACGTTGGCAACATGACAGTGGGTTTATGAATGTAATAGCAAAAATTAAAATGAATCATTGGGATTGTTGGCCTTTCGTTTTGATTCACTCTTTCCAAAAGTGAAAGCAGAGCAATGCCCCCTCCCTTTGAGATGGCTGTGCAGTTGTGCAAAAAACAAATATTGTGCTATGCAGAGAAATAGAGGGAAGGTATTTTGGATACAAGGATGCAGTGAGGATTGAAGCCCAGTGCCAAACTGGCATTCAGATAAATTATGGGCAATATTTCACAAGATGAAAAGCACAGGGAGATGTTCACCTGACATATGCAAGCTCTATTATTGTAACAATAGGAAGCAGTAAGTTTGCCTGTAAGTACAGAAGGCATAGAACCTATGTGGCTGTTGTATAACCCAGAGTGCATATTCCACAGGAGAAATGCTTACTGGACATAATACCAAATGTCAGGCTCAACAGTATTTGAGCAAAACACCCGTTTTACAATGCAGGTCCTAAACTGATGCTCACAGAGAACAATACTTTTACTTGTCCTCCAGATTGTTAAAACAGAAGCTGGAACCACAAGAAGGAGATTCAGTGATCCAAACCTTCTTCACTATTCAATGTGACCATGACTTATTCTCTATCTCAGTGACATATTCCCACTTTCTCTCGAAAACCTTTAATGCCTTTAAAATCTAAAAATAAACTCTTTCTTGAATTATTCACTAACTTGGCTTCCACAGCCTTCCATGGCAGAGAATTCTACAGTGTACTGAGTGCAGAAACCTTTCCTCATCTCAGACCTAAATCATTTACCCTGTATCAAGAGACAATTCCCTGGTTCTAGACTCCCCATTCAGGGAAAGGCATCCTTCTTACACATAGTTTGTCCAGCCCTGTTAGAGTTTTATAAATTTCAGTTGAATCCACTCTGATCTTTCTAAGCTCTGGTGAATACAGACCCCATGGAACCAATCTCTCATCATAGAACTGTCTTGAAATTCCCAGCATCAGCCTAGTGAATCTATGGAAGGTATATTTTTTTCTTAGGTTTGAAGAAAAAAACTGCTTGCAGTACTCCATGTGTCATCTCGCCATAGCCCTGACTAACTGTGTCAAGACATCCCAAACTCTGAACTCAAATTCTTTCACAATAAATACAAAAATGCTATTCTCCTTCCCAATTACTTACCATGCCTGACTGTCTAATTTCACTGACTGATGTACAAAGACACCCAGGCCCATTTTTACATCCGCATTGCTCAATATGTTACCATTTAGATAATAGCCTTCCTTTCTATTTTTTATTCAAAGAATAAAATGATTCAGCGTAAACTAGCTTAAGCCAGCAGCAACAAAGTTAGCGTACATTATTGCAAAACAATGGCTTCTGCAATTTTCATGGTATCATTGAGTGTGGTTTTCCTAGAATGTATGCTTTTTTGTTTAACTCCTTTATGAAATGAATGCATCATTGACTAGGTCATGTTCATTGCCCAACACTAGTTGCCCTTGAGAAAGTGGTGTTGATCTGCCGTTTTGGACCGCTGCAGTCCATGTGCAGTAGTCGGCTCACAAGGCTGCTAAGGAGACAGCTCCAGGACTTTGACCCAGTAACACTGAAGGAAAAGCAACATTATTTCCAAGTCAGGATGGTAGGTAGCTTAGAGCTGAATTTACAGGTGGTGGTGTTACCAAATATTTGCTGCCCTTGTTGTTCTGGATGGTAGTGGCCAGGGGCTTAGAAGGTGCTGTCTAAGGAGCCTTGGTGAATTTTTCAGTGCCCCTTGCAGATAGCACTCACTGCTACCTCTGTGCATTGGTAGTGGAGGATGTGAAAGTCTGTGGATGCAGTGCCAATCAAGCAGGCTGCTTTGACCCAGATGGTGTCAAGTTTCTTGAGTGTTGTTGGAGCTGCGCTCATCCAAGTAATAGGGGATTTTCCATCACATTCCAGGCTCCTGCCTTTTAGATTGTGCACAGGGTGAGGGGAGTCAGGATGTGAGTTACTCGTTCCAGGATTCCTTGCCTCTGACCTGCTATTATATGGCAAATCCAGTTCAACAGTAACTCCTAGAATGTTGATAGTAGTGATGGTAACAACATTAGATGCCAAGGGATGATGATTAGATTCTCTCACTGGAGATGGTTATTGCCTGGCACTTACGTGGCTCAAATGATGTTGTCAGCCAAACCTGAATATTTTCCAGCACCTGCTAATTTTGGACATGGACTACTTCAGTATCTGAGAAGTTGTGAATGAGGCTTGATGTTATGCAATGATCAGTGAACATTCCCATTTCTGACCTTATGATGGAGTGAAAGACATTGGTAAAGTAATTAAAGATGTTTAGGCTTAGGACACCAGGCTGAAGAATGCCAGCAGAGATATCCTGAAACTGAGAAGGTTGATCTCCAAAAACCCCAACCTTTGTCTTTTGTGCCGAGTATGATTCTAATTCGCAGAACGTTTTCCCCGGAATAGTAAAACAGATGCATAATGTTTTTTGTGGGATATCAAAAGTGAATGATTAAGGATTCAGGAATGGATTAACTGACAACAGTATTGCAGCAATATTATGAAGTTTGCTGAGTCGATGCAAGAGCTCTGGGGTATTCCTGTGAAACGTTGTTTTCACAGAAGATTAATATAAAACTTGATGCTCTCTCAATAACAAAATAACAATCTGTTATGCTAATACTCAAATTAATAGGCAGCATGAATGAATTTAATAAGTGAATTTTTCTTGCATAGGAGGAGCCTTGGATATAATTTTCCCAGGGCAAAACTCCTGTCTGTGAGCTTTCTGAAAGCAAAGTATGAAAAATAGTATGCCATGTCAGGGATAATTTTTTCTTGTATTGTGCAGGAAACATTTTAAGATGGGTTTAAATTTTCTGCAGAAATGAGCTAATCATTCTTGGAACATGTTCTTTTATACATGGAATATCACATTTGTAAAAATATTGGCACATAAAGTCATCAGCTGTCTTATTAATTTCAGTTATAGCGGCAACTACAAGGGCAAATGAACTGAAAATAAACAACTGAAATTCAGATTGTGATAAGAGACTTCCCGAACTGTGCTCTGGAGAGAGGATTTTAAGCCCAGCCTATTATTCAAGGTGACCCTTCACCATCATGTCCCTTTCTCTGTTGTGACCCTGTCAATTCCAACAGTTTTGAGCCTTCATGTGTTCTCGTGCAACCATTTTATTTGCTTAACCATCTCTCCAAAACACCGGGCTAATTGTTAGTAATGCTTAAGATCATCATTCATGTTCTCCCCATCAAAACGAAAGTGGTGGTGAACTATCAATGACCCACTCCCTGATGGGCTGTCTGTTATGACTCTTTCAGGTCATAACCGTTCACATCTTTAGAGTCATCCATCTTCAACTGATGTTTTCTCTTGCACATCCCAGGACCCCGGCTCCAATTCTCACAATTGACTATCCCAATACAGCACTGTCCCTGTCACAGTTGGTGCACAGATCCCAAGGACCATCCATAGCCCAATCCCGCAGATCAACATAGGTCACAACCCTGATCCCTGTTTGGTTTCTATGCAGCTCTGACTTAACAATAATCCTTGAACTGGTTAGACTAGACATGCCAGACAGGCTGTAGCCCAATTTCCAGACTGTAAGTGCATGAATCCCTAAACCCTGGTTAGAGAAAGAGGCTGAGTATGCGTGGCGATCGCCCCTGGGCTGAGGTCAAATAATATTCTCAACTGAACGTGGCAGTGCTGCCCGACTGACTAGAGTCTGCTTTGACTGAAATAAGGATTACTCTATTTAAACTCTCAGACATGGCTATTTGGTTGAAACACATACAATGTATTTGCCATGAAAGTTGCTGGCATGAGCTTTTGGAGTGAAATTGACATTGTATGATGCCATACACAAACATATCTGCCCTCTTGACTGATCAATGCTGCCGGATCACTGTCTACATTACAAGCCAGCCAGGTTTGGCAGCAACATTGCAATGTGAGGTGTTTGTGAGCAAAAAAATGCAATCATGCAGTGCTGAAGTCTCTTAAGAGTTAATCTGAGATGTGACAGTTTGACAGAATTGTGGTTGGCTGATTTTCATGGACGTATGGTAGAAGTGGTTACAACCCAAGGAGGACACTCAGAGGTGTTAGGGCATGATGGCCAATGTAAAGGCCAAGAGGAGATACTAGTGAGCTGCAGTTGATGAAACACTTTAATTTTCTTCATAAAATCATTAAAGGTTATTGAAAAGGGCCATTTTGCTGTTCCTGATTACTTGCAGAGCAATCCAAAATGTATAGCGCCTCACACTGCTCTGACCAAAAATATTATCTTCCTATGTTTCACTAATGTACCCAACTTTCCCATGCAAAAAAACAGCAATGTTTTCTGGCTGAGGAAAAGCATTTTATGTTTCATGTAAAATTTCTTCTGTTTTCGCACTCATTCTTATAAATAATTATTAGGACCATCCTTATATTTTACGGCAAATATAAGTATATTGGGATGTCATGAAATTCAACCACAATTATTGCAATCCATGTCTAATATGTAAAAAGATAAACATATTCATAAAATGGCAGATTTCAGCCTGTCAGACTCAGAGACCACTATTTCATGCCTTTTCGTTTGACCTCAGATGAAAACATTACAAACAACACAATGTTTATCAATGGAAATGAGGACATGGCCTTAAAAGGGCATAGTACAATATGTTCACGAATAATGCCTGCCATGATCCTCGTTGATTACACCATTTGACAAGGCATATTCCTAAATCAGATCTAGCTTGATGGATCATATGTTTACTTTTTTAGTTAGTTAATGTTGTGGTTTGTTATGTCAATTTATTCACACAAGTCTGCAGAGAATTTTTTTAAAATCAAAACATCATAAGTTTATTACACAAAAGAAAACAAAAACTAAACAATGTTGATACGCAATCACGTCTGGAAAGATGCTTCAAAACAAACTTTCAGCCTAGTTCCCAACATGATCTGTTACAGAAACTCAAGTCCAACCAAATCACACTTCTATCTCATCCAGTTAAGTTTCTACTTAAACGATTCCTTCCAGTTACTTTTCCATGCACTGTAGTGACAGCTTTACAATGATTTTTTTCAGGTCTGTGGAATGAACCTCTCACAATTCTGAGAAACTAAACTTTCTCAATTCTAACAAGTTGAAGACTTCTATCCAAGCCCTCCCAGTTTGGAAGCTTCACTGGCTACATTCTGCTTCTGTTGAGAGATAGAAAGAACTGCCAATGCTGGAGTCAGAGATAACACAGTGTGGAGCTGGAGGAACACAGCAGGTCAGGCAGCATCAAAGGAGAGGGAAAGGTAACATTTCAGACTGGGCTCCTTCTTCAGAAATGGGGAGGGGAAGGGGGCTCTGAAATAAATAGAAAGGGGGGTGTGATAGCAGGTAGATTGTGGAGCAGATACGTGGGAGAGAAGATGAACCAGTCAAGGAGGCAAGGAAGAAGCTCATAAAGGTGAGTGAAGCTAAGTGGAGGTGGGGCTTAGTCAGTGAGGTGTGAGGAGCGGATAGATGGGAGAGAATTTGGACAGGCCAAGGAGGCAGGGATGATGGGGGATAACATGGTGTGAAGCTGGATGAACACAGCAGGCCAAGCAGCATCAGAGGGACAGGAAAGCTTGACGTTTTGGGTCGGGACCTTCTTCAGGGATGATGGGGGTCTGGTCTTGGGATGAGGTCAGGGACGAGGAGATTTTAAAGCTAGTAAAGTCCACATTTAGGCCATCGGGCTGTAGGCTCTCAAGGCGGAATATGAGGTGCTGTTCCTCCAGTTTCCGGGTGCCAGTGTTGTGACACTTGAGGAGGCCAAGGATGGACATATTGTCCAGGGAGTGGGAGGGGGAGTTGAAGTGGTTCGCGACTAGGAGTTGTTGTCGTTTACCATGAACCGAGCGCAGATGTTCTACAAAGCGGTTTCCGAGTCTCCGCTTGGTCTAGACCACTTTGTAGAAAGACCAAGCGGAGACTCGGAGACCACTTTGTAGAGCACCTATGCTCGGTACATCATTATAAGATATAAAATTGTTTCATTCATGTATTTCGACTAAATAAAAATTAAATTTCAAAAGTGAACAGGCACTTTGCAGTTATATAACATCCTTAATAAAACTAGATTATTTTGGCTGTTTAATAGCCCTTAATGTACAAACATATGGACATAGTAATTGGAAGCAGAAATGGGCCTTCTTGAGCATGGTTTGCTATTTAACAAGATCACATTTGATATGATTGTGTCTGCAATTCCATTTTCTCTTCAAATCCAACATTATTCTTAATTCATTCATGGGATATGGGCTTTACTGGCTGACCCATTATTTATTACATATTTCAATTTGCACTTGAAAAGGTAGGGGTGAGCTGTTTTCTTGAACTGCTTCAGACCATTCGGTGTAGGTAGACCTCCAATGCCATTAGGAGGGAAAGTCCAAGATCCTGATCCATTGACACTGCAGGAATATTGATATATTTCCAAGCCTGGATGAGGATTGCCTTGAAGAGGGTGGTGTTGTGCCCATGTATCTGCTGCACTTGTCCTTCTGAAAAATCTGCTATGTTTTGTTTTTTGGATGACATATAAATTGTTTTCAAACAACCAAATCTAGGTACATTGATACCTGAACAGGGGATACATTAATGTTGGTGCACCAATGGCAGATTCATAGGGTGAGCACAATCAGCTACATTTTGGTAATTGTTATACCTCACCATAGCCTGAGAGGTGGCTGGAGCTTGTCTTAAAGAATGAGGCACATTATTTTCTCTAATTGTGTTAGAAAAAATGTTTCCTTGGAAGCAATGTGTAAGAAAATTGGATGATAGCTCCTTGCGGCATTAAAATATTTAAAATATGCTTATTGAACATAAGTTTTCCTCCAAAATCTCTCACAGTGGAATGCACCCCTATTTAATGCAAATGATTTGAATTGAAGATGAGTGGTTTTGTTACTATACATGTCTTAAGCATGGTTATAGAAAAGTCCCTTTTTCACTGTTTTAGTGGAATGCATAACCATTTATTTTGCATTGGTTAATGCATCTTATACAGTAGTCGGAGTTTGGTACTTTAATAATTCTAGTAATATTGCCTATGTTAATTTTAACCTTCATTTATTTTTATTTACTTATGGGGCCTAGACATCACTGGTTGACTAGCATTTATAAATTCATTCTAGTCGCCCTTTACAATACAACATCCTCCCAAATGCCACCTCCTGCCCCAAAGACACATCAATATTTAAAGTCAACCTAATGAATGATTTCTTTTTCAAATCATTCAAAACAAATTTAGTGCCCATGAAGAAAATGTTAGCAGAGGAAAAAAATACCTGTTATGTTTCTCATCAGTATGTGCTATTTTGTGAATTGTGATTATGTGGGTGTTTTGTTGAATTTCTCTTTGAAGATACAAGAACCAAGAATTGAACAGGGTCTCATCTGAAATGCAAAACTTGTTGACATTTTTTGAATAATTGTAAAATGATAGTGAAGTGACATCATGCCTTTAATACAATTTATTTTTGTGAAAATAATTCAGAATGATAATCATATCTGTAAGGGAATAATTAAGTGTTGCAGCACCTTGGACAGTTAGCATCTTGGATTTGACTTGTAACAAGGGACCCCATTGTTGAAACCAAACATTTCATGACAGGCAATGTTAGCTAAGATGGCTTGTTACGTGATACTGCTTGAAAATAACGTAATGAAAATGCAGGTTTGTAGCAAGTTCAAGGATGTACCTATGATCTCAAGTAATGGCAAGTTCAACCTTATATCCCTTTAAACAACTACATTTAAAAATTGAGTAAAAAGCAGAGGTTGAAAGGGAATTAGAGGCTTTTTTTTGTTCATTCTTAAGATTCTGAAGAGGCTTAATAGGGTAAATATTGAGATTGCTTCTGCCAGTTATGCACTCAAAACGCAGGGACAGAGTTTCACAACTCTGATCATTTAAGATTCATGAGGAGAATTTTCTTCACTCAAAGAGCTGTGGATCATCAGACTTCTCTATCCCAAAGGGTTATGGTGGCAGCATCATTGAATATAGTTAAGGCTGGGATAGCCAGATGCTTGGTCTCTCAGGGAACTGACATAATATTGGAGTGTGTGGAAAAGTGGAACTGAACTCCTTAACCATATTGATTGGTGAAGCAGACAGAAAGGGATAAATTATTACTGCTGCTCCTACTTTGAGTTTTTTTTTTGTTGTTATGATGTAGAAATCATGTACAAACAGACAATTATTGCCCATTTTTGATTTCTCTTCACCAAACTACTGCTGGTTCTCCTGTAGAGCATTAATCCAGTGGCTATGCTATCATCTTTTAGTTCAAATGCTAAAAGACAACAAAGATTTGGAAGTGAGGATATGATTAAATAAAATAACGAAATGGTATAAAGAATATAAGTGAGACAAGAAAAGCTCAAGAAATTGAGATTGCCAAGATATATTTATCACAGGTACCTGTCGGACAATTTCTTTAGCAATCTCTGATTAAATTTATGAATCAACAAGTGCATTTTAAATGGAAATTTGTATAAAATATGTCAATGTGATTTGAAGCTACATATTCGTCTCAAAATTTTGATGTATTTCTGTAACGTCCATCAACGATCATTTTAACACTTATTTACATGTTTCTCATCAGTAGCAATATTTAGATGTGAAGGTTCTGTGCCCTAGAAAAGGAACAGACCACTCCACCACTTCAGCCTGTTCTACCTGCCATTCAAAGATATTTAATTCTGATCCATGTTTTTACTCAATATACCAAATTAGGTTGTACATGCCTTAAACTACTAAATGTGGTCATTCAAGAAGATGGCTCATCATGACCCTCTCAAGGGCAATTAGGGCAGCAACACTCAAATTGTGTTTGAAAATGAACAAAAAAAGTTCTGTCAATCTCAGAATTAACATTTTTAACTGTGTTAGCATCTACTAAAGTTTTTTTTTAAGAACTGCACACTTTATCTCATATCTTTTCCCACTTCCAGAGGCAATCAGCTTGTGTATATCCAGGCTGAATGGACCCATATGGAGATTTAAAGAATGAACAATTTAATATATCTCTCAAGCCTACAGATTTGATTTGAAAAATCTTATTCATTTATTCCATTCAAAACCTTCAAATTGAAATTGGTTAAGCTGTTTCAAAACCAACAAGTTCCAATTCAAATCTCTAATTTGACATATCTGTTTATAGCCTCTTTAAGACATCAATCAATCTATGAATTCATAAAGCTCAGAAGTAATTGAAAACTTTGAAACTCAACCAAGTACTCATATTGATTAAATTATAGTCAATGGGGACATGTCAACAAATAGTTCTGTTGAAAACAGATGCTAATTTTGTTCTAAGTTACACCAGTCATTCAAATGAAAAGTTTAGCAAAGTGTTTTTATACTCTCACTGACAGCTGCAGCTTGCTCATTTTAAAGAGAGAGAATACTTCTAAAAAATACAGATCATGAAAGTTATCAAGAGTGTTTCTGTCTACTCCATCGATTTAAGACCCATGGACCATCCAAAATTAGGTCAGGCGAACTCAGCACTGAGTTCATATGATCCATCTGATTTTGGGATTCCTTCCATTTGAATTACATACCCCACCACCTTTCCCTTCTGGTGAAAATTCGATCTGGTAGTAATCCAAGTGAGACTTTGATATCCAGGTCTTGCCCATGACCAGTAGGGATTCATGAGGTTTTTGCTTCTGTAAAAGCACAAGTCATTAGTTTGCAACAAAAAATTCCAGGCTCTTCAGTGACATGGGCAATGGTATGAAACTAGGGATAAATTTACATTAATGGAAAAATGAGATTTTCAATGTTGAGTAGGAAACAAAAAATTCATTTCCCCTTAAAGTTTCAATATCCAGTTGGGAATTTCTCTAGTGAACAGCCAACGTCATATTTGCATGTATTATCACCCTAGTATTAACTACGTCATCAAATTTCAACACATACAGCCAGAAGCCAGACAATACTGATAACTTTGCTGGACTCCTCCAACTTTAAATCTAGTTTACTGAGTGTCACCAATAGCCAACCTGTCTCTACATTTGCATGAAGTTGTTAATGGCTAATACAATGGGGTCCTCTTCTGCCATTATCCAGAAAAAGAACCCATTGAAGTGAAAGCCTTTGAGCTGGGGAGGACATAAGAAAGAAGCCTTGGTTCTTCCTCATTGTACTCTGCGGCTTCTTCCACCAGATATTGAGGTGGTGCTGATGGCTACAGGGGCTAATGTCAAGAAGGACTTGTTTCTTCCTTGCAGAGGTTGTGTGAGAGCTGTTGGTATCTGCACAAGATAGGACAGAATAATTGCAAAGTAGGAGTTGAAGCTTGGGTATATTATGAGTATATTCACACTCGTGGTATTTGGAGAGCAGCATATCACAATGAAACATAATTATTTGCTGCCACATGCTGGTCTCAGAATCCTCTAATAAGCAGTCTTCATTCCCTCCTGTTAAATTAATAATCTTCCCTCTGTCGGGAGTGAGGAGATGAATGCGATGGTGACATTGCCATCCACCTTTGCCCTTTCTGATCTACTATGAGACATTTCCTTCTGTGATGAGACAACAGGAGGGATTGTGTGCTTTGAAAATGAATAGCACAATTGTTAGCACTGGTGCAGAAGCAGAGCAGCTGTTGAGATGATCTGAGGTTGTGATTAGGAAGCACAGAGGACAGGAAGTAGCTTAAGAGGATGACGTGAGTGAGGACCATTACAGAAAGCTGTTAGATGCAGAAGTGAGAGTGGTAGACCATTAGCCATTGTGAGAGATTACAGCAGTCGCAGAGTTAAAGAGTGTGAAGTAGAAAAGAAAAGATGATGGCAAATATCCTTGCAGAACACACAATGTCATTGGCTTTCTTATGGCACTGCTGGGCATTTCTTCCAACTGTGCAAATGCATGGCTTGCTCAGACCAGTTGGCAGGGTCTAGTGTTCTCTGGCAGTATGGAGCAAAGAAGACAGTTCTCCTTTCCATCACCTCGACCATCAGGACCTCAGGACCGTTTTCTCAGTTCTCTCCTCTCAAAATCCAGTTGAGCAATACATTTGAAATGGTTGTTCCTAGCTTTCAGCATTACAACTGATGCACAGCTGGGGCTCAGCATTGCTGCCCAGTGCACCCATGCTTGAAAGTCCCATCAGGTGGACACTTCCAACTCTGCGATCATAGAATTCAACAAGAAGCGTACTGTAGAGCCAGCATGTATAAATAATGAGGTAAACAGTTGGAGCTTGCATGAGCAAAAAGTCACCATGACTCACAGTGGGATCCCCTCCGTGAAACTTCCCAAAACTGACACTTTGGCAAAATAAGATTCAGCCGTTTATTCCTCTCTCCACAACTGATGTTGGCTTGGTTGAATATTTCCAGCATTTCCATGTTTGTTTTAAATTTCCAAATTCCACTATTTTTGATTTATTTTCTTGTTTTGTATATTCTACTACTGAATCAGTGTCCCAGGTTTATATTTACTGTCTGTGAGTAGGCTGATATCAGCCTGGGGAGCTTAGTAAAGCCAGAATTGGTCTCACCGCCACCAAGTCAGGGAAAAGGCAAGACAATTCTTCATCTAACAAAATAAAAACCAAATGAACTGTGGATGCTGTAAGTCAAAACAAAAACACAAGTATGTGGAAAAGCTCAACAGGTCTCTCAGCATTGGTAAAGAGAAATCAAAGTTAATGTTTGAGGTCTGAGGAGTGGCCACTGGGCCCAAGATGTTAATGCTGAATTTTCTTCACAGATGTTGGTAGACCTCCTTGACCAACTATCCATTCTTGGCAAATTCAAGTGCCTAGATGGACTTTGAAGGCAGGATGGATTCAGCTGAAATGTTCATCACAATGAAATAGCTTGCTAATTAGCAGCACTGAATTCAGGAAAGTTCACACACAAAGAAGGGTCATTTGTGAAAGATCAACTGGGGGCTGGCCTGTGCAATTGTATCCCATCATGAATGAATGGCTTCATGAAAGGAGGTAAACTACACTGATAGTACAGCAAGTAACCTCAGGTTATTGTGTTACAATGGAAAGTTTACTGAATGCATAAATTGATTTTGAAAGCAGATATCAAAGAAAAGAGCATCTGGGCCAATAGGCCCTGTTCTTTCGAGCAGAAGAGACCACGTGATGATTACATTGTGTGACAGAAAAACTCCCCCTGTACACGCCCGATGTAGCAGCAGTGTATGCTGACATAAACTGTGTCGTACTCTGAGGATAATTTTAGCAGTTGTCGTCCAACAGAGCATAGAAGTGATGCTTTCCCATTGTATCCACATCTATTCATCACTGTTAGTGCTTTGTTGCTAATATTATACTCAACTGAACATCCTCAGGAAAGAACTTCAATTTTAAAAAATAGATCATGCAGCTATGCAGGGGAAGCCAAATAGTATTTGCAATGTATTCACTTAAGAGGGCTTTCCGTGGCGTCTATGTTTAGTTTAGATGAATAAAGTTATTAAACTCTTTAAAAAAAATCAAAACTGTTGCTAGCTTTTAAAATTCTGATCTTATTTATTTTAGTTATTTGCTCACACTCTGTGTAGGTCAACTGACCACTGATTACGATGATCTGGCCTTACTTAGGCCAATACATATGGCATAACAGCGAAGAGTGTTAGTTTTGCTCAATGGATAAGCCCATGATCTCCTCCCATATTGTGGGGTCAGAGCATTTGTGTACATTGGATGGACATCTGTACTTTTTGAGTAACAGGCGAGGTGCATAGCAGCAGATGTAGGCAAAAATTACCAAGGCACACTTTGCTACGTACCAAGGGAACTAACACTACCATCAAGTTATGCTTACTCATTTAGTTAACTTCCTTACTACAGTCAATCATTCTGTGATCAATTGCAGTCAAAAAGTCATTTTAATTCACTGCCCTCAGTAATGATCTTATGGTAATACTGATCAGGTGTGCAGATGTTTCTTGGGCAGAAAGCAGGGATTTACATCTCATGCTTGCATATTGTCAGAACTTGATCAACAAAAATGGGCAAGCGTCACACGCCAATCTCTCTCAAACTCTTGAAATGATGATGGGTAGAAAGACTAAGATATTGGAATAACAAAGTTTCTTTCCAATCCCTACCTTGAAATATGGATTCTACTTACTTTACGGCCACAAAAACATGTTGCACTCTGAAGTAACTACACAGAGGCTGGTATACCATCTCAAAGTCACTCTTTATTTCACCTGTGGTTCATATACGAGCTCTGACCAGCCAACTCCGAGCCAGTCCATAGAATCAGGAGACTTCTCTGAATCTCCTGTCTATATCTGTCAGCCAGGTCTCCCTGATTAGTCTGATTAACACCACCAATCAGGGATCTCATAGTCAACGAGAGCTACCTGGCTGCGATTCCAATCATTACACACGCGCGTGGCATGTGTAATAAATGTAATAAAAGAATGTAAATAGAAAGAAAGGTTACATTAGCCCAGTAAATTGATCCTTCCATAGATTACCTGCATGTCAGCCATTTGAGCTTATTCTGTAAGCCCAGGTAAAGTTCTATAAAATCTCTTTTTGAGCCCTCTTCCTTTCATAGTATTTTTAAAAATTAATAGATGGGATGTGAGTAAGAGAGATAAAGCCATTATTTATTTCTCATCCCTAAATTCCATCCACTGAAATTCATGAAGTTCTAGGATGGGAGTTCCAGGCATTTGACCCAGTGACAGTGGAGGAACAGCATTACAGTTCTAACACAGGACGGCAGGTGATGGGGGAGGGTAATTTCCACATTTGCAACATCTATTGTACTTATCTTCCTACATGTTAGAGGTTGTGGGTTTGAATGTGCACGCACCTTTGTGAGTTGCTGCAATGCATCTTGTAGTTGATACACATTATTGTCTCTGTGTATTGGTGTTGGTGACAGGGAATGTTAAAGATGGTAGAAGGGTGCCAGTCAAGAGGTTGCAGTGCCCTAAGTCATATTGAGCTTCAAACAAATCTGGAGAATATTTTCTTCATATTCTAACATATTCAACCTTTACTGGTAACCTTCTGTAGCTCAACCTTCCAAAGGCCCAGATCTGTAGATTAGGGGAGTGGGTCTGGGTGAGGTGGTCTGAGGGTGGGTGTGAACTTGTTGGTGGGAAGGGCCTGTTTCCACACTATAGGGATTCTAGGATTCTATGATTCAGTTGAGAGACGGCCTCATTTGCTTCTTTAATTGAGACTGAAAACAGGAGTTTATATTATTTTGAAGAAATATTAATAGCTCATAATATCTCAGCAACCTCAGGACAATGTTGATATTGTCTGGTGTCATGGCATTCGCTTCCAGTCCTGCAACAAAGAGGCATTCATACTATGCGCCACCCTGTCCTCCAGGATCTCCAGGTCTTTGCCTGCAAAGCTGAAGGCTGATTTTCAGTTGTCTGAAGTGCCCAGGACAAATGTCAGGGCAGATCCATGCCAAAAATGCTCATCTGGGTGCACAATGGCCTTTTAAAGATGACATTGGCTCCTGGGATGCCAGTCCACTTTGAGATACCTCAGCAGTAGTGAGTTCTTCCTGGCATGGTGAGTGGAACAATAGAGCTCAGACAAGACGGGCTGCCATGTGTGGGGGTAGTTAATGAGGCAAATTGGTAATCTGTAGCAAGAAAACTCATTAAGCTTCACAGAGAGAAAAACCCTTCTTGAATATAGTTTTCATTTATAAAATAAAATTCAGCATGTATTTTGCTAATAAAAAAAGTTGGCTTGTCAAAAATGTCCAAACTCTACTGTCTTCATACATTTCCTTGCTGTATTCATAGAATCATAGAAAAACATACATTCGTAGAATCCCTACAGTGAGGAAACAGGCCATTCGGCCCATCAAGCCACACCAATCCTCTGATCAGTATCCCACAAGATGCACCTGAATTTCTATCCCTCTAACTCTGCATTCTCCATTGCTAATCCACCAAGCTTACACATCTCTGAACACTGAGCAGAAATTTAGCATGGCCAGTCCACCTAACCTGCAGATCTATGGACTTTGGGATGAAACCAAAGCAGCCAGAGGAAACATGCAGACACAGAGAGAACATGCAAACTCCATACAGGCTGTCGACCGAGGGTGGAATTGAACCTGGGTCCCTGACACTGTGAGGCAGCAGTGCTAACCACTGAGCCACTGTGCAAAATGCACACAAATCTCAATTATCCCCCAAAAGTAAGCCAAATCAATGCGCAGACCCTTGTTATATGCTTGGACTTATTAACCATCAATTAATAATCGATGTATAACTTGCTCGTTCTTACCTAATGTCGATATTACCAACATTACTTTCACTATATCCATGACGTTAAAGTGATGGAGTGAATTAAAATACATCCAGCATGGAACTGGGCAAAGGCCATTGAAAGCAGTCACTCAGTTGATTCAGTTGTAAAAGTAACATGAATCTACCTTTGGAAATATCTCTTCACTGCTTGCAGCATTGAGGTCTCCCAGAGTCATTTTATTTATATGTATATTCAGGATTGACCTGAATGGATTATTGAAAGGATCTATTCACCTTAGAAAGTTTTGACATATTGTGTAATCCTTTGTAAAAAGCTGTGTCCTTTGTAAAAATCGTGGGTCGAAAAGCCAAACTTTAATATAATTTACCTGAGATTAATTTCTTGAGCCTTTACGAGTCCCACTGGTGTCATCATTTCCTTATCTCACCCAAAACTGTTCTGCCTGACCAATTTCATTCTCCTCAGAAACACTCCGGTCTTAAAAAAAGAAAGTAATGACATTCATTTTCTGTCCAATCATTATTTACCTACTGCCAAAGCTGTTCTTAATGCGTGTCAATAAACTGTGTGCAAAGACTGTCCAGTATGTCTGTTCTAGTTCTTCATCAAATTATTGAACAATTACATTTACTGAGGTAATTCCCAATCTAATGCAGACTAACAAATTTATATAAGATTTCAAATATCTTAATTGGGCAGATTAAATAAAAGCCTAACACTAAACCTACAGGCCTTGCAGTATGGGTTGTTTAAGCATCTACCAGTTGCTATCCAATGATTGACGATATACACATTGGACATAATGCTAGTTTCCAGTCAGAGTGTACCATTGAGGAAGCCCAAAATAGCTCTGAATTCAAAGTTCATGGGCCAACATTTATTTTGCTACATTTTGGAGAGAAAAAGAATGTACTTCAGCAATTCATCTGGCTACCAATGTTTGCCACACTGAATATTAATAAAGAGGAATATTAACATGATTCTGAAGACATCTTGTGAGGCAGTGGATAAATCCCATCTCTAAGTCAGGAATTCCAGGTAAAAGTCTAGAAACTCAGGGCCTGATGGTTAAAGAAAGTGTGTTAATAACGTGGTCAGATATGTTGTGTATCAGTTTGTAACTCCATTCAGAGCAGGATAGATTGTTGGTCAACAATGTGATGAAAAGAAATTGAAGTCCCTATCATCATTATCTATAGCCCTAGGCCACAAAATGCATTGTAAAAGTGCATGGTGTCACAACAATTCAGACCTATTGTGTGTCGGGCAGCTCAGTTGGCTGAATAGCCTGTTACCACCAAGGTTGAAGGTCCTCATTGATTCCTTTCTACTTCCACTGTACACTGGCAATAACAACTTTTTAATTTAATCAATGTGATGATTATTATATATACCTCAGACCAAATCTGGTTAATTATTCAAAGCTACCTTGTTTTCTTTTGTGGACAAAATACAACATGAGATAACTTTGGCAAAATATGTTTATACTCTGCAAAGAAAGGAATGATTTACATTCTAACAGTACAAACCTAGCATGAAACAATTAAAACTGAAATACTGTGGGTACTGGAAATCTGAAATAAAAACCGAAAAAGAAATTCAGTCAGAGATAATGGGAACTGCAGATGCTGGAGAATCCAAGACAACAAAGTGTGAAGCTGGATGAACACAGCAGGCCAAGCGGCATCTCAGGGGTAGAAAAGCTGACGTTTCTGGCCTAGACTTTTCATCAGAGAGGTGAGTGTGGAGTTTTGAAGATGAGTCATGTTGGACTTGAAACATGAACTTTGTTTCTCTCTGCATAGATGCCACCAAAGTTGCTGAATTCCTCCAGCATTTTCTGTTTTTATTTAACATGAAGCTAACATGGGTAACTGGTGGACTTAAAACATGAAATAGCTGATATGATCCCACAGATTTCTCAGCAATCCCTCCCCACCAAACATAGGTAACACTGTGGACATCAAATCTCATTAAAATTTTACAAGGGATTATAATTCTTCACTTTCGATGATTTGATTTTGAAATGCCCTCAAGAGTCATTCTGTTATGGTCTGCTGATGTTCTAGTGGTTCACCTATCCTTCCTGACATATAGCTGTCCTGAATTCTTGGAAACTGCAATACAACAGTTACCCACACAACAGACTTTTTAACAAAGAGTGAACCTGTAGTTTTGCAATTTGTTTCCTAAGCTTTAACCCAGCTTAATTGTACATAGCAAACACCGCGTTTGGGTTTCCTTCACCTTTGTTCACAGCTCCATCGAACAATTAATGTCATACAGTTTATTCTCAGTTCTCATTGTTCCCAGAACTTTTCCTGAGCACTAACTTCTATTCTTAGCTGCCTACTAATTCCTAAAACATTTCCCTGAGTTCTAACAGCAATGCTGTTGTTGTGTCATCAAAGTCTCATCAGACCATAGGGCTGCTCTCTCATTAGAGAGACAACTGGTGATGAATAAACCTGAGGGCCATTGTGCGACAGGCAAGAGGCAATGCTGGGGAAAGGAATCCTTCATGGTAAGCTCAGCCAGTGATGGGAATTGAACCTAAACTGTTGGTGTCATACTGCTTCACAAACCAACTGTTCAGCCAAAGGAGATAAACAGACCAGAGCTCGCCAAATGCTGTTGATTTCTCACTGAGTTCCCAACTGTATGGACTCAGTGGAGTTTATTCTGTCTTTATCTGTCTTCTTTTTCTTCACACAAACTGTGATCCCTGAACTGCAAACTGTTCTTCAGTGACCCCTGGACTGCTTTGAGCAACCTATTGGAAATCTTGCACAAAGTCCTATCATTGCTCCCAGGCAAAATTTCATGTAACTAATTTTTTTGGGATGGTCAAATGTAACAACCAGCACTGGAAATAGAGTGTAACGACTCTTTGGAACTGCCTGTCCTTTGAATGTTTCCATGTTCACAGAGTCCTGATTCCAATAACATAAAAGTACACATTAAAAAAGTCATCCCAGTCCAGCATGGTCTTGCTTGATGTCAACAGGATGGTAACAAGTTCAGTTGTGTTTTGGCTAGGTGAATTCAGAATCTGCCTTCTCCCCTTAGGTGTGTTGGAGATGACAAGAGTATGGGTCGGTCGTGCTTAAAGGCAGAGAACTGAAGAAGAGAAACGTCATTGAGTTACGTTGTTTAGTAACTCAGAGGCCAGGTCAAGTAATCGACTGTTCAAATCCTACCATTATAATTTGAGAAGTCAGAATTGAATTTGAACTGAAAAGGCTGGCTTCAATAAAGTGACCACAAATCCAATGAATTGTTATGAAAGCCCATCTGCTTCATTAAGATCAGCCTGCTACTCTCACCCAGTTTGGTCTAAACAGCATTTCAGACCCACACACAGTCTGGGTGATCTTTTTTGCCTGCACAATGAAATGACACAGCAAGCCACTCAGATGTATCAAATCCTTTTACGAAAGGAACGAAAGTAAAACCAACACTTTCACTCAACGATTCAAGAATAAAAACACTGCCAGCACATTCCCAAGATACTTAGATGTGTGTGATAAATGTTAGCCTGTGCAATGATGTCTACATCCTGAGAACAAATAAAATGAATTCCCTTACACCACCTGATCTGATTCCGCCAAACACAGGAGATTATAAGGGATTATACAGTGTAACCATTACCCCACAAAATCCTCTGGACCACTTTATCAGGAGTGCTCAGAAATGAGGTGTCTTTCTCCCTCAAGACCACCAGATGGCAGGTAAGTTTGCAAAGAAAATCTTTTGTGCTGTGGATCCAAGTGTAATAAAATAGATCAGAGATCCTCATGTGACATCTAAAAGTCACAAGACAATGCTATGATAGTTCAACTACTTGAGACCTTACATGCATATCTCTGACTTTGAGATAGAATCAGAGATTTGCAAGAATACCTGGGTAACTATCCAGGAAATGCAGGACAGATTAAAACATTAACTCTTGAGTACTTTTGAAATTCATTCAGGGATGTGGGAGTTGCAGTTTTATTGCCTATCCACAATTATCTTTGAGAAGGTGATGGTGATCCACTTTCTTGAACCGCTAGAGTACTTTTCCTGTAGATAGATGCACAGTGTTGGTGGAGAGAGAGTCCAAGGATTTTGACCCGACAACACCAAAGGAACGGGGTACACTTTAATGTCTGGCTAGTGAGTGCCTTAGAGGGGAAACTGCAGGCAGCTGAAATCCGTGAAGAAAACAACACTGACCTCGCCTGTGAAACAGTGGTATGTTGATGATAATGCCATCTCTGTTCTCTTGGAGGAGAATCTTCAAGCCTTACTTGTTGCCTTTGCAGAACTATATTGAAGAATTGGCCTCTGCCTCAACTTCAAGATGATTCAAGTTCCTTACCAATCCATAGCAAGACATGTTCCAGTCCATCCCTCCAACATGTTCAACAGAGAAATCCTCTGAAAAGTTGAACATTTCTCCTATGTGAGGAGCTACCTCATATCCAAAGCTGACATTGATGCAGAAATTGAACACCGCATCCTATCTGCAAGCATCATCTTCAGATGCCTAAGGATGAGAGTCTTTGATGACTGTGACATCCATGTTGACAGCAAGATTCTAAGCATAAGTCAATCATTTTTTCTGACTATTACATATGGCTGCAAAACAAGGGCTACTTCTACGGTTGTTGACTTGCTCACTGAGCTGGTAAGTTTATTTGTGGATGTTTCATGACCACACCAGGTAATGTCATCAGTGCGCCTCTGATGAAGCATTGGTGTTCTGCCCTGCTTGCTATTTATGTGTTCTAGTTTGCCGGGGTGGGTGGTATCACTTCCATATTTGTTTCTTAGTGGTTGGTACATGGGGTCCAGCTCTACATGTTTGTTAGTGGAGTTCCGGTTTTGAGCACCAGGCCTCCTGGAATTCATGTGCTTGTGTATGCTTAGCTTGTCCAAGGATGTCTATGTTGTCCCAGTTGAATTGGTGTCCCTCATGGTCCATGAGTATTGAAATGAGTGATAATTGGTCATGGTTCTGGGTGGCTAGTTGGTGTTCGTGAATCCTGATGGCTAGTTTCCTTCTGGTTTGCCCTGTGTAATGTTTTTGGCAGTCTTTGCACGGTATCTTGTTAATAACATTGGTTCTCCTAGTTGTGTTGCGAATGCTTTATTCTCAGTTTGTGGGATACCATGAGTCGTTGCGGGGGTGGGGGGGTGTGGTGTGCAGAGTAATCTGGTGGTCATTTCAGACATGCCCATAATGTATGGTACAGTGACTGGTGTCTTTGGACGCGTTGTGTATTACTGTTGTGTAGGTATACGCTTTTCAGATAACCCTTGTTTCTATATTTGCTGTACAGGTGTTCTTCTTCATCAGAGCATCACTGGCTGGTCCAGCACTTATTACCCATCCCTGATTGCCCAGAGGCCAGTTAAGAGTCTGCCACATTGCTGTGGGTCTGGAGTCACATGTAGGCCAGACCAGGTAAGGATGGCATTTGTGCACCAGATGGGTTTTTCAACAATGTGACAATGGTTTCATGGTCATCATTAGATTCTTAATTCCAGACTTTTCTTATTGAATTCAAATTTCATCGTCTGTCTTAGTGGGATTTGAGCCCATGCCCTCAGAACGTAACTTGTGTCTCTGGATTAATAGTCCAGCAAGAATACCACTGGGCCATCACCTCCCCAGGAAGATGAGAACATTGAACAAGAGGAAAAGCGCTCTCTGTGCCAGCATAACAGTGTCAAGTGCAGCAAGCTAAATAGAACTTAATTGACACCCAGTTCCAGCAGGTGAGATCTAATGCAGAAAATCTCTCATTGACCGTAAATTTGTTGCTGCTCAAAACGAAACAGGGCCCTGTCTGTTCCCGGAAGCAAGTATAGCTTTTCTTTGTTTGAGTTTTATTTGTGTTTTCTGTAGGTGAATAAAAGTGATTGAACCTGTTTGAAAGCCCTCTAGTATATGATGCTGTAATATTGAACAATGAGAAGATGTTGGATTAGTCTATCTGTTAGACAACAAGTAGCACAGCCTTGGAAAGGGTTGGAAGGTAGGATAACAAGGTGTAGAGCTGGATGAACACTGCAGGCCAGGCAGCATCAGAAGAGCATGAAAGCTGATGTTTTGGGTTTGGGCCCTTCTTCAGCTGATGTTGCCTGGCCTGCTGCATTCATCCAGCTCCACACCTTGTTATCTCAGACTCCAGCATTGGCAGTTCCTACTATCTCAAAGGTAGGGTGATGCTCAGGATGAGTAACTTTTGTAGCTTTGTTCATAAATAGATAGGTGCTGATGTAAAATGCATTTTAAAATATGTACTTGCATTTGTAATAAGGTTTCAGCTGTCACATCTCTACGCCCTCAAACATTTCATTTTTGTTCTTCTCCCACAATATGAGAGGTGTCTCCTGTTTGGCTAATTTACCTGGTGCTTGGCTGGACCTAAAAAAAAGATGCTGTTGCTAGGAATCCCGGGATGTCCCAGCAGAGGCAGATATTTCTGTCAGTGTTGAACAAGAGATAGCCAAAGTGGGACATAATAGAGGAATGTGCACAGCTAGTAAGGTGACCTGTAAAGAATAGTGTGAAAAAAACAGGGCTCACAGAGAATAAACATTCCAGAAACACACCAGGATTGACATACCTGGTAAAAATCAGGCCTCTTGTGTCAGTTCCAGTATTGGTTTCAAAAATATTTACTGGACAAAAATTGTTTTAAAAAATGAATTACTTATACTAACATAAAGGTTGGAAGCAGTGTTAGGAATCAAATATTGAGGAGCAATGGCAGAGACAATCCTTCCATTAATTAAATCAAACATATCACCAATGCAATGAGACAGGCAAAAACAGAATCTTAAATTTTTGGAGGTGACAATGAGAATAGAAAGCTTAACATAAAATATACAGCTTTGACTGAAGGGTGGTCAATATTTTAATCAAAATCCTCCAAACTGATACTAATGTTCACTGCAAGAACATGGAAAGCAATATGTTCCTTTCCCTTTTGAAAGCAGGAGGTTGACACAACTTTGATGCGCAAGTGAATCATTTTGTGAAGGAATACATGGATGGAATTTTTGAAACTGCTTGTTGCTTTTTCCTTTAATTTTGAGAGTCGTGTGGGTGATTAAGCAGGTCTGAAAGTTTTGAGAGGCACTTCAGAGGGAAACATGAAAATTTGCATGCCAATTTTAGCACTGGATCAATTTGTCATCCCTGGTCCGCTGAAAAATGGGAGTTGCACTGAAAATTTGAACACCTAATGTAGTTAACTCTGATACTGGAAGTATTTACCACATGGTACAGGCAGCCTTTTCCTACAAATGACATTTGATTTACCTGTAGGTTGTAACCATATTCCAATCTCTAAACTCTCAATAGTGTTGTCATAATTACACCAATCTGCATATTGTCTTAAAAACATAGGGCATTGTATTCTTTGCTTCCATATCCAGGGATGTAGAAGATCAAGTCTGCAATGGCTCACAGAAGGGAACAGCCAACATCTGCATTATCACGCAAAACACTGCTTGAGCAGCCTGACCATTTCTACCATTGACTGCAATGCCAGAAAGAACAGTTTAACATTGCTTGCTGGCCAAAGCTGTTTTACCTTGTTGATTGCTCTGATCTCAGTTCACAACCTGGTGGCAGTATCATTCTACCATTGTTTAAAGATGGGAGGAAACTGGAAACTTAGGGACATTGGTTTCTAAAGAGAAAAAAGATTAGCAGGTGAAAAGTTAAAAATACCACCAACAGGAGAAAAACACCATCTGCCTCATTGTTCTCAAAAACATGGTGATGAGTGGGTTGAGTAATCCAGGTCACAAGTGCAAGCTTTTCTTTATTCTACCAAGAGGAATGTTAAATTCCTTTTATGACTTCAAAGTATGAGCTCCTAATGATAATTTAGTTTGTTTAGTTTAACCTTTAAAGACAAGTGAAGCGTTGGACTAGAAATTCCTGCAAAGTTTACATTGTTGGCAATTGTTTAGAAATTTCCTGAGAATACCATTAGTATGCACAGGATTGTAAGAAGTGTGAATCCAGCACAAATTAGCATAACCAAACTGAGAGCTGATGACTTTTGTCAATTCCTTCATGTTCCTCTTTATGTATGAAAATGGAAGTCTGATGATTTACCATTTAATTGCAAATGGCACAGCAGACTTTAAAAATTTACTGTGGAAGCTTTTCATTTCAAGACATTTGTTTTGATGAAGTAAAAATATTTCAGCACAGGCCTCACTAGTGCATGCAGTAATGGGCTGGAATGAGTGAATTAAAACAAGTCCCTATTGTATAGTGACTAAGCATTTAGAGATATTTTAGGTGATTAGAGAAAGCCAATATGGATTGATATCATATCAAATGAACCGATAGATTTGTGTTGCAGAAGTAACTAAAGCAACAGACAGCAGAATTTCCGTAGAACACAGTGCATATAAAATTCCAGAAGACATTTAATCCAGTTTCACACAACAACTTGTTAGCTCTAATTAAAGCCCTTGGAATTGAAAATAAATGTTATTGACATGGCGGAGAGTTTGTTTAAGTAATAGGAGTCGCTGGTAGGGGAAATAGATATGTGCTGAAATTGGAAGAAAGTGACTCCTAGTGTCCTGGAAAAATCTTGAGCCTCAACTATTCAAAATACCTTTCAATATCTTAAACAGCATAAGAAGGAAATTTGCCAATGATACTAAGATTGATGAAATAGTAAGGAGTGTTTTCAGGAACTTAAAATCAAATAAATATTGGTAAGTAAGTAGACAACCGTGTTTGAATTTCAATGCAACAGTAGATTGAAATAAAGAAAGGAACAATCTGTGCATTACTCAAATTGTGAAAATGCTAGAAACAGTACATGATCAAAGAGACTTAGCAGCTGTTGTACAAAAGTAAAAGCAAAAAGGTGTACGGAAGATGTTCGTGTTCATAATTAGAGGACAAAGGTAAAATAGGGAAGAGGTTTGCCAACATTTTCCAAAGGCCCAGTGAAGCCACAGCTGAGTATTGTGCTCAGATCTGGGCAGTGGAGGGATTTATTGGCCATGGAAAGAGTATAGAACATATTTGCCAGCAATTTATAGTGCTGCAAGTGTTAGATTATGAAGAAAATTGCAAAAATTAAACTTGAATTTCATTGAACAAAGAAAGTTAAAGCATCATGTGATTGCAGATTTTATAGAAGAATTGACTGTATAGATCGAAATAGTTATGTTAGCAGGATAGTATAGGCAATGGGATATAACCTTCAAATCAGACTCGGGTATTTGGGAGAGAAATTGAGTGCTATTTTTAATTCTCACTTTGTATGATACGGCAGGTTCAGTTAAGATTGTGTGAACCTATGTTAAATTTGAGATTGAACACAATCTTCAGCCACAGATGAAGTGGAGGTGCCAGTGTTGGACTGGGTGGACAAGGTCAGAAGTCACACAATACCAGCTTGCAGTCCGAGATAATGGGAACTGCAGATGCTGGAGAATCCAAGATAACAAAGTGTGGGGCTGGATGAACACAGCAGGCCAAGCAGCACTTCAGAGCACAAAAGCTGAAGTTTTGGGCCTAGACCCTTCATCAGAAAACGTTGTAGTCCAACAGGTTTGTTTGCAATCTCAAACTGTTGGAACATAGCCCTCTGTCAGGTGATATAAGAGAGAAGCACGCAAACACAGAATTTATAGGCAGAGTCATCAAGGGCAGAGTGATCAAAAAATCATACAAATGGTGTGAGTGGAGTTTTGAATAATAAGCCTTTGCAGGTGATCAGAAAGGTCAGATGGTGTGAGTAAAGTGCCAACAGTTGAATAACAAGCAAAAGGATGATCAATAATCCGATTAAGTGGGACAGAGATAATTACAAGTCATCCAAACTGTACAAACTAATTAAGGTAGAGAGATCATAACAGTTTATCAAGATGACAGTGTCAAAACAGGACAGTAAGGAAGATTTTTCAGATGCAGAACAGTGCATTGGGGCCAGATGTAGTGCAACATGAACACCAGATCACGGTTGAGGCTGTCTTCATAGATACAGAACTTAGCTATCAGTTTGTGCTCGGCAATTCTGCATTATTGTGTATCTCAGGTTGTATTGAAGGATGCTTACCTGAAGATTGGAAGCTGAATTTCTTGACCGCAGAAGTGTTCTTCCCCAACTGGAGCGAATATTCCTGTTTGGTGATTCTTGCATGATGTCCATTCATTTGTTCTGATAGCATCTGCACGGTCTCACCAATATACTTTGCTTCAGGGCAGCCTTGCCTGCAGCGTATGAGATAGATACCATTGGCTGAGTCAAATGAGTATCAGCCATTACATGGTGTTTGGTGTTCCCTCATATGACGGTCATATCCATGTCAAAGATCTGACATATCCTGCAGAGACAATTCTTACGCCCATTGTGTTATTCCAGTCATGCAGCTTGTCTCCAGTACCACCCTACTTTTAATTGTTTGTAATTATCTCTCTGCCTCATTTAATGGGAGTAAAGGTCATCCCTTCACTTGTTATTCAGCTGCTGACACTGTGTTCAGCTGTTGACGCTGTGCTTACACTGTCCGACACTTCTGATCACCTGCAAAGAGTTATTATTCAATACTTCACTCATACCATTCGTATGATCTTTTGGTCTCTCTGCCCTTGAACTCTCTGGCTATAATTCTGCGTTTGTGTGCTTACCACTCACTTCTCAAAAGCTTATGATTTCAAATAAGTCTATTGTATTATACTTCTGACTTTGGCCACAAATGAAGATATGGCATCACTGAGCCACAGTTGATATGCAAATAATGGGAACGGAATAAAAACAATGTGGATGTTAGATATGAATTGCAAACAATGAACACAACTGGCAAAGTGTGCTTTACCATTTATAGACTGACACATCACCACTGAATATAGATTTGAGCACAGCATCGTCTGTGCTGTGAAGAAAAGGCCTGAAGCAGGGGGGCATACAAGATAATTGTGATAATTTGGCAAAGATTTTAAGAGTAAGGCATTTGCTTGTTCTATGATGGTAATAGTAGGATTAAATCAAAGGATGAAATCTTATCAGAGTCTGAGTGACATGGGTTATGGTTAAATGTGTGGCAGAATTGGACAAGATATTAGTAATGTCCAAGAATATCTTGTTGCATCTTCTATACTTTCCTCACTAGGTAGTGACAAAATGCTGAATGATGCTCATTATTGCCTGTTAAATGATTTTAAAGTCACTATGTGTTGCTGGTATAGCTCACTGCTTACACCAAATTACCTCCACGTTGGAAACAGGGCAGACCATACTCAATGGCCACTTGTTACATGCACTCCATGTTCATGGACACTGACATTCAAAATATGTCAGCCTCTCAGAACCATTATGGCACATCTCTGATCCATATACAGGGTGCTTCTGCACTTTAGTTTCGTACTTTGGGCTGCACCAGAATTATTGTTATAATGCTGCAGCAAGGGCACTGTGCACCCAAGCATGCGTCCAGCTCCTGTACAGACCAGGCTGCTTCTCCAGGCTCTACACTCTCTGCCATAGCACCCAAAAGCTCTGAGCCTACCTGGATACTCACTGCATTCCTGATTAGAACATAGAACATAGAACATTACAGCACAGTACAGGCCCTTCGGCCCTCGATGTTCTGCCGACCTGTCATACCGATCTGAAGCCCGTCTAACCTACACTATTCCATGTACATCCATATGCTTATCCAATGACGACTTAAATGTACCTAAAGTTGGCGAATCTACTACCGTTGCAGGCAAAGCGTTCCATTCCCTTACTACTCTCTGAGTAAAGTAACTACCTCTGACATCTGTCCTATATCTTTCACCCCTCAATTTAAAGCTATACCCCGTCGTGCCCGCCGTCATCATCCTAGGAAAAAGGCTCTCCCTATCCACACTATCGAACCCTCTGATTATTTTATATGTTTCAATTAAATCACCATTCAACCTTCTTCTCTCTAATGAAAACAGCCTCAAGTCCCTCTGCCTTTCCTCGTATGACCTTCCCTCCATACCAGGCAACATCCTAGTAAATCTCCACTGCACCCTTTCTAAAGCTTCCGCATCCTTCTTATAATGCGGTGACCAGAACTGTACGTAATACTCCAAGTACGGCCGCACCAGAGTTTTGTACAGCTACAGCATAACCTCTTGGTTCCAGAACTCGATCCCTCTAATAATAAAAGCTAAAACACTGTATGCCTTCCTAACAGCCCTGTCAACCTGGGTGGCAACTTTCAAGAATCTGTGTACGTGGACACCGAGATCTCTCTGCTCATCTGCACTACCAAGAATCTTACCATTAGCCCTGTACTTTGCCTTCCAGTTACTCCTACATCACCTCACACTTGTCTGCATGAAACTCCATTTGCCACCTCTCAGCCCAGCTCTGCAGCTTATCTATGTCTCTCTGCAACCTACAGCATCCTTCGTCACTATCCACAACTCCACCGACCTTAGTGTCGTCTGCAAATGTACTAACCCATCCTTCTACGCCCTCATCCAGGTCTTTATAAAAATGACAAACAGCAGTGGACCCAACACTGACCCTTGCAATACACCACTAGTAACTGGACTCCAGGATGAACATTTCCCATCATCTACCACCCTCTGCATTCTTTCAGCAAGCCATTTTCCTATCCAAACTGCTATATCTCCCACAATTCCATTCCTCCGCATTTTGTACAATAGCCTACTATGGGGAACCTTATTGAACGCCTTGCTGAAATCCATATACACCACATCAACCGGTTTACTCCCATCTACCTGTTTGGTCACCTTCTCAAAGAATTCAATAAGGTTTGTGAGGCACGAGCTTCCCTTCACAAAACCATGCTGACTATCCCTAATCAATTTATTCTTTTCTAGATGATTATAAATCCTATCCCTTATAACCTTTTCCAAAACTTTACCAACAACTGAGGTAAGGCTCACTAGTCTATAATTACCAGGGTTGTCTCTACTCCCCTTCTTGAACAGGGGAACCACATTTGCTATCCTCCAGTCGTCTGGCACTATTCCTGTAGACAATGACGAGTTAAAGATCAATGCCAAAGGCTCGGCAATCTCCTCCCTGGCTTCGCAGAGGATCCTAGGATAAATCCCATCCGGTCCAGGGGACTTATCTATCTTCACCCTCTGTAGGATTTCTAATACCTCTTCCTTGTAAACCTCAATCCTACCTAGTCTAGTACCCTGTATCTCAGTATTCTCCTCGACAACATTGTCGTTTTCTAGAGTGAATACTGTTGAAAAATATTCATTTAGTGCTTCCCCTATCTCCTCTGACTCCATACACAACTTACCACTACTATCCTTGATAGAGCCTAATCTTACTTTCGTCATTCATTTATTCCTTAGATACCTATAGAAAGCCATAAGGTTTACCCTGATCCTATTCGCCAACAACTTCTCATGTCTCCTCCTGGCTCTTCTGAGCTCTCTCTTTAGGTCTTTCCTGGCTACCTCGTAGCCCTCAAGCACCCTAACTGAGCCTTCACATCTCATCCTAACACAAGCCTTCTTCTTCCTCTTGACCAGAGATTCCATCTCCTTCGTAAACCACGGCTCCCGCGCTCTACAGCTTCCTCCCTACCTGACAGGTACATACTTATCTAGGACACAGGAGCTTTTCCTTGAATAAGCTCCACATTTCTAATGTGCTCATCCCCTGCAGTTTCCTTCCCCATCCTATGCTCCCTAAATCTTGCCTAATCTCAATGTAATTGCCTTTTCCCCAGCTATAACTCTTGCCCAGTGCTATCACCAAAGTGCTCACCTCCTTCCATATCTGACACCTGGCCGGGCTCATTACCCAGTACCAAATCTAATGTGGCTTCGCCCCTTGTTGGCCTATCTGCATACTGTGTCAGGAAGCTCTCCTGCACGCACTGGACAAAAACTGACCCATCTATGTTACTCGAACTATAGTGTTTCCAGTCAATATTTAGAAAGTTGAAGTCCCCCATGACAACTACCCTGTCTTTCTCACTCCTATCGAGAATCATCTTTACTATCCTTTCCTCTACATCTCTGGAACTATTCGGAGGCCTATGTAAACTCCCAACAGGGTGACATCTCCTTTCCTGTTTCTAACCTCAGCCCATAATACCTCAGTTGATGAGTCCCCAAACATCCTTTCTGCAACTGTAATACTGCCCTTGACCAACAATGCCACACCTCCTCCGCTTTTACCATCTTCTCTGTTCTTACTGAAACATCTAAATCCCGGAACCTGCAACAACCATTCCTGTCCCTGCTCTATCCATGTCTCCGAAATGGCCGCAACATCGAAGTCCCAGGTACTAACCCACGCTGCAAGTTCACCCATCTTATTCCGGACGCTCCTGGCATTGAAGGAGACACAATTCAAACCAATTTCTTGCTTGCCGGTGCCATCCTTGCCTTGCCTTTATGTGCGTTGCCCTCAGCCAAAGATACAATGTTGATTTCATTACTCTCTTTCCGTGCCTTTTAGCACTGAGAATTTGCCATGATTGTCAATAATCCTCAGTCAAAGGGAATGACCTTCGCTCAGAGATCCCAGCACACTAAGTCAAGGGCAGCCTTTGATATGAATCCAGGCGCTTGGAAATGGTCAGTCAGTCACACCGTTGGTGACAGTCAGAATCCTCTTCTCTTAAGGTGTGAAGAGCGAAGCAGTGGGCAGCCCACAACACATGGTGACATTTTCAGCCCTATTACAGGCTGTTCTTCTCTTGAATGAGAGAAAGGAGCAGGTATTACAGAAGGTGACAGTGGATGGCACAGCTATTACTTTTGGTGTAAGTGGGTGGACTGAGTGAGTAGGCAGCACAGAGGGGACACAGAGATGGTGAAGTCCAAGGTAGGGATGGGTAAGAGTGAAGGGGATGATGATTGCAGGTAATAGTGTGAGTGGTAGAGCATGAACGTTGGTGGGAGGTGGGTACAGTTGCAGGGATAGACTGAGTGAGAAGTATTGGAGAAAAGATGGTGGCACTTAAGTTGGTGAAGTGGAGAAAGTCATTGACCTTCTTCCAACAGTCCAGAGAGCTGGGACTGCTTTAACTGGGAAGGCAACAAGCAGGCATGGTCTGGTATCACAGCCTCCACTGCGTATCCCAAGGGAAGAAGAAGTCCTGCTCACACATGACTCTACCCAACAGGACTGCCAGGAGTCCAAGATAATAAAATGTGAGGCTGGATGAACACAGCAGGCCCAGCAGCATCTCAGGAGCACAAAAGCTGACGTTTCGGGCCTAGACCCTTCATGAGAGAGGGGGATGGGGTGAGGGTTCTGGAATAAATAGGGAGAGAGGGGGAGGCGGACCGAAGATGGAGAGAAAAGAAGATAGGTGGAGAGGAGAGTATAGGTGGGGAGGTAGGGAGGGGATAGATCAGTCCAGGGAAAACAGAATGGTCAAGGAGGTGGGATGAGGTTAGTAGGTAGGAGATGGAGGTGTGGCTTGGGGTGGGAGGAAGGGATGGGTGAGAGGAAGAACAGGTTAGGGAAGCAGAGACAGGTTGGACTGGTGTTGGGATGTAGTGGGTGGAGGGGAAGAGCTGGGCTGGTTGTGTGGTGCAGTGGGGGGAGGGGACGAACTGGGCTGGTTTTGGGGTGCGGTGGGGGAAGGGGAGGTTTTGAAGCTGGTGAAGTCCACATTGATACCATTGGGCTGCAGGGTTCCCAAGCGGAATATGAGTTGCTGTTCCTGCAACCTTCGGGTGGCATCATTGTGGCACTGCAGGAGGCCCATGATGGATGTGTCATCTAAAGAATGGGAGGGGGAGTGCAAATGGTTTGCGACTGGGAGGTGCAGTTGTTTATTGCAAACCGAGCGGAGGTGTTCTGCAAAGCAGTCCCCAAGCCTCCGCTTGGTTTCCCCTGTCTTCCTGTCCATCTGAGGAAAATGTTCGGAATGAAGCCAGATAGATGTTGACTGATGGTGCTTGCCTGGGAATGCAATACTCTATTGAAGATGGCACCTATGCTCTATGAAGATGGGGATGCTGGTGAATTCTGAGATTTCCAGAGGGTGGCAAGTTGTTCTGGCACAGCATATGACAAGAGGGGGCCAGATATCAGATGCGATACTCACTGTAGGGGCTGCAATGTCAATTACTGAGGCGAGGTTGGAAAAGTATGACATTATAACTCACTCAGTCACATGGTAAAAATTATTCCACAGAACCTGACACAACTTGGATTTAGCCAAAAATAAGTATGATTCAGTGCAAAGAAATTAAAGCATGGCTTAGCTTGGGGACCGCTTTGCAGAATGCCTACGCTCGGTTTGCAATAAACAACTGCACCTCCCAGTCGCAAACCATTTCCACTCCCCCTGCCATTCTTTAGATGACATGTCCATCCTGGGCCTCCTGCAGTGCCACAATGAAGCCACCCGAAGACTGCAGGAACAGCAACTCATATTCCGCTTGGGAACCCTGCAGCCCAATGGTATCAATGTGGACTTCCCACCTCAAGCCGCACCTCCATTTCCTACCTACTAACCTCATCCTGCCCCCTTGACCTGTCCGTCCTCCCCAGACTGACCTATCCCCTCCCTACCTCCCCACCTATACTCTCCTCTACAGGCTCCATCCCCGCCCCTTTTACTTGTCTGTGTCCTCTCCACCTATCTTTTCCTCTCTCCATCTTCGGTCCGCCTCCCCCTCTCTCCCTATTTATTCCAGAACCTTCTCCCCTCCCCCTTTTCTGATGAAGGGTCTAGGCCTGAAACGTCAGCTTTTGTGCTCCTAAGATGCTGCTTGGCCTGCTGTGTTCATCCAGCACCACACTTTGTTATGCTTGTGGCATAACTCTTCGGGATTGGTGCTTATCCTCCACATGAGATGGTCATCTACCACTTTGCTATTTTTGTCTTCATGTCCCTTACCTTAAAATGCCCAATTACCAATTCTTTGTTTATTCACAAACCTGGAAGCCTGGTGTTCCTCTGTTTAATATTGTTTCTCTTGTTCTCCATCTAAATTAGAAAGGACATTTTATTTTTAAAAAGGAGCCAAACAGCATGTAAAACGTTACAAAAATTAGAAATCATTTTTTCCATACTACCCATTGTCACGGTTCAGTAAAATATTCTCATTGATTTAAGGAAACAACAAGAGCCTAAAATGTCCTTAAAGCATGCAGATTTGATGGAAACAACACAATGCAAATGTTTCCACAACTTACATCATCACATGGCTGTGTTTTTTCCAGATTTTCTGCATTTAAATCCTTAACATATTCAGTGTGAAATCTTGCCTGCACAGTGTGATCTACCTGAAGAAGTGTTTGCATGAGGAACACACTGACAGTAATTTACAGAGCTCCACTATCACTCCAATAGTTACATCTTTGCCTGTAAGTTAAAAAGGGGTATTTGGATTCCATGAAGAAGACTGACCCACTGAAATAAAACAAAACACTGTGGACGCTGGCGATCGAAAACAAAAAGAGAAGTTGCTGGTGATAGTCAACAGGTCTGGCAGCAAATGTGGGGAGACATCAGAGTTAACATTTCAAGTACAATGACTCTTCATCAGAACTCAGTTAGAAATTAGAAAATGGACAAACCTGATGAAAGGTTAATTGTCAATTTCTCTTTTTTTTGCAACACCTGCTTGATCTGGTGGATATTTTCAATTTATTTGTTTGTTTGTAGGTTGGAATTGACTTAAGTTTATTTTCACTTTCACCGCTTAAATTTCTATTTCTTCCTGGCCCACCGTTCTTGTGCTGCTGTACACATTCACCTTTGGACCCTTTTAAATGCTTACAATTCATGATCATGTAGCAACAATCCACAAATATTTAGATCACTTTTTATACAGATTTCATTGCTACACAGGAGGTGCATTTTCTTGCAACGAAATCAAGGAACTGTGTCAGGGTCTGACTGCAAAATGTTTTGGTGAGGCTATAGGTTTGAGGCTATGATTTATGGTTTAGATGTTGCTGTCTAAAATTTATCATCCATCTATCAAGCTGATACTACATCTGCCCATCAAGCACTTTCATACAAGTGATCCGCTAAAAAGCAAGCTGACCCAGCCAACCTCATAGGCAATTGCTTCTGACACAGATGCAGTGCTATCTAATGAATCACCACAAAGAGTTATGGGCTACCATAATCTCACATAGCATCCCCTGAAGCCAGTATATTATTGTGTTGAATGTAGATCCGGACAGCCATGTTTAACATTGCACTGGAGTCAGGTACTCAGCAAAAAATGCCACATTGAGAACTTCAAGAAATATTGACAAATCTCCAGCATTTGGAGACGAAAGTGTGATGCAGGCAGAAAACAAACCATGGTGGCAATAGGTATCTGAGAGTAAGGTTTAAACAGTTTAAATTGATTAAATGTTGAACTAAGCTGAGAAAAATCAACACAAGCTCATGCCAGAGATGGAAAGACTGAGTGAGTCATATGGAAATGACATGGCATCCATTGCAACAATGATGTCACAGCTTCAGTCCAGAATGAACTGGGAAGCTGAAGATGTGGACACATTTAAGAAGTGTCATGGGCCAGACCAAAGCACCTCAAAACATAGCAAGGAAATAGCCTAGACTCTAGCTTTTATCTTATTTAGAGGCAAGTGCATGGTACTACATTCCCGATATGATTCAACTGGTCAAACGACTAGTCTTCAAGCAAAACACACTTCTTACGCTACAGTTAAAATACAAAAAAAAATTGACAAAACTTCAACTCTATTGAAATATTTAGCAAAGTAATACATCATTTAAATACAATTCATTAACTGCTCCAACATAATGGAATCCCATAAACACGTCACTGGCAAAGGCAAATTCGGCAAAACAGATTTCCCTCACTTGCAATCTCCTCCAGTCCAGCAGAAAGGAAATGCTGAAAGCATGAATCTAGCAGCAGAGAGAGAGGGAGCTGTATCTAGCAGCTTCAACTCCAAAACTCCAACTTCAACAATTAAGAGCAAAACTAAAACCCTGGGTCTACGTGAGCTGTCGCCATCTTTTGTGTAGTTTAAAAATAAATTGGAGCTATTTAGTCTGCTTTCCAAGGAGCAGACACCTCGTCATCAGATGTACAACGCCACCCCTCAATAGAACCAGAACAGACAAATCCCTCTTAGAGGCATATATCATAACAAAAGTATGAAAAAGCCTTATATAATGCACTACTGAAGTGAATGGGTCAGCAGTGGAATGGGGGTGGGTACATTGGGGGGGGGGAGTCAGGGTAGCAGAAATGAAGAGGATAAGTTCCTTTAATACCTAGGAGATGAAAGTTGATGCCAGTCAGAGCACAAATAACATTTCTTTGAAAAGCCCAGCGCACATCTCTTAGCTAAAATCAAATGATTCAATCTACAAGCATGAATTTCAAGGCATCAGACTTTCACTGACAACTTCGTGCTAAGATAGAAAAAAGCAACCAGGAAATGGAAAGTCAAAGCCACTGGTTAATTTTGGGAGTTAATTTGGGAGTTCTGCACACACTGAAGGACAGAAAGGTTTATTTGGAAAGGACAAGCTCACAATATCTCTCAGACACTGTCACATCCACAAGTGGACAAATGAAGACACTAACTACATAAATTATTAGCTTTTAGTTCAGTCCCAAGAAAGGCAGCTGGGTTGATGCAGTGAAGTGACAATTAAAGCCATCCAGCAGGCAGAGAGAGCGAAATGTGCAAGAAAAGCAGATGTCCATACGAGTTCATACACAGAAGAAACGTGCAGAGCTTGTTGTCAGTCAGTTCGCTGGGAAATCATGTACAAGTTGGTAGAAACTGAACCAGTAGAGAGAATGAGGAGGAAAAGAAACCAAAACAACTATCCCCTGCAAGATGATGATGAGACTGAGGACAAAGTGAGCATAGGAATCGTACAACTGCGTGAACTGTCTGATTGTGACTTCTGGCTTCCGGAGAAAGATATTCGCACAACTATTCAGATCAGGAAGTTGAGAAATAAACCAACAACCACAAATCCAAACACGGATTTATATCAGAGCACAAATTAACATCAGAGATAATAGGAACTGCAGATACTGGAGAATCCAAGATAACAAGGTGTGGAGCTGGATGAACACAGCAGGCCAAGCAGCATCTTAGGAGCAGGAAAGCTGATGTTTCGGGCCTAGACCCTTCATGCCTCTTGGCCTGATGTGTTCATCCAGCCCTACACCTTGTTATCTCTGATTCTCCAGCATCTGCAGTTCCTATTATCTCTGATATAATTTTAACCTCACTGCAAAGCCTCTTCTAAGGATGCCTAACCTGAAGAACTTACTCTACTCCCTCCGGACAAACCTCAGGGGATCTCTCTCCCACAGCAACTCTCTTGTAATCTCTTCGGCCTTGAAACTGCTCGACCATGTCCTGAAGCAAACCAGGTACTACAGCCATATGATTTTCTGATGAAGGGTCTAGGCCCGAAACGTCAGCTTTCCTGCTCCTAAGATGCTGCTTGGCCTGCTGTGTTCATCCAGCTCCACACCTTGTTGTCGCGGATTCTCCAGCATCTGCAGTTCCCATTATCTCTGAAAGTATTAAGAAGCAGCTTATAGGTGACATATTGATAGCCATACATTTAAGATTGTCTTGACAAGTTGATAAATATTTTAAATCACTTACATCATCCAGTAATTGCTTTTGTGAATGCACTAACTCTGAATATGTAAACATGCACAAAGTGCAATTACAGCTGTTTATGGTAACAAAATGTAATTCTTCTGAATATCTCAATTTAAAAAAAATGAAATGGACCAAACAGGAAAGGCTGCCTATATGATGCCTTGATTAACTTTAAATCTTAGCAATTCCTTTATCAACAATAAATGACTAGTCAATTTCAAAGTGCATCAAAGAAGTAGGCCAGTCGCCCCCTTGAAATCATCCATTCAATAAAATTATCACCAATCTGCATACTCCGGATTCATTGTGCTTCTCACAATCTTTCACCCTTTGCTTATCAAAAGTCTGCATACCTCTACCGTAAAAATATTCGAAGATTCTGGCCAACATCTCTGTCTCAGGCTTGCTGCAATGCTCCAGCGAAGCGAAGCTCAAGCTGGAAGAATAGCACCTCAATTTTTGCTCAGGAGCCCTGCGGCCTTCTAGACTCAAAATTGAGTTCAAGTAACTTTAGGGCTTGAGACCTCTCAAGTCCTTACCACTACCCCCACACACCAGACCTTGTTATCACATGGTCTACTGTTATACACAATGCATTGTTGGGCACTAACAGTCCCCATTAGTAGCTATTCACCCTCCTAGTCAGATAGATTAAAAAATGGATAACAATCTAACTTGTTCTTCTATCTCTTTGGGCTCTATCTCCACCTACCGTTTACTCCTCATCCCCTCCCCTTCCATATCTGCACTCCCCCACCACGCTTATTCTGCATATAAACCAATATTTCCCCAGCTACCATCAGTTCTGAGGAAGGGTCACTCAACGTAAAACGTTAACTCTGATTTCTGTCCTCAGATGCTGCCAGACCTGCTGAGTTTTTTCCAACTTCTGTTTTTGTTTCAAAGATTCTGCTTCCGTCGTATTTTCAGCAAGAGAGTTCTAAAGCATCATGACCTTCTGTGAGAATAAATCTCTCCTTATTTCTGTTTGATATGGGCAGCACTTTACTTTCAAAGTGACCTCCAACTCTAGATTTCCTCATATCTTTTCCATATTTGCCCTTCAAAACCCTTTAGAATTTTATATGTTCTAATCAAGTCATGTCTTACTCTTTTCCACTCCAGTAGATACGACTGCCCAACCTTTCTCTCAAGGCAACAAGGCCTCACTCTATGACAGGTCTGATTCCAACCACTTGAGGGCTCTCTCCCAATTCCTATTGATTCTAGTTTCGCTCATATTTCTTCAAACCACACTCTTGTCAAATGCAGTCTTAAAGTCAAGGGCAGGCACTCTCAGTTCCTTTCAGGAGGCCAGCTCTTTTGTCCATGTTTGAACTAAGGCTGCAATGAGGTCAGAAGCTGAGGTTAAACTAGAGGTAAAGTTGCCATAGTCTTACCAGACCATGGAGTTGCTCTCCCATTAGAAAGAGCCAATTGATGGAGGTTTAACCTAAGGATCACCATGCCTCAGGTGAGGGGAGAGGTTGAGAAGGGGAACCTTCATGGTAACCGTAGTGATGAACTCTTCCAACAATTTATTGTTGACAGGCGTAAACAGATAAAGTGGAGAATGGCTGGGTTGGATTTGTCCTAATTTTTGTGCATAAGACAAACCTGGACAACTTTCCGCATTTTCGAGTAGATGCCAATGTTGTACTGGCATGGTTTGGTTAGGAATGTGACAAGTTCTGGAGTACAAGTCCTCACCACTATTACAGGAATGCTGTCACGGTCCATAGCCTTGGCAGCATCCAGTGCCTTAAGCCATTTTTTGATATCATACGGCGTGAATTGAATTGGCTGAAAATTATTGTCCATACTTCAGCTTTCTCTTTTGCACTGATTTACAGGGCTTGCCCCATTATTGTGCATGGGGATATTGGAGAAGGCTTTTTCTCCAGGGAGTTGATTGCCCAATGCCATTCACGAAAGCTTAAATCTGATTGACAGTTGTGAAATCATCAGTTTTAACCACTTTCACTGTTTAGCATGCAATTACTCCTATGTTGACTCATCACCTCAATTTTAAATATGCCTGTTACTGCTTGCAGCATGCCTTCCTGACCTCTTTATTGAATTTAATGGCCTCCATGTTCCTAGTTCAGTATCATTAACCTCTTGACTGTGCCTGAGATTGCATCTTGCAGCATACCATATTTTGTTCATTTTAATTTATTCTTCTTTTTAAACTCACTTGGACAGGAACTAAATTCAAATTCTTATCCTAGCTTATCCAGTTCTGAGGAAGGGTCACCGGACCGGAAACGTTAACTCTGTTTTCTCCTTCATAGATGCCGCCAGACCTGCTGAGCTTTTAAAGCAACTTTGTTTTTTGTTCTTCATCCTAACTCATATCTTGAATTGGTATTTCAGTGCATTCACCCACAGGACCTAGTTCAAACAGTTTGTAATAAATTGTAGATTTTAGCTTTCAAGTTTTTTGTTTGCTTTGGGTGTAGGTTTCAAGTAGATGATTTGCATGGTAATTACCATTATAAATAATGGTAAAAGAGTATGTTCTTTTTATCTATTCACAGTTTAAAATTTTAGCCTTTCAAAAAAAAACATTTTGGGCAATCCTTTGGGTAGTAAGTTGTGTTTAATTACTTGCAGTTTTCAAGATGCTCACTTATTGTGATCATTCCATTGTAGTATTCAATCTTTTCTCACCAAAAACATTCAACACATGCCAATGTGGTTTTATTTATCAAGACCACTGCTGAATCTAAGGGGTTGCTCACAGTGAATGAGTACATAGAATATTATTAATTTCAGCCAGCATTAAACAATATAAGCTAAAATGCATAATAATATACTTGATTTTTCACGCTCAGTAATAAATTACATATAGTTGAACTTCAAAAATGTCTGGCTACTTTTCTGTTTCATCGTTCTTTTTTATATTGTTCTTTGGTTTTTATCTCATACATTTCCTTCTTTCATTGAATTGCTCATCCTTTGTCTTCATCATTCATCCCTCAACTTCAGATCATCAACTGCATCTTTTGAATGTTCTTTGTTATCTCTCTAACCTAGCCCTCTATCCATAGTCGAAGTCTTACCTAATGTCAATTAGAAACAACATGCATGAGTATTGTGGCATGAGGCTAGTTTACAGGACCTAAGACAAAAGCACCTAAACAAAAGTTGTTTATGATTTACTGCTGGGAGGAATCTTATGAAGGCATCTGGCATTCCTCATTTTGTGTTAGCAGGTATAGGAATTTTGGAATATATTTAGGAATTCCTTTCCTAAACTTGGATAAAAAGCAAAACAGAGAAAGAGTTCAAAGATTCTTCTTTGGAACTGTTCTAAAGTTAACTCTGCCTCTCTCCCTACAGATGTTACCAGACCTGCTGAGTCTTTCTGGCATTTCCTGTGTTATTTCAGATTGCCAGCACCTGCAGTATTTAGCTTTTGCCCTTTGTAGAGTTTTTTACTCCTTCCCCATTTAAAATTATGACATTGAAATCCATCTTCTTTGTAAAACTTGAAAATAGACAGGAAAATTCAAGATGCAGAGGTCTACATATCTGGAGGTGCAATTTCAGAAGAATAGGTTTACAGTAGTATTATGTTATAAAATTACCCATTCGTATGACCGTCAAGAAGAGTTGAAAGATCTGTTGAATTGTTGCTGCCTATTGAAACCAACAAATATTTTGTATCCCATGATGTTAAAAATTCAATAAATAATTGTTAACAGCACTGGAGTCTCACAACCACTGCTGACTTTTGGCTGGATTTTACACTCTTTCCCAAAGATGAGATTTGAACTGCTGATGGCATTTAGCTGGATAGGATGATGGAGGGTAGAGACCTTATCAGAAGAGCACCTCCGACTTGATTAACAGCATGCTGGGAAATCCCATTGATGGCTTCTCTGTCTTGTTGCCAATTAAATCCGTTTAGGTGGACTTCATGCACAGTTAAGGACATCTTTCTCCTGCTGATGCTGAACCAGTATTCCAATGCAATCAAGGCCCAACTGTTAGACCAGTCGTCGGGAAAGGGTGCCCTGCTTGAGACCTTCTGCACTAGCCACCACCCCTACACTCACCTCCTCTGTGATCCTCACCCCAAGGCCCTACTTCCACTTTTTTCTGTCCTGGGCTACGCTGTGATGTTGAGCCTCCAGCTGGCAACAATTCTGACAGAAGCCACTGCCTCCCTGATGGCACTGTTCAGCAAATGTGTTTCTGGCCTCTTATTGGCTGGAGGCTCTTGGCTGCTTGCGATTTCCTGTCCCTGGTGTCCTCATCTGATGAAGACCTGCCAGGAGCCTAATAATTGCATTGTTTGGCTCATTAATCTGTGGGCTTCTTCCAAGCCATGCAATCCTGGTCCCTCGTTGTTACTTGCAGGTGACGACTGAGACAGCCATCACCCGCATAAAATGCTCCTTTTTTTAGTAAATAACAAGTATGGAGGTTGGTGTTTTGTTTTACAGGATTACAACAGGGGGTGATTGGATGGCACAGAAAATTGATCCAAATGAACTAATTCATTGCTCACCGTTGTGATCCAAGTTATTGAAATTTAAGATGGGGAAAAGACAGCAGTAGATTGACATCTGTAAACCATGCTGCTGCAACTTAGAATAAAGTAAAAGAAATCTTTTGGTAATTGTGAATTAGTATAAATGATGAACTGCAGTGACAGTTCAAATTGTGACAATTAAACTGTAAGATAAAAAGTAAGAATATAAATGTTCTTTTTCTCAATGTACTGTACATTTTCAGATATACGAGAAACATATAACTTTGTGCTTTGTGGGAAGCTCTGTGACAGAGTGGATTAAACATCCCTTCACTTCTGTAACTCTGCTACAAAACTAAACTGAAAACATAAACATGTCCTCAGATTGCATTTACATTAAAGATAATGGGAACTGCAGATGCTGGAGATTCCAAGATAATAAAATGTGAGGCTGGATGAACACAGCAGGCCAAGCAGCATCTCAGGAGCACAAAAGCTGACGTTTCGGGCCTAGACCCTTCATCAGAGAGGGGGATGGGGGGAGGGAACTGGAATAAATAGGGAGAGAGGGGGAGGCGGACCGAAGATGGAGAGTAAAGAAGATAGGTGGAGAGGGTGTAGGTGGGGAGGTAGGGAGGGGATAGGTCAGTCCAGGGAAGACGGACAGGTCAAGGAGGTGGGATGAGGTTAGTAGGTAGCTGGGGGTGCGGCTTGGGGTGGGAGGAAGGGATGGGTGAGAGGAAGAACCGGTTAGGGAGGCAGAGACAGGTTGGACTGGTTTTGGGATGCAGTGGGTGGGGGGGAAGAGCTGGGCTGGTTGTGTGGTGCAGTGGGGGGAGGGGATGAACTGGGCTGGTTTAGGGATGCAGTGGGGGAAGGGGAGATTTTGAAACTGGTGAAGTCCACATTGATACCATATGGCTGCAGGGTTCCCAGGCGGAATATGAGTTGCTGTTCCTGCAACCTTCGGGTGGCATCATTGTGGCAGTGCAGGAGGCCCATGATGGACATGTCATCAAGAGAATGGGAGGGGGAGTGGAAATGGTTTGCGACTGGGAGGTGCAGTTGTTTGTTGCGAACTGAGCGGAGGTGTTCTGCAAAGCGGTCCCCAAGCCTCCGCTTGGTTTCCCCAATGTAGAGAAAGCCGCACCGGGTACAGTGGATGCAGTATACCACATTGGCAGATGTGCAGGTGAACCTCTGCTTAATGTGGAATGTCATCTTGGGGCCTGGGATGGGGGTGAGGGAGGAGGTGTGGGGACAAGTGTAGCATTTCCTGCGGTTGCAGGGGAAGGTGCCGGGTGTGGTGGGGTTGGAGGGCAGTGTGGAGCGAACAAGGGAGTCACGGAGAGAGTGGTCTCTCCGGAAAGCAGACAGGGGTGGGGATGGAAAAATGTCTTGGGTGGTGGGGTCGGATTGTAAATGGCGGAAGTGTCGGAGGATAATGCGTTGTATCCGGAGGTTGGTAGGGTGGTGTGTGAGAACGAGGGGGATCCTCTTGGGGCGGTTGTGGCGGGGGCGGGGTGTGAGGGATGTGTCGCGGGAAATGCGGGAGACGCGGTCAAGGGCGTTCTCAATCACCGTGGGGGGGAAGTTGCGGTCCTTAAAGAACTTGGACATCTGGGATGTGCGGGAGTGGAATGTCTTATCGTGGGAGCAGATGCGGCGGAGGCGGAGGAATTGAGAATAGGGGATGGAATTTTTGCAGGAGGGTGGGTGGGAGGAGGTGTATTCTAGGTAGCTGTGGGAGTCGGTGGGCTTGAAATGGACATCAGTTACAAGCTGGTTGCCTGAGATGGAGACTGAGAGGTCCAGGAAGGTGAGGGATGTGCTGGAGATGGCCCAGGTGAACTGAAGGTTGGGGTGGAAGGTGTTGGTGAAGTGGATGAACTGTTCGAGCTCCTCTGGGGAGCAAGAGGCGGCGCCGATACAGTCATCAATGTACCGGAGGAAGAGGTGGGGTTTGGGGCCTGTGTAGGTGCGGAAGATGGACTGTTCCACGTAACCTACAAAGAGGCAGGCATAGCTGGGGCCCATGCGGGTGCCCATGGCCACCCCCTTAGTCTGTAGGAAGTGGGAGGAGTCAAAAGAGAAGTTGTTGAGTGTGAGGACGAGTTCCGCTAGGCGGATGAGAGTGTCGGTGGAGGGGGCCTGGTCGGGCCTGCGGGACAGGAAGAAGCGGAGGGCCTTGAGGCCATCTCCATGCGGAATGCAGGTGTACAGGGACTGGACGTCCATAGTGAATATGAGGTGTTGGGGGCCAGGGAATTGGAAGTCCTGGAGGAGGTGGAGGGCGTGGGTGGTGTCACGGACATAGGTGGGGAGTTCCTGGACCAAAGGGGAGAAAATGGAGTCCAGATAGGTGGAGATGAGTTCGGTGGGGCAGGAGCAGGCTGAGACGATGGGTCGACCAGGGCAGGCAGGTTTGTGGATTTTGGGAAGGAGATAGAAACGGGCCGTGCGGGGTTGGGGAACAATGAGGTTGGAGGCTGTGGGTGGGAGGTCCCCTGAGGTGATGAGGTCATGAATGGTGTTGGAGATGATGGTTTGGTGCTCGGGTGTGGGGTCATGATCGAGGAGGCGGTAGGAGGTGGTGTCGGAGAGTTGGCGTCTGGCCTCGGCGATGTAGAGGTCAGTACGCCATACTACCACTGCGCCACCCTTGTCTGCATTTACATTAAGTTAGTTTTGGTAGGTTCAAACTAAGTAGACATTTCCCCAGCAGGGGAATCTGAGAATTAGGGTCACATTTTCAAATTAAAGACCAATAACCTTTTAGACTTTGATTTAATCTTAATACCAACCACCACACTGCCACTCACCCAACCCCCATCCTACTCATTCATTCACCTGTCACCCTCAACCTCACCCACCCTCCAACCAACCTACACCATTACTCAGCACCTATCAGCTTAGCATCTCACCTACTCCCATCATTGTAACTTACCCTATTTATCTTGCACACTTGTCTTCCCCCTGTAGCTTCTGAAAAAAAAGCTTTGAGGCCTGTAAAAAGTGTTTAATTAATGGAATACGGCAGCCTGTCCAGTTTGGGGGAGCCATTGGCAAATTTATAATGTCACAGGGCTGTAGTAACCCAGAAACCCCAGCTAATGTGTAGAGACATGGGCTCAAATCTCACTGTGAAAACTGGTGAGATTTGAAGTGTAATAAAAATCTGAAATAAAAAGTGAATAGTGATCCTCGTCAATTGTTGTGAACATTCTTTTCATTCGTTAAAGAAACAAAATCTGCCATTCTTAACTGTACTGGACTACTTGTAATTCCAAACTCACGGTAATAAGATTGACTCCAATTGGCTTTGTGGGAAATTAGGAATGGACAATGAATGATAGCCTATCCAGTGATGCCCACATCTCACTGATGATTTTGTTTTAAAAAGGGGATGTATCTACTACAAAGATTCTCCATGTTGCCCCATGAGAGTTGCTGCACCATGACTGCTAAGATAGCTGTTGACATTGGAAGAAAGGGCCATAAAAATTATAGGAACATATGTAGATAACTGTTTGAGTTAGAAATTGGGATTCTGATTCAGCTCTGGAAGTTTTCAGGCAATGTTCCTGCACACATAGCATATCTATAAAGCATACAAATCAACATAAGCAATGCGAGTTTGAAAATTTCATTGTCTTTCAAAAAATATGTTTCCTGTTAAAAAAAATTCATTATTAACAGCAAAGTACACCTCAGAGGCCCCCTGCTCTTCAGATTTTTCAAGAGTTTTACCTTTCTAGTTCACTTTCCTTTGAGAAGAAATCAAATGTTCACAAGTGTCCTGCTTTGTTGGTAAACACAGGAATGCTAATCAATCCACTCTGAGGAAGGGTCGCCTGAACTTAAATGTTAATTCTGATTTTTCTCTGTAGATGCTGCCAGATCTGCTGAATTTTTCCAGCAATATTTGTTTTTGTTTCTGAATTTTAGCATCTATTGTTCTTTCATTGTTTTATGTTAATTAATTAATCAATTGTTTGTCACAATCCAAACTCTTTAACAAAAGGCTTCAAACAACTTAGAAGAGCGGAAGAAGAGAGTTTACTTCTTATATGAGGTAACAAGTTGCAGAACTGGATGAACACAGCAGGTGAGGGAGCATCTGAAGAAGGGTCCAAACCCGAAACGTCAGCTTTCCTGCTCCTCTGATACTGCCTGGCCTGCTGTGTTCACCCAGTCCCACACCTTGTTATCTCACATTCTCCAGCATCTGCAGTTCCTACTATTACTTCTTATATGGACTGGTGAAAGCCTGGAACATTCCTATCTCAGTGACAGATGAGGTATATGCAATTTTTTTTTACTGGCCAATTGGACCACCATGATCTTTATGCATGTCTGTGGTATCACTTTGTTATCAGTCTTGTTTTGCTGCTGTCTATGAATTGGTTTCTGCTCCATGTCTGCGCAGTTGTCAAAAATCTCAAAATCATATTTGTCATTCCGTCACATCCATGTAAAACTGGCATCGGGAAATGGCCCTTATTATGTTACGTAACAGTGTTAGGGACTCTTTGTATACATATTACATTTGGCATGAGCAACTGAGATTGAAAAGACAAAGAAAAATAAGAAGGCTGATTATGATTGGAATGGCTATATGCTGAGAGAGGAGAATGTTCGATGAGATCTGACTGTCTTTGTGAAGCAGTCACTGAAATTTAGCAGAGATAGCAAGGACTGCAGACGCTGGAGTCAGAGTCAACACAGGTGTGGAGCTGGAGGAACAAAGCAGGTCAGGCAGCATCAGAGGAACTGGAAAGTTGGCGTTTCAGGACTACACCGAAATGCTGACTGTCCTACTCCTCTGATGCTGCCTGACCTGCTGTGCTCCTCCAGCTGAAAGTAAGCGTGCAGGTTCAGCAGAGAGTGAACAAGGCAAACTACAGGTTGGCTTTCATTGTGAGAGGGTGCGAGCACAGGAACAAAGATATCTTCCTGCAAATATACAAGGCCTTTCTTCTCAAAGGAAAGTGAACTAGAAAGATAAAACTCTTGAAAAATCTAAAGAGCAGGGGGCCTCTGAGGTGTACTTTGCTGTTAACAATGATTTTTTTTTAACAAGAAACATAACATTTGAAGAAAGACAATGAAATTTTCAAACTCGCATTGCTTATGTTGATTTTTATGTTTTATAAATATGCTATGTGTGCAGGAACATTGCCTGAAAACTTCCAGAGCTGAATCAGAATCCCAATTTCTAACTCAAACAGTTATCTACGTATGTTCCTATAATTTGAGACCACAGTTGGAATATTGTGTGCAGTTTTGATCTCCTTATCTGAGGAAGGATGTACTTGCTATAGAGGAAGTGCAGCGAAAGTTTATCAAATTGATCCCTCGGGTGACAGGATTAATGTTAAAGGAGGTATTGAATTTACTAACGTTGTATTTACTGGAATTTAGAAAAATGAGGGATAGATCTCATAGAATCCTAAGTAGTTCTAACTGGACTAGACAGGTTAGATACAGGAAGGATGTTTACAAACGTAGGGAAGACCAGAGCCATGCCATGATGGTTTAAGGGCCAGTCGTAAACCAAAGGCATACTCTTAATCTGCAATGGTCCCCCGGTACAGGTTCTTAGTCTAGCTGAGGACTTTAACAAACTTAAGGGTTGGAATTTTGTTAGAGATGGTTCTGCAATTGCTGAAACAGTCCTGCTGGAATTGACCTCCATTCAAACCGGATGATAATTTAACCAGATGTTTATTTTGATTAGTGCTGATTTGGATGTTGCTAAGAAATTTAGTTGTGCTAAACCAGATGTAGATGGACATTCCAGGGTGCACACTGTCCTGGATACCAGCTTATGACTTCTCCTACTCAATTTAAGTCCAAAAGGGCATTTTGCTCTCTCTAGTCTGCATATTGTCAGCAACTACATTGGCTTGCCAGCCAGGATCCTGAAGAAATGTTTAACCATTTAGCCAAGGCTTGGCTTTGTTTTGGGGTTTGGCTGTGGGCTGACCTAGAGTCCCTCTGTTCAGAATATGTCCTGAGTGAGGTCCTGCAATTGCCATCACTCAGTTGGTGTTTTCCAAGCTCAATCGGGCTAGCAATGGCGTTCACTTTCATCAGGCTACCCTGCAACTCATATCCTCCACTTGCTGTATTTTCCAATGATAAAGCCACTTGTTGTGCCAGTTTGGAGTCCAGTTGGTCTTCAGCTACTAGGTGCTTTTGCATGGTTATATCATTAATCCCACAGTCTCTCATTAAGGGTTAAACCAAAGTCACATGCCTCTGCCAGTCATCTTAACCTAGTCAAAAGTTTTGATACAGTTTCCACTGGTTCTTGAATTGCCTAGTAAATCGATAGCATCTCAGAAATATAAGAGCACTGGGGTCATAATATCCCTTAACCAAAGTCATCAACTCTTGTAAGGTTTTAGTATCTGGTGTCGCAGGGAAAGTTAGGTTCCTAATAACCTAAGAAGTTACAGGCCAACAAGCTATTGGGGAATTAGTCTTTGCTCTTTATCTGCTCCAATGTCTTTTGGTTGGAAAAAATATCGCATTCTTTCCATATGCTCGTTTCGGGTTTCCACAGCAAGATGGAACGAATCAAACCTCCCAACTAATAGCATTATGCCAGAAATCAAAGCACATTTCTTCAGGAGTGTTTTTTTTTCTCATCACCACTGAAATAACTCAACAGAGGCTAGTAGCCCATCGCCAACTCACCCTTTATTTCCACGTGGAGAGCCCTTGGCACTGTTCCAGCTCCCTCAAAGGTATCTCTGAGTGAACAGAACCTCTGACACTCCTCTCTCAGCCAATGCTCCCTGATTGGACCAGATTAACAGCCCTAATCAGTGATCACCAATTCCTTGAGGTCCACCTGGCTGACCTTGTTACAATCTGTTGCTCAATGTGGCAGACATGTTGTACCTGATAATATTCCACAAACAGCAAGAAGATGAAGCATAAAAGCATAAAATGATTCTCTTTAGTGGAAAAGTAGTTTATTTAGGATAGCCAGGGACCAAAAATAACAGTAAATTTTATCACAGACTCTTCAAACTCCACCTGAATGGATGCACTTGAATAGTGTCAACTTAATTTCCTTGTTGAAGTTTTAAAATTAGAACCTAAGATGACATGAGCCAAAGCAGATGAGAATTGTGGCTAAATTAAATTGTTGACTCTTCAATTCATTTCTAGTGTGGACTGAAGGAGTTTTGCTTAGTCTTCTTTGGTAAATGAATGAATTAATACCTACTCGCAGGTATTAAGATTGAAATATCTCTTGATGATTATGGGAATACTTTTTTTCATAAAGCTAAACAATTGTTTTGCACAGTACTTTTCACAGTTGTCTTTTGTCTGCTTTCTAACATTTCTAATGTCTTCATTATTCCAATCATTGTGAGAAAACAATGATAAACAGTTCTACTACATAGTAATTTTTTTTCAGTGTAAACTTTGTCTTCCTGACAATATCTTTGACTGCTGATTGAGATCTGTTAACTGGATGTAACAGTTAATCATTGAAACAAGTGAGGTTTGGCAATGTTTTGCCCTTTTTCAATGCTGCTAAGCGATTGAAAATATTCTTAATGTGAGTAGGCTGTGTACCTCATGTCTGTTGTGGCAATGACATTACTTCAGGAGGAGGTGAGTCATAGTTCATACCTCACAAAACAAATATGTTTGGAAGTGACTTTAATTCATTTGTCAACCTATATTGTGTGCAAATCAAAGTCAAAACTATATTTAAGAGAAAGTTAATTTTGTTTTTTTCTGATACAAGACAAATTGCTTCTTCAATCTTTATAAAAAGCAGTGTAAAAAGTTCATTCAGTTGACAGACATTTGCCCTTCCGATTATGCTTCAGTCATTCTCCAGTTTTGATCCAATTAAACTTTTACTGAATGCAATTTAAATAGAGAAACATTTTCTGTTGCTTGGAATAAAACTATTTTTATTTTTCGTGATCTCCTTTCAAAACAGATTAATACAATATCATTTTAGTACCTTGATTTAGCTGAAATCTTTAAAATCAGTGAAGAATTATTCTCACTGAACATTTTTAACATGAATTAGTCAATTGTGTTAACATCAAATTAATCTTATCCCAATATTACACTACTATATTTTGTAACATAAAGTAGATGAAATGAAATGAGCAGAACCTTCCAAAAACATTAACTCCGTACACTACTTAACCATAACTTATCGTATCCCCTTTATTTACTTGCCATTTACTTCCTGATCACATAGTTCATTAACTTTTCTAATTAAATTCTGTAGCAACAGTGTTCTTCATATTACATCTCTATGCCACCAACAAAATCTATTCCACAAGAATAGGTTTCACCCATAATTGGTTCCTACAACTCCTTTGTCTACAGACAGAGATAAACTTTGTCAATACTGAAAGCTTATGACTCACTATGAATGATGGCTGTGTAATATCATTCAAAACCTACCGCAAAAAGTTTGCCTTGAAAAGAAAACTTCAGCTACCTTTTCAAAAGCAATACAAGCCTTCACGTATTTAACAACCATAAACTCTTAGTAAACTTTTTCAACACAAGAAACTCATAGTAATCTTTCAGTGAATGACAATGACTTCAGCCCTTGTTACTTAAAGTGCATTCTCAAGCATCACCGTTAATAGATGTAATGCATTATAAGATGCAAAATAAGAAAGAACTTAATATATTTTGAGTATTGTTTTGGGTTTCATAACGTTTTAAAAATGCCAAATGAAGAACTTGAGGTAAACCTCACAGGCAAAACGAAAAGATATAGTCGACAAGGTATGAGGCAGATAGCATGCATACTCATGCATCATGAGAAATTTATGTCTGTTTAGTGTCAGTAGGAATGTATGTACATGCAATTATTCTCCAGGCTCACCTCTAGCTAAAAAAATGATGGATGCTGGCAGATTTCCATGTCACCAGCCGTGATTTCAAACACCTTTAACGCTCTGTAATTTACTGTTCCTTTCCTCCCAGCATTGTATTCCTACAGCAATGACAAAAATTCTTTTAAAAACACGCTTTTCATCTTCATTTTTCAGAGTTTTTGGCCATGGATTTCCGTTGGGTTATTTCACACCAATAAGCAAGGTGCGGCCGTGGCTTGTCCTGGCCTGTCGCAGAATCCGTTGTCCAGGAAATTCTTCTGCTCTTACATACTAGTGTGATTAACTGGCTGAAAATCAATTTGATTGGATACATTATGAATGCATCTCCCATGGCCAACAAACCTTTGTGTAGGAACCCAGAGCTGCTAGCCCAGAGATGGAGACACTATCACTGCACTGCCCCAAGCCTCCAAAGAAAACCTATCAAAGAGCTTCATAGCAACATTACCAAACTGCCACAACCATCTAAGAAAATATTAGGGCAGTTGACCAAAAGCTCTTCTGAAGGTAAGTTATAAAGGAACACAGAAACAAATGGCAGAGAGATTTTGTGCAGGACTTCCTGTGCTTAGGATATTGCCTGCCAGAGCAATTATAATCAGGTATACTTAGGAGGGCACAGAGGAAATGGGGTAGGTAACAGAATTCAGCAGGGATAAAGTCTTGGAGTGAAAACAGGGAAGAGAAGGTTAAAATCCAATTCAAATAAAATTGGTAGCAACTCATTAAGACAGATACAAAAGGTAGCAAGTTTTGAGAAGATTTGTAGCTCAGGTTGAGGTTCTGGATGTGAGTTTGCTCGCTGAGCTGGAAGGTTAGTTTTCAGACATTTCGTCACCATTCTAGGTAACATCATCAGTGAGCCTCCAACGAAGCGCTGGTGTTATGTCCCGCTTTCTATTTATCTGGTTAGGTTTCCTTGGGTTGGTGATGTCATTTCCTGTTCTTTTTCTCAGGGGATGGTAGATTGGCTCTAAGTCAATGTGTTTGTTGATGGAGTTCCGGTTGGAATGCCATGCTTCTAGGAATTCTCGTGCATGTCTCTGTTTGGCTTGTCCTAGGATGGATGTGTTGTCCCAATCAAAGTGGTGTCCTTCCTTATCTGTATGTAAGGATACGAGTGATAGTGGGTCATGTCGTTTTGTGGCTAGTTGATGTTCATATATCCTGGTGGCTAGCTTTCTGCCAGTTTGTCCTACATTGGACTAACTGGCAGAAAGCTAGCCACCAGGATACATGAACATCAACTAGCCACAAAACGACATGACCCACTATCACTCGTATCCTTACATACAGATAAGGAAGGACACCACTTTGATTGGGACAACACATCCATCCTAGGACAAGCCAAACAGAGACATGCACGAGAATTCCTAGAAGCATGGCATTCCAACCGGAATTCCATCAACAAACACATTGACTTGGAGCCAATCTACCATCCGCTGAGAAAAAGAACAGGAAATGACATCACCAACCCAAGGAAACCTAACCAGATAAATAGAAAGCGGGACATAACACCAGCGCTTCGTCGGAGGCTCACTGATGATGTTACCTAGAATGGTGACGAAACGTCTGAAAACTAACCTTCCAGCTCAGCGAGCAAACTCACATCCAGATACAAAAGGTAGTGATATCAGATCACCACTCGTTCATAATCAGCAATGAACATATAAGTCAGAAAGGCCATTTCAGTAATACAGCCCTGAAGGAGTAAAACAGCAGCAGAGCTAAAATTCTGGTTGAAATACAAAAGAACAGAAGAAAGTAGATCGTAGTTCCCAACTATCAAGAAGATGGCAGCTTGAAATTTTATAATGTTGTCTTTCACGTTTTATGACAGGCATAATAATTTCCCTGAAGGTTGTCTTGTGTGTTAAGCATTTCACATATCAGTGCATATTTCTAAAACAACAGCTTAAAAGAGCAAGATCTCTTTCAAAAGATCAGCTGTTTATGTGTATTATTTTTCAACCACTTTGATACAGCCTGAGTAAATACTTATAACAAAAGCAAATTTAATATTGTCCTTACATTCAGACTTAACACAATGTACTCAAAAACACTCTCAATATATGATGGTTTAAAAGATCATTCAGTGAATTAATAGGAATGATGCGCCAAAATTGGAATTTTACAATCATTGCATTTACTGAAGGAATATTATGGCATAAAATAAAGCACTGTATATGTTTGCACATTTTCTTAATTATACTTTATGATATTCAGCAGTCACGATTTTACTGATATTTTTAGGAACTTTTAAAAAAGAAGAGGAAATCAATATGTTGAAATTCCAAAAGATCAGTACTCACTGGGTTAAGAGAACAATGTCTGTAATGTCTACTTAGGCCAACGCATTAACAGCTGTTGTTATATTTAATTTGTTTTTAATTGAAGAGGTATCCATCCCTGAAAAAAACAGCTTTGAATTAATTGTATATATCCGGTACGATGTAATTACAAGACCAAACAAGAAGGATATTTCACAGACAATAAGAATCATTGTAAGTCTATAAGGATGTAATTTTGCAAATGAATTGAGTTAAGTGGTACCTCAACAGCAACGTAAAGAGCAATTGGTACAGCTAGAGCAGCACCCAGCATCTTGTTAGTTTATGTGTAATTTCCTTTTATGCTTTTTTATTTGTACATTTTGTTTCTTGTACTGAGTGTGTGTGTGCGTGTGTGTGTGTGTGTGTGTTTTAAAATGCTGGACTCATAAATCAACTAAAATGGGAAACTAAACATGCAAAAGAACAGATAATTGCTTATTTCCAAAGACAACACTCTTTTAAAGTGATGCATCAAATGATAGCTTGCTTACATTACTTTGGTTACATTATTAACTTGCAAATGCAGAAATAGCAAAATAGAAACTCTAAAATATTTTTGAATATTTGAATTGGGGTACTAAAATAATCTAACAAAACTAATAATAGTTGCATTGTTGTCATGCACTGTACTGTTTTGTTATTTTTGGAGATATCTCTAAGAGCTGCCTTGTGCTTTTATCATTAGTGCAGAGATTCTGTTCCATTTTACTATTGTGAGACTGTGCTTTTTGAATTAGTGGCTATTCACCGATCTAATCTGGACAAAGTTTAGTACCAACTAAGTTCATAAACAGTCATTTAATCTCTACAGGCGATAAAGTATTATTTATTCTAGCATGCGAATGACCAAAACTTAAAATGAAAGGACAGTGAAGACTCAGCGATGGATCTTTGACAGTTTAAGTTCAAGTGTAATTCAGAAGCACTTTGCTAACTGTGCAATGATTATCTTCAAGACTCAATGAACCTGCAAGAAATTGCCCACAAGAAATGTCTACGACTTGAAGATAATGAAAGTAAAGCAAAAATAAAATCCTTTCCTTAACAAGAACATGAAGGATATATTCTGTAATAACATTTTAAGTATGAGTGTCTGTGATGATTTGAAAAATAAGCATCAAAAAACTGAATGCTTATAAGGGATTGAAGACAGATTTCATAACAGAAGATTTGTTAATTTGATGCATTTGGTATTATTCAGCCAGTGGAGTCAGTGGGTTGGCGGGTTTGACCTATAGGGAGAGGCTGAATAGGCTGGGGCAATTTCCCTGGAACGTTGGAAGCTGAGGGGTGACCTTACAGAGGTTTATAAAATTATGGATGGCATGGATAGATTGAATAGCTAAGATCTTTTACCCAGGGTGCGGGAGTCCAAAACTAGATGGCATAGGTTTAATGTGGGTGGGGAAAGATAAAAAACGGGACCTAATGGACAACCTTTTCATGCAGCATGCGGTATGTATATGGAATGAGCTGCCAGAGGAAATGCTGGAGGTTGGTACAGTTGCTGTGTTTAAAAGGCATCTGGATGGGCATATGTAAAGGAAGGGTTTAGAGGGATATGGGCCAAATGCTGGCAAATGGGTGTAGATTGATTTAGGATATCTGGTCGGCATGGACGAGTTGGGCCAAAAGGTTGCTTCCGTGCTGCACATCTCTATGACTCTATAACTTACATAGATTGTTTTGTTACTTTCGATTTTACCTATCTTCCAGGGTGTAACCTTGTTATATTATTGGCCTCCAAATTAACACCACACAATCAAAAATATTGACCAATAACTTACCTCATTTCTAGCTATAGGACATTGCTGACTACGAACGGGTACTGGTTTTCCTTATAGAGCAACAAAAGTTGTTTCAATGTATTTTAAAGTACGTAACACATCCAATCACAGTTTTAAGATATTTCAACGTGATTAGGTGCTACACAAATCCAAGTACTACAGTAAAGCCGCAATATTTCCTGTGCTCAAAATATGAACATATCAAACAAAAGCAGACAACTTGGCCCTCAAGCCAACTCTATTATCCAACAATAGATAATGGGAACTGCAGATGCTGGAGAATCCGAGATTACAAAGTGTGGAGCTGGATGAACACAGCAGGCCAAGCAGCATCTCAGGAGCACAAAAGCTGACGTTTCGGGCCTAGGCCCTTCATCAGAAAAGGGGGATGGGGAGAGGGTTCTGAAATAAATAGGGAGAGATGGGGAGGTGGATCGAAGATGGACAGAGGAGAAGATAGGTGGAGAGGACAAGAGAGTTGCAGTGGGAGAGAGATCCTCTGAGGTTTGTCTAGAGGGAGGAGGGTAACTTCTTCAGATTAGGTATCCCCCTCCACTTATCTTCTCCTCTATCCATCTTCGATCCACCTCCCCCTCTCTCCCTATTTATTTCAGAACCCTCTCCCATCCCCCTTTTTCTGATGAAGGGTCTGGGCCTGAAATGTCAGCTTTTGTGCTCCTGAGATGCTGCTTGGCCTGCTGTGTTCATCCAGCTCCACACTTTGTTATCTCGGATTCTCCAGCATCTGCAGCTCTCATTATCTGTGATACAATTTGACATGTGCCAGCTATTGAAAACACTCATGGCATATCTCTGATCTACTTACAGGATGCTTTTCCAGTTCAGAACTACCTCAGGCTTCACCAGGAATTCTCATTATAATACTACAGCAAGGACCCTGTGTGGTCAGGGCCACACACCCAGCTCATGGGCTGGACCAGGCTGCATCTCTAGACTCTTTGCTTGCTGTCACAGTGCTCATTTATTCAGAGCCTTCCTGGCTCTGTAGTGTCCCTGTCTTTCATTGCTTTGTTTTGAATTTTGTTTGGACAGCCGGATACCAGGGTTATATTCCTTCTGTTTTGCCTTGCAATTTAGAGCAGTCATATAGGAAGGGAAGTTTGCCTTAATTGTCAGCAGGCCTCAAGTCAAGAATATCCATTGCTCGGGAGGTCCTGGCACAGCAAGTCAAGAGCAGGTTCCATTACCAGCCCAGGGGCTTGGAAATGGTCAGTCAGTCACTCAGGGTAGTCAGAGACAAGATGCCGTCTCCATAAGAGGGAAGGAGCCGAATGTCCAGCCGCCCACTACCCATCATGAATCTTTCATCTTAATGGGGACTGTTTTACTCCTGGACTGAGAGGGAAAGAGATAGAGGCGGGCGCTCAGTAAAATGAAAGTGAATGGCACAGCTGTTACATCAGTTGCAGTTACAAGGTATCCTGAGTGACTGAATGATCAGCGTGGAGGCTGTGCAGGGTCAGTGGTGTTGTAAGTTGGGGTGGGTGACAGTGAGTGAGGGAGATGTTGCAGGCAACAATGACAGCGTATGTGGGCACAAGGGATACTGGTGAATTTCAGGATTTGTGCAGAATGCTGAATTGTTCTGAGAATGGCTTGTGGTGAGATGGGGCCGAGATTGGATGTGTAGACATCACTTTAAAGTGATCTACAAATGTGACAAGGGTGAGCTGAGAAAAAAGACTTTTTCACATAGCAAGTAGTTAGGTTATGAAACGTACTACCTAGGAATGTCATGGAGGCAGGTTCAACTGAAGCACTGAAAAGGGCATTTGGATAGAAATGATGCGCAGGAAAATGGGGAAGAAGGAAATTAGTGCTAGGTAATAGAACTGGTGCATGCAGAATGGGTCAAAACCTTCTTCTGCACCATAATAATTCTGTAACTAAACATTACTAAGATACAGTGAGAAAATATACTCTCCCTTTCTGTGGGACTCAATGCAACTCAGTCTTATCCAAAAAACAAATGTAAGATTCAGCCCATGGAATTTCATTGTTTTCTAGTATTGCCAGTTTGAGTCTTGATACAAGCTCAAGCCAGGTTCCTTAATAACTGTGAAACTAATTTCACTATCACACTCTGCATAATGGTGGGGCAATGGAACAAAAGACTTCAGGCTGTATGGCGTCCACCTCCTTAAAAGAACACTAACACATAATTCAGAGATAGTAGGAACTGTAGATGTTGGAGAATCTGAGATAACAAAGTGTAGAGCTGGATGAACACAGCAGGCCAAAGCTAACAGTTCTTGCTGCATCTTCAAGCCAATGATGACTTAACCAAAACAGCACCTTCATCTCATGCTGCATAACATAGTGTCCCTTTGCTCAACTCTGTTTCTTGTCTTTGAGTTCTGATGAGTACAAGATGTTTAAAGGTTTTAGTTAATAATTTTAAGAAAGCACTTTTAGTTGGAAAGATTTCTGAAAAAAGGTCCAGACCCGAAATGTCAGCTTTCCTGCTCCTCTGATGCTGCCTGACCTGCTGTGTTCATCCAGTTGTACACCTTGTTATAACAGCATAAAAACTAGGAGCAGGAGTAGGCCATCTGGCCTTTCGAGCCTGCCCCACCATTTAATAAGATGGCGGCTGATTTTTGAGACTCAGCTCCACTTACCCGTACACTCACCATAGCTCTTAATTCCTTTACTGGTCAAAAATTTATCTAGCCTTGCCTTAAAAACATTCAGTGAGACAGCTTCAACCACTTCACTGGGCAGGGAATTCCACAGATTCACAACCCTTTGGGTGAAGAAGTTTCTCCTGACCCCTGTCCTACATCTGCTTCCCTTTAATCTGAGGCAATGACCTCTAGTCCTAGTTTCACCTGCTAGCGGAAACAACTTCCCTGCTTTCACTTTATCTGTTCCCTTCATAATCTTATATGTTTCTATAAGATCTCCTTTCATTCTTCTGAATGCCACTGAGTATAAGCCCAGTCTACTCAGTCTCTCCTCATAATCCAACCCTCCCAACATCTGGAATCAACTAAGTGAATTTCCTCTGCACTCCCTCCAGTGCTGGTATATCCCTTCTGAAGTAGGGAGACCAAAACTGCACACAGTACTCTAGGTTTGGCCTCACCAAAACCCTTTACCACTGCAGCATCGCCTCCCTGTTTTTATACTCCATCCCTCGAGCAATGGCAGACAAAATTCAATTTGCATTTTTAACTATCTGCTGCATCTGCAATCCCACCTTCAGCAATTCATGCACAAGGACACCCAAGTCCCTTTGGACAGCAGTGTGCTACAATTTTTTACCACTTAAAACCATAGTCCATTTTGCTGTTTTTCCTACCAAAATGGATAACCTCACACTTACCAACATTGTACTCCATCTGCCAGGCCTTTGCCCACTCACTTAGACTATCTATATCCCTCTGCAGACTTTCAGTATCTTCTGCACACTTTGCTCTACCAGGACTACTGAGATTACAGTAACGTCACAGCTTACCTCAGAGATGCATTCATTAAACATCTCTCCCCAGTTTCTTTTTTCCGGTTTCCAACTAAAAGTGCTTCCTTAACATTAGAACTGTTAACTATTAACTTCAATTCTCATACCAGGCAGGTAAATTCTGACTGGTCAAGGTGTTTCTTTGGGATGCAGCAGAGCTTTGCTGTATCATGGCACATCTCTTGTGAAAAAGGTCCTATGTAGGTACAATTCCCTTTGCCAATATTAACGAGCTTCCTACGTATATATGTATGTAGCTTCAAGCACACACAAATATAACACATTGCAGCCTGGCTAATGTTTATAAATTGGTTTCTGGTGTAACTCTTAGCACAACCTGGACTATTTAAGAAAGGATTTCCAACAGCAGAATCATAGATATTCAGGGACTTGCCAGCTGTGCACGAGTTGAGCCTGCTGCAAATTGTCAGTGGCACACATTGATCGATACGGTCTGCCAGTAGCTGGTACATGCAGCCTATATACCTTGCATCATACCAGCACTGACACTCACATATCACATCATTCATCTGTGAGGTTGGCAAAAGATCTTCTTCACTTGACGATTATTAGTGGAGAAAACCCTTTGTTGGTTTACTGTAAAGTAATAGCACAAAACAGCTAGCTTCACCTGTTCCTCAAATCTTTGAGCTTTGTTCCCCGTCAGCAGGAATAGACTAGGTGCCACTCAGGGCCAACATTTAACTAACTATTTTTAACTCCACCATCTCCCCTCAGAATCTATTTTATCACAGACATAAGTATTGAGGAGACCTTATAATTGTCCCTGAACTAGTCATTTGAAATGGCATAGGAGAATAATAGCGGGAAGGCTGGCTTGGAACCACATCTTCTGCAACTGAATGCAAAAGCGTAGAATCAGTATAGAACCTGAATGTTCATAGCATGGAAAAGACTCATGGCTTGCAAAATGTTGCATCAAGATGAAGCCAGGAGGGTGCTCATCATCCTGCCCAACAGGATGTCAGTTACTTCTACATCTTTCATCATACCTGCTGCTTAAAGAGATGCTTTGACAATGAATTTTTGTCTAAATAGTGAAGCTAAGCTGTCAAAGGAGATCTGAGGAGGATCACTAACTTCAGATTTCTGCACCGCATGTTCAATTCCAAGATGAAAGCTGAGCAAATCATCAGGACCACTGTAGGGTGTTGATGCACTCCTTCAAAAGGACTTGTTCATGGCTTATGAAGAACCAAGGAAAATCTCTTCAGAAATGGCTGTCTTCATTTGAAAAACACAGCCAAGATTCCAGGGAATACATACAGAGCATCACAGAATATTGTGGATGAAAAGATGAGGTAAGTATGCCTTGCTTGCCTCACATTGGTTGAGCCATTAGCTACTTTACCTCATGTTGGGTAGGGCATCAAGCCATTGTCTTGGGGAATCTTTGAGGGTTCATTTGGCTCATGGGTCAACTTTGCCTTTTTATTCCTCAATATTACCTTATAATTCTTCAAGTTTTTCTGAGAAAAGTATTATCTATCTTAGGCCAATTTCTCCAAGTATTATGGACAAGACCAGCCCCTCTGCAAATGTAGTGAAAGAGATTACCTAGACCCCAACGTTCTCTTATTTGAAGGAAAGCGTAAAGTGTTGTGTCCAGATGTAATTCAATTGGTTAACTGCTTGGCCTTAAGCAAAACACACTTTATTCTTACTCTACAGTTAAACTACAAGTAAAAGAAAGGAGAATTGATCTAACTTTAACTTTATTAGAAAAGTTGACAGTAACTGAACAGCAGCTGTTGCAATATAGTAACATCCCATAAACACACCCACGGCAAAAGTGAATTCAGTAAAATAGATTCTCTCATGCAATGTTTTTACAGTTCAGGACAAAAGAACATCAAGAGAAAATTCTAACAGACCAAACTCTAACTTTTAGCTGTGACTGAGACAAAGACAGTTTCTATGGCCAGCTTCAAAGCCCTCAGTAACTACTGACAGCTAAACTAAAACCCTGGCTCTGTGGGAGCCTGACTCCACTGATTCATGCTGCTTCTAATGTTCCAATGTTTAAAACAAAATCCAAGGCCTCATAGGGTGTTTACTCTATTAGCTTGGAGGAGACATGTTGGCATCTATAGCCCAAAACCTCTCTTCATAAAATAAAGGACAAAATACACCTCTTACAGCCATCGTATCATCTCACCAGCACTATCACTAGATTTGATTGTGTCCTTCTTTAGATTACTTGGGTCTTGACAAAAGCGCAGGTCTGATTTCTTAGTAACTGTCAAATTATGTTTATTTTTACACTATATGTGTACTGAAGGCTACAGAGCAATTTGCTCCAATCTATACATGCTAAGATATTAACACATGACCATTGAGGCTGCAGTGTTACTATAGCTTGCCTCAGATATTCATTAGCATTTTCATTAAACTCTACATATCCATACACACTGGTGAGCTGACAAATTTTCATGTCAATGGAAGTCATGTGCCTTACCTCACACTAATGGTTGCAAGTGCATTCTTTTAGGATATTGAGCCCATAATCATTCATGGCACAAACATTACAGTTAGTCATGTGGAAATTCATCGAACCTGTTCATCCACCAAAGTGCTAATCCCTCAGCTATAGGAGGTCCTCATTTAGAACATACGATGAAACAATTCACTGAAGTCCACAAACTATATTGGTTATTTGAAATCCTCTCATAAAAGATAGCTCAGTACTTACATCATATATCTAGCACCACATTAACCGGAACTGTAAATGCGACATCCATTCATTCAGTAACTGACATGATGGTAGAGAAGTGGGCTTTTTAAAAACAAATAAGTGAATGGTACAGCATCAGCGACTCACTCACCCACATGTACTTTTGGTCAGAGTATGACAGAGTGACAGTGAACATTTACTGAATATATCTACAGCAGGGAGATAATAATCCAAAAACAGAAGTTACTGGAAAAGCTCAGCAGGCCTGGCAGCATCTGTGAAGAAATAAACAGAGTTAATCTTTCGGGTCTGGTGACCCTTTCTCAGATCTGTTTTCTTCTTCACAGATGCTGCCAGACCTGCTGAGCTTTTCCAGCAACTTTGTTTTTGTTCCTGATTAACAGTATCTGCAGTTCTCTCAGTTTTTATTTAAGGAGATAATGGTGATAGTCAACATATAGGCCGTGTGGCCTCTTTCCGCACTGCGGGGATTCTATGAATGCTTTCTCTTACGTTCACAAAAGTGCTATTTAAAGACTTCATCAAATATTTACAAATTATTTGCTGGTTAATGATTCCAGATTTAGCTACATTGTAAGTGATAGGGGTTTGGTGCACAGTGTAGTATCTGAATCTAGTAATACAGGTGATAGAATAGGCATTTGAAGATGCATCCACTGTCCTTGATGACTTATATTAAGTGCAGGACTTCCTGTGAAATGGTATCCAGGTCACTGAGCCTTGTCTCCTGATATTTAACCCCACAGCCATCAGTTCACATGGAATTGTGACTGGAGAGCCTCTGAACTCTTGCAGACACAAGACATCTCTTCTACTTTCCATCTCCTCCACCAAGGCCTTTACTTGAAAAATTTATAATATATGCTTTCCCATGCTTGGCCAGTTCTTGCCAGTATAGATTTTTTTTTATACAAGTTTCAAAGAAGTTACAGGAGAGGCAATGGCCACGTGATATTACCGCTGGACTGTTAATCAAGAGACGCAGACAACATTCTAGTGACCCAGGTTTGAATCCTGCAGATGGTGGAATTTGAATTCAGTGAATATCTGGAATTAAGATGACCATGAATCCATTGTCAATTGTCAGGGAAAACCCATCTGGTTCACTAATGTCCGTGAGGGAAGGAAACTGCCATCCTTACCTGATCTGGCCTACATGTGACTCCAGTCCCAAAGCACCGTGGTTGACTCTTAACTGCCTTCTGGACAACTAGGGATGGGCAATAAATGCTGCCTAGCCAGCAACACCCTCACCTTGTGAACAAATAAAGAATGAAGAAAACTCAGCTCCAGCTTCAACTTCTTGTAGATTTGCAGGGTGGCTTTAAACAGCGAAAGCTACCTTTTAAGTGGTGCTAAAAGGTTAAGATTTAGGTTCTCCTGCTGATACATGCAGTCAATGCTCAGCACAATTGGCACTGACTGCATGTAGAAATAATTCACGTGCAGCTACCACGAAATTGGTATATAGTCTGCATTTTGTTGAACATGCAAAGACTAAATGAGATTGTAATCACCACTCCTGTTATCTATAATTTCTCATTTTGCCCCCACCCACTCCCACATTGCATGGCATTCCAAGAAAACATTATTTTCTCTCAGTACTCAAGTTGTATAATTTAACCCCTAAGGCATGTTAAAGAGGAAGTGCTTTTACCACTGCACCAACTGAAGAAAATTTCTCTCCTTATCTCAGAAAACATTTCAAAAACACCTAGAATTAAAACGAGAGCTTTTTTTCGTCAAATGTTAAGGTGAGGAACACGGTGAGACATTAAGTCAACTGTTTAATAAAGCAATTGGTGATAGCTAATAATTCAGCTGTTGTAGTCAGGTGAAACTTCAACATGACATCTACAAACAGATTTTAGTAAACGTGTTTCTTGAGCATCTTATACAAGATTGCACTGATGATTTATTTTGCTTGACAAGTATTCCTGGAGAATATGCTGTGAAGTATACGCTTGAGAATTCTCTTAACATCTTTAGCTTTAGCTTTACCTGTCGGACTGGGGTTGATTAGTTAGATCACCAAGTAGAAATTTTCACCATAAACTCTGTTTCTTGTTTAATTCCTTCACGGGATGTAGCACTGGCCCAGCCAACACTCATTACCTGTCCCTAATTTTTTAAAAAATGGCGGTGCGCTGTTTTCTTGTTGTTTCAATGGTTTCTCTCATGACACAGGCATTTCTCCCTGCGTTGAATAATAGGAAAGTATTGAAAGGATTAGCAAACTGGTTATCAACCTGTCTGAAGTGTACTATGAATGCTTCTGCCCATTGCCAAAAATTCCTGTGACTCCCAGGAGTCGTACCAGACTTGAAGCCTTAACTCTGTTTCTCTCTCCACAGACGCTCCTGCTTATGTTGAGTTTCTTCAGCATTATCTGTGTTTTGCCTTTATTAAATCCTGGAGGGTGACTTGAAACTGGAGCTAATGGCTCAGGACAAAGGGGTATTAACTAGTGAGTCACAAAACTTCTGCTGTGAGAGATTTTTTTAATTCAAAAGTCATTTTTTTTGTTCAGCTGTGGAATACAAATTCAGTGGTAGCAGCCTTAGAAAATTGACTAATAATGACACGCCATTAATCATGCTCCCTTCTTAAATCTAAAGCATTTCACAAGGTCTACAGTGATTCGAGCAAAGACCAATTGGTGCTAAAGGTGGAATATCAACCTCCTACTACCCAACTTTGGGAAAGCTACAGTTAGCACCTTCTCCCACAGAACAAATTCCATTCCCTTGCTTGTCAACTTTGCTCTCATCTCCTGATCCTTTCTCACATGTACTATGCTGCTCACAATCTTGACTGGTTCTGCACTAAGTTTTAAGTACCGTGCTTTCAAATACTGCATCGCCAGAATGTGGTATTCTGGTTGTGAAGTTGACTGCAACCAATCCTTCTCCTTTGATGCTGTGTCTAATTATCAGTGGTAGAGAAAACCTCACTGGTGAGTCTACACAGAAGCGGCACATATTAGTTAACAGTTAGTTTCTTTTACACTAATGCAATTCAACTTACACAAATCTGCTGGGTATAATTACTAAGGACTGTTATGACTGGACAGAATACACATTCTCCCTTCAGGTACTCATTTCATGAACTTGACTGTTTCCACCCAAAAACTGTGTGGCATCGTAACCTGGTAACATAGTAACATCAACCCAATGTAACATGGACATTAACTCCTTCAGAACACATTCAGTGCACGCCACCTCTACAAACTCACCTGTTCTATCTTCACCTTACCCCATCCACTACTCTAACACATGCATACCATTGTTAGTTCCAGACTTGACTACTCCAATGTTCATTTCACAGAACCCTCCCTTCACTTTCTTGTTTCCTCTAAATTGAACTCTTTCCAAATTACGTATACATACATATCCCTAATGGGCCACTATCTTCCATTTTAAGACAAGGTCCAAAGATGTGAGCATTTCCAGGAGGAAAACCCACAATCCACTCAGGTGGCTCTTCTAACAATCAGGCAGCTGATTGGCTGCCAGCTAACCCTCTGTCAGAATAAAGACTTCAGATCAGGAAGTCCCTGTTGGCCTGGAACTGTTGGTAGAAGGCCCAAAGTGCAAAAGTATCACCTAGCACACTTCTGAAGTCTTGCAGTGTGTCCTATGTGCTGCACTTTGGCTGTCAGAGTGTAAGCTAAGTCAGATCAGGCAGATGCAGGAAGGATGCAGTGCAGAAGGGCTACGACATCCAAAACCCCCGATGCATGGCTGTGCAGGCCAAGTTAGCATCTTCTTACACCCAGCTGAATGTGCATCTCCCAACGAATACTTCGCTTAAAACTTTGAAGATTCAAGTACAGGTGAAATGTTTTTGACTTTCTTTTGTTGCTGTACAATGAGTAGGAGTATTGTAGTATTACTGTTGACTAAGGTTTGAAAGCTCATTGCATTTATAAGTCGGTGATGCTAGATTTGACAAGGAGGTGTGAGAGGAACTTCAGCTGAAATGTCAGTCGGACGCCTGGTATCATTAATGCAGTTATGGTCCCTCTTGGGCTGCAGCATGACTTGAATATGAAGCAGAGGCTGCAGAGAGGGGAAACTGTGCCAAAGGAAGTGGAGGGCTCTCAAAAGCAGGCTGTAGCCATCGAGAGCCCTTAAGATCCATTACACCTGCTTCCATTTCAACCAGGAGCAACTTGCAAGAAGCCCAGTTCAGTCACTGAACTGTATCAACTCCTACAAACCAACCTGCAGCCCACAGAACAGTGAGGATGGCACTGCCAATGCTCATCAAATTCACTATCATCCTCTTTACACCAATGGATTCTTTCAGATCGCAACATTAACAAATTATATTTCATTATCCATTGCTGTGACCACGACCTTGAATAGACAAGTAAAACAAACCTCACCAATTTCTCACTGACCAGAGAGAAGCAGAAAAGTACCCGACTGTGTTAGGCCAGTCTAATTTATAACAGCACATAATGGAATTGACTGCAGCTACTGTAGTTCAACAGACCTCATGTGATAACTCAGCAATGTTACATGACTGCGAGGGCAGCCATTACCAGCATGTGAGTATGCCCAGTCGTATCATCACTAGACTATTAATCCAGAAACCCAACTAATGTTCTGGGGAACCCGGGTTTGAATCCCACCACAAGAGGTGGTGGAATTTGAATTCAATAAATAAAAATAAAAGTCCGGAATTAAAAATCTACTGGTCACCATGAAATCATTGTCGATTGTTGGGAAAACCCATCTGGTTCGCTAATGTCCTTCAGGGAAGGAAATCTGCCACCCTCACCTGGTCTGGCTTACATGTGACTCCAGACCCACAGGGCTAATGTACATTGCACAGCATCATTGCTGATATGTTCAGTCGGAAATGAACTTTGAGGATATTTTCACTGACCTTGACCATACCTGTGATGTCATCAAAATTTTTCATAGCACTGTGCAGATCGTCACAGGGGTTGAGCTTGTGACTGCATTCTCCTGCTCTCTTTTCAGAGTGTACCTTAAGAGCCCTCTGGTTCCCTCTGAAAGGAAATCTTCCTATCTCAATCACAATGGTCTCCAGTATTACACCTGAAATCCTCCTTGGGAAACCTTCTCTGGCCTATCAATGCGCTTTCCAGCCCAGTCATCCAGACAATGTTTTACAGGACCTTTCGATATATCAGTAAAGCACTTTTTTTCCAAAGGCCAGGCTGCCTCAAAGTAATTCTTCAGCCAATCAGTAGATTTCTACTTTGTGCTGCACACTGAAATCAATTATATAACACAAAGTGTTTATTCTATGTTGAATGAATGAATGATGATTTGTTGTCTCCTGTGCTCTATAAAGAACAACACTGTAAAATAGAGTGAAAAGTTTCAACTGTCACCACAATCCAGTGCCATTTTGAATAGTTTAAGAATGAAAAGTATAAAAAGATATAGCTGAAAGAAGGCCCATTTTCATTCCACCAACTCCCCCATGAGCCCTGAGCCAGCTGGCCAATAACATCTGCACCCCCACCCCTCTGTCACCTGCACTTGACCCAACTGGCCACCAATGCCAAGCACCATGCTAGACCAACATTAGCTCTGCAAACAGGAGCCTCCGCCTCCAGGCCTACCTCAACCAGGAGCTATCATCGCTGCTTTGCAGCTAACCAAGAATCCCCACTCTGGGCCTTCCACAACCAGGAGTCCCTGGCGCTGCTGCCAGGTCAGGTTGATCCCTCGCCAGGAGTCCCCCTCTGGACATCCTCCCCCGCAATGTCACCTGCCCTTATCACCGCCAAGAGGCAGGTGAAGAAAAAGAAAGAATACGTAAAGGGTAAGGAAAGAAGGAAAGAAGCAGCTGGAGAGAAGTAGATGGGATAAGGAGCTGCCGACCTTCCTGGCGCTACCATCTTGGAACTTATTCCTCAGTGGGATCAGAGTCAGGGCAATAGAGCATCATATTTCCTGGTTCCAATTATCTTCTATAGTATTTACACAAACATATTTATTTGTGTGTGTGTAAGGGGGGGGGGGGACGCATAACAGATGAGGGAAGGGCTGCCCAAATTGAGGATTAGGACTCCAGGTGGGGTTTCCCAAAGTGAGTTGCAAGGTGAAATTTTGAGGTTGCGAGCTCTAAGGCAGCAAGACTGCTGTGTCAATGTGACTATTACAAGAACTGTTATTTTCATACAAGCAAGCAGAGTGCATATTTTCAATGTCCTGAGTTGATTAATGTTGTAAAAGCCCTTTAAGTAAGGGGTTTCCTGAAGTTTGGAGCTATAAAACTGCATCAGTTTCCTTCAAGCTTTAATCTCCTCAGAACTAATTGCCAAAAGTATCCCCTGGTACATTTTTTTTGATGAAAGGCTAACCTAAACTCAAGATATTTAATGCAAGGCTGGCAGAAAGCTGAAGCTGAAGGTACTAAAGAAAGGGATGCTCAATCATTTCCAGCCCACACACAGCTTCAAGTTGTCAAAAAGAGAACTGAGCTGAGATAGAGGATCCATGATTAAACTTTTCATCTTCCTTTGTTTGTTATTCATTTCTTGAGATGAGACTTGCCCAATTGATTTAAACTTCAGAGAATTCCCTCTGTACATCACCATTAGTTACAGCATTTTGATCAGATATTGATCTCTTTTTTTAGCCCAGAGTAATACCTGACCAGAAAATTTCTTACGGGAGTATTCATTTTTAAATCAGGGACTGAATTTTCCCAGTCCCTGAACAATATGGACAATGCTAAAACAGTTGGAAAAATATGGTGAGAATAGAAAAAAAATTAAATTCTTGAACTTGAAGTAAAAGAAAGTCTGACTTAAATGGTTAAATGAGAATTTCACCAGTGAGGGGATGAACGGCCTATCTGTTTCACCAGTTCAGAATTAACTCAGCTTGCCTCGTCTATATGTCGATTGTATTTCCCAAGCAGTGAAGAAAGACTGTATCTCCGTAATTCCTAACATGATAATCAGACCCGGTCCCTGGCAGCTACAACTAGCTGATGTCTTCTTTGGGTATTTGTTTTGGTCAGCATTCCCCAATTTCTCAGGATATATTCAATGGCTATCTGCATCTACCACCATCAGAGGCTGGACCTTGACAAGCACCTACCCCGCTGTATTGTTGCGGCACATCTTTGCATCCCATTTCAATTCTGCACTTTGAAGCTCATGGGCTCCTTCCATTACAATTCTGCTGCCAAGCTATTTTGTGCACAGGTACAGGTGCCCACTCTATGCAGAGGTTGAGAGCTCTAAGGCAGCAAGGCTGCTGTGTCAATGAGGCGGTTTCATGAACTGTTATTTTCATATAAGCAAGAAGAGTGTGTATTTTAAATATCCTGAGTTGAATAATATTGCACAAGCCCTTTAAATAAGGGGTTTTCTGCAAGTTTGGAGCTATGAAATGCATCAGTTTCCTTCAAGCTTTAATCTTAACTTGCTATCTTAGCACTTGGGGTTGAAGTTGGGGTGTGGGTCACCTAGATTGAGTCTGTAACTTGTTCCATGAAGTGCTACCTATGTTACTTTTCATCATCCTTTACATCATGGTCTACAATGCAAATGCCAAAATGTTGCCATCATACCCAGAGGATGTGGAATAAGTGATAATGGGAACTGCAGATGCTAGAGAATCCAAAATAACAAAGTGTGGAGCTGGATGAACACAGCAGGCCAAGCAGCATCTCAGGAGCACAAAAGCTGATGTTTCCGGCCTAGACCCTTCATCAGAGGGTGATGAAGGGTCTAGGCCCAAAACATCAGCTTTTGTGCTCCTGAGATGCTGCTTGGCCTGCTGTGTTCATCCAGCTCCACACTTTGTTATCTTGGATGTGGAATAAGTGTACTTTTTACAGAAAGGGGATGGACTCACATTGTGAGTGATGTAAAACCCTTCAAAGGACAACTGTATTAATCAGACAATTACACAGTACAGGTTGAGAATATGTGTCATCACCGATGAGAACGTCATGGGGTGACCAACTTTGTCAACAAAGAATCCTGGCCACTGCATTTTTCACCATGTCACTGAACTGAAGAGATTAAACTTTAAAATAGCTATGAAATAGAAATATTATCAGGTCTCACACTCACACACAGGTTCCACATACTCAATGGTCTCATAGTTTACACAATGTACAGGAGCTGTGTACCTGCCACCTTGGACCCTAAAATATGCACAACATTATCTGATAACCCGCCTTTCTTGTGTAACATGACAAGTGGGCGTAGGAGGAGAATTTCTCATTCTTCTAACTATCACTTGCAATCTCCTTGCAAGCTTGTGCTTGATGACTGAACGGATTACTTTTCTGATATTGCTCACTTAGACCCACTGACCCTGTCATCAGTGGTTCCAGGCACGGAAGCTGTTGGATTTCTGTTTCCGCTGGACCAGGGTTGTCCTCAGAAATTGCCGACATTCCCATTGCACCAGTATCAAACTCCAGAACATGTGAAGCAGCCTCCCAATGTAGAGTTTCCAGTGAAAGGTACCCTCGTGATGGCAGGACAAGAGTGCAAGAGACACAAAATCAAATATAAAGTATAAAATCATGAAGGGCATGGATAGGGTAATTAGACAAGGTCTTTTCCTCAGGGTGGAGGAGTCCAAATCTAGAGGGCATGGGTTTAAGGTGAGGGAGAAAGCTTTTAAAAGGGACCTAAGATGGTGAGTGCATGGAAAGAGCTGCCAGAGGAAGTGGTAGAAGCTGGTACAATTACAACATTTAAAAGGCATCAGGATAGGTGTGTGAATAGGAAGGTTTTAGAGGGATATGGGCCAAATGCTGGCAAATGGGACTAGATTTATTTAGGATATCTGATCAGCATGGACGAGTTGGACCGAAGGGTCTGTTTCTGTGCCGTGTATCTCTCCATGCACAGTCATTCTTTTTTGGGTATCACCCGTCTTCAGGACTGCATGTGGGTGTAGGGGGTGCTGCAGATGAAGAAGGGTGTGAGCAGAATGGTGGGAATAGACAGACACCAGTAGTAGGTAATGACCTCGTTGATCAATGGGAGGAATGAATCTGGTTGGAGGCTGGGAAGGAGGGCCAGAAGGTGGAATGGAAGAGAGGAAGTGGGGCTGGAAAGGGAGCCAGGGTTGGGGCGGATGGGTGGGAAGGTTATTTGAAATTTGAAAAATCAATGTTGAGTTCTCTGGGCTGTAGGTTGCCCAGGCGGAAGATAAGTTGCTGCTTTTCAAAAGTGTTCAGAGGAATGATCACTGGACCCAAAATGTTAATATTAATATTTGCCTCCTCATGGGTTCCTTCCATTACAATTAATATTTGCCTCATAGATGCTGCCAGACCTGCTGAGCTTCCAGAAACTTCTGTTTTTGGACTGGGAGGTAAGGTTGGCTGTTACAGGCCAGGCGAAGATGTTGGGTGAAACGGTCACACAGCCTACGTTTGGTCACACCGACCTAGAGGAGACCGGGAGCACCGGATGCAATAGACTAGGTTGGAGCAACGCAGGTGAAGCTCCACCTGCATTCTTCTTGGTACAGTTTTCTCCAAATGAGACAGAGGTAGTGATGGTGATAAAAGACCTTCTTCCAAGGCACTTCTGCAATTTTCTGTAGCATTCCAAGTGCAGGGCACTATAGTGTGTACAGAACTCACAACGCCATATCAGAGACCCATATACATATCACACCTTCTTTCACTGGGTCAAATAAGGGTCATACAAAGTCTCCTCAACATGACCATTCAATGCTTGCTCAGGGCTGGAGGCATGTTGCAGTACCAGAAAGATAGAAAGCACTGCATAGTCATTGCACTTTTAGACTTGGGAAATGGAGAATGCAGTTTTAGAGAGCCAAGTAGGAAAATGAGGATGCTCATCAGAAGAAACATCACCTTAACCATCTGACAGTACAGCATTGCAGCTGCATCAACTCAGACAGAACTTCTTTGGCGACTACTCTCAACGGAACAGAGTTAGCTGAAGGCATCATTTGCTGCCTATAAATGTATTGATGCTGCAGAGGCCGGAATCTCCAGTTTATTCCCAACTGCAAATGCAGCTTAACAGTTTGTTGTTTCTTTGCTTTTCCTCATGTTTAATAAAAGTTGACATTACAAACCGATGAAAGCCTCCACAACATCTAATGTCCTTCATTCAATAATGATGAAGACATATGCTGAAATTGTGCTACAGAAAAAATAGCTTTTCTTCAGTCTGGCTTACAACATTGTATGGCACTAAGGCTGGCAACCCCTCTAGCTTTATTTACATAGCTGAAGCTAAAATGGCAGTCAATTAGACAGGTAATGATGTAAAGTGAACATATATTTATAATGTGGTATTTTATTTATAATGAAGGCTACTAAGTACTCTGTTATGATTTTCTTCTTCCTTTCCCTCACACTCCATCTGTGTGGTTCCCGAGCTTGCAATTGGAGTACAGAGAGCTTGAGTTATAGTGGAGGATGATGGTCTTTGAGCTTTGAGCAGATGATACTCGAGGTTTGTGCCTTAGAAAGCCCAGACATGCAGACTTATCCTCCTCTATGTGAAGTTCCACCGGTTTGAGTGTCACAGGCAGGGTGGAGACGGAAGGAGCCAAGAACCACTGGAGTGCCATGAAAGGTGATTTCTATGGCGTCTGCATATCGTTCCTCCTCTGGCAAGGCACCTATTGGTAACACCCTGTCTCCAAATGAGAAAGGGACACCTGGAGTGAGTTGAACGTCCTTCATCTCCCTGTAACATTGCTGCTGGCGCTAAGTAGCAAAGGCAAAGCGACAGAATGCAGGTCTGTGTGCATTCTGCTGGACATGGCTCTCCATGCCAGCTGCCAACGTGACCATAGAGATTGTCAGGCATACACATGACATAACCAATAATGTACAGATGGTATCGGTGAAATCCTCCAAATTTCAAATCAGTTTTCTAAGCATCTCCTGCCTGCTGCTCCTGAACCTGTTTGTGAATTTTAATGAAGTTATCGAAGGCTGACACCACGGCGTCTTCTCCTGCCAGGGGCTGAGCAGGCGCCTGGTTTCCAGTAGCCCTCTGAGCGCCAACGACTTTGGCAGCTAGCTGTGGAGTTGTGGCAGTATTGTGCTCTTAGTATGTGTTCCAAAGTCTAGTCGCACTGAAATATCCTCCAAGGTGTCAGCAACTGAGCTAGTGGAGGCTGCAGGAGCCAACCTTGTACCTCTGCATCCTCTGAGGGGTCTGCGGCTTCTTCCTTAGGGGTGGAAAAGGTGATAATCTCTCAAGGGACTGCTGTCCTCAGGCAGAGTCTGAATAGATGCTGCTGCTGCTGCCTGCAGAAGGCAAGACAGGAGCAGAGATATGAAATATGGGTAAAAGCTTAAGCATGTTAAGAATACATTCACCATGGTGATAATGAGAGAGCAGCACAGCACTTGGCAATGAATCTTACTTTGTTGTCGAGATGTGGAGGTCTTGGCATCACCACATGGCGGTCAAGATTGTCTCCCATTAAGGCAAGCATTCCTTCCTTATAGCAGTTGAACAGATTAATGTTGACCACCACACCACCCATACTGGCCCTCTCTGTCCTCTTGTAGGCCATTTTCACATGGAACAAAACAGAGATTGAGGGAGTTGAAAGTGGCTGGCAGAGCTATTAGTGTTGGTAGAGGGGAAGGAAAGGCGGTGAGGTGTACCCAGTCAGAAGTTCAAAGGCAATGCAGGGTTGGCCATTTGGGGAATGGGTGGGCGAGAGCCATTAAGGGACGATACTGCAAGTGATGGTGAGAGTGATGGATCCTGAGACTTAGCAGAAAGCGTGTGTAGTGCAGAGATGGTGTGACTGATGTAGCAGAGAGATGATTGCATACGGCTTTGAGGAGTAAATAAGGCCATTAACCTTCTAGTCACATCGTTGGGGTTTCCTCTGAACTGTGCTCACCAGATGGCGATTTTATAACACACTAGCTGGATCTGGCGCCCTCTACTGTCTACCATCCCATCCACCAGAACAGCAGAGAGTGTCATCCTGTTCCTATCAGTCATCGCTGAGGCAATTCTTCACATACTGTAACAGCAAAGGGCTATTCCTCTCTGGCAAGATTTGACTTGATGAATAGCTCAGCTGCAACTATCATGCAAGTGATGTGAAACCCAGAAGGTAATAGTGAGTATTCAATCACTGGTGAACACAGGATAGAGTGTGAGTGATTGCATTGGTGAACAGTGTAAAATTGCACAAGAAAAGTCACAACGACTCACACCCTCAACAAAACTCCCTGACATCGATAGTCAAATTTTGGGAAAATTCAGGTGCACAGTCACAAGCTATGGTTTTATCATGTGAATTCTAGGCTTGGGACTGCTTGCTCTCCTCAAGATATAAGCTAATTGAGTGTATGGTGTCTTCAAAGAAGGACTCGTGCCTAACAGTTCCCTTCACACAAGTTTCAATCTTCTGCTGCCTTTCAACTCTTCCTACACACATGGCTGTCGCAAAATCATTACACTATTGTGCATGTTTGTGATGTGTAACCTATTACTGCAAATCAATAAAGTCAATGAAATAAAAAAACATTGATATGTTTGTGATGTGTAACCTATTACTGTATATTGATAAAGTCAATGCAAATAAAAAGCACTTATAGAGCCATCAGAACCCAAGTCATCCTATAGTCTTTTTTTCCAAATGGACCTATGTGCCCACATTCTTGTCATGTTGGTGTTCGCAGTTTGCCATACAAGTCCATGTCATCCAGTGATTCATTCTCCCTCTACTGTTGTGCTTATGATCACAAAAGTTTTGCTTTGTTATACAGCATCAGACAGATTATACATCAATATACATGTACTTTTCAAACAAAAGAGAGCTTGTTCAGGTAAAAAAGCATGGAATTGAGTCAAATAGGAACAGCTGTTTCTAAAGCTGATCCCAAAAATGGGTCAAATTACCTCCGTCTGAGCTATACAGTTCAATGGTGTAGTCACACTACAGGCAAAACCGGATGTTGGTAATATTGCTTTACAACAGCATGTTCAAAGTAGCCTTGATAACATATTCTGTTACTTCTCCATAAGAACTTGAATGCATCTTTGAGTCACTAACAGGAGATTCTACTGGCAACCATGAAATGAACTTTTATCGTCGATTCATTCTCTTGAAATATCACTTTTGCAACTAGTAAACTTATTAATTGTAACTTGGATAAATACATGAATGACTTAAAACACAAATCAAATAATTGTTTCAATAAATCCCAAATCAATTTTGGGTACCAAAATATTTTCTGATACAATGAATTCATATCACTGCAGTTCAGGTTTCCCGATAATTTATTTTGCAGAGCAAAGACTAACATTATAATCTTTGTGGTAGTAATAAAATCAGAAATTGCTGAACTCAAAGGCCATACTGCTTAAAATTTATATTTTTGACTTTACAATATAAACTGTGGTACAAAGATGTCCTTGTACATGAAACAGAAAAAGCCTTAAGGAATAGCAAGTAACTAGAAAGACAGTTGGAACATAGGCCTTAGGAAGTCATGTTACAACTGTACATGGTGCCGTTGGATCATACCTTGAGTACTGAACAGAGATTTCATCTTCAAATTTAAGGAAGAATATATTCGCATTTGAAGTGGTTTACAGAAAATTTATGAGGTTAATTGCAGGGATAAAGGGGATGCCTTATGAAGTCTTATGGCATCATACTTTAGAAGATATAGTTGATCTTGATGAGGCATTAAATTGTACGAGGCTTGGCAGGATAGATACTGAGAAAAAATTTCTCCTCATGTCAGAATCTAGCCGAAGTGGTACAATTTCAGAATCAAGGATCTCCTATTCAGGATGGAGATTCAGACAAATTTCTTCTTTCAGCATCATTAATCTTTGGATTTTTTTTATCCTAGAGAGCTGGATCATTAAGTATATTAAACTCCTGATAGATAGATTTTGCTCTACAAAGAACTTCAAAAGCAAAATACTGCCGAAGCTGGAAATCTGAAACAAACAGGGAATGCTCTAGAAACTCAGCAGATCTGGCAGTGTCTGTGAAGACAGAGTGTAGTATGACTCTTCTTCAGAACAAATGTTATTAAGATAACTTTCTGTCTTCCTGTTTTTGCCATCAAAGTGTATAACATCAAATACCTCCACATTGCACTTGCTATGCCATACATTTGCCCACTCAGTCAACTGATTCACATCATACTGAAGAGTCTCTGCATCTTCCTTAAACTTTGCTTTCTTACCAAGCTTTGTATCATTGTTAAACTTGGAGTAATTACATTTTGTTCTCTCAAATAAATTATCCACATATATTGTAACTATCTGGGACCCAAGCGCAGACTCTACAGCACCACAATAGTCACTCGCTGCCAGTCAGAAAATGACACAATTGTCCCTACACTCTGTTTTTTTATTAGCCGAGCAGTTAGCTGTTCATGTCTGTAGATTACTCCAATCCCATGTGCTTTACATTTACATAGTAATCTCTTATGTGGGATCTCATCAAAAATTTTTGGAAGGTCCAAGTAAAACAGATCCACTAATTTCCTTTATCAACACTACTGACTGTAGCCCAAAAAAATTCTAATAGATTTGTCAGGTAGCATTTCCCTTTCATAGGTCCAATAGCTGACTGTCTGGTTCTGTTTCAGAGATAGTAGGAACTGCAGATGCTGGAGAATCTGAGATAACAAGGTTTAGAGCTGGATGAACACAGCAGGCCAAGCAGCATCAGAGGAGCAGGAAAGCTGACGTTTGCTTTCCAAATGCTGTTCTTTTAAATCTTTAAGAGTGGACGCTAACATTTCCCTTACTACTGATGTCAGACAAACCAGTCTACAATTCCCTGTTTTCTCTCACTGCTTTTTAAAAAAATAATGGAGTTACATTAGCTGATCTCCAATCAATAGTAACGGTGCCAAAGTCTGTAGAATCTTGAAAGATGACCAACCAATGCACCTATTATTTCTCAGGCCACTTTCCTAAGTATTCTGAAATGTAGGTTATTGGGTTCTGGGGATCTTTTGGCCTGCAATCCCATCAACGTCCCCAACACTATTTCCCTGCTAACACTGATTTCTTTCAGTTCCTCTCTCTCACTAGACCCTGTATTGCCTAACGTTTTTGGGACATGTCCTCCTTTGTGAAGACAGAACCAAAATATGTATTTACTTTGTTTTCCATCTCTTAATTCCCCATAATAACATTCCTGTTTCTGGAATGTAAAGGACCTGTCTATTTTAATTTAACTTTCAGATAACTCAAGAGGTTTTTATATTCGGTTTATATGCTGCCCACGAGCTTACTCGGTGGTCACCAGTTTCAATTCAATTGTCCCCCTTTGCTGAAAAGTGAACTGTGCCAATTCTCAGGTCTGCTTCTTTTTGAACAATTTGTATGCCCTTTCCGTGGACCTAATACTACGCCTAATTCCCCTTGTTAGCCACGGTCAGGTCTCCGTTAGTGTTTTATTTTTGTGTCAGGTAGGAATGTTACAGTTCCTCCATGTGTTTGCCATTGCCTATCCACTGTCATCTCTTTAAGTCACTTTCCCAGATTTATCATAGTCAGCCTGTAACTCAAGCTGTCACAATTTCCTTTATTGATCCTGATTAACAAATTAAATAAAAAGTATAAGCTCAAAACTGTGATACTAAATGAACACTAAACTTGTGGGAAACAACAAGACTGCTTTTCAATATTAGTAACCAACACTTAATTTGTTTAAGCAGAGGTGCTAAATAAATATGGTGAGACGTGCAAATCAATTATAGGCTTTCTTCCCAAACTGGGCAGATGTCACATTGCTTATCCCTGTTAACTAAATAAGTTAAAATCTCCTAGTAAACTTAAGACAAAAGGATGAGAGCAAAAATTATGCATAGATCCATATCTCACAATGTAACGTAATAGCTAAATACTTCTTCATAATAATTACAAGATTCTTTTTATTCTGAAGTTAGTAACCTTAAAACATGTTAACCCAGTCACCTACATCAAAGCATCGTTGAAATATATTAACAACGGATTAAAAGTTGCCTTCACTGCTTGGGTGGTATCTGATGAAATGGAAGCCCTAGTCCCTACAGAATCTATATAAGCTTTGTTGTGTTGGTTTCCATGGAATGTAAATCATGTAAGTTGTAAAAAGGATGGGAGCTCTGTTCTGCCAGATATTGCCGAAACAACGAAGGCTAAAGTTTGCTCCAATGGGACTCAAAAATAGCCAAATAGGTGGCTAAATCCTGAGCTTTTCACTGAGAGAAGAACTAAGGTCATTACTTTGGCACCAAAGCAATCAGTTTTCCTGAGTGGAAGGGGGTTGGGCTATTCTGGTATACTGCAGTGATAAGGCAGAATACAACCGCAATTCTTGGTTTTTACATTTTTTAAGAATGCATTATTCCACCTAAATCCATGATCCATTTCACCAAACTCATCTCCCAGTGTTTCCAGCACCACATTGTTCAAAATAATAAAGCCAATTATACTGTTTACACGAGTAGGCAGCAGCTGAATCATTCTGATTTTCTACCTCTTTAAAATAATTACTAAAATATCAACTGTGGAAAATGCTACTATGATTGCTGCCTGGATTTTTTCTTCACTTCCATATCAACATATTTGATCACAATAGACAACTCCATTCAAATGTAACAGCCAACATGGAAGGTATATCACTAGTTACGATGAACATGGGGTAGATTTCTTAGTGTGCAACAGCATTAAATTTAAAAAAAAATTTTGAAACTATTTTCTGATATTGTCAGGAAAACAAGAAAAGTGTGTGTAGTACAAAATCTCAAACAACTCTTCTTCAACAAATAAAAACAAAACTGTTGAAAATACATTGCAGTTAAGACAAGCAACAGGTCCTCGTTTGTCAAAGACCGCAACTTCCCCTCCACAGTGGTCGAAAACGCCCTCGACCATATCTCTCACGTTTCCTGCTACTCATCCCTTATACCCACTCCCCACAATAACAACCAAAACAGAATCCCCCTCATTCTCATGTACCACCCCACCAACCTCTGGATCCACTGCATCATTCTCCGCCACTTCCGCCACCAGCAATCTGACCCCACTACCAACAACATTTTTGCCTCCCCACTCTTATCTACTTTCCAGAGGGACCACTCTCTCCATAACTTCCTTGTCAGCTCCACACCATCCCCAACACACCCGGCACTTTCCCTGCGACCGCAGGAAGTGCTATCCCCTTCCCCTCCTTCAATTCTGAGAAGGGTCCAGACCCAAAACATCAGCTTTCCTGCTTCTCTAATGCTGCTTGGCCTGCTGTACTCATCCAGTTCAACACCTTGTTATCTCAGATTCTCCAGCATCGGCACTTCCCACCATCTCAGAGTATATAATTGGTGACTTTACACAGTAAAGAATTCATATTTAAAAGACTTCAATATGCTGAGGACTAGCTGTACCATTCCAGAACTTCCTGCCCACAGTTTGTATTTATAATAGTTGTAATATTATTTTTATTTGTATTTTTTCTCTACATAGTTCCTTCTTTAAAATGTGTAAAGTATAAAAGAAAACTTTTCTTGCTACTCAGAAACATCAGAAAAGTTGTATCCTACTCAAGATACACTTTTCTGATGTTTCAGCAACCTGCATTGCTATCTTAAGGAAATTGCCTTTGAGCACATCATTCACAGCCTGAGGCATGTTTCTTTGAAACATAATGATGTAGAGGAATTCTTCATCCCTCAATACTAAAAAGGAATTGTCCACCCACAGCTAGCATTCAAAGCAGACAAAGAATGATTGGATAGGCTAGTTGATTGATTCAGAATCAAAGCAGCATCGGGCTCTATGCACCAGGGGAGACACTCAAAATATTAAGTAGATGGCAGAATTTGGATTATTATTCCATATTTGCTTTCTTATGCATAGGCTATGCTGAAACATATATTAATTAAACCTTAGGTTTGGCCAGGATTCTATTTTAAATCAATTTCCCTTGTTAATATTGGTTTTAATTGCAAATTAGCAGTACTGATTTGATTTGTTATTCATTAGAAGGGAATCACTTTGTATTTCCCATGTTTTCTTTATTTTCCCATGCAATGTAAGAAAAGAAGAAGAAAACAAATTCTTGCAATGCAACCAGGTTTATCATCCACCATCAAATTACTACTTTAGTTCCTCAAATTAAAAAAGTTGTCACTGCTGAATGTTAAACCAGTAACATGGAGAAGCAGTATTGAAGTCAAAAAGGGCACATGTCTGACTTCAGAAATAGCAGGAACTGCAGGTGCTAGAGAGTCTGAGATAACAAGGTGTAGAGCTGGATGAACACAGCAGGCCAAGCAACATCATAGGAACAGGAAAGCTCTGTTCCTATTTAGAACATAGAACATAGAACAATACAGCGCAGAACAGGCCCTTTGGCCCTCGATGTTGCACCGACCTGTGAGCTAATCTAAGCCCATCCCCCTACTCTTTCCCATCATCATCCATATGCTTATCCAAGGACTGTTTAAATGCCCCTAATGTGGCTGAGTTAACTACATTGGCAGACAGGGCATTCCACTTCCTTACCACTCTCTGAGGTAAGAACCTGCCTCTGACATCTGTCTTAAATCTATCACCCTTCAGTTTGTAGGTATAGCCCCTCGTGCAAGCTGACATCATCATCCTTGGAAAAAGACTCTCACTGTCCACCCTATCTAATCCTCTGATCATCTTGTATGTCTCTTTTAAATCCCCTCTTAGCCTTCTTCTCTCCAATGAGAACAGACCCAAATCCCTCAGCTTTCTTCATAGGGCCTTTGCTCCAGACCAGACAACATCCTGGTAAATCTCCTCTGCACCTTTTCCAATGCTTCCACATCCTTCCCGTAATGGGGCGACCAGAGCTGTACGCAATATTCCAGGTGAGGCTGCACTAGCGTTTTGTACAGTTGCAGCATGACATCACGGCTCCGGAACTCAATCCCACTACAAATAAAACCTAACACACCGTAAGCCTTCTTAACAGCACTATCAACCTAGGTGGCACCTTTTAGGGATCTATGTACATGGACACCAAGATCCCTCTGCACATCCACACTACCAAGAATCTTTCCTTTGATCCAGTATTCTGCTTTCCTATTATTCTTCCCAAAGTGAATCACCTCACATTTATCTGCATTGAACTCCATTTGCCACCTTTCAGCCAAATTCTGCAGTTTATCCAAGTCTCCCTGCAACCTGCAACATTCTTCCACACTGTCCACCACTCCACCGACTTTAGTGTCATCTGCAAACTTACTAACCCATCCACCTATGCCTGCGTCCAAGTCATTTATAAAAATGAGAAACAGCAGTGGTCCCAAAACAGATCCTTGAGGCACACCACTAGTAACCGGGCTCCAGGCTGAATATTTTCCATCAACCAGCACTCATTGCCTTCTTACAGAAAGCCAGTTTCTAATCCAAACTGCTAAATCTCCCCCCATCCTGTGCCTCTGTATTTTCTCCAATAGCCTACCATGAGGAACCTTATCAAAGGCTTTACTGAAGTCCATGTACACTACGTCAACTGCCCTACCTTCATCCACATGCTTGGTCACCTTCTCAAAAATACTCAATGAGGTTTGTGAGACACAACCTGCCCTTGACGAATCCATGCTCACTATCTCCAATCAAATTGTTGGTTGCTAGATGATTATAAATCCTATCTCTTATAATCCTTTCCAAAACATTTCCTACAACAGATGTAAGGCTCACAGGTCTATAATTACCTGGGTCATCTCTACTGCCCTTCTTGAACATGGGCACAACATTTGCAATCGTCCAGTCCTCTGGTACTAAACCTGTAGACAATGAGGGCTCAAAGATCAAGGCCAAGGGCTCCGCCACCTCCTCCCTAGCTTCCCAGAGAATCCTCAGAAAAATCCCATCAGGCCCGGGGATTTATCTAACTACACACCTTCTAGAATTGATAACGCCTCCTCCTTACTAACCTCAACCCTTTCAATTCTAGTAGACCGTAACTCAGTCTTCTCCTCTACAATATTCTCCTTTTCCTGACTGAAAACAGATGAGAAATATTCATTTAGCACCTCTCCAATCTCCACAGCATCCACACACAACTTCCCACTTCTGTCTTTGACTGGCCCTATTCCTACCCTAGTCATCCTCTTAATCCTCACATACCTATAGAAAGCTTTAGGGTTCTCCTTTATTCTACCTGTCAATGTCTGCTCATGTCCCCTCCTAGCTGTTCTTAACTGTCTCTTTAAATCCTTCCTAGCTAATCTGTAACTCTCCATTGCCTCATCTGAACCATCTTGTCTCATCGTCACATAAGCCTCTCTCTTCCACTTAACAAGAGATACAATTTCTTTTGTAAACCATGGTTCTCTTACTTTACACTTCCTCCCTGCCTAGCAGGGACATACCTGTCAAGGACACGCAATATCTGTTCCTTAAACCAGCTCCACATTTTGATTGTCCCCATCCCCTGCATTTTGTTACCCTATTCTATGCCTCCTAAGGCCTGCCTAATCGCATTATAATTGCACTTCGCCCATCTATAACTCTTGCCCTGTGGCATGTTCCTATCCCTTTTCATCGCTAAACTAAAGTGAATTATGGTCACTCTCTCTAAAGTGCTCACCTACCACTATATCAAACACCTGGCCTGGTTCATTACCAAGTAACCAGATCCAGTGTGCCCTCCCCTCTTGTCGGCTCTTCGACATACTGTGTCAGGAAACTGTCCTGCACACATTGGACAAAAACTGATCCAGCTGACGTACTAGATTTATAGCAATTCCAGTCAATGTTAGGGAAGTTAAAGTCTCCCATAATGACCACCCTGTTCCTTTCACTCCTGCCCAGAATCGTTTTGCCAATCCTCTCCTCCACATCCCTGCAACTTTGTGGAGGCCTATAAAAAAAAATGATGCTGCTTGGCCTGCTGTGTTCATCCAGCTCTACACTTTGTTGTCTCTACATGTCTGACTTGACCATTATATAGCCTGCATTGCAAATTCTTAAGTGTCAGTCTTTTTCTCAAGGAGGGCTATTGTAGGCGTAGTTGGCTCACACAGCCACTAAAGCCATCAAGATCCGGCACATGGCAGAAAAACAATTTCACAGACCTGCAAAGTCCTAATCAAGAAAATTGGGATCAAGAGAAACAGACTGCTGAGTATCTTCAGCAGTAAACATCAGAAATAGCTATCATGTCATTGGGATAGGAATGGCACGCATGTTAATTGTCTCACCAGCAATGCTGAAATACAGTGCCATGAGAAATTCTATGACCTAACCAGTGCAAGAAATGTTGCATGTTGACCTTTTCCCTTTTATTCCTGAATATACTGGTATCAGTAAATTCTTCACTTTCAACAATAACACATAGACAACCGATGCACTTTGTACCTGTTTCCTCCAAATGTTCGTGGTGCATGCTCCAGTTCGGGTTTGACCTAATTCATACAATTAGCTCAAGACATGTAAAGCACCAACAGCTGTTTCATAGCAGCAAGGAAGATCTGTCTAATGGATTAAAGCTGTCATCCGCAGCAGAAAATGAGTTTAGATTCTGTAAAAGAGGTTTTTTTTATAGTTGGCATTCTTGCCTGGCAAGTATTATTATTTTACGTTCAACCAATTTCATCTGAATATTCTGGAAGTATGTCATCAGTAGAGGGATCGATGAATGAGACTGGTCATTTCACAACTAAATACGAGGCCAATTTTAATGAATTAAGAAAACTAACGTGATATAATTTGGCACTTGCACATTGAGGATGAATAACATAACTATGAAAACCAATTTGTACTCCTCACAAAGTAGGCATCTGCAGATTATTGCAATGTAACTAATAAAATATAAATTTATATGAAGACCGCATCTATTGCAGCAATTTAGTGACATTTAGCGAAGTCTTTCCAAACATAATTCTCAGGCTCTTTTAAAAAATACTTGAATGACTTTCTTGTTTTGGTAGATTTGGAGTAAAGAGAATTTCTGCCTGTCTACTTGACTCCACCATAACCTATTCAATTTTCTTTAGGATGGACTATGTGATACAAAGCAGCAGAGTAAGACTTAAAAAGGTTAAATGACCTGTACAATATTCAGGATAACAAAGTGTGAAGCTGGATGAACACAGCAGGCCAAGCAGCATCTCAGGAGCACAAAAGCTTTTGTGCTCCTGAGATGTTGCTTGGCCTGCTGTGTTCATCCAGCTTCACACTTTGTTAAGCTTTTGTTCTCCTGAGATGCTGCTTGGCCTGCTGTGTTCATCCAGCTTCACACTTTGTTATCTTGGATTCTCCAGCATCTGCAGTTCCCATTATCTCTGCACAATATTCAAGATGTTGTAGTCAATTGAAGTGGTTAACTTTCAAGGAGCCAATAAGACCATTGGTAAGATTAAGAGTCTGAGGCCTTTCCATCTGCCGGATACTGGGCGGAAAGTGATGGATGTTTTCTCTTGCAAGTAGACAAAGCAAGCGTTCAAATTGGTGCTTGCGTGCAATTAACCTCAGGAGTGTTTCTAAGAAACTCTAGTAGAAACCAGCTAGAAAGTTTTGATTTTAATAAGGGGCTTCTGTTTTGTTCAAAGGATTTTAAAGCTATTATTAAATGAATTGAAAGTAAATTTGAGATCTTAGGAACGTTTGGACAATAAGTGGGATATTTGGAAATTTGAAAACAATGTATCAAAATTCTACTTTCTAAAAATCAGCGGTAATCTTTCTATTTATTTATTTGAGGTGTTCAACCACCATCTCTGCTCATGCTAACCTACATTGTCTCCTAGTCCAGGTTACAGCTCAGTTGAAAGCTTTTGTTTTTGCTTTCAAATTCCTCCAGAGCCCCTCTTTTCCATTGTCTGTGACTTCTTCCTGGTCTAAAGTTCTCTGAAATCCGTACAATCCTCTGACTCTGAAACCTTGTTCATATCTGATTTTCTTTGCTCGACCATTGATGTCTCTACTTTCAGCTGCTTGAAACTTCGGGCCTCAAATCCCCTCCATAGGCTACTCTGCAAGCATATCTCCCTTACATTCTTCAAGATAGTCATCAAGCCTAATCTTCAGTGAACAAGCTTTTTCCAATATCATCTAATGAGATTAGTATCAATTATTATTCAATAACGTTCATGTAAACATTCTATTACATGAAACACTTTACAAAAGCAATCAGTGATGGCAAGAACTGCCAATGCTGGAGTCAGAGATAACACAGTTTGGCGCTGGAGGAACACTCCAGCCAATAACTTCCAGCCAATCCAAAAGTGAGTAGCTCTTCAATCTCACCTGTACTATGAGAAGAGGTAACTACTGCTGAGACAGCAGCTGATAAAAATCGATGCTGAGATTCCCAGAAGGACAAGGCAGAGCCTGGTAAGGGTTAAGAGGGTAGTGGAAACTTCGTTGGTGAGGACAGGGGTAAGAGTGGCTCTTAACAGCTGGGGGCCCTCTATCGGCCATGGAGCATCAAATCAGGTTGGCCATCCCCTACACTACAACCTCCCAAAGCCCACAGGGACCCCACCAGATTTTACTGGTTGGTCATGCCATGTGGCAGAAAGCACGCCAGCCACTATTAAAATGCAGCAACTTAAGCACCTCAACTGGTTTATAGGCATCATCCACTTACTTCCCATTAGTAAAATTCCATACCAGCTGGAAAGTGACAAGTGCTCCGCTGACCACCTTCCCTCACCAGATTACTACATTCCCCACCCCACCTCCCCCACCACCCCCAATCCCATTTCCCAGCCTGACCCTGATGAGCTGGTGAAAATCAGCCCCCTGGACAGAGCCCAGTTCTGATTGAACACGTTCGGGAGTTGAGTCCATTTCCGAATGCCGAACCAACACGTGAGCCTGCAGTGTGCATTCCTAGTGCACTCTCCCAGGAGGTTGTCAATTCATTGACCACTTCCAGCTCCACTATTTAATTAAGTTCCAGAGGTTGAAAGTTGAGGCTTTATAGCTGGGATGGATGGACAGCAGGTAGATGTAGGCACTACTCATTCAGGAAGGAATATGCAAAGGAGCCTCAAAAGGAGTGCCCTTTGTAGGTATTCTCAAAGCCAGTAAGATCATTGGAGTGGAGGGGAATTGCATCCATTGGGTTACTTTGGGGCATAGGTTTATACTTTCATACCTTCTTTACATCACTGTAGCATGAAAACATCCAGTAGAAATGACACAATCCCCTACATCTAAGAAGCTGCCAGGCGCTTGAGTCATTTGGAGGCTGCTCTGGTGCAGGGAGGATCTTAGTATTCCATCAAAATCTCCCTCATAGTCCCTTCATTGATCAATATTGGCTACGTATTGCTGCTGAGAATGAGTTGGAACAAACTCAACATCCTTATCTCGGAACTCGCTCCTAAAATTACCTTGAGATCCACTAGACCAGAATTCATCAACCAGAGCTCCTGGCTGTGACTGAGTTGGAAGAACTGCTCCTTGGTCTCACTGGTTAGGCCTACTGTCTTGTACAAAGCCCTGGCCCATCTCTTCTCTTCCTTTGTCTATTTGGATCATTTTTTGAACTTATTATGTTATTGTGGTCTGTACTCCTGCACCTTCCAGCAGCTTGCTCTTTTCTCCATCAGCTCTGCACATTCTCTTTGCCACTTTGTAGGTCAGAAAGATACAACTTTCTGCCCAGGGTATCACACGGTCCCTGAACTTTTGACTGCTTGGGAAGCACCTCTTCCTGCTGATGGATTTTGCAGGAATTTGTGCAGACATCCCACTGATTTGCTTCAGCAAAACCTTCACTTCACTTGCCATGCCTGTGCATCCAACTTTGGACTAGCTGGTCACTTCTGGGATCTATAACACCAGGCTGGAAGCACATCACTTTGACCCTGAACATCTGTTTAAGCAAAGGAAAGAAGCCTCTTCATCCATGTCAGGCAACAAGTGATTTGTGCAGAAACGTTGAAGTCAAGAAAATCACCTTAAGTACGTGGCACACCCTGCCTCTGGACATCAGCACATTTAAGCAACCCTGAAAGCTACCACACACTTCCATAGTTGCAGCAAGAGTAAATCAGCAACTAAACTGTAAGTAGTAAAATAACCCTCTAAATAATATTGTTGGAGTGGGTCCTTCTCAGATTGCTTTGCTGCAGCATTGGACTCCCAAACAACAGCAGTTTCTTTAGTCAGTGTTGCACACTAATTGGAATCACTACCTGTCTATGTTCCTAACTGCGTTTGCACTGATGCCCTCGCCAAATGGTGCCCAGCATGGCTCACACCCGAAGTGTGAAAACATACTGCTGTTGCCATTTTGGAGGTAAGGCAACATCTTTAACATTAATAGAACAGGGATTGCAGAGCCAGATTCTGAGGCGTAGATGTAGAACAGTAATTTTTCATCAGCAGGAAAGAAATTTCTAAATTCAATTTTTTTCTGATTTTTAAAAATCATTTCAGCGCCTTACAAGAGGTTCCTTTTGAATATACTCTGCACAGCCTGCAGCTGTTTCCTTACTTTGAAATGTAATGAACTGGAGTAATCTTTATCTCCACTTACAGATGAGGCTGCATCCACCCATGGTTAGGTCTACATAGACTCATTAAAAAGAGAGCTGAAAAGATCAACTAAAAATCAAAATCTGATAATTAATTGGAACTTTCACCTAAGGCATGTGTAAACTATAAAAGAAGGTCAAGTGAAATATTAATTTTCAAAGGAACCCTGTGATCTAATGTTCAAATGAATATCAGTAACAGTTCAAAAGTGTAATCTTGACAAATATTCTGTTTCTGATTATTGATTTAATACCACATTGATTTAACATCACAAGAAAGAATGACTGAAACATTCTTTAAAAATCAGAAAACTACCTGATAATTCTTCATGAATTCTAATTCTCTGGTTTAATCTGTAGGCTGGCAGTTCATTCAATGAACTTGTATCCCCGTAAACTGCTCATTTGGTATTCTTCAGATCCTATGCTGAGACACTGTGGAGTTACTGAATGCTGACAACTGCAGTGCTACAGAGAATTTGGAGTATCTTTATATTTTTAATATTAATGTATTAACCTAGAAAGAAATACACAATAAAAAGCGCATGTTAGAAACATACTTTATGAACGTCATTCTTTATCTGTCCTCTCTGCCTCATTATATTTCTTTGTTCACTAAGTTTTTATTTGTTACTAAACACCTTTTACTAATGGTACCTTCAACATTCACAAGAAATTTAAAAATAGATAGATAGTGGAGTTATTAAGCTTACAAACAGCAGAGCTGACTTTGGTACACAAAATCAACAGCACAGAAACCATTTTTGGTCGTATTAAATCATTAATTATTTTGTAGATTTCTACACTGTGTTGTCTTTGACTCCAGCATTTGCAGTTCCTGCTATCTCTGAAACAAAAGCTGTAGGCCAGGTTGTAATTGTAGAGGTACAGTCATTACAGATAGGGGGAGGTAGGTAGAGGTGTGAGAGATGCTGTGGTCACAGCAATTGCTGGGAAAGGATGGGGCCCTCACTTTACTCACAATTATAGATTAACAAATAAAAAGGTTAAGGCTTAGAAGTTTTGAACGTCTTAAAAATCAAACACTTAATTAATTAGATAATAAAATGTGAGGCTGGATGAACACAGCAGGCCAAGCAGCATCTCAGGAGCACAAAAGCTGACGTTTCGGGCCTAGACCCTTCATCAGAGAGGGGGATGGGGGGAGGGAACTGGAATAAATAGGGAGGGAGGGGGAGGCGGACCGAAGATGGAGAGTAAAGAAGATAGGTGGAGAGGGTGTAGGTGGGGAGGTAGGGAGGGGATAGGTCAGTCCGGGGAAGACGGACAGGTCAAGGAGGTGGGATGAGGTTAGTAGGTAGCTGGGGGTGCGGCTTGGGGTGGGAGGAAGGGATGGGTGAGAGGAAGAACCGGTTAGGGAGGCAGAGACAGGTTGGACTGGTTTTGGGATGCAGTGGGTGGGGGGGAAGAGCTGGGCTGGTTGTGTGGTGCAGTGGGGGGAGGGGATGAACTGGGCTGGTTTAGGGATGCAGTGGGGGAAGGGGAGATTTTGAAACTGGTGAAGTCCACATTGATACCATATGGCTGCAGGGTTCCCAGGCGGAATATGAGTTGCTGTTCCTGCAACCTTCGGGTGGCATCATTGTGGCAGTGCAGGAGGCCCATGATGGACATGTCATCAAGAGAATGGGAGGGGGAGTGGAAATGGTTTGCGACTGGGAGGTGCAGTTGTTTGTTGCGAACTGAGCGGAGGTGTTCTGCAAAGCGGTCCCCAAGCCTCCGCTTGGTTTCCCCAATGTAGAGAAAGCCGCACCGGGTACAGTGGATGCAGTATACCACATTGGCAGATGTGCAGGTGAACCTCTGCTTAATGTGGAATGTCATCTTGGGGCCTGGGATGGGGGTGAGGGAGGAGGTGTGGGGACAAGTGTAGCATTTCCTGCGGTTGCAGGGGAAGGTGCCGGGTGTGGTGGTGTTGGAGGGCAGTGTGGAACGAACAAGGGAGTCATGGAGAGAGTGGTCTCTCCGGAAAGCAGACAGGGGTGGGGATGGAAAAATGTCTTGGGTGGTGGGGTCGGATTGTAAATGGCGGAAGTGTCGGAGGATAATGCGTTGTATCCGGAGGTTGGTAGGGTGGTGTGTGAGAACGAGGGGGATCCTCTTGGGGCGGTTGTGGCGGGGGCGGGGTGTGAGGGATGTGTCGCGGGAAATGCGGGAGACGCGGTCAAGGGCGTTCTCAATCACCGTGGGGGGGAAGTTGCGGTCCTTAAAGAACTTGGACATCTGGGATGTGCGGGAGTGGAATGTCTTATCGTGGGAGCAGATGCGGCGGAGGCGGTGGAATTGGGAATAGGGGATGGAATTTTTGCAGGAGGGTGGGTGGGAGGAGGTGTATTCTAGAATACACTAGAATACACCTCCTCCCACCCACCCTCCTGCAAAAATTCCATCCCCTATTCCCAATTCCTCCGCCTCCGCCGCATCTGCTCCCACGATAAGACATTCCACTCCCGCACATCCCAGATGTCCAAGTTCTTTAAGGACCGCAACTTCCCCCCCACGGTGATTGAGAACGCCCTTGACCGCGTCTCCCGCATTTCCCGCGACACATCCCTCACACCCCGCCCCCGCCACAACCGCCCCAAGAGGATCCCCCTCGTTCTCACACACCACCCTACCAACCTCCGGATACAACGCATTATCCTCCGACACTTCCGCCATTTACAATCCGACCCCACCACCCAAGACATTTTTCCATCCCCACCCCTGTCTGCTTTCCGGAGAGACCACTCTCTCCGTGACTCCCTTGTTCGTTCCACACTGCCCTCCAACACCACCACACCCGGCACCTTCCCCTGCAACCGCAGGAAATGCTACACTTGTCCCCACACCTCCTCCCTCACCCCCATCCCAGGCCCCAAGATGACATTCCACATTAAGCAGAGGTTCACCTGCACATCTGCCAATGTGATATACTGCATCCACTGTACCCGGTGCGGCTTTCTCTACATTGGGGAAACCAAGCGGAGGCTTGGGGACCGCTTTGCAGAACACCTCCGCTCAGTTCGCAACAAACAACTGCACCTCCCAGTCGCAAACCATTTCCACTCCCCCTCCCATTCTCTTGATGACATGTCCATCATGGGCCTCCTGCACTGCCACAATGATGCCACCCGAAGGTTGCAGGAACAGCAACTCATATTCCGCCTGGGAACCCTGCAGCCATATGGTATCAATGTGGACTTCACCAGTTTCAAAATCTCCCCTTCCCCCACTGCATCCCTAAACCAGCCCAGTTCATCCCCTCCCCCCACTGCACCACACAACCAGCCCAGCTCTTCCCCCCCACCCACTGCATCCCAAAACCAGTCCAACCTGTCTCTGCCTCCCTAACCGGTTCTTCCTCTCACCCATCCCTTCCTCCCACCCCAAGCCGCACCCCCAGCTACCTACTAACCTCATCCCACCTCCTTGACCTGTCCGTCTTCCCCGGACTGACCTATCCCCTCCCTACCTCCCCACCTACACCCTCTCCACCTATCTTCTTTACTCTCCATCTTCGGTCCACCTCCCCCTCTCTCCCTATTTATTCCAGTTCCCTCCCCCCATCCCCCTCTCTGATGAAGGGTCTAGGCCCGAAACGTCAGCTTTTGTGCTCCTGAGATGCTGCTTGGCCTGCTGTGTTCATCCAGCCTCACATTTTATTATCTTGGAATCTCCAGCATCTGTAGTTCCCATTATCTCTGATACTTAATTAATTAGGTTCACTTGTGGGCAAGAACCTGTTCTTTCCCTGGGAAAATTGTTCAGGAGAAGGATTGGTGGAGGCAAAAGAGTGACAGCAAACCAATATGCTAGCCAGCAGCAGGAAGGTATATGTCTGCCTTTGGAAGTATCACTATCATGGAGTAAAAATCCTCTTGAACTTCTTAGTATAACCTTATTAGAAGCTTTCAGAGATGTACCCATGGAGTCAGGTTTGTTTGAAACCAACTAAAAGGTTGAGATTTGATTAGGGCATAACCTTAAAACAATAAACTCATGCGCCAGGGCTTGGTAAGATAACTTGCTGACAGCTTAGGGAATTGGGAGGAATAGTATTACTGATCACAGTAATGGTTATATCATAGCTAAATCTCTTGGCTCTTGTTATCCATATATTTCAAATATTTACATTGTATTTTATGTTTAATAAAACTATTTGGATGTCTCACAATCGTTTAACGGTCAATGTAGGGCACAGTCAATGCTGTTCATCTTTTACAATGTGCAACAACTCAAATACAATGTGGAGTCAATAAAACTGTTTTTATTAGAGTTCGTTGTCAAACAAAGGCAGAAGGAATGCCGTTTTTACAGCTCCCCAGTTAATCTCCCATGGCATTAAACATACAGAGTGAATACACTGTAGCTCGGGCAGAGTTTAAGGCAGAAGGATGATTAGAAATCAGAAATGTGTAAAAGAGAGGAGGCAGATTTGGGAGAATGAAAGTGAAAGGTAGGGGGTGGAAACAGAAGAAGGTGATGGATAAAAGGGAGGAGAGAGAAGGAGCATGTGAAAAGACAATGAGAAATTGGATTAAGGTGTAAGCAGAAGAAGAAGGAGAGAGAAGTTGTGAAGGAGGAGATGCAAAATTACAAAGCATTTGAATGAGAGGAGCTGCACAAATATCAATTTACAACAACTTTTTGGAGGGGGCTTAAAATTTCAAATTATTATGCAATGGAGGAAGAAGAGGACTATCTTACTTCGCAGTGAGCTGAGGCAGAGAGGAGAAAATTATCAATGATATGAGGGAGCATTTTTCTTGGTTCAAAGTTCTCAGGCTGTTTTAATTACTCAGTAATAGTTTTTTTTGATGCAACAAATTATTTTCAGGGCTTCTTCTTATTGGATCTTTTCCTTCTGCTCAAGCAGGCCATGAGGATTTGGTTTATGTCCCATTGTCAATGAGGTTCAAGAAAGTCACAATTTCTACAAATCGACCATAATTCTGGGATGGATAAACCCAAATGCAGTGATTTAAGAACATTGGAATTTCCTTGACAAATAGAAAGACCTGCGGAGGGTGGCCTCATTGATTGTGCTCGAAGGAGGCAAATTGGCCTTCTTAAATTCAGTCAAATGGCTAAATGTAACAGAAACAAATTTGCTGGAGGAGCTCAGCAGGACTGGCAGCATCTGTGAAGGCAAAAACAGAGTTAACGTTTCAGATCCAGTGACCCTTCCTCAGAACTCCAGTACTGAGGAAGGGTCACTAGACCAGAAACATTAACAACGTTTTCTCTTTCACAGATGCTGCCAGGCCTGCTGAGCTTCTCTAGCAACTTTGTTTTTGTTCCTGATTTACAGCATCTGTATTTCTTTCGTTTTTTATTTAAATGGCTAAATGTACTTGAATTCTCATTAAAAAAAAATATGAGCTTAATGAACAACATTCATCTGCGAGTCAATGGATATAACTATTCAGCACGAAAAACCATTAATTGTGATTTGTGATGCAATGTTATTTGAGTCACACATACTTAGTAAGTCACATCATGTAACTTTTATAAAGTCACCAATGATTGCAATCACTTCAATGCTGTGTTTGCTAAATACAAATAAATAATCTCGCAGGGATTCAATCTGAAAATACGAATTAAAATTATCATATAGAACTATGCTTTCAACAATTTTATCAAATTGAGGTAAAAGTAGAGAGTTAAATGATAACATACTTGGAGAAGGCAATTCATATAGGAATTAAAGAGTACAATGTGACATGTACAACATCTCAGAGCCAGATTACCAAACATTCCAAGCAACTGTTGTTTAAATCTTTGCTGAATCAAATTTAATGAGAATAGTCAGATGAAAATAGACTTCCACAGATTCCACAGACCAGGACCTGTGGTAACATGCATCACATGTACTGCACGCGTGCACCAAAACAGAATGTGAATATCATGTTATTGAGCATTTTATTTGACGGGTATTTGTCTCCAAAAATAGTTACACAGCATTATTGATGACATAATGGAGGGTATAGAGAACTAGTTTTCCACCATTGCAAACTCCTTTTTGTTTTAGAAACTGTTTTCAGTAGTTCCCTTCACTAAAAAAGAATAAAACTAGGTTCTCAAGGCTCGCTTTCCAAATGTAACTTTAATTTCCAGCTAAAGGAAGCAATAATCCTTGGGGAAGCCTTGCTGCTTTTGATATGTTGTGAAAGGGAATGCATTTTTAATCAGTCAAAATCCTTAATCATGTAAACATTGAAAACAGAAGCAATAAAGCAGAATTCTTAAAAAAACATGTTTTAGAAATAAAGAAGAATCTTCCCATCTGTAATTTACATATCGTGTAGGTGTCTGTTTGTTAAAATTTTAATGATTCTCATACTTAATTTTCAGTTGCATAAAGAGGAAGTGTATCCAATGCAGAATTTTTAAAGTCATACACGGGAAATAGGCATTGCAATTAAGACCAGCACTTATTGACTGATCTTGGGAAGGTAGCAATAAGATTCCTTGAAGCATTGTGGTGAAGGGTCTCTGAGAGAAGCATAAGGTTGGAAGTTACACAGATTTGAGAGGGTGGTGGGGGCAGAAGAGAGGCAGCCATAGTGTGCTATGGGAGGTCTAAGAGATCACAGTGAGACTTCTGCTTCTTACTGAGGAGGAAGACACACTCTTAGGCGCAGCCAACCAATCTGATTGACCTGCACTCTAGCAGCCCTTAGCAGCACTACAGCACTACTGGGGGAACTGTGAGTTTGCAGGTTGAACCACAAGAAAGACCCCAGTGATGTCTGAGAAAGACCTGTCCAACAGCTTTGTGAGGTGTTTGAAAGAAAATGGATATCAGCACCACAGGGAGAGCACAAATAGGTTAGTGAGGGTGAGTTTAGTACTTCGTGGAGGGTAGAATGCAAAATGCATATGTTTCTTGGGAGTTGCCTCGAATGGATATACTAACATGGTAATAAGTTCAATTGACCCTTAATTTATTTATATACACTAGGTTGGCTACTGAGTTTGGGTTTAAATACCCCTTGTTATGTGGGTGAGCTCAAGGATGGGTAAAAAGCAGTGAGTTTGGTAGTTTCCTTGTATAAAATGCTTCCCAGTCCAAAACACTCCCAATTGGTCATGTAATATCCAGCCCTTGGGCTGATAGGAATACTAGTGCATTATTTACCCTTAAGTCTGTTCCATCATTCAGTGAAATCATAGCTGATATGTGATCTAACTCTGACATAACTGTTTCTGTTCCCTATTCCTTTATATCAGATGGAACTTTAAAATGAACACCTGATCTATCATGAATTGTCCTTTGTAGAGGAGAATACCAAACCTTTGTCATCCATTGAATTTACAAGTGTTGTGAATCTCATTCCCGAAAGAAGCTGATAAAATGTGTCCATTTTGCCATCAGTCCTAAACTCTGTAACCAGCAGAAATGACTTCTTTCTATTTACCGTTCTGGTCCCCTTAATTGTTTTTCAAAGGCTTTCATCAAATCACCTTTCAACTTTTGAAATTCCAGCAAACACATTAGTTTCTACAATCTTTCCTCATAATAACTCTTAGCGTGTAGCTATTATTCTAGTAAATATACACTCCCTCAATGACTAATGTATCTTTCCTAATGTATGGTGGCCAGAACTGTACTCTACATGTGGTCAACTAGGGCATGATTTAGCTGAAACATGACTTCTACATTCTTCTAATCTTTACGATGCTATTAAACTTTTTGATTAGCTTTTGAAACAGTTCATGGCATTTTAATGATTTATTTGCTTGCACCCCAAATCTCTTTAGTCCTTCAGTGTTGCTAGCCTTTCACCATTGAGAAAGTAGTTTTCTGTTCTGTTCTTTTTCACGTCATTTTGCTTACACTGAGATCCACTTGCCACTGCCTTCACTTAATCTACTAATATCTCTTTGCAATTTTATTCTTCTTTTAGATTATATACAATGTATATTCTCTTGGAGCCATTGGCAAACTTGGAAATGTGGTTTTCTATCTTATCATCAAATTGTTCATAAATGTAATGAATAGTTGTGATGCAACTTCAGACCATTTTGAACACCAAAAAACATACCTTGGTAATAACAGCTTTTGTGCTCCTAAGGTGCTGCTTGGCCTACTGTGTTCATCCAGCTCCACACTTTGTTATCTCAGATTCTCCAGCATCTGCAGTTCCCATTATCTCTACCATTATTCATGTCTCCTCTCTTCCAACTGCTCTGCCAATTTTCTCAGCACGTCAATAATTTGCCAACAATTTCATTAGTTAACAGTACTGTTAATTATATATTTCCACCAACTGTGACTCTTTGGTGATGAAGGAAAGCCAATAATCATTTGATTTGGCATGGTGTCTGATCAGAGAGGGCTTAGAGAGGATGATATTACTGTTCATATAGGTTTGAAATGAGGAGTTTTGTTTTTGTTCAGAGGACTGTTAATATCTGAAATTCTCTCCCACAGATAGCAATGGAAGATCAGTCTTTGAGTATGTTTAAGGTAGACACTGATGGATTCCTGACTACTAGTGATGTACAGTTATGAAGATTGCATGAATGGAAGACATCAGCAATGATCCTAATGAATGGTGGTGCAGGCTCAATGGGCAGGATGGTCTCCTCATATTCCTATGTTCTGAAGCTCATCTGCGTCCTTGTCTTTCTAGGTGACGGAGATTGTGAGCCAAGAATGTTGCATAATATACCCAGAACTGAGAATGATTTGATTCAAATGAAGGACAATCAATTTGAAACCACCAGAATGTTTGATTTGTCCGATCTCTGCTTTTGTTTCTACCATAAATTACAGAAGAAGGAAAGTGAAGCAAATGATAATGTTGCTCCTCCTATCACAAACTAAACAAGTTCAATGTATTTCAATGTTCTTCGCTATGTTTGTGTTACAGAGGAAGTTGAGTTAACCAGATTATTTGTTGACTGCGGTGTGATGTATTCATTACATGCAGATCTGGCCTAATGACTAGGTGCTAAAATGGTTCATGTCAATGCAGAAGTGATCACCTCCAGGTAGTGATGTTGCTGTAGTTTCCAACAATTTGCTACTTTATAACTGCCAGCACCACAACATGGCACAGTTTCATTGGTCAAGCATCTTCTGGATTTCCTTCTTTGCATCAACATTGATAACATTCATTATTGCATGTGACTTCTGTCATTAAGATAGACGCCATGGTAGGGTGATTTATAAAACTTTCCACTGTATTTTTCATATAAAAGTACACATCACATTGAATTTATATTATATTCTATTCCCTCATCTATAGCTTCTTCCAAGCTAATCCCCAGTTAATTCCATTGTTATGATCCCAAAAATGGACATAATAAACCTACTGATGCCTTGTTAATGACTGCCATGCCTTAATCAAGTGATGTTTATAGTTTTGTTATCAGACCGTTCACTAGTCAATATGGTAAGTCGAGGAGGGACATTGAGAAGTACCTTTAGTTGAACAGTGACTCAATGGTTAGCACTGCTGCCTCACAGCAAAGGGAACTGGGTTTGATTGACTCTTGGGTGACTGCCTGGAGTTTGCACATACTCCCTGTGTCTGCATGAGCTTCCTCCAGGTGCTCCAGTTTCCTCCTACAGTCCAAAGATGTGTAGGTTAGGTGGACCGACCACGCTAAAGTGTCCATCGTGTCAAGGGATGTGTTGTCTAGGTGGAAAATGCAGGCAGAAAATGAGCCATGGGAAATGCAGGGTTATAGAGGGTGGAGGGGTCGAGGGGCAGGGTGTGAGACTGGGCGAAGTGCTCTTCAGTGGGTCAGTTGGACTCGTTGGGTCGAATGGGCTGCTTCCACACCGTAGGGGCTCTATGATTCAGAGAACCAATCCAGGCTCCCTTGTTCAACAATGTTAGTACACACTTCTGAAGCAGATGAGATTTGAATCCAGACCTTTGATCCAGAGGTAGGAACACTGCAACTGCACCACAAAAACCGTTTCATGATCCATAGGGAGTTTAGAGTGATGGAGTCAATCAGATGTATTGCTAGCCCTTAACGAGTTGTAAGACATATTTGTATTTATCAGATGGGCAAGTATTTTATTACTTGAGACAAAGTGCTGTATAACACTCTTTGACCTTCCAAGTCAAGTGCAATTGAAGGTCATCCATGCAATCTGATGTTGTTTTAATACCCAGCCAGTTATTTTCCACAGACGTGATTGAGGTGGTGTCAGCAGCACAGTAGTCATTGCCTTTGACTGAGAAGCCTTTTCCCCTGTTATTCAATGTGTTTCAAAATCAATCTTTCAGAAGATTTCCAGCATACCCAGGCACGTTGATGATTAAGAGTTTTGCTGAACAAGAATAGTTTAATCTGGATTTTGCAGAATCAACTATGGCAACAAAGAGGAAGAATGGAGAATTTCCAAAATGTTCTACTTGAAGTGAATTTGTCTTAAAATGTTGTAGTAGAGTCAATCAGAGATACTGACAAAAATGTTATTCTTGAGATAGTTTGTACAGTTGTTGTTCAATCAGAGAGTTAGTGGCCATAATTTAACCCAAGAAGAAATACACTTGATGCCTTCAAGCATATTAGTCTAAATTCTTTCATTACTGTTGACTGTTTCATATTCAGAAATAAACAAATATATCTGTTAATGAACAAAATCAAACTGGAAATCTTCTGAATCTGAAACATAACCACTGGGGTTATATTTTACACAAGTCCGCTGCCCTGACATAAAAATTGTCTGTGAGCTTGCCTGCTCATACCAGCTTGCAATCTCCACCACAACAACTGCCCCACCCCCAACCATGTAAGTGGGATCTCAGCCCCCACCATAGAGGAAGTCCCAACTCTGAACAATACCAGCCTATCAAATGGGCTGCAGCTCTTCTGTCCTGGCTGTACCACCAGAAGGTCCCTGCTGTGAATACAAGGTACACACTGAAGAAGGGACTGTAAGAATCTGGAACTAAGTAAACCCGGGGTCTTAGTGGGGCCAGATTCACAGGTCCTATTGAGGTGGGTGTGAAAGTTGGGAAGGATGTAGTAGATAGAGAAGAAGATATGAGGAAACCCTGGAGTATGGGCAGCTTCTGTTGGGGCCCTGGTACTCTAGCTGAAGGCATCTCCATTCCAGTTGACTCGGCACTAGCTGTTGCACTTGATAGCAGGAGAAGTCCCTTCAGTGACTATTAGGTTTTCAAGTGGTCTACAGGCAAGCAGGTCACTCAACACATTCCCAGCTGGGGACTAAAGTACTCTCAGGAGTGAGGGGCATGATGCCACTACCATGGTGTCCAATTTTACCCTTCCATCACCAGCTGGCCATCCTATTCCAGGTAAGCCATGAATTTAGCACCAAAATGTTTGAAGTGCTTTCAATATCTGCCATGCCAAAGGTGTTACCATTAAGTTTTTATTTGGTTGAAGGGATGGCTATGATCAACTTGTAGTTTGGCGAGTATAAGGTCTAATAGATTTTTTGTTCTTACTGGTTCCTTCACCACTTCCCAAAGACCCAACCCAGCAGCAATGCCCTTTAGGACCTAAGCAACATAGTCAGCATTGATTCTTCTGAACCACTCTTGACAATGGACATTGGAAACCACTAACTAGAAAATATTCTGCACCCTTTGCATACTCAGTGTTTTCCCCAAGTGGTATTTAACATGAAGGAGCACAAGACTTCAGCCGGGGAAGAAGGAGTGAAGTATGTGGTAACCAGCAGGAGGTTCCCATGCCCATTTTTTCGTTCCTTATCCCTTCCAATGTTAAAGATTCCCGAGGAATCTATGTCCTGACTGTACATCACTGTGCCACTAACTCCAGTGCATCTGTCCTACCGGTATTTCACAGGTACTGATTGATCCACTAAATATTTCCAATGTTGTTCTGTTGCCTGTTGCCTGGTGATTGTTTTTCTGCTGAACTTAAGAAGTGATCTTAAAACCACAATTTTGAAAGAATTGCTCAGGGACAGATTTATATGCACCCTCATCTCAGCAAATCTTTTAAGAAGATAACATAGCATTGTAAAAAAAGCATTTAGCTCTGTCTTGAGGATGGGAGTTTCAGATAGATAAGCAAGTATATTGGAACTAAAGGCTTCAGTAAAATGTTAAGATCAGAAACCAAAGGAAAGGAGTTTGTGGTGGGGAAATAAAACACAAATGAATTTCTTGTTTTGCCAAAACAGTAAAACTGTCAGCAGGGTACTGAGATTAGGCAGAAAAGGATTTTGGCTTAACTAAAAAGACAGCGCTTGCAGGAAATCCTTTATAAAATAAGATTATTTTTGTTAAGTGTCAAACAGGACATCAGTAATTTTATAACAATTGCATAATCAGCATAGGGATTACAGATTTTTACATTAATAATGATACAATGGCTGAAACTTTCAGTCTGGGGCAGAATCTATATTTCTGGCACAGATGGACAAAAAGTTGCTACCTACCTTTACAGAGATTTTTGCCTTAAATTCACCACTTGGGGCCTTTCAAGCAGAGGCTGTCCAGTCCAGTCCAACTATCCACACACAGATGGACTGTATCAGCAATGAAAGCGCAACCCCATTTGCAGAAATTTCTGCCATAATCCATGATTTTAAAATGTCCCAAAGCTACTGTGGCAGCCACTGAGAATATCTAACCATGTAAGTGAGGAGTTGAATGGCAGGTGTTTGGGAGATACTGTTCCCAGGCAATAATGTGGCCAAAAACCAGGTGACTGGGTGCGAAGGTTAGGGTGGCAGGGTGAATGAGGGGCAGGCTGTAAAATTGGGTGAAGGACATAGATGCTGGGTGGCTGGGGCACAGGGTGGGTGGAAAGACGGGGCAGCAGGAAGTGAGAAATAAAGGTGCTAGTTGGGTCATAGTCATACAGGATGGAAACAGACCCATTCAGACCAACTAATCCACACTAATCATGTTCCTAAACTAAACTAGTCTCACTTGCTGGCACTTGGCCCACATTCCTCCAAACCATTCCTAATCATGAACTCATCCATATGTCTACTAAGCATTGTAACTCACAAACCAGTCTGTGTGTAAAACAACTGCCCCTCATGTCCTTTGCTAAATCTTTCTTCTCTCACTTTCAAAATATGCCTCATAGCTTTGAAACCCCACGCCCCCAAGGAAAGCACCCTTGTCATTCACCTTATACCCTTCATGATTTTATAAATCTTAATAAGGTCACCCTTCAACCTCTTACACTCCAGAGTAAAAGAATCCCAGCCTTTCCAGTTTATTTTTATATCTCAAACCCTTCCCAGTAATGTCCTGGAAAATCTTTTTTCTGAGTGCAGGAGGGGGCCACTGTGCCAGGTGCGTGAGGTATACTAGTGCCTGGCTGTGTGGTGTGGGGGGGGGGGTGGTGGTTGGTGGGATAGTGCATAATGCCAAGTTATCGCGGAGATAGACTCAAGGCTTGGTAGGGTGGCCAAGTACATGTGGGATAAAAGTGCAAGATGGTGCAGGAGTGGGGTTGTCTCAAAGACAGGGAGTGGTCTGTGGTTAGGTAGTCCAAGGGGTGTCAAGCATTTGTAGGGAGTAGAAGGTAAGTTGGAGGTCAGACCAGTGGTGGTGAGTCAGTGTTTGAGGGGGGTTGGGTGTGCTCTAAATGGGGAATTTGGGGTTGGATGTTGTGATGGGTTGAAATAATGTGGAGTTTGGAAGGGATGCCTGATTTTAACAAGAGAATTGATGGGAAGGCTGAATCAATACTAAACCAGGAATGTAGGTGGGTATGGTCAGTTTTATTGTGGCCAGAAATTAGGACAGGCTTTAATTCTTCTGAGCCTTTTTTGACTAACTATTAAAACAAGGAAGTCTTGAACCTTCCAAAGTCTTTAACTCAGAGGTGGGGACTTGCTCATAGGATTCCAGACACAGGGTAATTGCACATTGGAAGTTTTAACTTCCCAGAAATTCCCACAGAGTCAGGTACATGGGCACTTCCACATGGTCCCAATGCATGTCTCCTGTCTGCCTCGCTGCTTAACTACATTCCCTTCAGAATATCTGGGCAATGTAACAAGAACAGAAGTAGTTAACTTTAAGGACCAAATTGGTCAAATTATAAATAAATGATAAACAGAGACTAAAGGCTTGGAATGAAGTTAGATCTGAATACTTTGTTATCCATTCTAACAAGAAGCTTGTATAAATAATTTTGATAATAAATCTGAATTTTATCTAAACTCCTAGACAGGATAGGCAGCACCTGTCACTGGTAACAAATGGATATACGTCTGTGACATTTGAAGCTCAGATAGTTATCTGAGCACTTTCGTCAAAGTAAAGGTCACCCTATATTTGGTCAAAATTGGCAGGCCCTTACACAATTAAAAAATTAGGAATAGATATTGACTGTTATTGCACAAGCATTCAATCTTACAATAACAACAAACTATATAAAACTTAGGGTCTATATTAAGAGCAAGAATGGACATATCCAATACCTCGAAACAGCATCTGTGCCTTGCCAGTATCAAGTAAAGAGTATGAGCCAGGTTTCCCCATGAGTGGTAGTGAGCATGATGAAATTGCACGTGACAGAATCTTAACTCCAGTATTTAATTGCATTTTGCAGGAACTTTGAACCAACAGGGGAAGAACTATCACAATGAAATATGAACAATTAAAGTCAGCGTCCCAACTTCACAATGCCTCCTATGTGCTGCTGAGTATATTGAGGAGTCGAAGGGAAATAATTTTCCCCAGAAATGGGAGGGAGAAATCCACTGTTCATATTAAGGAGATGTGGCTGGGTGTGACAGAGCTGGTCAGTTTCAGGAATTGCCCATCAAAGCATTGTGGGAACTGCTTTACTGATTTTACCAGGTCAGGAAAGGTGAAAAGAAAAGATTGGGCATTCACCTCAATCTGCTGCATGCATTATCAACTTAATAACCTGATTTTGAATCTATGCTATTAAATCATTCTTCATCCTCACTTACCTTACACATCCTATCAATCATGCTCTTTCAATGCAGTTCCTCTCTTGTATCCCCATCTACCCATCCAACAATTTAGCTCACGCCATCATTATGAGATATTGAGCTTCTCCCTCACCATAACCCTCACCAATTTAAAAGGATTATCCACATTGCCTGTAACTTGTGAGCACATGTTCACAACTGGCCTACAATGAGGCCCATGCTACCATCAGAAACATGATGAGTCATGTTCTCAAGCAATGTTCTTGCTCCCTGACCCCTCTGAATGAGCTCAATGAACATACGATGAAGATTTAAATTTGTATGCTTCATGTTGCACAACATATTCAGTATAAAAAAACCTCTGTTTTTATCACCACCAACTGATTCCTCACATGCTGAAGCAGTCCACATCCATGCATAGCAATTGGACAACATTCAAATTTGACCTGGTAAGTGACAAGTAACATTCATTACAGGTAATGAGCATCTCCAAAATGAAAGAATAAATAATCAGTCTCGACATTTACTGTCCGTGCTTTGGACAATTCAATAAGTTTATGTATTAAGAACACCTTATCTAAGTACTCTTGTTGGACAAAGGCAGACAAAGAAACCCAGAATTCAGTTCGGAGTTCAATTCAACTTTATTAACTAAATATTCTCTAGTAAAAAACAAAATTTGAGCTTTCCCACATTATTTACTCTCTAATAGCTCTATGTGTTTGAGAAAAGATATTAGACATGACGATCCACGTATTTGAGCTGGGCTGTTGGGATTCCCTTCCTCACCGATGTATAACTGGTTCTCTTCCACGAATGTTGATCTCGTAGGTCAGTATATAACTTTTCTTTCTCTCTCTCTCTCTCAATCTCTCTCTCTCTGTCTCTTTCCATATGGTTGGAGCTTAGCTGTAGGGCCAGATCAAGTTTTCATTGAGAAGCTAGCCTCCAAATGTGTGTTCTTATTGCACTCACTTACACCAGAATGTTTTGTGGCCTTTGGCCAATGGGCACATGAGTTGGGTTCAAATCATCCAATGGGTCATGCCAACACCCTTCATTGTCGCTCTGCTGTGGGGTGCAAAGCACACGTACGTTAGATAATCAAGATGCCAGACTGCCTGATTGGCACTTCTCCAATGCACATCCTTGTGTTGGTTATAACTCATTCCCCCCGAACCTTTGTAACCTTTTTGACCTTGGTTTCCATTCATCTTTGTAACCGATAGATGCTGGCTCCTATTTAGTTCAGTTTGCTCAATTTTCTGATTTCCCCTGCTATGTGTCTATTTAGAATGTCCAATTTTAATCCTGTGATTGCTGGACATTCAATGTCATTATCATAAATGAATCTCCCACTCTGAACATCCTGGATGTTATCATTGACTAGAACCTTAACAGGATAAGCCATATAAATCTGCAGCTGCAAGTCCAGGCCAGAGACTGGGAATTTTTCAGTGATTGCTCATCTTCTGACTCACCAAAGACTTTCTATTCTCTACAAGGTGCAAGGCAGGAGTATGAAGGAATAGTCTCCACTTTCCTGAATGAGTGCAGCTTTAACTACATTCACAAAGCTCAACACTATCTATAGCAAAGCAGCGCATCTGATCAGCTCCACAGTAATATTTAGTCCCTCTATCAACAGTGGCAACACTGTGTATGCAACATGTACCGTAACAATTTACTGAGCTTCCTTCAACAGCACCTTCCAATCTCTCAGTACCTCAAAGATCAAGGACAGTGGGTATTTGGGAATACTACCACCTATAAGCCCCTTTCCAAGCCACATCCTGAAGTTAAAACAAAAGTTGCTGAAATTTTCAGCAGGTTAGCTCTCTAGCTTTGGAATGAACAGAATTAGATTTCAGGTCAAGATGACATCTCAACCTGAAACATTAACTCTGTTTCTCTTCAGAATGCTGGCAGAACTCCTTATTTGCTTTTGAAATTACAACCCTGACTTGGAACTATATTGCTGTTGCTTTGTCAAATTTCTGAAACCACCTTCCAAACGGAACAGAATGTAGTGAAACCATTCAGAATACTGTGGTTCAAGAGGATGACTCAAACCACTTTCTCAATTGCAAATAGGAATGGGTAATTGAATGCTAGCCTTGTTAGTGATGTCCACATCTAATGAAGCAGTGAAATAAGAGCAGAGGAATAAGAAAACAAAGAATCATAGAGTCATACAGCATGGTCTAACTAACCCACACTGACTATGTTCCCAACCAAACTAGTCTCACTTGCCTGCATTTGGCCCAGTTCCCTCCAAACCTTTCCTGTTCATGTCCTTATGCAAATGTCTTTTAAATGTTGTAACTGTGCCTGCATTCACCATTTCCTCTGGCAGTTAATTCCATACATGAACCATTTTGTGCCAAATACTTGCCCCTCATGTCCTTTTCAAGTCTTTCTCCTTTCACCTAAAAAATATGCCCCTAGTTTTGAACTCCACCACCCTAGAGAAAAGCCTCTTGCTATTCACCTTATCCATGATCCTAATGATTTTATAAACCTCCATAAGTTCACCCGTCAGCCTCCTACGCTCCAGTGAAAAAAACCCCAGCTATCCTTATAACTCAAATCCTCTGTTACAGACAATATCCTGGTAAATATTTTCTGAACCATTTCCAATTTAATAATATTCTTCTTATAACAGGATGATCAGAACTGTACACAGTACTCCAAAAGTGGCCTCACCAAAGTCCTGCATAATGTCAACATGACATCCCAACTTCAGTGCTCAAAGGTCTGAGCAATGAAGGCAGGTGTGCTAAATGCCTTCTTTTCCACCGTGTGTACCTGTGATGCAAACTTGAAAGAATTATGTACCTGAACCCCCAGGTGTCTGATCTACAAGACTACCTAGGGCACTACAATTAATTGTATAAGCCCTGCCTTTTTTTTAACCAATGTGCAATACCTCACATTTATCCAAATTAAACTGCCTCCGCCACTCCTCAACTCATTGATACAATCTCTGTAATCTTAGATAATCTTTCTTCTTTCCCCACAATACCACACATTTTGGTGTCAGCCGCAAACCTACTAACCATGTCTCCTAAATTCCCATCCAAATCGTTTATATAAGTGACAAACAAAAATGGACACAGTACCAATCCCTGTAGAACACCACTGGTCACAGGCCTCCAGTCCAAAAGAAACCTTCCATCGCCACCTTCTATTTCTTACTGTCAAGCCAATTTTATATCCACTTGGCAAGTTGTCCCTGAAAGGAGGACAAGTAGGCGTAATATGAAGTGGAGTGACTGGAAGACTAAAGGAGACAGCCCCTTTTCATCAGGTGTCCATGTGAACAACTCATTCATGCTTTATATCAATTACTAAATCACAAATTCCCATTCACCAACAGGTCCACCTTCTCAACCTTCACTGTCTTACCCACTATCACACTGTCTTCTTTCCGACAACGTAATAAATGTCACCTGGTAATATATATGATTGTAAAATGTGTATGTGAACTATAATCATGAAAAATGCAAAAAAGATTAATCACTCTTGCATATTCTGTTAATAACTATTTGTGCACCTTCACTACCCCTTATGCTTTTTTTGTTTTTCTTTTTTTAGAAAGACCGAAAACTTACTGAGGTCCAGTCATGCAGACTGCAAATGACCTCAAGCAACTTAACACTGTGAGACCCAGATCAAACTGCATACTAGAATACACCTCCTCCCACCCACCCTCCTGCAAAAATTCCATCCCCTATTCCCAATTCCTCCGCCTCCGCCGCATCTGCTCCCACGATAAGACATTCCACTCGCGCACATCCCAGATGTCCAAGTTCTTCAAGGACCGCAACTTTCCCCCCACAGTGATCGAGAACGCCCTTGACCGCGTCTCCCGTATTTCCGGCAACACATCCCTCACACCCCGCCCCCGCCACAACTGCCCAAAGAGTATCCCCCTCGTTCTCACACACCACCCTACCAACCGCCGGATACAAATCAATTACTAAATCACAAATTCCCATTCACCAACAGGTCCACCTTCTCAACCTCCGACACTTCCGCCATTTACAATCCGACCCCACCACCCAAGACATTTTTCCATCCCCTCCCCTGTCTGCTTTCCGGAGAGACCACTCTCTCCGTGACTCCCTTGTTCGCTCCACACTGCCCTCCAACCCCACCACACCCAGCACCTTCCCCTGCAACCGCAGGAAATGCTACACTTGCCCCCACACCTCCTGCCTCACCCCTATCCCAGGCCCCAAGATGACATTCCACATTAAGCAGAGGTTCACCTGCACATCTGCCAATGTGGTATACTGCATTCACTGTACCCGGTGTGGCTTCCTCTACATTGGGGTAACCAAGCGGAGGCTTGGAGACCGCTTTGCAGAACACCTCCGCTCAGTTCACAACAAACAACTGCACCTCCCAGTCACAAACCATTTCCACTCCCCCTCCCATTCTTTAGATGACATGTCCATCATGGGCCTACTGCAGTGCCACACTGATGCCACCCAAAGGTTGCAGGAACAGCAACTCATATTCCGCCTGGGAACCCTGCAGCCTAATGATATCAATGTGGACTTCACCAGTTTCAAAATCTCCCCTTCCCCAACTGCATCCCTAAACCAGTCCAGTTCGTCCCCTCCCCCCACTGCACCACACAACCAGCCCAGCTCATCCCCCCCACCCACTGCATCCCAACACCAGTCCAACCTGTCTCTGCCTCCCTAACCGGTTCTTCCTCTCACCCATCCCTTCCACCCACCCCAAGCCGCACCCCCATCTACGTACTAACCTCATCCCACCTCCTTGACCTGTCCGTCTTCCCTGGACTGACCTATCCCCTCCCTACCTCCCCACCTATACTCTCCCCACCTATCTTCTTTACTCTCCATCTTCGGTCCGCCTCCCCCTCTCTCCCTATTTATTCCAGTTCCCTCTCCCCATCCCCCTCTCTGCTGAAGGGTCTAGGCCCGAAACGTCAGCTTTTGTGCTCCTGAGATGCTGCTTGGCCTGCTGTGTTCATCCAGCCTCACATTTTATTATCTTGGAATTCTCCAGCATCTGCAGTTCCCATTATCTCTCAAACTGCATTTAACTGGGCCTGACATGCAGCAATTTGATCTGACTAATCAAGCATCCTGTTTTTCCAGGTCAAGATTTCACACTCAGTGGTCGCTTTAATAATATTGAAACAAGCTTTGTTCTTAACATTTTGGCATTATGGTTGGTCAAAGCCTTGAATTTATTTAAATCTTTTAAATATGCATCTGTTCATTAAGGTAGTTCCGTTGTGACATTATTGTCACTTTAAGAGGTTGTATAGTCCTGATTACATTGAAAAGACGTTGTTACGCAGAAGTAGAGAGCTGTCTCTATGAAAATAAACAGCTTGTGAGGACTTTTGTAAAAAACATTGGAAGCAGCCTGGATGTGGCCAGCTCTCACAGACCAAGCTTTCTAGTTTTTTTAATAAGGTTTTAGGTTTAGTTTTAAGAAGAACCTTCTGGGGTCTCAAGAGAGTTGGAAGCTTCAGTGAATGTCTCCTAGCTGCTACTTTCTCTGAATTTTCTGTTGAGTTTTTTTGTCCATTTAGGTTAGAGAACTGTAGGTGAGAATCTGTGTCTGAATTTGTCTTTTTGCCAAGACGTGTGTTAATGGAATATTACTTTATTGGAACAGTTAATTAATAATAGGTGCTGTACCTATTAGTCATTAAGTTTTCCAATTGTTATTCTAAATTCCTCTTTCTTTTGTTTGTACTTTAACTGTGGGGTTTAAATAATTTGTATTTTGCTTGATGTTGAGTAGTTTGACAGGTCACATCGAATCTGAAACATAGCACTTCACATCCAACTTTAAAAAAAGAAAAGATTGGGTTTAGGCCACCTTCTCAAAATATTTTGAGCGGGTCTGGTCTGGTCCATAACACCATGAAAGCACTGGTGTATAGGCCCATGGTATTCTGCAGTTCTCTCGTGCCATACCTAAATTGATAGGCATTTGTACGTCAGCCATTAGCATCATGAATGTCAAATGAAAACCATATTAGGTTTAGACTGGGAAGAGCTCCTGGTGCATGAACAGTCTGTCAAAACTAACTGTCAAAACTTACCTAAGATTAATATCAATTGGAATGAAGTAGCAAATGGCAATCGTACACTTTAAGTGTTCACCAGAAAGGACTCGATGAAGAATCTTAACACATTTGAATGTTTTCTGAGCTCAGGAGCAAAAGCAAGTTCTAATTCTTATGGTGATGCCTGACCTGCATGAACTTACTGGAGATAGCCAAATAAGAGGCAGAACGGGTACCTGATTAGGCGAAAGAGAGAGTACGTCGAGTTGTGCTGTGGCTGGCCTGTCAGAAAGGGTAAGTGCTGCTGTGGTAAGCAGGTGTATATGAGAGTATAACAAGTTGGAGTCATAACAATAATGTGCATTATTCAAAATGACTCAATGTCATCTTGTAGAGGCTTCCCTGTCCTTCGACAGTATGCCCAGAGTTGTTTCACGTAGCAGAAGCTGTTCACAGTGTGGGAGTGAATTTTAAATACCAGAGGCTTCAGTTGTCCTGTGGCTGGGCAACAGCATTCAGAAACTTATTGGGCTTTGCCCAAAGCATGAAGCCAATCCGCCATTTGTGAAGATTCAACAATATCTGTAATCCTGCACTAGTAAGCAACGAGCAGCTATCTGTCACAGCAGGGCAAAATCAGCTAGAGTCCAACACAACATGACATTCTCAAAGGGGTTGACCACAACCAGATCCATATTTTGCCCAATGCTTTTGTTGCAGTCTGGGATTGTCTATTTGTTAGGCTACAGGGAGTCAAGTTCTTGTTGAGGCAGACAGCTAGTGTTCATTAACACTATCTGTTTATGTGGCTACAATATCACAGGCTTACATATTATATGAGTGTATGTTCACTGATATTACTGTACATTACATACACATAACTGACAGAAAATATCAGACTAACTCATTTGGAGAAAAAGAGTAACTGAATACCTTTATACCAGAATGTCACATGTTGTAATGTCATATAACATTATGTATTTGTCTTAAAGGTGCAGGTCCTTCTGGTCTGGAATCTGTGTCATAAAACAATAGCATTAATAGGTCTCTGTGTACACATTTGTGTATGCTTACGTGTATTCTACAAGAAGGAGAGGAGAGCATAGATCTGGAAAGACAAACCCGAACTCAGAATATAAAAAAAAAACAAGTTTATAAGAAACAGTTTTTCTAAAACAAAAACAAAAAGTCTTGAAATAACTGCACAGAGGCCACTATCCCATTACCAAATTACATTTATTTACATGTGCACAACACACTTGTTGTGACCAGCCAGCTCTGATTCAGTCCCTGAATTAGGAGACTCTCTGAATCCCCTGTTAATATCTGTCAGAAGGGCTTCCTGATTGGCACAGGTAAATAAGCCCAATCAAGGATCTTGTGGTCAATAGGATCCATCTGGTTCCAATAGCTATAGTTTAACGTCAGTCGAGAACTACTGAATTGGATCTCTTGAAGACCCACACTATTACTTGCAGAAATTAATGCTGATGAAAACTATTAAAAAGACTATCAAATTCAAAAGGCAAAAATTAGAAAACAAACAGTGGTTACTGAAGACTTTGTAAATATTTGAAAATGCTTTACAGTGATTACATAATCAAAAAGACAAAAAGCAAATTGAATTTTAATGAAGAGATAGTAGGAACTTCCACGTTGCTGGAGAATCTGAGATACCACGGCATAGAGCTGGATGAACACAGCTGGCCATGCAGTATCAGAGGAGCAGGAAAGCTGATATTTCAGGTCGATATCTGCATGCTCTTCTCTCCCTATTTATTTCAGAATCCCCTTCCCCTCTTCTTTTTCTGGAGAAGGGTCCCAATCTGAAATTGTATCAGTGATAATGGGAACTGCAGATGCTGGAGAATCCAAGATAACAAAGTGTGGAGCTGGATGAACACAGCAGGCCAAGCAGCATCTCAGGAGCACAAAAGCTGACGTTTCGGGCCTAGACCCTTCATCACTCTCTGATGAAGGATCTAGGCCCGAAACGTCAGCTTTTGTGCTCCTGATATGCTGCTTGGCCTGTTGTGTTCATCCAGCTCCACACTTTGTTATCCCAATCTGAAATGTCAGCTTTCCTGCTCCTCTGATGCTGGTTGGCCTGCTGTGTTCATCCAGCTGTACACCGTGTTATCTCTGAATTTTAATTAACATTATTTTAATTATAGCTGAAGTATTGTACATATTAAAATACTGCAAGTTATAAATATACAATGATTCTAATTGAATACAAGATGATGAGCGTCAGGATAGATCTCTTAGTTTGAAGTCTAGGTAATGAGGCAGTTGAAATAAGCTAATGACTAGGATACATTGTAAGATCAGTATCATACAATCCCACACACAATACACTAAAGACTTTGAGAGCACTGATTCTGTAATATTTAAGAATAAATCCTGCAATACCAGATTTGAATAAAGCTTGGATCCATGCAGTAGGACAACACCAGGTCAAGACCAAAAGCTGAAGTGTTAGATTTAGCTGTTAGACTTCAGTTTTGGACAGCATGCTTGGCAAAAAAATTAACTGTCTTGAAAATGATACAGTAAAGAGGAACAAGGCAAATCCCAAATATAAATAATAAGTGCTATGAAAATAGTGTTAATGTTGCATTCTGGAAAGAAAGAGTTATGGAGAAATATTGAAACCTATAAATAATAACAGGTATAAAATATTGCAAAGCTAAATTAATACTTGTAATGAGAAAGGAAATTAAGCTGCAAAATGTTATTGTATTGTAGAGCTAACCACTGGCAGATCGTGGTTAGGATAAAGTATTGCCAAGAGCCCTTCTTTCTCATCTTCTAAAACTATTTTAACGAATCCTTCATTCTAAACTGGGTATAAAGTTTTGTCTAATAAACCATGGTAGAGGATAAAGCACTATTGAGTCTTAACAAGAAGAGGCACTTGTCTCAAGATGTATTTCAATGTATGTTAACAATAAGTGTACATTACGTTGACCAATGGGGCATAGTTACTCTCATGCCTCACTGGAGTATTTCTTTGGAGATTAGACCACACTATCCCTGAAGTCATCCTTGAAGTTAAAGCATTTTTATCAAGGATCACAAAGCTTGCCATTTACTTGTCTGATAGACTTTGTTTAATAGAAAACATGAACTAAATTTCAGTACTTAACAAGAACTACTATTTATTACAAACAAATAGATTCTAAATGCCAGTAAACAATTATGAACTACTAACCTATAACTCACTCAGTTAAACTCAAATGCCTTTCTAACAAAAACCCTTCCTGTTCATGCAGATAGTCACAGGCAAAGAAAAACATTGGTGTTGTGAGTAAAAGAAAGGTAAAAAATTGGGGAACTAGTTCAATTGTATCAGCCCTCAAGAATCGATAGATGTTATTTTTGCTTCCCAAATCCTCATTTGTCTGATCTTTTCATTCAAGATCTTTCACCTCTTCACAGGAGACACAGCATTTCTGAATTATTGGTTCAAACAAACATCTTACAGCAACTGGTGGAAGAAAACAATTGGCTTTCACTCTCATCAGACATTTTAATGGAGAGAAAACTACAAGATTTCCCCTTCCAGAGGCCCGAGGTTTCTGGATCTGTTGTTCACACTCACAAATTACCCAGGAACCAATCAAAGAACTGCTGTCAGGCTGGTGATCCTGGGCATTGTTGTCAGATGAATCTCTCTGGCATGTGCCAGCCTCTAAGAAAACTCATGGTTAATCTCCAGTCTACTTAGAGGGTGCTTCTTAGCCAGGGGGCAGCCTCAGACCAAGCTGACATGGTCATGTTTCTTGCCCTTCAGTGCTGGCCCTGGGGAAGGCAGGAAGTCCTGCCTGTGCACCACTCCCTTCTGCAGGTCCTCCAGGTCCCACACGTCCCTGCCCACAAAGTAAGTCAATAACTTCCCCCTGTTGCAGAGTCACAGGGTCATACGGCACAGAAACAGACCCTTCAGACCAATTCATCCATGCCGACCAGGCTTCCAGATCAAACCAGTCCCATTTGTCTCTATTTGGCCTATATCCTTCTGAACCTCTCCTATTTATGTACTTGTCCAAATATCTTTTAAATGTTGAAGTTCTTTTGACTGTTCATTCCATGTATGTGGCACTTTCTGCGTGAATAAGTTGCCCCTCAGGTCCCCTTTAAATCTTTTGCACCTCAACTGAAACATAATATTTCTACTTTAAACTCCCCCACACTAGAGAAAAAGCCCTTCCTAGTCACCTTATTATGATTTTACAAATCTCTAAAGACCATCCGTCAGCCTACTACAATCCTGGGGAAAAAGTCCCAACCTATAGAGCCTCTCCCTATAGTCAAATCCTCTAGTTCTGGTAAAATCTTTATAAATCTTTCTAAGATCACGCTTGCACCCATTTTAATTTAATAACATGCTTCCTATTGAAGGGTGACCAGAACTGTGTGCAGTATTCCATAAGTGGCCTCTCCACTGTCCTGTACAGCTATAATGTGACGTCCCAACTCCTATACTCATTGCTCTGACAGATGAAGGCAAGCATGCCAAATACCTTCTTCTCCACCCTGTGTACCTGTGTCACCCCTCATGTGAAGGGCTGTTCTATCTGTCAGCGCTTGCCTGAGTGCACAACAGACTCTTAAAGATCAAAAGCAGAGTTGCTGGAAAGGCTTTTACTGCAACTTCTGTTTTTGTTCCAGTTCTGAGGAAGGGTCACCAGACCCGAAATGTTAACTTTTCTTCACAGATGCTGCCAAAACAGCTGAGCTTTTCCAGCAATCTCTATTTTTGTTCCTGATTTACAGCATCCGCAGTTCTGTTTTCATGGTGCAAGTGAAAGAGATGCCAGTGAATTACAGGATATCTGCTGGATAGTAAGTAATTTTAGGAATGATGCGTGGTAAGATGGGGCAGGAATTGGACATCAGGGTGTCCATAGAGACAACGTAGATAGTTAATGACACAAGTTTGGTAAGATATAGTAAGAAAACTTACTAGGCCCCATGTCAGAAATCCCTCAAAAAAATCTCATCCAAGACTCAACTATGTCCCTTTTACAGAACCCATGCAGTTCAGTTGCCTCTCCTGCAATACAGTTACAAATCAGCACTATAAACACAGTTACTCTCTGCATCTCTTACAATTTCAGTCCCTGTCTTTAACCTTTTGAATTGCTCTTCTGTGGCCTCTGAACTGTCCTCTCAATAGGCAGAATCAAGGGTAGTCATCTCTTAAGCTTTGGAACTGAGCATGCTCTGAATGTTACAATCTCAGAGAATGTTAGCTACCCTACTGCAATTGGATGACACTTCTGTCTCCATTGGGTCCTCTTGCTAGACTGACTGTTCTACAGCCACAGACTGTGTGATATCTCCATACTGGATAGGACAAAATGCAGCTTTAATATTAACTCCTTCAGAACCATTACCTCACAAAACACAGGACCTAATCAAAGTTTGTGAAAAAATGAACCAGAAATTGAAAGAACTTCTTTAAGAATAGGGATGATTAACAGACAGTAGAAGGCTCAGAAATATTGGAACAGTTCAAAGTACTCAATTGTTCTGATGGGAGAATTAATGTACAAGACAAATAAACTTTCACTGGCAGAATAACTTTTACATCTTCCTGAGCTTCCTGCTTTCTTAGTTTAGTCCTGCTCAAATGCTACAAACGTTAAAGAATATACTTTCAATTAAGTCCAGATTGCATTCTCAGAATCAGACACTGTCAGACCTGATTATCTAAATAGTTTGAACTAAAGATAGGTCCAAATTGAGTTTCAAGGAATTGGAACTAAGATTAAACTGTGAGAAGAAAAAGATTGAAATTCATTTTAGTAGCGTTTTCTAAGCAAGTCTGTCCATAAAAGTTCACCTGCATTCAAACGTTATTAATCAAGGTGGAATAGGGGCAACCTGATTCTGTTCTAAAAATCTGTGCATTAAACAGCAATGCTTAAATCATTTGTATCCGGCAGAAAACTGTTCCAAAATACATTGGTCTATTTCCATTTCTTTCATCTGTACCAGATGTTCTGATTTGACAAACACAGTTCCCTACTTGGAATGAGTTGGACATCTTTAATCTAAATGAACAAAATTGAAAGTCAGGCATTTAGCTATTCACTCTTGTCCTCCTTACAGAACTATATTTCTGAAGCATTTCCATTTCAAGTAGTTGTACATTGCCTGCCATTGTCGACAATTGTGCTCAAATTCCATAGATATACACGTAAAGTTTCATTCTTTGATTGCAGCAGAATGTTGTGGTTATTTTTTGTGCATATACTGCTTACATGTTTGTAGATTTATGGAATGATGTAATGGTTACTGAATAGCTGGAAAACATGTGGCATCCCCTCAATAATGGTCCACCTTAGTGCCATTTCCCTGCCCTGTCCCCATAGCCTTGCATTACTTTCTTTTCAGATAAGTATTGAAATGCCTTAGGAAAGCCCTGATTGAATTTTCCTGCAGCGTACTCTCAGGCAGTGCATTCCAGGTCCTATCCATGTGTTACATTTAAAAAGTTTTATGCCCCTTTGATTCTTTTGCCATTTACTATTCACAAGATAATTTGAGAGAGAAACCCTGTGGTCATCTGGGACGAAAGGAACTTTAACTTGTTATTTGAAACAGGCTAAACTGTTCTCTGGTATCTTGTAATACTATTCATTCTTGGGATATAGGCATTTCTAGTGAGACTATCATTTATTGTCCATAATAAGCTGCCTTTGAGAAGCTGGTATGGATCTTCTTCACTGAGTGTTTTCTTGACATTCTACATAATTAGCTTTAACTCATTTTTTCTGTTAACTGCAAGATGAGGCAACATTTCACTTTTGGTTCTTTGTTATATAAAAGGGCTTTATGTCATTTTGGAGAATCTCTTTAACTGGGAATCTATTTTAAGGTTTTGGTCTATGAATTGTACTAAGAGTCTGTAAATGGCAGGTTTGTGGTAGTTTCTGAGGTCAGTGAGAACTTCACACTCCAGTACATGTGATGTCTTTTGCAGTTTGTTTAACAGCAGGAATAGCGTGCTTTCATGTGTTGACCTCAGAAAGAAAGGATCTCCTAACCAAACTATGAATATTATCACTGAGAAACTGGTGTTGATTTTACGGTGATACAATTCATAGTGTGAACATATTTCAGTAAAGACCCCAGCGTTGAACCTGACCATAATGTCACTAGCAATGTACATAAAGCCAGAGCAAAATGGGCAGGGATTGGATATTTGAGATCTCTAGACCCTCTTACCATTTTGTTATGAATGCATACACCAGTTTATGGGTGGGAAGTTACACAGGTGTCATCGGAGATAGAGATTACAACCATTATATGACATCATCAATCCAATGTCTTGTGCTTCGGGTGTAGTTCCTTTTTATGAAGAACAAGATCAAGTACTCTGTGTTTTTTTGTAGAATTTGATACAGAATTATATTTTTCTTCAGCTGAATGCTTGATAAATATTGTTTTCATATGCTTCCCTCAAGTAAAAATAAAGAACATGAGTTTTCTCAACTTTGATAAGTACTGAATAAAGGTACAGCTTTGTTCAGCAATAGGAGGCCCTATTAAAAGATTCCTACCATATAATTTTGCCTTTCAGATGTTGCATGCGACCTATAATTATTAGTATTAGTGAAGCTTATTGGATACCTACTGGGTCTATTATAATTTATTGTACAACGTACTGTCAATAAGCAACAACTTCAAGTATTTTCATGAGAAGCTAAAATGGTATAACTATTTTTAAATAATTATCTGTTTCACTGTGAGTATTTTCTTTGTACTTTTCAAAATACTTGCTTATTTAATGTGAGCTGTCATCTGATGAAAAATGCTGTGCAAATGAACAATTGTTGAAAGCAAAACTCTTGAAATACACAACACTACAAAAGCAGCTGTAGAACGGTTCGATGCAGCTGTTAAGGCTATTTGGGTGGTTAGTGTTGGCTAATTATAAACGTTTGTATCCAAACCAGTAGCAAGCAATTTTACTGATTTACTACAGCCAATTTAAGGTTAACAGAAAGCTAAGTGACCAAACAATATGTTCTCAATGATTGTTTTTCCCATACTCTCTGAATGCTAGGTATATGGATGATGAGTTTTGTTTGGAACCAAATTATCTCAAAGAAACACAAACACAGAATGCCCAAATAACTATCTAGAAAGTGATAGGAGCATAACTTACTGCAACTTCTTGAAAATGAATATCCAGGTAATGATGATATTAATAACATACATTTGTATTTAAACACTTAACTCAGATATACAATGTGGATCTCCCTCTTTAAGTTACTTGGGTCATTTTAACTGTTTGTGAAATGGGCAATAATGATTTTGTCAAATAAGATCAGTGAAAATCAGGAGAGGTTCTCATCTGCATTTTATAATGTTGCTCCCAGGCATAATTACTCCCAGTGATGCCGATATATATACATAGATATGAATTGGGAATCCATGCATCTTAAAAGTTGTGATGGAATTTGTCATTTTTAAAGACACATGTATAGAGGACAATGAAGAAAACAAACAACAGAAAGAAAAAGAGAGAAAAAGAAAGAAAAAAGAAAGGCTTACATTTACATAGCACAAACACAAAGATCTACACAGTTGAAAGAATTACCTTATTAAGTATAGCCATCGTTGTAATATAAGAACACCGACAGCTTGGGTTTAACACTCGTTCAAAAGACAGCACCTCCAATAGTGCAGTAATGGAATGTCAGCCTGATTTTCAGCTCAATCTCAACATTTTTTATAAATAGAATTATAGGTTCATAGAGTCATACGACATGGAAACAGAACCTTTGGTCTAACTCATTCCTGCTGACCAGACATCCCAATCCCAACTCCTAGTTCTATTTGCCAGCATTTTTCCCATATCATTCCAAACCCTTCCTATTCATATACACAGCCAGATGGGTATTTAAATGTTGTAATTGTACCAGCCTCCACCACTTCCCCTGGCAACTTGTTCCACACATGCACCAACTCCTGCATGACAAATTTACTCCTCAAGTCCTTTTCAAATCTTTCCCCTTTCACCTTAAACCTACATCCAGTGGTTTTGGACTCTCCTAACCTGTGAAAAAGACCTTGGCTATTCACCCAAAGTCATGATTTAATAAACCTGTAAAAGGCCACCCATCAGCCGCTGATCCTTTAGGAAAACAAAACCCCAGCCAATTCAGCCTCTCCCTTTAACTCAATCCTTCCAGAGCTGGCAACGTATTAGTAAATCTTTTCTGCACCTACTCAAGTTTAATAACATACTTCCTATAGAACGGAGACCAGAATTGAATACAACTTTTCAAAAGCGGCCTTCCTAATGTCCTGTACAACCACAATAAGCATCCCAACTCCTATACTCAATGTTCTGACCAATGGAGGCAAGCGTGCCAAACACCTTCTTCACCACCCTGCCTATCTATGATTCTACTTTCAAGAACAATGCATTTGAACCCCTAGGTCTCTGTGTTCAGCAACACTCGCCATGGCCCAACTAATAACTGTATGAGTCTTGCTCTGATTTGCCACACAAATGTCCAACGCCTCACATTTATCTAAATTAAACTCTATCTACCACTCCTCAGCACATTGGCCAATCTGATCAAGGTCCCATTGTGCTCTGAGATAACCTTCTTCGCTGTCCCCTACATCAACTATTTTAATGTCACCTGAAAACTTACTGACGAAACTTCCTATATTCACATCCAAATCATTCATATGAATGATGAAAAGCAGTGTACCCAGCACCAGTCCTTATGGCACACCATTAGAAGCAGGCCTCCAATCTGAAATGCAACTCTCTATGACCACTCTCTGTCTCCTACCTTCAAGAGCTTTTATTTTTAATTTAATTGGCTTGCTTCCCTTGGATCCCACGTGATCTTTCATTATTAACCAGTTTACTATGTGGAAATTTGTTGAAATGTTTTTCTGAAGTCCATATCGACAACATCCACTGCTCTGCCCTCATCAATCTTCTTTGTCACTTCAAAAAATTCAATCATGTTAGTGTGACATGATTTCCCATACACAAAGCCATGTTGACTTTTCATCAGACACTGCCTTTCCAAATGCATATAAATCCTGTCCCCCAGAATCCTCTCCAACAACTCGCCCACTACTGACGTAAGACTCACCGGTCTATAGTTCCCTGGCTTTTCCTTACAGCCTTTCTTAAATAGTAGCAGCACATCACTCACGGCTGTCGATGCTACAAATATCTCAGTAAGGGACCCAGCCATCACTTCCTCAGTTTCCTGCATAATCGATAGTGATTTTATCAAAGTTATGATTACTAATATTTTCTGACCTATGCAATGTTCCCAGGCATTATATTTCTAACTACATTATCACAGGCTTGAGAACTGGTAACTGCAGCTGTGGTAAACAATGAATCATTGGAAGTACATACGCCCAACAGCACTCACAACATAAAGAATGAGCATCAAAATTGTTCACAAGCTTTCACCTGAGAACGATACCCAGTTCGTACTCCCGCATAAGATTCACTGACTTTGTTCTCATGTCCTTTAGGAAAGCGGATTCAATTTAAATAAAAGATATACTTATAACTGATCTTTTAGCCTTTTGCAAACAGGAATGTTAAAACTTCACAATTTTTTTTTATTCCATTAGGAATTTAATTTTGCTGGCCTTTAGCGATAATGTAAATTTTAACTCATACATCTATTGAATTACTAATATCCTTTCAAGCTACATTGATAAAAAATATACACGTATTCTAAAATGTCTTGGGTTTCGCAGGGTCAAAACAATATGGAATGAAATACTCTCAATATGCATATAACACATGGTTAGTTTTTTGACAGAAGCTTCACTTTGGATATTTTCAAATACAAGGAATTGCATTCCTATCTTCAATCTTTTTTAACAAACAGAAAACATAGGTTTTCAAGCAATTTCTAGTTTTTGGTTTGTTCCAGATCCAGCGTCCATTGTCCTTTGTTTTATTTCAACCTTTGTATTTTGCTAATTGATTAAAGGAGAAAATATTTTGAATTAGTTATAATGTAGCCCTTGCACTTTCTATTTGTATGAAGGACATACTTCATAATTCACCTTCAAATCTTTTGTCCTTCACAGAATTTGCCAACATTTCCACTGAATAATTCCAGGTTCAAACTAATTCATAAATCCACTTCTTAATTAATTTCTAAGGCAAGCTTTATCATTTTATTCTTTAAGTTTTCCTTGCACTTCTAATTTCCAATCCAAGCTATATGACCCTTATCTTGTAAGAGACAGTATAGCTGGTTAATTTGGGAATATTAGGAGATAGTGTAGAAATCAATTGAAAAACATTCTGGCCTAAATTCAACAATAGCTGTGTAAGTAGGTATCATTGGCTTTGAACTGGAAAGGAAAATTAAGACTTCCTACAAGTGTATATTGTGCATGTTAGGTGAATCCAGGATTTGACATATCTACGATATCCATCATGATTGAATAGCCTGCAGGCATTCTTGGCTAGAGCTCATTTATCACAGTCACTTAGACAACTTATCAGTGAGTAACCGATCCCCATGTAAACAAACATCAGTAAGAAGTCAACTTCTCTACCAAGAGAAGGGAGAAAATGAGCAGAACAGAGTAAAAGTGGTGATGTAAAGCAGATTGCATAAGTGATAACAAAGTGTAGAGCTGGAGGAACAAAGCAGGCCAAGCAGCATCAAAAGAACAGGAAAGCTGCCAGAATGACAGTTTCGCTGTTCCTCTGATGCTGCCTGGCCTGCTGTATTCCTCCAACTCCACACCTTGTTATCTCTGACTTCTGCATCGGCAGTTCTTGCTATTTCAGATAGAAGAAGTCATCTTTTTACACAAATCTCCCACTTATCCTAATCCTTCTGCTACAATGAGAAATTATTTCTCTTCTTGCACCAGATATCCTAGCCTATGGTGTCTCTGAATGAGGCAGCCAATTTGGCATCAGACCAGAAACAGTTTTATACCATGTGACAGTGTTTAGAAGAAGTTTAATTAAGAACGTCAAAGATGCTTTCCAATAGATCTGTTCCAGATATAAGAAATTTAACTCGTTTAGCCAGCATCCTTGGATTGAATAGTAATGAACTCAAACCAGTTCAATCACCATACAATTAACCCCTGAGTCTGGGAGTCAGTGAAGAGAACCCATTGAGGGGGAACCTATACATCTTATCTCACCTTATAAAGGATACTTTGCGTTCAAGCCATGAGCCTTATAACAAATAATAAGTATCTTAGCAAGTGTTAAGTAAAAAGACAGTTTGAGTTTTTGTTGAGTGTTTTTAAGAGTGTTTTAATCAGCATTCCAGCAAGTTAATGAAAGAATATTTCTTTGAGTGTTTCTCATTAACCTTTGTAAAAATTGAATTATAGTAAATATTCTATGTAAATATTCAAATTGTCTGCCTTGTTAATGCTGAGGATCAACAAATCACATAAAAAAATTCCCTGAGCTAAGCTGGAAATGTCCAAGAGGTTGTTTGAGCTTGAACTTGATATGTTCTTTTCAGACAGATTCTTCGCTTGCGAACATCATTTGGGAAGAGATTCGTCAGCGATTACATTGACATAACCGTTGGTAGCTGTCGAGTCCTATTCTGGACCTGCAGATCCCGGGACAGTGCGGGCAGGGGATTGCTCCGGACAGCGGGGCATGAGATGAGGGCTTCTTCCTGCGTTTCCATCTGTCCTCTGCAGCTGCTCTCCTCGAACATTCAAACTGCTCCGTCGCCGTCGTAGTTTTCTTCCGCCATGCGTCGCTGTCAGAGGCCAGCTTTTGCCATTCTGTTGAGGCGATGCCGGCCTGAGACAGCGGTTGCTTCAGTTGGTCCTTGTAGTGCTTGGGCGGGGCACTGCGGTTTCTTTTGCCGTCGCAGAGTTCCCCGAAGAACACTGTCTTGGGTACTCTGGTGTTGTCCATCCGCGATACGTGACCCGACCATCGAAGTTGCTTCAGGAGAAGGGTCGCTTCAATGCTGGGGAGCCGGGCCTTTTCCAGCACTTCGTTGTTGGAGACGCGGTCCTGTCAGGTGATGCCCAATATAGAGCGCAGGCAACGTTGGTGGAATCGTTCCAGCAGCCGCATCTGTTTCCGATACAGAACTCAGGCCTCGAGCCGTAGAGCAGTGTGGTGATGACCGCGGCCTTGTAAACCTGGATTTTCGTCGACATGCTTATCGAGTGGTTTCCCCATACACACTTCCACAGTCGCCCGAAGGCGCTACTTGCTTTCGCAAGGCGATTGTCGACGTCTCCTGTGACTGTAGCATCTTTGGAGATTATGCTTCCCAGGTACGTGAAGCATTCGACCGTGTTGAGGGGGTGGCCATCGATCGAGATGTGAGGTGGGTTGTATGCGCTGCATGGTGGCTTCTGGTACAGGATCTCCGTCTTCTTCAGACTGATCGTTAGCCCGAAAGCCTTTGCAGCTTCGGAGAAGCGCGTCACTGCAGTCTGTAGCGCATCTTCTGTGTGCGTGAGTTGGACGCAGTCGTCCGCATACAGCAGTTCCATGATGGGCTCCCGTGTTGTCTTCGTGCGAGCGAGGAAGCGGTGCAGATTGAAGTTATTGCCGTCCGGGCAGAAGTGAATGTAGATGCTGTTCGTGATGCCCTCCTTCACTTCCTGCAGCATCATGTTGAAGACGATGGCAAAGTGCTTTGGGGCCAAGATGCAGCCCTGCTTCACGCCGTTGCTGATGGGGCCCGGGTGTGATAGGTCACCGTTATATTTCACCTTGCCGCCCTGACCTTCATGAAGTTGCTGTAGGATGGTTAAGAACTTTAGAGGGCATCCGAGCTTCCCCAGTACTTTCCATAGACCATCACGGCTGACAGTATCGAAGGCTTTGGTGAGGTTAATGAATGCCGTGTACAGTCCAACAGTCTGCTCACGGCATTTCTCCTGAAGTTGGCGTAGTGCGAAGATCATGTCGGATGTGCCTCTGTTCGCTCTAAAACCACATTGGCTTTCTGTCAGGCTGTCTTCCACAATGGTGGGGATCAGTCTGTCCAAGAGGATTTTGGAGAGAATCTTCCCGGCCGTAGACAGCAGAGTGACACCTCTGTAGTTCGTACAGTCCGATTTCTCACCCTTGTTCTTACACAGGGAGACTATCACAGAGTCACGTAGATCAGCTGGCACCTCATCCTGTTCCCAACAGAGTGCAAATAGGTTGGTGAGTTCGTTCAGGAGCGAAGCTCCTCCTAATTTGTATACTTCTGCACGGATTCTGTCGATACCGGGGGCTTTGTGGAGTTTCAGCTTAGAGATGGCGGATTGAACCTCATCCAGCGTTGGTGGACGGTCGAGTTTGGATCTGATGTCCTGCTGCGGGATTCTCTCGATGGACGCTGTTTGTACTTGCGATTGTCCGCGAAGAGGTTCTCGTAGTGTTCTGTCCATCGCTCCATGATGGCTTCTTTTGTCAGTAAGCAAACTGGCACCGTCAGCAGAGCGCAAAGGGGCCTGAAGTTGGCGGGTCAGTCCATATATTGTGCACAGAGACTCATAAAAAGCTCTGGTGTTGCCAGTGACTGCTGTGTTTGTTCTGCCAAGTTTGACCACCAGTCATTTTGTATCGTTCTGAGGTTGGCTTGCAGGGTACTGCATGCAGCTCTGTATTCTGCTTTAGCTGTTTCGTCGTCAGATCTGGAGAGCAAGGTCTGATGGGCAGAGCGTTTCTTCTGGAGGAGAGTTTGTATCTCAGTGTCATTTTCATCAAACCAGTCTCTGTTCCTCCTAGAAGTGTATCCAGCCACCTGAACAGCTGTATCTCACATTGCATACTTCAGGTGATCCCATGTCTTTCCTGTGTTTCTTTCTGTGACCGATGAGTCCTTGGATTTCAGTCTCTCCTCTAGCTTGGACTGGAATTCATCACAAAGATTGTGGATCTTGCTTACGTGGATTTTCTTGGAACACGGTCCCCTCTTCTTTGTCACCGGCTCGACTACTAGTCTTACTTTCGTCCGTACCAGCCTATGGTCCATGTAGCAGTCCGCACTTGGCATAGCCCTGATCTGTAGGACGTCTGATCTATTCCTTTGGCGCACTAGAACGTGGTCCAGGAGGTGCCAATGTTTGGATCGGGGATGCTTCCAAGTCGTCTTGAATCTTGCTTTCTGTTGGAACAGTGTGTTTGTTACCACCAGTCCGTGTTCTGTGCAGAGCTCCAGAAGCAGCCTCCCGTTGTCGTTACAGCTTCCAATGCCATGCCGACCCAGGACTCCAGGCCATGCCTCTGAGTCATTGCCCACCCTCACAATGAAGTTGCCTAGGATGATGAGTTTGTCTTTCGTGCTGACTTTCAGGAGGAGAGACTTGAGATGGTCATAGAAGGCTTCTCTGACTGCAGGCTCAGTTTGCAGTGTGGGGGCGTAGACGCTCACAAGGGTGGCAAACTGGTTGGCTTGTAGTGGCAGTCGCAGGGCCATGAGGCGATCCGAGTGGCCGACTGGTAGGCTTTGGAGCTTGTCGGCGATTGTCTTCTTGATCATGAAACCTACTCCTAAGCGCCTGTTGTCAGTGCTGCTTCTGCCAGACCAGAACAGAGTGTAGCCTGCACCATATTCTACCAGCGAACATTGGTCTGCGAAACAGATTTCACTTAGAGCAGCGATATCGATGTTCAGCCTGGACAGTTCGCGTGCGACGAGGGCCAATCTTTTTTGCGGGCATTCATTTGCTGGCGAGTCTTGCATTGTGCGTACATTCCAGCAGGCTAGCTTGAGGTTTGTTGAGTGTTTAGATTTAATCTGTTTGTTCTTACCGCTTGAGGGAGATGCCCATTGGACGCGGCGAACCAACCAGGTGATGGTAAGGCAAGCTTTCTTTGAACCACCTTTTCTAGGTCCATCTCCGTTCGGAGCAAGCAGTGCTGTCTCTGAAGAGGGCTGCTTAGTCACTCAGAGGGCTGCCAAATGCTGTTGTTGCCTCGAGTCTATTATCAATATAAAGTTAACTATCTAACCACCAAGCCCATCATACCATATTTTGCTTCAGAACCGGAACTAGACTGAAAAACCTAACTGATTTTGTTCCCTCTATTGCTGTTACAAAATTAGTAATAACATAAATACTATTGGGTAAAATCAAAACATTGATAACATGAAATTAATTGTATGCTGGGAAAGTTCAGATATTCAGTATTGGTATCCAAGGTTATCTGAAGATTTCAATTTATAGCAACTTAAATCAACTCAAACTAACTTCAGGTTCTACACAATATTTACAGGAAACATGCAGGGCAATAGCCATTTTAAGGTTTGAAATCATAATTGTCAAATATGTGTGCAGCTTCACTGCTGTTTCTGATTGCTTTGGCATCTCATTGAGTGTTTAAATTTAAGACTCGTAGTGGTGAAATTCTAACACAGTAAAGTTGGATCTCATAGCACCTCAAAAATATACATTTGCAGGAACCCTTAATTTTCTTTCCCTTTCCAAAGTTAATGATACCTATCTGCAACTGCACTTCTTTAATTTTGGTCAAAATGTTTTTCAGTTGATTTCAGCATTATATCCTTATGATTCCAACTTAACCAACTACACCCTCTCTTACAGAATAAAGTTCTTATGCCTAGAGGAGATCTATTCAAAAGCATCTTTGACATTCTCAAATAAATATCTTAAGAATGCTGTAATTTTTGTGAGGTCTCATAGAAAAATCAAGAGTGACAGTTGGTTGCTGATTTATGCTCACACATAAGCAGGAACACTCAGAATTCTCTCTTTGATCTGTTTATCATCAGAAGCAATGTTCAGCCCAACATGGTTTAAACTGGTTGTCATGGCAGGTATCTGTCTCAGACCATTTGCAATCTTATCTTGCAGTAGTCTATTTAAAGAATTTTCTCATACGTTAGTTGAATAGATACATGATCTTATGGTCTTTAACACCTTTCAGTGTTAAAAGCAATCTGAAACTATTAATTGCTTCAAACACATACACAATGTACTCACCAACTTTAAAATTTGTAGGGAATTTGAGTAAGTGCATGATCCTCTAGGTTTGTTTTGAACAGCTATGCAGCCATGCGGAGTAGTTGACATGGGTGGCCTTTTCTGAAGAAAGGTCCTGACCCAAAACGTCAACTTTCCTGCTCCACCGATGTTGCCTGGCCTGCTGTGTTCCTCCAGTTACACGTTGTGTTATCGCTGACTCCAGCATCGGCAGTTCTCACTATCTATGAGTTTATGTGGGTCATTGCTTTCATCGTTGCAACACCTCAATCACCAACATTTCACAGATGTGATGTGTAACAACCACAAAATGGACTGCAGCAAGTAATCAAGATCTCTTTTATACGACTTCCCAAATCCAGCATTGCCATTACTTAATAGGGCAAAGTAACCCACAAAAGACTATCATCACCTTCAAGTTCCCTCCAATTCATGTATCTTCCTAACTTGGAAACATACCATCATTCCTTCATTGTTGCTGAGTCAAAATTTTGGAAATCTCTTCCTAACAGCGCTGCTTCAGTATCTCAGCACATTGACTGCAGTGATTTAAGAAGAAAATTCATCACTATCTTCTCAGCAAGAACTAGGGATGAGCAATGAATTCTAGTGTTGCCATATCCCATGAATGAAACTCAATAAAGATCTCTAGCCTCAAGTAATGCTGATTTTGTTAACGTTGACCTCACCTAATGCATGCCCTGTGCAATATAACCTGTATGCGGCTAAGTCTTTTTGATCTGTACATTCTTGCTTACTATGATCTGCCAGTACTGCTCATAAACAAAGCTTTTCACTGCACTTTGGTACACGTGACAATAAATCAATCAATCAATAGAAAGGAACATCTAGCTTACAGCACAGATCACAACAATGGCTAATGGATCTGCCATCAGAGGCACCGCTGCAAAGAGTCATAAAGGTGAGATAATTTAACAAAATAAAATGAGACATCAGATGTGCCCTACAATAACATTTACCAGTAACTACCATCCTCCTTAACACATATCCATCTGACCTTACACCACCAAAGTGATACTTTGGTGTAACCAAGAAACTTGCATTTTAAATTTACTCCACTCCAACAAGCGCTTTAGGTAGTGGAATTGGTTACCAGCATAGTTACCTGAGGATTGTTTGGATCATTTGAGATGGGGAAAAACATTCAGAGGTCAATTAAATAGCCCTCAAAAATATCTGACATAATGAAAGCAACAGGCAAACTTCATGCTACCTGCTCATTCCAATGATTGCATCATGGAAACAGTGGCAACCATTGTGCAGGGGACACAAATTTATAATCCTCTACCATTACTTCAAGTTAACCAGACCTCTTTCAGGCAAGATATACTTTAGCTGTTAGCCATGGGAGGAATTTAATCTGACATGGGGAACTGTGAATGTCTCAAGATTAGAGCAGACTCCAAGGTTTTCAGGCACTGCTCTGGAAGCCTTAATAAAAAGCAGGACAGCATTTTCTCATAAGTTAATTGTATAAATATATGATCTTATAATCTTTAACAGCTTTTAAAGTTAAAATCACTGAAACTATTACCTACTTCTAACACACATACAACGTATTCACAAATGTCTAAAAATATGCAGGGAATTTGCTTTGAAAGCAGATTACCATCAATATCATTGTCAAAAATTAATTCTTGGAAGCCTGGATTCTGTGGCACAACTTCAATGCCCTCACACATGGTCCAATTTGACTTGGGATTTGTGGGAAGACTAAGAATAAGGTGATGATGAAGGTGCGACAGTATAACTCAATTGTACACAAGAGGCTGATGAAGGGTCTAGGCCCGAAACGTCAGCTTTTGTGCTCCTGAGATGCTGCTGGGCCTGCTGTGTTCATCCAGCCTCACATTTTATTATCTTGGATTCTCCAGCATCTGCAGTTCCCATTATCACACGTACACAAGCGGCTGTCAGTTTAAGTAGCAATATTGCACATCTTAGAAGTTTACATCAAGCAAAATACTAGGAATGAGTAACAAAGATATTACAATTTTCTACCTGATGGAGAAAAAAGCCACAGACAGGATCCATTTGACAAGATAAAAATGAGTGGTTCAATGGGGCAACTTACAGAAGAATGCTAACACTTATTACTGTAATGTGAAATCTAAACATTTGTGAGTAAAAGGTCATCATTGAGCCTATCCATATACAGAGCATGTTAACAGGGGGCTTCTTACTTGTTATTTACTCCACAGATACCACACCCTTCGGTTGAAGAAATTCCTTTTCAGCTCAATTCTAAAGAGTCAACTCTTTGATCTGAGTCTATGCCTAGTCTCTCCTACTGGTGAAACCATCTTTTCCACATTCACTACAGACCTAGGCTCCAGTTCCATGTGACCTGACATCACTATGACATTCACACATGCTCGGTAGCTGGGCTCAGAGCAAAGATACAATTGCCTTTATAGTTAATGCACAATGTTTAGTCTGCTGCTAGATATCCTGTTATTAATGTCAGAAAACCTGCAGTTTTCCAGCAACTAATAATTAATTCACCCACGTCAAGAAACACCTTGATTGTCCAAAAGCATCAAAGTTAGCAAAAATATCTTCAATAGCTGCCATTATTCTCCCTGCAGACTTGTACACCTTGAAACAAGTTAAAAGAATACAAGGTACTTGTCCAGCTGTGACAAAAGCAAGAAGAATATAAACAGCAAGTAATCTGAAAGAGATGTACTGCTGAGCCTGTGTAAGGCCCTGGTCAGATGGCATTTAGAAGATTGTAGGCAGTTTTGAGCCCTGTGTCTAAGGAAGAATGTGTTGGCTTTGGAAGGGGTCCAGAGGAGTTTTACTGGAATGATCTTGGGAATGAAGGGTTGTCACATGAAGAGCAGTTGAGGATACTGCAGCTGTACTCGATGGATCTTAGAAGGATTTGATCTCATTGAAACTGGAAGAGTGCAGACAGGGCTGGATAGAATGGATTTGGGCAAGATGTTTCCACTAGTAGGAGAGCCTAGGCACTGACTCAGAGAGAAGGAGTGAGTCTTTAGAACTCAGCTGAAAAGGAATTTCTTCAACTAGAGGGGGATGAATCTGTGAAACTCATTGCCACAGAAGGCTGTGGAGGCCAAGTCATTGAGGGCATTTAAGACAACAGTAGGTAGATTCTTGATTAATAAGGGGATCAAAATTTATGGGGAAAAGAAAGGTGAATAGAGTTGAGAAACATATCAGCCATGATCAAATGATGGAGTAGACTCAGTGGGGCGAATGGCCTAATTCTGCTCCTCTATCTATGGTGTTATTATATAATTGTCATCAAATTGTGAGTAGTTCTGGCGCTTTTGACTGTGTTCAGCCACATTCAATGGCTGTGCTTCAACAATATTTCAATAAGATGAAGCGTGAAATGTTTTGATAGGAATGACTGCAGACATAGTGGGCTTTAAGTCTCAAGAAAGACTAAACCTTGCAGAGTGAGTTGTAGGCAGAGAACAGGATTGGAGAGGGTACATGATTTTTCTTTACACAGTAAAGATGAAGACTGAGATCTCTTTGAAAAGATTTTCAGAATGATGGAGAATTTCCTTGTGTAGAAGACTTTGGTTTGGGACAAGTCCAAAGTTAGAGGTGAGAAATAGGGGGTAGCAACTGTCAAATTCAATGACAAATTCAGGAGAAATATATTTGGCCAAAGAACTTCAGAGTGTGGTGCTCACTATCCAAAGGAATTCATTAGGGGAATACAGAAGATTGGTTTCAAGAGAACTTTCCAAATGCATGAGGCTAAAATGAATAGAAGGTTCAGTCAGTAAGCGTGGATAGAGTAGGGACATTATCATTGTGCCACAAGAGGTTTAATGATAACTGCATGCCTATTTTCACGTGTGAATTACTGAGATGCACTGTTTAGATATTTTTATTGACCTGCTCAGATGTGTAATGACACAACATTACAGCAAGCGGGACTTGAAGCCAAGTCTCCTGACTCAATAGTAGGGACACTAATACTGAGAACTTATGTTACCTGCATGTTTCTTATCTATTACTTTATTTGGTTCAACTTGTGTGTATCCAAGGCTGAGATAATTTCTTGATCAGTGGGGAAATGAAGAGTTATGGGAAAAGGGCAGGAATGTGGACGTGCAGAATGTCAGATCAGCCATGATCCTATTGAATTTTGGAGCAGCCTCAAGGGGCTGAATGGCCTACCCGTGTTCCCATTCTTACATTCTCTTAAAATGGCAGCAGATTAGGAAAGGCAGAGGTGCAATTGAGACCTGGATGTCCTTGGTATGGAGGAGAAAATGGGAGAAGGGGACTGAGCTGGTTGATCACACATGATCACAATGAATGGCAGAGCAGGCTCGAAAGGAGGAATGTCCTACTCCTGCTCCTCATTTCTACGTTTCTACGAAATTGTTATTAATCCTTTTAAATAGTGCTGTTGGGCAGGGGAGGATGTAAGAGTGAAACATGTGAGGTGTTGTTCCTGGTGTCGAGCAGTGTAAATTTAAGAGAAAGTATTAGCTGGGCCTTTGGGCTCTAACGTGGCTCACTTGTCAAATGAGCATTGCACCTGCCTGCACACTAACAATATCAACAGCACAGTGGCTTTTGGAATTGACTGAGTTTGGAATTTGAAATCCATTTGCAAGTTCCAAAAAAATTGATTTGAATGAACACAGTTTCTCCCCCATTAATATGATTGTTACATGCAAATTGATGTCAGTATATCATAGTAGCAAAAAGCAACAAAGCCATTGGTGAGGATAATTTCCCTTCCCTTAAATTCTTAAGTATATAAAACATTAATCTTATCTGTTCCAAGCTTAATGCTGCTTCTTAAAATACTCTTCCAGTATTATAAGTCTCATTTGTGGATAATGAGATGAACCAAAAACGACGCACAATGTGTGCCAGCTTCAATTTTGAACATTAAGCAATTTCGTGGACTTTCAAAGGTACTGCCTTCTTAATTTATTTTCCTTAAATGGAACAGAGCTTATCAGCTTGATTTTAAATAGGTTCTGTTGTAGTGCATTCCTGGAAACTCCTCCTTTGCTGGAAGTGAAGCCAGATTGGTTTACATGGCTTCACGTGCACTGAGAATGTAAATGTCTGGTAGTTAGAAATGGTAACGAAAATATGCAAATGCTCAGTGCAGAAAATAATCATTATGCATCATCCTTGGTAATTGTTCCAGTAAGTTTTCATCAGTTTCATAATAGGTAGATGGTACTTTAATGGTTTTGTAGCCAGTAATCTACTGGCATCAATTCATAGTCTGGGGACTTGAGTTCAAATCTCACTAGGGTAGCTGAGGAATTTAAATTTGGGTTAGTTTACTTAATTTTGAAACAAAAATCTAATAACAACAATGAGGTTGTGAAATTGTCACTTTGTTCATAAAACCCCATTTGCTGCCCTGAAGCCCTTTGAAAAAGAAAACTACCTTCTTATAAACCAACAGATCTGTAGATGATGGAAATCAGAAAAAAAAGAGAAAAAGCTCAGCAGGTCTGACAGAATGGAGAGCAATCAGAGTCAAATTTCAGGTCAATTGGCCCTTCCTCAGAACTGATGGTCGCTAGAACAATGTTGGTTTATGTGTAGAAGATGGTTGGGAGAACCAATAGGTGGGGATAGAGGCTACAGAGAGAAAAGAACAGTTGGACAGACAAAGGAGTTGATAACAATCTGGCTAGGAGGGTGAATAGCTATTAATGGGGTCTGTTAGCGGCTAACGATGGGCTATGTGTCACAGCAGACTTTGTGATAACAAGGACTGGTGGGTGGGGCATTTGCAAAAATGACCCTGAGTTTCCAGTTGCCTGCCACTTCAACATATCACCCTATTTCCTGGTTAGTATTTCTGTCTCAGACATACTGCAGTGGTCCAGTAAAACTCAGCACAAGCTAGAAGAATAGTATCTCATTTTCTGTTTGGGGATCCTGTAGACTTCGGGGCTCAATAACTTTAAGACTCAAAGACTCCCGTTGTCCTTACCACTGCCCCCGCACACCAGACCTTGTTATCACGTAGCCTGCTATTATACACAGCCAATTGTTAGCCACTAACAATCCCTACTAATAGCTATTCATCCTCCTAGCTAGATCGTTATCCACTCCTTTCTCTGTCCAAGCGTTCTTTCCTCTCTGTGGGCTCTATCCCCACCTATCGTTTACTCCTTAATCCTCCCCCACCCTATCTTTTGCAGATAAACTGACTTTTTCCTAGGTACCATCAGTCCTCAGGATAGGTCACTCAACCCAAAACGTTAACTCTTATTTCTCTCCACAGATGTTGCCAAACATGCTGAGCTTTTCCAACATTACTTTTTGTTTCCGATTTACAGCATCCACAGTAGTTTTAGTTTTAATTAATGGGTAGCAATAGGTGGTGTGTAATAGCAGGCCATGTGATCAAGGTGTGGTGTGTGACGTCTGGGGTAAGGACGTAGGAAAAGGTGCCTCAAATCCTAAAATTGTTGAACTCGATATTGAGTCTAGAAGGTTACCTTCTGAATCTAGAAATCTACCTTCATCACATAGTCTGACCCACATGTGACTCAAGACACACAGCAAAAGTGTTGATGTTAGTTTTGATGAAAATTCACTGGACTCCGAAAGTGAATTCTGCTTTCTCTTCACAGATGCTGCCAGATCCGCTGAGTTTCTCCAGCAATTTCTGTCTTTACACTAGTGTTGACATTATATTGCCATCTAAAATTGTCATGCAAGTCCCTCAGTTGTACATTGTTGCAAAAAATCATCAAAATACTAGCTGAGCGTTGGCTGCAGGTGTGACAAAAGCAAACCTATTGAAGTGAGCTCCACAAAGTCTTAATTATAATACCTGGGAACATGAACTGAAAAACTACCAGAGTTGTTCCATGCACTAATCAAGCAGCAATCTGAAACAATCATACTTACAGATGTAAAAACAGAAATTGCTGGAAAAGCTCAGCAAGTCTGGCAGCACCTTTGAAGAGACATCAGAGTAAACACTTCAGGTCCAGTGGCCCTTCCAAAATGTGAACACTGATTTCTCTTCACAGAGGCTGCCAGGCCTGCTGAGCTTTTCCAGCAATTTTTGTTTTTGTTTCTGATTTATAGCATCCGCAATTTTTTCAGTGTTTATAGTTACAATTTTAAGGACAATATTAAAGACTCCTCCATCGCCATCCCAGAGTCAGATTGACTTAGCAGGCAGGGATGCAATGTTGTACAGAAGGAAGGGAGTCAGCCTGGGCCTGCGGCAGCTGAGAGCAAGGAAAAACTCAAATGACTTCATCAAGAATTTACGGTCGCAGATGCATCTATCCATAAACGTGGTAGGAGAAGTGAACAGCACGCAATATTCTTGAGTACACTTGTAGCTCGGGTTATGGATGCTGTGGTTGGTTCACTCACCGAGCTGTTCGTTAGTTTGCAGACGTTTCATTATCCTGTTGGGCAACACCATCAGTGCAGCCTCCGATGAAGCATTGGTGTATTTTTCCACTTGCTGTTTAAACACTGGAGTCTGTTGAAGTTGATTACTTCATTTACAGTTTTCTTTTGCAGTAGTGTTACTGTAGACTCCAATTTTATGCGTTTATTGATGGCCTTCTTGGTGGAGAACCAGACCTCTAGGAATTCCCGTGCTTGTCTCTGCTTGGCATGTCCTAAGATCCTGATGTTGTCCACATCAAAGTGATGGCCCTCCTTGTCTGTGTGTATGGAGATGAGTGAGTATTGGTTGTGTCTTTTTGTTGCTGGTTGGTGTTCATGTATTCTTGTATCGCATTTTCTTCCTGTCTGTCCAATGTAATGCTTGTCGTAGTTCTTGCATGGAATCTTGTTTATTACATTGGTTCTGTCCATAGTGGGTAAGGAATCTTTGGTTCTTGTTAGCAGTTGGTGTAGGGTTGATGTAGCTTTGCACTCTGATGCCCAGTGGCCGTAGGAGTCTTGTGGCCAGTTCAGATACGCTCTTGATGCATGGTAGCATGATGAGTGTGTCAGAGGGTACAGTATCTTCCTATTGTTGTTTGTGAGATAAGCATTGTTGGACCTAACTGTTCAGGTATTCATTGTCTCTAAATATTTGGTGGTGTTTTTCACCATTTTGGCATAGTTCCAAGTTGCTGCTGTGTGTTGTGGCTCATTTGAATAGTGCTTTCACACAACTCTAGAGGCCTCACTATTCATCAACAAGATCTTCAATAAGCACAGAGAACTAGACCCAGTTATAACACCAATGCAAAGAGAAACCGGAAATGAGATAATCAACTCCAACAGATCCTAGAATTTTAAAAGCAGGTGGGAAAATACAATGACACTTCTCAGAGGCTTCATTAATGATGTTACCCAGAAGGGTAATGAAACATCTGCAAACTAATGAACCAACTTGGCAAGTGAGCCAGCCACTGAACAATGCTCAGCTTTCGTGGAGGCAAAGACACAGCTTCACACTTAAGTGAGCTTCTATGTGTGACATGGCCCTAATGGGAAATGAGGTAGACACAAACCGACCTCCAGCTCAGATGTAGGCATCTAAGATGCTGTGGACTATTGACACCAGGAAAATAATATTTCAACAAAATTCGTAATATTCTGACCAAGCCAGAGATCTAATCAAAAATTCTCCCTTAATTACCCTTCCTGCCCCAATCCCCACACTGATATTAAGTTTTATTTTCATTGATTCAACAAGGAATGGAGAAGAACATCCCAAGGGTAACATCAAACACACGAAAAAATTGAATTGCTGAATTGAAAACCTGAAGCTACAATTCAGGACTAAATGCATGTTCAACATTGTAAGATACCTTTATAGGTAGAGTGAAATATTCACATAACCAGCAAATCTGATTAAAACTCTGCTATTCTGCCACATTCAACAATAAATAATGATGGACATGTAAACAATGTGAAGATGAGGAAGCTCAATAAATAGCCACATCTTCCATAATGGTAGAGCCCAGCATATGAGCACAAAAAGCATGGCTGAAGCATTTTCAGTCAGAATAGTCATGTGGATTATCCATCTGGATCTCCTTCCAAGCTCCTTACCACAACAGATACCAGTCTTCAGCCAATTCATTTCATTCTATGTGAAATCACGAAATAGCTGAGCATCTGAGACATATCATCAGCGATGAACATATATTGTGACCGTGGCATTGAACAATTATCTTTCTTCCCAAACTATCCTGCAATACTGGTATCCACCCTACAGTGAAGAAAATAGTGTGATATCTCCTATTGACAAAGTAAAGGACAAGTTCAATCCAAACTCTTGCCATTCTGTCAGCCTACTTTTATCAGCAAAATAATAGAAGGTATTGACAGTACTACAAATCAGAATTAACTCACCGAAAACCTGCTCATCAATGCTCACTTTATGTTTTACTAGGATCACTCAGGTACAGATTTCATTACCAGTTTAGGACAATGAAAATGAAGCTAAATATCAGTGTGGTGGTTGGGGAGGGAGGGACTGATGAGGGAGAGAAACCGCCCTTGGTATCAACATGGCTTTTGATTATTTGATGACAGCTGAGTCATCAATGTTCCTCCTATCCATCAGAAAGTGACACATAGGGATCTCTAAGATAACAAAGTGTGAAGCTGGATGAACACAGCAGGCCAAGCAGCATCTCAGGAGCACAAAAGCCGACGTTTCGGGCCTAGACCCTTCATCAGAGAGGGGGATGGGGAGAGGGTTCTGAAATAAATAGGGAAAGAGGGGGAGGCGGACTGAAGATGAATAAAGAAGAAGATAGGTGGAGAGGAAAGTATAAGTGGGAAGGTGGGGAGGGGATGGGTCAGTCCAGGGAGGGTGGACAGGTCAAGGAGGCGGGATGAGGTTACTAGGTGGGAAATGGAGGTGCGGCTTGAGGTGGGAAGAAGGGATAGGTGAGAGGAAGAACAGGTTAGGGAGGCGGGGACGAGCTGGGCTGGTTTTGGGATGCAGTGGAGGGAGGGGTCGAGCTGGGCTGGTTTTGGGATGGAGTGGGGGAGGAGGAGATTTTGAAGGTTGTGAAGTTCACATTGATACCATCGGGCTGCAGGGTTCCCAAGCGGAATATGAGTTGCTGTTCCTGCAACCTTCGGGTGGCATCATTGTGGCACTGCAGGAGGCCCATGATGCACGTGTCGTCTAAGGAATGGGAGGGGGAGTTAAAATGGTTTGCGACTGGGAGGTGCAGTCGTTTATTGCGAACCAAGCAGAGGTGTTCTGCAAAGCGGTCCCCAAGCTATTTAGGATTGCACAATGTTTAATCCCACGCTGAACTCGCTAGATAATGAAATAGTTTATACATCTTATAACAAGACGCGGGCAACTTTCAGACGTGGACTGAGAAGTGACGAGTAACATTTTTATACAGTGTGTAAGTGCTGAAGCATGATATTTTTCAGTAAGAGACAATGTAAATATCTCCACTTAACATTCAATAGCATTAACATTGTTGAATTCCCCATCATCACTATTTTTGGAGTTCTCATTATCTAGAAATCGACTTTGGCCAATTATGTTAACACTATGCCAACAAGAGCAAGTCAGGGGCTAGGAACTTTCTGAGGAAGGGGTCATTCTTTGACTCCCCAAATCCAGCCTATCATCTGGAAGGCACAAAGCAGGGCCATGATGGAATATGCTCCTCCTGACTGGATGAGTCTACCTCCACAACAGCCAAGACTAAAGCAGGAGAAGCAATCAGCTCATTCATCATTTTGAACATCTGTTCCATCCCTTACCGGCCTGTATAGCTCCTGTGCATAATATCTACGAAAGGATTGTCCACCTGTTTGCATGACCAGCCACATTTTAATATTCTAAACACTCAAGTGGCAAATGAGCAGATGCCAGAAAGGCAAGGTTTGACAGAATATCTTCCATGAATTTTGACAAAAAAACGGAAACAATGAATTGGTTGTGTTTTAAAATGGCAATTAAAATGAACCAACTTAATGAATAATACTTTTTGCATTTCTCTTAAGAAGCAGACCTCGAGAGAGAATATTAGGGCCCACATCCTGAGCATTCGGGAAGCTGCTAGGGAGTAGTGCAAAGCGAAGGCTTTGGGTTTCACTCATTCACTTTGCATTCCCCTCTGGTGGTGCTCACCTTGATGTGGCTGTGGCAAAATTCATACATAATTGAGAGTTAGAAATACTTGTGTTTTCCTTATCTCATCTCATGTCGTATTGAGGCACATGGTGGTGTCAATAACTCTCAGTGTTAGAGTCACATGCACTCTCTTATTCCTGAACACATTCCATCCCTCATTCTCTCTCCCCCTTAGTGTGCATATTAATGTACTCAGGCAGTTGTTACCATACAGATTTGCTCTGTTTATGCCTTTATGATTTCCATTTTTTCTACACCCAACTTCCTCTCCTGAAGTAAACAGTCTCTCTCACTTACAGGAGCCTGGTATCTGGCATTGGCATTCCTGACCTCATTTTACCTTCCCTCCCAGGTCCGGAAAAATCAGATTTAACCTGGTGTGGAGTCTTCTCCTCTTTAGCAACTCCACTGGAGATATTCCTTTTGTTGCATGAGGGGTGGTCCTATAATTAAATGAGAACAAGAACAGTTTGGTACTGATTAAAGCTGTTGGCTGTTTCTTTAAGCCTGCCTTTAAATTTTGTGCTGCTCTTTCTATCAGATCATTGGTATGGAACTGTCCTTATATGTTGAATACCATTCGACTTAGAGGAAATATTCAAGGTCCTTGCTGGTAAATGATGGCCCATTATCTGTGACCAACACTTGGAGCCTATGTATTATGAAAGGTGCTCACAGCTTTTCTATCCTCATCCTCATGTTTGATGGATGAACTTGATGGACATCCAACCACTTTGAGTGAGCATCCACAATGACTAACAACATTGAGTACAACATTAAGTCCATGAAGAGATCTGCACAGCCAATCTATAACTGAGTCCAGCATTTACCCGGCCATTCCTATGAATGCGAAGTAGCTTTGTTTTTGTTGGCACTTTGAGCACTGCCTCACCAAACCTGCTATGTTAACATCCAACCCTGACCACCAGGCATAGCGTCTCACCAAAATCTATACTTTGGACACCCCTGGATTCCATTCAAAAACAAAAATCTTCTCCCGCGATACTAGCAAATACACACTGGTGAGATGTTGTTACCTGCTCCGTGGCTCAGTGATTAGCACTGCTGCCTCACAGCACCAGGGACCAGGGTTCAATTCCATCTTTTGGTGACTCGTCTGTGTGGAGTTTACACATTCTCCCTGAGTCTGGATCGTTTTCATTCCACAATCCAAAAATGTGCAGATTAGATGGATTGCACATGCTTAATTACCAGCAGTATGTAGGCTAAGTAAATTAGCCATAGATAATTCAGGGTCATAAATAACATGCAAGTTAGACCAAGAAGAACCAAAAGATGTTATCTACCTGGATTTCATGAAGGCCTTTTGATGAGATGCCTCAGGTGAGGCTGCTGAGTAAGATAAGGACCCATAGGTTTAGAGGCAAGGTATTAACATGGATAGAAGGTTGGCTGTCTGACAGAAAGCAGAGACTGGGGATAAGAGAGTCTTTCTCAGGTTGGCAGCCGATGACGAGTGGTGTTCCGCAAGGTTTAGCGTGGGACCACAATTTTCACTCTATACATTAACGATCTAGATGAAGGAAATGAGGGCATTCTGCCTAAGTTTGTAGATGATACAAAAGTAGGTAGAGGGACAGGTAGCATTGAGGAGGCGGGGAGGCTGAAGAAGGATTTGGATAAGTTAGGAGAGGATGGAGTACAGTGTAGGAAAGTGTGGGTTCATGCACTTTGGTAAGAAGAATAGAGGTATGCACAATTTTCTACATGGGGAGAAAATTCAGAAATCTGAAATGCAGAGAGAATTGCAAGTTCTATTCCAGGATTCTCTCAAGGTAAACTTGCAGGTTGAGTCAGTAGTTAGGAAGGCAAATGTAACTTTGGCATTTATTTTGAGAGGACTTGAATATAAAAGCAGAGATGTGTTTCTGAGGGTTTGTAAGGCTCTGATCAGGCCACATTTGGAATATTGTGCACAGTTTTGGGCCCTATATCTCAGTAAAGATGTATTGGCCCTGGTGCGGATTCAGAGGAGATTCACAAGGTCCAGTAAAGACAAACTTAACATATGAGGAATGTTGAGGACTCTGGGTCTATACTCGATAGAGTTTAGAAGGATGAGGGGGCATCTAATTGAAACTTACAGAATATGGAATGGCCGGGGCAGTGTGGATATCGGGAACTTGCTTCCATTGGTTGGAGAGGATCAGAGCTGAGGGCACAGTCTTAGAGTAAAGGGAAGACCTTTTAGAATGAAAATAAGGAGAAACTTCTTCAACCAGAGAGTGGTGAATTTAGTGAATTCACTGCCACTGCCTCCTTTATGGAGACCAGGTCATTGAGTATAGTTCAGACAGAGATTGATAGGTTCTTTATTGTCAAGGAGATCAAGGGTTATGGGGGAAAAGTGGTTACGGGGTTGAGAAACATATCAGCCTTGACTGAATGGTGGAGCAGACTCGATGGGCTGAATGGCCTAATTCCGGCTCTTACGTCTTATGGCCTTATGGTCTTATGGGATGTGTTTGGGTGGGGATGCTCTTTGGAGGGGTCAGTGCCAATTTGATGTGCCAAATGGCCTGCTTCCATACTTGAGGAATTTTGTAATTGTCAAACATTCCTTCTCTCGCTGGATTTATTTGTGCCCTGCATCAGCCAAAGTCCAGGAAGCATACACTATTGGCCATTCCTCTCCTTTGGGTATTGGCTTCGCTGATACCATTCGGGGAAGTATTGCATGTCAGCACCAGATCTCACTTGGGATCATACTGTGTCATATCTTAGACGATGATAGCTGTTTCTTCACTTCCCTAAAGGCTACGTCTTCACTATGAAACCATTTCCTTTCTCATTAACAGATGTAATGGTTCCAGAATGGAGGCCAAGTTTATGTATGAACTTTCTGTAATAATTCACCAGTCCAAGGAAAGACATAAAATCTGGTAGAGACGTGGGAGCCAGGGCAACTTTTATCACCCCCACATTATCTTCCAACAGGTGGAAGCTGGTATTATCAACTCTGTAGCCCAGATAGGTCACTTGACGTGCCTGGAACACATATTTTTATCTTCTAAGGCATAAGCTTGCCTTTGAGAAACATCTAAGGATTATGTCCAAATTCTCTAAATGCTCTTTTTTGGTTTGCCCCATTATTGGCACATCAACCAAATAAGTGGTGACCTGGAGTAGACCTTGTAAAATGTTCTCCATCATCTGTTGAAACATTGCACAAACTGATGTTACCCCAAAAGACAGTCTTGCGTATTGGTACAAATGCTGATGGGTATTAGTTGTAGCATAATTCTGGGAATCCTCATCTAATCGCTATTGCAGGTATACACGTCTGATGTCCCGTTTCGTGAAAGTAAACCTCCTGTCAGCTTTGTGTATAAACCCTATAAGTGAAGGATTGAATATTTATCCAGCTGCGAGAAGTGATTTACTGTTTGTTTAAAAGCTCCACAAAGACGAACCAAGCCGTCGTGCTTCACAATTGATCGGACTGGTCCTGTCCATTCTGCAAACTGGACTGGTTTTATGATTCCTTGACTCTCCAGCCTCATGATTTCTGCCTCCACTTTTGCCCATAAGGCAAATAGTGCTGGGTGGGAACTTGCAGAATCGTGGAATTTGCGTTCTGGTCAACATATAAAATGGCCTTGGCTCCTTTGATAGCCCCTAGATCTTCCTGAAAATCTTCCACGTCTTTAATTAGGGCTTCACTCATGTAGCCATTTTCTAATCAAAATTGTTGAGCCAATCAAGGTGAATATTTCTCAACCAATTTCATCCCATCAAGCTTGGGCCGAAGGTTTTACAATGAGTGGTAAATGAATCAGCTTCTTTTCAGGTGAGATTGCAAACAAAGTTGAACCCTTAATCTGCAAAGGTTGTCAGTCTAGCTGAGTTCTTGTTAAAACCTAAGTGTCGCAGCCCAGGATGAATTTTGTTACAGAGTGGTTCTGCAATAATTGATAAAGCCAAACAGGTGTCAACATCCTTGAGAACCAAGCAACCATTTAAGCAGATGTTTATTTTGATTTGGACATTGTAATTTAACTGTTCCAAACTAGATGAAGGTGGACCTTCCAGGGTGTGCACGCTCCTGGATACTGGCCAATGAGTTCTCTTACTGAATCCACGCCTGGTAGGACTCTTGCTGTCTCAAGTCTGCAAACCAGCAGGAACTACAATGGCTTGCTGGCCCGGATCCTGAAGAAAATGTTAACCATTTGGCTGAGGCTTGGCTTTGTTTTGGGGTTTTGCTGTGGGCCAATCTAGAGTCCCTCTGTTCAGGATATGCCCGAAGTGAGGCTATGCAATTACCTTTACCCAAGTGGTGTCTCCCCACACCCCACCACCACCAAAACACCCCCCACCCAAGTTCAGTTGGCCTGGCAAGGGTGTCCACTTCCATCAGAATACCCTCTAACTCACATGCTCCACTTGCCACATTTTCTAATGATAAAGTCAGTTGTAGAGCCTGTTTGAAGTCCAGTCGGGCTTCAATTAGTCTGGGCTTTTGCATGGGTATCTCGTTAATCCCACATACCAAAGTCTCTCAGCATCTCATTAATAGTTAAAACAAAGTCATATGTCCCTGACAGCCATCTTTGTCTGTGTAAAACCAATAGCATCTCAGAATTAGCGGGGGCTTGGAGCCTGCATATTCATTAACTAAATCCGTCAACTCTTGAAAGGTTTCTCACAGTCTTTCACAGCCTGTACAATGGTACGCCACTTGTGAGGTACATGTCTTTGAGGGCACTTAGTAGTGATACGTTGGCATGAGCTTGTGGATCGATTTTATCTTTTAAGGCGTGTTGACATGTTTTTCAGGAAATGTGATGTTAATGGACGTAAAAGCTTTTGATTGCCTTCAACCATTGGCTTGGTGTGGGAACTTGACAATATGGAAGGCTTGATCATTTTCCAATGTTTGTCTTTTGCTTACTGCCTGTGCATTTCATCAACATGCTTGAATTTGAGCACATTCTTAAGACTTGCCTTGCTGCCAGTATTGTTTTGTCATACTATTTTGTTGGCCAACTGTGTTTGTTCTGAAGCCTGTCTTGCCTTTTAGAACCATATTCCTGCCCATTTGTGCCCAGCGTCCTTTGGTGACACATTTTTTGCTGTTATGAAGGAATGCTGGACATCTTTTGGGTCGGTGCAGCAGGCTGAGACTCTAATAGGCCTAAGATGTTGTGTTTTTTGCTGAACATTGCAATTTTGCTGGCTGCACAAAAAGCTTGTAATTGATGTTGGTCTAGTACTACGGCTTCATTTTGGCATCCATCTTTGAGCAGGGCATCAATGATATGGCTCTTTTCCTTGCCCAGAAGATTCATTGTAGAGGTAATCATTAATTTGGTGACCCTCTCAGAGTTCTTCAGAGAACCCCTACCTGTGGCTTTGGCAGTGCTGCCTTGCGACAAACTGGCTCAATCAATTCTTGGGGTTGCTGTCTGCCTGATGTGAGTTGGAATCTGTTAATCCTAAGAGTAATCCCTCCCTTGAGTTGGTCTTCAAATCCCCTCCTGGATGTTTCTGGTATTCTGAGGAAGAAATGGATGTGTTAATTCTGTGAAGATTGTCTTTGCTGATGACAAGAAATATTTTCAGATTTCAGTTCTTAGGGTCCTTTATCATTTGATCTGTAAAATAATACTTCATATGTTACTTAAATAATTGAAATTCTGTAAAGGCATAATTATCTGCTCAATTCCTACTGAAGTCTTTGCCTTTAATTTCTTGTTCAAGGAACTTGTTGATGTTTTAAAAGAGGACTGCAGGGTTTGTCTTTTTTTTTCCTTGTTCTGCTTTTCCTTTTTTTTCGATTTCCTGTGTTTGATTCACTTTACTATTTTTCTGTTCCTATTCCAATGTGGTGTTTTGTCTTTTTGGGCTTTTTTTTAAAGAAATCAAATTTATTATGGCAGAATGATGATAATACAGGAGCTTCCCTCAGACTTAGCAATGAATTGGAGAGACAAATGGCAGAAACAATAGACCTCTCCAAATAAATAAGCTGTCTTAATATTGAAATCAACTTTTTAGTGTTTTAGATCAGGCGACCCTGTATTTAAGCTGTAAGATGTTTTTTGACAGCTGTTTATCACTTCTAAATCAAAAGCAAGCTTTTTTGCAAACGGAGAGATAGGACTTTTATTTTAATCAGGAAGTAGGCAAGAAGACAACTTTGCCTTCAGGCTGTTGAATTTAGATATCTCTACTCAAAGAAATTGATGCTATTAGTTTTATGAATGCTTTGAAGTCTGGGGCTGTTGTCTAGCTGAACTTTGATGAGGGCATGCAATGGTACCGTGATATTGTTCCTAGACTATTAACCTAGAGACCCAGATAAAGCTCTGAGGAATTTATTCTAGGTCCTGGCATACGTATGTCTTAGTCAATTCAGCGTCAGGTCTAATATTAAACTGATTTTATGAACAATAATGTGCTTCCATCAGTGTGTCATCCTTCATGTGGCCCCAGTAATTGAGCCTAGTTTCTGGTGTGATGAGAGGTGTATACTTGATATGTTTTTCTGAATTTCAAACTAGTATAATATGGTTGTTGGTCACATTTTGGTGTAAAGACTGAATAATTAACTCAGTCTAATCTTTTCAGAACCATGATGTTAAAAAAGTATGTATCAAAGAGCAAATGACACAGGGCCTCCTGGAGTATGAATGAAATTTGGCTTACAGCAGGAGAAGGGAAAAAATAAGTCATTGGCTTAGCCAGAAACAGGATGAGTACATATTTTTAAGTTTCACTGACAGTTTCTGATATAAGCATAAATTCTCCAAAGAACAAGTGTGTTTGCTCAGAGCAGTGCAGGGAAATAAGTTACCTTCCTGCCTCAGTGTAATGTTTATGAAAACTTCCAGACTTTAAGAGTTTGGTTAAAAATCTTCATCGGTTATTCAAAGTTGAGAAAGTCTATGATTTCAGAAAAGATCAAAGAAAATGTATTGCAGCTCAAAGGCCTGTAATTGAAGAGTTTAGTCAACCTTTACATTAGCTAGGGAAGGGAATGTTCTGTGGATTTTGATGAACTGTAAAGTGATGGCGTTGGCGAGTAGATGGGATTTTGTCTTGCCAGGCATTTGGAATCTTGGAACTGGGCTATAGGTAGGTAGTTTACAATAACAGCATGGCGGCCAGGTCCCATCACCAAGTCCCCCTTTATTTATCTGTGCACAGGCTGTGACCAGCCAGCTTGGGGTCAGTCCAGTGGAATGAGGAGATTCTAATCTCCTGGTTATATTGGTCAGACAAGGCTTTCCTGATTAGTCCAGGTTAACAACCTCAATCAAGAACTTTGTAGTTAATGAGGTCCACATACTGCCAATCACTACATCTCTCTCTGTCCAACTCCAGGGATGTAGGCCTGGCCTTTTGCTTGCAGCTTCTCTTACGATGTTTTCACCCCAGGCCCACTTCCTCTGACTCAGACTCAGACACAGACAGTGTGTACCAGACCATGGTTCATCTCTTACATCCAGAACATCTTGGAAGAGTTTCATCTTCTTCTTCCAGCAGCAACAATATCGAGGCTGTATCAACTTCAGACTCTGAGGTTTCCTCAACACTAGACAGAGAGGGAGCACCTGCAGTTTCTGCCAGGCCTTCTGGCTGTTTTGAGCAGCCTGGTTGTTTTGCTCCTGGCTACTAGCCTACGAGTTTTCCTACTCAAGTCACGCCTTGTAGGACTGCTTTGATCTCTCAAGTTCATATATCAGCAGCAATTACAATGGCTCATCAGCCCAGATCCAGAAGAACTGTTTAGCTACTTGGCTGAGATTCGGCTTCATCGTGGGGATTCTGCTGTGGACCTGTGTGAGGCTCTGCAATTGCCTACACTCAAGTTCCTGAAGCTCAGTCGGACAAGTGAGGGTGTTCATTTCCATTGGGATGTCCTGTAGTTCCCATGCTCCACGTGCCACACTTTTTAATGACAATGCCAGCTGCAGTGTCTGTTTGAAGTCCAACTGGTCTTCAGCTGGTAGATGCTTCTGCATGGTTAGGTCATTAGTCTAACATAGCAAACAGTCTCTCAGCATCTCATTCAGAGTTAACTCAAAATCACATGCCTCTGCCAGTCATCACAATCTCATCAAAAATCCTAACGCAGATTCTGTCGGTTCTCTAACAGCCGAATAAAACTGAGAGCATCTCAGGATTAGAGGAGGTTTGGAGTTGTGTCATACTTAACCAACTCTATCAACTCTTAGAAGGTTTTGCTCTCCAGTGCCTCTGGGAAAGTCAAGTCTCTTATAATAGAAAATATTAGAGGTCGACAAGCAGTCAGAAGGATTACTATTTTCAACCATCCCAGTGTTATTTTCCCCGAAAAAATATTGTATTCTTTCCACACACTGGGTCCAGGCTTTGACAGCAGAGTCAAATGAGTCAAGCTTCCTAAATAGAGGCATGATGCCAGAAATGCTTACCCTAACTCCAACATGTCTGTTGTAAGCAACTGTTCTTCAGGTGCATCCTGTTTTCTCTCATCACCACTGAAATAGCAGCATGGAGGCCAATGTCCCATCACCCTTTATTTACCTGTGCACAGTATACTGGCTGTCACCAGCCAACTCAGAGTCAATCCTCAGCTGAGGAGATTCTAATCTCCTGGTTATAATGGTCAGACAAGGCTTTACTGATCAGCAGAGGATAACAACCCCAATCAAGAAACTTGTAGTCAATGAGTTCCACTTGGTCACAATCACTGCATAGTTTGATTTATTTTCATGTATTTTTCTTCATTTCACAGAACTAAATTCTGTTTTATTATTAAGTCCTGGGATTTATCAATTAATAGTCCCTTAATTTCTCTTTAAAAAAATCTTTCATTAATATTTTCTTTTTATTTACACAAGGCTAGGCCCTAGATTAATCATTACTTCTTGGAGATTTTTAGTATTTTACTCTATGAAGACAGACACAAAGTGCTTTAAATTCTCTGTCATTTCTTTACTCTCCACTTAAACATTCCTGACTCGTAGTGGACTCAAATTTGCTTTTGTTATTCTTTTCCTTTTCATGAACATATGAAAACTTGTACAGTTTTTTATGTCTCCATTTAATTCTTATTCACAGAACATTCCAGAAGATATAGCCTAGCTGTAAATTTGAGAGACTGAGTTCTAATTTATTTTTATTAGTTTGGTTTATTTAAGGAGGGCTTGTACTTATTGGAACAGAATACCATTAGAATTTTGTTTCATTTGGGAATAATTAGTAGTTAGATGGGATTTATTTAGTTTGTTAATACTTTAGTTAATTTGTTCACTGTTAGAGTTAGATAAATAAATTGTTACTTGTTGATTATAAAGTGAGCGTCAGGTGGTTATCTTATTTAACCACTCCTTTATAACAGATTGGGGGCTCTTTTATCCGATTATAGGGCAAGGCGTGCCTCTATGGGTGTTTTGGCTTTAGTTATCAGGGTGGGGAGGTTTCGTCTACTTTATAACAGGTGAAAACAAGGCTTATGTAATGCATAAATATTTGAGACAAATACAGACAGTCCCCAAGTTGTGAATAGGTTCAGTTCCTGAGACTGTTCACAAGTCAATTTGTACGCAGATCGAAACACAATGCAGGACAATATAAAGCAACTGATCATTAGTGCGGGAAATATTTTAAATTACATCCCTGTACGGGATTGCATTCATAAATAAATTGGGACCCTTTGTGATTGCTTTTGTTTTGTAAAATTGTTTGTATATTTTGCAAAATTCAGTAGTCATTTCAAAATGAGTTGGATAGATCCTTCAAAAGGAAAATAATTTTCAGTGCTTTGCCCATAAAGCAAGGGTTTAGCTGAATTACTTCTTTTAAAGAGTCATTCATTACAGTCATTCAAGACCAAATGGTCTCCTCTGTGTTGTCATTCCATAAACCCATGATGTCATAATATTGTGTTATTCATCTGAGGACATGTGCCAAGATAATTACATGGATAATTTCTAACATCTTTAATACTTAGTGCATCCATAAAGGTTTACTATGTACACAGAAACAATAAATTAATACATTTTTAAAAGTAAGTTTGTAAGGAAGGATAGCACATTACAGCACTTGGCTTCTCTGACAGACGTAAGAGGACAATGGTCCTGCTTACAAATTCTCAAGCTCAAAGATGTGCAATGATGAGAATGTAAAAGTTACGCAGTTCAGGAAAGGTTCATGAAGTCCAAAATACATATTGCTTTTTTCTGACGTTAAACTTGCCTTCTTCCATTGTTACCATTTCCCTCAATAGCTTCCTTTTCCAAAATTACATTCAAAATTGCCAAGCTACATTCAGCCCAATGGGAATAAAAGCTATTGAATTTAAAGTACATACATCAGTTGTGCCATTTAGTCAACACTAAAGTCAATAGCCAAGTGATTGGCACAAATTAATTACCTTCACACTTCATTACTTCATCTGCAATCCAATGTGCAGGACTTTACAATGACAGCAAAGCTTCACAGAGTCAGAGTCCACATGAACTTTGAAACCAACTTATGTTGTCCGTTTCAACAATATTCCCTAACAACTTGCCCAAGACCTTATGGAGTAACGTTTTTCAATGATAATTGCATTATTATTAACACCTTACTGGAGATCTTCCATATATTAAGCAAAATGACTGACATAACATTAGTCATTCAGCTGTGATTGTCCCATAAGTAGCCCACTATTTGCGAGGCTTCATCAGCAAAAAAAGTTGTTAAAAATTCCACCTATTCATTTTTGGATGAAAATTTTGAAACTATTTTCCATTCTTATTCATAAATACCTATTTTAATTTTTGTTCAGTGATGTTTGAACATGACATGATCAGTCAATTTTCTAGCACTGATTTTGTCAATGCGCTGAGGCGTGTTGTGGAAAGCTGACTCCAGCAGAGAAATACTTTCACACAGCAACATACCTCATGTTAACTAGTTCTGCAGCAGCACAGAAGCTGACTATAGTGTTGGCTGAGCAGTGCCTCACATTGAAAGATGGAGAGTCTTATTCTCAAAATGAAATCAAACAAATGCCTATCTAATAAGTAGATTGTAGAACTTTTTATTGTTGGGATATGGTATAATTTTCCAATTTTATTTGGCATGAAGGGAACAGAATTTAAACTATTGAGAAAAGAGCAATCTTGCTAAACCAGAATTGAAAACTGTTTCTGTTATCTGATGTGCTTTCTTATGTGCAACTGGAAACCAGAAACACAGTCTTGAATTCCCCTTAGATTTATAGCATCAAAATCAGGTTTACTGAGTTCCTGCCTAATGGATCTTGCTACATAAAATGGACTTACAGGGTTTTATTAATCCCAAGGGGGAATCTTGCTGAGTTATAATCATTTATTATTTCCATTCTTATCTATTATTTACTTGGTGAAGCATCCCTGGTACCGTTTTCTGAAAATGGCTAAATATTCCGGGCATCCTGTAATGAAATTGTAGTAAGCCTTACTTACTTTATTGAAGCTTTTCCAAAGGAACCAATTCCTTTTGTAAAGTAATTGTATTAAAACAATTAGAAAATTTCCTTTTTCTTTCACTATAATTGGTCATTTACATTTCAGTACAAAGTCAATGGTGCTGCAGGTAATTAGGCAGCAAGATTTGTAAAACAGCTAAAATTCACAAATTGTCACCTGAAGAACGCCTCAAAGATGCCAACAAATTCTGATTTTAGAAAAGATATGAAGAATTGAAATATATTGCCTCCAACTTTACTGTCCATCATCAGTGAATTTAGGAATAGTAATTTCAATTGAAACCTGTTAGTTGAGAAAAAATGAAACCTTTGGAACATTCATGTCTCTTTATTGTTCATTTTCCTAAACATGCACAAATTTCTGTGATGCTTTCGCTATATGCTGTTAAACATTGGTGTTAAACTGTGACTGAGCTGATGTTTTACCTCTGCCTGCCAAAGGTTGCATCAGTTTCCCTGAAACCCCACACACAGTTAATTAAATGAAAGACCTAAATTTTTTCCTGAATAATAAATGTAAATATCTTTTAGTTGGTATCCCAAATAAGTTGAAAATGTTGATTAGTTTTGTTAATTTTAAGAAAGTCTTTCAAATATAATTTCTCCACTGCTAAGGCTCAAAATCAATAATATGGCATCTGATTGATAATGTATGTATTTCATCAGCACCTGAATAAATACATCACAAATGCCTCTTCAGAACTATCAATGCAGACATCATCTTATGCCTGTTGTTGCCATCCTTGGATCAACTTTCTCCAGAATGCATTACTGGATCATTAATATGACTCAGCTCTATATCATTCATCTAGACATTAAAATATACAAGAATTCCAAATCCAGGTTTTCCATCACCTGAAAGCTTGTGTTGATATATCTCATCTGCTGTCATACCTTGTGGTATAGTAAACAGTGGCTCTTAACATATTGTTGTTATACTAGGATCAAGTTTCTCCAAGATGCATTACTGGATATCTAACATGATTCAACTCAATATTACTCATCTAATCATTAAAATTACAAGCTTTCGGAACCCAGGTTTTCCATTACCCGATCAGTAACAATAATATATCACATCTGCTGTCATACCTTGTGGTAAATATTATGGACCAAAACAGACCTCCCATTCAAAATGAAGATTTAAGAAGGCACTCTAGACCCTAACTTTTTCTTATTTAAAGGTAAATGTAAAGTGTCTGCTCCAAATGCAATGCGACTGGTCAAAATACTTGACGTTCAGCAAAACATAATTTATTCAAACACTGCAGTTAAAATACAACCAAAGACAATGGAATATTGAATAACTTAAGATAACAAAGTGTGGAGCTGGATGAACACAGCAGGCCAAGCAGCATCTCAGGAGCACAAAAGCTGACGTTTCGGGCCTAGATCCTTCATCAGAAAAGGGGGATGGGGAGAGGGTTCTGAAATAAATAGGGAGAGAGGGGGAGGGGGATCAAAGATGGATAGAGGAGAAGATAGGTGGAGAGGAGACAGACAAGTTAAACAGGTAGGATGGAGCCAGTAAAGGTGAGGGTAGGTGGGGAGGTAGGTAGGAGATAGGTCAGTCCAGGGAGGACGGACAGGTCACGGGGGCAGAATGAGGTTAATAAGGAGGAAATGGGAGTGCGGCTTGATGTGGGAGGAGGGGATGGGTGAGAGGAAGAACAGGTTAGGGAGGCGGAGACGAGCTGCGCTGGTTTTGGGATGCAGCGGGGGGAGGGGAGATTTTGAAGCTTGTGAAATCCACATTGATACCATTGGGCCGCAGGTTTCCCAAGCGGTATATGAGTTGCTGTTCCTGCAACCTTCGGGTGGCATTGCTGTGGCACTGCAGGGGGCCCAGGATGGATATGTCGCCTGAGGAATGGGAGGGGGAGTTGAAATGGCTTGCGACAGGGAGGTGCAGCTGTTTATTGCAAGCCGAGTGTAAGTGTTCTGCAAAGCCGTCCCCAAGCCTCCGCTTGGTTTCCCCATTGTAGAGGAAGCCACAACGGGTACAGCGGATGCAGTATATCACATTAGCAGATGTGCAAGTGAACCTCTGCTTGATGTGGAAAGTCTTCTTGGGGCCTGGGATGGGGGTGAGGGAGGAGGTGTGCGGGCAGGTGTAGCACTTCCTGCGGTTACAGGGGAAGGTGCCAGGTGTGGTGGGGTTGGAGGGGAGTGTGGAGCAGACAAGGGAGTCACGGAGAGAGTGGACCTTCCAGAAAGCAGACAAGGGTGGGGAGGGAAAAATGTCTTTGGTGGTGGGGTCAGATTGCAGATGGCAGAAGTGTCAGAGGATGATGCATTGGATCCGGAGGTTGGTGGGGTGGTATGTGAGGACGAGGGGGATGCTCTTTTGGTTGTTATTGATTTCAGTGTGATGATGTGTCTGCATGGTAGAGGCAGCTTTGATTTTGAGCGATATTTTTAAACAGATGATCTAGAATTTTCACAACAGAATTTAAAAATTGGGGAAGATGTAAAATATTGTGTAGGTTTACTATTACATCTTTTCCTTATCACAGAAAGTTAAATTGCTTCCCTATGTGTCCCTTTCAGTTAACATGATCATATCTATTGTTTACATTGTATAAATCTTCTTTATACCCTGTGAGACTTGCAAGTTTGTATTTATAATCTGTTAAATAGAAGTTTTTTTTTAACTGGAACATTACTTGCTGATACATATTCCTTCATTATCAACAAAAAAATTAACCTGCAGTTAAACATTTTGAAGTAAGACTGAATGCACAACTGAGGGAGGCAATGCATGCAGACAAGATGATAAAATAACAGAGGCTATTAACGTGGGTCTGCCAACTGAGGTTGACAATACGGTACAAGTACAAATATTGAAGAGGTAGCAGTTCAGCAAATTATTGCACTTTAACATTGATCATTAACACCCTAATAATATATGATAAAAGTCCTTTGAAACATGCAGAAGCTTGAGAAGACCCTGCCATCAGTAAGTCATTCAGATAGAAACCTAGAGTCCTGCAGAATGGTGGGAACAATTTCATATGGGTTTAAGCAACATGGTCAATGGTGAGATTTGTGGGAGAACCGGACAATAAGTCAGGCAAGGCCTAACTCAACATTTGGCCTTAAACAATGAATGTGAGTCTCAAATAATGCACACCTTGCATTTTGATGCAGATTTCTTATTAAGTACTCAAGGATGGAGTTGAAACGTCCTGCCGCTATGTCTTAGGATATGTTCAAAAATATTATTGAAAGAGGAGCATTAATGATGCTTGCATAAAATCCAATATCTCTAATCACACTTCTCAAGGCCAGTTCTCTTGAATCAATCAAGTGTTTTTTTTCTTTATATCAAATGAATATCGCTGTAGAAAGTCACAGCTAATTGAATTTTTCATCTTGTATTTATCAGGGAATTTGGGAATGGACTCTTCTGGGTAGAGGCATGCCTTGGAGCACGTACCAGTTGATGATGACTGTCAGCTAATTTTTAAGCTTTATTTAAATTTTAAAATGGGCAGTGAGGTGACATTGACAGTCCTTGATGTCAAGGCTGTATTTGACACAGTGTGGAATCAATGAGCCTGAGCAAAACTGGAATCAATGGGAATCAAAGAAAAAGTCTCCATGGGTTGGAGTCATACACATAGGAAAATGGTCCTGGTTGTTTGAGGCTAGTCATCTCAGCTCCAGGACATCTCTGCAGGATTTCTGAGGACAGTGTTCTCAGCGCAACTATTTTCAGCAGCTCCATCAATGACATTCCATTCATTATGAGGCTCAAAGTAGGGATGTTTGCTGATGATCACACAATGTCCAGTAACACCCACAACTCCTTATAAACTGAAGAAGTTCAAATGCAAGAAGACCTGGCTTGGCTGGAAAAATGGCAAGTAACTTTCATGCAGCTGAAATGCCAGGCAATGACCATCTCCAACAACAGGCAATCTAACAACCACCCCCTGACATTCAAAGACATTGCCACCACTAAATCGCCAACTAACAACATGCTGGAAGTTACCATTGACCAGAGACTGAATTGGATTAGCTATGTAACCGCAATGGCTATGTGAGCAGGTTAGAGGCTAGGAATACTGTTGTGAGTCCACCATCGACAAGGCACAAGTGAGGACTGTGATGGTATATTCCCTATTTGCCTGGGCGAGTGCAGCCCCAACAATGCTCAGGTGCTTGACACCATCCAAGACAAAGCAGCTTGCTTGATTGACAACACAATCACAAACATCCATTCTATCCACCGCCGATGCTCAATATCAGCAGTGTGTGCAAGATGCACTGAAGAAATTCACCAAATTCACCTTCCAAACCCTGACCACCTCAATCTAGAAGGAAACGGGAACATCACCACCAACAAGTTCCCTTCCAGGCTATTCACAATCCTGCTTTGGAAATATAGCCCTGGAACACTCTCCCTAATGAAATTGTGAGTTATCTACATACTGGGACCAAAGTGGTTCATGAGGCGGTAAATCATCACCTTCTCAAAGGCAACAAAGGATGGGAAAAAAATGTTGGCACAGCCAATAGCCCCCTACTGCATCTCTGTACACCTATGGCTGTACTGCCAAATTCCAAACGAATGCCATCTATAAGTTTGCTGACAACACCACCGTGGTAGGAAGGATCTCAAACAATGACGAGTCAAAATACAGAAAGGAGATAGAGGGCTTGGTGATGTGCTGCCATGAGGCAACCTCTCTCTCAATGTCAGCTAAACTAAAGAACTGATCATTGGCTTTGAAAAGAAAGGAGGAGAACTTACCCCTTCTCTATCAACGGAGCTGAGGTTGAGAGGATTGAGAACGTCAAGTTCCCAGGAGTGACGATAACTGACAACATACCCTGATTTTCCCACATAGATATGATGGTTAAGAAGGCACAATAATGTCTCTTCTTCCTCAGACAGCTCAGGAAATTTAGCATGTCCACAAGGTTCCTCACTCACTTACATAGATACACCCTTGAAAATACACTGTTTGGGTGCATAACGGCCTGGTATGGCAACTGCTTTGTCCAGGACTGGAAGAAACTACAGAAGGTTGTGTGCACAGCCCAGGCAATTGCAGAAGCCAACCTTCAATTCATTGACTCCATTTACAAAGCCAGTTGCTACAGAAAGGCTGCCAACATCATCAAAGACCTATCACACCCCAGCAATGCTCTCCTACAATGAATTCCGTCAGGCAGAAAATACAGAAACTGGAACAAACACACACCAGCAGATTTGAGAACAGCTTCTTTCCTGCCATTATTAGACAGACGAATGGATTCTCTAACTTCAAATGATGATAATTTTGCTAATGATAATCTTGCCTAGCTGACGCCCTGTACAGTGTAATTTGTATGCCCCTGTCTAGTTCCTTCTTACCCAATGATCTCTATGTCCTTGCTTACAATGATTTGCCTGTACTGCTTGTAAACAAAGCTTTCATTGTACTTTGGTACACGTGACAATGAATCAATCAAATTAAGTTAAATAAAAGAAAAAGTTGTCTTTAGAAAAGGCATTGTCATGAGAAATGGACTCAAGGATGATTGTTACCTGTGTTTTGTTTTAATTCAAACAGGCAGCATGTATATAAATGATCTTCCTGTCTGTACAGAGCAGAACCTCTGCATTAATATGTACAGTTCATAATATTGTGTGGAGCTGGATGAGCACAGCAGGCCAAGCAGCATCTCAGGAGATGCTGCTTGGCCTGCTGTGCTCATCCAACTCCACACTTTGTTATCTTGGATTCTCCAGCATCTGCAGTTCCCATTATCACAGTACATAATACTCTCAGGTTTGCTGCGCTATGAGTCCATCTGACAATCTTAAATTGGTTGTCATTGAGAATCTTCTCACATTCTGGACTATTTACCAAATGTTGATCAATCATGGAATCACACCTGATGTTGTAAACTGTGTTTTGAAGTTTGTAAGTGCGCGATGGTTAAGTAAGGCCCATATCTTGCTTGTTACAAACAGCCAAAGGACTATACTGTTGGATACAATCTGCTTGTCTTTGGGATGTATGATCCACATAACTAGAATCACACCAGATTTTAAAGTTTAGGTACTGCATGACTCACAGATAAAATTCTTCCAGTGTAGAATCAGGCTGTTCAGCCCATTGAGTCCAGTATCACTGGGTGAAAATCCTGGAATACTCTCCCTAATGGCACTGTGGGTTTATTACACACATGAATTGAAGTGGCTCAAGAAGGCATACCACCACGACCTTCTCAAGGGCAACAAGAGATGGGCAATAAATGCGGGCACAGCCAGTGATGCCTACATCCCATTAGTAAATAAAAGGCATAGGTAATATAGATATATAACACAAAGAGTCATCTGGCAAATTTCTATACTAATACCAAATGAAGGGAGCTCATTTGACTATTTTATACCAAAAACAAATTTGAGAGCAGGTTTGAGTCGTTTAGAACATGCAGGAAAATCCAGTTGTGCATTCAGATACAGCAAAAGTTATTCCCATATATTATAAATAGATGCCACTTCATTGAAGACATTTCCCATGGAACCCAACATCGAATCACTGTCTGTTTTGCACTGCGCTGTTTATGTACGCTTGAGTTCACTTTTAAACATAAATCAAGAAAATAAGGCGCCATACTTTGGCAGATGAAGATCTCACTTTGCAGTTCATTTTATTTCCCATTCTGGCATAATATAATATAACTTGCATAAGTCTGCAATTTTCACTTCCATCTCAATGCTAACATCATTACAGAGTAATCTGATTTTTTGACAAGCTTATAAACTGTATTTTTATCCTTCGCTTTCACCTATAGCCTCCACTGTTGTTTGACTGGCCTAATCTTGCACTCTACTGTGAGTCAAGAAACATTTTACAGATGTCCAGTCAAATGCTCATGTGGTGAAATCTTGACATGTTTGATACCTTTGTTTATTCTCCACCAAAATATGTATAGCAACTTTTAATTAAATTCCATTTTCCCCAAATATCACTGGGCCAGTTCCTTTGAAAATCATGTATCCCATAGCTAGGGTCACAAATGTTTTGACATTTATTACTCGTTAGCTGATTAACCAATGTTTGAAAGCATTACAGGATAATTATCACCAGGGCATTGCGTTTAACTGTTAGATTTCTTTACTGGAAAGGAAATTACGGCTCAAAGTTTACACATTTGAAATCAAAATGTGTTCCTATTTACAGTCAAAACAAGTGTACTTACCTCATGTATCTGACTTGATGCTGGAGCAATCCAAAAAGCCCAAAAAAGATTGTAAACATACAGGTACAGTTTTGAAATAAATCAATATCAAAGTATTCAAGTAAGTTTGTGTAATGATACACTCAATAGAAATTAATAATATTTACAGTGTTTTATCATTGTAGACCAGCCAGATGAAACTTATCACGAACTGAATATTGACATGTTAGATTAATTAAAGCTTTTATGTTATAATGGAATAGTGTAATATTCGTAACAAATGTATTTATATGAAAAGCTTCTCGCTGTTATTTTAATTAACGCATTGGTTTGTTTAATAAAAACATAAATGACCTTGCAAACAACACAGCCATACAAATACAAATCACTAATGCAGTTTTTCACACTTGTGCTTAATCCTTCATTTAAAAATGATTTAAACCCAATTTTTATATTGATAACTACAAGTTACAAATAGCACCGAGTAAACCAAAAATTACATTATCATAAAGAAGAAAATTGAAAATCAATAAAATTTTGGAAGCAAGTTTACATTTTAGAATCCCCAGCACTGGATTTCCCATACATTAAAACTTAGCTATTTACAATATCGAAAAATCCTTTCAGCAATTTTATTTGCTACCAGTATCTTAGAATTTACATATTATTGGGAAGCAGCTAGTTAAGACTGAGAAGAGAATCAAATCAAATCCCTTCCATTTTAAGTGATGCCTGAAAGGAACATTCACTATGTTCTTTTGTCTATCCATCTGGTTCACATTTCACAAGATATAGCATCATCAAAACTGACAGACATCGAATGGAGACCATTTTGTGGCTATCAACTGCCTTAAGACAGTTTGATTACTGAGATGCATCTCAAGATGGCACATCAGAGTTGAAAGGAATTGCATTAATCTTGTTTACATCACTAGCCAGATGACAATTGGGATATCTTGGGAATTTTAAGCATCCTACTATTCATTCTCGTGAAAGTTCAACACTCTACTTTCTGAAGGATATTAGAATTGGGTTAAGATGTTCTACTGAATTCATGCTCTTAGTGCCCGCTTGGGCCAAATCTGAAGTATTTTAAAAACTGTAGGTAATATCCAAATGCAGAAGTCCCATCCTCTTTTCTGGTAATTCCCATTTTTTCTCAGTGATGGAAAGGGAGTGGGACATGATATGAATCAAACTGATGAGAACTTAGGAGGGCTGCTTAAAATAAATGCTGAGTTTAAACAGACCCTTTTTGCTCTTTAAGAGCCTCAATTCACAATGTGCAAACTATTCTGTTCTAGCAATTTCAATAAGCTGAAGTTATCATTTCACAGCAATTCTTATTACTGTTGAGCTCATGAGTTGCGTTCTTTCAAATGTTCAAAATGACTAAAACAGGATCCCAAGTTCACATTTTATCAACGGCTTTAAGAGCTAATGAAATGATTAGCTGCCGCTGTGGTTAGCGAATAGATGCCTGTTTATACAACAAATCTGCCACTTAAGAAATTTTATTTATTTTTATATGAGTTTTAAGAAAGAGAGTATTCTTGTTCAGTATCACTAGTGACTGACAGCATTCCTATATTGCTAGAAATTTCTTTTTCATCTCAGCCTGGGTCATGAGTTATTCCATAGCAGTGTTGGGTAAGTAGCAATGGGGGAGGGCCATGTGAGTGGAATGGGGCATGAGGAGCATGGAGGCTACATGGGTCATTATGGGAATGAGAAGGCAACACGGAAATTGGAGCATTGTAGGAGTAAAGGTGAAAATAGGTTCTGTTGCTGTCTCAGAGATCCAAGGCAGATCTTCTATCCAGACCAGCTCCGCATTCACCTGCCTCAGGGTCAGCATTTGCATTCCTCCAAAGGCTGCAGTCCTACCTTGTGCCCTGGAATAAAACCATTCCGGACTGCAGGAGACTGATCTTTCACATTAGGAAAATACCTGACTTGCGCATCCCTCATCAGCCCCGGCAAAAATGTGGTCCCCAGTTATAGAATCATAGAGATGTACAGGATGGAAACAGGCCCTTCAGTCCAACACATCCATGCTGACCAGATATCCTAAATTAATCTAGTCCCATTTATCGGCATTTGGCCTATATCCCTTTAAAACCTTCCTTTTCATGTACCCTCCCAAATGGCTTTTAAATGTTATAATTGTACCAGGCTCCACCACTTCCTCTGGCAGCTAATTCCACTCATGCATCATCCTTGAATATGTTGCCCCTTAGGTCCCTTCTAAATCTTTCCTCTCTCACTTTAAACCTATGCTCTCTAGTTTTGGACTCCCAAAGGCCTGGGGAAAAGACCATGTCTATTTACCCTTTCCACGCTCATTATTTTATAAACCTCTATAAGGTCATCCCTCAGCCTACAACACTACAGGAAAAATAGCCCCAGTCTATTCATTCTCTCCCTACAGCTCAAACCCTCCAAACCTGGCAACATCTTTATAGATACTTTCTGATCCTCTTCAAGTTTCACAACATCCTTCCTATTAGCAAGACCAGAAATGCATGCGGTATTCCAAAAGTGGCTGAACCAATGTCCTGTACAGCTACAACAAGACCTCCCAGTTCCTGTACTCAATGCACTGATCAACAAAGCCAAGCATACCAAATACATTTTTCACTATTCTATCTACCTGTGACCTCACTTTCAAGAAACTGTCTACCTGCACTCCAAGGTCTCTTAGTTCAGCAACACTCCCTTGGATCTTAGCATTAAATGTATAAGTCCTACACTGAATTGTCTTTCCAAAATGCAGCATCTCACAGTTATGTAAAGTTGAACTCTATCTGCCTCTCTCTGGCTCATTGGCCCATGTGATCATTGTTGTACTCTGAGATAACCTTCTTCACTGTATACTATACTTCCAATTTTGGTGTCTTCTGCAAACTTACTAACCATACCTCCCATTTTCACATCCAAATCATTGATATAAATGATGAAAAGCAGTGTACCCATCACCAATCTTTGTGGCACGCCAGTCTGAAAACCCTCTACCACCTGCTGCCTTCTACCTTCACTCCAGTTCTGTCTCCAAATAGCTATTTCTTTCTCTATTCCATGTGAGCTAATCTTGCCAACCAGTCTACCATGAGGAACCTTATTGAATACCTCACTGAAGTCCATACAAACAATATCCACTGCTCTGCCCTCATTAAACAACTTCGTTACTTATTCAAAAAACTTAATCAGGTTTGTGAGACACGATTTCGCACACACAAAGCCATGTTGACTATCCCTAAACAGCCCTTGCTTTTCCAAATGCATGGAAATCCTGTCCCTTAGGATTATGTCAAACAAAGTGCCCATCTCTGATGTCAGGCTCACCAGTCTATAGTTCCTTACCACCTTTCTTAAATAGTAGCACAATGTTAGCCAATCTCCGGTCTTCCAGCACCTCATCTGTAGCTGTCAGTGATACAAATATCTCAGCAAGGGGCCCAGCAATCACTTCCCTAGCTTCCTACAGAGTTCGAGGGTACCCTGATCAGGTCCCGGGGACTTATTCCCCTTTAAGTGCTTTAAATAAAACTGAAAGAACTGCAGATGCTGTAAATCAGGAACACAAACAAAATTGCTGGAAAAGCTCAGCAGGTCTAGCAGCATCTGTGAAGGGAAAAAGAGTTAACGTTTCAAGTCCAAAGACCCTTCCTCAGAACTCTTTTTGTTTCAATGTTTTAAGACATTCAGCATCTCCTCCTCTGTAATATTGCCTTTTTCAAGATGTTGCTGTTTATTTCCCCGTATTCTCTATCTTCCATATCCTTCTCCACAGTAAACATTGATGTAAAGTGCTCAAAAACAAAGTTGCTGGGAAAGCTCAGCAGGCCTGACAGCATCTGTGGAGGAGAAAAAAGAGTTAACGTTTCGGGTCCAGAGACCCTTCCACAGAACTGATGCTGGCTGGAAACGTCCGTTTATATGCATAAAGTAGGGAGATGGGTGGGGTAGGGAGTAAACGATAGGATAGAGCCCAAAGAGAGCGAAAGACAGTTGGACAGACAAAGGAGTTGCTAATGACCAGGCTGGGAGGGTGAATAGTTGTTAATGGGGACTGTTAGTGACTAGCAACAGGGGGTGTGTAATGGCAGACTCCCAGCCTGATCATTAGTGACTCCTTTGTGTCTCCAACAGTCTTTCTCTCTCTTTAGGTCCTATCCTATTGTTTACTCCCAATCCCACCCACCTCCCTGGTGTTTTCCCAGCCACCATCAGTTCTGAGGAAGGGTCACCAGACCCGAAACGTTAACTCTTTTTTCTCCTCCACAGATGCTGCTAGACCTGCTGAGCTTTTCCAGCAACTTTGTTTTTGTTCCTGATTTATAGTATCCGCGGTTCTTTTGGTTCTTATGATGTAAAATGCTCTTTTAGTATCTCCCCCATCTCCTGTGGTTGCATACAATTTTGTCCTTGCTGATCTTTAAGGAGGCACTATTCCTTATTCCCCTTTTTCCTTTAATGTAGAATGTATCCTACTAATGTATTTGTCCTAAATGTATTTGTAGAATCCCTTTGGATTGTCTTTGACCCTATTTGCCAAAACTACTTCATGTCCCCTTATTTGCCTTCCTGATTTGTCTATTACATACCCACCTACTGCCTTTATACTCCTCTATGGATTTACTTGATCCCTTCTGTCCATACCTGAGAAACAAAACCTCAATTTCTCTAGTCATCCAGTATGCCCCACACCTACCAGCCTTGCCCTTCACCCTAACAGGAACATTCTATCCCTGGATTGTCATAATCTGATATTTGAATCCTTCCCATTTTCCAGACGTCCCTTTTTACCTGTGAACATCTTCCCCCCAATCAACTGTTGAAAGCTACGAACATTTCAAGTCTAGATGACACTTCACCAAAGCTGCAGTGAAGTGTGGAGAGGGCAGCATTTATGCTGCAGTTTGGGGTGAGTGGTGTGTGGGGTAGTGGGTGTAGGTTGCTGCTGGAGAAAAGATGTTAATAGTTCAGACTAAGTGATCAGAATGTGAGAATGGCAGAACAATGGTGTGTCTCCTGCAGGACTTGAAAGGACAGTAACTGGGATGGTGAGAGGGGAGGATAATCACAATTTAAAGGCGTTGAACTCAATATTAAGTCCTGAAGGCTGTAAAGTGCCTAGCCTGAAGATGAGCTGTTGTTCCTCCAGTTTGCGCTGTGATTTACTGGAATACTGCAATGTGCCGAAGACAGATGTATGGGCATGTGAGTAGGATGCTGTGCTGAAGTGACCACATAATGGAAGGCCAGGGTCCTGCTTGTGCACAGACTGGAGGTGTTTCACAAAATAGTCATCCAAATCTGTGTTTGGTTTTTCCAGTGTTGACTAGACACATTGGGTGCAGTGAATACAATGAACAAGATTGGAGGAGGTACAGGTGAAATGTTGTTTCATGACTGCGGTTTCCCACCACCTGGAAATACTGTTTAGGTCCTTTATTGGTGAGCAGGGAGGAGGTGAAGGGGTAGGTGTTGCACCTTCTGCAGTTACAAGGGAAGGTGCCATGTAGAGGGGGGCTAGTGTTGGTAGTTGTGGAATGGCCTAGGGTGTTCTGGAGGGGAGGATCCCCTTGAAATGCAGACGGGGAAGTGAGGAGAAGATGGTTTAGTGGTGGGGTTCTGCTGGAGTTGTCTAAAATGGTGGAGAATGATTCTTTGAAAGCAGAAACTGGTGGGATGATAAATGAGGACAAGGAGAGCCCAATCACAATGTTGTGAGTAATGGGAAGGGGCAAGTGTGGAAGTGTGGGTGATAGATTGGATATGGTTGAGGGTCCTGTCAATCACAGTTGGTGGGAAACCGCAGTCATGGAAGAAGCAAGCCATGTCAGCAGCGTTGTTTTGGAAGGTGGCATCATCTCTACAGATGCATTATAGGCAAAGGAACTGGGAGAATGGGATGGAGTCCTGTGGGATGTAGGATGTGTCAGCTACAGTGAAGGTAGCTATGGGAGACAGTAGCTTTGTAGTGAATGGCAGTGGGCAAACAGAGAGTTCAAGGGAAAGGCAGGAAACATTGGAAATGGATGATGTGAAAGTTATAGAGGGGTGGAAATTGGATGCAAAATAAATGAAGTTTTCAAGGTCCTGGTGGGAGCATAAAGTGGCACTGAAGCAGTTGTCGATGCACTGAGAAAAGAGTTGTGGGAGGGGGCCAGTGTAAGGCTAGAACAAGGGTTGTTCCACATACCCCTTACGCAGGTGGATATAACTGGGACCCATGCGGGTACCCACAGCCATTCCTTTGATTTGGCAGAAGTGAGGTGAATTAAAGGAGAAATTGTTCAGTGAGAGAACCAGGTGGAGGAGATTGGTGGTGGATGGGGATTGTTCAGGCCTCTGGTCAAGGAAGAAGCTAAGAGTTCTCAGGCCTATTGCGGACTGGACATCCATGATGATTAGAAGGCAGCTAGGGCCAGGGAACTGGAAATTGTCAATGTGGTGGAGGATATTAGAGGAAAGTTCTTGTCTAATACCATGAAAATTGGCCTTCTAGAACTTTAACTTTTCATTCTGATCTATCCTTTTCCATTACTATTTTGAAATTAATATAATTATGATTTCTGGCCCCAAAGTTCTCCCCCACGGACACCTCAGTCACCTGCCCTGCATTAATTTCCAAGAGTATGTCAGGTTTGCACATTCTCTAGTGGATACATCCACATACTGCATTTGAAAATTTTCTCGTACACACTTAACAATTTTCTCTCCATCCAAGCCCTTAACACTATGGCAATCTCAGTCTATGTTTGGAAAGTTAAAATACCCTACCACAACACCCCATTATTCAGATAACTGAGATCTCTTTACAAATTTCTTAATTTCCCACTGACTTTTGGTGGGGGGGGGGTCCATAATTCCAGCCCAATTAGGTGATCATCCCTTTCATATTTCTCAGTTCCACCCAAATATCTTCCCTGAACACATTCCCAGAAATATCTTTTCTAATTATAGCCATAATGTTATCGCTAACCAAAATGCCAGTACCTCTCCTCCCTCGACCCCTTTCTATCCTTCCCATTGCATCTATATCCTGGAACATTAAGCTGCCAATCCTGCCTTTCTCTGAGCCACATCTCTGTAATTGCTATGGTATCCCAATCCAATGTTCCCAACCATGCCCTGAGCTCATCTGCCTTACCTGTTAGGCCTCGTGCATTGAAATAAATGCACCTTAATTTATCAATCCAGCCTTGTTCACTGCTTTGTTCCTGCCTTGTGTGATATTTGGCTTACTCCTTTTCCCAACTGTTCCAGTCTCAGCCTCATCTCTTTCCTCACTATCTCCCTGGGACTGTCCCCCTGCCTCCGACCAAGTTTAAATCCTCCTGAGCAACTCTAGCATATTTTCCCACCAGTATATTAGTTCCATTTCTAATTCAGGTGCAATCCATCCTACTTATACATGTCATTTTGATCCCAGAAGAGATTCCAATGATCTAAAAATGTAAATCCTTCTCCCCTGCTACAGCTCCTCAGCCACATAATCATATACTCTCACTAGCTTGTGCCATCGGGAGTAATCCAGGTATTACAAACCTCAAGGACCTACTTCTTAAATTCCTGCCTAACGCCCTTTATTGTCTCCTCAGGATCTTGACCTTTCCTATGTCGTTAGCTCCAACATGTACAACAACGTCCTGCTGGACCTTCTCCCTTTTGAGAATATTTTGCACCCTCTCTGAGATATCCTTAATCCTGGCACAGGGAGGCATCACATTCTGTTGGCTCACTGTCAGCCACAGAAGCATATGTCTGTGCCACTGACTACAGAATTCCCTGTCACAACCGATCACTTGGAACCTGATGTACTCCTTGTTATATTAGAGGTAGTCTTGTTGCCAGAAACCTGGCTGTCAGTGCTACATTCCCCTGAGAGTCCAGCACGCCCTACATTTTTCAAAACAGCATAGCTTGAGATGGGGATACCCACAGAAGACTCCTGCACTGCCTGGCTACCCCCGCTATCTTTCCTGCAGATCATCCATCTACCTGGCTGTATCTTCAGTTTTTCTCCCTCCATGCAACTACAATCCATCACACCCCGAGCTCTAGAAAATTCCTCATTGCCTCTAACTGCCAGTCCAATTGATCCATGTAATCCGATAGGATTCACAGTCAAACACACTTCCTGCGCCAGTTCTGGGCGCCCTATTATAGGAAAGATGTGGATGCTTTGGAGAGGGTTCAGAGGAGGTTTACCAGGATGCTGCCTGGACTGGAGGGCTTATCTTATGAAGAGAGGTTGACTGAGCTCGGTCTCTTTTCATTGGAGAAAAGGAGGAGGAGAGGGGACCTAATTGAGGTATACAAGATAATGAGAGGCATAGATAGAGTCGATAGCCAGAGACTATTTCCCAGGGCAGAAGTGGCTAGCACGAGGGGTCATAGTTTTAAGCTGGTTGGTGGAAAGTATAGAGGGGATGTCAGAGGCAGGTTCTTTACGCAGAGAGTTGTGAGAGCATGGAATGCGTTGCCAGCAGCAGTTGTGGAAGCAAGGTCATTGGGGTCATTTAAGAGACTGCTGGACATGCATATGGTCACAGAAATTTGAGGGTGCATCCATGAGGATCAATGGTCGGCACAACATTGTGGGCTGAAGGGCCTGTTCTGTGCTGTACTGTTCTATGTTCTATGTTCTATAATCATCAGTATCATGGAAACTTTCCCTAATCTTCCACATCCAACAGGGAGAGTACATCACTCTACTAATAGACTCAGTTTTGCAATTTAACAATCTACAGAATCAGAATAGCACAATCTTACTCCTCTAAAAACATGCTCCAGGCTAACTTAGTGCTACGTTTTTACAGTTTTAAAGTTTAATCAAAAGGCAGATCTCAATAAAAACTTGTAATCAAAAAAATCTCACTCTACTCACTACTGTAGATTTACAAAAACGAGTAAGGTAACACTTTAAAACTAGCCACTTACCTGGTCCCCTGTTGTGGACTGCCCCACACAAGTTTTTTCCCCAAGACCAGCTGTGAGTTTCGCTGTTTATTTCTTTTTCTTAGAGCAAACTCCCATGTTCAGAGATACTTGAAAGTAAACAGCAAAGGCAGCAGTTTTGTAGATTTACTGCTGGGTCCGACAGCAGTGCAGGTCTCTTTCTCCATTCAAATCATTTCCTATCTGGCCACTAGCTTTGTCACTCTTCCTCCTTTTTAAAGCAGTGTTGTTTTCATCTTTTTCCACCAAGTTCCAAAACAATACAACAACTTATAAAATTGTAATTATTGCTCTTAGAATGATGAAGAGGCTCTTCTTGTTCATTCATGGGATGTGGGCATTTCTGGCTATGCCAGCATCTATTGTCCATCCCAAATTACACAGAGGAAGGTAAGAGTCAACCACATTGCTATGGGTCTGGAATCACATGTGGCCCAGATCAAGTAAGGGCAGTTAGTTCCTTAAAAAACATTACAGAACCAGATGGGTTTTTCCAACAATCAGCAATGGTTTCATGGTCACCATTGAACTGTTAATTCCGGATTTGTTTTTAACACATTGAATTCAAATTACATGGTGGGAGTTGAACCTGTATTTTCCAGAACATCATGTGGGTCTTTTGGTTAATAGTCTCTTGACGATGTCACTAGGCCATTTGAGAGTGGATCCCATTTAGCTGTTTTGACTGCAGAGCTGATCTCATTGTAACTGGCCGAATAGCATTGCAGTGGGTAGTGAACATGGTACATAAAATTTCAGAATGAACAGCCTCATTTTGTTTTTCCTTATGGTACAAAAGATGGTGTCCATTAAAAACTGCTCAAAGTGTGTTGGTCACCTTATGTTGAAATGAAATGGAGCAAGGCCTGGCTTCAATACCTGCATATATAAAGATATTTTTCATTCATTGCAAGTAATCAAATTCACCATGGAATATAAGGAATGAAAACAGAATAAACCCATTTCTGCTGTCTCAACTTACACTAAAATTTGTTATGTGATGTATGAGCATTGCTAACAAGGCTTGCTGCCATTGGCCCTCCCCATCTCCCCTTGAGCCATTGCAGTACAAGTGCTGTAGGTATACTCACGGCACTGCAAGAGGAGGCAGATCCAGGATTTTGACTCAGCGACAGTGAGGAAAGAATAATTTTATAAGCTGTCTAACTAACAGCCATTGAAGTCATAATGGCACTGAAAGAAACCATACTTTCCATCAAGCCAGTGCTGGTACCAAAAGCTACTGTGATCCATTTCATTTAAGTAATGTACAATTCTCTAAGACAAAAAAAAGCACTAACTGAGAAAGTTACATTTGGAAGCAAACATATAAGAATTGTATTTCCATGTGTCTGCTATATACTTCCTTCTGGGTGATAGGACTTTATGAGTTTAGAATACCCTGTGAAAGAAAATTTGACGAGATGCTGTAGCTCATCATAGAGATGGTGCACAGCTTCTGCACTGATCTATTCCTGGGCTCCTCCATTGCCACGGATGATAATGTTAATGAAGCACCTCCTCTAGGCAAGTATTCTCCAATATTCAAGAGTGAATGTTTCATGTCTGCAGAAGCTTGATCTGGTCCATTGATTGTGGATCGCTTATCTCCTTCTGTAGCATGTTACTTCCTATTCAGCATGTACGTAGCTTTGTGTTGTCAATTGTCCAGGTTAGCATCACATTTTTGAATATATCTACTTTTGCGCCTGGCATATTGCTCTTCAATTCTCATTGAATTCGCATTAACCTCTTGGTTGGATGGTTATTGTTATGGGTTATAGTTCAATATAATTCTGCTTCTGCTGAAGACCTACCTTGCCTCAAGGATGTACAGTTTCAAATAATTACATCTATCCTGAATCTTTACTGTTTAGCATGGTGGTAGTGTCACACAATGCAATAGATTTTTTTCCAATGGGAACTTTGTCCCCACAAAGTATTTTAGATTTTGCTGCTATGGAAATGTGTTTGTGAATAGCCAAGGTTAAATGAATTCCATTAACTAAAATATGAGGCATTTACATCACAGTAACTATCTCAGGAATTTCTGTTCCTTGTTACACTATGTGTATGACTGTAGGCTTCAGTCTATTTCATAGAATCCCGACAGTGTGGAAACCAGCCATTTGGCCCAACAAGTCCACACTGCCCCTCTGAAGAGCATCCCACTCAGCCCCGTTCCCCTATATTTCCCATATCTAAACCACCTAATCTAAACATCCCTGAACGCCACGGGCAATTTAGCATAGCTAATCCAGCTTAGACCCTGCACTTCTTTGGACTGTGGGAAGAAACTACAGCACCCAAAGGAAACCAATGCAGACACAGGGAGAATGTGCAGACTCCACACAGACAGTCACCCAAGCTTTATTGGGATAATAATAGTGGTCGGATATTGATTAAGGAGGAGCACGGCAAGCGTTTCTGAGACTGCAGTCTTTAAAACCGGGATGGTGTGTTGCCTCCTTCACCATGGCTAAGGATGTCATTGATTAGTTGCAGGGCATGGTGAAGAGGAAGGGTGAACAGTCAGCAATTGTGATTCACACTGGGATCAATCACATAGGTAAAAAGAAAGACGAGAGCCTGCGGTAAGAATTTGGGGAACAAGGTGACAAATTCAAAAGCAGGACCTCAAAAGTCTCTGGAATCTTTGGATTTCTCCCAATGTCATTTGCTAATGAGTGTAGGAACTGATGGATAGAACAGATAGCTTCTCAGTGTTAATGCCAATTTGTTCAATTATATCTCAGTCCCCTTTATTCAGCTAGGCTCTGGTTGCACTCTGAAGAGAAACTGACCCTCTCACCATTTTCCAGCACAGAAAACATACTCTTGAGTGGGATGACCTTGACATGAATGTAGATGGTATGACCTGTTAGTTCACTGGTGACAGAAAAATTGTTGGTGTGATAATTAACAAAAATGAAAGCTTAAACTACAGGACAATACAGATGAGCTGGCAAGATGGGCTGAACAGTAGCAAATGAAATTTAATCCTGAAAAGTACAGATGCTGAAAGGGACCTTGATGTGCAGGTTTGCTTCTTGAAAGCACCAGGACAGGTAAATAAGGTGGTGAAGACAAATGCAATACTATCAGGGCATTGAATACAAAAGCAAGATATTTATGATAGAGCTGCACATAACGTTATTCAGGCCACAGCTGGAATACTGTTTACACTCTGTTCGCCACATTGAAGGAAGGACGTGATTGCACTAGAGGTACAGAAGAAGCTCACCAAGATGTTGCCTGGGCTGGATCAAATCAGCTGTTAAGGGAGACTTGACAGCTGGACTGGTTTAACTTAGAGCAGAGAAGAGGGTGATCTAACTGAGGAGCATAGAAAAGGCAGACAGGGAAAAATGCTTCCCTCATTTAAGAGATCAACAACAGGGGTGCTGTGTTAAGGCGAGGAGCAGGAGGTTTAGAGGGAATTGAAGGAAATATCTTACCATCATGGCTATGGGCATCTAGGGTTCACTGCCAAAAAGGGTGGTAGATGCAGAAACTCTCAAGACTACTGTGCAGATTTTACCAAAGTTACTTCCAAGTTCCCAAACAACTTAAAATGCAAATTTGTAGATGTTTTGTTTTTTTTTTAATCAATCTGTTCAGAAATGTTATTACACAAGTAGCAGGTAACACTTGAGCCTTAGCCATTGGCTCAGAGGTAGGGACACTGCCATTGCACAACAGACTTGTTGCAATTGAGTGGTGTAATGAGGACCATCGATTGTTAACTGGAACATCACCAATGTGCCCACTCCTTATTGAATTAAACTAATTTAAACTAAAAATACACCCAAATAATCGGTGTAACTGACCAAATTAAATCAAAGTAATTATAACAGTATGAGAATGTAATCTGACTGAGGATTTAAATTATCGTTTACAGGGGCTATAAGCCATTAATGATAAACCAATGCGGTCACAGATGCCAGTTCACACAAAAATCTGGCTAAATATGATGAGCAATCCTCAGATGGTGGAAGTGAGGAGGATTTTAGTTTTCAGGGTGCAGACTGCTTTGCGCAAATTAACTTTTAAATCATTGGATATTCAAACATAAGCAGTTATGACAACACATTTGAAATTTAAATTCCATAATCATTTGAGCTTTTTCAGTTGATTAGTCAGAAACTCTAGTCCACAACATCTATCTGAATTGAACAATTTGAACATTTATAACTATCACCACCAGCAACGTCTGTTGTTTACAAGATTTAATGCAGAAAATTTTTGTTTAACATCATCATCCAACTCAATGACATCAACCACATGGATGGACAAAAGCAGCTAATGCACTACTATATCCAGGTTTCCCTCCAAATTCCACACCACCTTGACTATGAGCCATATCACTATTCCTTCACTGTCTCTGGAACACAGAGCTATGGCTGTTCCCTACCTGGACCATAGAATTCAAGATGGGATTCAGTCTACCCTCCCCTTGGCTGTTTTGGATCAGCAACAAATGCTGACCTAACCAGTGACACCCACATCCCATTAAAAGATACAAAAAGACAACTCTATTTGGCTCATCCCTCACAAGGTCTTTAAATAAAAAGTATTCAAAATGAACTCATAATGAATTAGCGAAGACACACTTCATACATCACAGATCATCCTATTGGACAGTAACGTATGAAATCATGATTTTAAGTCTGGAATTAATTTCTGCTTTGCAGATAATAATAGCCCTTAGCCTCAATCTAACCATAATGTACTGCATGTCAATCATTATTTTTACACCTGAATAAATAACTTTTCAAATAGTTATCTCTAGAAAAATAGATGAAACAGTTTTCATAAATCAAAGATATAAAATACGGAAAATCAGTGTTCTGGATGGGTTACTGTGTTTCAGGGAGGTCAGTAACTGATTTGATCAGTTACAACTAAGTACTTGATTGGCTTTCAAAGAAAGCACTACAAGGGAAGAGATTGATACTAATCTGGGAAAAAGACTTAAGGTATAATCCATTGTCAAACAGGGGACAATTCCCACGATTTCTGAAGGCAGGGGAGACAAAGCGAAGGAGTTTTAGAAGAGTGTCAAAATAATGTAATGACTGAAAGGTAGGCTTCCAACTATTCAAGGAAGCACAATCTGCAATAATCCAGAATCAGATGTAGGGAGAGTGTAGGCTGGAATGTATAGCTGATGCAGGTTGCTTAATTATGGTGGGAAATATCACTGAGAAATTTGAAAATGAATTTGAATCTGATGTAATAGAGGTAAGGTATTACAGATGCTGGAGATCTGAAATAAAAACAAAGTGTTTGAAAATTCAACATGTGTAGTATCTGGGGTGAGAGAAACAAAGTGAATGTTTTGAGTCGAGAGACGCTTCTATGGAACAACAGGGAGAGGTTGGAAAGCTTTTCCAGCCTCCTGGAATACAATGATGAGAACAATTAACATAGATTTCAGAAGGGATAACCTTGCTTGATCAACTTGATTGAATGTTTTGTGGGGATAACAAAAAATGTGGACAACAGTAGTACAGTAAGCATAGTTCATCTGGATTTCCTTTGACAAGGTGTCCCTTAATACCTTAATGAGTGAGGTCAGGGAATGTGGAATCAAGACACAAGTGACAGATTGCATTTCTTTCTGGCTTCTATATAGAAAGCAGATAGTGGAAGTAAAGGGAAGTTATCCAAAGTGGTATCAGAGATAATGGGAACTGCAGATGCTGGAGAATCCAAGATAATAAAATGTAGAGCTGGATGAACACAGCAGGGCAAGCAGCATCTTAGGAGCACAAAAGCTGAAACAAACAATACAGATGAATTTAAGGTGGGGGGGGGATCAGGCACCATATGAGGGAAAAGAGTTACAATGGTGGATTTAGGTGAGAAGTAATAGGAGAAGGCTCAAATAGCGCATAAATTTTAGCATGGATTGTTTGGGCTAAATGGCCTGTTTTAGTAGCATATATCCATGAATCCTATGTATGCATCCTTGATCTTATGTCACCCTGCCAGGGTCAGAATTCGTGGCCAATTGTATGCAATTCTCATTTACAATTTTCCATGAGATTGCCAGGGAGTGCAGTAGTCATTATTTCCAGGTGAGGCCAGACCTTTTTGAAATGGCCTGTTTCTTTCTGCAGGCAACCAAACAAAAATGAAAATTTACACATAGTCTGAATATTTAGCTGTGGCCTTGGATCAAATATATAAAGGACATGTAAAACAGCAGTGTTACTTGATTGCAAAAAATAACATCTAGTCATTTAAAGATTGCTTTGCTTTAAATATCTGAATATACTTTTAAAGTAAACTTTAAATTTAGCTTTCATCCTGGGTTTGTCAAATGTATGATCGCCTTTTGTACTATCTTTTCAAAATATTGAAACAACAAAGGCAATTAATGCTTTAAGATGATTTACTATAGTCTTATTCACTCTGGTGCACTACAGTTGATATTTTAGGAAACAGCATGCTATTTAAATAACTACTTTGGCACCATTATAACGTTACACTCGGTCTGCTTCATTAGTCATGTTAAATATACCTATTTAATGACCCTAAACGTCCATTAAAAAATGGTAAATTGTAACAGAAGCTTGATGCTGTTATTAATTACAGAACTTTAAATTCAAATATTTAAACTGCATTAAAATGTCACTCATAGTATTTGCAATTAGACAGAATTTTGTTACAGCATTAAGTCTTGAAACAGGGATTTGAAACGCGCTCGACTTCAGTTTGAAGGCAGAGTGGCAGTTCAAGTAGCAGCCAGGTACTCAGCTTTGCAGAATCAAAGGATCCAGACAATTGGGCATGTTGAGTGGGTAGGAAGTTGCCAGGCCCACCATTACCTTGGTGGTATCTATTCCTTGCAATCCAGTCTGGCTGTCTTTGTAGAGTTCTTTTTATCCAATCTTGCTGTGTTTAACTGTAATCATGCTGCATTTTCAAAGTGCTGCGACCCTATCCTGTTCAATTTCCCCACCCTGCATCCCTGCGATGCAATTACCACACATCATTCCACTGAAAGGGCTGCTATCCAAACTCACTTCTGCTTCACCTCATTCGATTTGTGAAAAATATCACAGAGCCGATAATAAGTGGCCTCAAGATTTAGCGATGCCTCCCTGCAGGTTTATTCTTTACGTGATAAATCGCTAAAAGTATGAACAGATAATGGCACAATGAGTCAAATAAAGTAAATGGGACTTGAGTGGACAATACTAGCAACAGGGTATATCCCTTACCAGTCAGATTGAAGGATTTAAGGATGAACAATGGGCTATGGGGAAGTTAAGTGAATTAGAATGGATGAAATCAATGTCAAGTCAGGTAGAAAAGAAATAAAAGATGTCTCTCTGCAGGTTCTCGCAGATGTTATGAGCAGGAGGATATCTATATATTAATTACTCTGTGATCCTTAATTGCCAATAAAATAAAATGCTTGTGTTTTAATTATCAAAATTGCACACAGGTTGTCTTTGCTGATTGTTAATTGGCTAATTTGATTTTTTTTCTGAGCTCATTTCTTTGAGGAAATAGTAGAAATAGCAAGTGGTAGGCCATATTGTTCCTGAAATATATCAAGTTGGACATCTCTTGTAGGATTCATTGACAAATAGTTGCTCAAAAACAATAAATTCAGGTTGTAGGTACCTACAGAGATTATCATCTTATTTTCATATTTGTTTAAATTGAATTAACTGTTCATAGTTATATAATTTAAACTATGCAACAGAAAAACATCTTAATCCAGTTTTTTTTCCCACATTTTCAATCGATCTATGCTGATGCTGTTGACAAAGTTCCATGGTTTACCAAATCAAGGTAACCATTCTTCTGACATTATCTTTGGCTGCATACAACCTGTAGCTACACTTCTTCACACAGATGGACTCTTCAGTTCATCATTAAGCACATTATATACTTATGCTAGTGCATATTGTGCAGCCACAGAAGACTCACCAAGGTGTTGGAGTCACGCTTTCAATATTCTAAGTGTATGGTCTATTAAGCCTCAGGGTCAACTGTACTAATTAAACCTCTTTGTAAGTATTACAACAAGGAACGCTGACCAAGTTCATGATTTAGGATTGGAGAGAATAGTCCTTGGTTGATAGAAGCTACTCTTTAACTGCCAATTCCAGTTGATAGACCCTGCAGAATATGAATTCGCTGATTGGACTGATGAACAAACCCAATCAGGTAAGAACGGGGGTGTCAGATACTCTGGTCACTCTAATAGCTGGCTCTGAGGGAGTTGCATCCGTGTCAAACACCCTCCATGTGTAAATAAAGAGCGACTGGTGACGTGATATTGACCTCTGTGAAGTTCATTCGGTGACAATGAGATAAAAGCATGGCCCTGAAAAAGTTCACTCACAGCAATCATCTTTGAGTTGGAGTAGGTATTTCTGACAATGTTCAATTATTTGGGAAGTTTGACTCATTCAATCCTGCTATTAAAGACTGGGCACAGTAAGTGGAAAGAATGCATTATTTTTTCTTGGCAAATGACATTGAAAAGTGATGAATAATTCTCCTGACAATTTGTGGGCTCACTGCTTTGTCAATTATGGGGAGCCTGACGTTCCTGAGGCACCAGATACTAAAGCCTTTCAAGAATTGACAGATTTAGTTAAGGAATAGTGTGACCACAAACCATTTCTAATTCTGAGAAGTTATTAATTTTACTTGGCAATTTGAGAACCAGGCGAATTTGCATCAGGATTGTTGATGAGGTTAAGACAACAGACAGAGGAGGATGGACTTGGGCCATGGGCTGAGGAGGAGTTGCATGGTTGGTAGGGTAGGTGGTTTGCTGAGCAATCTGGCCTCCTGTTCCAATATAAAATTCTGCCCATTAGATATTTCTCTCGCTCTCCCTCCACAGACGTGCTGAACATTTCCAGCATTTATGGGTTTTTATTTTAGATTTCCAACATCTGCGGTACTTTGCCTTCAGCCACTTCTCTTCCAGGAATGCTGATCTGGAAGAAACTCGGTTTTTCGGTCCAAAAGATTTTCCATTAATCCCTTCTGTTCTGGTGGAGAGTTATTGATGTGGAACATCAGCTTTGTTTCTCTCTATCTGATGTGACCAGACCAGCTAAATATTTACAGCATGTTTTGTTTTTATTTTAATTTCTTGCAGAATCGGCGTGTCACCTCTCTTGGCTATCTTTGCATCATTATCCTCAGCTATTCTACGCATTATGGGTCGACTCTCAGACTTTTCAAAAGATATCAGTGCCAAATAGTTTCCGAGTGACTTAGAAACTTTTAAAAGGAAAAGATGTCTGGAGAATTTCCTCAGAGATGCTGCAACCTCATTGCCATAACATCCATAAAAGTGTGGTAGAAACCCCATAGATACTTAATCAGAGAATTTGAGGAAAAGACAACTCTGGCATAAACATAAAGGAATTTATTAATTATTATTGAGTGCTGCTGCGATTGGCTTGCACTTACTTAAGAACAGGGTAAAATAATGAAAATTATGTGCACTCAAGAGTTGGGCTCTTCTCCATTGTGACACTCATTGCCTCGTAACATGAATGCATTATTACCTCAACCATCACAAGATAATGAATGCCCCTTAAAAGAAATTTCCCTTTGATTCTTTGACACTACTTCCTTGCCATGCACAATCTATTTCCTGAAAATCCTTAATTCCTAGCCAGATGTTCCCTACCTAAAGACTATCCCTTACTCCTTAGACCTGAACAAGGAAATTCTTTTTTTAAGCAGTTAATGCTGGTCCTAGAAGGATCTTTTGAAGCATTATCATGCCTGCACTACCAAAGCTGTTCAAGACTTCAGGATCAGCCAAGAAATCAAACAAAAGCATGGCTTTTCCATCATTAATCATCTTCAACCACGCTCATCTGTGTCTATCACACCCACCTTCAACAATAATTGCCAGGAGCTGAGAGACCTCTTTTGTCATTAAGGTTTTTTTTTTATTCCTCACCATCCACATGATTTATCAAAATTAATAAAACAGGACAATTGTCTTAGAATTCCAAAGGTCAATTTAATTCCTGGGTTTTACATGGGATAAAACTTTTTTGTTTAATGTAGGGTCAAAATTCCTACAGTGATCACCTGATCCATTCAGAATGACCAAACTTCATGCATCCATAAGGATTAGATTAAGGACAAACTGAGTTGAAATTAGTCTTTTTCACTCAGGCAATGAAACTAGTTAACCATGCCCCAACAGGAAGCATGGAAAGGTCTTCATTTCAAACTTGTTTTACACTGTTGTGAGAATCTTCACATATTGAAGATAAAACATTTCCTATACTTAGCAAGCCCAAAAAACAGTATTCACAGCAGACAAAATATTTTTCTAAGGATTAGCAGGCTGTAAATATCTTGCACTTAAGAAAGCCTTGTGATAGGATTGTTAATGCTTATAGTTGTGCAAACTTTTATTGTAGAGGGTAATAGATATTAGAATCAATTTGCTAGGACACCTCTACAAGAGATGGGACTTCAACCTTGACCTTCTAGCTCAGAGGAAAGGATATTGTCACCTGGTTATAACCTTGTACTTAAAAAGAAACTTAAACATTTGTTGCTACCAATGAAGAACGTTGAAAAGACGAGAACCAGTTTACCACTTCTCATCTGGTTACAATAGATTAAATGGCCAGCTGCCCTGCAGCCATTTTACATTCAGAGGCAGCTCACCAAAATAATTTCACCTGCATTAAAGAGCCAATCTGATTGGTTTGTAGTCCTGTGGTCTTAGCAGGGCAGACTTCTAGATGCAGTCTCTACAAGGATCACAAGACACCCCCAGTTAGGACAAAGTTATGGAAGCCAATTTGAAGTCCAAGGTATCAGCCCACTCTGATTGGTAATGATCAGCAAGTAAGTTGGAAGGCCGAGGATGTTTAAAAAGTGGGTATGACCTTAAGTCTAACTGTATCCCAAATCCCAAAGCCTTTTATTCATATATAAAGAGCAAGAGGGTAACTAGAGAAAGGATTGGCCCACTTAAGGACAAAGAAGGAAAGTTATGCACTGATTCAGAGAAAATGGCTGACATTCTTAACGAGTACTTTGCATCAGTATTCACCAAGGAGACGGACATGACGGATATTGGGGTTAGGGATAGATGTTTGCTTACTCTATGTCAAATTGACATAAGGAAGGAGGAAGTGTTAGGTATCCTAAAAGACATTAAGATGGGCAAGTCCCCAGGTCCGGATAGGATCTATCCCAGGTTACTGAGGGACGCGAGAGAGGAAATAGCTGGGGCCTTAACAGATATCTTTGCAGTGTCCTTAGACATGGGTAAGGTCCTGGAGGACTGGAGACTTGCTAATGTTGTCCCCTTGTTTAAGAAGGGCAGCAAGGACAATCCAGGTAATCATCGACCGGTGAGCCTGACGTCAGTGGTAGGGAAGCTACTGGAGAAGATACTGAGGGATAGGATCTATTCCCATTTGAAAGAAAATGGGCTTATCAGTGATAGGCAACATGGTTTTGTGCAGGGAAGATCATGTCTTACCAACTTAATAGAATTCTTTGAGGACGTGACAAAATTGATTGATGAGGGAAAGGCTGTAGATGTCATATACATGGACTTCAGTAAGGCGTTTGATAAGGTTCCCCATGGCAGGCTGATGGAGAAAGTGAAGTCACATGGGGTCCAGGGTGTGCTAGCTAGAAGAATAAAAAAACTGGCTAGGCAACAGGAGACAGAGGGTAGTTATAGAAGGGAGTTTCTCAAATTGGAGAGCTGTGACCAGTGGTGTTCCACAGGGATCTGTGCTGTGACCACTGTTGTTTGTGATATATGTAAATGATCTGGAGGAAGGTGTAGGTGGTCTGATCAGCAAGTTTGCTGATGACACTAAGATTGGTAGAGTAGCTGATAATGAAGGGGACTGTCAGAGATTACAGCAGAATATAGATAGACTGGAGAGTTGGGCAGATAAATGGCAGATGGAGTTCAATCCGGGCAAATGCGAGGTGATGCATTTTGGAAGATCTAATTCAAGAGCGAACTATACAGTAAATGGAAATGTCCTGGGGAAAATTGATGAATAGAGAGATCTGGGTGTTCAGATCCATTGTTCCCTGAAGGTGACAACGCAGGTCAACAGGGTGGTCAAAAAGGCATATGGCATGCTTTCCTTCATTGGGCGGGGTATTGAGTACAAGAGTTGGCAGGTCATGTTGCAGTTGTATAGGACTTTTGTTCAGCCACATTTGGAGTACTGTGTGCAGTTCTGGTCGCCACATTACCAAAAGGATGTGGATGCTTCAGAGAGGGTGCAGAGGAGGTTCACCAGGATGTTACCTGATATGGAGGGGGCTAGCTATGAAGAGAGGTTGAGTAGATTAGGATTATTTTCATTAGAAAGATGGAGATTGAGGGGGGACCTGATTGAGGTCTACAAAATCATTAGGGGTATAGAGAGGGTGGATAGCAAAAAGCTTTTTTCCCAGAGTGAGGAACTCAATTACTAGGGGTCATGAGTTCAAAGTGAGAGGAGAAAAGTTTAAGGGAGATATGCGTGGAAAGTTCTTTACGCAGAGGGTGGTGGGTGCCTGGAGCGCGTTGCCAGCGGAGGTGGTAGACGCAGACACGTTAGCGTCTTTTAAGATGTATTTGGACAGGTACATGGATGGGCAGGGAGCAAATGGACACAGACCGTTAGAAAATAGATGACGGGTTAGAAGAGGATCTTGATCGGTGCAGGCTTGGAGGGCCAAAGGGCCTGTTCCAGCGCTGTAGGTTTCTTTGTTCTTTGTTCTTTGTTCTTTGTATGAAATGCACATGCGATACAATGTACATCATCACAAGAATATCACACAATCTTGCTCTCTTGATGCCTCATGGCAAGATGAAACCACATAAGATGTTTCTGAATAAAGTGAGATAAGGGAATTACTTAGCTTCTAAAACTAGTGTTTTGCAACACAATGAAACCAAGAATGTTATAGGAGATCGCCAATGGCAGTCCCTCCAACTTCCACTTTGTCAAGAAAACTACCAAGCTAACCATTCAGCCTCGTCACAGGTAAATTGGGTAGGATAGTGAAATAACCCACAGATGTCAGTGTCTGACATTCCTGTTCTTATCTATCAACCAGGGCTCCCTGGCTGGACTGGATTAACCACCACAGTCATAGATAATGAGGTCCATCCGGCACAGCTTCTAACAATCACTACCCATAGGATGAGTCACTTAAGTGACTATGAATTGGTCAGTAAACAACCTCAACAGGTATAAAGGTGGGCTTGTCAGTGTGTACTTATGAAGTATTTGCCAAACCCATGGCTATTGTTTTATGTCTAATAGCTACAATGCAGTCTACTTTAAGAGACATGCTTATGATATCTTCACTGTATCAAGGCATGTGATTTGAAGGGATAAAGGTCTCAGTCTCCAACTTAACTGTGACTACTTGAGACATGACAATGGTGAAAGAAGTGTGCTACTGTCTGCAACCAAACAGCTTAATAGTAACCCAATCACCGAATTCCTGATGAATATTATACATACACCATAAACCAGGAGCTATGTTAAACAGCAACCTAATCTTTCACTGCTATCTTATCCAATCTAGCTCTGATGTTATAAGAGTTAATATAAACCTTATCAATTACAAATACCCTACTGAAGGCAAAATCCCACAACATGGTGTTAGATCAAAACCCCTCCAAGAACCCAAGCTCTTCCAATAGTAACATCTTGCATTTACTTGATTTTAATAGCTACCTTTTAATGATTAATGATGGCATAGCTGCCTAAATTCCATGTTCTCAAGTTCATTCTTTAAATTTCTTTAACCTCCCTTAGCTACTTTTAAATGTGCCTAGAATACAAATGAGTCGGCCAAAGTTTCTGCCACTTGCCCTATTATGTCATCACGTGCCATAGCAACTTGAGATGGTTGATCACATTAATGCCATGTATAAATGTGAGGTGGTCACATTGTTGACTAGTAGCATGATCCTTGTTCTGACAATTTTCTGTTTTAGACAGTATTATTTTAACACATGAGAAAACAATGAGAAAAGACAATTTCCATCATTCAGTGTGTTTGTCTTGCACTGACTGCAGTAAATTTAACCTTTCAGCTGCTCAGCTTTCCTGGTTTTTGCATTTATCAGTCATAGAGTCATAGAGTTGTACACAATGGAAACAGGCTCTTTAATCAAACTCGTCCATACTGACCAGATATCTTAAATTAAACTGCTCCCATTTGTAACATTTGGCCCATGTCCCTCTAACATCTTCCTATTCATATACCCATCCAGATGCCTTTTAAATGCTGTAATCACACCAGCCTCCACTACTTTTCCTGTTTCCTATTCATGCACCATCCTCCATCAGCCTCAAACATTCCAGGGAAATTAACCCTAATCCCTATTCCTAAATGTATGTTCGACCAGGCTTAATTTTGAAAAGTGTTCATATATATGCACAGTCGATTAAGAGTTGATTCTACAGAGTGACTAATGTCTGGGCAAATTCATTTCAATGTGTATGGAAACCTTAGTTCTTGTTTCTTTGACAATAAAATGTGAGGCTGGATGAACACAGCAGGCCAAGCAGCATCTCAGGAGCACAAAAGCTGACGTTTCAGGCCTAGACCCTTCATCAGAGAGGGGGATGGGGTGAGGGTTCTGGAAAAAATAGGGAGAGTGGGGGATGCAGACCGAAGATGGAGAGAAAAGAAGATAGGTGGAGAGGAGAGTATAGGTGGGGAGGTAGGGAGGGGATAGGTCAGCCCAGGGAAGACGGACAGGTCAAGGAGGTGGGATGAGGTTAGTAGGTAGGAGATGGAGGTGCGGCTTGGGGTGGGAGGAAGGGATGGGTGAGAGGAAGAACAGGTTAGGGAGGCAGAGACAGGTTGGACTGGTTTTGGGATGCAGTGGGTGGAGGGGAAGAGCTGGGCTGGTTGTGTAGTGCAGTGGGGGGAGGGGACGAACTGGGCTGGTTTTGGGATGCGGTGGGGGAAGGGGAGATTTTGAAGCTGGTGAAGCCCACATTGATACCATTGGGCTGCAGGGTTCCCAAGCGGAATATGAGTTGCTGTTCCTGCAACCTTTGGGTGGCATCATTGTGGCACTGCAGGAGGCCCACGATGGACACGTCATCTAAAGAATGGGAGGGGGAGTGGAAATGGTTTGCGACTGGGAGGTGCAGTTGATTATTGCGAACCGAGCGGAGGTGTTCTGCAAAGCGGTCCCCAAGCCTCCGCTTGGTTTCCCCAATGTAGAGGAAGCCACACCGGGCACAATAGATGCAGTATACCACATTGGCAGATGTGCAGGTGAACCTCTGCTTAATATTGAAAGTCATCTTGGGGCCTGGGATAGGGGTGAGGGAGGAGGTGTGGGGGCAAGTGTAGCATTTCCTGCGGTTGCAGGGGAAGGTGCTGGGTGTGGTGGGGTTGGAGGGCAGTGTGGAGCGAACAAGGGAGTCACGGAGAGAGTGGTCTCTCCGGAAAGCAGACAGGGGTGGGGATGGAAAAATGTCTTGGGTGGTGGGGTCGAATTGTAGATGGCGGAAGTGTCGGAGGATGATGCGTTGTATCCGGAGGTTGGTGGGGTGGTGTGTGAGAACGAGGGGGATCCTCTTTGGGCGGTTGTGGCGGGGGCGGGGTGTGAGGGATGTGTTGCAGGAAATGCGGGAGACACGGTCAAGGGCGTTCTCGACCACTGTGTGGGGAAAGTTGCGGTCCTTGAAGAACTTGGACATCTGGGATGTGCGGGAGTGGAATGCCTCATCGTGGGAGCAGATGCGGCGGAGGCGGAGGAATTGGGAATAGGGGATGGAATTTTTGCAGGAGGGTGGGTGGGAGGAGGTGTATTCTAGGTAGCTTTGAGAGTCGGTGGGCTTGAAATGGGCATCAGTTACAAGCTGGTTGCCTGAGATTCTTTGCCCTAGATAACTGCTCAAGTCCTGATGTAGCTAATATTCTTGTATCTTTTCAATCCATCCACTTGGGCACAAAGGTGACTCAGTGGTTAGCACTGCTACCTCACAGTGCCAGGGACCTGGGTTTGATTCCAGACTCAGGCAACTAAGTGTGTGGAGTTTGCATATTCTCCCCATGTCTGTGTGGGTTTCCTCTTGGTGCTCAAGTTTCCTCCCAAGTGCAAAAGTATGCAGGATAGGAGGATTGACCATGCTAAGTTGTCCAGGGATATGCAGGTTAGGTGGATTAGCCATGGCAAATGCAGGGATAGTACAGGGGGATGTGGATGGGTTTGGGTGGGCTGCTTCCAAACAGTATAGATTCTATGATTCTTACCAACATTTCAAAAGATCTGAATTGTGTCTTTTTCTCAAATCTTTTCAAGTATGGTAATAGGGGTCATTTGTGGCCGTCATACTTAGGATGCAAAATCTCACAATCAACCTTGTTTCTCACTATTGAAACCATTAAAATGCATCTAATATCCTTTCTAATTTACACGAATGTCTTACCAGCTCTGAATTATAATTTTTTAATGTCATTTTCACTTTGAAGATTCAGCAGCAATTCCACCCTATTCTAGGTTTTGAGGGTTGATAAATGACAGTCATCTAGAAACAATTTCTCTATTTCAAATATGTTTCTGGATTTCCAAGATACAGGTGTGAACATTGAATTTTAATAACTAAAATTAGCTGAAAGATTCTAACTGAAATAAAATATTATGTTTGCAAACGATGCACTATGCAGATTTAAAATTTACAGAAGTTGCATTTCACATGCATCAGTGAGCAGGTGATTTATCTTACACAATAACCAAACGTTGAAATTCAAAGAGATAGTAGGAACTGCAGATGCTAGAGAATCTGAGGTAACAAGGTGTAGAGCTGATGAACACAGGAGGCCAAGCAGCATCAGAGGAGCAGGAAGGCTGACGTTTCGGGCCTAGACCCTTCTTCAGAAAAAGGAAGGGTCTAGGCCTGAAATGTCAGCCTTCCTGCTCCTCTGATGCTGCTTGGCCTGCTGTGTTCATCCAGCTCTACTCTTTGAAATTCGAAAATGTGTATTTGTTTGTTGTATGCCAGCTGCACTTTCATGACTTTTTTTTTAAATTTGAACATCTATTTTACTGAAGGTCTTATGAAAAACTAATTCTGGTTAGAGGAAACAGTTGTCTGTTTGTTTCTGCTTTGGAAAAAAAGTGTTATTTCTTATCATCGTTTACACAAAAACGCTGAGGAAGTGTAATCTTTCCAGCAAATCAGCAATATCATGTTATGCAGTTCTCTTTGTCTAATAAAAAGACTGTCATGATTTATGGTGCCTTTTAATAATTTAATAGATTGATCTAAAAAAGGCCAACTCTGGAAGCATGTTTAATAGATGCTACTTAACCTGTGACAGGCAATGAAGTGTTTAGCATTTCTTTTAATGCCGAATAAATAACCATTACAAATACCTCATTAGCTCCTGTTTTGAGTGTGTTTTTTATCATTTGAGTCATTCCTTCCCAACTCCGTTTTTTCCACAGGATGAGCAGGATGTTTAACCACAGCCAGATCATGTATAGATATGATCATTCATGTGGAAATGTTACAAACACTTTCCGATAACGTTCTCATATATGTGTTGTAAAGAAAAGGAACACTTGCATTTCTCTAACAACTTTCGCAATCTAAAGGTATCCAAGTTGTTTCACATCCACTGAATTGCATTTTGAAATCTCATCTTTGTTATACAGCAGCAGGTGCACAGCGAACTCATACAAACAGCAATGTGTTCACGGCCAGATCATCTGTATGTTTTCAGTAAAGAAGGTTGTAAGACACATACTCGTGGAAACCAGAAAAAATATTTTTCTTTTATTTCGAAAAAGTGGCCATGTTAGCTCAACCTTAAAAGGCCAACAGTAACCATACATTAGTGTCTCATCTGAATGATAGCAGGTGGAATTTTCTGTGCCCACCTACAGCTTTTAGACAGTTGGACACAGGAATTTAATGAACATGAGGCAAAATTTCAGTCTTGCAATGGCAGGTTAAAGTTTTGCTATTAAGTTGTCAGAACCTTTCAGCTGTTTAGCTTTCCTGGCATTCTGTTTGGAATTAACGCATTAATGCTGCAGCTCGATAAAATTATGCTCATGGCCTCAGTCTTGGTAGTCGAGGCTGGGAAATGTGTTCGCACATGAGACACCCAGATAAGAGTTATTCCTCCAATATCTCATAAATACAAACTTCTTCATCTATTTGGTTTCTTTACAATGAAGGCAGTTCTTTGCACAAACACTTATAGTGTTGGGGTTCTATCTAACCACACCAACAAGCCTGCCCAAGTGAGGCATCCACACTGGCTGACTCTATCTGGGGACAGGAAAATAGGGTTCAACCCATCTCTTGTGGTTGTGCCCTTATCCCATGCAAACCTTTGGTGAAAAGCTATCAGATACAAAAGTTCTTATTGCTGTGATGAAAGATCATTGACCTGATGATGAAATGAGTGAGAGCTGTAGCTCTTCTCATACTTTGTGAATCCTGGTTGATGTGTGAGAGACATGGTGCTACAATACTGAAGTTACAGACATTTTGAGGCATTCTGAAGGAGACTGTGTATGAAAGGCCTCTACAGTGATAACCTTATGAAGTTATGTCACACTTATAGAGCTTGAGGCATTAAGTAGACAGTACTTTGTACTTTGGCAGAGTGCAGCCAAACATTCATCCACAATCAAGTCAAGCTCTTTTGATTCATCCATCTACAGCTACCTCTGTCCAGGCTGCCTTCATCAATTAGGATGCCTTTTGTTGCCATCAGAATGAAAGAACTCACTTGCTTACGTGGGCATCCTCCAGAAGACCCGCTAGGAAGGTTTGCTGAAGTGTGCTGCTGCTTTATTCTTGAAATCTTTAGGGGTAGGTGGGACTAATAATGGATAATGGTCATGGGTTACACAGTGTGAACTGCTGCCTTTTAAATAGGGAGCCTGGCAGCTGGAGCCCAAAAGGCACCAACTGACTTCAGAACTTCTTGCTCATTAAATTTACATTTAGTTTGTGTGTGAATATATTATAAGCTTTAAAGAATATTATTGCACTGGAAAAACTGTCCTGTCCTGACAGAAGACCCTTCCACATTTATGCATGCCTCCACTCACAGTATCAAAATAGAAAATTCTGTCCTTGCACCTCTGAGCGTGGCACTATTTCAGAACTGTGAGTATCAACATGGCTAAATGCTGAACTCTTTAGCGTGGAAGACAAATTCACAACTATTTTGACTCCGAGCCAAGCATGTTACTCATTAAAGTGGAACTGTCATTCAAGGGAAGTAAGACTCATGAGAGAATAGAGTGCTCACAACATCCTTTTGTTTCTTTCCCATTGTGTTTTCAAGAGTTACATTCACAGACTTTCTGAAGTCAATGTGCATTTTCTTTACTCAATGCTTCTAAGATGAGCTCCATGACGTGCAGAGGTCTCTAAGTATTGTGTATTTTTGATGATGGCAATATAGATTTAAGAGATAAACATGACGGATTTTTCTATGATTTATATGTCAGAAATATCATGCAGACAAAGTGTTGTGATGGAAATCTGTCAATAGAGGCATTCTGAGCTATTTTGCCTCACTTTCTTCCTGTATCACCTGTAAGGTGTTCACTTTGAGGGGTGCCCTGAAGAAATGGGGCTTTGAAATTTGCACTCAGCTACTATCCAATTGGGTGCTTGCAGTGAGGAAGCAGGAATGTAAGGTAGTAGATTAGGGTTCAGGGCCTTTCCAAAGCATTTGAAACTGAGCACTTGAATGAACCAGGACTGCAAATTTTAATTGTTGCAAATTGAGCTGACTTTGAGTAAACTGCACCTGGCTCTCATTCATCCAATGATCTAACAGGAAAAATATTCTGGTATGTCTTCCTTTGAAGTCATCAGCTGTACATTTCTGAGAAGCTTCACACCAAACCTCCCCCACCCCTGCTTCCGCTACAATACCCAACTCCCTGCGGCCTCACTTGAAGCAGACAGTTTATCAACAAGTCACTAACATTTTGCCCACAATTTCCCTGTGAAAAGTACACTTATGATGTCTCACCTTCTTTCACCTGGTATCTTTCTTGGCTTTAAATGCTAACCATAAACATAAATTTCATATGCTTATAAAGTGAAAAATGAACCTTTTCAAATCAGTGTTTCATATGAACATGCCTTAACTATGTGTTCATGCCAGCAACAGGAAAACACAATGAATCAATCAAAGCAGCATTGGAAATTTGCTGAACCCCATCTCCAATCTGTGAGGTCTCTTCCAAACCACTTTTACCTGTTACTCAATGTATCACATATAAACTTGTAAATACTGAATCCACAAAAGCATTTATTTTAAAACAATTATAATCTCTATGAAGATAGTAAACAAGAGAGTTTCAGAAATGTTCATATAGCATTGTCACAGTGAGAATTCAAACCAAGAGGTAACAATCTTTTTGCAATTGCTTCAATATGGCTTAGTTGACGCAGTGCCACAAAATCAAGAACAATAATAAAACACAAAGAAACAAAAAATTATGCTGTAAAACTTCAAATAGCTTAATAGCATTTTATATCTCTGTATATTTCCTTACATTTGATTGTCATGTTTTTGTCACATTTTGTACCACATTTTTCCATTACAATTAACTTTCTCCAGAATTATCATAGGATACCAATAGTGTTAAGTTTGTCATTATGACAGTCTGCTACCAACAGTGACTTTCTCTCTGATTTGCGCCTCACTGCTCCTCATCCTGAATAGTAGAGAAATTTTAATTTCCAACTTGCACAACTTCACTGATTTTCAAATTGCCCTAAATATATCCAACTAACAATAAAGGCTGAGTTCAAAATGAAACTAATATCATATCTATGCAACTGCTCTCTGATCCACTTTATTGTTCAGTACAGTTTGTCATGGCCCTCTGTCTGCCCTGTTTCATAGTTTGCTTCATAAAATTTCATGAATATATAAAGAACATTAACTGTCAACAATACTGGGATGGCTTGGGAAGGTGGTGCAGTGGCTCAGTGGTTAGACTGCTTCCTCAGGGCACCAGGGACCCAAAATTGATTCCAGCATTGGGTGACTGCCTGTGTGGAGTTTGCACATTCTCTCTATGTCTATATGGATTTCTGCTTGGTGCTCCGATTTCCTCCCACGATCGAAAGATGTGCAGATTAAGTGGATTGGCCACGCTAAATTGCCCTGTAGTGTCCAGAGATATGCAGGCTATGCAGGTTGGCCATGGTAAATGCAACATTACAGGGATAGGTTGGGGGTTTCTGTTTGGATAGGACACTCGTTGGAGGGTCAGTGTGGACCCAGTGGCTGAATGGCCTTGTTCCACACTATAGGCATTCTATGATCTAATGGCATGTGGTGGGTCAGTGAAAATTGAAGGTTCAGATCAGAATAATAGTTTCTATGTATATAAAGAGCTGATAGTGGGATGTGATTTTAAGAATGTTGTCCAAATGGGAAGGGCATGCCAAGAAATAGAAGATAGAGCATATTGAAAAGCAACGCAATACAGAGGACAAGATAATAAAATGTGAGGCTGGATGAACACAGCAGGCCAAGCAGCATCTCAGGAGCACAAAAGCTGATGTTTCGGGCCTAGACCCTTCATCAGAGAGGGGGATGGGGAGAGGGAACTGGAATAAATAGGGAGAGAGGGGGAGGCGGACCGAAGATGGAGAGTAAAGAAGATAGGTGGAGAGAGTATAGGTGGGGAGGTAGGGGAAACCAAGCGGAGGCTTGGGGACCGCTTTGCAGAACACCTCCGCTCAGTTCGCAACAAACAACTGCACCTCCCAGTCGCAAACCATTTCCACTCCCCCTCCCATTCTCTAGATGACATGTCCTTCATGGGCTTCCTGCATTGCCACAATGATGCCACCCGAAGGTTGCAGGAACAGCAACTCATATTCCGCCTGGGAACCCTGCAGCCATATGGTATCAATGTGGACTTCACCAGTTTCAAAATCTCCTCTTCCCCTACTGCATCCCTAAACCAGCCCAGTTCGTCCCCTCCCCCACTGCACCACACGACCAGCCCAGCTCTTCCCCCCCACCCACTGCATCCCAAAACCAGTCCAACCTGTCTCTGCCTCCCTAACCGGTTCTTCCTCTCACCCATCCCTTCCTCCCACCCCAAGCCGCACCCCCAGCTACCTACTAACCTCATCCCACCTCCTTGACCTGTCCGTCTTCCCTGGACTGACCTATCCCCTCCCTACCTCCCCACCTATACTCTCTCCACCTATCTTCTTTACTCTCCATCTTCGGTCCGCCTCCCCCTCTCTCCCTATTTATTCCAGTTCCCTCTCCCCATCCCCCTCTCTGATGAAGGGTCTAGGCCCGAAACGTCAGCTTTTGTGCTCCTGAGATGCTGCTTGGCCTGCTGTGTTCATCCAGCCTCACATTTTATTATCTTGGAATTCTCCAGCATCTGCAGTTCCCATTATCTCCAATACAGAGGACAGATAGTGTACAGTGATGGCCTGAGGGGCAATGGTGGAAGCAGAAGACAGCAGGATACTAGACATAGCACATAGCACATATCTGGGAAATTAGGGGGCAATGTGAACGAATATTGATGTTGGAACTAGTATACTTAGATAAGTGGCTTGCATTCAGAAACTCAGTTCAAAGTGGTCACATTTACTGGTGATATTAAACTGAAAAGAGCAGTGGAATCTCAGAAAAGGTACACAGAACTTAGAATTAATTGAGCAAAATAAGGATATAGTCACTTCAATGGCAGGTCAGCTATAATGTGGATGAGTGAGAGGTATTGAATGGAAGAAGAAAAACATAATTACTCTGTGAAGGACAGATGGAATTGGCAATCACCTAAATATATTTACTGTGGACCATTCTACTGACAGTCAGCATTACCCAATGGATGGGCTGGCCTCCTTCTGTGCCATACTGACTGCATGGTTCAAGAAGCCCATCTGTCTTCCCTCCGCTCTCTCACCTTTGTCACAACTGGTGGCATAAGCTCCAGTCTGCCACCCTTACTCTCAATTGCCTGAAACATTCCCAGGGGTTTATGGATGCCATCTTCTATCATTGGATGAATTGACAGGCTATTGGGCAAATGGAAAACAAAGATCAGATCCTATCACTAAATTCAATTTGGCCTTCATGGTCTCAGCCTTGCCTGGGGTTTTGCTGGACTGGCATCCTCCCTTGTACTCTACATTATCACAAGCCCCTTTATGCTTACCTGCTTCCTGTTAGTATCAGGAGTAATATATGAAGAAACAATTTGCAGCAATCAAGAACAGTTTAAAAAAAAAACTTTCCAGTATAAAAGTCAGAGATCAAGCTGCACAGTGCTCTGGAAGGGCCATAGCTTTAATATGAGATCTCAGTCACAAAGACACATAAAACATTTCACCAGCAGAGATAATGAAGAGCAGAGCAATGAGGGAGGTACATAGTTTTTGAGTTTGAATGGAAAGCTTGTAAACAATTGGCCCTCAATTCCTCTGAAGAAGTCAATATTATTATGTTTTACTAAATAAAACAGGGTGAAAATTGAATGATGAAATGATAACAAAAGTATTTAAAGTAACAAAAGGTTGATTTAAGACTGATGTTAGGAAAGCATAACAAACTATCTGATACATAGAAGAGACTTCAATGTATATTTGTTTAGGTATGGTGGAAATTTATAGTCATTTCAGAAAGATCAGCCTTATGGCTTTTCTCTGCCTGACTTCCGAAGCTACTCTCTATTGTCTGTAGAAGAATCAAGGTGAGATCTGAGATCTTGTCACAAACCTGCGGCATTTCTGAAAGATCTTAGTGGCATCAAGAGAACATTTGGTAACCCTGGTTGTTAAGCAACCAAATATATTCATTGACTGTAACTTTAAATAATTTTCTTCAAGAGGGCCATATGGTTGCACTGTTATATTGCACACTGGATTTTTCTATTTGTTGCTGGAGATGCTTCAGTTTGCCAGAAGTCCATTGTGATGAATAATACTCTGGAGGAAAGGAACTATCACTTTCAATGTATTGCTCTCAGAAATTCTAAAAGTAGGAATTTGCAGTGATTGGCAGTGTTTCAAAAATTGTTAATTTATTTTACGTCAAGGAGGAAATGTGTTTAAGGTTGCCTCTTTTATCCATTCCCGAAATGTGGGTAATTGCTGCCAAGGCCAGTATTTATTGTCCATCAAAAACTGTAGCTTTGAAAAGGTAATTGTAAGCCACCTGCTCAAATCACTGCAGTCTGTGTGGTGAAAATTCTCCTAAAACGTTGTTAGGCAGGCAGTTCCAGGACTTTGATCCTACAGCAATAAAGAAATGCAATATATGTCCTAGTCAGAAATGATGTGTGATCCTGCAGGGAACTTGCAATTGATGCTGATCCACTGTGCCTGCTGCCTCTGAGATGGTAAAGGTCACAGGTTTGTGAGGTGAAGTTGAAGAAGCCTTAGTGAGCTGCTGCAGTACATATTGTAGATGGTATTCGTTGCAGCCATAGTGTACCAATGATGGAGGGAGTGACTGTTTAAGTAAAATCTTTCCTATATGCTCATCATAACACTGACATTATTGTTCTTCTCCAGACCTTACCTGTAAATCTAGTTCAGAATCACTTGCTGCTCAAGGATTCAGGAATTGTGCTTAAGCTATGTAGAACCTGTTGGTCATTAACTTCCCAGTATAGCTCCCCCAAAGACAACTTTAGATCTTGTATTGCTGTAATTTAGACTAAGAAATAGAGTTGTCTAGGCAATATTTTTCTTCATTTTAATCAGCCTCCTTATCTCTATTGTAGAAACAGAGATCCATTTGTTTGGTTCAATTTACTGTGCTTATACCATTGGTTCTAATATTAAGACCAGTTTTGTATTTATTTTCAAGTATCAATATATGAGCCCCCTGCAAACAGTAATCAAATCTATAGAAATTACTAATAAATAAATTGAGAGCAGTTAAGAAATACATTTTACATGAAGCCTGCAAGGTTAAAATTCAGCGTAACATTTGTCATTCCGCAGCAAATCATTGCTGTGCCTTCTGGAATGTTCTGTATACGAATGTTCCAATGTCATGAATAATCATCTGAGTGATTGGCGACTGCATCTCAAACTTTCATGTATCTAGAGCAGGACAGAAGCCCTATCAATTTCCAGCTTAGTAAACTTGGTTATTTGGTATCAATGACAAGAGAGACCAATAGGAAGATATGTGCATGTGAATTAGCTTTGCCTCAAATATTGTAGATAATGCAGAATGTGTGGAGATGCCTAGCCCTAACATTCTATTCTTCACCAAAGTTCTTGAATGTGTTGTTGCCTTCAAAACCCAGGCCCACAGCACTAAAATAGACTAATCAAAGTAACAAGTGCATCCTTTATGTCTGGATTCATGCTAAATTATCCTTTGTCATCTTCATGACCTACTTGCAGCCTTTGGTGAAGCTTATTGTACCTCCAACAAGTCCCTCGGCCCTTGTCCAGCTGGAGGAGGACTGTCTTGGCTTGATCTCATTTCTACTTATTTAATCGCAGCCAAATGATCACCTTAGATGGCTTCCTGTTTCCATATCTTTACCTCTGGAAACCCTAAGGATCTATTCTTAGCCTCACTCCTATTTCTCATCTACTTGATGCCCCTTGGCAATATTACCTAGAAACACAATGTTGTAGTCCACATGTGTAGTGATAGCACACGGTTCCACCTCAGCACTATCTCTTGACCCCGTCCAGCACCACTGTGTTAGCACGTTCCTTGTTTACATGCTGAATCAGATTAACATAAATTTCTCCTAATTAAATATTGGGAACAAAGATTTGCTGTTATCTTCAGTCCTCATGACAAAATTCAAACTCTAATCACTGACTACCTCCCCGTCCAAGACCATTATTTGAGGTTGACCTGTCTGTTCACAACTTCAGCTTCTGTTTGACTTCAAGATGACTCTTTTGACTCCATATTTGCATCATCAACAAGAACAAAAATTTCTATCTCTATAGCACATCTGTTTCTGTTACTGATCAGCCCATTTGCTGTTAAAACTTTCAAGCATTTCTTTGTTTCGGGACTGGACGCTTCTTCAGAAAATTTCAGGTCCAGATCTGATACATCAGCCTTCCTGCTCCTCTGATGCTGTCTGGCCTGCTGTGTTCATCCAGCTCTACACCTTGTCATCTCAGACTCCACCATCGGCAGTTCCTACTATCTCGTTAAAACTTTACAAAGCTTTCCTTCCTCAAATCTAACATCTCCTTACATGTCTCACTATTATAATTGTTTTGTAATGTTCTTGTGAAGCACCTGGGGAGGTTTTATTATGTTAAAGGCATTATGTAAATATAAGTTGTTTATCCTATTCAGTCTCGGCTATTCCAATGCATTGCTGGCCCACCTCCTAACCTCCACCCTCTACAAACCATGAATTAAACAGATGCACCAAGTCCCATTCACTCCTCAAACTTTACCTCATTCTGTTACATCAGGTACTGGCTTACAATGCCTTGTATATAAATGTTTTATCTTGTGTAAAGTCAGATATAAATTAAAGTGTTATAGTAGTCCAACAACACCAATTGCACCTTCCATGTATCTATGAAAAAAACAGCACAGGCTGAGCATATGGGTTCTATTATGCACAATGTTGTTGAAATGTGCAACAATTCAATGACGTAAGGTCAGAACTTTGAACACGATGATTATTTCCACATTGAATATGTAGAACTGTCATTACACGAAGCAGCAGCCTTATCGCTATTAACAGCAGCAACATCCAGATTCGGTTTGACCTCCAACCCTATGAATTCTGTTACGTTTTTTTTCATGTTTATATGTTTCATAACTTGTGTAGCACCATTTCCAGCCATTGGTCTCTGTGTTACAAAAAGAAAAAAATGCTACCTTTTGAGAATTCAACTGGTAAAACTATGAGGAGCACAGACAGGGGAGACAGAAAGAAACTTTTCCCCTTGGTGAAAGGGTCAAGATTAAGGAGAATAGATTTAAGGTAAGGGACAGCAGGCTTAGAGGGATGTAAAGAAAAAAAAAATCAGCCGGGGGTGGTGGAAATTTGGAACTCATCCTTTCAACATTTACAAAGTATTTAGATGTGGACTTGTGATGCCAAGTGTATTGGCATACAAGGCTGTAGGCCACATGCTGGAAAATGTGTTTGGAATAGCTAGGTGATTGTTTTTGACTGGTGCAGGCTCTATGGGCCAAAGGAACTCTATTTGCTGTAAACCTGCCTGACTCTATAACTCAAAATGCTTTTCATGTTTGATTTGGAGTAATAGTCTGATTTTGAATGAGGACTATCATATTTTAAGTAAGATAAATATACCATTTAATAGACAGCTGCCTGGTAACAGCAATTGCAGAATGTAGAGGCTTCTGGATGCTGGTGTGATCCAGGGCAAACACATTTGCGCTAAGTGTGGCTGGAGGATCCTCAGATCATAGCTGTCGAGCTCAAGGCCAAGCATTAGACACAGCAGCACATTAGGATAGAGAGAAGTTGCCTGTCCAATTTATTCTGTGAGGCAGTTTTGGTCAGTAGTCAGGATGCAGAAGATGTAACTACAAGTGAGGCCGGTACTGTAAGGGCACAAGGAGGGAAGAAAACACAGAATCATCAGCCTTTGCGAATTTCCAGTAGGTTTGTTTTCAGTTTGTTTGAACGAGGGTGAGGATTGCAGGGTGGATGAGCTATCTTGTCATGGCATCATGGTACAGGAAGCTATTTGAGAAGTGAGAAGGAATGTAATGGTAGTGGACAGGATAGTGAGGGGGATTGGGACTGTTCTTTGCAACAAAGAGCTTGGGCTGTGATGTAAAGCCAATGTCAAGTTTCAGGGTATCTGCTCTGGGCAGGAGACAAACCTATATTGGGAAGTGGAAGATCAACTAATTGTGGTCCACGTTGGTATCAACAACATGTGTAGGACTAGGAAAGAGGTCATGCTGAGGGAATGTAAGATGTTATGTACGAAATTACAAAGGAGAGTCTCATAGATAATAGTCTCTGGAGTATTGTCTCAGCCATGTGCAAATTAGCACATGGTGAACAAAAATAGAACAGTGACCACATGGCTCAAAGACTGGTCGGGATATGTGGGTTACAGTTCATGGAGCACTAACACCAGTACTAGGGAAGCTGGGATCTATATTGGTGAGCCATGTTAGGACTGATGTCCATAACTAGGGAATTAGTGAGACCTTTAAACTAAACAAGGGGAATATATGTATGGATAATGAAACAAATCAATTGGTTGGGTCAGGAGCATGACAGCAAAATGTTAATGGCAAAAAATAAAGTTGAGAGAATGAAGAAAGGACGCAAAAAAAAATTAGAATATACCAACACTCAAGATTATGTGCTGAAAAGATAACAAAAAAACAAAATTAAAGGCTTTGTATTTGATTGCACGCAACAATCATAACAAAGTAAATTGGTTGAAAGCACATGTTGAAGTGAATAAACTGATCTAATAACCATATGGAGATGTGGCTACAGAATGACATGAGATTGTGTTCTGAATATCGAGGGGTTAATGAAAAAAAGGAAGCTCAGGAAAGGTAGGGGGGTGACACTCCTAATCAAAGTTGACATCAATGTAATAGTTAGCAATGACCTTGGTTTAGATCAGGATACAGAATTGGTTTGAGTGTAGATGAGGAATAGTAAGGAAAAGAAGCCTCTGGTGGGACTGATCAATAAGGCCCCAAACAATAACCACAAGAAAAGAAGTATACTCGAAGATACAGTTGCTGGGGTCCAAAGATGTATGGCACCATCATTTTTAATACTCAAGTAATAGAGTTGTGCCATTTACAAAATTTTTAGATGTGCACTTGAAATGCCCTAGCATATGAGACTATGGGAAAATGAGGAATTAAGTAGATAGGTGCTTGATGATTGGATGGACACAATAGGCCAAAGGGCTTCTTTCCACGCAGTTAATCTCTATTCCTCTGTGATCATTCACTGTGATTCTCAAGCTTGTGGACAATATTATTGAATTTAACCATACCTAGCTCCATTTTGAGTTTATTCTGTAAATAGTTCCCATATTTGCATAGCAGGTAAACAATAGCATTATCTTGGGGCAACACAGTGGCTCAGTGGTTAGCACTGCTACCTCACAGTGCCAGGGACTTGGGTTCAAATCCACCCTTGGGCAACTGTGTATGTGCATTCTCCCCGTGTCATGTGGGTTTCCACTGGGTGGTCCGGTTTCCTCCCACAGTACTGGAATGTGCAGGTTAGGTGTATTGGCCATGTTAAATTGGCCCTTAGTGTCCAGGGATGTGTAGGTTAGATGTGGAGATGATAAGAACTGCTGATGCTTGAGTCTGAGATTACACAGTGTGGAGCTGGAGGAACGCAGCATCAGAGGAGCAGGAAAGCTAGTTTTGCTCAGAGATATTAGGCTTTCCTTCTCCTTTGATGCTCCCTGGCCTGCTGTGTTCCTCCAGCTCCACACTGTTATTGTAGGTTAGATATGTTAGCCATGGAAAATATAAGAGCGAGGGATGGGTCTCTGTGCAATGCTCTTTGGAGGCTCAGTGTGAACTTGTTGGGCTGAATGGCCTGTTTCCACCCTGTATGGATTCTATCTTAGAAATGTGTAAGTCCAGCACCCTGGAAACTGTCAAGTATGTCAAATTGATCTGCATGAGGGTTACTGAGATTGTGGATAGATTCAAATGTTCTATATGTCATTCTTGGTTTTACAGCAGATGCTATTGCCTCCTCATGGATTGTTATGATGCAAAGAACCATGGCAAGCCAATACACTGGCAAGACAGTAATGGCTGGGTCACAAGTTTTAACCATGTAGATGGTTTCTGTTGGCAATCCAGAAATACAATATTGACATTTTACATGAACCATGCTAATATATGGGATACCAGATCCATTAAAGTCAGTGAATTTGTCATTTATGGGTTTCAGTACACTGCTAAATGTTTTCATGCATCACTTCTAGAAAATACAACAGAATAATGATAACACTTACATCCTTATTGATTTTAGCTAAAAGTTTGTGCTGTTTACTTTTTCTAGAGTACATAATGTTCATTGTAATGAAAGTTTCAGTTATAGAGTTATACGGCACAGAAACAAACCCTTCAGTTCAATTTGTTCATGGCAACCAGGTTTCACAAATAAAACCAATCTCAGTTTTCTGCATTTGACCCATATCCCTCTCTACCTTTCATCTTCATGTATCTGTCCAAATGTCTTTTAAATCTTGTAACTGTACCTGCATCCACTAGTAATGTGGTGTTTCAAGTTGGTTAGGATCTGGAATTTGCTTTGATACAGGTATTTCCTTATTCTCATTCACATGTTTACACTTCATGTCTGTACTCTTGGAAATATCCTTTATTTTGCACTTTGGTTGAACCCTTTTCGTGTATTGTTGATGAGCTTTGTGCTGCCTTTTGGACTTTTCTTGATGATTACATTTACTACAGAGATTTTTGCATACTGCTTTGCGGAACAGAGCTTGAGTCATCAATTGCTGTTTAGTTTTGTCCAAGAATGTTATTAGGAATTATTTGATTAGTTTTGAAACCATGACCAATATCATAAATTTCTCAGATAATAAAATGTGAGGCTGGATGAACACAGCAGGCCAAGCAGCATCTCAGGAGCACAAAAGCTGACGTTTCGGGCCTAGACCCTTCATCAGAGAGGGGGATGGGGGGAGGGAACTGGAATAAATAGGGAGAGAGGGGGAGGCGGACCGAAGATGGAGAGTAAAGAAGATAGGTGGAGAGGGTGTAGGTGGGGAGGTAGGGAGGGGATAGGTCAGTCCAGGGAAGACGGACAGGTCAAGGAGGTGGGATGAGGTTAGTAGGTAGCTGGGGGTGCGGCTTGGGGTGGGAGGAAGGGATGGGTGAGAGGAAGAACCGGTTAGGGAGGCAGAGACAGGTTGGACTGGTTTTGGGATGCAGTGGGTGGGGGGGAAGAGCTGGGCTGGTTGTGTGGTGCAGTGGGGGGAGGGGATGAACTGGGCTGGTTGAGGGATGCAGTGGGGGAAGGGGAGATTTTGAAACTGGTGAAGTCCACATTGATACCATATGGCTGCAGGGTTCCCAGGCGGAATATGAGTTGCTGTTCCTGCAACCTTCGGGTGGCATCATTGTGGCAGTGCAGGAGGCCCATGATGGACATGTCATCAAGAGAATGGGAGGGGGAGTGGAAATGGTTTGCGACCGGGAGGTGCAGTTGTTTGTTGCGAACTGAGCGGAGGTGTTCTGCAAAGCGGTCCCCAAGCCTCCGCTTGGTTTCCCCAATGTAGAGAAAGCCGCACCGGGTACAGTGGATGCAGTATACCACATTGGCAGATGTGCAGGTGAACCTCTGCTTAATGTGGAATGTCATCTTGGGGCCTGGGATGGGGGTGAGGGAGGAGGTGTGGGGACAAGTGTAGCATTTCCTGCGGTTGCAGGGGAAGGTGCCGGGTGTGGTGGGGTTGGAGGGCAGTGTGGAGCGAACAAGGGAGTCACGGAGAGAGTGGTCTCTCCGGAAAGCAGACAGGGGTGGGGATGGAAAAATGTCTTGGGTGGTGGGGTCGGATTGTAAATGGCGGAAGTGTCGGAGGATAATGCGTTGTATCCGGAGGTTGGTAGGGTGGTGTGTGAGAACGAGGGGGATCCTCTTGGGGCGGTTGTGGCGGGGGCGGGGTGTGAGGGATGTGTCGCGGGAAATGCGGGAGACGCGGTCAAGGGCGTTCTCAATCACCGTGGGGGGGAAGTTGCGGTCCTTAAAGAACTTGGACATCTGGGATGTGCGGGAGTGGAATGTCTTATCGTGGGAGCAGATGCGGCGGAGGCGGAGGAATTGGGAATAGGGGATGGAATTTTTGCAGGAGGGTGGGTGGGAGGAGGTGTATTCTAGGTAGCTGTGGGAGTCGGTGGGCTTGTAATGGACATCAGTTACAAGCTGGTTGCCTGAGATGGAGACTGAGAGGTCCAGGAAGGTGAGGGATGTGCTGGAGATGGCCCAGGTGAACTGAAGGTTGGGGTGGAAGGTGTTGGTGAAGTGGATGAACTGTTCGAGCTCCTCTGGGGAGCAAGAGGCGGCGCCGATACAGTCATCAATGTACCGGAGGAAGAGGTGGGGTTTGGGGCCTGTGTAGGTGCGGAAGATGGACTGTTCCACGTAACCTACAAAGAGGCAGGCATAGCTGGGGCCCATGCGGGTGCCCATGGCCACCCCCTTAGTCTGTAGGAAGTGGGAGGAGTCAAAAGAGAAGTTGTTGAGTGTGAGGACGAGTTCCGCTAGGCGGATGAGAGTGTCGGTGGAGGGGGCCTGGTCGGGCCTGCGGGACAGGAAGAAGCGGAGGGCCTTGAGGCCATCTCCATGCGGAACCTGCATGGAGCGGAACCATGCGGGAACCCTGCAGCCATATGGTATCAATGTGGACTTCACCAGTTTCAAAATCTCCCCTTCCCCCACTGCATCCCTCAACCAGCCCAGTTCATCCCCTCCCCCCACTGCACCACACAACCAGCCCAGCTCTTCCCCCCCACCCACTGCATCCCAAAACCAGTCCAACCTGTCTCTGCCTCCCTAACCGGTTCTTCCTCTCACCCATCCCTTCCTCCCACCCCAAGCCGCACCCCCAGCTACCTACTAACCTCATCCCACCTCCTTGACCTGTCCGTCTTCCCTGGACTGACCTATCCCCTCCCTACCTCCCCACCTACACCCTCTCCACCTATCTTCTTTACTCTCCATCTTCGGTCCGCCTCCCCCTCTCTCCCTATTTATTCCAGTTCCCTCCCCCCATCCCCCTCTCTGATGAAGGGTCTAGGCCCGAAACGTCAGCTTTTGTGCTCCTGAGATGCTGCTTGGCCTGCTGTGTTCATCCAGCCTCACATTTTATTATCTTGGAATCTCCAGCATCTGCAGTTCCCATTATCTCTCATAAATTTCTCAGCCAATTTTTCCACTGAAGGCTATACTGTGTCCTTTTCACCAACATCTACCCACAAAAACTGGTCAATAATTCCATTCACTTGTTGTCTGTTGGAAATAAACTTGAGCCTGTGAATCTTAAAGTTTACCCTGACTTTGGGCTGATCGTCTAGGAACTTAAAGATCTTTTCAGGGTCTTTCTTGCCATCACTGGAGAAATACAAGGTATTAACACTTCTCATACCTTCGTTGGGAAGAACTTTTATTTGTTGATTAATGAAGTAAAATTGCATCATTTGAATAATTGAAACTCTATTAGGAAATCCATAGCTTGCCAATCCATAGTAAACATTACATTATCCATTATGGCATCTATATTATGCATTGGTTGTATCCATATTGTGTTTGCAGGGATCACTGTAGAATTGCTGATCTGTACCAGCTGAAAAGCACTTACTGTTTTAATTTGTAGTTGTGGTTTTTGGTGCATTATTCTTCACTGTGCTGGGAGAGAAACGGTTGCATCTGAACATAATATGTTAATAGAATCACAGAATACCTACTTTGTGGAAGAAGGCCATTGAGCTCATCACGTCTACAGTAACCCTCCGAAGAGCATCCTAACCCCTTTTCCCTGTATTGTTCCCATGTCTAATCCACCTAACCTGCACATTCCTGGACACTATGGGAAATTTAGTATGGCCAATCCACATAACCGGCACATCTCTGGATGATGGAGGAAAACCGGAGTACCTGGAGAAAACCCACACAGACACAGAGAGGATGCACAAACTCCACACACACAGTTGCCCAAGGGGGCAATCAAATCCAGGTCTCTGGTGCTGTGAGGCAGTAGTTCTAACCACTGAGCTACCATGTTCTTGTTTTCCCTTGTGTGGATCAGTGGCTGTAGCTGACATTCACACGACAAAGTAGTGAGCACAATGGAGTCCTTCCCATTCTTCTTGAATTTCACACCTTTTCAGGAAATCAAAATAGCAGAATCACCAACAGCTGAGCAGAGGAAAACACCTGAAATCATGGAGCATGCTCCTAAATGCATGTTGACTATGGATCTTTAGTGCTATAGAGTTCGGTTCCATCACTGGTAAAATGCTGACAGTTTTCTACTATTAGGTATGGTTTACTAATCTACCTGTGAGACTGTTCTTCACCACACTATATTGAAAATTTTCAGTCTGGAAACATTTTCGTTAAATGGTCTGGATTCCTGACCTCTTGAGTAGAGTCTAGTCTCAGACCTTCCTCCACCCAAGAAGGTAGCTATGCTGAACAATAACAATGTTCTGATTGTAACTTGCTTGTACCAGACCTATGTCCTATGTTCAGCAATGTAGTCACCACAATGATGCTGTAGCTGTTAAGAAATCAATCCACAATGATGTTAGTGTCCATTTAAAGGTTACTGCAGAGGATTTGCCATGCAAGCCATAATCAGGCTGATAGGAGCAGGCTTTTTAAATCAGATTTGTACCACTAGCTAGCACAATGTTTTCTATAGTGTTATGTTAGCTCTTGTAATATGAGAGGATTCATACTAAGAACTAGTATCACAAGAGTCATTCGCAAAACAGCTATACAGATCGCAACTCTATCATTGACATTGACACGTGCTGGGATCGATCCCAGCACAAGTGGACTAAATTTCCAACTCACCTGTTGGGTTCCAAAGTACACTCACAGTTATACAAGAATATAACATAGCATGTTGTTATATTCACATCATCGCTTAGCTCTCTTAAAGATTCATGCTGGCCTGAACGTGGATTTCCTGCAACATTACAAGTCACCCTCATTAAGAAGAACAATGGCATAATTGACAGCAAGCCTTATTACGTTCCTGAAGACTTTTCCTTTCAGCCACTTCCACTTCGGAGAAAGAAAAACAGAATTAGCTAGAAATATTCAGTAGGTCAAGCAGCATTAATAGAGAGACTGTTAAGTACAAAACCTGCTTAGTGCTTCCTGTTAACCCGAGTTCATCAGACAGGGAAATTGTGGACTGAGTAATTTGATTACAGCTGCACTGATGAGAATAGAAAAGAAATGGGGCTTGATTATCAGTGCACTATTCCAAGCCAGTATTGCTATAGCTGCTATTTACGACTTGTGCCTGACCAGGCAAAGAAAGAAACAAAGAAACCTACAGCACAGGAACAGGCCCCTCGGCCCTCCAAGCCTGCACCAATCAAGATCCTCTGTCTATCCTGTCATCTATTTTCTAATGGTCTGTGTCCATCTGCGCCCTGCCCATCCATGTACCTGTCCAAATATATCTTAAAAGACGTTAACATGTCTGCGTCTACCACCTCCGCTGGCAATGCATTCCAGGCACCCACCAACCTCTGCGTAAAGAACTTTTCTCCTCTCGCTTTGAACTCATGACCCCTAGTAACTGAGTCCCCCACTCTGGGAAAAAGCTTTTTGCTATCCACCCTGTCTATACCCCTCGTGATTTTGTAGACCTTAATCAGGTCCCCCCTCAATCTCAGTCTTTCTAATGAAAATAATCCTAATCTACAATATCATTACTGGCACAATACATTTCATATAGGCATGTTAAAAATAAAAGTACATTTAACCTATTATGCCTTCAAAAACTTGCTCTCTGAACAGAATCCACCACTCTTTCCAGTGAACGAGATGAATTAGGTCCCTTTAAACAATAAAACATTTTATTCAGATCCACGGCATAACCATGCACCAAGGGATCTAGGCCCGAAACATCAGCTTTTGTGCTCCTGAGATGCTGCTTGGCCTGCTGTGTTCATCCAGCCCCACAGTTTGTTATCTTGGATTCTCCAGCGTCTGCAGTTCCCGTTATCTCTGATGACAACCAGGAGATACTGCTAATATGATCTTTTGCTCTCTGCAATGATCTCCAGGTCTATACACTTTTCCTCAGTTCTGCTGTCCCTTTCCCTCCAACTCTACTCTATAGTAGGCTCAGCAGAACATGCATAGATCATAGAATCCCTAGTGTGGAAACAGGCCCCTCGGCCCAACAAGTCCACACAACCCTTGGAGCATCTCACCCAGACCCATTGCCCCTAGTTAGTTATACATCCCTGAACACTATGGGCAATTTAACATGGCCAATCCACCTATGCTGCACATCTTTAGACTGTGGGAGGAAACCAGAGCACCCAGAAGAAACTCATGCAAACACGGGGAGAATGTGCAAACGCCACACAGACAGTGGCCCATGGGTGGGATCAGTCATGGGTCCCTGGTGCTGTAAGGCTAACCACTGAGTCACCATGCCACCCCAGAAAAATTCAGGAAGAAGTAGTACTGTCGCCACAATAAATTGGAGCAACTGAACTTCTTTTCCCTGAGTGGAAATTGAACCTGGGCTGCACTGGTGAAAGCACCGAATCCTAGACCACTACAGAATGACCATGCTGCAAAAAAGTGAAAGCAGAGCACATTCAGAGACGTGCATCGCCAAATGTTACTTTGAACAAAGGCAAAAAAAAAACTGCCACTGCAAATGAAGCGGCCAACAAGCACAATAGTTTCCTAAACCCACAGAAAGAGATATCAGGTAAATATGCGATATTAACATTTTTAACAGTGCTTCTGCGATTTTCTTCACACTGTTATCTCTTTGTTGACCAGATGTAAAACATTGTGATTCTGCTTTGGACACATGAAAATATTGTGATTTAAAAGTATTAATTCAATTAACTAATTATTTGAAAGCAGTTAGGATTGATTGATTAATCAATCATCGCATGTACCAAAATACAGTGAAAAGCTTTGTTTACAAGAGGTACAGGCAGATCACAGCAAGCAAGGGATGTACAGATCAAAAACACTTAGAAGCATACAGGTTACATTGTAGGTTACATTGAGGCTAGAATCCATTCAACAGTCTGATAACCGGAAAGAAGCTGTTCCTGAACCTGCTTGTGCATGTGTTCAGGCTTCTGTACCTTCTTCCTGATGGAAGGTCTTGGAGGAGAGCATTACCAGAGTACAATAGTAGATAAACAGAAGGCTGGAAGAATACACCAGGCCAGGCAGCATCTGGAAGAAAGGATCAGTCAACATTTTTGGTATTACCCTTGTTCAGGACTGGATGTTGGGGTAGAATGAGCTGCAAAAAAAAACAAAAAAAAGGTGGGGGGGGAGGGGTGGAGATGGAATGATGCTAATGGTGGACACTGATGGTAGGTATGGCCTGGCTGGTTGATGGGAGAGATGAATTTGGTTGGTGGCTAGAAGGGAGGGTCAGAAGGCAGAAGTGAGGAGTTGGGTGGGAAGGTTATTTGAAATTGGAGAATTCAGTATTGAGTCCTAGGGTACCCAGGTGGGAGATCAGATGCTGTTCTTCAAATTTGCGTTTCAAGTCACTGCTACACTGAAGGAGGCCGATGATGGACATGGAGGGGGAGTGGGAAGGGGAGTTGAAATGGGCAGTGGCCAGGAAGTTAGGTTGACCAGTACAGGCCATCCAGAGATGCTCTGTGAAATGGTCATCTAATCTATGTTTGGTTTCACTGCCGAAGGGAAGACCACAGTGGGAACACCAGATGCAATACACTAGGTTGGAGATGCAGGTTAAGCTCCAACTCACTTGGAAGAACTATTTAGGGCACTGAATGGGGGTGAGGGAAGTAGTGTGTGGGTGAGTATTGCATCTTTTATGGCTATAGAGGAAGGTACCGGGCAGGAGGAGTGGTTGGTGGGGAGTGTGATGTGAATTAAGAAGTGGCAGAGGGAATAGTCCTTGCGGAAGGTAGAGAGGGGTGGGAGTGAAGGATGTTCTGGGTGATGGAGTCTAAATAGAGTTGGCGGCAGTATTTGAGGATGATACCTTGGATGCAGAGGCTGGTGGGGGCAAAGTGGGGTCTTCGATGATGTCAGCCTCCTTTCCGCGGCAGCAAGCTGTATAAATGGAATCCATGGATGGAAGGTTCGCTTTCATGATGGTCTGGGCTGTGGACATCACCTTCTATAGTGCTTTCAGTGGTACATCTGTAGGTGTTGGTGAAGGACCTTACGAACATGCCAAATTTCCTGAGCCTCCTGAGGAAGATGAGGCATTGTTGTGCCTTCTTGACTGTCACTGAGAAATATTTAAGTTGGCTGATCAGCAAGATTTCTATATATTTTGACAACCTATAAAATGATTGATACAGACAACATGCTCAAAATATAAGCAGAACAAGTTCATTTTCACCTTCTGCCAGTTGCATTTTTTTTAAATGGTTAAGATTTCTGCCTTTCTGTTGGCAGAAATATTATCCAAATCCACCTTTGGAAATTTTTTCAAACCAAATTTTGCAAAAATGTAAACTCAACAAATACATTTAGATTGATATAATAATTAATTTCCCACTTGAATTGCAATGTTTATGTGTCATTATTTTTTACAACATGAACAGCTGCTGCTTATTTCTCACTTATTTGTGCAGACATGTCTCAAAACTTTGTAAATTGCTAACTTGCTCCTGCTCATTTTTGTCTGTCAGCTGTAGTATTAAAAAAAGTAGAAGGTTTATGTTGAAACTAGATATGAAGATTTGACACATCCCCTTCTTTTCAATCCCAAACGCACAGCAATATCTTGGCACTTTATGTAAAAGAACTAAGAAGATCTGATGTTGTCACAGGCTAGCACTTCACACAGAGATTGATCAGAGGTATGGTTTCATCCCCATTGTAACAATGGAGCTCTTTGCATTGTTTATTGTTGTGTGTGTTGGGATTGTACGTCTGTTTAAAACCAAGAAATTCATGAAAAATGTTCCTCATTTGATCAGGGACGATCCTGGTTGATAATCACTGTCATTAATGATTATGTTAATGAGTAGCAAAAACAGAAGTTGCTGGAAAAGCTCAGCAGGTCTGGCAGCATCTGTGAAGAAAAGATCAGAGTTAACGTTTCGGGTCCCTTCCTCAGAACTGGTCACCGGACCCGAAATGTTGACCTGATCTTTTCTTCACAGACGCTACCAGGCCTGCTGAGCTTTTCCAGCAACTTCTGTTTTTGTTCCTGATTTACAGCATCTGCAATTCTTTTTGGTTTTTATGTTAACGAGTAGCGTTGGTCACACTTTTGCTTTTTATATTGGGACAAGATTTCAACTGGGTCCAGCCACATGTCTTCAGTCAAATTTTCAAGCTCTGATGATCTGGATACTGCAAAATTTTGTCCAATGAACGTCAGAAGTTGGTGCCTATTCATATATGTTCACAATTAATGATTATTTAGACAGTGCATTGTATACAGTACACATCAAGAAAAGGATCTACAATGCTATAATTACCTGTTCCGTTCTCTTTTTCAGTGGTGAATGTTTGATTCATTTTATTTTAGCAGAAAGATATGCTACAACAAAAGAAAAACAGCTGTTTTGAAAAAAAATCAGTGTGGAATCTTATAGGGGCCTGAATGATGTGGGCTTGGATGAGAAATACAGCAGAATCATACTAGAATACCAGCAAGGCCTATCTAGACATTAGGAGCAATTTGTTGCACCTTTTAACTAGGTTCTGGGTATTGAGGCAAGATTCTTGCTAAGGAGTAGGGAATTGCTTATTAGCAGTGATTACTGCTTATTAATTGCTCATCTTGCTTAATTAATAGCTTCCTATTCTACCACCAATTGTGCACAAGCTAGATACCATAACATGGAAACCAGGGCAGGTACCTAGAGATTTAAGCTTGCTGCTTGCTCCAGAAGACCTCCATGTTGATGATTTGTCTTGCAGCTTCTGCAAACCTAAGTGAGAGAAAGCATCATGGCCAGAGTTAGAAGTTGTGTAAAATTATTGAGAAATTCATTGAAGAGTGGCAGTAGTGTGTGGACTGATGGCTACTTGTTTGGTGGAGCTTAGGTGTTTCTGCATCCCTGTAGGAGCAGTCTGGTCTTCACTTGAAAGCGTTAAAATTTTCTTTTGAGTTAGTACGTAGCCGCATGTTGAGCATTCTCCACCCATCTAAATTCCTTCTGCCTTTTATGGGTTTGTGAAGGTAAAGAAGGGGCCAGGGAGACAATGGATGAGATGACCACAGGTTACATTGCTGTTAGTGCTGTGCATATGGAGGAAAAGTGGTTAGATGTACTGAAGGACTGAGGAGGCAGCATAGGGTTAGTGATGTGGAAGCTGAGGAGAGAGTGGGTGAAGGGTAATTACAGGCAATAGTGTGAGAGGCAGAGCACGAACTTGGGTGTTGAGGGGGAAGGTGGATGCATTGGCGGAAACAGAGTGTGTCTGAGGTGGGACACAGAAATATGGCAATTACCTTCATGGCCCTGAGAAGGTCATTGGTCATTGTGTGACACTGCTAGCCATTCGTCCACACCCTGAAGATGGCATTGACCCAGGTCATGGCCTCAGATCAGACTCAAAGTGTCTAGTGGCTTCCTCTAGTGCTCCTCTGGGAAAAGGCCTCCTCTGCACCATCCAGTCCACCATAATTTCCACATTTCTGTTGGTGAATTGTGATGCCTTCTCCAACATCTTGTGGATGTGCCGTTCAATAGGAGGGGCAGATTTGATGCACTGGTGCATATTAAAAATAGTGCGGATGAGTTGCAGAATATCAAGGATTAGGTCCTGAACATTGAAGGGTATATGATATCCAAGATGTATAAGGAGCTAGGTAAAGGTTACACTCTTAACCAAAGATGGCATTGGCACAATAATTAGAGATGATCTTGATTAAAAAGATGAGAACATTGAATTAGTTTGGGAGAAGATGAGAAATAGAATGGGAAAGAAGGCATTAGTGGTAGAGGTCTGCAGGTCCCCAAACAGTTATGATGTAGGGTGAAGTATATAAGAAGAAATAGTGGGTGTTTGTGATGAAGAGTAGGCAATAATCATGTGTCATTAAACATGCACATAAACTGGAAAATCTGATTGGCAATAGTAGCCTTGATGAGCAGTTCATACAAAGCTTTCAAGATAGTTTCTTAGTTTGCTTTGTTCCAGAACGTGACAAAGAGCAGATTAAACTCAAGTTGGTATTGTGTAATGTTAATTACATCAGAATAAAGACACCTTTAGGTAGCACCCAGTTTGAAAGGGACAGAAGTGGATCTCAGAATAATAATTTAGGCTTAAATAAAGGCAACCACGTAAGCATGGAATCTGAGCTAGCTGAAGTGCACTGAGACATTAGACTAAGCGATGAGTCAACAGAAATGCCATGACAGACATTGAAGGAGATAGTTCAGAATACTTAGTATAAATATATCCCTACAGTAAGGAAAAAGTTCCAAAGGGACGATATGGTTAACTTAAGACATGAAGTCAAGCATCAAGCTTACGAGAAAAAGGACATAATTGTACAAAGATGATTGGCTGGTCAGATTATTTGGCACAACATAAGCAATGTAGATGATTTATGAAGGTTAATTGTAATGAAGAAATTGGGTTACAGAGGAAGCCAGTTATAAACGTCAAAAGTGTTTCTACAGCAATTTATAAAGGAAAAAAGTAAGTAAGGTGAATATTGGTCCTCTAGTGAATGAGAACAGGAAGTTAACAGCAGATAATCAAGAAATAGTAGATAAAATTAACAGGTATTTTCCTCTGTCATCACTATACCCACGATTGTCTTAGACAAAAGTTTCCTTTTTAAGTGCCTGTAGAACAACTTTTACAGTCCATTTTTAAACAGTTTGCCAGATAGAATAGAATAAGTATGCATTCTTTTCTTCCAATTTTTTCCGAGTCTTCTTTCAAGAGAGCTTTATTGTTATGCTGTGAAGTCCAATCAATTGCCTTACTTTATTGTTTAAATTGGAGCATTAGGCGGTCAGCTTTATTTTTACAGAAGGGAGGCAGACAGAAAAGTATAGCGTTCATTGCTTCAGCAAAGGTGTGCAACTTTCAGTCTTTCATTTCTAAGTAAACATATTTCTTGAAATGTACATATTAACTCTGGTTTCTGACTGGTCCATGTCCTATGTATCTGTACTCACAGTCCCTGATTCTCCATATAATGTAGTCTAATGAATCTCCAAATTTCTATCACAGAGATCTTCTTTTTATAGAAGGTAACCCCTGCTAACCATGATGTGCATTTTGCTTGGAGCAGACAATCTTTGCCTGATGTAGCAATACTTAAGTTATCCCTCATCACAAAGAAACTGGGACGTAGGTAATGTGATAGTGAAAGAACCAACAGACATTTATTACAGATAACAAAGTGTGGAGCTGGATGAACACAGCAGGCCAAGCAGCATCTCAGGAGCACAAAAGCTGACGTTTTGGGCCTAGACCCTTCATCAGAGAGGGGGATGGGGAGACGGAACTGGAATAAATAGGATAGAGGGGGAGGCAGACCGAAGATGGAGAGAAAAAATGATAGATAGAGAGGAGAGTATAGGTGAGGAGGTAGGGAGGGGATAGGTCCTAATAGGTCAGGTCTCCTTCCCAAAATCCACAAACCTGCCTGCCCTGGTCGACCCATTGTCTCAGCCTGTTCCTGCCCCACCGAACCCATCTCCACCTATCTGGACTCCATTTTCTCCCCTTTGGTCCAGGAACTTCCCACCTTGTCCGTGACACCACCCATGCCCTCCACCTCCCACAGGACTTCCAATTCTCCGGCCTCCAACACCTCATTTTCACCATGGACATCCAGTCCCTATACACCTGTATTCCTCATGCAGATGGCCTCAAGGCCCTCCGCATCTTCCTGCCCCGCAGGCCCAACCAATCCCCCTCCACCGACACCCTCATCCGCCTAGCCGAACTCGTCCTTACCCTCAACAACTTCTCCTTCGATTCCTCCCACTTCCTACAGACAAAAGGGGTGGCCATGGGTATCCACATGGGCCCCAGCTATGCCTGCCTCTTTGTAGGTTGCATGGAACAGTCCCTCTTCCGCACTTACACAGGCCCCAAACCCCACCTCTTCCTCCGTTACATTGATGACTGTATCGGCGCCGCCTCTTGCTCCCCAGAGGAGCTCGAACAGTTCATCCACTTCACCAACACCTTCCACCCCAACCTCAAGTTCACCTGGGCCATCTTCAACACATCCCTCACCTTCCTGGACCTCTCAGTCTCCATCTCAGGTAACCAGCTAGAAACTGATGTCCATTTCAAACCCACTGACTCCCACAGCAAAAAAAAAGGACCTATCCCCTCCCTACCTCCTCACCTATACTCTCCTCTCCACCTACCTTGTTTTCTCTCCATCTTCGGTCCGCCTCCCCCTCTCTCCCTATTTATTCCAGTACCCTCTCCCCATCCCCCTCTCTGATGAAGGGTCTCAGCCCGAAACGTCATCTTTTGTGCTCCTGAGATGCTGCTTGGCCTGCTGTGTTCATCCAGCTCCACACTTTGTTATCTTGGATTCTCCAGCATCTGCAGTTCCCATTATCATGGAGACATTTATTACAGTTTGTTAATATATATAAATATTACAATGTCAGACACATCATGTCTTGGCGAACATTGAGCTATTTGGTTAGTGTAGCTTGCTTCAAGTGACCTGAGTTAAAATGAAGTTTGACACCTATCTGCCCTCAGACCACATGTTGTGATACAGTGATGATTTCTTGAGTATGTCTCTTGAAAGTATGCTGACCTACTCACTGAGAGACATAACATAATGTAGCCTGAGCCCAATGGCAGATTTCCAAGATAAACATTAAGCATGGTCAATTATTAACACACCCAAACCTTTCACATTGAAATTTAAAATATATTATCAGGTAACCTTCAAAACATCAAACAATAAGAGGTCAAGTATTAGAAGAATTCAATAAGTCAACACTTGACATCTGGATTAAAGGGAAATAACATCTCAAATGATCTAATAATGAAATGATCAGATTAATATATGAGAATCCTTTGAAGCACAGCATGATTCCCAATTCATTGCAGAACCATTTTAATGGTGGATAAACAAAGACCAAAGAATTCTTAGTCATCTGTTCAGCAAATAGGCAACTTTGTTCAGTCAACATGAAATGAAACATCACTTCTTTTCAAATGCTGAGATAAAGGAAGCCCTTCTGGATTTTAGATAATAAAACCATTAACAAGTTTTCAAAGAACAACTTTGTCGTAAGTATTTCGTAAAGGAAATCTTCCCTTTTATTGAGGCACTTATAATTATGAGTTGCCTAAAGTACCTAAAGGGGCAGTTTTCTCATTTTCATGAAAGCTAGGGAGCATAGGTTTAATGTAATTGCTAAGAAGATTAGAGGAGAGATGATGAATAAATCTTCATCCAGAGGGTTGTATGACCTGGAGCTCACCACCTGAAGGAATGATAGATTCCCACCATCAGTACAATTGAAAAATATTTGAAAGCCTACATAAAGGACCATCATCTGTAACGCTACAGATCTTGTGCAGGAGGGTGTAGAAAGACTATTGAGTCTTTGTTGAACAGTATGGTTCATCATTAGCTGAATGGACGTCTGTTTGATAATATCTGAACAATAAAAATAAAAACAAATTCAATTTCTTCCTCAAATTTCCACCTGGCCAACAATTCAAAAGAAGCAGTTACATACCTGCTCAGATCCAGACAATTTAACAGAATGAAAGGTTATCTGCATCAAGATTACCTTTGCACTGAATGGGACAAGCTTCTAGTGAACTTTAAAGTTATTCTTTTCTCTTTGTTAAATAAACATACGGCTTCCTGGAACCTTCACCCCAATTCATGAACTCACCATGTCAAGAGCTGCTGGTATAGATCCACATATAAACCTTCATAGCATGTAGTTCAACATTTGTTATATCATTGCTAACTAGTAGGGTGCATCTGGCTCAACAAATATGCCAATCATTATGTTAATTTTGTAATATTAAAAGGGAGACCATCTACTCAAAAAAAATTACGGAACCAGAACCCTACTTTCCTGAAATAAAAGATTTTGGCAAAGTTTGTGAAAAGTTCACATTGTGATCAGGATTTCAACAGCAGCGGCCACTCAGTGGGTGACTAAAGTGGCAGTCGTTGCGTGGTATTTTGTAAACTACATTTGTTCTGCATGTTGTGGGAATGGGGCCTTTAATCCTCATAAGTGTTTGTCATAGAGTGGCTGTGGGCTGTGGGCAATGACTGCCACAAACATTACATTGGACAGATAGAAAGGAAACTAACCATCAGGATACACAAACATCAGCTCGCAGCAAAACGGCATGGTGAACTTTCCTTAGCTAGAGAATGCATAATACAGGCAAATAAACAAAACTCTGATTTTGCTCTCAAGACAACAATGTGTTTAGTCTGACAAATTCCTGTGTAGCTATCAGAAACACATTACTAGCTTATGAAATAATTGGGTTTTTTCCTGCCAAAGTCTAACATTTGTTGCTCTGACTCTTGGTCAACTCCTATCTTTTTCTCATTACATTCATAACTTAATATAATGAGAGTTCAATGGGCGAGTGACTAAATGTAGGTGAGATTTTGTTCAGAGGTTCTTTGAGTTACGCATTCTGTTATGATATAAAATTACAAAAATAGTTCATTGTAGTTATGCCTGGGAAGGGGAAGTTGCCGTGGTAACATTTTGGATTGACGAAGGTATCTATACCTCTGTTTCATGTACCTGAAATGATACCAGACACTATTGTTAAATCCCTGCCTATTCTCCAACAAGCAACTATTATTAGTAGCCTCACTAATTTTACATTATTTTTAGTCTTTTGCCATTTAAGATTTTTGCAAAGGTTTGCAGTGCTGGTTGTGGGTAAGGTTGCTGACTTGCTTGCCGAGCAGGCATGTTTTCATTCAGATGTTTTGTCACCAAGCTTGGTAACATCAGTGGATCTCACTGACTAAATCCTCAACTTCCATAGCAACCACCCCAACATCCAGAAACAAAACTGTATTGAGACACTAAGTGGTACATCACTCACTGCAACATGCCAGAACTATGCAGGAAAGAGGAAGAGCAGCTGTACAAAAATCTTCACTATGAAAGGATATCCCTGCATCTTCATCTGCAGGTGCCTACTAAACAGACAACAACAAGAGGACACAGTACGCCCTAACACACTGGCCACACTGCCCTACATCAAGAACATTTCAAAACTGACAACGAGGCTCCTAAGACCACTAGGAATCATGGTAGCACACAAGAGCATAGCCACTCTATGACAAACACTCACAAGGATTAAAGATCCCATTCCCACAACATGAAGAACCAACGTAGTTCACAAAATACCATGCAACGACTGCCACAAACATTACATTGGACAGAAAGAAAGGAAACTAACCATCAGAATAGACAAGCATCAGTTAGCAGCAAAATGGCACGATGAACGTTCCTTAATTTTGGTACACTCAGACAGTGAAGGCCATCAGTTTAACTGGGTCAATGTAACCATAGTGGTCCAAGCCAAAGATGGACACACACAGGAATTCCAAGAGGCATTGTTCTCTGCCCTTAATGCAATCAATAAACATATAGAATTCAATCCCATATATAAACCCATACAAATCAAAACCGGAAATGACACTACTCACCATAACAGACTGGACAGTATAAATTCCAAGCAGAGAGTAACAACATCACTCCATTGGATTCCTCACTGATGTTACCTAGCATGGTGACAAAATATCTGAAAGAAAACTGGTCAGCTCAACAAGTAAGTCAGCGACTTTATTCTTTTGGTTTGGAACTGTGAAGTGAGAATTATGGGTTGAAGATCATTCCCAGACTTTGGAAGTCAGCTTGAGGTAAAAGCAAAAGAGCAGAGTCCCCAAAACAAGCTTTGGCCTAGAGGCTAGTTGCAGGCTGATTCTTGATTTAAAATAAGAGTTCACACAAAAATGCATCAACCCCAGAAAGGCCATTTTATTTAAACAAAAGGCTGAATTTGGCTATTAACAAGGTCAGTACCTGGAAATTGGTTCTGACAAGTCTGAAAATGACCCTATATTCAAGCAGATGGCAGATGTTGAATGCTAATTAAAGTCTCGGGAAAAGACTGCCGGTCTATCAGGGCAGGGCAGTAGTTGAAGTTGTGTATTTTTTTAACGTGTTTTCTGGGGAGAACAGTTTGCCTGCTGATAAAACGACATGAAAATTTATAAGCTCCCTGTCTAACCTTCCTAACCAGCCTTCAGGAGCCAAGAGTAGAAAGCCGAGTTAGAAATATTACTACCTTTACCTGTGAGAACTGAAAAAGTGATCCTGATCGACATCTGCAGAAAAGCAATTAAGGAGTCAACATTTAAGTCTGTGAAACAATGCATCATGAAAACCACTTAAGTCACCTGGCCAGTTTTGTTATTTTTTATTTATCCTTTAACTGTATTTGTTTATTTGTCTGCCTTTTGTGTGAAAGGGAGCTGAGAAAAAATTTTCTGATTAAATCATAGACATTAATTAGATTACCTTGTTTGTTTCTCTCTTTAAAGTTATTGTATATTAAATAAATTGGAAAGTATTTGTCTTAAGATACAAAACCAGTGTCTGGAATTAATTATTCATCAAGTCTGAGTGACTATTGAGGGTCTACCAAGGTTTTAGTTCAACTGTGCTGCAAATATAGTTAATTTGGTTTGGGTATCCATTTCTGCGTTATAACAATACAAAGAAAAAACAGCTACACAAAAAGAACTTAGCTAGTTCTTTTTGAGAGATAGAAAAGTCCCATTCTGTCAGTAGTTTTATTATAGATATTTCTATTAAATATTCCATCACTAAGATTTTGCTAGGAAGCACATCGATGTTCATTTTGTCTTCAGCAGAACATCTTTACTGGATGGATCAAAGTTTAAAAGTTATCCCTCATATGAAACTGGGATAATAAAATAACTAACTGGGTACATGAGAAATCTGAAACAAACACAGGAAGTGCTTGAGAAATTCATCAGGTGTGGCAGCATCTGTAGAGAAATCACTGGACTCAAGACAACCTTGCTTTTCTCTCTACAGATGCTGCCATGCCTACTGCGTTTTCCTGGCACTTTATTTTTGTATAAAAACAGGGATATGGGCAACATTGGATTGAAAAATTCAGCAAACATTTATTTCAGCTCTCTAAAATAGACAAATATTATATTTACAGGCACATTCGCAGCTGGACTAACATTAAGTCGGTTGGTTACAAAGGATAATATACTTCATAAAATTCATCATGTTTCAAGTGGGTCAACGCAAGGTAAAGATTAAGAACTTTCTCCCATCAGGTCACATGCTATGGTTACTGCTTATTGTGCTTTAAGATATCAGATTAGACGTCCTTATGGATTTCCACTTGATTTGGCACCAAATTCAGATTAACGTCAGAAAAGGCAAAATCGTTAGGACCACAATCATTATTGGTTTGGTGGCAGCTTTCTTCAAGATCAGCCAGGGGTGCCAGCACTCCAGTGTTGTAAAAATACTAGGCAAGTTTGTGACGTACTGGCAGCGTGGTTCAACATTGATCAGGTTCCAATGAACTGCAGAAATACCTGTACATTACAAACAGACCAGCATTTAAACGAGGGATAAGGCAAACGTAGCAGACCCACTAACCTTATTTCAAATCTGTGTAACATAATTGAATCAATTTTCAGGAGTAAACTTAAGAAATTTTATCCAACAATAATCTAGCTAACTTCAGAATATATGGACTCCAATGGGAAAAGTAATGTCTGATCTACTTTCTCAACTTCTTTAATGAAGTAACAATTAAAGTGGATTATAGTACCACGAGCAATGGTTGAGACGGACTTTTGAAAGCATTTGTCAAAGTTCCAGATGAAAGGCCACTATTCAAATTTAAAGGTTATGGAGATCCAGAGTGAGCCTGTAAATAAACAATAATTTGGCTGAAAGCTCAGAAATAATGAAAAACCATTTGCTGAGTCAGGTTGATGTGGGGCAATGTACTGAGTAGTAAACCCCAGGGGCTGACCTTCAGTGTACTTCTGCTCCTTATTTATATTGCTGAATCCTGAAACTTAGCACAGTGTTTGGATCATATAACAAAATCAAACTGGGAGACTCAACAGATTTGAAGGAAGTTATATAATATATTGTAACAATTCCAAGCAGGAGAAAACCTTTAATCCAACTGGACATTGATCCACAGTCTTCCCTTGGTGCATTTCTTATAACCTGCAATCATATTTTAAGCACCCGTTTACTTCCATCTTGAAGCACATTAGAGTTTCTTGCTCCACAATCAATTGCTGATAATCTGTTCCAGAGATACTTACCATAAAGGAACAAATTGATAGACTGAATACAATACCTCAAGGTGGAACAGAGGAATAAAGCCAAGTTACTGTGTCTGAAGTATTGTGTTCAGTTCTGAGCACTATAACTCAAGTAGGATAAATTGGCTTTAAAAGGTAGTTCCATGCAGATTCATCAGAATGATAACTGGGCTCAAAGTGTTAAACCAAGGGACATGAACCAGATGTGTATTAACTTTTTCACCGCTTATTATTTTATATTTGAGGTTTAATAATAAGTAAAGGAATTGATGGGGGGAATAGATAGATTATATCATCTGGTACAAGAAGCCAGTAAAGCATTTTAACATAACTTTAAAATTGGAATTCAACCATTTAGGGAAGGTATCAAGAAACAGCATTGTAGAAAATTCGAACACTTTCCAGCAAAGAGCTGCTGAGGTACAAGAAATTTAAAATTTCAAAATTCAAACTGACAAAATGTTATTAGATAAGGTCATTTATGGATATTGTTCCAAGGCAGATAAATGGAATTAAAATACAATTGCTTAGCAAACTAATTGAAATGGGATGTAGGCTGAAAGAACTATTCCTGTTTTTGTGTTCCTATCATGCACATTTGCTCTGCTCAAAAGGATTATAAGTGTGTCTTAACTCACTGGGACACATTGGTACATAAATGTTTGTGCGAATAGCAACACACTTGCCTCTGAGTATAGTCATGTCACACTCCAGGGCATCAGCGCAAAGGTCTGTGTTGACATACATGTACTGTACTGAATGAGTGCTACATTGTCATGTGATGGCTGCTGGATGAGATGTTTTTACTGTTAGGCTGAAAGTACCTCTAGTTGGATCAAAGTAATTACAAGAAGACACTCGCACTTCAATATGTAGCTCAATATGTATTGGCTTAATCTACTTAATTTACCAACTAATGAACAAATCTGTGAGTTTAAATTAGTTCATATACAAACTAATGAATGAATGTGTGACCTTAAACTGCTTTGTACATATGCAAACTAATGAGTTTCACTGCCTTATGTTCACACAGGGTCTATGGATGGCTGACACTTGGAGCTTTCTCTCAGATTCCCAGCACTGCCCTTCATGAACCCTAGTCTGATGGTGAAAGTCAATGGCCGCCGTCTCACAAATCCCAGTCCAATGGTGAAAGTCAATGGCCCTGCCCTCATGAACCCCAGTCCGATGGTGAAAGTCCAAAAAAAGTGAGACAAAGCCCAACGAGTGGGACAAAATACCTGATATTAATATGCTTCACGTTCCATGCTGTATCACCATTTCATAATACGTTCTTTGCTTTTCCAGTCATTTCATTGTGCGGAAAACAAACTGAAAAACATATCCCGATGACTCCATGTTAACTTTATAAAAGAATGGCTCCCACTGACAAATCAAGGCTATCCAGTTACCTCCCAGCCAACATAGGTTGTTTCGCACACCAGGCCGACTTTCATACATTTTTCCACTTTATTCACTTGCTCATTGCCATAAGCAATTAACCCTTAATGGTCTAGGCCCAAAACATCAGCTTTTGTGCTCCTGAGATGCTGCTGGGCCTGCTGTGTTCATCCAGGTCCACACTTTGTTATCTTGGATTCTCCAGCATCTGCAGTTCCCATTATCACCAACCCTTAATGATTATCCATTAATGGTATGGTTTGAAGATATCATTTTTAAGCCCAACTCTACAATGTTAATTAAATCTTTGCGTAGCCTTTCAGCTTAATACAAATAATCCAATGGCACTTTGGCAAAGAAAGACAGAGGAACTATCAAACTATTACCAGCCAATAATTATTTCTAATTGACATTACAAAAATAAATCACCTGGCTATTATTTAAGGGGAGGTAATGGCCTAGTGGTATTATCACTGGGATATTAATCCAGAAACCTAGATACTGTTCTGGGGCCCTGGGTTCAAATCTGACCATGGAAGATGGTGGTATTTGAATAAAATATCTGGAAGTAAGAATCCAATGATGACCATGAACCCATTGTTGATTATTGGGAAAAACCCACCAGGTTCATTAATGTCCTTTAGGGAAGGAAACTGCCATCCTTACCTGGTTCGGCCTACATGTGACTCCAGGCCCACAGCAATGTGATTGACTCTTACCTGCCCTCTGGCAGGGGCAATTATCGATGGGCAATAAATGTTGTCTGCCAGTGATGCCCTCATCCCATGAATGAATAAAAAAGTCATATTTTTGTTATGTCATATAAAGTATCATATTAGTGTTTGTTTTGGGAGATTGCTATGGACAGACTGGCTCTGAACTTCCTGAGTTATAGTAATGTCTCAACTTTGTAAGTACTTAAACAGCCATAAAATGCTTTGGCACATCCTCTTGTCATGAAAGGTGCCATATAAATTTCCATCTTGGTTTTTCATTTCAAAATGCCGGGAGAAAACTTACCACCCCACCAACCTCCAGATACAACGCATCATCCTCCGACACTTCCGCCATCTACAATCCGACCCCACCACCCAAGACATTTTTCCATTCCCACCCCTGTCTGCTTTCCGGAGAGACCACTCTCTCCGTGACTCCCTTGTTCGCTCCACACTGCCCTCCAACCCCACCACACCCGGCACCTTCCCCTGCAACCGCAGGAAATGCTACACTTGCCCCCACACCTCCTCCCTCACCCCTATCCCAGGCCCCAAGATGACATTCCACATTCAGCAGAGGTTCACCTGCACATCTGCCAATGTGGCATACTGCATCCACTGTACCCGGTGTGGCTTCCTCTACATTGGGGAAACCAAGCGGAGGCTTGGGGACCGCTTTGCAGAACACCTCCGCTCAGTTCGCAACAAACAACTGCACCTCCCAGTTGCAAACCATTTCCACTCCCCCTCCCATTCTTTAGATGACATGTCCATCATGGGCCTCCTGCAGTGCCACAATGATGCCACCCGAAGGTTGCAGGAACAGCAACTCATATTCCGCCTGGGAACCCTGCAGCCTAATGGTATCAATGTGGACTTCACCAGTTTCAAAATCTCCCCTTCCCCAAGCGCATCCCTAAACCAGCCCAGTTCGTCCCCTCCCCCACTGCACCACACGACCAGCCCAGCTCTTCCCCCCCACCCACTGCATCCCAAAACCAGTCCAACCTGTCTCTGCCTCCCTAACCTGTTCTTCCTCTCACCCATCCCTTCGTCCCACCCCAAGCCACAACCCCATCTACCTACTAACCTCATCCCACCTCCTTGACCTGTCCGTCTTCCCTGGACTGACCTATCCCCTCCCTACCTCCCCACCTATACTCTCTCCACCTATCTTCTTTTCTCTCCATCTTCGGTCCGCCTCCCCCTCTCTCCCTATTTATTCCAGAACCCTCACCCCATCCCCCTCTCTGATGATGGGTCTAGGCCCGAAACGTCAGCTTTTGTGCTCCTGAGATGCTGCTTGGCCTGCTGTGTTCATCCAGCCTCACATTTTATTGTCTGCCTTTAGTTAAATAATGCCTCCTAAATCAGCACACAGGCCCTATTAGCATCTTATCAGAAAAATAGTCACACTGGCAATGTCATGTTGCCTCAATGATGCACTGAAGTAGCAGCCTAAGTTACACACATTCACCCTACAATGGGATTATACCCTTATCGTGCTTGCACAGAAGTGATTATATGAGCAATTCGCCAAGTGGAGGTACCAAGGTGTGGAGCTGGATGAACATAGCAGGATGGGCAGCATCAGAGGAGGAGGAATGCTGATGTATTGGTTCAGGACCCTTCTTCAGAAGGGTCATTTCTGATGAAGGGTCCAGGCCCAAAATGTTAACTTTCCTGCTCCTCTGATGCTGCTTGCCCTGCAGTGTTCATCCAGCTCCACATCTTGTTATCTCAGATGCCAGCATCGGCAGTTCTTACTATCTCTCACCAAGTGGTGGACTGTTTCAACAAAATAGGAAATGAACAGAATAGTAGTAAAAGAAATTTACTGCAGAAAAATTTGGGGAAGGAGAAATAAATAATTTGTACTCCCCATTCACCCAGTAGCATTCTCTGTGTTTTACGGGTCTTAACTTACTAACAACTGAGTGCTGAGCTCATAGTTACATCTCTGCTTACCTCAAAGGGCCATCTACATATTCATTAAATCCTCCCGCTGAAATTATTACAGATGAGCAACATTATGTTAAGAAATGTAATATCTCATTCCGTCAGAACATGTGAAAATTCCATTTTTAAATAATAAAATGAATTATTTTTAACAAACATGTTCATATTTCAGTTTCTCCCTTAACCTTGTGTATATTTCCTAAACATAATTATGCCTTTTGTAAAATTATTAAAATGCGATCTGTGCATCATGCTTTTACATTCTGTTTTGCTATGTGACAATTATTCAATTTGCTTGGCTGATCAACCTGTCTGATGTTGGAAGTTACCTTGGTGAAGGCAGAAAATTCGTAGCAACAAAAGCTGGGAAAATTTGGGTTTCTGTTGCTTGGTAAAGAGGATCAGTGATTTTATGTAAAATCAGCATCTAGAATGTAAGCCAGTCCATTGCCCTAAATTACATTTCTGGTGTAGGAAAGGAGGACAGAAGTTTGTTGAGATTTAAGGTATAGAAGTAAAAGGTTAATGTCACTCTTATTCACCACTAAAACAAATAGAATAGATACACACATTGTAAAACCATACAAACCATTTGTATCTAGTAAGAAACATATGTGGTAATTCAGCAGACAGAAAGCGTTGGAAAGTCAGAAAAAGAACAAAGATAACATCAAACAGTTAAAAGAATGCTAAATGAAAAGAAAGCTTGCAAAAATATTAACTCTGCTAGCTGCTGATATCTTTTCCACAGGCATTCTGCATTGGAAGGCATTTGATGCCTTGAACATCATCCAAGACTCTGTCTGTCTGTTGCATATATGCTCAGTTGCACAGTCATTAAACAATCAGCCATAACCATATTGAATGGTGGGGTAGGCTCAAGGAATCATGTGGTCTTTTCTTGTTCTTATGTCTTGTGTTTCTCATGTGCTTAAGAATTTTTTCATTTCACCTGCACCATACCTCTATACATGGAGATTATAAAAGTGTTCCTAGTACTAAAGAGTGACTAAAGCCAGATGCCTTACAAGTTTAACAAACTTGTTGGTTTTTCAATTATATTTTTTTGAAATTGACACATGCCTACCTTTTACTCATGGCCTTATTAACCTGTGTATTTATATCCTTTCTTTCCTCTATCTCATCAAAATTCTCCATTTTGCTCTTCCTTCAGAAATGTATCTCAGACTCACCTGAACTTATGAAGTGTGATATTGTTCCTGCTGAGGCAAGATACAGAGTCCTTTGGAAATGGAGGTGGTATTAAGAGGCCTGTGTATCTGGGTGTTTAGTTATTCAACAAGTAATTGAATTTTTCTGTATAGTTATTTTTTCCAATTAACAGTGATCAACAGTAAGTTCCTACCTCCACCTATGGTTCGAAGTTGATCAGCTTCTATTCAATTGCTTCTCCTTCTTTTGTATGCTCTGAGGAATCGGATCACATAGAAGGAGATAGATGAGTATAGCAGATCCCACAAAAAAATAAAAGTGTCTACGCTATTACAGAATGTATTTTTGAGGTCGTATACTTGCTTGCTGAGCCGGTGTGTTTGATTGAGGACGTTTCGTCACCCTGCGAACTAACGTCATCAGTATGCCTCTGATGAAGCTTCACCAGAGGCGCACTGACAGTGTAACCAGGCAGAGTGACAAAACATCTGCAATCAAACACAATGGCTCGGCAAGCAAATACACAGCCTCATCCACAGCCTGAGCTACAAATCTTCTCAAACTTTAGAATGTATTTTCATTATTATTACATGTGCCATCTTTTCCTTCAAATCATCAGCTGCCAATTACCAAGATTTTCTGAAGCCAAGATTTAATACATTTATTAAGCAAAAAGTAAATATAGTGATATTTAGCCATACATTGGAAAATAATACTTACCACCACATTTGATGATAGCAGACTCGAAGTTGAATGCTCTAAGCATGGTATTCAGTTTGATCAAATCCCTCTGATTCTGAAATTTCCATTACCATCTGCCAACTTTGGTATATTGCTGAACTACAAAGTCCTTAAGCATATGAAGAAATCCACTCATCTGTACTGACCTGATCACTTGTTGTTCATATTTATAGCTTTTCATCTTTAAACTGCAAATTAGTGATTTCTTCTTCTGCAGGCAACATCTTTGATTATCACGCTATGCTTTTGCTGTGTGGCAGGGTGAGGAGGAAACTCACAAATCTACCTGATCTGGAACTGGGATTGGTTCCTGTACAATTGGTATTGTTCTGAACTAAGCATTAGCCATCTGACCAACTGAGTGAACTAATCCTCTAAAGCAGTGGCTAATAAGTAACATTTCAATTCTTCCATTTAATGGCACATATGAGGATGTAAAGAGAGGCAGAAGTGTTGAAGGATGATGCGTTGGATCCAGAGGTTGGTGGGGTGGTATGTGAGGATGAGGGGATTCTCTTTTGGCGGTTATTGCAGGGAACGGGTGTGAGGGATGAGTTGCACGAAATGCGGGAGACACAGTCAAAGGCATTCTCGACCACTGCGGGAGGGATGTTGCGGCCCTTGAAAAACGAGATGTACAGGAGTGGAACGCCTCATCTTTTTCTGATGAAGGGTCTAGGCCAGAAGTGTCAGCTTTTGTGCTCCTAAGATGCTGCTTGGCCTGCTGTGTTCATCCAGCTCCATACTTTGTCATCGCAGATTCTCCAGCATCTGCCGTTCGCATTATCTGAGGATGTAAAGATCCTGCTTTCCATTCTTTCAGCCTTATTAGCTCTTCATCTTAATGTGTGAGAACTTCTGTGCTTCTATATTCTATAGTTATATCAAAAGTTCAAACCACCTCTACATCAGGAAAATAAGATTGGACTCATACCTATTTAATTTTAAATTTATTTTCTTTATTAAAAAGCTTTTTTGTGTTGGATAAACAAGCTCAGTGTATAACACATTCATTTTGTTATCTTATCAGAAATTCCACATTTTTTAACCTATAATTGTTATGCTACCAAGTGAAACTAATAATTATAAGACTGGTTATAATTTTGGGCTAGTCAGCAACAGAGATCTTAATTAAAAGATAGTATTTATAGATGTTTGCCTTTTATTCAGGAAAATTAGTGTCTTTTCTCAGATATCATTGATTGTAGTCTTCATAAACTTGGGAGCTGAAATAGCTCCAATTAATCTTTCTAAGCAGGGAACACCAGGATTTTAAGACTGAAGTTGTCATTTGTTTGTCTGAAGTGAGATGAGGCCAATGTCGATTAAGGTTGATTATTTCCTATCAAGAAGGATAAAAGCAGTTAAAAGTGATTCCTCTATCTGAGGAGATTGCCTGTTTATAGTTCTCAGCCCTCAGTGGCTCTGTACACTGTTGTGATCCAGTCTCTTGCTGCATCTTTCTTTCATACTTTCAAATAGGCATGTATATTGCAATATATCTCTGTTCATTTCAGAAGGTTCCTCTTTCATTACTAACAAAAGTACAATTACAAGAACATGCAATATATAATGAATTATAATTATGTATAACTATATATTAGGACAATATTTATCAAAAATAACAATTTTATAATAAGACCATAAAATATAGAAGCAGATTTCGGCCATTCAGCCCATTGAGTATACTCCACTATTTGATCATGGAGGATGTTTCTCAACCCCCTTCTCCTGCCTTATCCCTGTAATCCTTGATCCTCTTACTAATCAAGAAACTACCTGTGTCTTAAATACACTCAACAACTTGACCTTCACAGCCTTCTGTGGCAATACAGTTCCACAGAGTTCTGGCCTCTGGCCGAAGAAATTTCTCCTCATTTTACTTCTGAAGTGTTGTCCCTTCATCTGAAGCTGTGCCTTCAGATACTAGTTTCTGCTGGTAGTGGAAACATTTTATCCACATTCACCTTATTCAGGCTTCTCAGTATTCTGTAAGTTTCAATGAAATCCCCTCGTCTGTCTAAACTGCAATGAGCCCAGGCCCAGAGTCCTCAGCCTCTCCTCATATGAGAAGGCCTTCATTGTTGGGATCATTCTTGCAAACTGCCTCTAGGCTTGCTCTAATGCCAGCACATCCTTCCTTAGATACGGGGCCCACAATTACTCACAATATTCCAAATACAGTCTGTCTAGAGCCTTACACAGCCTCAGCAGTACATCTCTGCTCTTGTATTCTAGCCATTTTGAAATGAATGTAATTGCCTTCCTAACTGCCAACTGAATCTGTATGTTAACCTTGAGGCAATCCTGAACTGGGACTTCTAAGACTCTTTACGCTTTAGGTTTCTGACACCTTTCCCATTTTGAAAATAGTTCACACCTCTACGCTTCCCACCAAAATACATAAAATCACACTTGCCCACATTGTATTCCATTTCTCTACATGCTCTCCTTGCCTGTCTAAGTTTTTCTGCAGCCTTCCCACTTTCTTAACATTATCAGTCCCTCCATTAATCTGTATGTCTTCTGCAAACATAGCAACAATGCCATCAGTTCCTTCATCCAGATCATTAATGAATAACGTGAATAATTGCAGTCCCAAACACTGATTCTGTTGGAATTCCACTAGTCACCAGCTGCCAGCTACCAAGATTTTCTGTAGTGAATGAAAGATGATTTTTTATTAGTTACCAACCCAGAAGAAATAAAACACATTAGCAAATATATACACAGAGACAGGCAGTATATTTAAAAGTATATGGCTAGAACAGGGGTGGAGATATAAGGCTATATAACTCAAAAGGACTTGAGATTTTGAGATATTAGATTTTAAAACTGAGGCCACAGCAATTAATTGTTGATTCATATCTACAGTAGTTGCAGAATCTGCAGATATCTGGATTTCTCAGTGAATGGCTGTTTTTCTTCAAGTTCCAGTTTTATCAGGAGCTGTTTACCAAACTTGAGAGAGCACGCAAAACTTGCTACAATCTGTGGTCAGCTAATCACTGTAGCTATTTCAGGCCCATGTTTCTTCCTTTCTGAAAAAAAAACTTTCTTCAAAGTTCTCTAAGAACTAGAGAATAGAAGTTAAAATTCAATAGTCCATTTTTATTACTACCATAACAATGGGCAGGTGACTTCAATAATGTTGTTTTTCCTCCAACTTCACTCACTGTTTGACTGGCTAGTATTCAAAATTCATGGAATCTCATCCTTGTTCTCAATACTGGCCAATCTTTATTTTTATTCTTATCTTGACGTTTGACTGTAAAGTGTTAAAACATGATGAGATTGTCATCATGTTGTGCTCGAAGATGCTGTGAAATCCTAGTTTTCTGTTGCAGTTTAAAGTTGTTTCTATTCATAAACTGAGTACGTCATTCAAGGCTGGCTTTCAAATCTGCAATTCTTAACTTTCTTTCTTGTTTCAATATGAAGATATAGATAGATCGTCTAGAAGCTGAATCCATACTGGTGATTTTCACTGATCTATTTTGCAACTACATACCCCAATTTTAGCCACATTCCTAGTTTCCTCTGTTTGTACATACACTCTTAGACATCTGGCTAAGCTGTTTGATCAGCTTACTTTGGTCTTTAATGTTCTTTATTACCTGGAATTTGTAGGCTGCTGCACAATTAATTGATAGCTCTGCAATCTCACTGACTTTAACTTTCATCTGGGCTATGTATCTGCCATTCAACTTGATATCATGCTGCCATATTAGAAGGCAGGTTTGGAAGGAACGTGGTACGTACCAGAGAAATGCTTTGGAACCTCACCTCAAGCCAAAGAGGATGCAAATATCTGTTAAGGCTTCAGCTATTCCCCCTCTTGTCTCACACAATATCCTGGGATAGATCATATCTGGCCCTGGGGTCTTGTCTACTTTAATGTATTTCAAGACAGCCAACACTTCCTCCGTCATTATGTTGACCTGTAGTTTATGTCCATCAATGGCAAGACTTGGACATCATCTGGGCTTGGACTGCAAAAGTACTAAATAACATTAGCAACACAAATACATCAGACAAACAATAGCCATCTCGAGCAAGAGAGAATCAAAACAGCTCTCACTGCCATTACTGAATATCTCCATATTCTGGAGTTATCATTTGCCAGAGACTGAAATAGATCAACTATGTAAATTCTGTCAGGACCCCTATTTCTGACTCAGAAAAGGTAAAATATTGCCACTTACTTCTCAAGCAGATTTCCAGTGAAATTCTTAGGCACCTTTTCAATCAAGGCAGTGCAGTCCGGTCCAACTATTCCAGGGATCCAGGTAAGCAACAGTGGAGTGGTGTAAACTGCACTGCCTTTTTGGAGCTGTATTCCACATTTTAAATGTCCTAAAGCCCCTTTGACAGTTACTAAGTGAAGTTAAGTGAGTGGTAAGTGATCGAGTAGGATGCCATGTGGATAAGGAGAGTGGAGAGGCAGGATGGTAGGTTAGTTTGCAGGACGGTGCAAAATGGGTGGAGGTGAAGGGGAAAGTGGGGAAGTGGGTAGTAAGTGAGGAGTCAGTTTGGCTCAGGGTGATGTGGTGTTAGGAGGCAGATTCAGTGGGTTGGGGGAGAACTGGACGTCAAGGAAGTTGGGAATTGAGTACTAGAGGTCAGGAGGTAGGAAAGTTGAATCTTTATGGGATCAGGAAGGCTCACAGGTTTTAGGGTGAGATATTAGATTTGAAGAGGGTCTGAGGCTGGTCAGGGGAGCACAGCTGACTGTAGGATTGCGAGGGGAGTCAGGTGTTGGGGAGGTGGGTCTCCATGGGGAGCTTGAGGGGAGGAGATGTGTGTCAGGTCCAGGTAAGGGGTTCTGTCATGAATGGAGATTGGGTGAGTAGTACCAGTGAGGAGTTTGATAGTTAGTCAGTAGTTAGACTAAATTGTAATTCCTTGAATGTTTCCTGGCAAACTATTAAGGTAGGTCAGTTGGAACCCTTTGAAGTTTCTGACACCTGCAACCTTCAATTATATACATAAACTCTCCAGCTCCAGAGTTCCTGCATCCCTTTTAATACTGCACTTTTTTTTATATACTGTGTCTCCATTGTCTTCCTATCAAAGTGAATTACCACCTTACAGTTCTCTGCATTAAATGCTATGAAGCAATTGTCTGCTGATTTTACCGATGTCATTTTGAGATTGATCACCAGTGTCCCCCAATTCACAATACTTCCATGTTGTGTGTTGCCAACAGATTTTAAAATTGTGCTCTGTACAGCAAAGTCTAGGCCATTAAAATATAACAGGATAAGAATGGATCCCAACATTGACCCCAGGAAACTCCATAACGGTCCTTCCTCCAGTCTGTGAAATAATTGTTCATTTTGTTTCTGTGTCTTTATTTTTATGCTTGCATTTTCTTTACATCTTCATTGCTTGTGTTTAGTCATTTGGTTAAACATGTTTCCATTTATTACTGATCCTTTTATTCCTTCTGCTCTAATTTGGTTCAGTAGTCCATTATGTGGCAATTTACCAAAAGCCTTTTAGAATTCAATGTGAAATAACTGCACTGAGGCTAGTACTCCAACACTAAGTCACCCTTTTTTCCCCACATCTGTACAGTGCATATGCTCTGAACAGTCAGCTCCAAGGCAGTCCCTGGAATGAGAAAACTCCCTGAATCTCCTGTTTACATCAGCCAGCCAGGGCTCCCTGATTGGCTCTGGTTAACAACCTCAAAGGTTTCAAGGTCAATGAGATGCACCTGGCCTGTGTACCAATCACTACACAATGTGTACTAGATCAAAATCAATCCTCTGTTAGTGCACACGTGTTTGTTAGTTTTCAATTTGCCCTTAAGAAATCAATGATTGTTTTTATTTAATTGACCTGCATTTGTCCAAATGACTATTAATTTTGGTTCTAAATCACCACTTCTTCTTGAGTCCCCTCCACTGACATTAAACTGACTAGCTTTTAATTACTAAACATCTCTATACCCTTTTTTTTTAGGGGCATCACGTTCTGCAAGGCATCTGACATCATACTTAAGGAGTGTTAGAAGATTGAGCCCAGTGCCCCCATGATCCATCATAACCTCTCTTTCGTACCCTTGATGTCACTCAGTCCTGGTGCCTTATCAAATTGAAGTACATAGTCAGTTAATCCCATATCCTTACCAATTTTACATGAATGCCAGACCTAATATAAAAACAAAATTTGCAGATGCCTGAAATCCAAAATAAAAATAAGCAGCGCTGGAAAAATTTAGCAGATTAGGCATTATCTGAGACAGAAAAACAGAATTAACATTCAAAGTCCAAATAATCTTCCTTGGAATCCATAAGTGTTATCGAGCTCAAAATGTTATGTCTTTCTCTCACCACAGATATTGCTGGATCTGTAGAGTTTCACCAGCACTTCCAGGTTTTATTTAAGTGTCTGTTTTTTTTAAATTTCAAAAATATACTTTGTTCAAAAAAAGTGTCTATATAATATAAACATACATTCTGTAGAGTAGCACATCAAGGAAAAAAGCAAGCATTGGAGTTGGACTCTATACAAACAAACTAAAGGAATCTCTTACTTGAACAAGACTATATTTCCATGTAACTTGGAAGCAGGAGGGTCTGAAATAACTCCACTTTCACCAGGACCCACTTAGTGTTCTGGGGTCTCAGGTTCCAGCCCACCATGGTGGAATTTCAATTCTATCACATTTCAGTAGGGTGCACTAACTGAAGAGCAGGCATCTTACACATTCTTCCTCGCTGAAGTTAAGATAATAGAATTATCCCTCCACGCTGTGAGCAGGTAGGGGGGTCTACTGCTTTTTGTCACCTCTGTTCCTTGTCTTGCTATAACCCAGTAGGGAATGCATATTAGTCTACCTATATCTGGGTGAAATTGGTTTGTGCAAAAGCCTGCAGTATAAAATTGGTCTTGTGTAATCGTGCACAATGGAGAGATTTGGATAATTGTCTATTATACACAGCACCTGGCAAAAGAACAGAATACCAATATTAGGTATAATGGGCAGGCCTTCCAATTCCATAGGTTTTGCACCACCACTCACGATTAATTCCTGCACTGTAATATCAGGACAAATTCCTTCACTATGTGGCATCCCACGCCCAGAGACTGACAACTGTAAGGAAGTCGAGAAAGCATTAAATACTTGAGCAATTATAGTAACAATCAGTGTAAATCAACTGTCAACTAACCTGTAAACAGTTGATATTTACTTTAAATAGCACTTGAGATGAATCCTTGTTTAATTGTATATAATTTGTGCTGTAAGCCAGCATTTTATGAAAGTGATAACGTTTAAGAAACAAAGAGTTCTATGGGTTTGCTACATTTGACTACATTTAACCTAAAACATCAACTACATTGGATTCTGCTGAGCAATAGGGGCAGGTTTCGTTGCAAGATTTCTCAATAGGTCACTCAGAATAGTTCCAGAGTCACATTAGGTGGGGCAAGAAGCAGAAGCAGACTCCATGTCAGGCAGCACTCTTTTGGGTGGGCTGTAGTTCAGGTAATTGAAATACACAGATTTGGCGTTTCTGGGCTCAGGGAAAGTGGTAAGCAGATGCTTAACTTGATGACAGTTCAGGGAAGTCCTAGAGATTGAAAAGTCTCAAAACAAAGTGTACACTTAGGCAATTGAACTACATGATTTCTAAGGCTCCTGTGAGGATTTCTACCTCAGGTTGTGGATGAGGTTGTAGTCTTGCTCACCAAGCTGGCTGATTATTGTACAGACATTTCATCACCATGCTAGATAATATCATCAGCGTGGCCTCCAATGAAGCAATGTTGTGTAGGCACTCTTCATCATTCCTGCATAGTTCTGGTGTGGGGGTTCTTCTGTTGCAGTGAGTTGTGGCCAGTTTGAATAGAGTCCTAACACAGCTTTGTTTGTTGATGTTGGGTGATTGCTGTGGAAATTGAGGATTTGGTCAGTGTGGGTTTCCTCCCTATATTCTCAAAATTGAGAAAGCTGTCTTAATGCAAGGGTTAAACTATAACCACAAAATTACAAACAGAACAGACTGTTCTGGAAGCTAAACTAAAAGGTAATGGACTCATGGATAAAACACAACAAGCGGTCCAACAAACTATAATCCCTACACTGAATCAGAGGAATGAATGGGACACCCACAACACAGAGAGAAAAGCACTCAAAGTACTCAACATGACAAGAACATCAAAATCCTACCAGCAAACAAAGGACACATGATGGTCATTATGAACAAACTGGACCACATTAAAAAAGCCCAGATACTTCTTGCAGATACCTACACTTACCAACAGGTGTAGATAGACCAACAGTGCAGCTGGTAAACAGGATCACCCAAACACTGAGGAGACTAAGAAATGCCGGACAAAAAACGAAGACAGACTACATGAAAATGAAACCAGAAGGATCAAACACCTCCACTTCTATGGACTACCCAAAATACATAAACCAGGCATTCCCCCTCAGACCAAGAGCAGAGGTTTCTGGAAAAGCTCAGCAGGTCTGGCAGCATCTGTGAAGAAACAGTTAGAGTTAACATTTTGGGTCCAGTGACCCTTCCTCAGAACTCAGTCGCATTTTCACCCTCAGACCCATTGTCTCCCTATAACATACATCTACACACAAACTGACCAAGGACCAAAACAAAACAGAGACTGAAACAGTTGATGGATCACCCCACTTTATCCACTCAACCCAGGAATTCCTCAACAACCTCAAAAACATTAAAATCCATGATGACCAGATTATGGTTTCCTTTGATGTCATAGCACCATTCATGTCCATTGACATACCACCAGCCAAAGGAACACTTGCTGTATTACTGGATACAGCAGAAATGTGGACTCCAAACAGCTCCATCAGCAAGAACAACACTCGACCTATGCTTCACCACACACTTCACCTTTAATGGGAAAATATACAAACAAATCAATCGCACACCTATGTGTCAGAGATAATAGGATTGTCTGTCTTCTCTCCACCTATCTTCTCCTCTATCCATCTGCCGCCCCTCGCTCCCTATTTATTTCAGAACCCTCTTCCCTTCCCCCATTTCTGACGAAGGTTCTAGGCCTGAAATGTCAGCTTTCCTGTTCGTAGAATGCTGCTTGGCCTGCTGGGTTCATCCAGCTCCACACCGAGTTATCACACACACCTATGTGGTTACCCACATCAGGACTTACAGGGGCAGTCATGCAAAGGCTGGAATGCACTACCCTCCCGCTCATATAGCCAAAACTATGGATCCGATACGTGAACAACACATTTGTCATCCTTAAACGCATCAAGTTAGAAGAAACACACCAAATCATCAACCACGTCCACAAACAATGCTGTGTTAGAACACTACTCATATGGGCTACAACTCACTGCAACACGCCAGAACTACGTAAGAACAAGGAAAAGCGCCTACATCAGGTCTTTGCTAATAACAGATATCCCAATAACATCCGCAGGTGCCTACTAGGTAGACAACACCAAGAGGACACAGTATGCCCAATACGCTGGCCACACTACCCTATATCAAGAACATGTCAGAAATGACAATGGATCTCCTGCGACCACTTGGAATCATGGTAGCATACAAACTCATAGCCACACCATGACAAACACTCATAAGGACCAAAGATCCCATACTCATGACATGCAGGACCAACATAGTTTACAAAATACCTTGCAATGACTGCAACAAACATTATATCAGCCAAGCTGTAAGGAAACTGGCCATCAGGATACACAAACACCAGCTAGCAACAAAACTGCACAACAAACTTTCCTTCTTCTTAGTCATTAAACTGGGACAACATGACCATCCTAGCTCGAGCCTGCCACAGATATGCACGGGGATTTCTAAAGGACTGGTTTTCAACCCATAATGCAAACAAAAATGTGGAATTAGACCCCACATACAAACCCATGCAAGAACAGAGCTGGAAATGACACAGTCCAAAATTACAGACTGGATAATATAAATACCAAGCGGAGTAGAACAACATTGCTTCATCAGAGGCTGTACTGATGATGTTACCTAGCATGGTGACAAAACATCCATACAATAACAAGCCAGCTTGGCAAGCAAGACAACTGCATGAGTTCTTGTTAGTGAGAATCAAGAAAGTCCATGAGCCGTTGAATACCTCAACGGAGTGAAGTGAAACAGATGTTTCACAACAAAAGGAGATGTGCAATGCTGAAAAGAATTCTGTACAAAATGAATGATTACGCAATTGAACTACATTAATTATGTTTGGTGAGGGCTTAGTAAAATCCGAGAACAAATGAATAGCTCCATGTAGTGAAGGCTCAGGAAAGCTCATGAAATTTGAGTTTCGAATTTTTTTTTTAAAGTGTCACTAAACCATTAGGACAGTTGAAATGCCCATGAGCAGTATTTGCTTAATGCTACTAAACAAGATTAGAGCTCAGGTAAAACCCGAGAGTAGCTCTAGCTTGGTGCAGCTAGCTGATGGTGAAAAACTGGATTAGTGCCTATGAGCAAGTATTCAAGAGTAGTTTACAGAGTCCAGGAGAAAGTTTACCTGCAAAACAAATGTGATCGAACAAAATATGTTCAGTTGTTGAGGCAATCCATGATATATTAGTTTTTGAGGATACATTTCAATACTGGATTGGCACAAGTAAAATATTTCTTCTTTTGAAGCTTAAAGAGATTTTAATGGCCTACTATGTCATTAACGTATAGAAAGTATTGCTGAGAAATCCATGGGATCTATCTTGATCACATTTGCTATTTTATATATGATTCAGGATGTTCAATCTTGCTCTGTTATCCATATTTACAATAGGTTAATTCTGGATTTTGGAATATATGTTGTACATTAACTATAGATTGTATGAATGTTGTAATATTATTTAGCTATTATTTCCGTGTGATCAAAATCATTGAATTTTGTCAATGTATTCCTTAGTAAGTGCCCTAGATCTCATACTTCTTCACGCCTTAATGAAAATATCACTAGACTTTATTCACTGTGTAACTTAAATTTAGTAGGCTGATCCAGGATCGTAGCATATTTGTATTCCTCCTGGCTGCTAAATATGTGGTCAACTCTGCATGATGAAGAAAGGGTAGTAGGTGGCAGGTTGAGATCCATGTTACTCACTGATTGTTAACATGATCTGCCTGCTCTGTATACCTCTGTTGGAAGTTTACTGTAACCACACTATTGCAGCTAGGCCACCTCATCCAAAAGTATACTTGTGTGTCACAGATGTTATTTGGTCTTCCAATATTATCCATGATATCGAAGAAACAGATGCTGTGCAACAAAATTTTACACTACATGTTTATGGAAATCTACAGGTGGTATTAAAAAAAACAAAAGTTAGATTGTTGTGTTGTAATGTGGTGGGATTGAGTCAATCTGTTGAATAATCTATTCAACAGTGATTCTTTTAGCACTGGATTGTTGCAGATTCTCATCATTCAACTGAGTCACAACTATGTTAGGAAACCAGTACTGTACTTCAGAGGTAAACATGATAAGAGTCAGGTGGAGTTCAGAGTCAGTATTGGTGTAATATGATTTCACAGCAAATTGCAAGTTTGTTTTGCAGTGGCTCTGTTGTGTATAATTCTGCTGATGTCTGGGCACGTCACTGAAAGCAAGAAATAGCATCTTATGGCATTTTGAAAGAGATACAACACAAATGTGCCAAAGAATGTTTTCCTTTCAAACATTTTGGTGAATAACTCTACTTTGTGGATTCCATTCAACACCATGAGGTACCATCTCACATCTTACACCTCCAAGTGATATTTGGAAGCATTCCTTAACTTACATGTATTTACTTAACTAAAAAGACATGCATGGACTATATTTGCTTATATCTTTCCAAATAGAGAAATGAAAATATCTACCTTATAATAGTTAAACCAAAAGGAACTGGATTTTCTTCTGTGTTTTCCAAACTGATCAAGAAATTTACATTGGGCTCCATGTCAGCACTTTGATTTTACAGTGCGTTATGGCTACTGAAGTTAACTTTGTGCTCATGGTTTTCTTTACTTGAGCTGCAACCCATGTAATGGTTGCATGAAATTCCCCGTGATAACTCCACTCCCAATGTAAGAAATGTGTATCCCAGGAAGAGAGGCTTTCAAGAAATTGAAGATAAGGAAGTTTCAACTTATTTTTTTTAAATCCAACTGCTGAAAAACCAAAACCATTTTAAAATGTGTTTAACATTTGTTCTGAAGAAAGTTGGGATCTTTCTTCAACTTATTTCTTTTGAGAATTGAATATAACTGAAAATATTTGTAATGCTATCAATATCAATGTCAACTATTCTCAACATGGAGGCAGTATTTTAAATTAAATCCCAATTCTCCCAAACTCAGAAGTTGATTTTTTGATCTCTGATGTTTACCATTTAAATTATGCAGGCTTTTTTAAAAAACTGATACATTAAGACATTCTGTTTCAATTGTAGCCCAAGACCCAGCACAGTAAAACACAATATATCAACCAGGAACAATTTTTTCAGCAATAGTCTCCAAACAAACTAAGCTATACTTATTCCAATGTCCTATGGTTAAGACATGCAATAGGTCTCAGAGGGCCATGGTGTAGGCTTTTACTCCTCCTTTCCCTGGTTTGTCAGTTTTACCCCAGATATCAATTACTCAAGATGGTTGTAACTATACACTCAACATTTTTTATTAAAGCAATGTATACAAAAATACAGCAACAAAACTTACCTACACAATGCTTACAATAACAGTTTATTTGGACTTGTTTGAAGTTCAGTATAAAACAGGTCATTAGCCCACTTCATCTCAACCACTGGCCACTGTTCAACTTCTTGAGCTAGCTAACTATGCTCTGAGGCTGGTTTTCTTATACCATTTTTCCATACAGTGGCTGTGTGTTTAAACTCTGGCATTATCTAGACTTCAATAATTGATCAGTTTGACCACTGACATACATTGCAAATGTGTCATTCACCACAGTTAGTTTGATTAATTGTTCATTAAGACTTGCTTGTTTCTGCTTGGAAGAGGCTTATCTCTTGGTTTTAACAACCTTTGATCTCAGTCTTAGTTTGCTCAGCTGTTGACACCGTTATATCATCAAATTAAATGCTCTATGTATGGTATTTATCCACTGTAATTCTCAATTAAGCACACCATATTAACTGATGAATAGTCCACATTATCACATCTAGTTTGCTGTGACCATTTCTAAACAACTCATCAGCCTTTCAGGGTTATTGTGACAGTTTAGTCCATTACTGCTGAGTTATAACACTTAATTAAACACCTGCATTATTTCAGACACAGAAACAGTGACATGAGTCAATTTTCTAATCACTTGCTTATTATCCAATTGATTGATTTTTTTTCAATAAGACAAGCTTCATGCTTTTATTTTCTTCCGTTTCATTTTGTTTTGACTAATCCAGCAAATTTTTGGCTGATATCTATAATGGAGGCAATTACACATCATGGAGATCTGATCTGATCCAGTATATTCATCTTCCTAAATCGCTCAAGTTTGTATGTCTGTTTGCCTTTCTTTTTTCTTCTTCGTTTTCGAGGATAGAATGTAATAGATTGGTCCACACCTATCAGCAAGGTACTGCAGTATTTGCTATCACCTGCTGCTGGGTGGCTGGCCGGGAAACTCTCCTGCTCTTCCCAGCAGCCATTTGGTTTATTAGATGTTATAGGCTGACAGAAAACCTGCTTGGCCACATTGTGAATGCACCATCCAGGGTCAACAAGTCTGTACAACTTACTTAAGTCATGCTTCCATTCCTAAACTAGGGATGCAACCATCCTGCTCTTTCTTCCGATAGGATCATAGAAAATTAATGGTGCAGGAAGAAACCATTCAGCCCATCATAATAATGCCCACTGAAAGAGAAAGGAAATGGCTAGTCTTCCATTCTAATACAGCCTTCCAAGAGTTGGAGGTGTGACTCCTCCAATACATAGCCATAGGTAATCAAGTTGCACAAGTTCTGCCTGGGAGATGTAGAACTTACTAAAATTTGGCATAGTCCTGTTAACAGAATAGTCGCAGACATCATTTTTTTCTAATGTAAATTCTCATTTCTGCATTGCAACTCATTTGCCTTTTATCTGAAGCAAGTTTTGTTTAAACAACTCCAAAGGTTTATTTTAATCTCACTGCACCTTGTTTTAAACCGAAATATAATTGATTGATTGCATTATTGTCTCTGTGGTACTTCGCTGGAAATTTTTATAAGCTTGTCTTCCCTCTGTATGTCGTACCATAAATTGGTCAAATTTTAGTGGAAAATACTAACTTGTTGTAATGAGAGCCAATTCCAGTATGCCTGTGCTACTGGAAATCAGACTTAGAGATGGGAAAATCTGTTGTGACATCAGTCAAAGATAAATTTACTCGAAATGGAATTAATAATTGATTAGAATTTAATTACGAAGAATATTTCTGTTCACCACTGCATTTTTAGTTAATATAGATGGTGTTTTTGGCTCTAAGTCCAACATTTCCTTGGCATGGTCCCATTAAGTAGGTTATATTTAACTAAGAGCAGAATCAAATTTCAGACATTCACTTCAGATTAGTGTTCTTTTGTACAAGTCCCTCAGTACACCACTGGAGTTTCAGCGTATGAGTTTTCTCAAGATTTCGTACAGATATTCAAAATAATGAGAGCTCTGGCACAGAACATAGGGAGAAGCTGTTCCCATTGGTGGAATTATTAAGAGACAGAGAGCATAGGCTTAAGGCAGAAGATACAATGGTGAAAATAGGAAAACAAATTCATGCAGCAAGTGGCTAAAATACACTGCCTGAGTGCATGAGGGAAATAAGTTTATTTGAGACTTTTAAGAAGGAATTGCATGATTATCTGAGAGAAAGAAAACCCAAGGTTATGCAGAGATGGTGAGGTGGGGGAGGGGCGGTTGCTGGCATCAGGTAAGTTGTTCATTCAGACCTAATCATCTCTTGCTGTGAAGAAACCATCGGCTACAAGACCTGGAAAAGGTTTGGGTTGACAAGAATGACCACGTCATCCAGGACCTCATCAACAAGAAGAGGAATGTTCCCCATGCCTGGCAAAACTCATCAAACAGCAAAGGCAGGGTTATAACCAAAAATGAGGAAAATCAAGAAACAGTAAAGGCTAGAAAGCTAAGAAGCTGTAACTCCTTGCTGATAAGAGATTTTTTTCAGAGCCACCAAGATTATATGGGGATCCAACACCCTTAGCCTCCAGCTGGTGCAATTAACAATGGAAGCATTTTGCGAGACAGAGAAAACATCAGCCTCTGGTGGACAGGACACTTCAAAGAGCTCCTAATCTGCAATAAAGTCGTAGATGAGGACATGTTTGAGGAAAAGACCCAACTCCCATCAGCTACGAGCTTGGGCTCCCATCTAGTGTTGCAGACATTGAAACCACCATTAGATACACAAAGAATGAAAAAGCTGCAGGAGCCACTGGGATTCCAGTGGAGATTTTCAAACTTGTTGGAGAATTCGAGCTTAGCCATTATCTGCATCAGCTGTTCCTGAAAATCTGGGACAAAGAAAAAATTCCTTATGATCTGAGTGATGCTGCCACCAGCACTGTCTTCAAGAAAGGAGGTAAAGTGGACAGTGGGAACTACCATGGAATCTCCCTGCTCTCCATAGCCAGGAAGCTTATCGTCCGAATTCTCATGAGGTGCCTTTTCATACTCTCTGAGGCAATCCTTCTTGAAAGCTAATGTGGCTTGCAACCAAACTGTGGAACTATGGGCATGATTTTCACTGCTCAGCAACTGAAAAGCAGTACCAAGAATGATGCCAATCAGTCAATATGGCCTTCATTAACCTGACCAAAGCTTTTGACCCAGGCATTCAGGAAGTGCTATGGAAGATCTTGTCAAAGGCCAGCTGTCCAATGAAATTCATCAACATCCTCCATCTCCTCTCCACACAAGATGTCAGCAACAGTAGTCACCAATGGCAATATGGCAGGATTGTTTTGGTCAAGACGTTGATCAAGCAGGGATGTGTCATCATTTCCCCACACAGCGGCTTAACGACATCTATTAACTGAGAATTGAGGCCTAATTTCTGGCAAACCAAGGCACCTGAGACATGATTGCGTTTTGTGTGAGTTTGAAGCTGATCAACCTTTCATTCACTTTGCCTTAGTACTTGAAACAGCTTAGAGTAGAATGACAACTCGCAAGAGCTGAGATTAATTTTTACCCCAAATAAATCAACATCTCACAATCTAGTTTGGGAATCAGTTGAATTATTAGTAAGGGATTATATGGCCTTTTGGACCCTCTGAGGTCTAAATCCAATTGCAGTTCTGACTATTAGAATATTTGCATTTGCCTGTAACAACATCCCCTCATAGAGAATGCAAAATTCATAAAACAAATATTAAATATATGGTCAATACAATAATTGTTGAAATTGAGCACACTAAATAATTTGAAAACATATATAAAATGACTATTAATTATAATCGATTAATTTGAATAAGGTTTTGTTTAAACAAACTTTGTAATTGAAATGTGAGGATCATTACACTGTATTTTCCAAGAAGTGTCAAGAGTGTATTGATCATGTAGAAAGCAAATTTACAAATTATATCATCTTGTGCAATGGTATCAGCACCATGAATAAAAAAAGAGATTAAGAGAGAGAGAGAAAGTGAGGCCAAGACAATTTTCGCTGTAGCAGCAAGTTTTGCAAGCCATACAGCAAAGACAAACTTTTTAAATCATATTTGTTATGCAAGTACCCTTCTCCACTTCACTTGTTAACTTTCCCTTGTTTCCTCTGCCAGGCACAGTAGTCAGCTGGATGCCATTAAAATAATTATTTTATTCTGCCACAAGGCTGTTTCCATAGCGCTAGCTCAAACTGAACTTTTCCAATAGGTGCCATTTGTCCAGGAAATCAAATTTCCATTTAATGCCCATTCCATGAAAGACATCATGCAAACTGTATTATGCGTTCCTCTTTTAACCTTTGTGTACACATCTTTAAATAATATTTTATTTTATCTATAAGTCTTTTATGGATAGAGATGTAAGTGGAGGTATTATTCTGAGCCAGTTCTCTAGTGCAGCACATGTGGGTGCAGTTAAAAAGAGTATCAGCTCCATGCATCATTAATATTAAACAAGCAAAATGCTAGTTTAGCCCCACTTGCAATGTTCATTACCAATTCACCTAATGGGGTGAGGATATTGTGTTACTATATTAAGGCAGTTTGCACCTAATTGGTCTTCAGCCTACTTCAGGTCATTAGTTTGCTCCTTCTTTTCTGCGCTGCATGATTTCCATAAAGGGATAAGTACAATGCTTGCATGCTTGAACATTATACTATAAAAAGAAGTATTTTGAAAGCCTTAAAATTGGAAACAGACAGTAAGATTATGCAATCAGCATGTCTCACAACTTTTTTTGACAGCATCACCTGATGGGAATTGTGGAACCCTTTCATGTAGGAGCCATCCTCATCACAGATCATTTACTGTGTGAGACTGTCTCTGCTATGACTCACCACGGGGTACGCTTGCTGCCACCATCCTCTTTCAGGATTTGGATCTGTAGGACCTGCTTAGTCTGATATACTACAGAAAAACCATTTCCTAGACTAACGAGGAGAGGCTTTTTGTTAAAAAAAATTATTGCATTGTTAGCAATTATGCTCCAGATACACCAATATGATGGACACTAGGCTGAATGTCGTTTTTGGAGATGGTTTCTTTTCACAAGGCCCAGCATATTTTCTTGCACTTGCCTCACTAAGTAGGCACTACGCCTCTATGGCACTCCTTTGTCCCTTACTCTGTCTTGCAGGAGGTGAAAGTACTCACAACTGCCAGGCATGTTCCAAGATTCCTAGCTGTGGCACCATCTTTATAAGGTTGTTGTGTAACCACTGCCAACCTGATGCTGCCCCACACAGTTAGTGAGAATTTAGCAGGCATGGCAGGTAAGGGAAAATTGGCACTACACTTTGTGAGCAAGGATCTGGAGGTCCCAGCGAATGGCATAGAGCAGAGCAGTGTCACCATCTCCCATCAGGACCAGCTGAGGAGGCTATGACACGACAGCCTGCTGGCCTGGTCTGAGGTTACCAAGTGTGTCCGTGCAGCCTGTCGATATGGAGAATTGCTCAGCAGAATAGGAAGATGGCCTTCTTCATTCTTCATTCTGCCACAGCAACTTGGTACCATCTTCTCTCTGCTAATTCACACTCATTCTACTCATGTTACTGCACCCAGTTCTTGTCAAAGCTCATGGTCTACCACTGTCAACACACATATACCTATCCAACACATGTACTCGCAGTAAAGGTTGTGTCACCTAATTGCATCTCACCCAGTCCCTCCCATTTTATTTCATTCCAGGAGAAAACAGCCCATAACAGAGTAAAGAGAGCCAAGACAGATGGTAAGACACCTGACATTCCACTCCTTGCCAGCAAGGACAAGAACTGGTCCTTTGGAGATGCCAAAACGTTCAAGCACGTAGGAAGCACTGTTCATTTTAGTCCTGCCATCGTGTATATGATTCAGTAAGGATTCAAAAATCACCTTTGCAGTGTGTTGGGGAAGAAGTGGTAAAGTTAACATAGAGCATTATTGAATATTTGGTGAGGAATTAGACCCCCCAATTTCAATCTCCATCAAGGGATATCAGACAGAGAATCCCGGCCTGACACAGTGGTGTACTAGCATGCGCTACTATGGAAGCAATATCACTTTTAGTGTAAATACTTTGTATGAATTAAGATTGTGAAAATCTTGGAATCAATAAAGCTACAACTGTTAAATACTGAATATTGTAGTACTACTTAGCCTGCTCCTAATGCACTGACACAATGCAGTTAACTTAATTGTGACCAGAAATGAGTTTAACATTAATTATAAATATTAGGGACTCTGAGGTTCAAAGACACTCTTCAGGCATTACACTTTTTGCAGTTCAGCTTGAAAGAAACCAAACATTCTGGGTGGGTTTGCAACTGAAAAATGAAATACCTGCCCTTTTGTCTCTCTGCATCTTGTACAACAACACCTACAACAATTTATATTTAATCAGCACATTTAAACTAACAAAATGTACCAAGGCATTTCACAGGAATAATACAAAACAAAAGATGGTGCTGAGCCAGTGAAGGAGATGTGCATAATCGCTCTGTCCAAAGGGAGGCCCTTAGCTCACTGTCTTCTCTGTTTTATCCAGAGCTGTTTATTGGTAGTTTTTGTTTCAGTGCTGGTCTGCCTTTGCTTTCTAACATGGAAGATGTAGTGATTGTAATGAATTTAACCAGGTGGGCCACATAGAGTATGAGTTTCCTGATTGGGGCTGTTAATCTGATCCAACCAGGGAGCCCTGGCTGACAGATATAAACAGGAGTGTCAGCTATCCTGCTCACTCTGAGAGCTGGCTCTGAGGGAGGTAGATCAGTGATAAGCGCTCCCTACATGTGGGAAAAAAGCTGACTTGGTGACGGTATACTGACCTCTGAGGAGTTATTTCAGAAGGAAGTTTTAAGTCTACTTTAGCTGAAGCACAAGTCAAACCCATAGTTAGTGTTATTCAGAATCACAGGTTAGCCATTTAGCCTTCTAATCTATCTTTAAAAGTAGAAACTAGGTCACCTATCCCCTCCTCCCACCTCACTGACCAATCCCCACAACTGCCTACCTGCACTCACCTATCACCATCCCACCTACCTTCCCCAGCCCCACCCCTCCTCTCTCTCTTTATTTCGGAGCTCCCTTTCCCCATCCTCCATTTCTGAAGAAGGGTCCTGATCCGAAACATCAGCTTTCCTCTGATGCTGCCTGCTCTGTTGTGTTCCTCCAGCTCCACACTGTGTTATCTCTAAAAACTAAAAGTTTAATAAAGGAGACAAGCATCTTAAAGAAGGCAAAGGAGGCAGAAAGAAAGACTGAGCTATAACAAATGTGTGGCAGAATTCATGGTTAAGTCAACTGAAGGCAAGGCTACTGTTGATGGAGTGATTAAAATCAGGGATACTCCACAGGGCAGAATTGGAGGAATGCAGTTGGAGGAAGCACTCGGTGGAATTGCAGAGACATGGAGAAGTGTGACGCATAAGGTGACTGTCTCTCAACATTGCTTATTTTAATTTACTCAGTTTTGCAATTAAATGGCAACCCTGCCTAAGGAAGGACCACAAGCATTTAAGAAATTCAGGGTCATGTTTTCTTTCATATATTGACTGTTATTGCCAAACTGAACCAAGTCTACTGACAGCAGGGATCCATGGTTAGTGGAAAAAAATCCATCGTGTGGAATCAGGATGAGTACGAATTGAAGTTCAGGTGAGAAAGGAAAGTTGCATCCATCTCTATCCTAGATCTCCCTTTCCACAAGACTTCACTAATATATTCAACTTATCAATGAATTTTAATTATATTTGCTTTCATTTTTAACTTCTTTATGCACCTGAGGTATCATAACCTACAGGTTTAGTGACCAAGAGTTGAATGGTGAAATTAGACTGAATGCTATTTTTTTTCAGCTGGCATGAATACAATTGGCTAAGTGGTTGCCTTATGTGTCATAAATTCTAAAACTGTATACTTCTTATCTGAAACTTAATTTGCAATGATGACCCTTCTTTTGCTGTTAGCTGATGGAGTGCCAAAGAACCCAGATTTACTCTCTCACCCACTGGCATGATTTCATTGGGCAGCTAACAATGACCTGTAGATGAAGCCACATTTAAAAATACCTCATGCCTCAAAGTTTAGGACCATCAAACCCTATTCAAACCTGTTTATCCCTGTCCAGTTGGAAACATTCTAGGCTTTAAACATACATCACTGCGTCTCTCAGGTCAAATAATATGAATAATTTCTGAGTGAAGCATTTTACACATGTCATTTGATGTGTCAAATGAGTTTGAACAACAGCCAAGGAGAATATTTTGGAAACTAAAGCAAGTTACTTTGTAGCTCAGCCGGCTAAATAGTACTGATGCACTGTCAAAGGCAAAGATATAATGTTCACTTTTAAGCTTTTGGAAGGGAGTTAAAGCAGCTAAGTTAAAATAAAACTTTACTACAGAAAATATGAAGAACATGAATAATGAAATAGAAGTATAATCAAAAAATTCCCAACGGAAAGAAAAAGTTAGAAGAAGTAAATGAAAGTTTGGATGAAGAGGTGATTTTTAATCAGGGTAATAAGGAAATAGAATCAATAGAGTTGCCAACTGTGGGCTCAAATTGCAAAGATTACACACCAGTTAACAGAATCATGATGTCAGGCCCATTTGGGAAGTCCACTAATGCTTATGGCTCACTACTCTTGGGGTCATCACAAAAGTTAAACATTTAACCAACTTACCCAAAATCCACCAGTATTTATCAATATGATGGGCTCAGGTTAACAGAAAACTTGATGAGGTTTAGCACTTAATAAGAAACTATTATTTATCATAAATGAGAGAAACATCATATTAAATATTAACTTATGACCGCCAGCTTAAGCTGTATTGCTTTCCCCAAGCTCACATGCAGAAAGGCGCAGGCAAACAAACACATTGCTGTCATTGGTTGAGGGAAAATATCTGTGGTAACAGTTCAATCACACTAATCCACAGGATTTGTGTCCTTTTGCTTCTTCTAATCTACTGAGTTCTGATCTTATTTCCACACCCTTTCAGTTCATTGCTGAAGACACAGCGCAGTTGACACATTAACTGTTCAGTCTTTCAGTCACCTGCTGAAGGCAATAATTTGAGCTGAAGGTGGGAGAGAATAGTTAACTATCAGTTCGAGATTACTTCAAAGTGGAGTGAAAGAAATAAAACGCTGTCTCTTGCAAACTGGAAACCTTCTGCCTCTGTACTGGTCACCCACAAATTGTCCATGTTTCCCATGGCCAATCAGTGGATTGTTATCATGCTGACAGCTTTTGGCTCCTACATTCGGCCTTTATTAAAACTCTAAATCAATAGCCTGTCTCAGGGTGAAGCTTGCTCTGCATACAGACCCATTGTGCCACAGGTTCTTCAACAACTGCTCGGCAAAGCAGTGGTGTAAACAAAATTCAAAATGAATTCCAGTGCCTCCCACTGTCCTTGGTTTAAAGTAGTTTTGTTTCACATTTTGGTCCACATTCCACAGTAAGGGGAGAAATGGGTCTTATGGATGCTTGCAATAACCTATTCAGTGATGCTTAGTTTGAGTTCTTCGAGAGCCACTCAGCTTACTATCTCATTATAACCTTCATTCAAAGATAAACGAAAGAGCTGAATTCCAGAGTTGATTGAGGGTAAAGTAACTGACCATTGCTTCATGGCTGCATTCAACTGAGTGTGGTGTCAAGGACCCCTAGCAAAACTGGAGTCAATGGGAATCAAAGGCAAAACTCTCCTCTGGTTGTAATCATATTTGGCACAAAAGAAGATGTTAGTGTCTGTCAGAGGTCAATCCTCTCACTCCCAGGACATCCTCAGAGTAGTGTCCAAGGCCCAAACATCTTCAGTAGCTGCATCATTGACCTTCGCTCCATCGTAAGGTCAAAAGTGGAGATGTTTGCTGATGATTGCACAATGCTCAGTACCATTTGTGACTCCTCAGATACTGAAGCAGTCCATGTTGATAGGCTGCAAAACCTGGACAATATCCAGGCTTAGCTGAAAAGTAGCAAATAACAACAGTGCCACACAAATGCCAAGCAATGACCATTTCCAGCAAGAGACAATCAAATTAAATTCAATAGCTTTGCCATCAATGAATCTCTCATTATCAACAGCATGGGGTTTATTATTTACCAGAAACGGGACTAGCCCATATAAAATTGAATGGCTACAAGCATAGGTCAGGGGTTAGAAATCTTGCAGCGAGTAACGCTTCTCCTGACTCCCTAAAGGCTGTGCACCTTCTACAAGGCATAAGTCAGGCTTGTGATAGAATACTTCTCTTGCTTGGATGAATGCTTCTCCAGAAACTTTCAATACCATTCAGGACAAAGCTGTCTGCTTGTTTGGCATCACAGCCATTTCCTCCACTACTGAACATCAATAGCAGCAGTGTACCATTTACAAAAATTGCAGAAATTCACTAAGGCTCCTGCTAAATGCACAACCACCATGAAGTAGGACAAGATCAGCAGATACACGAGAACCCCATCAGCTGCAGTTCCCCTCCAAGCCACTCACTATTGTGACTGAGAAATACATCATAGTTCATTCATGACTACTTGGTCAAACTCCTGGAATTCCTTCCCTAATAGCATTGAGAGTGTACAAACAGCACATGGACTGCAGCAGTTCAAGAAGACAGCTCATTACTGTCTTTTCAAGGGCAACTGAGGATGGGCAATAAATACTGACCCACATCCCAAGAATGAATTAAAACAAGGTAATCTTAGATAGGGGATTACAGGAGCAGGAGAGAAATTATTCAATGGATAAGTCAACTCATATGTTTAATTATACTTGAGAACACAATAAATAGGAACAGGAGTAAACCATACAGCTCTTCAAACCTACTCTGCCATTCAATATGATCTCGAAAGATCTTGGGCTTTATTTTCTTGTCTGCTCTCCACATCCTTTGCTCTCCTGAGAGACCAAAGGTTGATCTGTGTTAGCCTTAAATGCATTCACTGACCCACAGTCCTTCAGGGTATTCCAAAAATTCACAATCCTTTGAGTGAAATAATTTCTCCTTTTCATTTTATTTTTCAAAATAAGTATGACAGAATTAATTTCAGTTATTGAGAAAAATATACATTTGATTTTATGTTCAGAAAGCATTTTGAGTTTACCTTTACAACAAGCAATACAGCACGATGCTGCAGCATTACAGTGGGTCTTTATAGGTCAGTGATCAGATTGAGAAAGAAGATTCCTACAAAACATCACCTGCTGGACTCACAAGGTAGTGTAACAGGTAAATATGGTAATTTGTAAATTTGATTTCCTATAGACTATGTTTACATAGTAGTTTTCAATTGATTGTACGACTCACCTCAAAATCTCAAGGGATTATAAATTAAAACTAATCATGGTACTGAAGTAACTAACAGTGCTATAATTTCAGATTATCGCTCTTTGTGTCACTTTGCCATTTTCCATTATGACATTGTACTATGTTTTAGGACTATTTATATGCTAGTATTTCACTACTAAAGTTAATATTTTACAGCTAATACTGATTTAAACATTAATATTTACACTGTACAAGTGTCACAATACATCATGGAAATTTTATTGGAACATATGAAGTGAGTAGGCCATTCAGCCCCTCAAGCCTGTTCTGTCATTCAATGGAATCTGGCTGATCCAAGGCCTAATTCCATATATTCGCTTGGTGCGAATCCTTTAACGTCTTTGCTTAACAAAAATGTATCTATCTCAGACTTAAAATGAACAACCAATCTAGCATCAACTGTTATTTGTGGAAGAGAGTTCCAAGCTTCTATCACCCTTTGTGAGTGGAAATGCTTCTTACCAGTCTCACATCAAATGAGCTGGTAGAGGTGTTGCTTCTCTTCTGTAGTAATAACATCTCAAATTCAAATTATACAATGCCCATTGCAAAACCTAACAGATGCAAGACTTCCTAATAAAAGAGATCTTGCCTTCTGCACCCCTTTCAGATTCTGGCAAAGAGTGCCCACTCAAAACATTGACCTGCAAACCATCTGAGAATTGTGTTTCTTTTTTAAACCCCTTGTGCTTTTTACCCCCAAGACCTGCAAACCACCATTGGCAGTGGTGCTTCTGCCACCCATGTTCTACTTTCAAGAACATCTCTCCAAACTTCTCTCTGTTCCTTTAAGGCCTTGAATAAAACATATCTCTTTGGCCAAGTTCAAGGTCATCCTTTCTAATACCTGTTTCTTTAGCTCAGCATTCATATTTTTACCAGATTATGTTTCTGTGAAACATTTTGGGATGTTATTCTAAATTAAAGGTGTCATAAAATAAACATTGTTGTTATTCTTAGACAAAAGTTTTCTGACTTATAAGTATTGTGGATTTTCTGTATATTTCTAGAGTTTTGTTGTTCTATTCAAGATTATCAGTATTAGCAGTTTATTTTTCCATATTTATTAGGAACATATGTTCTCCAGACTAAACTTTGGACTAACTTTGTCAATATTTCTCCACAACTTATGAACGGATATGTTGACAATCATCTTAAATAAACATAAGTTGTTTAGTTTATCAATTACATTATTTAGGTTATCCCTTGATTACATGGGAAGGGGAGGGAAGATGTAACACCCATGAGACAATGGACCTACATAAAGAGTAGATAAATCATTCTCTGCTCAAATCAGTAGTCATTGCTTGAAATGTATTATTAAATCAAAAGTTTGAGTATTGGAAAACTGAAAATGCTGCATAAGCATAGGATTTTAGCCAGCTCGTACTTTCTGGATATAAAGAATGCACTTGTACAGGTTAAACGGTTACAACCCCAGCAGCTAATTGGAGAAAACACCAAAGTACACTTTAGTCATTAGTGTAAAAAAGCTTCTGACATTTTTGTCTTTGTTTCCACAATCACCATGCTTGGCCTATAATAAAGTGGTTAATTTTCAATTTGATGCTGAATTTCAGAGTTCCCACATTTTTAATTTATGAATTTTGCAAAGCCACAGCCCATAAAAAAAAATTGGCAATGTTTATAATCTTATTTTGAAGAATTGAAAACACTCAGATCAAAGATTCAACAAATCCTTTACTACATTCTCTTGACATTACATTCCTTTTATTCACTCAAAATTTTATATACCCTTGGTTAGTTTCCCACATTCTACACTTTATAAACGTGGTCGCCAAAATTCAGCTGCCACATTTCAGTTTGCAGCAACTCTCATTACCCTATCACTCTGTGACTTATACAGTCTCCCGGTTATCAACACGTTGACTTAAAAATTCTTATCTTGTTTTCACACCCCTCAATGATATCACCCTGTCTCTATCTCTGCAATCTCTGACAGTCCCGCAACCCTCTAAAATACTTACACTCCTCTCATGCTTTCCCTTTTTGCCCAATCCCAAGGGTTATTCCTAATTCCACCATCCATGGCCACGCCTTCACTTGCCCCGGCCCTAAACTCTCTCTCCATACTTCTCTACCAAGTGTTCCTCCTTTCAGGAAACGCATGACTGCTTTGATCAAGCTTTCATCTGACCTCATATAATGTTATGTGCCTTGGTGAAAGTATTATACAAATAAATGTTGCTGTTAAACTTTTGCACCAAAATTAATGAACAGGCTATGGAATCATATGATCTATTGAAGGGTTTGTCATACAAAACCAAATGGGGAAAAATGCTTTTTACTCATGGTGCATATCAAGCGAATGAGTGGCATCTAGTGGGAGGAGGTAGGCTAGTCACCACCATTTTCTTCCCTAACATAAGGCGAGTGATCCGTTTGAAGAACATTTTTCTTTAGTAATCCATGCATTTATGAAGGGTAACTTGGATGAATATTTGCACTGTTGTTCGGAGTCTGATTCCTTCAACACCAATATTCCCTCAAAGGGGATTTTCTACGGCAAGTGGTTATTCTATAGATTATGCAAGCGACATAATGAGATCAACTGTACATGGTCGAGTAGTATCGGCGGAAGTTTCTATGAATAAATTATATCTAACAGAAGCGCGCTGTGAACCCAGTCCCCCCATTTGTAGGACACGGTGGTCTGACTGACTCCGGCCAGTCGCCGCATGGCGCCGTTGTTAGTCTGCTCTTTGGTTTATGTGTCCTTACAAATGACAGTTTGTGTATTTTCTCCAAATTTCTACATTTGACGTGTCCACGTTCGCAGTGTTAAGCGGTGTAGGGGGCTTCATTATTAGGATACAATAAATAGGAAGTTAATTGAAATCATCAAAATCACCGTTTCGTATAGATTTGGACAAGTCTTGCTCTCACCAGGTCCGCACACACACTTTGGTGTTTGTTTGAACCTGAAGGGAGTAGTAAACAACATTCTGATTAAATAGGCACTGTTAAAGGTTTAATACCGGCACCGTTGCACCTTTGAATAGCTGCATCTAACTGCAGTGTTTCATGTGCAAGTACACACTTCTTGCTGACTTTAACATCCATATCACAGCGTTTCCAATAATATGTCACGTCGGAAATTAGACTTGAAGAAATAAACATGTTTATCAGAAATCATATCCTGAGGATCATCAAATAAACTGCAAGAGGCAGGAATATAATGGCAGTTACCGGTTCCCGGCTGAGGGAAGGGGATAGAAAAGAAGTTCCTGGTATCCACGCAGCGTTGTCAGTCAGTGACGGTCTCATCATCATCCGGGCTGACGAAAATAATGCAATTCAAGGAGTGCTTGATCGGGAAGGATGTATTTTCAAATCGCGTTAACACGTTTCCAATTAAAGACACGCCGGGGTAATCCGTTGGGACCGATTACGTCTGCGAATAGACAGTAAAAGGTTGGGAAAGATCTAACGAAAGTTACCGAACAAAGGTTGCCAAGTGGACTTTTATTGTTTGCCACCCACCTCAAGTCGATAATATCATATTGAACTACCACATGCATCGTATACTATATAAGGGCCTGTGCTGGGAGGTACTGCAGAAATGGTGTAGTTTAAGGAATAAAGTGCACACCGCGAGAAATTATTTATTCTGCGAGCAAGTTTCAGCAAAACAAAAACGACCCGACTTGCAAAGAGAGGGGGAAGGATATATTTTGAAGGTAAATGCATGATTTTTTTTAAAATTCGCGATTCAGGTCTAGATTATATAGATGCTACTTTGAGAATAAAAAGTCTTGCTCCAGTCAAGCCAGGTAGCACATGCCGGATGCTGTTTTCCTTCTGGACTAAATCGCCTTCCTTTGCAAAGTAGCAAAAACAGCAGAATTGTATGCACTTTTGCCACAATTATCAAATGTGGATTTTTTTAAAAGAAAGGAATTTAATGCTAAATTCAACGACTAACCATTCAGTGTGAATCTTAAAACACAGAAGAGTTTGAATTTTCAAGACCGTAAGAAGCAGTAAAGTGGTTAGTGCTGATGAGAGTGGTGTGCAGTTTATGAGTGGCTTGGTATATGCGTGCGGTTATTTCAACTGAGCTGCTAAAGATCACTATGCCGGTGTATTCTCTCTTCTAGAGCTACGGAGTCGCAGCTGGGAGGCTTTAATCTGATCTCAACATCAGAAATGAACAGTCTGAGGTCGCCGCTATTCTTTGGACTGGTACTGCTCATTAGCACAGCTGGATATTGCAAAGAGAGGACAGATGTCACGGAGTTACGGGAGAATAAAACCCTCTTTAATTTAATATTGGAAATCATTAATCAGTTACAAAAGCACCAGGAGGAGGAAACTAATGAAATCGACTACTTCCCGCAACCTGTCGATTATACGTTTGATTCCCGGGAATTTCCTGACAATGAAGTCTATCATAAGGAGGAAAGAGTTGGTAAGTGTGTTCGGGTCTATTGTTTCCACGGTAGTTATGAATCTACCCCTGGGGGATTTTCCGCCTCACTGAGTGAAGAGCCAGATATATTGGGTGATCACGCATTTCATTTCCTTTTACCAAATTGAAAGTAGGGGAGGACTGGGCTGTTTGAATCTGGGAGGGGGAAGGGGGGCGATAAAAGCGATGAATGACCGCTTGGGGCTGCGGAAGGTCTGCTCGCTCTCTGTAGCTGGTTTCTGGTACAGACGGGAAGAAAGGAAGGTGGAGTGGGGAGGCGGGGTGGTGTGGGGTTGGGAGTTGGGTTGGTGGAAACTGATGGCAAGGCGATGTTGGCTACTTTAAGGCAAGGAGCGACACTAAACCCAGCAGCTTGTATTCCCCCCACCCTCACCCATCCATATATGCTAAACGCAGTTAGACAGTTTGTGAATGGTCAGCAGCCAGGAAAGGGTGACTTGAGGACATTGTCCCGCTGCTCAAGAGATCCGCGGGAGAACGGGGACTGTCTGCTTGCTATCAATCTCTCCCAGGTGACGGGGGGGACGCTCCACATTCACGATCTATAGCCCTGATTAATTATTTTTTTGCAATATCTCACTATTTTGGGATATGTCGATCTGGTCAGGTATGGGAACAGGCAGGGCTAGGGTAGGAGTTACAAAAAGCGATCCTCCCTCCCCTGCCCAGCGTTCACGCAGCGTTGTCTCGAATTGTCTATTAACTCGGGGCTCCCCTCGACAATCCCTCAACATTGGGACAGTCGGGGGACGCTGTCTTTTCGCTTCTTCCTTGCTTGCGGATTCGCCTCGCTGCCACTCAGAACCAATCGTTCCTGAAGTTGCCCGTGACTCCAGCACACACCTCAAGGCGAGTCGAAACACCGTTAAAACGATCGAACTCCACGTTAGGAAAGGATTGGCCAAGGTTTAGCAACCCCATCAAGCTAACGTTATCTCAGCCCTGCCTTTAAACCCCTGTCTGATTTTCCAACAGAAATAGTGCCCAGAGATCTGAGGAAGATGAAAGACAAGTTCTTGAAACATTTAACAGGTAAACCACGGCTCATTCAGTGTGGCTGTGACTGCGTGTGTTTTTATGCCCAGTGCGGATCGGCCGGTTTTTAACAGTGATTGCCTTTCTCCCCAGGTCCACTTTACTTCAGCCCCAAGTGCAGCAAACACTTCCATCGGCTGTACCACAACACGAGGGACTGTACCATACCAGCATGTAAGTGCGAATCCGCCACTACTTTCCCCAGTCCCCTTCTGGGGAAAGCGATCGTTTTACGCATGAGTCTAAGAGGCTTTTTTTTTATTAAAGCAATTAGGAAAATAATGCAGTGCTGGATATCTGAAATTTGAAAGAGAAAACTAGTTGGCCCCACAGTAGGTCAGGCAGATTCTTCCGAACGAAGTGTAGTTACAGTCTGAAGGACTTTCCAAACTGTGGACTTCTTGGTCTCCCACTCTCATGCCAGGGTCACTCTCATTTGGCAGCTTTCATTAGAGCAGCACGGATGTGGCAGAGGAGGATGGTTTGCATTGGTTTCGGTAGAGATGTGACCATGCATGATGTTCAGAGCTAGTCCCAGCTAGCAGACTGACAGCAGGATCCTAAGATGCTGCTTGGCCTGCTGTGTTCATCCACCTCCACACTGTTGTCTAGGATCACAGTTCCCGCTGGAGAGGAGGGTGGGAGGGAGAGAGAGAGAGATGAGGGGTTTTTCTGTGGACATTTCCATTCTTACCTGAATGATCCTGAGCCGGGTGGTCAACACTCTGGTCTGAATGACTGAAACTTCAGCAGGCTGATGGTGGGAAAGGATAGACTCCATAAAGGCAAGTGACGGAGAGTCTGGCCTGCTCCACTATACTGGCGGACACCTGTTGCCAAAATCATTCCCAATGAGACTCATTCAGGTATATGCAAACCATATCCCCACTGTCTATCCAGAAGGGCAGCGGCGCGTTGGATTCTATCAGGGTGGGCCGAGATAAATGTCGGGAAATGTTAAGGGTTACGCTTGCAACCCAATGTGGCTTGTGTTGTATCACATCACACATCATTCTAAAACCCAGCATTACCGCTGCAATAATGATTGAAGTGTTTTTTTAAAAATGATTCTCATGGGAATGAAAATTATCGGACAATCGGGCTCGTTTGCGAAATTGCTTTTTGAACGCGAAATTCAAAGGCAGACACTTTACACAGCCCGTTTATAAAAATAGAATTGACCCATCTGTTTATTTACATCCTTCTGGCTTAAGTGGGAAGCTTCAGTAACTCCATATGGCAGGAATATGTCTTTAACAGACAAATGTCTCTGAGAATGAAAGAAAGCTGACGATTCGGCGACTTTATTATCTGTTTGTTTTCGAAAGAGAGACACAATCTCCTGCAAATAAATCTCCGTGAGTGCTTTTCTGTGCCGTGACAGCTTTCTCTTCTCGTAGATTACAAAAGATGTGCCAGACTTCTCACAAGATTGGCAGTCAGTCCGATGTGCGCTAAAGGCTAAAATTCGATTACTGGTAAGTGTTGCTCACGGACTGCCATCCTGTGATACTTGAGCTTGGCTGTTCTACATTCTGAAGTTTCGACTCTGACATTCTGGGGGTTGAGGCGGGGTTGTTTGCGTGGCAATTTGGAACGATCTATTCCGTTAGCAAATACATTTCAAAACCAATCGGCCCTTCCATGCAGACTATCCCTTTCAAGCGTGAGTTTGTCTTTCAGCCAAAATCGATCAGGGGCTAAATGCAGCATTTCTTCTTTACCTTCCTGATAGATATCACATCGGTACCAGTGAAACCCACCCAAGCTGCCATTTCGTTTGGGTAGCTCATCCTATTATTTGGCTATTCTAATGTACCTCAGAGCAATGTAGGCAGTTTGTAAAATTACGCTGCAAATATATGAAAGCTATTGCATAATCGGACGGTATGAGCAAAAGCTGTGTCTGGGCAAAAGCCTAGTTTCGTTCGCTTTCAACTCAACAGCTGAACCACAACCACATGAAACCAGACTCAAGATGTAATTCCTTTCAATATTAATGGCCTGTTAGTAATGTTCTGCCATCTTGATGCTTTACTGCACTATATAAGGCAGCACTAATTGCCATGGCTACGACATCATAAGAGATGGCAGCAATTGATATACACACCATTTTACAAAGCTTTCTAATCAATAGGTCGGCCCACGCATCGTGAAAGTAGAAAAGCCAGCCGGGCTAATTAATATGCAATCGAATGAATGCTGAACTTCCACGCCTCACACATCAGCGACACCCACAACGTCACTGATTGCACGAATGCCTCGGTTAGGAAAATAAGACATGTAAGATGTCTAAAGTACATATACCCTGGGAAGGAAAAGGCAGTAATCATCATTTACAACTGAACAAAAGGTATCAGGTGCATGTCTTACTTCATTCTGGCATCTGGGCTCCTGTACCTCAATGCAGATTGTCAGGACAAACTTGAGGCAGGATTGAGGAAAAGATAGAACTTCAGATGGTAACACTGCTCTAGGTAATGCACATTCAGTTAGACACCAACAAGTTCATTTCATTATTGATTAATCATTCTTTTCATTCACTCAGCTTTACATGAGAGTGGGGATATATTTTTTCAATTGCAGTGCAGAATTGAAATTCCAATTGTGATGATGCTTGGTGAATTCCACTTATTAATCATCACTGACACAAAAATAGTTCCAATACTGATTTTTAAAATATATTCTAATTTTTGTGACATTCTTTCCTTCATCAGTTTGGAGGAGCAGTACAACTGTAGCAAATAAGAAATTTTTTCATTAACTTGCCATGCCTCACTATCATGTCTGACTGATAAAATTGATGTGGTTTGCCTAGCTAGTTGAGAGGCCAGCAAATTAGGAACTCAAACTGATATCTTACCTTTAAATGTAGCATTTAACCAACTATTGTTATTAAATAGCTGCAACAAATGGACTGAAACATTATATCACAATTCTCATACAGAGCACTGAACAGGAGCTGCTAAGTTTATGACACCTGAACCAACTTTCAACCAGTCATGCACCATTGTGATGTAACCACACAGATGAACAATCTAAAGGTGCACTCTCTTCTATGGAAAGGATCCTGGCATAAAATGTTTATAAACAACAAAATAAATTACCCGTGGTAGATATACAATTTCTGAATAATTGTTAAAAGGGCCAAAATATGCCATCATTTTCAAAACCAAAATGGCATTTTGGAACAATTACAGTCATCAACTAACTTGTAAAATGCTCCTGAGATGCTGCTGGGCCTGCTGTGTTCATCCAGCCTCACATTTTATTATCTTAAAAATGAAACCATTGAGTTCCACGTATAAACGTGCAGCAGTTTTGAAGAACTTATAAAGCAAGCATTCCACTTTTTAAAACTAAAATCCATGAAAAATCCAGTGACTCAAGGGTTAGCTCTGCCTCTCAGTGCCAGGTACCCAGGTTCAATGCCAGCAGCCTTGGGTGACTTGTCTGTGTGGCGCTTACATGCTCTTCCCATGTCAGTGTTGGTTTCGCTGGGTGCTCTGGTTTCTTCTCACTGTCCAACGATATGCAGGCTAGGTGGATTGGCCGCAGTAAACGTGGGGTTACAGTGATAGATGGGGAGCTGCGTCTGGGTGGGATGCTTTTCAGAGGGTCAGTGCAGGACTCGATGGGCCAAAAGGCCTCTTTCTAAGCTGTAGGCACTCTGTGATTCTAAATTAAGTATACAAAATGCAATAATCTTATCTTACAGGTATCAACATAAAGATATCCCCAGAACCAAGAAAAGTGCCTTGGAAAACAACAGGGAAACACATTGATCTCAATACCTTTATAACATATTCCATTGTGAACAAAGATTTATTTTTGCAAACTGATGGATTACCTCCATGAACTCATTAATGTGCATTTTGTGTGTTGTCAACATTATTTCTGTAATTCTGTACATTAGTATAAATAACTGCCGATGTTACAAAGGCTGAACATTTAAGAAAATAACAACACTTCACTGTTTTCCTGTGTAATGCTGCCAAAAATTGCACAAATGCTTTCTTGTTCATGTTTGGAGTATTATTTTGTATTAAACATTGAGACACTCAGATACTGTTCAAGACAAGGCTAATGTATCCTGAATTTACTGTAGGATTTTTTTCATGCTTCAGAATGCTGGTTATCTTTACTTGTCATATGTAATGCTTATGCAGTTTAAAATCATTTGCTGTGTCATAACACAGCAAAATATTGATATAATGGAATGCTTGGGGTCACCCTCTACTCCAAGGGATAAGTTATGGTTTGCATGACATTTTTCTTGCCTTTGTCTTTACAAAGTATAATATTTTACAACTACACTGTTAGGTTAGTACTTTGTTGGTTATGGTTTACATTCTCTGAGCTGAAAAAAAGAATTTTGTGACCAATTATCTTTTCTCTAACACAGTGGAGTGTCATTTATACAGATCTATACAAGCTATTGTCATTAGTCACTGTACATTATGATTTATAAACATTCCAGCTAACATGTGCAATATGTATATATTGTAAAGACCTGAATATATATCAGTTATAAAATAAAGTGTTTGGTATTTGACAAAGACTAGACTGAGTGCTCTTTGTATACATTCCCAGGTTGTTACTACATAGTTTTAAACAACTTTTTCCAATCATTGATTCACTACAAAAAAATTCAGTTTTTCTGAACTCTAGACAGACCTCAGTTTGCTTAAATCAATGCATTTATCCTAAAGTAATTCAAATAAATAAAAGTATACAAGGTTCAATTAGAAGGCAATCTATAGGACATAGTCATATTAACCTGCACAAAATGTGGAATGCATTATTCTGAATACGTCTTCCAAAATCTACTTTAAACGGAGACAGATATAAACAGTTCCCCAAGGGAAAATGACACTTGGAGTCATATTTTGTGGTCTAATTTCATTACCAATAATTGATACATTTGTATTTGACAGTCATTTTCAAATCAACACTTCTGTCCAGTGCCACCTTTTAAACATATTTAGTCTTCTGCTTTTAGATTTTACCATGAGACAGCAAATTATCAGTTATTGCCAAAGACAACTGTATTAATTTTTTTAGTGAGATATTTAATGCATCATTGACAATAACTATGCTGTAGAAAGTCACTTATGCCAAAGAAAACAGAAATGTAGTGACGGTGGTGAGATCATCTCGAAGTGACGATCTTGCGTTGTCTCAGCTTGATTTACTCAATAATGATGGCACTTCTTGAACATGGAACTGTATCTCTAAAGGCATTCTGTATGGCTTGAATATGTTGTAGACCAAATGCAGCACTATGAAAGTGCTGGATTCTCAAAAGTGGATCTGCGGACATTAAATTACTTCCTGCTTAGACATCTGTTAATGAATCCACTGGACTACGTGAGAAAGAGTGGGGAATTCTCATGAGCTAGCCAATGTACCCTTCTTGATCAAACCTAAGAATGGATTAATTTATTCTATTAATGATTGTGGGATTTTGGTCTGGTTGATGTGATCGGCATTCTCCCATAACAGTAATCATTGTACTTCAGAGTAATTTGTATTTCGTGATTTGTTTCAGAATATTCCCAGGAGATGGGATGATGCACTATGCAAAAGCACCTTTATTTGAAAATTATGCAGTCAATCCATAGAACAATCTGTGCTTGAAACTTCAGGGAGAAAAGTATATAAAATTATTGAGCAGTCAGATATACTACCATTTGATTTTTAATAACTGGAAAGAACTGATTATCCCATTAGTTTCTCTCAATCACTAGAGAACTTAGCAAAAAAGGATAGGCGTAAGGGATTAGTACATTATGAATTTTCTTTGTCATTCACTCATGGAATGGCAGCATTATCTGCAAGTCCAGCAATTATTGTCCACTGTTATTGCCCTTGAGAAGGTGATGGTGATGAGTCACATTTTTGAACTTCTGCAATCCATGTGGTATTGATACACCCACAGCACTACTAGGGAGTAAGTTCCTGAATTTGATTGAACAAATGCCAATCTAGTTGCAAGTCAAGGTAATGTGCAGCATGGAGAAAACTTCCAACCGGTGGTGTTTTACATATCTTCTGCACTTTGCCTCTACGTGGAGGGGTGATGGGTTTTGAAAATGCTGTGAAATTAGTTTGGTCAAAAGAATCTTGTAGGTGGTACACACTGCTGCCCGTGTCCATAGGTGTTACAATATTAAAAGTCCATCAATGGGATGCTAATCAAGCAGGCTCCTTTAACCTAGATATTAAGATCATAAGACCAAAAGAAATAGAACAGGAGTAAGCTACTTGGCCCCTCAAGCAGTTCTCTATGCCATTTCTTAATATTATGTGAAATGAATTGAATTGGCAAGAGGTTGGTATTTGTGCTGCTGGGGATCTCCTCCAAATGGCACTTCTGGCTGAAGATGGCTGCAAATGCTTTAGCCTTGTTTTCTGGACTTTCATGTTCTGGGGATACTTGTGGAACCTCTTCCTCTATTTAGTCGTTTCATTCTCCGTCAATATTCATGGCTGGATGTGACAAGACTGCAGATTTGTGGGTTGTGAGGTCACTTTGCTCTGTCTATGGCATACTGCTTTTACCTCAAGTTGTCCTGTGTTGTCACTTTGCCAGTTTACATGCCTTTTTTTGGATAAGCCTGATAGTGCTCCTGGCATGTTATGCTACTCTTAATAGAACCACGGTTGGTCCCCAGGCTTGATGTCAACGTTAGAATGAGGGATACCATAAAACATGAAATTACAGATTAAGGTTGTGCACAAATTTGATGCTACTGATGACCCACAATATCTCATGGATGCCTCATTTTGAGCTGTTCAAACTGTTCCAAATGAATGCCACTTAATGTGGCAGTAGTGCCATGCAACACAATGGAAGGTGTCATCAGTGTGGTGGGAATCCACATCCACAAGTTTAATGCATTGGTCACTATGATGACTATCATAGACAAATACTTCTGCAACAAGGTAAGATTGGAATGGATTACACTGAGTTGATTGTTCCTATTGGTTCACTCATTACCTGGCTGAGACAGGTATGTTGTTCAGAAGCCAGCGGCTCAGTCAGTAGCAGTCTTCTTTTTGGTCATCTAACATAATATTTATTTATATAGCCCAGCAATCATATTTTGTTTTGTATTGTTCCTCCAAAGTGCCATTTAATTATGCTAAAGACACAACATAATTTTTATTAGTTAATTTAATTTAAATTCTACCAGCTGCATTGGTAGGACACTAGACTTCAGTGTGTTTAGGAATATTGCTATTTCTAATAAGTTTACAAATATGCAAAAATATGGACTCTGTAACCAGTAGGGAGGTTCATAACATAATATTTCCAACATTTTTAATTATATGTATAGCCTTCTTTGCAGATCAGCTTAACATTAGCTTGTAGAATAACAAACCTGCATTATACTTTGCAAGTATGAATGCTACTGGAACCAGGCTGCTGTTTGTGACATGGGTAACTGCACAGAATCTCTGTAATTATTTCAATGGTTCTTTCAATTACCTTATGCCCGTGTAAGACTGCTAACTTTCCTGAGAGATATCTGTTGCTCTTCATCTGTCCTAAAGGCTATAGAGAAGAGACAGTGTTTATTCTTGGAAAATAGTCTCAGCATGGAGTGAGACAAATGGTGGCTTAGTGGTTAACACTGCTGCCTCACAGCATCAGGGACTTAGGTTCAATTCCACCTTTGGGCAACTGTCTGCAGGGAGTTTGCACATTCTCCCTGTGTCTGTGTGTGTTTCCTTTGGGTGCTCCAGTTTCCTTCCACAGTCTAAAGATGTGTGGGTTAGGTGGATTGGCCATGCTAAATTGCCTGCAGTGTCCACGGATGTTTAGGTCAGGTGGGTTAGACTTGTGAAAATGCTCGGGTAGGGGAATGAGTCAGGGTCAGTTGCTCTTCAGAGGGGCTGGGTGGCCGGTTGCCACATTGTTGGGATTCTATGAAATTCAGAAGATGGTAACATATTGCAATTTTGTCCATTTGTTTACTTTTCTGCTTATTTCCATTAGTCAGGTCATTAACTAAATGGAACAGATTTTGTAACACATTAAAAAAAGGTTTTTCTCCAAATCATAGAATAGAATAGAATAATAGAATCCTTACATTCTGCCCATAGTAGTTACACCGCCCCATTCAGCCACAACCCCCCACCCTATCCCCGTGGCCCCATATTTGCCATGGCTATTTCACCTAGCCTGCACACCCTTGGCCACTAGGGACAATTTAGCATGGCCAATCCACCTTACCTGCACATATCTGGGCTCTTATTAGATGAGTATCATTTGCAGTCTAGTGATATTGCTTGCGAGCTGCAAAACCTTTCTACTTCAGGTTTATGCTCAGTTGGCAGATTTATTTCACATTGGAAGACGGATTTGAAATTTCCTGTCCCGTACTCAAATGTCATATTAAGTGAACATGTTCTCAACTCATCCCAAAAACAAACAGAAAATGCTTGGCAGCACTCAACAGCATCTGTAGAGAAAAAAAAAAGTTAATGTTTCATCAGAACTGGTAAAAGAGATGCAATATGTTTTAAGCAAATGCAAAGAGGGGAAAGATGGAAGTTGGGGAGATGAAAGGGAGTAATGGATGAAAAGGGAAGCAAAGTGTAAAAAGGAAAGTCCAGTTCATCAATTCTTTTGAGATTATCATGAGGAGAACTAGAGACAAGAGTGGGTAGGGAGTTGCTGGGAGACAGAAAAATAATTTAATGGAAAGTTATCATTAAGGGAAGTGTTTTTAATGGTTTTATCGTTTTATTACTTTCTTTGCAAGGAACTGATTAATTGCAATTGTTACTTTTAAGAAATCTGTCTTATACTTATGCCGAGGCATGTTTGCAATGCTGTTTATTCTGAAAGAAAATAGAAAATGCTGGAAAAGCTCAAAAGGTCAGGAAACATTTATGGAGAAAAGTATAGAGTCAATGGCCCTATGTCACACATGAAATGGGATTCTGTTTCCTTCTTCACTGTTGCCTACTGTGTTGTTCCAGCATTTTATGTTCTTATTTCAGATTGCTAAAATTTTTGCAACAGTGTTTATTCTACCATTACTTATTCTCATTTTTATATCATTATTTCAAATTTGAATGATTGAGAGCACAACAGTCAAGTAGTTTGGATGCAAGAAAACAAAATACATGCAGAAAATGCTAGAAGCATGGAATAGTTCCATGAGAGAGAAATAAAATTAATGGATAAAATGTACTCAATCTAGAATGTGTCTAATTGCTGCTTGTGAGAGCTTGCTGTTTGTGAATTGGCTGTCAAATTTCCTACATTGCAACAGTATCAATACTTCAAAAGCACGCTCAAGTTTAAAAATAAGTAAAATTAAATATGGGTTTTAAAACTGAGCCCATGGAAACATTACTTCAGTGAGAAAATGGTAAAACACTGTTCTCTCATTAGACTGGTATCAGTTTAACTGGCGGGTCACCACATCTTGCACGAGGGAAGAGGTTGAGAAGGATTGTCCCTCATGGAAATTTCAGCCAGTGCTGGAATGGAACCCGCACAGGTGGTATTATATGTTAGTCATCCAGGTAGCTGAGCTAACCAGTTACTAGGTAGAAGTAGACTGGAAGAACCTTGGCCTTTTTTTTAAACTAGCATGTTCCTTCATAACAAGCTAACCAGACCTTCATGTACTCAGAAGTAATTTCTTCCACATTTAACTTTCTACTGCACTACTACATAAAGGCACTCTATTGCCTGTGGATCCCATTCATGGAGACACTTATACCCCTTTCAGCCACTCACCTTTTCTCAAAGACAACTCTTTTTGCTTGCTCTCTCTCAATCTAAAATAGTTAAACCGAGGCTTCCACTTGTCTTGTTCAAGCAGGCGTTCTTCAACAACCATTGAGATGGTATGCTGGTACTCTTTATCCCACAGTTCATATTGACACTTGCTTTCATTCACCATCACACATATTTCTCAGATCTTGACTCTCAAAAAGTGTTGTTTATAGATTCTGTTCTGTGTCCACTCCCTTTCATTATCACTAACTTCCCTTTTCATTGTCATACAGTGACCTCTTTTATTGCCATTTTCCTGGTCATTTATTTCACTTCCCACACCAATTTCTAATTAAGAACAGTAGATAATGTACTGGGACAAATGTCATTTCCTTCCTGTCCTATTCCCAGCACAAATTGGCCAGAATGTGATCTCTATATACCATAGACCAAAATTATATTTCTTTCCAAAAGTTTCATTTAACAGTTTAAAATACCAGTCGCAAGAGCTGAGAGAAGACTGGGCAAATGCTGTGTACCTAGTCTAATACATTAACTATCAAAATTGGGATAAATAAGACAATTGGGTGTGGGCAGCTGATGAAGGAGCGAGATAAATGTAGTGGGCAAGAGCCCTGACTCGAATCAGAAAAGAGCAAGTTCAGTGATTGGAAGTTTTTAAGCATGGGGTTCTGGAGAAAATAAGCAAAAACGTGGGAAGCAACAACAAGTTTAAGAACTTTTGAGAGGGAAGGATGTTTGCAGTCAGCGTAGTAGTTTGCTGGCGCCAATGAGAAGGCAATTACCCATGATCTCACTGAATGGGGTAGATAAATGTACTACTCCTGTTGTTGTGTCTCTTGATATGTAGTGCTTGTTAAAATATGATTTACTGAGGAAAGCTAAACTTTTTTTTTGATTCCAAACTGGGACCCACTCACCATTAGGTACAAGTAGAGCTGACCATGTAGCCACGTTTTGACAATTGGTGCATGCACAGACTTTCTTTTCCAATACAAATTGGGGAAGAAGATCAAATGAAACCACTAAATAACAAATGTCTGACCAACCACATGCTGTTTGCTCCTTTTCAAATAACCCAGTCAAAGAAAACCATACTTTCCATTACACTGCCTGGATAAGGTAAAAGCCAGAGCGCTAAGGCTGGTGAAAGCCTGCAAAGGCTATGGAGTATTGTCACCACAGGGTTTACATCAGTAGAACACCAAATGCAAAGTTCATGAACAGTTTACCATGTGGCACGGGGCTGGCATGTCCAGTGACACTAATGAAACAGTAATAAGACAGTATTGTCAGATGTGCACGTGAAACATGGCTTTATGAGTTTGCATATATTAGGTTAATACTTGGGAGTCACTAGAATAAATTGCGAGCATTCCTCATAATTACTTCACTCTTCTGTGCATCCAGCAGCCAACAAATAGGCTGATGGTTGTTAAAACTTGTCTGGCTTAATCCACAGATTTATCTCTATTTCTTGGTTTTTGTTCCTTTCATTGTAGCCTTTCACTTCTTAGTCCCTTCACCTTCACTTTTGATAAAATCACCATTTGAGTTTGCAAAGTTCCTGATTCCTTTCTGAAGGATTTCAAAATTCTTGACCTTTCTGAATGATCTCATTCCCTTTAAATTTCATTATTAAGTGATCAATGTAAATTGGTCTTGCTATGTAAATGCTGCTTGATTGAACTGTCTACAAAATCTTCCATTAAATAGCTGATGATCAAGAGTAAACTGATGAGATAGTGGTTGGATGGATTGGATTAGTCCTGCGTTTTGTGTGGAGGACATTCTTGACAGTTTTCACATTGCTGGGTAGATGCCAGTATTGTAGCTGTACTGAAACAACATAGCTAGAGATGTGGCTAGTTCTGGAGCACAAGACGTCAATACTTCTGCTGGAATGTTTCGAAAGCCTTTTGCCTTTGTCATATCCAATATCATCAGCTATTTCTAGCTATTATATGGAGTGAATCAAATTAGCTAGGCTGTCATTTCTGATGCTGGGTCATCAGCAAGAATTGAAATGGATCATCCATTTAACATATCTATCTGAACACAGCTGTAAGTAATTCAGCCTTGCCTTTTACACTGATCGGTTGAGCTCCCCCTCATTGAGGGTTGGAGTTTATAGAGTGAGGTTGTTGACTTGCTGTACGACCTTGTATGTTTTTGTTCAGACGTTTCATCACCATGCTGGGTAGCATCATCAGAGGCCTCTGATGAAGTGATGTTGAACAACTTCTCTTCAACGGAGGCCTGACTGATGATGTTACCTAGCATGGTGATGAAATGGCTGAACAAAAACAAGCCAGCTCAGTGAGTAAGTCAACAATGTCACCCACAACCTGAGCTACAAATGTTCGCTAAAACTTTAAACTTATAGAGCCTCCCTCTCCGGGCACTTTTTTAATTGTCCCACATCATTCACCCACTGTTGGATGCGACTAGGCTGCAGAGCTTTAGTCTGATCCATTTCTGTGAGATCAGTTGTCTCTTTTAATTGTGAACTGCTCCCACTGCTTGGAAGACAAGAAGTTGTGGCTTCACCAGGATGACATCTCATTTTTAGTTATGCCTATGCTACTCCTTGCGTAGCTCCTGCACTCTCCATTGAAACTCAGCTTGAAGGTAATAGGAGAGTGGGGATATGTTGGGAAATATGGTTAGAGATTGTGATCAAATATAATGCTGTTCCTGCTGATGATCCAGAATACCTCATGGATCCTCATTCTTCAGTTGCTAGATGTGTTGTGATTCTATCCCATTTAAGTGATTATCATGGACAGTCCCTATTCAGGTGGAATACTGTAATTCAATCTAAAAAAGAACCTTTAACTTAGTATAAAACTTTCTAAAGAGTAATCTAAAATCTCTTCCACCTTTGACTAATAGTATATGCTGATATTATCTTTTTCTACTCTAAAATTGTCTGATATATGCAGAGAAGCTACATTTTCTGTCAATCACAATTCCACATGAAGAATATTTTTGCTATTCATCTATTAATAGTTTAAATGCAAGACATGTCAGAATTAAAATTTTGAAAAAGAACAAACTGTTTCCTAAACGCCCGCGGCAAAGAAAGACACATTTAATTCATAAACTTGATAATGTCAGCTGTGTTTGGGATACAAACTAGAAAATTGCTTTTCAAATTTTCTAGTAGAAAAAAATCAGCAAAAAACAAGACCTTGAAATAAATTGCGTAGTGAAATATTTACTCAATTTAGTCATTCAATTTACATTCAAATATTTTGGAAAAAGAAAGACTTGCAAATACACAATGTTTTTCACAATAAGGACATTTCAAAGTGCTAAACAGCCGACGAAGGGCTTTTCACCTGGAGTCACTGTAATAATGCAAGACACATAAATTTGTGCATTTAATACCTCCATAACAGCAATGTAATGATGACCAGATTATTTTTTGATGAGGGGCATTTCAATGGAATCATTGTACATACTCAAAGAGACAGTTTGAGTTTCAATTAAACACAGCAGTTACCAGTCCTGCAGAGAAGTGTCAGCAAAATTTTTGTGCTCAAGTCCTGGAGTGGGTCTCGAACCCAGAACCTCATATCAAGAGATATTGACAAAAGTGTTAAAAAACAAAAACTAGACATGAGCCACATAAAGCAATCCAAGGCAGATGACAAAAAATTTGGTCAAATATGTTAGCTTCAAGAAGCAAGTTAAGACAAGAAAAAGGGCAGAGGCCACTGAAAAATAAATATTGGAATTAATTGGCAAAATTTGTATCTATGTTGCAATCAGTACAGGGTTATCATTTTAATGGAGCTCTGCCTTTTTACATACACATGTACACACAATAAATAGCAACAGAAACATCATGCAATTTGCATTCTACTCTTCCTTTGAATAATTCTGGCAAACAAATATTGCTGCAAACTGAAGAGAATCAGGTCAAGAATATGTCTGAAAAAGATATTACAATGCACCCTGGGAAAGTGAACATGCTCAAAGTGCAAAGTAAGGGGAAAAGGAGTAGAAAGCCATGGTTCTCAGCAAGAATGATGAAGAATATGGATGAGGGGAAAATGTAAGAACAAAACAGCAGTTAAATTTGAGAAAGTTGTGAAATGTGGTTTTTGGAGCAGGGTAGAATTGGTCAGTTAGAGAGAACACTGGATCTGGGTGGGAAGCTTTTCGAAGAGTTGGTGTGGAATCGATGGGCCAAATGGCCTACTTCCACACTGTAGGGATTTTGTTCTATTCTATGATTCTGTTCTACTAGAGCAATGAAGCTGCTCCCAGGATGGTGGAAGAGGAAATACTGTTACTGAAGATCATCAAGTAAAGGCAACCACTTTGAGTGGCCATATAAGGCATGAAACCTTGATGAAAAAATGATTGAAGAAACATTAGACAGATATAGATCAACAGGGAAAAAGAGAATGATGATATTAGATAACTTGAAATTGCACACTGGAAGCTTTAATTTGATTTGTTTTATTATTGTCACATGGTACCAAGATACAGTGAAAAGTGCTGTTTTGCACGCTATTCAGACAATCATACCCTACATGGGTATATCAGGGTAATGAAACAGGGTACAGAATATCGTGTTGCAGAGAACACTTAGAGAAAGGTCGACTCTAATACATGAGAGGTCAGTTCATAAGCCTGATAGGAGCCGGGAAGAAACTATTCTTAAATCTGTTGATGTGTGTTTTCAAACTTTTAGTATCTTCTGCCCAATGGAAGAGGGTGCAAGAAGTATGGCCAGAGTGGGAGGGGCTTTTGATTATGTTATCTGCTTTCCTGAGGCAGCATGAAGGATAGATGGAGTCAATGGGTTTCATGATGGAGAGGACTGCATTCACAACTCTCTGCAATTTCTTGTGGTCTTGGTCAGAGCAATTGTCATGCCAAGCTGTGATGCACTTGGATAGGGTGCTTTCTATGATGCATCTAAAAAAAAATTGCTAAGATTCATTTTGAACATGCTGAATTTATTTTTCCTTCAGAGGAAGTAGAGGTGTTAGTCTGCTTTCTGGACTATCACATCAATGTGGATGGATTAGGATTTATTGTTGGGGATGTTTACTCTGGGAGTTTAAAGTTCTTGACTACCTCCACCTCAGGATTCAGACAGGGGTGTACCCTCCACTGTACTTCCCAAAGTTAGTGACTAGCACCTTTGTGTTGCTGATACTGAGGGAGAGATTGACCATTCCACTCTGCTGTCTATCTCCTTCCTGTACTCTGTCTTATCATTGGTTGAGATCTGACCCACTACAGTGGTATCAAACTTGTAAATGGAGTTAGAGCTGAATTTGACCACACCGTCATGAATATACAAGGAGTATAATATGAGGCTGAGTACGCAGCCTTGTAGTGCATGGGTGTTGATGAATATTGTGGAGGAAGTGTTGTCACCTATTCTTACTGATTGCAGTCTGCGGGTCAGGAAGTTAAGGACACATTTGCAGATGGGGGAGCAGAGTCCTAGGTCTTGGAATGTGGAGTTGCATTTTGTTGGAATTATGGTGTTGAAGGCAGAGCTGAAGTCAATAAATAGGAGTCTGACCTAGGCGTCCTTGTTATCCGGGTGATCCAGGGATGAGTGTAGGGCCAGGGAGATGGTGTTGCCATGGGCTAATTGTGATAATCGGCAAATTGTAACAGATCAAGGCAATCTGGGAGGCTGGGTTTGATTTGTCCCATTACTAACTTCTTGAAGCATTTCACAATGATGGATGTCAGAGTCACTGGGCAGTAGTCATTAAGGCACATTGCCTGATTTATCTTTGGCAGTGGAATGATAGTGGTCTTCTTGAAGTAAGTGAGGACCTCACATTATAGTAAAGAGAGATTGGAGATGTCTGCAAATACTCCCACCAACTGGTCCACATTAGATATGAGTGCATGGTTGAAGACTCCATCTAGGCCAGTTGCTTTCCATAGGTTCATCCTCAAAAAGGCTGATCTGACGCTTCCAGTGATGACTGTTGGAGCAGGTGACATCATTTCACTGACCTGCTGTTCAAAACAGGCACACAATTCATTGAGCTCATCCAGGCAGATGCATTGTTGTCAGCAACTCTACTCAACTTCGCTTTGTAGCCCGTAATATTGTGTAACACTTACCACAGTCAATGTGTGTTCATGTGATTAGTCTGGACTCTAGCTTAGTCTGGTATTGTCTCTTGGCATTCCTAATGGCCTTGCAAAATTGTACCTACATTTCCTGTATTGGTCAGGGCCATCCGACTTAACATCTCAGACCTGGATTTCAGTAGGGAGTAGATTTCCCGGTTCATACATGGTTTCCAGTCGCGAAACACTCAAATTAACATCTTTGGCACCTAGTCCTCTACATACTTACTGAAGAATTCTGTGATGGTAGTGGCAAACTCATATAGGTTGGCTGCTGAATTCTTCGATGTGGACCAGTTCACCGACTCCAAGCAGTCACGCAGGAGCTCATCTGTTAACTCAGATCAGCACTGCACTACTCTCTGTACCAGATCCTCAGACTTCAGTTTCTGCTTGTAAGCTGGTAGAAGGAGCACAGCCTTATGATTAAATAAATTGCAGGCAGGGAGTTGAACGGTAGGTATCTTTGATAGGGGAAATAATGGCCTAGTGGTATAATCACTGGACAGTTAATCCAGAGACCCAGGTAATGTTCTGGGGACCTGGGTTTGAATCCCACCATAGCAGATGGTGGAATTTGAATTCAATAAATATCTGGAACTAACAATCTAATGACCATGAATCCATTGCCGATTGTTGGAAAAGCCCATCTGGTTCAGTAATGCCCTTTAGGGAAGGAAACTGCCATTCCTTACCTGGTCTGGCCTACATGAGGATCCAGACCCACAGTAATGTGGTTGACTCTGAACCACCCTCTGGGCAATTAGGGATGGGCAATAAATGCAGGCCTAGCCCAGCGATGCCCTCATTCCATGAATGAATAAAGAAGAGGGGGAGAAAAAAGTTGTGTAGATATGGTCCCGGGCGTTCGGGCCTCTGGTGTGTCAGGAAATGTATTGGTGGTATCTTGGTAGCACACTCTTGAGGGTGGCCTGGTTGAATCATTGGCAATGATAAACAACACCTTGTGGTATGTGTGATGGTGTATATTTCATCAAGTGCTCTCTTCACTTCCGCATGGGGTGAGATGTAGACTGTTGTCAGGATAGCAGAAGTAAACTCCCATGGCAGGTAGTAGGGATGGCACTTGACTGTTAGATATTCCTTGGTCTGGGGAGCAGTGACTCGCTGGGGTCACCACATCCAAGTGCCAAGAGGCATCGGTCAGGAGACAGACACCTCCGCCCTTTGTCTTATCCAAGGATATCATGCAGCCCATCAGGTGAAGTGAAAAGTCCTCAGGTTGTGAGGCACAGGTGGCGCAGGAGTGAGCCATGTCTCTGTAAAACAGAGCACACAGCAGTCTCTCAATATCCTTGGTAGGTGAGTTTAAGTTTGTCTAGCTTGTTTTCAATGGCTTGGATGTTGGTCAGGAGTAGGCTGGGGAGAGGGGATTTGTAACCATGTTGCTTCAATTTCACATGTAGATTAGCGCATCTCCCAAATTACTGTAAGCAACAGATAAGGAAAACACAAGGAATGGAGAAATGACCAGAAAACCTTCCCTGAGGAAGTTCAGCCCCATAAGGTTCAAAGATAACAAACTAGAATCACAGTTCTGATCATTAGTGTAAAGTCCTAAAAGGAAGGGATGAAATACCTGACCTGTTTGTTCCTAGCATGGCACTTTTCTGATTGCAGTGTGGCTGTGCATGCACAGTTAAGTGGAACATTGTAGATAACTTTATGTGGCTTGCTTCTGGAGTGAATGTGGAGATACCCAATTCCATATCGACTCACAAAATGGCCACATTGTGAAGACAGCAACTCTACTTGACCAATGTAAAAATATTTAGACTTACTTTACTGATTAATGGTTTTGCTTTAAGTTTTACTAGTCAATGATACAAATACTTGCCCAGACTGATAAATAATCTCGTTCTACGTTTGCAAAAGCTCAAGTGCTGTACTATAAACAAACTTTGAAAAATTATGCTTCCTGGCCATAAGGGAAATGTGTGATGCCAGATAAAACTTAATTATTGTAATCTTCTGGAAGAGATAAAATTAAATCAATTTTAGGAAAAAGATCTGAATTCCATGTTAGCATTGGTCTATCTCAAGTCCTGAGTACAATAAAGGAGGTCAAGCACAAAGTTTTACCACACCATTTGTACATGTAAGAACAACAACTATGATGGATTTTGAAGGAAGGAAATATAAATCACACAAAATCATGAGTCAAATGTGTGCTTGTAAAGAAAAGGGTTCAAGTCTTGCAAATAAATAAAACCTTAAGCTTCCAGGTATCTTTCATAAACCTCAATAACATTAAATGTTCTCCATTTGAATTACATTAACAGTAATGATAAAATTTTTGAACAGCATCTATGTAAACATAAATAGGTGACAAATAAAGGCAAAGAAATATAAAGTCTAATTAGTTGAAGAAATTAACTTGTAATATCAAAAATGTCTCAAGGTATTTTATGGAAAAACGCATGCAAAATTAACATCAGGCAAGGAAAAGAGAGATTATGAGTTGTAAACAGAATGGTTACGATTAGTAATGCTGGAGATAATTATAGAACTCAAGTGGGGCAAGCCCACAGGGATATTTATAACAAGGATCTAACGTTTCAGTTGTTGGGAGATAATGACATGAGGTACTGGGTGATCTGCTAAAGAAGCAAGGGTGAAGTGAGAAAAAACCTTTTCATTCAGTGAGTTGTTGGGATATAGAATGTACTGCCTGGAAATGTGGTGGAAGCGGGTTCAAGTGTGGGAATCAAGAAATCGCTGGATGGCTACTTGGATGAAAATAATATGCAAGAGTATGAGGAGAAAGCAGAAGGTCGGCACCAGGTAATGATGCTCATTAAACAAGCTTGTGCAAGCAAGATGGACTGAATAGTCTCCATCTGAACTGTAACACTTCTGTATTTTTGTGAATGAAACTCAGAGCAGGAGAAGATGCATCTTGTTATTCCAGATCAGTGCGAGACTCCACAATGTATAATGGGCGAAAAGAAGCTGTGTAGCTGCAGCAATGCAGACTGCAAGATGCTGGTGATGTTGTCAGAAAGAAGCTGGTGCCAAAAGCTGTGATTTTGATGGCCACTTGCAAAAATATAACCTCCCAGTCAACAAACTGTGGATCCAGTTACAGCAAATTGTATCGGCCAGGAATGGTCTGTTTGCTGAAGTGCAGCCATTTCATGCATTATTTCACAAGAATATCTATGGAGCTAAGTCTTGACCCATAAAGTATTAAAGTATTCCTATTTAATGAGAACTAATAAATCACTAACAATATCAGCATGCAAATGTATCTGCGATTTGTCATGTAAATTATCGGGAATGTACTAGAAAATTGCTCATTGCAATTAAAGAGTTAAGCTCTCAAGGATGTTGTATAATTTTAGTGGGGGGTGGGCTTGAGAAGCACATATAGTGTTGCAATTCATATGCCTCTGCTATAAACTTTACGCACATGGTGAGACTGGAAAAATGTATGAAATATTATGGAAAAATAGAAGGAAGATTTAGATTCAGAGAAAATAGCAGTCTCTTAGCTAGCTCATGTGATAAAGAAAACATTGCAATGCAACATTGCAAATACTATTGCTGTCAGCATTTTGAAGCGGTACTGTACTTCAAATCCTGTCTTAAATTCTGTCATTTATAATGACAGAGTTTATCTCTTGCATTACATTTCTTTGCCTTATTTAAATCATTTCAATACTTACAATGAATTCACACAATGGCCCTAATCTTAATGTAGCCTATACAGTAAGAAACTGGTGGTTGAGGGGTTAAATTTTGAAAATTGCCTCAGGGAGTTTAATCGAGATAAATGTGAGGTATTGCATTTCAGTAAGGTAAACCAGGGCAGGACTCATACAGATAAAGGTAGGGCCCAGAGGAGTGCTGCCAAACAAAGAGAACTGGGGGTGCAAGTACATAGTTCCTTGAAAGTGGAGTTGCAGGTGGATGTGTTGGTGAAGTAGGTGTTTGGTATGCTAGCCTTCATTGGTCATAACATTGAGTATAGGAGTTGGGATGTCATATTGTAGCTGTACAGAACATTGGCGAGGCCACTTTCGGAATACTGCATGCAGTTCTAGACCCCTTCTACAGGAAGAATATTGTTAAACATGAGAGTGTGCAGAAGTGATTTACAAGGATGTTGCCAGGACTGGAGGGTTTGAGTTATAGGGAAAGGCTGAATAGGCTGGGACTATTTTCTCTGGAGCATTGGATGCTGAAGTGTGACCTTATAGAGGTTTATAAAATGATGAAAGGCATGGATAGGGTGAATAGCCAAGGTCTTTTTCACATGGTGGGGGAATCTAAAACTAGAGAGCATAGGTTTAAGATGAGAGGGACAACTTTTTCATGCAGACGGTGGTGCGTGTATGGAACGAGCTGCCAGAGGAAGTTGTGGAAGTGGGTAAAACAACATTTGAAAGGCATCTGGATATGTGTATGAATAGAGATGGTTTAGAGGGGCATGAGCCAAATGATGGCAAATGGGATGAAGTCAGATTGGGATGTCTGGTCAATGCAGATGAGTTGGACACAAAAGACTGTTTCTGTGCTATATGAGTCTCTAACTCTGTAACATACTCTTTCTCTAACCCCAGGGCTTTCTTGGGTTGCAGAGGGATCATCTGAATATAGGCTTGTGCTTCACGACTTAATTTAGTCATTTGGGCCTCAAAGCAATTTTAGTTAGATGCGTAGCAAGATCTGCCCATTGGTAAAATCGTTAAGTAAAACGTAGTGGGGTGGTATTCTTAAAATGTGTGACAAGACTGGAAACTGTATTTAAAGAAACTTAAACCAGGCCACATGGCTGAGCTTTAACTAAGCCAAACTGACAGCTTTTCCATGGTTACAAGAGCTAAACCAACAACAGCTTAATTTAAACAAAGTGCTGGAAATAGTCAGCAAGCCAGGAAACCTCACAACGTACTTGCTCACCGCATGAATCCAAGTTAAACGTACCAAGTAGTGCAGTGGCACCTGGTCTCCCAGCTCCTCACACTTCCTGATGGAGATAAATGCAAGACTCACCACTGAAAACCATTCTAGCCGAGATGACTTTTAACAAAAAGGTTTCACTCACAGTGAGTACTCTGTAATAGAATTGGAGGGAAGGATTCACGTACATTTATTGGAAGTTTATTCCAAAATAAGTGATAAGCTAGCAACTTGTCAGCTTGTTTTGCCATAATGTATTAACTAATTTAGTTAGAATCATTGAGCTGTACGGCATGGAAACAGACCCTTTGGTCCAACTCATCCATATTGACCAGATATCCTATATAAATCTAATCCCATTCACCAGCATTTGGCCCATATTCCTCTAAATGCCTCCTATTCATATATCCAACCAGATGCCTTTTAAACATTTCAATTGTACCAGTCTCTACCACTTCCTCTGGCAGCTCATTCCATATATGCACCACCCTCTGCAAGAAAATGTCACTCCTAAGGACCCTTTAATATCTCTCCCGTCACACCTTAAACCTATGCCCTCTAGTTTTGGAGTCCCCCATCCTGGGGAAAAGACCTTACCTATTTGCCCAATCCATGCCTCTAATGATTTCATAAATCTCTCTAAGATCACCCCTCAGCCTCTGATGCTCCAGGGATAATAGCCCCAGCCTATTCAACCTCTCATTACAGCTCAAAACCTCCATTTCTGGCGATATCCTCATAAATCTTTTCAGAGCCCTTTCTAGTTGCACAACATCTTTCTTACGGGAAACGTTCCAGAATTGCATGCAATACTCCAAAAGCGGCCTATACAGTTCCATCATGGCCTCCCAACTCCTACACTCAATGCACTGGCCAATAAAGGCAAGCATATCAAATGTCTTCTTCACTCTCAGGTCAGGCAGCATTCAAGGAGCAGGAAAGTCAATGTTTCAGGTCAAAACCTTTCATCAGATGCTGCTGTGCTTTTCCAGCTCCACATTTATTGACTCTGGCTTCCAGCATCTGCAAACCTCACCATTTCTTTTTTACTGAGATAATGGGAACTGCAGATGCTGGAGAATTCCAAGATAATAAAATGTGAGGCTGGATGAACACAGCGGGCCAAGCAGCATCTCAGGAGCACAAAAGCTGACGTTTCGGGCCTGGACCCTTCATCAGAGCTCTGATGATGGGTCCAGGCCCGAAACGTCAGCTTTTGTGCTCCTGAGATGCTGCTTGGCCTGCTGTGTTCATCCAGCCTCACATTTCTTTTTTACTATCCTGTTTACCCAGGACTCCACATTCAAGGAACTTTGAATCTTCATTCCGTGGTCTCTTTGTTCAGCAACACTCCCCAGGACCTTACTGTTATGTGTATAAGTCCTCCCTGATTTGCCTTTCCAAAATGCAGTACCTCACACTTATCTAAATTAAACTCCATCTGCCACTCCTGGGCCCATTGGCCCATTGACCCATCTGATTAAGATTCCATTGTACTCTGAGGTAACCTTCTTTGCTGTCCACTACACCTCCAATTTAGCGTCACATGCAAACTTACTAACCATACTTCCTATGTTCACATCCAAATTATTTATATAAATGACAAAAGGCAGTGGTCCCAGCACTGATCATTGTGGCACACCGCTAGTGACAGGTCTCCCGTCTGACAAGCAACCTTTCACCACGGCTCTCTGTTTTCTACCTTTGATCCAGTTCTGAATCTAAATGGCTAGTTCTTCCTCTATTCTGTGTGATTAAACCGTGATAACCAGTGGAATGCCTTACTGACATCCATAGAAATCACATACACTCCTCTGCCCTCGTCAATGCTCTTCACTGCTTCTTCAAAAAACTCAAGTCAGTGAGACATGACTATCCACACACAAAGCTGTGTTGGCTATTCCAAACCAGTCCTTGCCTTTCCAAATACATGTGAGTCCTGTCCCTCAGATTCCCTCTAATATCTTGCCCACCACCAATGTCAGGCTCACCAGTCTATAGTTCCCTGGATTTTCCTTACCATCCTTTTCAAATAATGGCACAACGTTAGCCATCCTCCAGTCTCTGGCACCTCACCTGTGGCTATCGATGATACAACTATCTCAGCAAGGGTGCCCACCCTTGCAGAATCCCTTTGGATTCTCTTTAACCCTATTTGACAAAGTTATTTCATGTTCCCTTTTTGCCCTCCTGATTTGTCTCCTACTGCGTTTAAACTCTTCTAGGGATTCATTTGATCCCTTCTATCTATACCTGATATATGCTTCCTTCTTATTCTTGACTAAAACCTCAATTTCTCTAGGCATCAGCATTCCCTACATCTACGAGCCTTGACCTTCACCCTCTCAGGAACATATTGCCTCTGGACTCCTATTTTCTCATTTTTGAAGGTGTCCCATTTTCCAGCCATCCCTTCACCTGTGAACATCTGCCCTTCCCAATCAAACTGAAAGTTTTTGCCTAATATATCAAAATTGGCCCTCCTCTAATTTAGAACTTTAAACTTTTTGATTTGGTCTACCCTTTTCCATTACTATTTTAACCCTAATAGAATTATAGTCACTGGCACCAAAGTGCTCCCCTACTAACACGTAAATTACCTGCCCTGCCTTATTTTCCAAGAAAAGGTCAAGTTTTGCATCTTCTCTAGTAGATACATCCACATACTGAATCAGAAAACTTTCTTGTACACACACTTTACAAATTCCTCTCCATCCAAATCCTTACCACTATGGCAGCCCCAAACTGGAAGATTAAAATCTCCTGCCATAATCACCCTATTATTCTCATGGATACTTGAAGCATCCTTACAAATTTGTTTCTCAATTTCTTGTTTAATATTGGGAGTTCTTTAGTACAATCCCAATATTGTGATCATCCCTTTCATATTTCTTAGTTCCACTCACATAACTTCCCTGGATATATTCCCAAGAATGTCCTCCCTAAATACAGCTGCAATGTTATCCTTAATCAAAACCAAAATGCTTACTCCACTTTCTATCCTTCCCATAGCATCTATACCCAGGAACATTAAGCTGCCTGTCCTGTCCATCCCTGAACCACACCTCTGTAATTACTATGATGTCTCAGTCCCATGTTCCCAACTGTGCACTGAGTTCATCTACCTCACCTGTTAGGCCATTTGCATTGAAAATAAATGAAGTTTAAGTTATCAATCTTACCTCATTCTCTTCTTTGTTCCTGCCTGCCCTGACTGTTCAACTTATTCCTTTTCCCAACTGTATCAGACTGTTCTGCTTCCTTATTGTCTATATTTGACAAATATTTGTCTAGACGGTAATAAATGCTGGACTGGCCAATGACACCCTCGTCCTGTGAATGAATAAAAAAGACGAATTAACTATTTTCTTCAAAGCATTGTTATAACACTGTTTACATGCAGTGTTTTTCTATCATGACTATGACATGGCTTTATAGTTTAGACAGGAGAATCTGTAGTTAAAAATCCTTTGCAAGTTAGTCTTCTAACCAAAAAATATTGATAATCACCTCTCTTCCCAAGATTAGTGAAGACCTTATATGTCCTTTAAAAGAAAAGATTAAACGTAACTGTAGAATCTGCAAAGATGTTAAGTAGATTCTTGACATCAATCTTCAAATCCCTAGATCCAGTCATTTTGTTTTGGCATTCAATAATACAAGTAGACGTGAGCAATGCAAAGGTCTTGACAAAATAATTGTAAGATGCTTGAGGGTCATTCCCTTGAATTTTCAAAGAAATTAAAAGGAAACGCTTGAGAATCTGGATAATGCTTCTGAAACGCTTCCACAGACCATGGAGAAACAAAATCAAAGCTTGTCTCATTAGTACATTTACTACCCATTTCCATAACGCTCCTAAACAAAAATGAAGGATCCCGACACAAAACATCAAGCTTTCCTGCTCCTCTGATGCTGCTTGGCCTGCTGCGTTCATCCAGCTTCACACCGTGTTATCTCAGATTCTCCAGCATCGGCATTCCTACTATCTCTAAAACAAAAATGAATACACTTTGATTTAAAACCAATATTTAGAAACAAATACTGACCAACCCATTGTACTCTGCCACTCATCACAGGCAGATGTACTCGCCACCGTTGGGACCTCCTGAGATTCATAGCACCAGCACATCTTCAAAGCTTTGCCATACACCTGATCACGTGCAAACAGCTTAGAAGTGCCCTGCAAAGTTCCTGTCAGTTGTCCTGACATGTTTGACAGAGGAAAGTTGTCACTCTGCTCTACCAATGGGGACCAGGAGGTCCTGGTGAATGGGATGTGCGTGCAGTCACTGCCATTGAGTGTGATCTTTGATATTGATGCCTGGTGTCCAGGACAGAGGACTGGAGTAATGTGTGGTGAGATGAATTGCCAGGTAATGCTCTGACTTTCATGTTGGGAACTGTTGCCATAACATTTCCATCAGGCAGTCGGGAGAATGGGAATCTGCATATCAATGAGGTAAAATGATGTAATAACGAAGATATTAATGCCTGCTATTACAGTTAAGTAGTCCTCTTTCCTTTCTTAGCAAGAATTTCAACTTGCTCTTCAACATATTGGTGAAAAGTGGAAGATTTTTCTCTTGATGTTGGGAATCTTTTACTGCTTACAGCCCTGAGACTCAGTCAGTCTGTCAGATTCTATGGATGAAGAAATGGAATTAATGTTGCATACTGCTGGCCCTCAATTAGAACTTGGTGTCAAAGAATCACTGACCTTAAAGGCTAATTCTGTTTCTCTCTTAATAAACGTTGCGAGATCTGCTGGCCGCTTTCAACAGTTACCATGTTTATTAAGTTTAAAATCAATCATTCTGAGAAGAGTGATCAAAAATCCTAAAACATGACATTGAACTTTCAACTGGAATCCCTCCCTCCTTTAAACAAAGCCCAGAACTCTGTAACTCAAAACATTCCAAGTTGAAGTCTTTACCCAAGATTTAAGCACAAAAAAAATCAAAGCTGACACTCCAGTGCAGTACTTCAAATGAGATGTTAAATTAAGTTCTGCCCAGTTGGATGACTGTAAAAGATCACAGACAGAAAAGCTAGGGAATTATGCAGGCCAATATTTATCACTTGTTCGTATCACCATAATTAACAAATCAACTCATCATTATCACAGTGATAATGGGAACTGCAGATGCTGGAGAATCCAAGATAACAAAGTGTGAAGCTGGATGATCACAGCAGGGCAAGCAGCATCTCAGGAGCACAAAAGCTGACGTTTCGGGCCTAGACCCTTCATCAGAGAGGATTATCAGATTGCTGTTTGCAGGAGTATGCTTTGTGCAGAATAGCTGCCACATTTTTAACATTACAATAGTGATTATACTTCAAAAGCACTTAATTGTTTGGAATATGCTTTGAGGCATCCAGTGGTTGTGAAAAGTGGAACATAAATGCAATTTTTTTTCTTTCTGAATGCATGACCAAAAAAGGTCACACATGTTAGTTGCTATGACCTATGGCTTGTATTATGGACCAGGCCAGGCCCCCTCAAAATATTTTAAGGAGATAGCCTAGATTCTAAATTTTTCTTATTTTAAAGTAAAATGTTTGTCCCAGATGCAATGCGACTGGTCAAACTAATCAATGGGAAGCAAAACATAATTTATTGAACACTGTAGTTAAAATACAACCAAAGAAAGAGGATTTTAGAATAACTTAATTCTATTGGAAGACTTAACAGAATAATAGGTACTGTAACCATTGCTAATTAACTGCTTCAATATAGTAACGTCACATAAACATAGCCCTTGACAAAAAAAAAGCAATTTCAGACACAGATTCTCACATGTATTTCTCCAACCCAGGAATAAAAACCATCATAGAAAATTCAGAGAGTGTAACAGCCAGGAGAAACTTACTGACTTTTCCAATTATTTTGAGACCCCAATAGCTTCTGCTGCTACATAGAAATACTGATCTGCCAGAGTTGGCCACACCCATTCAAGGTGCATTTAAAAAAAGACACAAGGGCACTCACAAGCTGTCTACCCAAGTGGACTTCAGTGGCCAACTCCTCACCTCTGCCTTACATCTCTCTTCAAGAAAAAAACAAGACAAAATAGCCTCTTAAGATAACAAAGTGTGGAGCTGGATAAACACAGCAGGCCAAGCAGCATCTTAGGAGCACAAAAGCTAACGTTTTGGGCCTAGACCTTTCTGATGAAGGGTCTAGGCCCAAAATGTTAGCTGTTGTGCTCCTAAGATGCTGCTTGGTCTACTCTGTTCATCCAGCTCCACACTTGTAATCTCGGAATCTCAAACATCTGCAGTTCCCATTATCTTGGAAAATAACCTCTTAAAGTGACTGCATTGACCAAAGAGTTTATTTAAAAACATGAGAGAACATGACCTCCTCTAATCAAATTTTTAGCTTTATGAACAGTTTCTGTTGGAATGAAGCCACTTGAGTAGGGTACAATGAACCAGTTAGTACACAATACCTAATTGACAACTCATGTTAACCCAGCAGTGTTCTTTGGTTTGTAAGTGTTAAGATATTATCTTATGTAAGGGGATGTAAGAATACAAATATTAAATAGCACTACTGTATGCTCACATACACAAACATGTACCATTTTGAAAGACCTTGAGACTGAAGAAAAATATTCAAAAACTGGATACGCAACATGTTATCTAAACCAGTCATAAATCAATTATGAGCAACACATACTTTCTCTTTACAATAGTTGAACACTATTAGGCAGATGTTTTACCATTAGTGAGAATCTCAGATCTAAATACATTGTACAATGATTACTAATGCTTTGTGGTGTAAAGTAATGCAGTTTGAACACTGAGATAAATTAGAAAGATTATCAAACCATATCCAAGAATTTCTGGAAAACAAAAACTGTGTTAAAATTAGCCAAGATAACAAGGTGTGAAGGTGGATGAACACAGCAGGCCAAGCAGCATCAGAGGAGCAGGAAGGCTGGCGTTTCAGGCCTAGACCCTTCTTCAGAAAATGGGGAGGGGAAGGGGGTTCTGAAATAAATAGGGAGAGATGGGGGAGGTGGATAGAAGATGGATAGAGGAGAAGATAGGTAAAGAGGAGACAGACAGGTCAAAGAGACAGGGATAGAGCCAGTAAAGGTGAGTGTAGGCGGGGAGTTAGGGAGGAGATAGGTCAGTCTAGGGAGGACGGGCAGGCCAAGTGGGCAGTAGGTAGGAGATGGGGTCGTACGTGAGGTGGAAGGAGGGGATGGGTGGGAGGAAGGACAGGTTAGGGAGGCGGAGACGAGTGGGGCTGGTTTTGGGGTGCGGTAGGGGGAGGGGAGATTTTGAAGCTTGTGAAGTCCACATTAATACCATTGAGTTTTAGGACCGCTTTGCAGAACACCTATGCTTGGTTTGCACTAAACAAATGCACCTCCCGGTCGCGAATCATTTTAACTCACCCTCCCATCCCTGAGACGGCATGTCCATTCTGGGCCTCCTGCAGTGCCATGATGATGCCAACTGAAGGTTGCAAGAACAGCAACTCACATTCCTCTTGGGAACCCTGCAGCCCAATGGTATCAATGTGGACTCCACAAGCTTCAAAATCTCCCCTCCCCCTACTGCATCCCAAAACCAGCCCAGCTCGTCCCTGCCTCCCTAACCTGTCCTTCCTCCCAACTGTCCCCTCCTCCCACCTCAAGCCCCACCCCCATCTCCTACCTACTAACCTCACCCCACCCACTTGACCTGTCCGTCCTCCCTGGACTGACCTATCTCCTCCCTAACTCCCCACCTACACTCATCTTTACAGGCTCCAGCCCCGCCTCTTTGACCGTCTATCTCCTCTCCACCTATCTTCTCCTCTACCCATCTTTTATCCACAACTCCCTCTCTCCCTATTTATTTCAGAACCCCCTTCCCCTCTCCCATTTCTGAAGGAGGGCCTAGACCCGAAACTTCAGCTTTCCTGCTCCTCTGATGCTGCTTGGCCTGCTGTGTTCATCCAGCTTCACACCAAGTTATCTCAGATTCTCCAGCATCTGCAGTTCCTACTATATCTTAAAATTAGCCAACTTACCTTCTGACAATGATTAAAGGTTATCAATTTTCTTGCATCTCCTTCAATGTTTGAATGAAGTATACCCTCCATGCAATGTAGGAATAATGTCCAAGTTTGGTAAGACTATGGGGAAATTGTACTACACATGGTTTTAAAAATTAAATTAAAGCAGTAAAAAGTATTTATGAAAGAAATTACTTAGTAACTACAGCTGACAGCCAAGCTGAACACAGAGGGTTCAAAAGAAGATGAAAAAAAAAATGTAAGAAGCAAAGGAGGAGTATGAAAAAATACAAGCAGCCAACAAAAAGGGAAATCCTCAAGTCTTCTATAAGCACATCAGTAGAAAAAGGGTGGTAAAAGGAGGATTAGGGCCAATTGGGGACCAAAAGGACCAATTGTTTTTCAATCTTCCATAAATTCAGGAGCATTGAAGACATTGGGACTCTGAAGAATTGGAGAACTGCAGAGATTATGCCATTACTCAGAATAGGTTGTAAATGTGAGGCCAAAAATCATAGACCAGTCAGTTTAACGTTGGTGGTGGGAAAACTTTTGGAAACAATTATTCGGGACAGGTGTGGATATGGAAAAATATAGGTTGATTCAGAAGACTTAGCATGGGTTTGTTAGGAGGAAAGTAATATCTAACTAATTTTTTGAGAGGTATGAGAGAGCATTGAAGAGGAGAAGTCTGCTCATGTGATGGAAATGGACTTCTAAACAGCCATACAACAGACCCATGAGAAAAACTACTGGCCATGGAATAAAAGAAAGGTGGCAATGTGGATACAAAATTGGCTGAGGGATAGAAAAGAGAATAGTGGTTAACATTTATTTTTCAGACTGGAAGAAGGCTTGTAATAGCATCTTGCTTTTCCTGACATGTATACATTATTTCGATCTTGATATGAAGGGGGTAATTTGAAAGTTTACAGAGGACACAAAATCAAAGAATTGTAAGCTCTGAAGAGGATAGTGTAGAATAAAAAGGGCATTGACATATGGGTGGAGTAGGTTGATAGATGGCAGATGAGGTTCAATGCAGAGAAGCGGTGATACACCTTAATACAAAAAACGGGGAGAGAGTATAACAATAAAGAGTACTATTAGTCGGTGTGCAGGATCAGACAGACCTGAATGTATATGTACATAAGTCATTAAAAGTGTTGAGAACACAATTTTCCAGTTTCAATAAAGGGACATAGAGTATATGAGTCTACATAGGACACTGGTTAGATCTCAGCTTGTGTACATTTCTGGGTGTCACACAATAGGAAGGATGTGAATCTGTATGACACATACAGAGGAGGTTTAACCAGAATAGTCCAAGGGCGAGGCACTTCAGTTATGAGGAAAGATCAGAGAAATTGGGACTGGTTTTCCTGAAGAGGAGATTTGATAGAAGTTTTCAAGATTGTAAAGGCTCCATAGGGAGAAACTATGCCCAGTCATAAGCTGATTACGGACCAGAGGACACTGTTTTAAAGTGTTTTGCAAAGTATGCAAGTGTGAAGTGAGAGAAAAAATAACTATTTCATACAGCATATGCCTAGGGTTTAGAATTCACCATCTGAAAATTTGGTAGAACAAGTTCAATCAAGTCTTTCAAAGAATATTAAATGATTATTTAAAGAGAAACAATGCATAGGATTACATAGAAAAGGGTATTGGCACTAGATTAAAATACTCTGATAGTAAGTACATAGGTGATGAGCTGAAGGTGTTCCTCCTGCAGTGTAACAATTCTGTGAAAGAGTGTTCTAATGCACACCACTCTATAGTTTACTATAGTCTGAGTTAAAGTTAAACAACCAACTTAATACTAATTTTCCTACCCATGATGTGACTTTAAGTAATATTAAGACACAATATGAAGATTTCTTTATTCTGCGGCTACGTTATAATTATAAGCCCTGTGATTCACAACATTTAATGTTGAACATCTCTTTTCGCCATGGGGAGATGGGGGATACAATTTGTCCCTTTATCAGATATTAAGAATGATTTACAAAACTGAATGCATTAAAATATCACAAACTGTGCCAAATATTTGAAAATGTAGTTGATCTGATTAGTAAGTTTGCTAACAACACAAAAATTGAGGATCTGTTGACAGTGAGGAAGGTTATCAAAGGATACAGCTGGATATGGACCAGTTGGAAACTTGGGTGGAGAAGTAGCATTTGGAGGTTAATCTGGGCAAGTGTAAGGTGATGCATTTTGGGCAGCAAATGCAAGAGGAAATTATAGAGTGAATGGCAGCATCTTTAGTAGCATTAATATGCAGAGGGATTGCGGGGTGCAAGTCCACCGCTCCCTAAAAGTAGCAACACAAGTGGATAAGGTGGTAAAGAAGGTATACGGCATGCTTGGCTTCATTAGTCAGGGCATCGAGTATAAAAGTTAGTAAGTCATGTTGCAGCATTATAAGGTTTTAGTTAGGCCACGTCTGGATTACTGTGTGCAGTTCTGGTTGCCACACTATAGAAAGGGTGTAGAAGCTTTGGAGAAGGCACAAAAGAGGTTTACCAGGATTACAGTATATTAGCTATAAGAAAGGTTGGGCAAAATTGGATTGATTTTGCTGAGGGTGACCTGTTAGAAAACATAAAATTATGAGGGGCATGGATAGGGGGGAATAATCAGAGTCTTTTTTCCCAGGATGGAAATGTCAAATACTAAGTGGCATAGAATTAAGATGCAAGGAGAAAAATTTAAATGAGATATGCAAGGAAAGTTTTTTTTACACAGAGTGTGGTAGGTGCTGGGAATGCCCCACAGCGGAGGTGGTAGAAGCAGATAGGATGGCAACATTTAGGAGGAACTTAGAAAGACACATGAACAGGTAGGAAATAGCACGATGCAGATCATGTGCAGGCAAATGGGATTAGTTTAAAATGGCTTCAGTCTCCAGCACAGATATGATGGATTGAAAGGCATGTTCCTGTGCTGTAATAAACAAAATAACGATGATTTTAAGTCTACAGTTTCCCCAGAATATTCAGCTCCTTTTTTTACCTTGCCTCTGCAAGGGTCGTAAGAGTCATTCCCATTAACTTCAATAAGAAGACCTTCTAGGAGTTGGAAGAGTTGCTCAGAGTTATTGAAAGGACACCTTTCAAAAGCTCTTGGACTTTCCTATTGTTTAAATATTTATTTAGAGTTTAGTTATTACTTTTCAAAGTCTTACTTCCTTTTTACTTCTATTCCTAAATATTGATAAATTTCCTAAATTTTACGCAGTGCACCTTGGCCTGGTAATATTACTAACTTTACCTTTGAATGTGGAAAGTCAACATAGTTATCCTGTCCTTTAACTGAGGATTTTTAATTTGAAAATAGGTATCAAATATGAACCGTCTGATCTGTAACTGATATGAGTAAGCATGCTGAGTTCAGTTTATAGCAGACATCAGCGAGCTGTGAAAAAGGAACAAATGTTAAGAAAAAAACTGAATTGCAATCCAGGAAGAAACATGACATTCCTCTAGCACAGTGGGGGTAGTTATGATCACTGTGGGGAGAACACTTAGTTTTCAAATGTAGATGATGGTGAGTTGTAAGCTTCTCCATTTTGCATCCTCCAAGCACTAGACGCAGAAAAAAATTGATACCAAGTGGGGAAGAAAGAAACCTCTTCTGTAGAGAAATTGTAATACTCGCAGTCAGGATCAGTCTGCTAAGGACAATGTCATTCATTGCATGTACATCTAAACAGTAATGTCTAGCAAATATGTGAACATTATTGTGCATTGTGTTTTACATAGGTGCTGAATTGAACCATTGATATGTGGTAACAGCATAGAATTTTATGCTTTGACCTGAATCTATATTGTTACAATTCTGAGATAAGATTACTAACTATTGAGCCACAGTTGGTTCAAATGTTCCCTTGAAATTTTGGCTGTGTGTGGGGCCAGATTTTTTTATAACTGTGTGTAGTCCCTTTAAGAATTGTAAAGAAACTTTTAACATGTAAGAAATTTATCAGAAAACAGGGCCCATGTGGAGGGATCCATGGCTACCTAGCCTAATTTCAAAATAGGTAGCCTTCCATTGCAGACAGAAATGATAAGGAATTTCTTCTCTGAGGGTTGTTGAATTTTAGGAATTCTTTCCCCTTGTAAAGAGAAGAGGCTGGGTCATTGAATATATTTCAGGCTGAGTGAGGCAGTTTCTGATTGGTTTGATGTTGATTCAAGGGACTCAAGGATTATGGAGGCAGTCAGGAAAGGAGTTAAAGTAATATCAGATCAGCCATTTAATAACTGTAGGTTCAAGAACCCAAAAGGCCTATCCCTGCTCCTTATGTCCGTGATGTAAGACACGTATAGAATGTAGGACACCAGCCACAAGTTAGATTGGTTGGGTTTTTAAGTAACGTAGGCATAATAAGAATTTTAGCAGCAATAAAGGTGAGTCTGAAGAAAAGTCAAGCAATACTATGGTCGTGGCAAAGGAGGTCTTAACAATGGCATGAATATGACATCAGAAGCTGATTTCAGGATCAGCTTAATCCTCAGACTGTTGCCAAGAAATTGCATGAATTCAATAGCTAGGGACAGGAGTGCGGAGAATGTACCAAAACAATAGCTTCAATCTTCTGTTATGATCTCCTTGGAGACAAATAACTTTTAAAAAGAAATTTGAACCTCCAGCTAGTAGCCAATAGGATGACACAAGATTTCACTTTAAGTCTCTTATTGTAACAAACAAACTAAAACCTCTACTAAATAAACACTATCATCTATAGATAGTAAGAACTGCAGATGCTGGAGTCAGAGATAACACAGTACGAAGCTGGAGAAACACAGCAGGCCAGGCAGTATCAGAGGAGCAGGAAAGTTGACATTTCGGGTCGGGACCCTTCTTCAGAAAATGACAAAATAGACAACTTACACTTTAAACAACAGATCAGAAAAGCCCTTTATTATATAGTTTAACTGAAAAATAATTTTTCACAAATATTCACTGTATTATCATTTCAGTAAATATTCAATCTTTGCAGAAGTGGCCCAAAATGATTCTTACTGCTAAGGCTTTCCTTCTGTTCTTTTCCTATCTCAGCTTATTAATCTCTTATTGTTAGACATTATCGGACATCACCTAGTATGTCCCTTTAGTACATACCAGGTGAATTCTCCAGCTCTGTTTTAACTTTTCAGGAGTTCAATCTCAATCTGCGGGCAATCTTCCATCTGCCTTCTGACACCGAGGTCCATAGGTAATATTGATCTCCAGCTGGTTTTTCTCTCTCTCTCTCTCTCTCTCTCTCTCTCTCTCTGTCTCTTGAATTTTGTCACAAAACCTGTTTGTGATTTTCAGTGTTATTTACAGAAAGCCAACATTCCAATATTACAATGGCTTCCTCTGTACTCTTATAATCTCAAAGCCCACCAACACAACGACGTGGATCATGTGGAACTTGTATCTAAGTAGAGCTGTTGATTAAATATGTTTGAGCGTCCTGTTGTCTTTCTTCCTGGAATGAAATAGAACATTTAAAATTTAATAGTTTACAACTTGACTTTCTCAACACTCTACAGCAAACTTGAAGACTGAAAGTCTATCCACTGTTCGGACATAGGCTACTGCCATTGTGCCCAAGTGTAAATAGCTTATGCCTTCTTCCAAGTCAAAAAAAAGGCATTCTTTAATTTTAATAATTAAATCATTGAGGCTTACCATCAGGAAGAAGATGTAAGACCAGGATATATGATTATTTTAATTTTACTCCACATTAAAGCCAGTCCCAAAATATTACCTTATAAACGTCACAGTTGTGATGTGATACATTTGGCATTGGAGCCACTATTCAGTAAACACAGAGCTGTTTCATAGGGTTGAGTTCGATTTAAACCAGCTGGGACCAGTGTCCTGATGAATTATATAACTAAGACATTGACCAGCAGACACTGGGAGTGACAGAATGTTGTTGAAGACTAGACAGCTCAATCACAAAGACATGAACCAGCACAAACTGGCTTGTATTTTGGGGGCGGGGGGTGTTGGTGAAATCACTCAGGTGGGGATTTTGAGGACAGCATGTTAAAGGCAAGAGCAGGGGTTGACTTGCAGTGATTACCCCTCTGTGCACTATCTGTGACCCAGATCAGGGCAAACGAAGCATCCAACCTTCAACCCAGTAGGTGGGCGACTCTGTTCTTCCAACCATAAAGACAGACATGTTTCTCACTTGGAAAGCAAATTATCTGGCTGCTGATGGCTTGGAATAATTCAATCATTGTTGCTTCACCATATAAGGGCCTTAATTAATGGTAGGTTGAGCATGGACCTTCCCGCGTAGAATTTAACTTCTGCGATAGTAAGAAGTGGGCAGTTATCTCTCTGGTGCCAACCTGGTGGTTTATTTGCTCTTCCTTCCACTTGCATACAGTGGGAAAAAAATCACTCCTGATGACAGAGTGATTAAGGTTGGGAAAGCACAATGGTGTACAATATTTCAAAAAGGCAGGAAGAATGGCAAAGGAGGTGGCAGAGCCCACTTGCAAAGGATAACATATGAACATTGGTTTGGAAAGATATAGATACAAAAATGCAGAACCTGTATCTGATCCTGATCAGGCAAAAAAAAACATTTTGATGACTTCTAGTCTGAAAATTTCCATAGATAAGCCCCCTGTTATGGAACAGGGGAGACCAGTCCAGGAATTCCACCAGCCAGCAGGAGAGAAATCATTGTCAAAACTACATCCCATTTTGCAGCAGTAGTGTGCTATGTTCCTACGATTTAAGTGCCCAGCAAAGCAGCCTGACGCTTCAACTGTGAAAGGTTGGGTATGTAAGTGTAAGATAGGGTGTCTGGTAAGTGAGGGATAAGGTGCCAAGTAGGTTAGGGAGGTAAATGGATAGGAATGGCAGTATGTTAGGTGGTTGAAGGGTTAGAAAGATTCTAAATCGATGAGTGTTTAGGGTCAGTTGAGGGGATGGGGGTGGGACATGGATTATATACTGGGGCATGGTGCACTGTGTTGTCAGGTCCCAGTGTGGGAGGGGTCAGGACAGATCCTGAGCCAAATAGGCTGTTGCTGCTGAATTGGGTGGGGAGTGAGGGCTTTAGTTTGATAGCTACCTCTGAGTTAGTGTAGGCTTTTAATCTTCAATATTTAATGGCTAACTATTGAGCTTAGGTGAATCGGAAACTTCAAAAATCTCTGACATTTTCGGGTAGTTCCAGAGGCAGATTGATCACCATTGGAATTCTCATTGTCCTGAACTATCCCCTTGGAGACAGCTGTATCCAAAATTCTGCCTGTTCCTGACATGGTACTCTGCTTTCTGCAGCTGAAATGGCTATCTGGCTATCAGAATATCTAGGCGCTTGTGTCTCAGAAGATCACTAAGCAGAATCTGACTGGGATGAGGGGGGGTGGGTAAGAGATTAATGGTAGCAACAGCTTGGGAGAATTTCCAAGCATTTCAAATAGTAGTTGTAGTATTGGACAGAGCATGAAACAAAAACTTATTGGAGTGTGTAACACACAAATGATAATTGATCTTCCAATGCTAAAGATTGCAAATATGTCTAACACTGATCTCAGTGCTGGAAATTAGAGCTACATGCCCACTGTTGATCAGTTAATTACCCTAGAATTGTCACACTGTTAAATTTCTGGTGCATCTTTGTGATTGACAGCGTAATTCTGCCCAAACTCCATAAACATACTCCTCACAGCCCTAGCCTAACCACACACATCAAGCCCTACTACTAACGAACATCTGAAAGCCTTTGAGATCTTTAAACATTAACTCAGTATGGCAGTTGACATCATAAAAAGGCGACGTGTCTCCTGCACTACTCTCCTTTGGTATTTCTCTCCACAGATAGTCGTGTTCAACTAGAGTCTGGACAATGTGATCAAGCATCACAATCTTCACCATTACCATCAACCAGAGGATCTAAACTGATATAATTCTTGTGGATGACTTGAATCTTCCTTCACTCTGCACCAATCATAATTGACTCAGATGTTCTGGAGTGGATAGATTAGACCTGTAGGAGACACCACAACTCAGGGCTATTTAGCGACCAAAAAGAGCATGATCAAAAATTCAAGAGTGACATTGCAAGAAAACTGCAGCTACATAGATTGCAGAAAAGTTGCTGTTCAGGAGTGAGGTTAAATAGTTTAAACCAAGAAAAAAATACATAATTTCTAAAAAATACTATCTACTTGGATTTCAGTAAAGAATGTTAAGAAAAAGGAAATCAAATCAAATGAAAACAGAATAATAAATAAAGGATAATAAAGTTAATATAGGTGAAGTAAAGTTGTTAGTTTTGATAGGGAATTTATTGTAGAGTAGCAAAAAACATTTAGAGTTACAGGATGCCAGGTCAGCTCATCCATATGGAGTGTGCATTCTGTGTTATTTGCAGAGTAATGGATAAAACATGTGTTCCAGGCAAACACACCTGCAAGAATTGTCACCACTGCACAAGCCTAAGCACCAAACAGGCTCCCTTAACCCCCAGTTGTAGAACCCGTGACTACGCTAAGATGTAATGGGAGGGACAGAGAAAAAAGAAAAACTTATTGAAGGCATATATGGGTGACTATATATTACTTGTTATGTTTCCTTAAATGTCACTGTTTTCACCTTATATCTTTTGTTTGACTGTGTAGCCCTGCATAAACTGTGTCAGCATGATGCCAAACTTCATGGCTACACACCTGAAGTACCATAGATCAGTATCTGTTTTGACAGCAATATGAATAAGCTCTAAACTTGGCGAAGGATCCTGCTTTTTGCCTTGTTCTACAACATTTCTATTCACTCCCTGTGCTTTGAAATTGAAAGATATTCAGCAATGTCCAGGCCAGGGAGGTTTACAGTAAACAGGGAGTTGATACATTAGGATGACCAGGGATGAAGGACCCCACAAGTCTGTCTCTTGTACAGTGCATTGGTTTGTGTGTAATTTTGTTTCTCTGGTGCCATGGATCATTCCCTAGGTCTATGTTCTGTAGATGCCACTTTTTGCTAAGCAAGACGGAGGCTCTTTGTAACCAGCAGTGAGCTGAAATTGCCAGGAGGCCGGACTGATTTTTGTGTTGAGATTTCCCACCATCCAGTTGGTTGAGTGCAGTCTTTTAAGATTGGAAGCTGAATATTAATGAGGTGAGTTGAGCTGTTAATAAGACATCTTACAAGCTATAATCCTACTTTTTTTTGCCACTGTCTAGTGAGAAACACCCTTCTCTGCTTGGCAGAAGCATTAAAGATCCAATGTCAAGATCAGCCTCAAGAGACTTCTTAGAGATTCTGCCACAAATCTCAACATAGCCCATTTTGCTCAGCCCCCTGCAAGATTCACTATTTTTAATATCTGTTATCTCTGAGAAATATACAAGAAATCTGCTAGAATATCAGATTTAGTGACTCAGAAGAATTAAAAATTGGAAGAGTATTAGAAATCACAATTTTTAGTATTAGAAACTGAGAAATGAAAAGTGCCGCAAGTAGATAAGTCTCCAGGACCTGATATTCCACATCCCAGAGTTTTGAAGGAGGTGCTGATATAGATAGTTGATGCATTATCTTACACAAAATTCTAGAGATTCTGAATGATTCTAGTGGATTGGAAGCAAGCAATGTTACCCCATTATTTAAGAAGGAAGCATGCAAGAAAACAGGGAGCTATAGACAACAGGAGAACTGGCAAAGCTTGATTGGGTGAATAGATAAAAAGCCATGGCAGCAAATAAACAGGAGGAAACACTTCTTTTAAAAAAACTGAAATGTTGACTAAAAATACTCAAAAGAAAATTAAGCAAGTAGGACCAATGTTTGGCTTACTCACGAAGTGCAACATAAAAGGGGGGTATTTTCAGCATGGTAACATGTAACTAGTGGAGTTCCACAGGGATTAGTGTTGGACTACAATTATCTACATTATAAATAACTTGGAAGAGGAAAGTAAATGTGCTCCAGCCAAATTGCAGATGACACAAAAATAAGTGAGAAGGTAAGTGGTTAGGATGGCACAAAGTCTGCAGAGGGAGATATATATATATATATAGGAAGACCAGAATAGCTGAATATTATTTAAATGGAGAAAGACTGCAGAAAGCTACAGAATAGGGGGATTTGGGACACATCGCATATGAATCTCCAAAAGCAAGCATTCAATTTCAATGGATAAGAGGAAAGGCAAATGGAATGCCGGCATTTATTTCAAAAGGATTGGTGTATTAAAGTTGGGAAGTCTTGCTAATACTATAAAAGGTACTAGTCACACTATAGCTGGAATATTCAGATCAATTTTGGGTGTCTTATCTAAGAAAAGGCATTCTGCCACTGGAGGCGATTCAGAGAAGGTTCAAGAGCTTGATCCCACAATTGTCCCATGAGGAAAGGTTGTGTCTGTACTCACTGGAGTTGAGAAGAATGATAGGTGATCTTTGAAAGATTCAAGATTTTTACGAGACTAGACAGGACAGACGTGGAAAGGTGTTTTCTCCTTGTGGGACAGTTTAGACCCAGAGGATATAATTAATCTCAGAATATGGGGTTGCACATTTAAGACAATGATGAGGAGAAATTTCTTCTCTGAAAGGAGGTGAATCTACAGAATTCTTTACTGCAGAGAGCTGTAAAGGCTGGGTTGTTAAGTATATCCAAGACCAAGATAGATACATTTTTAATCAGTAAGGGAATCAAGGTTCGAAGGAAAAGGCAGACAAGGGGTCTGAAAGATAGTTGATATACTGGCAATAATTTTCTAAGATATTTTAGATTCTGGAATGGTTTCAGCAGATTGGGTCTTTGCAAACGCAACACAACCATTCAAGAAAGGTTAGAGATGGGTAGAAAAAAAAGAGCTACAGGCCTGTTAAAGTACAGGCACTGGAACAGGATTAGGCTCCATTATTGAGGGAATTTTTACATTGTTCTTAAAACACTGAGAATGGTCATAGTCAATGTGGTTTTACAAATGTGAAATAGCATTTGACAAATTTATCATTTTTTTGTCAATGTAACAAGTAGATAGTCAATGACGTGCCCCACAAATAGTTAATAAGCATGGTATGGGTTCATAGAATTTGTAGGAATGAGCAATGTATTCACATGGATAGAGGATTTGGTAACAGATAGGAAGTATGGTAGTCATAAATAGAGTATTTTCAAGTTTATCAGCTGTGACCACTGGAGTGCCACAAGAATTAGTGCTAGGCCCTCAGCATTTCAGAATCTACATTAATAAGCTACAGAGAGAGACCAAGATTAATTTATTTAAGAGATAATGGGAACTGCAGATGCTGGAGAATCCAAGATAATAAAATGTGAGGCTGGATGAACACAGCAGGCCAAGCAGCATCTCAGGAGCACAAAAGCTGACGTTTCGGGCCTAGACCCTTCATCAGAGAGGGGGATGGGGTGAGGGTTCTGGAATAAATAGGGAGAGAGGGGGAGGCGGACCGAAGATGGAGAGAAAAGAAGATAGGTGGAGAGAGTATAGGTGGGGAGGTAGGGAGGGGATAGGTCAGTCCAGGGAAGACGGACAGGTCAAGGAGGTGGGATGAGGTTAGTAGGTAGATGGGGGTGCGGCTTGGGGTGGGAGGAAGGGATGGGTGAGAGGAAGAACAGGTTAGGGAGGCAGAGACAGGTTGGACTGGTTTTGGGATGCAGTGGGTGGAGGGGAAGAGCTGGGCTGGTTGTGTGGTGCAGTGGGGGGAGGGGACGAACTGGGCTGGTTTTGGGATGCGGTGGGGGAAGGGGAGATTTTGAAACTGGTGAAGTCAACATTGATACCATTAGGCTGCAGGGTTCCCAGGTGGAACATGAGTTGCTGTTCCTGCAACCTTTGGGTGGCATCATTGTGGCACTGCAGGAGGCCCATGATGAACATGTCATCTAAAGAATGGGAGGGGGAGTGGAAATGGTTTGCGACTGGGAGGTGCACCCTCACCCCATCCCCCTCTCTGATGAAGGGTCTAGGCCCGAAACGTCAGCTTTTGTGCTCCTGAGATGCTGCTTGGCCTGCTGTGTTCATCCAGCCTCACATTTTATTAATTTATTTAAGTTTGCTGCCAATGCTATGGAAATGTAAGCTATATGGAGGCTGCAAAGAGATAACGGTAGGTTGAATAGATGGGGAACAAGAGAGCCGGTGAAGTATGATGTCAGGAAATAACAGCTTATTCACTTTGATTGCAAGATCAGAAATACTGAGTTTATCTTAACAGGCGTGAAATTTGTAAATGCTGATGGTCAGAGAGTCTTGAATATGTGTGAATGAGAGTAAGAAATTAGAACGCAGATACTGCAACTATTAGGAATGCAGATAACATGTTGGGCTCTTTTAAGTGGGACTAGGGTACTGGAATAAAGATGTCTTGCTACAACTGTACAGTACTTTAGTGAAACTCTACCTGCAACAGTGGTATAATTTTGACCTCTGTATTTAAGTAAAGATATTCTGACATTAGAGGTAGTACAGTTAAAATTCACCAGATTGGCCCTTGGGCTCAGATGCTTACCTAGGATGACAGAATGAGGACACTGAACTAATATTCTCTGGAATTAGAAAGATATATCGTGGTGTCATTGAAAGATAAAAGCAAAATATCGCACATGCTGGGAATCTGAAATAAACTCAGAAAACGCTGGAGAAACTCAACAGATCTGGTAGCATCTATGGAGAAAGAAAAACAGCTAATGCTTCAAGTCCAGTATAACTCTTTTTCAGAGCTGTTCTCTGAAATATTAATTCTGTTTCTCTGGTGATGCCTCCAGGCTTGCTGAGTTTCTCCAGCATTATTCTACATTTCTCTCAGATTTTGAAGGGGTTCAATAGGACAGACACTGGTAGGGAAATTTAAAATAGAGGCACAGATTTGGGGTTAAAATTAGGAGAATTTAGTACACAAAAGATTATGAAGTTTTGGCATTTTCTACCCCAGAAATCTTCTCAGTTTTGAGTGTTTAAAGCACAGGTAATAAACTTCATGGGGAATGTGATGAAAACAACAAAGAATTATTCTGGAAGCAAGTAACCAACTTAAAGAAAGTTGATAGCCGGGGGCACCTGGAACTCGAGAACAGCTTTGGAAGAAACTTGGAAGTGCAAAAAGCTTTGTACGTACGCTTGATAAACTATGAGAAGCCATTTAGTAGAATCTAACATCAGAAAACAAAGGAGCGATTAAGGAGAGTAGAAATGGTAAAGGAACAATTCTAATTACGATACAGAATCTATTAACGTGATGAGTTGATAGCACATTGACAGACAGGTTCCCAATCAAAACAGCAGTGTGTCAGGAGGGTGTTTTATCCCCAGTCGTGTTTAACCTGCACGGTGAAGCAGTCTTCCAAGACACAGAAGATTGCAGTGCCTTAAGAGGTAACACTGGAAATTGTAAACAAAGTGGAAGAAAGCAGCTTGGAACAACAACAGCAAAGGTGATAAGGAGAAACTTGACTTCAGAGGTAAAATTTGAAGTAAGCAGATAAGTTTTGGAACAAGTGAGAAGGTTCACATACCTTGTGCAAATTACCTCAGAATTCAGACTTGACTTGAAGATTCAAAAGAGAATTGAAATGCCAAAACCAGCTTTGTTAGAATGAAAGATGCATGAATTATAACACAGCACAGAACGTAAACCTGAACCTGAGGAAAATAGTCTTGAGGGGCTATGTTTCATCTGTTCGGCCATACGCCTCAGAACCATCAAAAACAAACAAAAATTCTGGCACTAAGATGAATGCATTGGAGATTTGGACATTCCGCATATCCTGTAAATCTGAAAGACTAACAATGAAGTGTAGGAATTGGCTGGAGAAAAGAGGAAGTCAGTGCATTACATCAATAAGACAAAGGTATGATATTTTGGTCACATCATTAGTAAAGGCAGTAGACAGAGAAAATTATTTTAAGGAAAGATCAATGTATAACAGAGGAGAAAGAAGCAGAGAAGAACACAAACCGAATAAAATTGAGAGGCAATTAGTTTATGTGGAATGTCTAAGACAGACTGAGATGGAGTCAACCTTCTAAGGAAATAACATCAATGAAGGGAACAGATGAAAGCCAAAAAGTTGTGGACACTCTTTGTCATTGAATGTTTTGAGGGATAGGATGGCAGATTTTGATGTGTCAGGGAATCAAAAAATATGGGAAGTAAGTGGAAAGTGGAGTTGAAGCCTAAAGATTGGCCATGATAGTAAAGGATCGAGTATATGGTCTATTCATACTCGTTGTGCTAACTTGTGTTTGATGGGTTGCTGGCAGCCTTCCGAGAAGCCAGCAATTGTTTTTGATATTTTAATTCTCGGCATGAACCAACACCTGCCTGCCCTTAATTTGGTGTTTGGAAGTTCTCCCAGGCCTCTTCACCCCTTTGTCCTCTAATATTCCTCTCACCTGTTTTGATATCCTCATGTGTTTCTGTGTCAAATTGTACTGATGTCACTCTCGTAAAGTGACTTGGCATATTTAAATGCATTCAAGGCATTATATAAACACAACTTACTGCTGATTTGTATTCTAGCATAATGCTTGTTTAGTCTACTGTCATATATGTTGGAGATTTTCTCAAAATCTTCGATGTCAGAATCTCTAAAATAGGAGCAGGTACATACAACTAAGGGTTCAGGTCCCAGGATTGTTCAAATTAAGAATGGCAAACCACAAAGGAACTACCTGTGAGATCATTTTTATGTCTGTGTACAATGCCTTCTTCAGAGCAAGGGTGCACTATTGCAACATGGAATAGGAATAAGAAAAAATGATTAAACATGAAATGCATAAAGTATCCACAAAAGGAAACATGGTGAAGCAAAACACTTTATTGTAGCTGGCCACAATAAAATCAAACACCTGCTACCATTAAATTGTGCATTCTCACCTCAGTTAAAGAACATTTTGGATCAATTAAGCAATCTGACTTTAACAAAAGATAATTAATGGAGAAATGGTTTCAGTTTTGGAACAGTTAACATTAGAAATGGGCACATTAGAAATGTGGAGCTTATTCAAGGAAAAGCTCCTGTGTGTCCTAGATAAGTATGTACCTGGTAGGCAGGGAGGAAGCTGTAGAGTGCGGGAGCCGTGGTTTACGAAGGAGGTGGAATCTCTGGTCAAGAGGAAGAAGAAGGCTTATGTTAGGATGAGATGTGAAGGCTCAGTTAGGGTGCTTGAGGGCTACGAGGTAGCCAGGAAAGACCCAAAGAGAGAGCTCAGAAGAGCCAGAAGGAGACATGAAAAGTTGTTGGCGTATAGGATCAGGGTAAACCCTAAGGCTTTCTATAGGTATTTAAGGAATAAAAGAATGATGATAGTAAGATTAGGGCCAATCAAATAGTGGTGGTAAGTTGTGTGTGGAGTCAGAGGAGATAGGGGAAGCACTAAATGAATATTTTTCAACAGTATTCACTCTAGAAAATGACAATGTTGTCGAGGAGAATACTGAGATACAGGCTACTAGACTAGGTGGGATTGAGGTTCACAAGGAAGAGGTATTAGAAATCCTACAGAGGGTGAAGATAGATAAGTCCCCTGGGCGAGATGGAATTTATCCTCGGATCCTCTGGGAAGCCAGGGAGGAGATTGCTGAGCCTTTGGCATTGATCTTTAACTCGACGTTGTCTACATGAATAGTGCCAGACGAATGGAGGATAGCAGATGTGGTTCCCCTGTTCAAGAAGGGGAATAGAGACAACTCTGGTAATTATAGACCAGTGAGCCTTACCTCAGTTGTTGGTAAAGTGTTGGAAAAGGTTATAAGGGATAGGATTTATAATCATCTAGAAAAGAATAAATTGATTAGGGATAGTCAGCACGGTTTTGTGAAGGGTAAGTCGTGCCTCACAAACCTTGAGTTCTTTGAGATGATGACCAAACAGGTAGATGAGAGTAAACCTGTTGATGTAGTGTATATGGATTTCAGCAAGGCGGTCGATAAGGTTCCCCATAGTAGGCTATTGTACAAAATCCGGAGGAATGGAATTGTGGGAGATATAGTGGAAATTGGCTTGCTGAAAGACGACAGAGGGTGGTAGGTGATGGGAAATGTTCATCCTGGAGACCAGTTACTAGTGGTGTACCGCAAGGGTCGGTGTTGGGTCCATTGCTGTTTGTCATTTTTATAAACAACCTGGATGAGGGCGTAGAAGGATGGGGTTAGTAAATTTGCATATGACACTAACGTGGACGGAGTTGTGGATAGTGACGAAGGATGCTGTAGGTTACAGAGAGACCTAGATAAGCTGCAGAGCTGGGCTGAGAGGTGGCGAATGGAGTTTAATGCAGACAAGTGTGAGGTGATGCACTTTGGTAGGAGTAACCAGAAGGCAAAGTACTGGGCTAATGGTAAGATTCTTGGTAGTGTAGATGAGCAGAGAGATCTCGGTGTCCACGTACACAGATCCTTGAAAGTTGCCACCCAGGTTGACAGGGCTGTTAAGAAGGCAGACAGTGTTTTAGCTTTTATTAATAGAGGGATCGAGTTCCAGAACCAAGAGGTTATGCTGCAGCTGTACAAAACTCTGGTGCAGCTGCACTTGGAGTACTGCGTACAGTTCTGGTCACCACATTATAAGAAGGATGAGGAAGCTTTGGAAAGGGTGCAGAGGAGATTTGCAAGGATGTTGCCTGGTATGGAGGGAAGATCTTACGAGGAAAGGCTGAGGGACTTGAGGCTGTTTTTGTTAGAGAGAAGAACGTTGAGAGGTGACTTAATTGAAACATATAAAATAATCAGAGGGTTAGATAGGGTGGATAGGGAGAGCCTTTTTCCTAGGATGGAGATGGCGAGCATGAGGGGGCATAGCTTTAAATTGAGGGGTGAAAGATATAGGACAGATGTCAGAGGTAGTTTCTTTGCTCAGAGAGTAGTAAGGGAGTGGAACGCTTTGCCTGCAACGTTTGTAGTTTTGCCAACTTTAGGCACATTTAAGTCGTCATTGGATGAGCATATGGACGTACATGGAATAGTGTAGGTTAGATGGGCTTGAGATCGGTATGACAGGTCAGCACAACATCGAGGGCCGAAGGGCCTGTACTGTGCTGTAATGTTCTATGTTCTAATAAAATGTTTAATTATAAAGGATTATTCTTTACATATTTTAGGTTGCTGCAAATCTTCACACTAGTAAACATGGTTGCTTTGTAACTATAACAAAAATTATAGTATACTTTAAAGTGAAGAGTTATTCTAACTCTTAACTGTAACGCATAAAAAAAACTTCACTGTGACTTAGGAATTTTGTCATGCGCATTTATTCATTATTTCTGAAATACAAGTCAATTTTCGATAACAAAACAAGTTGACAACAATTATTTTTAAAACAATGCAATGTTCTTCTGAAATTCTTCTCACTAGCAATTCCTGAAAACAAACCATAAGTCTGAACACAAATTTGCTTTAAATTCATGTGTCTTTAATGAAGGAAAACTACTGCCTCTCCAGAGTAAAGTAAATAATGAAACATTCAAAATTAATGTGAGTTTCTAAAATATTTAATTTCATTTTCAGAGATGAGTTTTGAAAGTTTGAAAACAGTAATATTGGCAAGATTTTTACTCATGGAAGATTAATTTTCTAATATGTTAAAACAGCCCTCAGCACTTGTTATGTGGTGGTCTCTAGGAATGCCGTGCAACATCTTAAACACTGCTGGTATACGTCTTCAAAATCTGCTTCAGTTCCCTGTAATAACAAAAGAAAGAAATTAAAAACACATCTCAACCACACAATCACTACTAAACATCGAACATGGGAATCAAAAATAAAGCACAAATCCATTTTTTTTTGGATTTTCTGAATTCTTTGGCAACTCTAAATTCTATATGTACAAAAATAAATAAGAGAATATTTCACTACTTACATAATAAGGATCTTGTATAATAAGATGATTCTGTGGGTCAAATGAGCCAAGCAGCTTTATTTCGGATTTGAGGTTCTTCACTTTGTCAGCCATCCTTTTTAAATCTCTGAAAATTTATCAGATATAAACTAAGTTTTCTCTCCAGATTAACAATAAAACGACCGATTAGAAAGTTCAATATTAGGTTATTTCCCTTCACTCTTCAACATTGATGAACTAACAATGTATGTATCGTACAGAACATGGCAAACACTATTTAAAGAAAAATCTCTTTATAAAACTGTCAACTTTCAATCCTATCAAATCTTAAAAAATGAATTTACTGTATACAATTTGGTCAAGGAATGACAAATATATCAATTCAATATTAATTCAAAGATCAACCTTTTTGAATTTGTTTCATGGTTTAAATATGAGTTAATGTAAGTGTTAAAATACAAAATGTAATAGATACCATGTAATGGATACTTCTGTGTAATCCTATTTTTGAGACCTGTAGTCACACATCTCACTGAATCAAATTAGGGCTTATTGAAGAATATCATACAACCCTCAACATCATTAGCAATGCACTTATACTGCACATTTGTTGTTCGTGCAAAATAGTTTTCAATTTGCATTGAGACTAAATGGATGGTATAAATCCTGGATCTGCTTTTGATGTGATTAACTAGACGTGTTTGAGGAAGTAACAGGCCAGATGAAGACAATGCTGGTCATGTAGTGTACATGGACGTCCCCCCCAGAAAACATCTGATACAGTGCCACACAACAAACTTGAGAGAAAAACAACAGGTCATACAATAAAGAGACGGCAGTGACATGAAAAAATATCACAAATTAATAGAAAACAGAGAATAATGATCAATGGATATTATTTGGGCTGGAGGAAGATTTGTAGTGAAGTTCTCCAGTGGTTGATATTGGGAACCTTGCTTTTCCTGATATATTAATAATCTAGATTCTGACGAATAGGGAAGAAAATTTAAAAGTTTGCAAATAGCACAAAACTTGAAAGAGTTGTAAACTCTGAGGAGGACAGTACAGAACACAGAAAGGATAGAGACAAATTCGTGGATGACTGGAGAGGTTCAATGCAGAGACAGTGAGGTGATGTATTTTGGTAGAAATAACACTGGAAGACGATATAAAATAGGGGGTGGATGTCTAAAAGTGGATGCAGGAGCAGAGGGACGTTGGTGTACCCTGACACAGATCACTGAAGGTGGCAGGGCAGTTGGAAAGCAGTTAATAAAGCACACAGTACCAGTAGGGGCATAAAGTACAACAGCAAGGAATTGATGCTGAACTCGTATAAGACACTTGTTAGACCTCAGCTGGAGTATTGTGTACAGTTCTGAGTGCTATGTCTTAGGTGTGCAAATGTATTACAGACAGTGCAGAAGCAATTTACAAGAATAGTTTCAAGGATGAAGAATTTCTGATGTAAGGATAGGCCGAAGAAGTTGGGAATTTTCTTTTTGGAGAGAAGGCAGCTAAGAAGAGATCTGATAGAGGTTTTCAAAATCATGGGCAAGTTTGCTAAAGCATTTCGAAGAAGTTACTTCCACTTTAAAAGAATCAAAGAACAAAAGGACACAGATTTAAAGTGATCTTGCAAAAGGAGCAGATGTATTTTTTAACACAGTGGGTAATTAAAAGATGGAATACTCTGCCTGGAAGTGAGGTGGAAAAAGGTTCAATTGAAACATTCAATAGGATTATTTGGGAAGAAATAATGTGCAAAGATACGGGGAAAAAGCAGGAGATTGGCATTAGGTAATAATGCTCATTTGAAGAGATGGTGCAGACAATAAGGGCTGAATGGCTCCTTCTGTGACTACCACTTGTGATTAAAAAAACTATCAATCTCACATTTAAAAATATTCAACAAGATAGCACCTACTCCTTTGTGAAAAGGTTCCATCCTTTTGTCACACTTTGCAGCAAGTGTGTTATAACTTCTCCCCTGAATGGCATGTCCCTGATTTTAAGATTATGTCCCTTTCTTCTCATCTAGTATAAAATGTTTCTAACTATCTACTCAACTATTTCCTTGCAAAGTGCTAATGAAATCATCCTATAATATCACATTATTATCACAGGGAATGCAAACCAAGCAATCTCTCCTCTTGATCTAGCCCTTAGATGGCAAGTAGCATTTTGCTGAATTTGCTAAATTGCTGCATCCCTTCTTTAGGTTAATACATACTTTCGAAGAAGCAGTGTCAAATGTTGCAAGGTGTTGCAAGTATAGTCTACAAGGGACTTGAATAGCTGGAGCAGAACGAATACACATCCCTACATTTTATACTCTAGCCCTCTAGAAAGTAAAAAACTGATTGATATTTAAATAGCACTTTTCATGACTACCTGTTTTCTTAAAATGCTTTACAGTATATTGAGGTATCTCTCAAATGTGGCAACTGTTTTTGTGATTCCAACTGAGGGACGTAATTTTGGCAATGACATGGAATACCTCTCCTGCTCTTCTTCAAAATAGTGTTATAGGCTTTTTTGCATTCACCTGAACATCAGAGGGAGCCTCAATTTAACATCTCATCTACGAGATATCTGCGCGTCGGCCAAACTAAAGAACTGATGACTGCAGAAAGAGAGGGGGAGAACATGCCCCTATCTACCTGAACGGAACTGCGGTTGAGAGGGTGGGGACTGTCAAGTTCCTTGGAATGACGATAACCGACAACCTGTCTTGGACTTCCCACGGGGATGCGATGGTTAAGGAGGCACAACAATGCCTCTTCTTCCTCAGGTGGCTCAGGAAATTTGGCATGTCCATCGGGACCCTCACCAACTTCTACAGACGCAGCACTGAAAGCATACTGTCTGGGTGCATAACAGTCTGGTTTGACAACAGCAGTGCCCAGGCCCATAAAAAACTACAGAAGGTTGTGAGCACAGCCCAGACCATCACAGATGTCAACCTTCTCTCCACGGGCTCCATTTACACAGCCTGCTGCCACGGAAAGCCTGCCACAATCATCAAAAACCTATTGCACCACAGCAATATCCCCTACAACCTTTACCGTCTAACAGAAGATACAGAATCTTGAACTCATGCACCAGCAGGTACAGGAACAGCTTCTGCCTGGCCGTTATTAGACTGATGAATGGACTCCCTAGCCTCAAATAATGCTGATCTTGCTAATATGGATCTTGCCGAATGCATGCTCTGCGCAATGTAAACTGTTAAACAACTTTTTATCTGTGCATCCTTGCTTACTATGATCTACCAATACTGCTTGTTAACAAAGCATTTTACTGTTCTCCAGTACACATGACAATAAAGCAATCAATCAATTTCAGCACTGCACCACTGCCTGAATACTGCATTGATTTTTGTGGTCAAGGCAATGAACCAAAATCCTTGTGACTCAGGTGAGAGTGCAATCAATTGAGCAAGGCTTGACTCCAGTTATAAAAGGATAATATAATCAGTCTTTTTGATTTTATGTTTCTGATTATTATATTTTTCAAGGACCTAGATATAGTTCCTAAGGCTAAAGGGATAAAAGAGTGTGCAGTGAAAGCAGGAACAGGGCACCTATTTCGATGAACAGCCATTATCGTACTGAATGGCAAGGAGGCTTGAAGGGCCAAAAGGTCTACTCGTACTCCTACTTTCTATGTTTAAATTTTAATTATCAGTGTACATTGATCCCTAAACCCATGAAATTCCACCATTCCTCGATTTTAGCCAATTAAATACTGAAAGTTTTTTTGGTTCTAAATAGATGACCTGCCACTTACCCATTTTGAAATTCACTGCCACAGTTTTGCTCACATTTTTAACCCAAAAATATTCCTTTTTAGTTTTATGTTCACATCTACATTAAGTTATTAATCTTTGCGCCATCTGAAGACATACCCAAACTATTAATGCAGCAAATGTTTGAAAACTAGTACAGATCATCGTAACTATAACAAACAAAATAGGAGAAGTAAGAAAAATAATCAATGATGCCTCCCATCTTCAACACCCTCTAAGGCAGAGATGCCGAGTTGTACAACTGCTCATCCCAGCTTTCAATCTAGTAACCATCTCTGAACTGCCTCAGTGCATTTTATATCCTTTCCGCAAAATAGCACTATTGAAATGATACAGCACAGGAGGGAGCCTTTCAGCCCTTTTTGTCCATGTGGCCCCAAAACATCCAAATGCCCTTTGTAATCCCACCTTCTTGCACATAGTCCAGCAGCTTACAACGCTACAGTTCATCTCCAGGTATTATTGAGAGTTTCAGGGTCTCTGCCTCCATCACCAACTCAGGCAGCAAATTACAGACACTCACCACCCTCTGCATTAAGATTCCTCTAATTCTTCTGCCACTTAGTTTCAATCTATGACACTTGGTTTTGAACTCTTTGCTAAAGGAAATAGCTCCTCCTGTCTACTCGATCTCTACTCCTCTCCTACCCATGTTAATACGGTACCAGTTCAGCACTTTTATCCATGTTTGTACCATGGTTGTAAAGAGTTAAGAAGCTGAGTCGCTCTGGTGGAAACTAAGCAAGAGTAAGCAGGTTATTGCTATTTAAGTGCTGTTTGATGGCCCTTGAAGACACCTCCTATCACTCTATTGATGGTGGAGGTGACTGATGAGGCGATAATTATCTGGGTTGGATTTATCCTGCCTTCATGGATAAGTCACACCTGCACTTTATTCCTCAGTATCAAGTAGATACATGTTGTAGCTGTACTGGAGCAATTTGAGGCTATTTTCAAAGCACAGATCGACAGTACTGTTGCTGAAATATTGTCAGGGCCCACTGCCTTTGCAGAATCATCTGCTTTAGCCATTTCTTGACATCACCTGGTGTGAATCAAGTTGGCTGAAGATTGGCATCTAGGACACAAGAGACCTCAAGAGGCTGAAACAGCACATCCACTTAACACTTCCAGCTAAAGCTGGTTAATCTAGCATTTGAAGATAGCAGGAACTGCTGATGCTGGATAATCTGAGATAACAAGGTGTAGAGCTGGATGAACGCAGTAAGCCAAGCAGCATCAGAGGAGCAGGAAAGCTGACATTTAGGGTCTGGACCCTTCTTCAGAAAAAAAACTAGCATTTACTGTTTTATTTATTGAATGATTGGCAGAAACTGCTTTTGTCTCAAGGCTATAAAACCAGTACCAGAGATTATAATGTTTTTCGATATCTGATCACCTTTCTGTTTAAGTATTAAAGTGTGTTATGGTCAACAACTGCTATAGTAAATGCATATGAAAATTATTATCCCTCAATTTCTTCAGTTGTTGTCTGGTTCTTCTACCAAATCTGCAGTGGAGCATCATTCTTATTTGCTGTACTGAAAATAGAAAAGACAACCTTGGACACAGGGTTTACATTGTAGCGTTAGCTTGTTCAGTGATGGAACTCTTGGCTGAATAAAAAGGCTGTAGTTTCAAATTTCCACAAGTTATCAGCATGTAGTTTAGTACAAGAGACTGTTGGGTGTAAATTTAATCAAGGCACATGTATGAGAGATCCTGCAGCACCTCTGCAAGTCAGAAACTTTTCCAAAATGCTGAACGATAGTGTACCCAATCATCAAATTAATTAAGCATTAAATTTATTTAACTCTGCTTGTGGGACCTTTCTTTGACAATCTTGTGCTATGAAGGTGCTTCATCATTAAAATTATTTTTGGGATTTGTGTTGAATGAACTGTAAATGGTGGTTCATTTGAAAAGACTGGGGAGAAACTTGGACACTTTTTTTTTTGAAAAGGGCACACTGGAACTTTAACATTTTTGCTTGGACTTATCTACCATAACTCTCAAACCTAGGTTTATAGTTTTCAGGAGTTAGTTTTATTTTAGAAATTATTTGGAGTTCATTTGCAGTCCAGCTTCTTAAGAGAGAGAAGCTACCAAGCTCATCCTCACATTTCCGCGAAAACATCCGCGAAATCCAGTGTCAACTAAACACCTTTCAACTGTTTCCCCGAAAAGACTTAGGAGAGGGTTCTTCTCAATAACCTTTGAATGAACTGCATTGACAAAATCTCAGTGACAACTGCTGGTGTACTGTCACATCTATCTAAGTGAAACCACTGACCGAAAGCCATGTTGAACATTCATATCATATATCTTTTTTCCTCTAAATAATGAACAATTATTTGGTAAAAATGTTCTTTATCATAAGTTAATCTCTGAAGAGAAAGTACTTTAATTTTTTTTCTTTAATTGGGGTCTGCGTATGTATGCATGTGTGGCATTATTTAGAAAGTAGGTTTTTATACTTCACTATGTATCAATCAGCATTACATCCTTGCTGAATAAGTCCCGTTTTCACAATAAATATGCAATGTTGATGTTTGCTTAAGAAACCTAGCTGATAGTTCCTTTAATTCCAAACCCAGTATGAAGCATATAAATAGCCATATTGATAAATGGGTAAGGCATTTAATTTTATGCCATGACCAGTGCAGTGGTAGGACTGGACAACAACAGTGCAACCCGCAAATGTCAGTGTTAACACATTTTATTGCCAAGTATACTAAAATTAATACACATTTTTATTCTACAGTAGGACATGGGCACGAGAAATCTTAATTACTATCGAATTATCTCTGTTATTAAAAATTAACTGTTATGAGTGTTCCTTCAAATATAATTGAGAAATTTACTTTTTTGACTCCTACTTCATCCAATCATTGTTTTCTCCCTACTGTGCTTTCTTTATCTAATTTGAGAATGCATTTACTATTCTTACATTTCCTGGTTTAGATCATATGCTGTTTATTTCACAAGAATTCAGTCTAATTTGGTTCATGAGTGCATTGTAGTGGGTGCCACATCCTTTCCATCTCCACATGCAGCAATTTCTACTGCAAAACGTCTGGAAAATTAAACAGCAAGTAGAAGTGAATTCACTGCTAGCTAGAGAGAATTCGGGCCCATTCTTTTGAATAAAAACACAGGAAGAAAAACACAATCACCAACCTAACACCAATTTTACATGTCTTAAAAGTTTAAAATCTATAGTAATTTCTCATAATTGACTAATAAGCATGCTGGTAAGATTTGACAACAGCATATGCAAATTAGCCTTCATTTTCGGAACTACCAAAATTGCAAAACTTCTGTGAACTGGTAATAACTGTGGATTGTAATTTTTTCTCATGTAATTTGCGAGCTATGCAAACTTCAGAATTAAGTTATATCTCAAAATAAACCAATTTTCTTGAAAGTTTTCTTGTCTTTAGGTTTTGCTGTATTTTGGTTTACCTACCGTTCTAAATGCTAAAATGAAAAATTGAAATACTTTTATATTTGCCCAGTGATAAAAAGTGACTACTTGGAGAAGAATGTATTTAACCTCTGTCAGCTAATTTTACAGGGGGGAGTAGGATTTTCTGAGAGGCTATAATAAGAGGTTAAAAATTGCTTATTCAATTGTTTGATAAATGTGCCAAATGAAGACTTTTTAAATATCCTTGAAGCTCCAGACGATGACTACTATTTACTTCTTCCAGAAGTGTCACATTCTTCACAAGGTGAAAGGTCAGGGCACATACAGCTAGATTCATGTTGTACAAAAACAGATGCTAGATCAGGAACCATCATTTTTTTGTCAAATTAAATGAACTCAATGAGCTCTAATTATTTAAAAGTAATAGAGGCTGAGGGAGAAAGCTGGTTCTAAATACTGACGCAATTGAACAACAAAAGTAGATGGAGCAGAATGCACAGCAACCCCAACAGGACAGATCAAATTAAGAAATTGCTTAGCGCCGTGTTGATTTACCAGTGGAATCTTTCATCCACTTATGCATGCAATGGACAAATTGGGAGCCTTGTACAACAAACTTTGTTTTAACTGGCACCTTACGAACCGGTAGTCTCAAGAACGGGAAACATTATTTAACTGAAAGACTGAAAGTTTACTGCATTATCACAATCTCTGCAACAGAAGTCAACTGAGGGTGCCAGTAAGAAGGTTCTCTGTTGTTAAGTTCTATTTAAGGCAAAGTTGCATTCTTATTTAAGTGATTTATTTTGTACATATAACAAATATGTGTATATGCCCTGCATTATGTTTCTATTGCATACTGATTATGTGGGCCTCTTGATCAACTAGAATATTTGATCAAACAGCATACTCCTAGTCCCACAGGTGCTGGTGAATAAACTTTGCTGTATATACTTTCTAGATTTGCAAAAATCTGACTCTTACTTGAAGTCAGATCACGATACTGGCCTCCAGTTTCCTGCAGACATTACAAAATCTTACAAATGGAGGAGGATGACTTTGTGCATCTGCCATTGCTTTAATATATAGCAAGTGCTGGAAGACTTGGGCAGTTTTCAACATCCAGATGATTTCTACAAATGGCAATGCCATTCACTCTGCTTCATTGGCAACCAAGCCAGGATGAAAATCTATTCTAGCTATTTTCCTGACATTTCAGGGAAAGCAAACTTAAAACAGATTCAGAAGTTCTTGAGGTGCATGTGCTTCCAGCCAGTGAAAAATGATAAATGAAAATTGTTTTGGTCAATTTCAGTCTTTGTGGTGGATGGAACGTGGCAGTATGAAAAGACTTGACTTGTCAATTATATAATGGGTGTCTCTCATGGAGACGAAGGATCAGTTTCACACTGGTGCAGTAAGGAATGCTTCTTTACTTATAGCACATTGCTGCCGTGGTATACAGCATGTTGCTCTTCAGCTACAGTACTTTACGGATATACAGAGATGTATCGAAGTCCCAAAATGCAAACAGGAGATTTAAAGTTTCAATTTTATAATAAAACTAAATACATAATTTAGTGATTTAAAAAAGGAGCAGAGAGACACACTTCTACTATGTATCAATTTGCTCTTTAAAGACAAACAATATATGTTCATCAGTAAAGCTTCAAGAATCTTTAGTCAGGATAATTTTTATCAGTTTAAAATATTCATGGGAGAAAGGTGGGGAATATAAATATCTTTAAATTCCAGGTTAATATAAACTCCACTTGAAGCTTAGGTTAAATGGAAGGTAAGTTATAGGGCAATGTTCTCCTTACATCACTCGAGCAATCTATACCTGCAACAGCATTCTTTGCTGCTCCAGTGTGATTCTGATCCTTTGTCTCCATGACAGCGATCTATATTATGCTCGGCATACTGTAAGTGTCGCCCACACTGCCATCTTCCATCCACCCAACAAGACTGAAACAGACCAAAATAATTTTCATTTTTTATTGCATTTCCCTGGCTGTAAAAACTTGTCAAAGCTAAATTTGGGCAAAACCTTGTGAATATATTTTATAAGCCAAAAAAAATCCAAACACATTTAAACACACAATGCATTATGGTTTCTGAGAAGTGATGGAAAAACTATAATTCAGTTGTAATTTCTGCAGACTCAAAAACTCCAAATAGCTTTAATTCCCGACCTAACATTCCCACGATGTATAGTGCTTTTAAATGGAGGTAACACACAAGGGGAAAAAGCCAGAAAATGCCAGAGATGTGCTGATGCTAGAAATGTGCATCTTAACGTAAGACTTGGAATTTCTGCAATGCTTAGCTTTTGAGTTAGAAGTGAGGAACTTTTAGTTACAATTATTAAACTTTTACTGGCAATGTTCATTGTTGCAACTTTGCCACTATTGAGGCACAGAATTGCAAGGAAGCTTTTACCATAACTGGACATTGTGTACAGAGTCTGATTAAAAAATGATATATAATGGAGGTAAACTCAAAGCCTAAACCACTTAATATCAAGGATAAAAAAAGGTCAAATGAAAAACAGGAAAGGCATTTTAAAATGCAATTCAATTATACATTATCAAAATGTTCATCGAACTAGGTCCACTGCTGAAAACGAGGACAATAGTTATTAATGATCTACTCACCTCAAATTGCTTTCATCCATACATAGCATGTAATCAAATGTTAAGAAATCATTCTTGGTTACCTAGGAGTGTAAAAAATACTTAATGTTTGATTCTTTGTTAACAACTGTATGCTATAATGGAATAAGTGAATTTGAAATTATCTACAAACCTTTTTGTTTGATGACTAAACCAGAGAAAAGCCTCTGATAACAGTATTTCAACTTGTAGACTAATTATGGTCAACTGACACTGCTAAGCTAACATTAATTTTGAATTATTTTGCACATATCCAACGGCACATGCCAGGCAGATGTTTATGTATGAATGCTTTGCTGTCAGCTTTGGCTCACTTTCAGCTTGTGGCACAAGTTATAGATGTAAGTTGCACTCAGGATAGGTCATCATAATTAGGCTGATACTCCAGTGCAGTACCAACAGAATGGAATTTTGCCTGCTGTTACATTTGGATGCCAGAGACTCTATGGCACTATTCAAGAGCAAGGGAATTCTGCTTGTGTCAGGATAAACACTTAGCTCTCAAGCAATACCACTGAAGCATTTTAACTAGTCAATTATTTTATTGTTGTGGCCAAATGAACTGCCATCCTTCCTTACATTATAGTGACAACACTTCAAATGTAATTAATTGGGTCTGAAGCACATTAGGACTCTGAGGTCATGGAAAATGCTTTAAGTGAAATTTATTTCTTCCTTCTTTTAATATATGCTCTCTTAAAAATAAATTAAATAAATACTGATCAGTCTATAGTCCACTAAAAGAGGATTGATGGCAGTAGCCTGGGAATATAATTCTAAATCTTACAGACAAAGTACTTTTTAAAAAAATCTAACATAAGTTGTGTTTCAAGGGGTCACCGAGTTCAACAGCATTTTAAAGTTGCTATATTGCACTTTTTTTTAAGAAAAGTATACACCATAAAATGCCTTACAGCTTTCACAGGTCAAGTACATAAACAGACACTGTGCCAAGATTATGCAGTCTCATCCTGTGCAGCATTCTGCCAAGGAAATCAGCCCATCTGCCACTGAAACAATCATTCATGCTTTTTGTCACCTTGATGCCCACCTATTTCAATGTTCTCATGAGTAGTCTCTTTTTATCAAAAAAAATTTCAAAATACAAGTTCAAAGGCAGGAGCTATGAAACGAGTAAAGATACAAAAGTTGTCTCTTGGGTGAAAACAGCATGTCTGAATAGTTGCTGACTGAAATTAGGAAATAGGAAATAAAGAGAAATGAAACAAAACCTAAGCAAACCAAAAAAAAAACAAAACATGGATAGCAGTTACTTTCTAAAATTTCTGAACCCAAATGTTGAGAACAGGCTATAAGGTAGTCAGCCATAAGTTGAGGTGCTCATTGAATTTGTGTTGACCTTGAAATTACATTAAGATGCTAGCATTACTATCTATCCTAAGTCAAGATATGCAAGACTACATCTTTCTTAAAATATTGTTTAGTATTTACTTGTCCCAGATGAACTCAGAAGGCGGCAGCTTTTCTGCTAATGGTGGGAATAAATGCAAGCTATAACTAAGTGCTGTTTGCCAATAACCACAGTACAGGAACAGGACCCAGTCAATAATGCAGGTAGTATGTTTCCACACTTACCATCAGTTCATGGAGGGAGGTGGTGTTGGTACCAGTTTTAAACATCACCCAAGTAAGTTGTAATGCCAAAAAGACACCATTTTTAGTTTTGCAGAGGCACACGGAAATCTAACTCCTGAGCAGACCTCTAAACTCAACCTCCTTCTCTTCCATCTAACACTAAGTTCATTGCCAAGACCTTCAGGCTAAATCTCGTGTGTCCTGATTTATGATCAGCATCAACAAGGGAGCATCCAACTTTCACAATGATCAGACATTGTCTCCACTTTACAATGATGACGACATGCAGGTTCCTGCACTGATATAACATTAATGCAATTGTTAAGCAACCAACATCATTTCTTATCAATTAATCTACAAGAGCCCAGGCATGATACAAATAAAACCCCAGCAGTGAAACACTTCAGAAACTCCAATCACCCTTACCTCCCAGGCATGCTATATTTAACAAATATCTTGTTTGCATTACAATTACTAGATATAATAGGATCAGCATTAGGTTTACACAATTCCTACAGAATAAATACTCAGTAGATAAATTGGAGATACTAGTGCTGCTGTCCTTCAAGAAGTTGAGATTGACAAGAGATTTCATGGAGGAGATCAAAATAATGAGGGATCTCGACAAAGCAGATGTGAAAATACAGCTTCCATTGGCTAAAAGGTAAAGACTCAGAGGGTACAAATTATGTTGTTGCTACTTAACAGTCTCAAGTGTGGTGAGGACAGACAGGAGGCTGAAAGCATCACAATCCCCAACCCTGTTAAAATTTAGGAAAGGTTGCAGCAGATGGGAGGGTGGAGAGTGGGTCACATAGGTAATATTACAGGCACCTCAATAGCAAGGGAACTATAAAATTCTTCCATAAATCCTCGAGACAAGATGCAAGATTAATTGAGTGTGATTTGAGACAGAGAGGAGAGATTTTTACTTTTACACGGAAGGCAGTGAAGCTGTGGAGTGCACTTCCAAATTTAATGATCAAAGCAGAAACAACATCTACATTAAATAGGAGAGAAAAGAAAAATGGACATAGATCAGGACATGGGATCATGACTTCTGCTTTTGTGTAAACAAACACCAACATGGACCGATTAAGCTGAAAAAGCCTTGTTTTCATGGTGCAAATGTAAACGAGACTGCTCGACTGCATTATTAAAGAACTTTCTGAAGTCTTTCAAACTAGCCAAAATTGTTTCACTTAGAAGAGTTACTTTCAGATGCAGTTAGTTATCCTGAGAAAGCCATGATAAAAAATTTAAAACGCACAGACCCATTAAATGTCTTAAAAAGTGAAGACACTGATTAATTATCAAAAAGTTTGTAAAGACAAGAATTTGCAATATACAATGAAAAATTGCTTCTCCACATATGATAATGAAATGAATAACATTTATGTAACAAAAGAAAAACTTGCATTTATAGTGACATTTTACAACCACGGGACACCTCAATGCATTTTACAGTTAAGTAAGTACTTCTGACGTGAAGTCATTGTGCTCCAGGAATGGAGATTGCCAAAGTAGTACACTGCAAACCTCCACAAATAGACCCACAAACTTGATCATGACCAGATAATCTCCTTTAGTGAAGCTGATTGAGGGATAAATATTGGTCATAACTCTGGTCATATCATGCCAAGCAATTAAGTAATAAAAACAAATTCATGCTCGTTGACAGAGTGGCATAGCAATAATATCACTAGGCTAGTAACCCAGAGATACAGATAATGAAAACCTCACCACAGCAGCTGATGGAACTTTAATTCAAATAACATAGCTGTAAATATAAAGCCAATTTCAGTAATGGTGACCATGACAACCATAACTGATTGTTAAAGAAACACATCTGTTCATCATTTTCCTTTAGAAAAGGAAATCTTGACTTGGTATGGCAATGTGGACTTTCTCCTATCCTTTGAAATTCTTACATATCCAGGAATTAAAAGAAAAAACATTTATTCATTTAATTAAAACTGTAGCGATTGATTTTTAAACACCATATGTACACATATCTCTTAACAGACGAGTACAGTCCAATCATAAATGAATCAAGAATCAACTTTGTAAGGTATTCTCAAAAACCTCTGCTTACAGAGATTTAATTAGATGCATCAGTGTTGTTTACTATTCATTCGCTGGATGTGGGTGTTATTGGCAAGGCCAGGATTTACTGCCCATTCCCAATTGCCCAGAGTTAATAGTCAAACACACTGCTGTGGACTGCAGTCACATGCAGGCAAAACCAGGTAAGAACAGCAGTTTTCTTTCCTAAAGACAATTAGTGATCCCGATGTGTTTCAAATGTAACTGCAGTTTGAACCCCAGAATTAATAACAGTATAAAAATCAGGAAACAGCATGCACATCTGACTATTTGATATTCTAAATCTTACAATTCCTAATGCAACTTTTCTGTGACAATTTCAGAAGAAGTGAAGAGACTGTAACTTATGAAGTGTATGGAAACTTCCCGGGAGCAGAAAATCCCAAAGCCACATGACATACACTCTTAATAAACTGTCCATCAATAATCCACAGTGACTGACTTCCAGCCAGAATACCTGTTAATTTATTAAATTTCAAAGTCTTAAATGGATGTGGAGCATTTCTGCATTTTAAAAGAATATATTTTGTGTAACATACAATGGGCAATGTTCCCATTTCTTAAACCATCATAATTTGAGCAAAATCAGATCAAAAGATAATAGAATTTATACTTCAAGCAAGTTATGCCCGAAGACACTGACAGTTATATTATCATACTTCTTTCGGCACTGCTAGGTTTTTTTTGATGCATGAAACATCACTGGCATGGATCAATATCAGAGTCCAGGCTGGCTGATTCTGTCAATATGGTCTCCTTTTCGTACCCATGGCAATGACCTTCCTCTCCATCACACCATCCACCAGCACATCTAAGTCCCTTTGGCTGAAAGGAAGTGCCAGTGTCCCATTTTGGGATATGCCTTGCCTTGAAATAGCACAGCAGCACAGTATGAGGCCAGGTTCTGGCTAGCAATGTTTGACGTGAAATGAAGCTAGTGTTTAAATATGGTGCCAGCTGCATGATTGGAGCATGGTCCAGGTAGCAGAAAGCATGTCTATCTGTGGTGTCATATGATTGCAGGAAAAGGGAACTTTACAGGCTGAATGCAAAATTAATGAGGTGTTCAGTGGAAGATTGCACGAGAAAAGTCATGGTAAGCCACGCCACAGAAATACCCCAAGAGACTTCTTGAAAATAACCAACGAAAAGGGAAAACTGAGCTGAGTATCTCAAAATATTTCAATCTTATGAGCTTCATTCATAATTGGAACACATGCTGTCAATGCCAGGAATGCAGAAATAAGATTTTTAAGTGCTATCACTACTTTCAGCCTCACTGTCAAATAAATCAACCGTAAGTAGTTTTTATAGGAGCCTCCTTTCCAATATTGATACCTGTTCGGCATCATTCCCATTCAACAACTGATTTTGATCCTGTCCATGACTCACTTCATTGCTTCACAGTAAATTTTAAATTTTGGATTATGAAAATTCAATTGGGTTGAATCTTGAATCAAATTCTTGATTGTACCCAAAATTTAAATAGTATCTGCATACTGTTCTCCTTTTAAAACAGTTTATACTTTCACTTAGTTTGAGTAGTGCTGCAAAATGTTTGCATGAGAAGATATGTCAGTTAGATTTCAGGGATTAGAGATGAGAGTTTCTGTGTCACTCAAACAAAGAAACATGGCAACAGCTTTTAAGGAATCAGGATTTGCCTGTCTTTTAATCCAGAATAGACCGGAAGTTGTATTCATTAGCAGCCATTAGACTTTGAGACTAAAAGAAAATGCTGGTGTACAGTTTTATTTTTTGAGGATAATGCAGTACATCATGCAGTATGTTTCTGTGCTTACAAAACAGCACATCCCATAGTTTCAGAGATAATGGGAACTGCAGATGCTGGAGATTCCAAGTTAATAAAATGTGAGGCTGGATGAACACAGCTGGCCAAGCAGCATCTCAGGAACACAAAAGCTGACGTTTCGGGCCTAGACCCTTCATCAGAGAGGGGGATGGGGGGAGGGAACTGGAATAAATAGGGAGAGAGGGGGAGGCGGACTGAAGATGGAGAGTAAAGAAGATAGGTGGAGAGAGTGTAGGTGGGGAGGTAGGGAGGGGATAGGTCAGTCCAGGGAAGACGGACAGGTCAAGGAGGTGGGATGAGGTTAGTAGGTAGCTGGGGGTGCGGCTTGGGGTGGGAGGAAGGGATGGGTGAGAGGAAGAACCGGTTAGGGAGGCAGAGACAGGTTGGACTGGTTTTGGGATGCAGTGGATGGGGGGGGAAGAGCTGGGCTGGTTGTGTGGTGCAGTGGGGGGAGGGGATGAACTGGGCTGGTTTAGGGATGCAGTGGGGGAAGGGGAGATTTTAATGTCAGCAATGATAAAAATATTGTTACTATTATATAACATATTCAACACATTTGAGGAAGTACATTCTCACTTTAGAATAAAATCGAAGCGGTTCATAACTTACTAAATTAAATTTATAAAATCAAATTAAAAGATAACACACAGCATTTAATATACTGAAACAAAGGTTAAAAGACTTTGAATATCATGTAGCATTTGCTACTGGAAGAGAAATCAGTTAGGGAATGTTTTTCAATGTAAACACAACATATGAAGCAAGAAAACATAATTTGTCCTAATTTCTCCAAAATACTAAGTTTCCCTATTACAAAAATGCTGGAAATATATTACAGTTTTCAACATTACCAGAAAAATACAACTTTGACAAAGGAGTGTTACAAAACATTCAGCAGCAATTTTCTTCCATATGCAAACTGCCTCTGCTGTGTACTTACAGCATTTTAAAACTTTTCATTCAGGATATCATTTTCGAAATCAGTGCTTCTTTTATCTCCACAGTTTTCCTCCCTTATGAACTCAGTTCACTTAATTTCCTGAGAAATGGGAGTGGATAAATAACTGTAAAGTTTGTTTAAGAGTTAAAAGAATGAACAAACTTGCATTTCTTTGGCATTTTTCATATCGTTAGGGTGTCTCAAAGTACTTTACATCTGATCAAGTATTTGTGAAGTGAAGTTATTGTTCCAATATAGAAAGTACGGCAGCTATAAATTTGCATTCAGCTAGCCCTCCAAAATTTTAATGACCAGAATTTTGTTTCAGCAGTATTGGTTGAGGTAGACAAAACGGTGAAGCCGCCATGGATAACCTGCAATTATGTTTTGACATTGAGCCCCAGGATCTTGTGCATCTTCTTGAGATGGGGCCTCAGTTTAAAGTCTCTTTTGAAATACACCTTTGACATTTCAGTTCACATTCAGTACTGCACCCCGAGAAGGTAGCCCATAATTCTGCATTCTTGTCTTCAAACCTTCTGAATTAAAAGGCAAGAGTGCCATTTCTTAAGTCACACTGAAACCACAATCCAAATGAACTAGCTTTGGATGATCCTGCTTTTTGAAGACATTTAATGATTACTCAAAGAGTAACTGGTACTAGAAATGGTGCGAATTATCCAATATTATTATTGACATTAAATAACATAGAACAATTGTTTTGAAAACAGTTAATAAGTTAAAAAAAAGGCTGGTTGGTCTACCTGTCTTGCCTTATGTGCAGTCTCAGTGTCATGCTGTCTTAAACAGCTTAGAGCCCTTGAGTCTGGGGAGTTCCCAACATTGAAGTCAATTACACCAGCACTGTCTATCATCCACTGTAATAAGAAAGAAAATTGATAGCCCACAATAAAATAAATAAGAACTGGGATACAGTACCTGCCTGGCAATATGATTCGTGGTAATGCCATGTTTCATCAGACACTTCTGGCCCCGATGGTCAGCAGGATTCCCTATTTCATACGTTGATGTTGCTGCACTGTCTATTTTCCACTGGAAGAAATACAAGTGCCACTCTGTTTGTTTCCCCATGCAAGTAATGATTATGTTACCAATTAGATGAATGCCACAGTTAGAACTTTAAAATGGTGTTAATTCGCAACTTCACTTGAATCAAACTTTAATAATATAACAATTACACTGACTTCTATTGGTTTTTATTAAGTAGCATGAATGTTTGACTCGCACTGAAAGATAATTTCAAATACAAGTTGCAAACTTTGTTCAGCCAAGCTTGTGACCAGAACTCCTCTCTTCAAATAAACAAAATGTTGATTGGATGCTGTTGTCCCAACATTACTAGAACACACATTTATATCAATGTGTCAAAGCATGTTTTTAAGCAACATAAAAGAAAATCAAAAGGTGTGGTAACTCTTACAAGGGAAAATGCATTAGACAACTTTCTGAAACTATAAGTGAGGCAAAACAAAGGAACATATTGTGGTTTTCAATCAGTATGAACTACCATCAAAAAATTAACTATGGAGCAAAATGCAATATGAAGTAGTTAATTGGCAACTGAGGAGTTAAAGGAAAAAAAGAGCTTTGCAAGACTTTGAATTGCTTTTCAACAGAAACAGCAAAGATAGACAACAGCAATGTGATTACATGTAATTTGTTTTATTTGTTCTTGGGATGCTAATTTGGCATTTTTGCTGATAATACTTGCTCTTGATGAGGTGATGACAGAAAGATACTTCGTCCCTAATGGGTCCTACTGTTTCCTAAAGGGCAACCTGTGCATGAAGCTGGAGAAAATTGGTTGGGTGTTAACTTGTGTTGAGCTTCTCTGGAGCACTGCAGCAAGCTTGAGACAGAGATGCTGGCCAGGGAACATGGTGCTGTTGAAGTGGCAGGCCTTTGGAGGCTCAAGATCATTTTGCAGACAGATTGTAGCTGTTCTACAAAGCCGTCATCCAGTCTGCTGTCAGTCTCCCCAGCATTGACCTGACCTCATTGTAAGTAGGCAAAGACAACAGACGAGTTCAAGTGAAACGTCAGTAAGTTACTGATTCACCCAGAAGGTGGGTCTAGGGCCTTGGAAAGCCTGCGGCTACAAGGGAAGGTGCTATGAGGCATGTAGAGGCATTAGGAGTGGAAAAGTAGTGGACCAGTATGTGTCAGAGGAAACAGTCCCTGCAGAAGGCTGACAAAGGTGGGGTACGGAATGTGTGTCTGGTAGCGGCATCCCTCTGGTGGTGATGGAAATGGCAGCCAATGATCCTTTGGGTGTAAATGCTGGTGGTGTGGTACCTGAACTGCCTTAATTCTCTGTCTTTCCACCTTCAGTGATCTGTCAACATGCAACCTAAGATCCCTCTGCTCCTCTTAGCTTCATAGTGTCTTGTCATTCATTGAGTACTCCCAAATGTTCTTTCTTCTGAAGTGCTGGGAGACCCTGGTACTGCTGTGGGAGGAAATAGGTGTAACAGCTGAAGTATGGGAGATGTGTCACACATGGCTGAAGACCCTATCAACCACGGTGGTGGAAATCCTCAGTTAAGGAAGAAAGTGGACATTTTGGAGGCCTTCTTGTCGAAGCTGGCATCATTGGAACAGATGCGCCAGAGTTGCAGAAACAGGGAGAATGGAACACAATCTTGCCAGAAAGCAGGGCGTGGAGATGTATAGTCAAGGTAATTGTGGGAATCCACCCTCTCCCTGTCTTCAGCATATATACTGATCTTTTCCTAGTTACAGCCAGTTCTGAAGAAGGATCATTGGACCGAAACATTCACTCTGCTTTCTTTCCATAGATGCTGATGTACCTGCTGATTGTTTTTTTTGCAAGTTCTGTTTTTGTTTCCAAATTTTTAATTGTATCTGGCCACGGGGGAGGAGCAAAATACTGCAGGACAAGCTAATGTGATTCCACTTTACAAGGACACAGTGGTAGAGAGGCAAGGGAATTATAGACCAATGAGTCTAACATCAATGGTATAGAAGCTATTGGAGGAAATCGTGAAGAAGATAATTAATCTTTATTTAGACAGCCATGATTTGATTTAGGATTGCCAGCATAACTTTGTCAGAGGGAGCTCATGCTGAATAAATCTACTTGAAGATTTTGAGGATATGACCAAATCATTGGATAAAGATGCGGCAATTAAATTAAAGAGTAGAACCAAAAATGTAACAGTCTCCGGATTACTACCTGAGCTACGAGGTAACTGGCACAAAGTCAACAAGGTTAGAGAGATAAACGCTTGGCTCAAAGATTGGCGTCGGAGAAATGGGCTCAAATTAAGGAGATATTCGCAACAGTACTGAAGGAGGGAGTGGTTTTGATGGTATGGACTCCATCTAATTCAGACTGTACCTCACACGAATTTCAACAAGGCCTTTGACAAGGACCCACATGAGAAACTGACAAAGAAGATAAAAGCTCAAGGGATGCAGGGTAACATGGCAATATTGATTAAAAACTGGCTCAGTGATGAAAGACAGAGGGTGGTGGTAGAAGGCTATTCATGTGGCTGGAGCCTGGTATGCAGTGGCATACTACAGGGATCAGTGCTTGGTCGCTTACTGTTTGTGATATTCATAAATGGTGTAGATGAGAATTTGGGGAGGATGATAATCATGTCTGTGGATGACAAAGATTGGCTGGGTTGTTGACAGTGGAGGAAGATATTAGGTTACAGAAGGATATAAATGGTTTGGTTACACGGCAGATCAATGGCTGATGCAATTTACCCCTGATAAATGTGAGGTGATGCACTTCAGAAGAAAGAACATTTGGGAGTACTCAATGAATGACAAGGCATTATGAAGCTAAGAGGAGCAGAGGGATCTTAGGTTGCATGTTGACAGATCACTAAAGGTGGCAAGACAGAGAATTAAGGCAGTTCAGAAGGTATTTGGGATGCTTGCTTTTATCAGTCATGGCACAAGTTATAAGCTCAGGGAGATTATGCTGAGGTGTACATAACTTTTACTATCTTGTAACTGCGGTACTATGTGCAGTTATGGCCACCTCACTATAGGAAAGATGTGATTACACTATATGGGGTGCAAAAGAAATTCACCAGGATGTTGCTTGCGATGAAGCAATCCAGCTTAGTAACAGGCCAGATAAGCTACAGTTGTTTTCTTTGGAGTAGAGATGGTTGAGAGATGACCCGAAAGAAGTGTACAAGACTTTGCATGTCATGGACAGGGTGAAAATAAAGCAGCTGTTTCCCTTGGCTGAAGGGTCAAATAACAAGTGGGCATTATTTTAAAGTGCAAGTAATGAGATTAGAAGGCGAGTGACCAAAACGTGGTGGGTGATGGTGTGTGTATATTTCTTTTGGTTGGGGCGGGGGGGTGGGGGGTGGTAATCTGGATTTATTGTCTGGGAGGGGTGTTGAGGCAGGAAACGTCAAACTTTTAGAAATTTCCAGAGCAGATGAAGTGACATAACATTTAAGGCTGTGGGCCTAGTGTGGGCAAGTGGGACTAGTCTAGGTCTTAGTATATTTTTGTTGATACAGATTTGATGAGTCAAGAGGCCTGTTCTGTACTGTATGATCTTATGAGAGTCATGTTTAAAGAACTGCAATCCACGTAGCTCAGGTACATGCACAATACTTTACGGAGAGAGTTTCAGGGGTTAGATTCAGCCGTTGCAAAACAATGACAATAAAGCAGTGAGGACGGTAATAAAATGTGAGGCTGGATGAACACAGCAGGCCAAGCAGCATCTCAAGAGCACAAAAGCTGACGTTTCGGGCCTAGACCCTTCATCAGAGAGGGGGATGGGGAGAGGGAATCCCCCTCTCTGATGAAGGGTCTAGGCCCGAAACGTCAGCTTTTGTGCTCCTGAGATGCTGCTTGGCCTGCTGTGTTCATCCAGCCTCACATTTTATTATCTTGGAATTCTCCAGCATCTGCAGTTCCCATTATCAGTGAGGATGGTATGTGGTTTCGAAGGGGATTTGCAGTTAGTAGTGGTATTATTTGTTTATTGTCCTGTTCCTGTAGTTAAAGGTCATGGATTTGGAAGATACTTGTGAAGGAGCCTTGATAAGTTACTGCAGTCCATCTTGCAGATCGTATACATTACTGCTACTGTGTACTAGTAGTTGAGTGAATGCATATATGACATGTGATTGGGGTACTGATTTAGGGAACTGCTTTATCCTGGATAAGAGAGCACTTCAAGTGTTGTTGGTGCTGCACATAGCAAGCCATGAAATTCCTAGCATGGCCTTACAAATGGCAGACAGGCTTTGCGGAGGCAGGAGCTCAGTTATTCGTCACAGAAGTGCCCCGTTCAAACTGGATGCAAAACTAGATCACAGTGTGATCACTGATACTTAACAGTATCTTAACTCTGAAAACATTAATTAATCCTGTCACATTACACGATACCAAGTCTAATATAACCTGATAATGAGCTGCATTAAGAAACTCTGTAGAAAGCACTCCTAATTCCTCACACAACCCTTTCCTGCCATTTTGTTTTTCCAGTTTAATATGAGTTAAGACAAATGCCTATTCTATAAAGAGATAGCAAGGTGTAGAGCTGGATGAACACAGCAGGCCAAGGAGCATCACAGGGGCAGGAAGGCTGATGTTTTGGGTCTAAACCCTTCTTCAGAAATTGGCCTGCTGTGTTCATCCAGCTCTAAACCTTGTTATCTCAGATTTTCCAGCATCGGCAGTTCCTACTATCTCTGTAACAATGACTATTATTTTCCTTTTATCACAAAACCAATATTTCTTTTTGCATATTTTGTCCAACATCATGTTTGTTTTTATGGGGCAGGCAGACCATTCCTCCCAGTAAAATCCTTCTACTATCATTCATCCTCACTCACACTGATGCTACATCCTGATCTGCAAAAGCCCAAATGCTATTCTTGAGTAACAGTACTACCACTCTGCCTTTATCTAGTTTCCTGTTCTTTCTCAAATGACATATATCCCTTAATATTCAGGACCTAATTCTTGTCATCTTGAAGACACACTGTTTCTGGTTACATGATGCGGTTCATAGGAGAATTCAGCAATGGTAATGCTGTTAAATGTCAGAGGAAGACTGTTAAATTTTGTCTTGTTGAAGACAGCCATTGTCTAGTGCCTGTATGACATCAATGTTACTTGTTATTCAGAAGTCCAAATTTGAATATTATCCAGGTCTTGCTGAACATTAGCACGGACTGGTTCAGAGTCTGAGTTACAAATGATTCTGGATATCATGCAGCCATCAGTTAGCATCTCCACTTCTGACCAAATGTTGGAGGCAAGGTCATTGCAGAAGCAACTGTAAACGGCTGTGCCTAGGACAGTTCTCTGAGAAACTCCTGCAGCTATGTCTGGCGGCTGAAATATAGGTGCCAAATAACTATGAGCATCTTCCTTTGTGCTAAGCATGATACCAAACATTGAACAGTTCTCCTGATTCCAATTGACTTCATCTTACCAGGGATTCTTAAATACCGCAATTCGTCAAATACTGTCTTGACGTCAAAGGCAGTCACACTCAACCCACCAATGGAATTTAACTGTTTTGTCCATGTTCGGATATAGGCTGTAAAGAGGCAGGAGTTGAGCGGCTACAATTGGATTCAAGATAGAGATGAGCACAAAATGGGAGGTATCCGAACAAATTGGAGAAGGGTTATGAAACAGAAAATAGACGTCAATGTTAAGTCAGGTTTGCTGGACAAGTGGAAAATAGAAGTACTGTGATGCAGGAATATGAGCTCTGATTACGGTCAAATATGAACCAAGGGAGTCTTTGACCTCTCAGACAGACAATGAGAGATGGAGTCAGTAGCGAAGCAATAAAGTTTGCAGCACTGCACCAAAAACAATTGCTTCAATCTTGCCAACATTTAGTCAGAGGAAATGTCTATTTGTCCAGTAGGTTGTCATCTAATCAATCTGACGATTTTGCGACAGCAGAGAACTAAGAGATGGTGGTGAAACAGAGTGAGTGTCATCAGTCTAAATGTCAAACCCAACACTGTGCTTTTGGAGGATTTCACAGTAAGGCACCAAGGAGATGAGAAACAAGAGGTGGCCAAGGCCGGATCCTTGGGGAGCAACAGAAGAATAGTATGGAAACAGCAAGAGAAGACATTGCTGGTGCTTCTCCTGGTGCTGGCTATAGGAGAAGTAGAGCAAAGGATATTAAAATTTTTACATAAGCTGTTAAAAGCAGCAACAGGTTTGATATGCTCATAAGGGGTGCGACATTCCATCATTTCTAGAGGTATTGAAAACAAATCTGAGAGGTAACCGGTGTACTGCAGGGGTCGATGTTGAGTCCATTGCTGTTCAGGTCATTTTTATAAATGACCTGGATGAGGGCGTAGAAGGATGGGTTAGTAAATTTGCAGGCAACACCAAGGTCGGTGGAGTTGTGGATAGTGAGAAGGATGTTGTAGGTTACAGAGAGACATAGATAAGCTGCAGAGCTGGGCTGAGAGGTGGCAAATGGAGATTAATGCGGACAAGTGAGAGGTGATGCACTTTGGTAGGAGTAACCGGAATGCAAAGTACTGGGTTAATGGTAAGATTCTTGGTAGTGCAGATGAGCAGCGAGATCTCGGTGTCCATGTACACAGATCCTTGAAAGGTGCCACCCAGGTTGATAGGGCTGTTAAGAAGGCATACAGTGTTTTAGCTTTTATTAATAGAGGGATCGAGTTCCGGAACCATGAGGCTATGCTGCAGCTGTACAAAACTCTGGTGCGGCCGCACTTGGAGTATTGCGTACAGTTCTGGTCACTGCATTATAAGAAGGATGTGGAAGCTTTGGAAGGGGTGCAGAGGAGATTTACAAGGATGTTGCCTGGTATGGAGGGAAGGTCTGACAAGGAAAGGCTGAGGGACTTGAGGCTGTTTTCGTTAGAGAGAGGAAGGTTGAGAGGTGACTTAATTGAGACATATAAAATAATCAGAGGGTTAGATAGGGTGGATAGGGAGAGCCTTTTTCCTAGGACGGTGATGGCCAGCATGAAGGGGCATAGCTTTAAATCGAGTGGTGAAAGATATAGGACAGATGTCAGAGGTAGTTTCTTTACTCAGAGTAGTAAGGGAATGGAACGCTTTGCCTGCAACGGTAGTAGATTCGCCAACTTCAAGTACATTTAAGTCGTCATTGGACAAGCATATGGACGTACATGGAATAGTGTAGGTTAGATGGGCTTCAGCTTGGTATAACAGGTCGGCACAACATCGAGGCCCAAAGGGCCTGTACTGTGCTGTAATGTTTTATGTTCTATGTAATGCAAAGTTCTGATCTATATAATTAAAAAGAGGAGCAATTGCAGAAAATACTTACAAGGATATCGCCAGAACTGTAAGTTACAAATTGGATTGAAAGGTTAGGTCTCTTTTTGCTGGGACAAAGACTAAGAGATGCATGAAAAGACATCATACTCATTAAAGTTTTCAATGGAGTAAATGTGAAGAATCTCTTTCAAAATGTAGATTAGTCCAGAAAAAGTGTTTTTATTAATGTTTAGTGACCATTTATTAAGTGAAGAATTTCTTTCCATAGAGAATGTTGAGGACTTGGAACTCTGTGCCACACGGGATGGTTGATATCATTGACACATTTAAGAGAATGGTCAATGTGGACATGAGAAAAGAATCAAATTGATGGACAGTGGGAATGGTAGGAATGAAGAATGAAAGCAATTTTGTGTACATTAAGTAGTGACATTAACCATTTGAACTAAATTGTTGGTATGCGCTATAGATTCAATGTAAGAAAGTCCTCTTGGGTAAATACATAATGAGCCAGAAGGACTAGGTAAGTCCCACCTGCACCACAGGTGTGACATAACACTTCTGGACAGACTGCTTAAAAATATAACATGTAAAGTATGTACTTGCTGCATTTAGGTTAAATTTTCCACTGCATTGTGACCAGTGATAGTACAAACAATTAAGTGCAAACTTGAAATCTTATACAATTTTTCAGTACAGAATCAAATCAGAAATCCTGAGTGTGTCCATTGCTAATAATTACACTAGTGCAGATTCAGCACAAGGACAACAAGGAAATTGATATCAAGCATATTCAAAACATAGATACAAATTGTGAAGCTGGATGAACACAGCAGCCCAAGCAGCATCTCAGGAGCATGAAAGCTGATGTTTCAGGCCTAGACCCTTCATCAGAGAGGACGATGAAGGGTCTAGGCCCGAAACGTCAGCTTTTGTGCTCCAAGATGCTGCTTGGCCTGCTGTGTTCATCCAGCTTTACACTTTGTTATCTTGGATTCTCCAGCATCTGCAGTTCCCATTATCTCTCTCCCCCATATTCAAAACATAGCTGGTTTATGCTTTGATTTATACACTTACGAATTATTTATTTAGAATTTTAATAACTAAGATTTTTTGAAAAAGCGAGTAGGGCTTACTTTGTTTGTAATGCCTCGATCCGTTACCAGTTTCCTGAAGATAGCTTCTGCAATTGGAGATCGGCAAATGTTGCCTTAAAAAAATTCAAAAACATGATCGCGTGAGTTTTTTCTAAAGTTTTATAGCAGGTTTATCATAGTTAAAGTATATAAAATTCCTGTACTTGATAGAAGCTAAACAGAAGTATGATTTATATGCAAATTTGATTTCCATACACCTCCAGTTTGTATACACAATTAAAATATTTACAGAAAAAGTTTCTCAACAGAAGTGAACTTAGGAAGTATTAGTTCTTGCAGAAAAAATTATTTAATCAGCCCTGTAATTTCAATCACACCAAAATCTCCTATTTAAGAGACAATATCATTTGTTTTTTTTGAACAAGTCTACCTCAGATAACACCAATAGTGGTTTACACTTCAATCTATATTCATATGTTACTGACTCGACATATGTCTAGGGACCTTGTGCTATATATAGATCATTAAGTGACAGGTCATAAGAATGACATGCAACTTGGTTCCACAGACCTGCTCCTGACAGTCTATCAGACCACTATTGATTGTACCTTTGATTTCTCTCCTTTGATAGTCTTATCTAATATTCTGATTAGCCTTGTCTGGATCTAAAGGGTTCCTCAATTCAGTCATCTTAGGGGGATATGAAAAATGAATGCACAATTTAACATAAATTGCTTCATCAGTGGTCTATAATGCAGGAGGAATGACGACCAGAGAAAACAGAAAGGCCAAAGACGATGTGAAGAGATTCTTTTTAACATACTAAGATGTGGAATAGATTGCCTCAAAAGGCTGTGTTATTCAAAACTGAAAAGCCAAGTTTAAATAAAATGAAATAAATATATTCTTCAAAATAAATTTGCAGGGTCTAGGACAGTACATTGTATTTTTATATCATCTCTGACATATTAAATCATCTGTGGCACTTTACAGGTATGTCATCAAATAAAGCCTTATGCAGATTGGTGTCAAACCTTATCACGAGCAAGTGACTAAAACTTTGGTCAAAGTAGTAGATTTTTATAAGCAATTTACTTGGAGAAATCAGAGGCAGTATAGGGAGGGAATGCCAAGGCATTGAACCTTAACAGTGGAAGGTGAATCATTAAGGGAGCAAAAACATCCAGGCATATTCAGGTTTCTGGAATTAGAAAAGTACAACTACCCTAAAGGATTGAGATGCTGGAGGTAACAAATGTAAGGAGTGACCCATGAATTTAAAAACAAGATGAATTTGAAAACCGACATGTTGCTAAACAGGGAGCCAACAACTGGCAGCCAAGCTCAGGGGGCCAATTGGATTACCGTGCATCAGGACACACACGTCTGAACTTTGGAGGATCTCAGTTTAGATCGGGTAGATTGTGGGAGACCAGCCAGAAGTGTACTGGAATAATCATGTCTAGAAATGACCAATAGTATGAATGAGAGTTTCAGTAGCACAGTCAAGGTCAAAACTCGGCAATTTTATGACCATGGGGCAGGTTGTACATACTGAAGAACTGGAGAGGTGGCCTAACTGGATATCTGTAGAGCAAAGGTACGGTGGCGTTCTTTGAATTGACTAACCCAGCACCCCAGGCAAATGCTCCGTGGAGGGGAGAATTTGAGTTCCACCAGATAAACTTAATAGCTAGTCTAACGGTGGCCATTGTTGGTTGGCCCTCTGGTTTAAGCAATAACCTTCAGGGAAGGAAATCTGCCACCAGCACCTGCTCTGGCCTAACCGCATGACTCCAGACCTGCAGCACTGCGAATGACTTTTAAATGGCCCTTGGCCTAGCCAGGGACGTCGACATCCCATGAAGAAATGGACCGAACGATTACCCTCGCACACGGCCCCTCCAACAATCCTCCGCTGCTGGGTGGCGGCTGGAGCTGAGAGACGTTTAGGTGCGCGCACGGACCGGCAGCCGTTACCCCCGCCCCCGTTTGTTCGTTCATTCATTCATTCATTCTCACTCACTCACCCAAACAGACAAACAGAACCGACTTCTGCCCGGCCGCCATCTTCACCGGGTCCTGCCAAGAGACCGCGTCACTCGCCTCCGTCTACTCTTCTGCCTGCTCCGCGCAATCTCCTGGGACCCGCTCGCTGGAAATCAACGCGCGCAGCGGCTTGCCCCGATTCCTCCGTACCGTCATTTTTTTTTTCTTAAAAAAACCGTACTAGCATCAGCCGTTTTAAGATCTAGGCGGGTTGGTGGAAAGCGTCCTAAATCCTCGGCGCGTCCTCGGACAGCTCCTAAGCAGGGGTCCTTGAGGACCTGTGGGTGGTGCCCAGGTGTAGTTAGCACAGGTAAACCCAGCAAGTGAGTTTGGGCTGGTACTCCAATAGTCTGCATTTAAACGTTTTAGAAGAGCATTATTTGTAAAAGTAAGTTTTCCTTTTGCCTTTTATTGTGTAGATTGGTACACGTTTTGGGAAAAATCCTTTGGGAGGTATTTCCTGAAGTGTAATATTTGTGGTGAAACACGTATTTTTGAGTTATGGACACAGTTTAGACGGACATTCAGCACATTCGTTCCACTGAATCGTAGAAGCATTAAAGGATGTAGTTCACCTCATTGTGTCCTATTCTCGTGCTCTCTCCTATTGCCCTTCTTCCGCATGATTACACTTTTTCTACTATTTAACTTTCAAAACATTTTTAGATATCAAATTTGCTTACTCCGCCCTTTGGGCATTGCATTCCAAATCCTAAATCACTTATTCCAGCATTTTATCCTGTCATCTCGCTCTTGGTCCCTTTGCTGGTTAACTTAAGTCTCTGTCCTTTGATTCCTGACCCTTCATGGTAGAAACTTTTTCAGTTGATTACTCTATCAGTAACCTTAATGATTAAAAATACTCGATTAAACGTTCCCAACATTGAGGAGAAGTACTCAATGTCTCTAATCTCTCTCTATGAAAACTTTTATACCTGATTTTATCTCTGTAAATTTCCTCTAACTTATCCAAGCCTTGAATTCTTTTCTGAAATGTTGTTGCCAGAATTAGCACTGTAGTTTGGCTGAATCCTAACCTGTGATTTCTGAATGTTGAACATAATTCCTTTGCATTCATACTTTATTCAATATGTTCCATTTTATAAAGTGTTTTGAAAACAATATTTATGACTTGCATATATACAGCCAGGCTTAGACACTCAATTCTCTTTAAAATTGAACTGTTTAGATTGTTTTGCATCCCTCATACTGAAATTAACATTATTTATTAATTTCTGCATGTTAATCACAACAAAACCAATGCATTTCTGATCCATGTCAGCCAGAAGATGATTGAAAATAAAATCAACAACAAATGATTGTAATCATATGTTTCTTGTTCATTTTGATGCATAAATAGAAGCAGAAACAAAAAAAAGGTAAAGCAGATTTGTTAAAAGTTGATGTAAACATTGTCATGTAAGTAATTAGGTCATTAAAAACAATAAAGTAAATGCTATTATAAATGTGTTTTCCAGTAGTGATACTGTGAATTGTAAGCACTTGAAAATAGCAAAATTCAAAGCAATAAATGTGAGAATATAATATAACTTATCGGCAAGGAAAAAATGGATAAAGTGACATTGGGAAATTGTTGAACGGAGGAATATTTGTTGTTGAGGGAATTTCTGATTTTGGGGCCACTGTGTTAATTATGGACACACTTTGGGTATGGTGAAATAATTAATTTTGAACTTGAAAATATGCTAGCCCTGCTGTTAGAATTGAAGGAAGGGTGCTTGTAAAATCCAGGAGATGACCTTCCCGCCACCTATTCATTCGTCTCCACCCTCTGTGAAATGTTATGGGAGGAATGGGAGAGGCATACTTAACAAACCCCCAGCCTTGACATCCCAATTACACCATAAGGCACAGCAGCAGAAGTAGGCCATTCAGCCCATCGAGTCTGTTACACCGTTCAATGAGATCATGGCTGATAATTCTCAACTCCATTTTTCTGTCTTTTCCATACAAATGTTGATTTCCTTAATGATTAAAAGTCTGTTTCAACTTTGAATTTACAACAGGTGAACTATCCTTCTTGGGGCTTATTGATGCCCTTGCATGGCCAATTAATGGTATTTGTGTATTTTACACCTGGTGACCATGGGCATATGGTCCTACTTTGTGGATCCTCTGTGCCCATCTGATGCCCACCCTGAAAGTTTAACTATTCTAGTGGGGACTTGGATATGGAATCTTGTAGTGGTAGATGGTGGTATTTGAATTCAATTCAAGAGAAAATCTGGAATTAATGATCCCATGATAAGAATAGAACCAATGTCAATTCTTGTCTGGTTCACAAGTTCTCGGGGGAACATAATTGCTGTCCTTAGAGACAAAACACTGCAGATGCTGGAATCCAATGTAGACCTATGGGAGGCTGGAAGAACACAGCAAGCCAGGCAGCATCTGGAGGGAAGGAACAATCAATGTTTTGGGTATTACTCTTCTTCAGAACTGAATGTAGGGGTACGGCAAGCTGCAGATAAAGAAGGGGGAAGAGGTGGAAGTGGGATGGTGGCAGTAGTTGGACACTGTAGTGGGTATGACCTGGTTGGTCGATAGGAGGGATGAATTTGGTTGGTGGCTGGAAGGGAGGATCAGAAGGTGGGGTGGAATGGAAGGGAGGAGGTGGGGCTGAAAACAGAGAGGGGGGGAAAAGAATGGGAAGGTTATTTGAAATTGGAGAACTCACTGTTGAGTCTTCCAGGCTGTAGGGTGCTCAGGCAGAAGACAAGGTGGTCTTCTTCAAATTTGTGTTCTAAGTTACTGCGACACTGGAGGAAGCCGAGGATGGACATGTCAGAAGGGGAGTGTGGCGGGGAGTTGAAATGGGAAGTTAGGTTGGCCATTACACTCCAGGTGGAAGCTTGGCAAAATGGTCACCTCGTCTATGTTTGGTCTCACTGAAGTGGAGAAGCCCACGTCGGGAGCACCAGATGCAATAACTAGGTTGGAGAAGACGCAGGTAAAGCTCCGACTCATTTGGAAGGACTGTTTAGGGCCCTGAATGGAGGTGAGGGAGGTGGTGTGTGGACAGGTGCTGCATCTTTTACTGTTACAGGGGAAGATATCAGGTGAGTTGAAGTGGTTGGTGAGGAGTATGGTCTGAGGTGAGGAGTGATGAAGGAAATGGTCCATGTGCAGGGCGGAGAGTAGTGGGGAGTGGAAGATGTTCTGGGTGGTAAGGTCTAATTGGAGTTAGCAGAAGTGTTTAAGGATGAGACGTTGGACGTTGTTGCTGGTGGGGTGGACAGAGAGCTCGGACTAGGTACTTGTACTAAACAACAAACGCTATTTTTTACAAATAATTAGATTCTAGCTACAGGTAAACAATACTGAAACATTGTCATATATTTTTACTAATTAAAAGTGGATTTGCAGTTTAGTGGTTTCTGTTCACAAAGTTGCTGAGATGATTCTTGTGTTTTTTTAAACACAATAATATATCACGGTCTTCCTTCACTGGAACTTCTGTCAGTTTGCAGGAGGCACAGAATGGCTGATTCACTTTTTAAAGGTCTCTGATGTATCAATTAAAGATTGTTGCAAAGTGAAAAGGTTTCTTCAAGCTTTAGGTGGATTTTACATCAGACAACAGAGCAGCTGGTGGTCTGATTGCTTCTGTCTATCTTAATCACAGCATCAAAGTATTACATCATAAGACATAGGAGCAGAATTAGGCCATTCAGCCCATTGAACTTGCTCCACCAGCCAATCATTCAGCCCCATTCTCCCACCTTCACTCTGTAACCCTGGATCTCCTTACCATTCAAGAATCTATCTATCTCTGACTTAAATACACTCAGTGACTTCGTATCCAGAGCCCTCTGTGACATTGAGTTCCATGGATTCATCAACTAGCTAAAGAAATTCCTCCCCATCTCAGTTCTAATGGCTCATTCCTTTACTTTGAGGCTGTGCTCTTGGGTCTGCATCTCTCCATCTAGGTCTCACAATATTCTGTAAGTTATCTGCAAACGTAGCAACAAAGCCCTCAGTTCCCTCATCCAGATCACTGATGTATAACACGAATATTAGTGGTCCCACAACTCCACTAATCATCGGCTGCCATCCTGAAAATGACTCCTTTATCCCTACTTCTGCCTTCTGACTGGTAATCAGTTCTCTATCAATGCCAGTACCATGCCCCTAACACTATGTGGCTTATTTAGCAAACTCTTGTGTGGCATCTGGTCAAAAGAATTTCTGCAAATCCAACTTGATCTCATCCAATGACTCTCCTTTATTTAACTTGCTCATTACACCTCAAAGAATTCTAACAGACATGTCAGGCATGACCTCCCTTTGACAAAGCTGTGCTGACTCACTCCTATTTTGCCATGCACTTCTAAGTACTGCACAATCTCATCCTGAACGTTGGGCGCTGAAATCTTACCAACAATTGAGATCAGGTTAATCAGCCTATAATTTTCTGTCTTCTGCTTCCCTCCATTCTTAAACAGGGGTGTTACATTAGCTATTTTCCAAAGCTTTAGCATCTTACTCCAGTGATTCCTGAGAGATCACCATCAAAGCCTCTACAATCTCTTCAGCTACTTCGCTCAGAACTCCGGGGTGTAGTCTATCTGGTCTGCGTGATTTATCCACCTTCAGACCTTTCAGCTTTCCCATCACCACCTCCTTAGTGATGGCTACTACACTAACCTCTGCCTCCTGAGTCACTTGAAGTGCTTGCATCCTGCTGGCATCTTCCACTGAAGACTGATGCAAAGTACCTATTCAGTTCCTCAGCCAGTTCATTGCTTCCTGTTTTTACTGCTTCAGCCTCATTTTCCAGCAGACAATGTCCGCTCTTGCTCCTCTCTTACCTTTTCATAACTCTTAAAAAAAACTCTGTAACCTTGTTTTATGTTACTAGCTAGCTTCCTCTCATATTTCATCTTCTCCCCCGTCCTAAATATTTTTTGTTGCCCTCTGCTGGTTTTTTTTGGCTACCCAGACCTCTGACTTTACACTAATCTTCACCACATTGTATGCTTTTTCTTTTGCTTTCCTTCCGTCCTTGACTCCCCTTGTCAGCCATGGTTGTCTCAAGCTCAATTTAATATGTTTCCTCTTCCTTGAGCTGAATTTCTGTTGTGTGCATGCTCCTACCATTGCTGCTCCACCATCTTGCCTGCTAGGCTACCCTTGGATTCAACTCTGGTCAGCTCCTCCCTCACATTTTTGTAGTTACCTATATTCAGTTATAATACCATTACAGCTGATTCCACTTTCTCCCCCTCAAACTGTAGGGTGAATTCTATCATAAAATGGTCATTGACCAATACCGGTTTCTTCACCTTAGGCACCCTAATCAAATCAGCTTCAATATACATCACCAAATCCAGAATTGCCTGTATCCTAGCGCTCCAAAAAACCATCTTGTAGACACTCCACAAATTCCTTTTCTTGACATCTGCTACCCACTTAATTTTCCCAGTCTATTTGCATATTGAAGTCCCCCATGACTATTGTAATAGCTTATTCCTTAGATGCCTTTTCTATCTCCTGGTTCATTTTTTCCCCCACTTCCTAACTACTGTTTGGCAGCCTGTACACTGCTGCCATCAGGGTCTATATTTCCTTTGTGGTTCCTCAGCTCTACCCGCACAGATTCTATCCCTTCTGATTTTCTATTAGTTCTTGCTTTTGGTTTAAATTACATTTCGTTTTTGCAAGGGCCCCTTTCCCAGTCCTTTTGATTAGAAGTGTATCCTTGGAGTCATGTCTCTGTGATATGCATAACATTGTACCTGCCCATTTCAATCTGCGCGACAAGCTCCAATCCCTGCTAGGCAGTAGGCTCACCATTTGAGTAAGATACCAAACTTGAGGAAGCTATTCAATATAAAGGAAAGACTGTGTAATAAATTCCACACTCTTCCACTCTCCACACTTAGCATGATCAGCCCTTATTGTGAGAAAATGGTCCACACTATTTGCTTGTTCCATATCAGTCAATTACAAAGATGCAGCTTCAAACTTACAAAGTGGGCTATAAGTAATATCTTGACAGTTTGAAAAGCCCTGTTAAATTTAGCCAGGGTCAGCTTTTTAAGGAGTTTGAGTTAATTTTTATAGAAGATAAAGCATAATAATGTAGTGATGAAATGCTTATAGAACTAGTAACAATTATGAGAGGCCATTGCTGTGAGATATATAGTTTTGTTTTGACAATATGTTGACTATGTAATGGTTTTATTGTTGACTGTACAGAGTGGATGAATTACCCTCTGTGTGTCCTAGCCGTATACATTTATTATACCTCTTCCTCATTCTTCAATTTCAAATCAACTGTCATGGTTGGTAGATTAAGAATTTGAATAGATTCCCCAGTTATTTTCATGAGATTAGATTAGACTGAGCTAGATTAGATGCTCTAACTGAGGTGTTTAAGATAACTGTGCTCTGCTAATCGAGAGGATATTTCAAGGAGCGTTGTGGTACAGTGGTTGTCATAACATCTAAATTCAAGCCCCAACCTCCGTCTATGTGCATCACAAAGTGATCAAAGAAGTTTATTGAAAATAGTTTTTTAGAAAAGGACCATTGCCTCTTATGGAGGAATACTGAACAGGGGGCATTACTTTTTAATTGGAACTTGACCAATCTTTAATGACGTTAGGATTGTTTTTAGCACTTACAAAGTGTCTTTTATAATCTCAGCATCAAAGCACTTTATAGCCAGTGGAGTACTTTTGAAGTGTGAAGTGTCTTCACAATGCATAATGATAAATTTGGAATGTTTCCCCCAAAAAATTCCAAGGAAAATTGTATATTTTAAGACTAAGATTCAGTATTAAGGTATGCAAAACCAATTCAGATGAATGGTTTTAAGATACAGATCAATCACGTTCTAATTTAATTATAGAAGACGCTTAAGGGCTGAATGGTCTATACGTGTGTCCACATTCTCATGCTCTGAAAGCTATTCTGTTCTGTGTTGGATGACATCCAAACTGCAGGCCTACAAACTAGTATTTCCCAAGCCCTATTCGTATTGCACGTAAGGAGAGCACAAGCAATCATTTGTGAAGCTTGAACTAAATCCCTGAGTAGTCTCTAAAAATGTTATATGTGGTTAAAAAATGTCCTGGTATTCAAACTTTAATTCTTTGTATTTCTAATTTACCTTATAAGAACAATATATTTGCAAAAAAAAAGTTAATGTATAGACAAGTAACAGACAAAACCGTTACTGAGCAATTGCCGATTTTCAAAAAAATGTGTTGTGAAACAGGGTGGCGGTGTACAGTATCAATACACAACAACAAAAGCATTAGACTCAAATCCATAAATCTGTTCAGGTTTAGTCTTCAACTGCACTCTGCCAGAGGCTGATCAGAGGAGGCTAGATACCCCTCTAGAAAAGATAAGAAAGCTGTTGTATAGAAGAAGGGTCCAGACCTGAAACATCAGCTTTCTTGCACTTCTGATGCTGCCTGGCCTGCTGTGTTCATCATTGTGCTCTACACCTTGTTACCTCTGAAATTGTTGTATACATGATTTTTGTGCCATGAGAATAGAATTAGCAGTAATGCAGGAGTGGAATATCTTCATTATTTTCATTAATGTGAGAGGAAATCTCTTTAAGACCAAAGTTAAAGAATATGAAAATTAAAGGTGAAAATAATCATATTATTGCATAGAGGAAATATCAGATTTATTGACTAGTTGTTGATGTTGTTAATGAAGGTCAATCATTGACATTATCAGTTTCTCATGCTGGTTCTAAGACCAACTATATTCATCTGTTTCATCAGTGACCTCCCTTCCATTATAAGTTTGAAGCTGAGCTCTTAGATGATTAAACAGTGTCCAGTTCTATTTACAACTTCTCAGACAATGAAACACATCATGCATACGTGCAGTAAGCCTTTGACCACATTTTAGCTGGAATGATTTGTGGCAAGTAATGTTTGCACCGTAGAAGTACCAGGCGATGACTGTCTCCTCCAAAAGTGAATCTGACCATTTCCCCTTGGTATTCAGTGGCATTACTGTTGCTGAATCCCAGCCATTAAGTCCTCGTCAACTTGGGTCAGGCAATAAATGCTGGCCAGCCAGCAACATCCGTGCTCACAGTTAAGTAATGAAATAAATCAAAATACTGAAGATTTCCATTGGCCAGAAACTTATTTCAACCATTTATGCAAATATTGTGATCATGTTATCAAGCTAAAGGTTGTGAATTCAGCAGAGAATATTTCACCATCTGATTTCCCAAAGCCAGTCCATCATCCACAATAATTTAGGAGGGTAATGGAATGCATTCCACTTTCTTGGACGAGTGCAGTTGCACAATGTGCTGGGAGCTTCATGATTATCACCTATTTACTAACTTAAACATTCATTCCCCCCCACCATCAGTGCCCTTAGCCAACTCCTTAATAATTTGTAAGTCCTGATTCTTCCCCCTCTCCCCCTGCCCCGTGGAATCACTGGAGTCACATCTATGTAAAGACAAGGTCGATTACAGAGCTCTGAGAAAAGGGATCTGCCTACTGCATGGATTACAAAAGAGCTAGTTTGCAAGTACAGCAAGTGAATAGGAAAGCTAATAGAACATTATCAGTTATTGCAACGGGACCTGTGAGACAGTGTTCACAGTACTGTGTATAGTATCGATCATATTATTTAAGGAAGGATGTGAATGTGTTGGAACAGTTCAGAGAAGGTTTAGCAGACTAATATCAAGAATGGCTGAGTTATCTTATGAGGTAAGATTGGACAGACTAATGTTTGTTGGAGTTTAGAAGAGCAAGAGGTGACTTGATTGGAACATAAATCCTGAGGAGTCTTGACCTGGTAGATATTATGAGACAATCTAGAATTAGGGATCACTGTTTAAAAATCAGAGGTTGCCAATTTAAAACAGGTGAGAGGAATTTATTTCTCTCTAAGAGGATCTTGAGCCTTTGCTGTCTTTCAGAAAACATCTGTGGAAGCAGTCTTTGAATATTTTAGGGCAGAGGTAGAAAAATTCTTGGTGAGCAAGAAGGTGAATGGTTGTCATAGATAGGGACAGGTAATAAATGCTGTCTAGCCAGTGATGCCCTCATCCCCAGAATGTAGATTTGTGGTTACAATCACATCAACCATGATCCTCGTTGAATCACAGAGCAGGTTCAAGGGGCCAGATGGCTTACTCCAAATCCTGGTTTGTATGTTTGTAAAGTCTGAAGTATATGGAAAAGTGTGACTTTCACAAAATAGCAGAAACTAAGGTATTTATCCAACCATCTCCCAAAGTAAAACTCCTTCCACAAAATCTAAGTCAATTACAAGGTCTTTAAAAAAAAATCTCTCACAGATGTGGGTGTTGCTAGCTGGGCTAGCATTTATTGCCCATCCATGGCTGTCCTCTACTGCTGATATGACTTCCTGAACTGCTGCAGTCTGTAGATACACAGTACAGTTAGGGAGGAAATTCCAGAATTTTGACTCTGCATCATTGTGGGGCATACCTGCCAATTCAGATGTTATGCTATTCTCTTTTTTTTGAGATCAGTTAGTGATAAGTAATTAATAGAGCCATTGTATCCCGTGGAAGAATATATATACAAACTATTTGGGGAAACACGTGAACTTTGGCAAATTTCAGATCTTTAATAGCAAAGGAGTTGCTCAAGTACAAAGCTATTAATGTATCTCAGGCGTCGTATGTTCTTGAAATGGGTAAAGTATGTGATCTAGATAGTATGACTTTGAATAGGAAGGGAATCACTGAAGCTTTAAGAGATATTTCACTAAATTTGGGAGAGATATGCTTTGGCAGAAATAGCTGTAATAATGATTTTAAAAATAATTGAGACATATCTTCAGATTGTATGGGAGGGTCTGGATTTTGCAGTTGATGGCACAATGAAGGTACTGACCACTGAATTTCAAGCAATATGACCAGTAAGCCTGTTTGGATAGATTTTGCCTTTTCCAATATATTTTACTTTGAGCACCCGTTGCAGGGTTCTCCAACATTTAAAAAGTGATATCATTGAACAATCTAAGCAGCCAGTCAATAATTCAATAATTTTCTTAGTCAATGAACCCAGAAGTAATGCTAATGTCTACTTGACAATGTGAACAATTCTGGATGTGAGTTTGCTCACTGAGCTGGAAGGTTAGTTTTCAGACGTTTCGTCACCATCCTAGGTAACACGTCAGTGAGCTCCAACGAAGTGCTGGTGTTATGTCCCGCTTTCTATTTATCTGTTTAGGTTTCCTTGGGTTGGTGATGTCATTTCCTGCATTGGTGATGTCATTTCCTGTTCTTTTTCTCAGAGGATGGTAGATTGGCTCCAAATCAATGTGTTTGTTGATGGAGTTCCCGTTGGAATGCCATGCTTCTAGGAATTCTCGTGCGTGTCTCTGTTTGGCTTGTCCTAGGATTGATGTGTTGTCCCAATCAAAGTGGTGTCCTTCCTCATCTGTATGTAAGGATACTAGTGATAGTGGGTCATGTCGTTTTGTGGCTAGTTGATGTTCATGTATCCTGGTGGCTAGCTTTCTGCCTGTTTGTCCAATGTAGTGTTTGTCACAGTTCTTGCAAGGTATTTTGTAGATGACGTTCGTTTTGCTTGTTGTCTGTATAGGGTCTTTTAAGTTCATTAGCTGCTGTTTTAGTGTGTTGGTCGGTTTGTGGGCTACCCTGATGCCAAGGGGTCTGAGTAGTCTGGCAGTCATTTTGGAAATGTCTTTGATGTAGGGGAGAGTGGTTAAGGTTTCTGGGCCCGTTTTGTCTGTTTGTTTGAGTTTGTTGCTGAGAAATCGGCGGACTGTGTTCATTGGGTACCCATTCTTTTTGAATACGCTGTAGAGGTGATTTTCTTCTGCTCTTCGTAGTTCCTCTGTGCTGCAGTGTGTGGTGGCTCGTTGGAATAATGTTCTAATGCAGCTTCGTTTGTGGGTGTTGGGATGGTTGCTGCTGTAGTTCAGTATTTGGTCCGTATGTGTTGTTTTCCTGTAGAAGCTGGTTTGAAGCTTCAACAAACACATTGATTTGGAGCCAATCTACCATGCTCTGAGAAAAATAACAGGAAATGACATCACCAACCCAAGGAAACCTAAACAGATAAAGAGAAAGCGGGACATAACACCAGCGCTTCGTCAGAGGCTCACTGATGATGTTACCTAGAGTGGTGACGAAATGTCTGAAAAACTAACCTTGCAGCTCAGCGAGCAAACTCACATTAGAACCTCAACCTGAGCTATAAATCTTCTCAGAACTCGTTAATCTGAACAATTGTCCAGGTGTGTCCTGAGCACAAAAAAGTGGGACAAATTCAACCTCGTCAGTTACTGTTGCATCATCATTAATGGAAAGTGTCATCAACAGTACTATCAAGCAGTACCTGCTTAGCAATAACCTATTAACTGACACCCACCCTGGGTTCTGCCAAGGCCATTCAGTTCCTGAATTCATTGGATGAAATGTGGACAAAAGAGTTGAATCTGGAGGTGAGTAAGAGTCCTTTGTCCAACTATCATCAGCTGCTTCATCAATGACTTTCTCTCCAGCATAAGTCAGAAGTGTGGGTATTCATTGATGACTACACAATATTTAGCGCCATTTGAGACTCCTCAGATACTGAAGCAAATGCAACAAGACCTGGACAATTTCTGGGTTTGGGCTAACAAATGGCAGTCAATGGACTAACCGTCACCTCTTGACATTCCATGACATTTTCATTAATGAATCCCCCACTATCATCATCCTGGGTGTTACCATTGACCAGAAACTGAACTCGATTAGCATTGTAAACACAACTACTACAAGATGAAGTCGGAGGCTAGGACTGCAGCAAGTGATTCATTTCCTGACTTGACAAAACCTGTCCACCTTCTTGAAAAGTCAAGTTAGGAGTGCCTTGTTCAACAACATTCAAGAAGCTTGATACCATCCAGGACAAAGCAGCCCCCTTGATTTGGCACTCAAATCCAGAAGCATCCACTCCCTCCACCACCAATGCTTAGTGGCAGCAGTGTGTACCATCTGCAAGATGCACCGCAGAAATTCATCACACATCTTTAGACAGGATCTTTCAAACCCATGGCCACCAGCATCTAGCACACGAGCAACAGATATATGGGAACACCACTGTCTGCAAATTCCCCTCCACGCCATTCACCATCCTGATTTTGAAGTACATCATTGTTCCTTCAGTGTCTTTGGGTCAAAATCCTGGAATTCTTCCCCTGAGGGCATTGTAGGTCTATTTACCTACAGCAAAGGGACTTCATTGGTGGTCAGTGACTGAGAAATGGCAGATGGAGTTCAATCTGGGTAAATGCGAGGAATTGCATTTTTGTACAACAAACAAGAATAGGGCTTATGCAATTAATTGTACGGCCTTGGATAGTGTATAACAGAGTGACCTAGGGGTGTAGTTACATAATTCTTTGAAGCTTGTATGATGTATGGACAGGATGGTTAAAAAGGCATTTGGCATGCTTTCTTTCCTTGCTCAGTCCTTTGAGTATGGGAGTTGGGAAGTCATATTAAGATTTTATAGGACATTGATGAGGTGTCTTCTGGAACACTGCCACGTTCTGGTCATCCAGTTATAGGAAGAATATTATTAAGCTGGAACAGTTTCAGAACAGATTTACGAGGATGTTGCTGGGTATGGAAGGTTTGTAAGTCAGGGACTTTTTTCATTGGAATGTAGGAAGTTGAGAGCTGACCTGATAGAAGTTTACAAAATAATGAGGGGTGTAGATAGATTTAAACGTAGTTGTCGTTTCCATAGGATAGGAGATTTCAAGACTAGGGGCCACATTGTTAAGGTGAGAGGAGAGAGATTTATAAAAGACACAGTGGGGAGGGGATGGGGAAGGTTTTTACACAGAGGGTAGTTCACGTGTGTAATGAACTCCCTGAGGAATTGGTGAATGTGGGTAGAATTACAATGACATTATTTAAGAGACACTAACATAAGTACATGAAAAGTACATGGAATGACGTGGGCCAGCACCAGGCAGGTGAGACTTAGTTTTGGATTATTTCGGCATGAACGGTTTGGACTGAAAGGTCTGTTTCCTTGCTCTATGATTCCATGACTCTAAGAGGGCAGCTCACGTCCACCTTCTCAAGGGTAATTAGGGAATGGTCAAAAAATGCTAGTTTGGCCAGTGAACGATTGAGCTACAGAGCCACGTAACATGGCCCAACTTTGGCCCAACTTGTCCACACCAAATAAATTTCCCAAACTACGCTAGCTCCACTTGGCTGCGTGTGGCCCGTTTCCCTTTGAACCTTTCCTACGCAAATACCTATCCAAGTATCTTTTAAATGTTGTGATTGTACCTATATCTACCTCTTTCTCTGGCTGTTCATTCCGAATACAAGCCACCGTCTGTGAACAAGTTGCCCCTCAGGCTAAATCTTTAAATCTTTCTCCTCTCATCTTAAAAATATGCACCCCAGTTTTGATCTCCTCCACCCTCGCGAAAAGACCTTTGCTATTCACCTTGCCTAAGCCTCTCATGATTTTATAAACCTCCATAAGGTCACCCATCAACTTCCTATACTTCAGTGAAAAAGAGCTCCAGTCAATTCAGCCTCTTCCTAGAATGCAAACTGTCTAGCTCTGGCAACATCCTTGTAAATCTTTCCTGCCCTGTCAGATTTAATAATATTCTTCCTCCGGTGGGGTGACCAGAATTTACACAGTACTCAAAATGTGGCCTCACCAATGTCCTGTACGACCTTGACATGATGCCCCATCTCCTGTGTTCAATGGTCTCAGCAGTGAAGGCAAACATACTATAAATGCCTTCTTAACCTCTCTGTCTACCTGTGATGCAACTTTCAAAGAACTATGTTCTTGAACCCCTTCGGTCTTTCTGTTCGATAACACAACCAAGCGCCCTACCATTAACTATACTTGTCCTGCCCTTGGTTGTTAGTAAATGCATAAAAAAAATGCTGGTTTTATCATTCACCTTCTGTCATCTTAGGAAAAGAAAGGAAGATTTAGACGTAGCAAGAAGCTGAAATATCCTAACCTTATAAGTAATGTATCATGGAACGGAGAAATTTGACATTACACAAATATCAAATTATTCTTTTCAGGACATGTGAGGTAGGTTAGTAAGACTCATCATGTCTTTAAAATTCAAGCTTTACAAAGAGACTAACAATATAAAATTTCACAATCTCCAATTGTTTTCTGTTGCTGAAAGCGAGAAGAGTGCATCCTAAGGATGAATGAGGAATCATTGACAGCAACTTTTGGGTTTTTAACTTTAATCGTCAGGCAGATGCCTGAAGTTACTGATAGCCTTCACTGTCAGATTTTGTGAAACTAACAATTCCCTCCTTAATATGTTCAAGTAACCTGGCTGATATTTTTATCAAGAATTTTGAAAGATCTGACAAATATTGTCAGGTAAGGCACAATTGCTTGGGGGGAGAAAACAAATTGTGTTGATAGACGAAATATATAGCTGCCTTGGAGCTTTTTTTTGAAGTAAATATTGTCAAGCTGAATGGGAAATGTCCATAATATATATTGGATACTAATGCACTGATCTGACTCGCCTTTTTTTGTTGTTGTGTATTTAGGAATATGACCAGGCAGAACTTTCCCACTGCTTTTCCCCTTCTTTCAAAAAAAAAAGCTGCTTGTTGAAGATAGTAAGATTGTATTTGTTAAAATAATTCTGTCATTTTTTTTCTGGTGTCAATTCCTTTGTTTGCTTTTCCACGCTCTAGCTGCCTGTTTAGCTGATATAGAGGCCACTGTTTGTTTCGCTCTGTTTTCTTTTACAATCATCTTTTAACTTGAGCTTTTTCTTGATTTATTTTAAAGTAAACTTCATGACATTATGGCATATCTATCCCCACTTTATGTAAATTTTGCACAGATTCCTGCAATCTTCACAAAGCATAAAATATGATTTTGTTGCAAAACCTTAGAGAGTTGGTATATTCAAAGAAGTGATACTTGAGATGGCAGTCAGGCTGTTTGGGAGATTATGTGCACAGAAAACTTCTAAAAGAAACAGCAATTCTTTGGGCAAAAGTCAATCTGCCTTGATCTTGACGGTTGTTTCATATTTATTATGTTTTTAAATGGTTTATGGGTTGAAATGCCAGCTGCAAAATAAGTTTGAAAAGTCTGAAACCCGATCTTGGCGATACAAGTCTGCAGCACTAAACTCTGCACTTTGTAATATGATTTAATACCAGATTTGGAATTTCAGCCAAGGATAGTTGATGTGGGAGATCCAAATATTGTCATATTTCATTTATTACAATTTTATTTTAGTGATACTCTTCTGAGGTTAATATTAAGACACAATGTTGGTTAGGACAGAAGGAAATTTAATTCTACATTATTTCCCTCACTTAGAAATGCTTAAAATTAAAATCGGGTCCTAATGGTAGTAATATTCTAAAAAATTGACATCATTCAACTTGATGAGCACTATCATTCTTTGAGAAATCGCCCATTCTGCTGGGAAGAGACTTTATATTTTGTTTATATTATGTTGCCACGTTTTCCAGAGGAAAGTTTTGAATGGTCAATTTCCAGCAACAGTAACTATCCATGATGTTGATTATGACCATTATCAGGAATACTAGCTGACTTACCTGTAAAATTTTGTATTTTTCAAATCTCAGTTTCAAGATGATTGGAAGGCGTCTACAACATCTCAAAGCTGTTTTCATTGTGAAGTTCAATTATTTTTGTATTTAGCAGACAATGCAGCGGCTGTGGATTCCACCATGAAGGAATGAAGAGGTTCTCATTCTAATAATAATTTTTTTTTGAGTCAATCAGCCAGCTTTCCACACAGAAAGATGGTAGGGAGAGAATATCAAAGGCCAATTTAAGAATCGCTGACTTATAAAGTAACTTTACAATATATTAAACAGCAGAATTGCATACTTTTTTTCTTATAGTGTAAAGATCAACTGAATTAGGTGGGATTAGGATATGATTGTGAAATGATGTTCATTCTGGATTTGTGTTTAATCGACATGAATGGATTCTGGCCTTAGCTGTTGCATTCACAAATAATGTCTGTCAGTACCTGACAGTTTTGTCATCATTACATCACAAAATTCCAATTATAGGAAAAAGAAGTCTAATTCAATGAATAGGTTGAACACTGGCAAAAATGGACAAAAAATTGTTGACCATTTACTGAGAATATGTTGATGCAACAAAATTGCACCTTTGAATGTGTACGCATGTTGTGCAGAATAAACTTGATAGTGACCAGAAGCATTTTTGATTGTCTGTAAAAGTTTACTAATATGTGAACTGTCTATTTGGATATCATGTGACATGATTCAGTCACTTCACTTGTAAAAATGAGTACTTGGTGCTGCAATCTCTTTAAAAAAAGTCTTCATTTTTCTGTGTGTTGTTCAGATCTCTGAATGACTGCTATGTTGTCCAATTTCCATAACATTACAAACGTGTTTACAAAATGGGTGTATATATTTCAAAATATTCCTATCATACATGAACATATAATTATTTCTAATTTTGAGATTTTTATGAAATATATTTTTCTACATATAAATTCACTTTGATAGGGAAATAATGAGATCTTAAGCAATAACACAATGCAGCGCACTTTGAATTTTGCATGGTAATTTATAATTGTGATCTTACTCAAAATGTTACCGTGCTTTAGACTGCACTAATTTGATGTATTTTAGAACACTGCCACAGAAAAAAATCTAATAGAATAAGAGTGCAATAATTTCTGGGATGATTTTGGAAGATTAATGGTTTCTGAATGTTGTGATTACTGATCACACAATAGAATCTGAGAGTCATTTCCAATTTCTGTTGAATGGAAAAGGTATCAAGTCTGCATGAGTCATTCACACAAACTGCACAGAAGGTACAATGCAAAAATTGACCAAACATAATTTGCAAGCATCTGTGGCAAATGCGTCAACAGACACTAATTTGCATGGTGACTAAGAAGAACCTATTAACATGATCGAGTTTCCAGGTGAGAAATTTAAAGGGGTTGAAATTCTATTTGTACTTGTTTTAAAATGTGTCAAGGCGTTCATGTGATTTTTAACTCTGTTCGTATAAAGTTCAAAAGTTAGAGGGCGTTAGATCAATGCCTTACTTTTTTCTTTCTTCACCAATTTTCTCCCATATTACCACCTTGACGGCATTGATATACTGAGATAACTAAGTGTAGAGCTGGATGAACACAGCAGGCCAAGCAGCATCAGAGGTACAGGAAGTCTGACGTTTCAAGCCTAGACCCTCCTTTAGATTTTTCTGAAGAAGCGTCTAGGCCGGAAACATCAGCCTTCCTGCTCCTCTGCTGCTTAGCCTACTGTGTTCATCCAGCTCTCCACCTTGTTATCTCGGATTCTCCAGCGTCTGCAGTTCCTACTATCCCTGGCATTGATATACTGTTGGTATAGACTGGTGGAGTGTTGTTCCACAATGTCAGTTATCCATCACTGCTTTACACAAGTAACTGTTATTGCTGTAAGCTTTGACAGTGGGTTCTGACATGTTATTCAGTTTGAAAGCAACACAATTAAGTACGAATCCTCTAACGGAATCCCACAAACACCCTTGCCCCAGCCCGTCCATGCAGATGTACTTTTTCACACCCTCTTATCTTACTTTTCTTTTGTGCACTAACATCTTGTAAATTTGCAGCAATAATTCCCTACTTTTATACTCTATTCCTTTAGCAATAAATGCCAGAATTCAAATTGTACTCCATCTTATCCTCTATACCTGCATATTGGTTTTCCGAGATTCATGTAAGTAGGTAAACAGTGCGAACGGCATAAGCGCACACCAAGATAGTTCCACCCGAAGTCCAAACAACTGCAAAACTGTGTAAGAAGTATGTTCTAAGAAATATATATTAATTAATTACTCATAGGCAACAATGGCGATAGAGTCAAAGTGATTTATTTCATGAATCTGAAATTTCTCAAACCAGAAAAGGAGGAGGAGAGGGGACCTAATTGAGGTATACAAGATAATGAGAGGCATAGATAGAGTTGATAGCCAGAGACTATTTCCCAGGGCAGAAATGGCTAGCACGAGGGGTCATAGTTTTAAGCTGGTTGGTGGAAAGTATAGAGGGGATGTCAGAGGCAGGTTCTTTACGCAGAGAGTTGTGAGAGCATGGAATGCGTTGCCAGCAGCAGTTGTGGAAGCAAGGTCATTGGGGTCATTTAAGAGACTGCTGGACATGTATATGGTCACAGAAATTTGAGGGTGCATACATGAGGATCAATGGTCGGCACAACATTGTGGGCTGAAGGGCCTGTTCTGTGCTGTACTGTTCTATGTTCTATGTTCTATACCTCATCACTATAAGTATAGTGAGGCGGAACCTCTGACTGACTGCCAAATTGGTCCAGAATTTCTCACACAGGAAATCTTACCAGAAAAGCATTGTGCAACTCTACTGAAGAGAGATCACCAGTTATTTTTCATAAAACAATCTTCCAAGGACATCGGAAATTGGTAATTGTCCCCAAATCTCATATTTCTAACAGCATGTTAGAAATGATGTAACAGTAGTGTTCACAGTCATTAATTCTCAAGCTGGTAGCAGTTGAGTCAATCTACTGTCAGTGATTCTACATTTTCAGAAAGGAATGTGCCAAAGTCCCCCCAAACCCCCCACCTCAAGACGGCAATCAAGTTGAAATCACTGAAAAGAACTGCCTTTTAATGCTGTTTCAGAGATACTAGGAACTGCAGATGCTGGAGTTGGAGATAACACAGTGTGGAGGTGGAGGAACACAGCAGGCCAGACAGCATCAGACGAGCAGGAAAGCTGACATTTCACGTTGGGATTGTAACAGAAATAATGGGAACTGCAGATGCTAGAGAATCCAAGATAACAAAGCGTGGAGCTGGATGAACACAGCAGGCCGAGCAGCATCTCAGGAGCACAAAAGCTGACGTTTCAGCTGACTGTAGCTGGAGTAATGAGTACAATTTTGGTCCCTTTACTTAAGCAGTGATACAGCATTGGAAGCAGTTCAGAGGATGTTCACTAAATTGATTCCAGGTATGAGGTGTTTAACTTATGATGACTGATGGAAAAGTCCAGGCTATACTGTCTGAATTTTAGAAGAATGAGAGGAGGTTCAACTGACGTATACCTTAAGATGCTAAAAGGGATTGACAAAATAGATGCAGGAAGGATGTTTCCTTGTGTGGTCCAATGTAGAAATTGATGTCCCAGTTTTAAGATAGGGGCTAGCAGATTTAAAACAGAGATGAGGAAAAATTACTTCTTTCACTGGTTCCAGAATTTATGAAATTTGTTACCCTGGACAGGGTTGGATGCTGGGGCATTGAGTAAATTTAAGGAGGAGATACACAGATTTTTAATTAGACATGTGTTGAAGAGTTATGAACAGCAGTTGGGAAAGTGGAGTTGAGGCTGACATGAGATCAGCCATGGTTGTGTCAAATGACAGAGTAGCCTCAAGGGGCTGAGTTGCCAACTCCTGTTCCTAGATTTTATATTTTTATGTTCATCTGCACAATGCAGAGTTCAGATCTTCAGCTATACTGAAAGCCGTTCAGAAAATCACCAGTATGTTTTACAAAACAAGGTCAAGGAGAAATTGGTGGTTGTTATTGCATAAAACAAATAAGAATCATATGTTTGTATAATCATCAGTTTGACCTTGGCCTGTTAATGGTTCAACAAATTACAGTTAATTTAGCACTTAAAACAAACCTCTGACGCCTGAATAATTTACAGCCCAAACAGTCTAATCTATGTCTGTACTCTGTTTCAAGACTCTTTGACTATTTTCCACCAAGAGAATTTGGAAAATTAGCTTTAATCTTCTGCTTTGAAAATAGATTTGATTACTGCAAATTTAGAAGTGCTAATGAGCTCAGTTGTACCAAATCTGATGACTTTTTTTGGCCATGACAAGCTCCATGGGCTGACTTTTATGGGCCACCTTCTGGTGGAAAAATGGATGAGTAATTTTAAGTTTGGTATTGGGTGTACCTACTCTAGTTATGATTTTACAGACATTGGGAGGATCACCCATCTGTGGCTAAATTGTGGCCTTAAGTAAGCATTTAATGTTCCACTAAGGCTTTGATGCCATCAGTTGCATTATAACTGGGAGTGGTACAGCCCTGTTCTCAAAATGTAACTTGGCATGTTTAACTTCGTGGTCTACTGTTCAGTGATAGGGAGAGTGCCTCGTTCCTAGATCTTCTGAAACAGTTGTAGGCAGAGCCTTCATGGTTTTGCTTCCACGTCCACACTTCTCCACTCCTCCCCGCTCGCATTCTGCTCAATATGACCACCACCCAACCTTGCTGCTGCCTGCCACCCTGGCCCTGAAGAAATAGCAGACTTGCCTCATTGTTCAGGTCCATTCTTGAATGCCAACTTCTGTATTACTTCCATTCACAGCAGGAGGTCACCACTCCTGTGTGCCGCTGCTGATGTGTGGAGGTGTTGGCCTCTGGCTGGCAGCTCTATAAGGAGGATTTCCTCCTGGAGGCAGAGGGAAGTCGGACAGTACACTGAGGACCATCAAAAACTTAGTGGAAAGGAGCTCGTGAATGAAATTTACGTTGACCTTCTGGCAGTCACCCTCTGTGTAGAATTCAGCCCCATATATCCAATATGTCGAAAAAACTTTCAAAATATCTTCCTATTTTTGAACAGTCAGGAAATAATTCAAAGTATCAGTCATCTAAAAGGCAGTTTTAGCTTTTGCAGCTTGATATTTCAACAAAAGAAAATGTAAATTATCGTGGTGCACCGAATATATTGCATTTGGCAAGCAGGATGACCATCTGAAATGCATCCAATTGTTTTTTTTTTACAATCATGCAAAAGCAGATTTTGCTAATTAATCTAAAAAGATCATAACTGTTGCCATAAACTGCTTGTAGAATCAAACATCGTAACATTTGTTTGTCACACTTAGGGTCTGGGATTTGTTGTCATTTATTTCCCTTCTCCAGGAACCCTGACCTTGGAACAGCTCAGTAACTTGCTAGGCTGTTGGCACAGGTACAGGATGGAAGGCACATTAAAAAAAAAAGACTGGTTAAGGATGATGTGTTTCTTTACTGAAGGACTGTAATGAATGAGATTAATTTTAAATGTTTGATTGTCACCTTTAATAAGAGCTTTTTAATTTACAGTTTTTAAAAAAGTTGCAAATTGGGGAATTTGTACTTGGGTTCTCTATTCTTTTGGATTCTGACATTTTTTTCCCCCTGTATCCAATTGATGCATGGAACCAACAGTGTCTAATTTTTAGCATTAGTTTCAGGGTTTCTGCATTTTATTTTTGATTACCTGCATTCAATCTTGCCTTGCAATTGGTGTGGACCTTTATGTGAAGTCACTCAGAACAGTTCAAGGGTTACTGAACACCATTTTTAGGCAACTGGATGGGGACAGTCAGAGGAGAAGGTTTCTATCTTCAGGCTGCTAATCAGTCACGTACTTGAGCAGGGCGAAGGTATTCTATCATGTAAAGGTGTTGTTGTCGTAGGATTAAATTCATTAGAACTCAGGAAATGTCTGGAGAACCAGGAAGTGCAGTTAAGTGTTGGAATTATAGCACAGGGAAAGCACTGAGATCTTCGGGACTTAGAAGAAGCTGCTTGTCATTTATGGTTCAGTGCAGCTGAGAGTGAGGGTGAGTATTTGCCTTATGCAGCTGACCAATATTGAGCTCTGAAATGCAGAATAGTACCAGCTTCTTTTGAAAAAAGCTAGAGTTATGCCTGCAAATTTGTGCTGGAGTGCAGTTTCAAAAATCCAGGGAGTATAGCCCAGAAAATAAGCGTGAAGTACCAGAACATGAACAGTCGTTGTGGAAGTCTATCATGGATAAGCTTTTAAGAGATTCAAAATGAAATCTTTAAAAGTAGGGGAATTGGAATCCCTTGTAAAGTTTAATCGAATTTTATGAGCTACAGTGTCACTAATATTGTTGAGGAATCTGTGGACTACTGTCTTAAGGACATTTGCTATTTGATGTTCTGTGTGAGGTGCTTAATAATACTTTGATTGTTACATTATGTTAATTCTGATGTTATTATATAAACAATATTGATATTGTGGATTGTTTGACCATGTTTGTACCAATAACTGGTAAAATAAAAAGGGTGAGTTTCTACAAGCCTGGTAAAAGCAATTAGGATAAACAGTGAATTGAAAAATACAACCCCAAAAGCAATATTCTTAGGATTACTTCCAGTGCCCTGTGCGAGAGAGAGAGAGAGCGCATGGAAATAACAGGTTATATCAGAGGAATAGGTGCCTGAGAAAATGGGGTAGAGATAGTGATGTCTAGTACGTTGGAACTGGTTCTGGGGAAGATTGGATCAGTACAACCAGGATGGGTTGCATATGAGCAGGACTAGAACCAATATCTACTCTTAAACTGTGTTTGTGGGAGGGAGGGTGTTTTCTAGTGCTCTCAGATTGGCATGGTGGGGAGTCATAGAGATATACAGCATGGCAACAGACCCTTTGGTCCAATTCATTCATGCTGACCAGTTGTCCGATGTAAATCTCATCCCATTTGACAGTATTTCGCCCATGTCCCTCTAAACCCTTCTTATTCATATACTCGTGCAGATGCCTTTTAAATGTTGTAATTGTACCAGCCTCCGCCATTTCCTTTGGCAGCTCATTCCATACATGCACCACCCTCTGCATGAAAAAGTGTCCCTTAGGTTCCTTTTACATCTTGTCCCTCTTACCTTAAACCCATGCTGTCGAGTTTTTAACTCCCCCACCCCAGGGAAAAGACTTTGCCTATTTACCTTACCTATGCCCGTCATGATTTTATAAGCCTCAAAAAAATTCCCCCTCTGTCTCTGATGCTTCAGGGCAAATAGCCCCAGCCTGTTCAGCCTGACCATATATTTCAACTCTCCAACCCCAGCAGCACCTATTTTCTGAACCCTTTCTAGTTTCACAACATCCTCACTATAGTAGGATGCCCAGAATTGCACACAGTATTCCAAAAGTGGCTTATCCAATGTCCTGCAATATGACTCCCCAACTCCTATACTTAATGCACTGACCAGTAAAGGCACGCATAGCAAATGCTGCCTTCACTATCCTATCTACCTGTGACTGTATTTCCAAAGAACTATGAACCTGCACTCCAAGGTCTCTTAGTTCAACAGTACTCCCAGGACCTTACCATTGTGTGTAAAGGTCCTGCCCTGGTTTGCCTTTCCAAATACAGCACCTCACATTTATCTAAATTAAACTCTGTCTGCCACTAATCGGCCCATTGACCCATCTGATCAAGGTCCTGTTGTACTCTGAGGTAACCTTCTTCGCTGTCCACTCCACCTCCAATTTTATTGTCATCTACAAACTTACTAACCACCTTGAAACTTGAACCAGGAAACAAGAATAGGAACAAAAGACACAAAAGTAAGAATCAAAAACAGAAGGCAGAAAAAAGAAAAGTGAAAAGCAAATAAAGCTAAGGTGACTGACAGTGTTGAAAGGACAAATCTAAAGTCATTGCGCTTTAGCGTATGGCAAAATCACAGTACTTTAATCGACATACAGATTGGCAATCCAAACTAGCAATTACAAAGTGAAGTAGCGTTTCCTGAATTGTAAACACGATGTTCTTTTTAGATCAATTCATTTGAAGAAACAACAGAAACAAGGCAATCCTAAACTTGGTATTGTGCAATGAGAAAGGAGTTAGTGTTTTAATGCAGGTCTGTAGCTTGGTTTGCAATAGTATTCGTTGGTTGGTTCACTGAGCTGACTGTTTTTGTGCACATTTCATTTCCCTTCTGGGTGACATCTTCAATGCTGTGTAGCCTCCATTGGAGTGCTGTTGTTCTGTCCTGCTCTGAATTTATATGACCTGATCCATCATGGTGGGCAGTTTTGTTTCAAGTTTTGTACCGTAGTAATATGTAGATGGGGCCTATTTCAACATGTTTGTTAATTGCATCGGTGGTTGAAAACCAGGCCTCCAGGAATTCTTGTGTATTTCTTTGTCTTGCTTGTCCTACACAGGCTGTCCAAGGAGTTATAGCAGAGACTGAAGCACATCCACAACAGATTGACCCACTCCATACACTCAGCACAGGAGTTAAGGCAACGAGTGGTGGTTGATGGAAAATATTCAGCCTGGAGTCGGGTCACTGGTGGTGTGCCTCAAGGATCTATTTTGGGACCACTGCTGTTTCTCATTTTTATAAATGACTTGGATGCAGGCATAGGTGGATGGGTTAGTAAGTTTGCAGATGACACTAAAGTCGGTGGAGTGGTGGACAGTGTGGATGAATGTTGCAGGCTGCAGGGAGACTTGGATAAACTGCAGAATTGGGCTGAAAGGTGGCAATTGGAGTTCAATGCGGATAAATGTGAGGTGATTCACTTTGGGAAGAATAATAGGAAGGCAGAATACTAGGTCAATGGAAAGATTCTTGGTAGTGTGGATCTTGGTATCCATGTACGTGGATCCCTAAAAGGTGCCACCCAGGTTGATAGTGCTGTTAAGAAGGCTTATGGTGTGTTAGGTTTTATTGGTGGAGGGATTGAGTTCTGGAGCCCTGATGTCATACTGCAACTGTATAAAATGCTAGTGCGGCCTCATTTGGAATATTGCGTGCAGTTTTGGTCACTCCGTTACTGGAAGGATCTGGAAGCTTTGGAAACGGTGCAGAGGAGATTTACCAGGATGTTGCCTGATCTGGAGCACAGGCCCTGTGAAGAAAGGCTGAGGGACTTGGGCCTGTTCTCATTGGAGCAAAGGAGGCTACGAGGGTATTTAATAGAGATGTACAAGATGATCAGACAGTGAGAGTCTTTTTCTGAGGATGATGACTTCAGCTTGTAGAAGGGGGCATAGCTACAAATTGAGGGGTGATAGATTTAAGACAGATATCAGAGACAGGTTCTTTACTCAGAGAGTCATAAGGGCGTGGAATGCCTTGCCTGCCAATGTAGTTAACTCAGCCACATTAGGGGCATTTAACCAGTCCTTAGATAAGCATATGGATGATGATGGGATAGTGTAGGAGGATGAGCTTAGATTAGTTCACAGGTCGGCACAACATCGAGGGCCGAAGGGCCTGTTCTGCACTGTATTGTTCTATGTCCTATGTTCTGTGTTCTAATTCCTTGACAACATCAGCAACATAAAAATTGACAAGGTGGAAATGATGGTATCCTTTGACGTTGCAGCACTATTCACTTCTATCGAAATGACACTAGCAAAGGAGACACTGGCTACGTTACTGGACAATCTGAAAACACAAAGCTCCAGTGAAACCACCAGCAGGGACAACATGCTAAAATTACTCGACCTATGCCTTACCACACGCTTCTTCAGTGGCCAGGTGTACAAACAAATTATGGAACACCCATGGGATCATCCATTTTGGGGCTCTTAGCGAAAGCTATTATGCAAAGATTGGAGCACACAGCCCTCCTCCAGATCCAGCCTACAGTATGGGTTAGATATATGAATGATAACTTTTCATTGTTAAACAAGCAAAATCTATGGGAGAAGATTTATTAACAATTTTTTTTTATTGAGGGGAAGGGAATCCATTGGGAAAGACAACCATAAAATTGTAGAATTGTTCTCTGAAATTAAAATCAAGGAAGTTGAATCCTAAACTAGAGTCCTGAGCCTAAATAAAGGGAACTACAAGGATATGAGTTGTGAGTTGGCAATGATGGATTGGGAAACCTTGCTGAAAATTTTTAGCAGTGGGTAGAATAGTTAATATGTTGGGGAATGTATGTATGCATGAATGGCAACAATTCTTCATTTCTATCTAGATCAAAAATAAAACAGGATAGGTGACTCAATGATAGCTTACAAAAGAATTTATGAAGAATATTAATTCCAAAGAGGAGACATATGAACTAGCTAGAAAAAACAGCAAGACTGAGAACTTGGAGCAGTTTAGAATTCAGGAAATTTAGAAAAGAGGTCAGAAAAGGAAGACAAAAGAGTAACAAAGATAAACGGAAGTCTCTTAGGATCAGAAATGGAAATTTTTAATGGGGAAGAAAAAAAGGTAGAAGAATTGAATTCATATTTTATTTCTGACTTTGCCAAAGAGGATGCACACAATTTTCCAGAAATGTTAGGGAACCAAGAATAGCTTGAGAAGGAGGAATTGAAGTAAACTGGTATTATTAAAAAAAATTCTAAAAAGTTAGTGGGGTTAACCGTTGACACATGCTAAAGGGCCTGATAATCTGCATCCCACAGTACTAAAGGAAACAGCCTTAAAAATACTGGTTGTCATCCTACAAAATTCTATAGATTCTGAAGCACTTTCTACCGGCCAGAAGGGTAGCTAATGTAAGCCTACTATTTTTGAAAACAAGAACAAGAGGAAATGTAGACAATTTCAGACCAAGTAGGCTGACATCAGTTGTGTAGCAAAAGCTCCAGTCTATTATAAAAATATAACAACGGAATATTCAGAAAACATTACAGGATTATATAAATTCAGTGTGGGTTCATGAAAAAGCAGTGCTGCACAACTTAACTGGTGAAGGATTTTTTTAAAGAATGTAAGTAATTGAACAGTTATGGGGCAAACCAATGGATGTGGTGCTTTTGGATTTCAACAATGCTTTTGATAGATAGGAGGGTAGTAGACAGAATCAAAGCACAAAGCTTTAGTTAACTGACATGGCCTGAGAATTGATTCACTGATTGGAAGGAGAGAGTGGGAATAAGTAAGCCTTTTTCCAGATGGCAGGCGGTGACTAATGGTGAACTGCAGGGATGCTTTGGTCCTAGCTATTAATGATATATATGTAATGAAATATATATAAAAAAACTTGGATGGGGATCCAACTATGGTATTTGTAAGCTTGTTGAAAAAATAAAACTAGATTGGGGAGCACATTCCTGCAGATGCTGGAATCTGTACTGAAAACAAAAAATGCTGGAAATCACAGCAGGTCAGATGAAGCTGTGATAAAGAGTCATCTAGACTCAAAGTTAGTTTGCTCTTTCTCTATGGATGTTGCCTGACCCATTGTCATTTCCAGCTTTTTTCTTTTCCGTAAAACTAGATAGGATTGTGAATTGTGAGGAGGATGCAAGAAAGTTCCAGGGTGATCAAGACGTATTGGGTGGGGTGGGCAAACACATCGCAGATGCAATATAACATGGACAAATGTGACTTTATACACTTTGGTGTGAACAAAAGAAAGAGTAGAAAGCAAAGCGTAAACGTACAAAGGGATCTGCCTGTTCTTGTACATCACTCAATGAAAGTAACATTTACTCTCCGAGAATGTACCTGGGCTTTCATACATTGTCAAAAAACATTAGTAATCCCTTGCTTGATCATGAAATACATTTGCTGCTTGGAAAGGCAAATCAGGGCAGGACCAATACACTTGATGGTAAGGTCCTGGGGAGTGTGGCTGAACAAAGAGACTTTGGAATATAGGTTCATACTTCCGTGAAGGTGGAGTAGCAGGTAGATAGGACAATGAAGCTGTTTGGTGTGCTTGCCTTTGTTGGTCAGTGCGTTGAGTGTTGGAGTTGGGAGGTCATGTGGCTGTACAGGACATTGGCAAGGCCACTTTTAGAATACTGCGTACATTCCTGGTCACCCTGCCATGGGAAGGATGTTGTGAAACTTGAAAGGGTCCAGAAAATCTGGTCAGCATGGATGAGTTGGACTGAATGGTCTGTATCTGTGCTGTACATCTCTGATTCTATGACCCTATGAGACCACATTGTGGGCAGTGAATGGAGTAGAGTAACTTGAAAGAAGTACAAGTAAAATAGCTTCACCTGGAAAGTGTTTTTGAGGCCTTGGACGTTGAAGAGGGAGAAGGTGAATTGGCAAATGTAGGAAGGTACCCTGGAGGACTGAGGAAGCGTTTGGAGAATTGAATACTCACTATCTTTATCTTGCTAACATTTCCTTTCCTGGAACATACTCATTGGTTGGGTGAATTGCCTATGGAGGTATAACTAGCACCTGTGGCTGAAAACTACTTTTCGTCGACTGTCGTCCTCCTGTTTTGGACATGGACTCATTTCACAGCCTTTAACCCTATGCTTTATGAACTCATGGGCAAAGGAGACATAATTACTGTACTGTGTACACAAAATGAAGGAAAAAAAAGAATTTCTAAAATGATTTTACAACTGCAGGATTCCCCCAAAGCACTTTAGAGCCAATTATGTGCTTTTGAAGTGCAATCCTCCTGTGCTGCAGTGAAAAGGAGTAAGTAATTTGTATACAGCAAGTTCTCACAAAGAATGAAAATCAGATAATTTTTGTTTTAGTGATGTCAGCAGATTACCACTGATCAAGAAAACTCTGTTTTCAGCTTCTAATAGTGCTGCTTGATCTTTTAAATACAAATGGGGGTCACCGTCAAATTTTGCAGCCTTATTCTGCAGTCTTCGTTAAGGTTATGCAATGGGGTCTCTCTTTTGTAATGTTTGAATCCACAACCTTCTGTATACTGTTGCAGATAGTATTTATTTTTGGAATGTACGCATTTATATTTTACAATTCCATTGCCCTCATTTGAGAGTTTTTTCCTGCTTATTTTTGTTTTCCATTATGAAACCTTCTATCCAAAGCTTTGTTGAAAACAGCTCCAGTAAAATGTCTGTCTGAAATTTACATAATCACAAGGCACAGAAGGAGGATCCTTGGACTAATTTTGAAAGAACAATCTATTCATGTCCCGTGTCCTTCCCCAAACGATACAAATATTTATTCAAACAACTCATTGGCTGAAGAATTTCTCCTCTGCTTACCTCTGGTTCATCAATCATTCTTAAATCTGTGTCCTCTGGATAACAACCATTATGCCACTGGAAGTATTTTTTTCCTCATTTACTAAAAATCCTGCATGATTTTGGAAAGCTCTATTAAAACCACTCAGCTCTAAAGAGAACAATCCATTTCTCTAATTTCTTTAGAATGCTGAAATTCCTTTAGCCAATCTGATAAAGTTATTCTGTAAAGTCTTGAGACAGTTCCCAAAATTAGATGCCCAAGATTGAGCTTTCCGTAAAGGCCTAATCGATAATTAGGTTTAACATAACTTCTTTGTTTCTGTACTCCTTGCTTCTATTTAGAAAGCCAGGGATCCTGCAGGTTTGTTTCAGAGATTACTTATCATGCGCCTTCAAAGATGAAAGCATTCTGCTCTCAACAAAATGTCTGAGTACAGGCAATCATTTTATAATAAAAAATGCTGGAAGTATTCAATTGGTCAAGCATCATCAGCAGAGAGAAAAGCGGACTTTGTTGTTTTTTTTCATTCCACAGGTCCTAAGTACCAGGAGACTATTTCCAAACATGTTGCTTTTATTTTGGATTTCGAGCATGTGGAATATTTTGTTTTTGCATATCCTTAAGATTTTCTTTGCTGCTTTACGATCACCCAGATTTTTGCCACATTGAAGCAGATCTCCTTGATGGCACAACTATCGAAAATTGCCTGACACAGCAAGCACTACTTCAATAAATCCCATTTTTGTGTATGCGGGAGTACAGCCTATGGAGCCAACTAGGTATTTAAATCACTGTGGTTTTCACATTCATGTAGCATGGCCAGAGTGTACACCAGCAAAGAACACATATGGACTTTGTGAATTTATATGGAAAGATAGGATTCTCCAATGGATACAGCCATAGGACAACATTGCTGAGGTGCACTGGAATGTAAGTCAGGTACCCATTGGAATGGTTGGATTTGTCAGCTACCCTGTGGTGGGAGGGTCAGTTACCCTTTAGGGAAGGGGAGTCAGGCCAGGTATCTTTGCCGAGTGGTAGACACTGTTCGGATATCAGGTACCCTTTGGGTGTGGGGGCAGGGAGTTAGATGGTTTCAGGTCTCCTTTTAGATTTTTAGATTTGTACCTTAAAGGTGTGTGAATCCCTTGGAACTGTCAAACAGTAAAAGAAGCGTCAAACCACCCAAGATGTGTTAAGTCTGTCAAAAAATATTAAATCTGTGGAGAGCTGCCTAAATGTCCTTTTATGAATGAAAATGCTTTTCTCAACGGTGTGTCCTCTGTAAAATAGAACTTTAAAAGATCTAGACTTTTTTTTCTCCCACTGCGTGGATATTCTGAGGTGCCATGACAGATGAAGGGGAAAATGTTGGTAGTTAGAACAATGGATTGGCATGAGTTAACTCTAATTTGATGTCACAGTTAAGCAGGACCATGGGAGATGGGGTAGAGAGGATCTTCGATGGCATGGGTTAGCTTGGATGGTACTTGACAAGTGTGTGGGGGCGAGAGAGCTCTGAGGAGTGATAGTTGGAGAAATGTCCAACAATGTTTTACTCTGTTAAAGTATTTAGTTTTGCATACTGTGCTGGAATGCCCAAGCAGGTTTTTTGCTTAGCCATCTTGGAACCCAGCAGCCCCAACTTCTCTTCCCTGGCTACCAGGTCCAAATTCCAATTTGGTCTTGTTTCCCCTCCCACCCTCAACTAGAAAATATGGAGTGGGGAATGCCAGGTTTGCAGAGTTATGAATTCTCTCTGGCCCAGGATAGAAATTGTTGACGGTTTGACGAATAAGTGTCAAACGTTTTGCATTGTTGCTGACTGTAGACCTCAGTACTCCAGCGTCATATGCAAAATGGACATGGTGTAAGGTTACAATTACTCATTTTCTCTCGTGCTTAACCTGCAGGCAACCATATCCTGCCCTATCAAATCATTCTGTCTAATGTCAATGAAAATGTTCTTTATTTCTCCTTATCATCTTTCAAAGTATGCATTTGAATGGTATAAAAATTTTCTGATAAACATGTTTTGGTGTAGGTTGGGAGAAAACTGTTCATGCTTATTTTAGGTGAGAGCTTGCTGTGAGAGAAGTCACAAACTTTTATTCCAGCGGTCTGAACTCAGTTTTGATCTGCTTCTGTCATGGGTTCATGCAGTGCTCTCATCCACTGGAACAACTATTTCTTCACCATTTGCACCCTTGGTTTACAATATTTGTCCCTTTAAAAGTGATAGGAAAGCATTTGTGAAACAGATGGTTGAACTGTTTTTGTGCTGTTGATACTCATTTTAAAGTGAATGTTGATTTCAGTGGGGAATTTTGTAATCAGCATACAGGAGTTACATCCTGTGCTGTATGGAAGAACCTTCCTATAGGATCTAGTGATCCAATATTGTATATTCATGCAATGCAATTCAACTTAAGTGCATTTCAACTGATAAACTGAGTCAGAAAAAATGAAGCCAATAAATGTGGAGCTGGAAAAGTACAGCAGATCGGACAACACATGAAGAGCAGGGAAGCCAACCTTTCAGGCTGAAACCTTTTGTCAGGATTGACTTCCTTGCTGCTTGGATGCTGTCTGATCTGTGCTTTTCCACCTCCATATTATTGACTCAATTTTCTAGTTTTTGCAGTCCTTGCTGTCTCCAATTTCGAAAAAATGAAGTTTTGCTTGACTGATTTATGAATAGAATTTGGTTTATGCAATTCAGTATCGCCAAATTGCATTTCATTATGTCGTGGGACAATGTTTCAAAGCAGAAAAAATAGCCTTTTGAAATGTTTGCGTTTTACATTATTACAAAGTATCTCTGTAAATTTGATGTATTCCAAATGATTCAATCATATCAAGTGGAACACAAACATCTGTTCCACTCAAAATTAATGCAAGTTCATTTTTTTAGGAAAAAGAACTCTGCTTTGGTATTTTAAATTGTCACTGCTGCAAATAAAATTCCAAAATAAACTTGATGGATAAATATTATTTAAAAAACTGAAGTGCTAACATTGTATTACAGGTTTTGCAATAACTTAAATGTTGCATGTTGTAAATAGCCTTGCTAATAAAAGGACTGCTTTGTTTCCAGTGAATCCCGTTCCGTCAAATCTGAAATCTGAAGCCAAGAAGGCTGCAAAAATTTTGAGAGAGTTTACTGAAATAAGTTCAAGAAATGGACCTGATGTAATCATACCAGGTTTGTAAAATAATTGCATTATGCTGTTGTATCTTACATTAGAGATGTTATCGAGTATATCTTGAATTCTAAATTGGGTTCACATTTGTTAGAATTTTAATTTGTAATTATTCTGGAATTATAACAGTAAAGTAGTTTTTTTAAAACTTTTAGTTGAACTTTTCCCGTGCTATGGAATCTAGTGAGAGTATACAAGTATACAGAGCTCTTGTACTTGGAATTCTGAACAGAGACATGTTGAACAAAATTTCTTTTCTTTTTAAAGAAAAAAGTGACAGAGGGGGCTTGATTTGGATTCTTAGAGTGCCTTAAAGTACATAAATAGAGAACTTAATAAACAATGTTTAACAAATTTAAACAAGACAGGGGAACCAAATACTGTTAATTTATAAATATCTACCAATATTTTCAATGTTATGCTAATTTATTCCTTTTCCAAAAGAACAAAGCTAGTGAAGACTAACTTTAAGAGTGAAGTCATAAATTGTGATGCTGCACAGTCAAATACCTGTTAATTTGCACTCTGTCTAACAATCAAAGAAACTGGACTGCCTATTTTTGATTAAGCAGAACTGTGTCTTACAAGGTCTTGGCAGGTGATCTGAAGAATGGTGCCGACCCAAAACATCAGCTTTCCTGCTCATCTGATGCTGCCTGTCCTGCTGTGTTCCTCCAGCTCCAAACTGTGTTAGCTATAGGTAATCTGAGTAGCTGGGTTGATGGATATCACCAGTAGAACACCAGCATAATATGTTAATGTTACAATAAATACATTTAAATCTGGTATTATTCAGGAATTTTCAGTGTTTCATTGGTCAGCTAAATTAGTTGGTAGATTTGTTTCTGATGCAGAGAGATGCCAACAGTACAGATTCAATTCCTGCACCGTTTGAGGTTACCAGGAAGGACTGTTCCTCTCAACCTCTCCACTCATGTGAGGCATGGTGACACACAGTTTAAACCACCACCAGTCATCTCTGTCTCTATACTGAAAGAGCAGCCCTGTAATCCTTGTGAGACTAAGGCATCTTTAACTTTGAGCAGCTACTGAGCTCAGTAAGTGTTAGCAATATTTTCATATATAATTCTTGAGTTTCATTAGCACTTCTTTGTAAGACAATTTCATGAACAGCCATTGTGTCTAATATTGGGGAAGTAAGTACTTGCAAATAGGAAAAAAACACCTCCCATTATCTAAGTAGCCAGTCGGCCCAATTGATCACAATCCCTTTATAATCTTCCTCACTGTCTACTGTACCAGCAATTTTGCCAATTTACTAAACATGCCTCCTATATGCTGAGAAATTGTTCCTGCTTGTGGAGTAATCTGGAAGGAGGGGTTTCCCATTTAAGCAGAACTGAGGTAGAATTCTTCCCTGACAATGGTAAATCTTTGAAATTCACTACCCTGGAGAAAAATGAAGGTTCTTTTGTTGATCATATTCAAAGTTGAGTTAGATTTTTCTTTGACAAGATAGCCCATGCTAATGTGGGCAGGAAGGAACTTGGAGATGAAGACATGATCAGATCAGCGAAGACCTTATTGAATGGTACAGTAGACTTGAAGGACCTTGCACATATGCCAGAAAGTCTTCATACCACGGAAATCGTTTATGGATTTTCCCAAAGACATGGATATTCTCCTGAATGCAGTTATGCTTGCTGTCAGCACTAAATCTGCTACCTTTTTCTATTAGGAGCACAGCGTTGAATGTGCATGAAATTTTATGTTGCATAATGTTTTCAGTAGTCTTGGATCATGTTAGTTATTAGTGTTATATCACTGCATTCAACAGCTGATGAGATACCCTGCTCAAGTGGTTCTAGATTTCATACCCTTCATAATGAACCCACCAAAGCAATGACATGGAAAACTCAATGATTATCAAGTAGCTTGATTCTGCTGAGTTCAGTGATATTTATTCCAGCTGTTTTGATTAAAAGTTCGTACAATACTTGCACTGGGTTTAAACAAAAAGTGTTTTCACAACAACAGTTTTTATTGTTGTATTACTACACTTTTGATGTAATGAAGTGTTCCAAGATACTTATTCAATGAATATTCAGCTTGTTAGTCATGCTCATTCTGGTTTGCTATTCTGTCAATATGATACTACATCATCATTCTGTATGAGACTGCACGCTATTCAAACTATGACTTTTTTCGTTCTCTGACGGTCAAAAACCCCTGCAATTTTTCATCAGAGCAATGTGTCAGGACAGTTGCTTGGAGACCAAGGCTACCTGCCTCAACCAAACTGACAACATTACTCCATCGTCAGGGGACAGATGGTGACAGCAGATTTAGTAAAGTTTTGTATACTTCATAGAGTATTATTGAACAGATCGTTGGTATGGTGAAGTCCCATTTTCATTTCCAAGACTAGTCCTTCCCAAATCATTTCCCATTGTGACCCGTTTCAAGTCTTGAAAATTGCCACAATTTCTCATGAGAGCTGTGAGAATGGAGAAGAGGTTTGTATAAGAGTAGGGGCCTGTTAGAGAGGGGGTAGAGCTGTTCTAACTGAATTGGAGTAACATGGCAGCCATTGCTACCTCAGAAATTATGAACCTAAAATTTCAACTTTCAACCTCAATGCGGTTACAAACCCTCTTCAGCAAACCCTGGCCTAGACAGTTCAAGGCCACCGAAAGCTGTATGCAGCATAACTATGCACATGCAAAAACATTTGATCTTACAATTGCAAAATGTGAGAGAAAGAAAGTGCACTCCACTACTATCCTGATGAAGTCAGAGGCATCCAGTTAACTGAGGAGATGAAGCCTCACACAAATTTAGATGAAGGCACATCAACTGTATACAGACGAAAAGAGCTACTCAATCTTTGACAATCATCATGCCATTGTTGAGTGGCACCTTTGGAATGTTCACAGGTATTATTTCCATCTGTAATACATCAAGTATCCTTCAAGGATGTTTAAAAAAACATCAACCAAATTGAAGATGAATTGTAGACGTCCGTATGATATAATCCACTAGCATGCCAATTTACAAAATAATTATACGTTTGCTGAGACTGGTCATTAGATAATTTTGCTATTTATTACAATGGTTGCTACCCTTTGTATTCACATCTGTTCCTGCCGTGACTTTGTTTCCTTTCGTTGTTTACATTGGTGTCAGAAGCTTCTGGTGTTGACATCTGAAACTTCCACTGATTGAGCCTTCAATACCCAAGAATATCAATGATGCATCTTTCCTTTAGAGTTGTTTTAATGCCAGGGAGTTTGGACATCCATAACCCATTAGAACAAAGGCTGAATGATCTTTATAATGCTTGCAATCATTTCCACCGATGGACTAAGTTAAACTAACAGTTTCCTTGAAACCAGATAGAATGTTTTCCATTAAGTTGCAAATGCTGTGGCGCTATTGTAGACATTTCATTCAAGTTCTGTGAAATTGGTCAAGTCTGTACATGATCCTTGTTGCTGCAGAAATCACTTCAACTTATTTTTAGTTTTCTTGTGAGATGTGGGCATTACTGGCTGACCAGCATTCATTGCCCATCCCTAGTTGTTCTTGAGAAGGTGGTGGTGAGCTGCCAGCTGGGACTGCAGCAGTCCTTGTGCTGAAAGACCACCAAAGCCATTAGAAAGGGAATACCACAATTTTGACCTTTTATCAGTAAAGGAATGGTGATATATTTTGGAGTCATGAAGGTGAGTGCCTTGGACAGGAGCTTGCAGCTGCTCATGTTCCCATGTATCTGCTGCCCTTGTCTTTTTAGATGGGAATAGCCAGTAGTTTGGTGGGTGCTGTGTAAGGATCTTTGGTAAATTTCTGGCAGTGCACCTTACAGATCATACACACTGTAATGTTCCTGGCACTGAACATTGGTGATGAAGCAAGTGAATGTTTGTAGTTGTGCTGCCAGTGAAGCATGCTGCTTTGTCCAGGATTCTGTTAAGCTTCTTGAGTGTTTTTAGAACTGCACTCAAGTAGGATATATTCCATCACATTCGTGACTTGTGCCTTGTGGTCAGTCTTTGGGGATTCAGGGGGTGAGTTATTGGCTGCAGTATTCCTCGCCCCTGACCTGTTCTTGTGAACACTGTATTTACTTGGTCCTTTTAGTTGAGTTTCTGGCCAAAAGTAACACTGAGGATGTTAATTGTGGGGGATTCAGTGATGGTAATACCATTTGAATGTCAATGGTTTGATTGTGTCATATTGGAGATGGCCGTTGCCTGGTATTTATGTGGCATGAATGTTATTTGCTCCTTGTCAGCCCATGCCTGGATATTTAAGGTCTTGTTACATTTGGACATGGATTGGTTCAGTATCTGAGGAATTGCGAATGGTGCTGAACATTGTGCAATCATTGGTGAACTCCTTACAGTGGAGGGAATCTCATTGATTAAACAGCTGAAAATGTTTGGGCCAATCCTGTACAGGTGGGTGACCCCCAACAACCACAGCCATCTTCCTAAGTGCCAGATAGGACTCCATCCAATGGAGAGTTGGTTGATTCCCATTGATTCCAGTTTTACTTGGGCTCATTGCCACATGGTGAAATGCAGTCTTGAAGTCAAGGGCTATCACACGCTCCTCACCTCTTCAGCTGTTTTGTCCATGTTTGAACCAAGGCCGTAATGAGGCCAGGAGCTGAATGGCCCTGACAGACGTCAAACTGGGCGTCAGTCAACAGGTTGTTGCTAAGCAGGTGCTGTTTGATAGCGCTGTCGATTACACCTCCCATCACCTTACTTATGGACAAAAGTATCTTTATGGGGTGGCAATTAGCCAAATTGGATTTGCCCTGCTTTTTGTATACAGGACATACCTGGAAAATTTCCCCCGTTATCAAGTAGACGCCAATGTTGTGTCTGTATTAGATTGGCTTGGCCTGATATACGGCAAGTTCGAGAGCACAAGTCTTCAGTATTATTTCTGATACGTTGTCCGGCCATAGGCTTTGTAGTATCCAGTGCCTTCAACTGTTTCTAGATATCCCATGGAATGAGTTTGATTGGCTGAAAAGTGGCATCTGTGATTTAGGGGTTCTGCACAGGAGGCTGAGTTGGATTATCCACTCAACACTTCTTGATGAAAATATCTGCAAATGATTATGCTCTATCTTCTGCACTGATGTGGTGGGCTTTTCCATCATTGAGGATGGTTCTATTTATGAAGCCCCCTCTTCCAGTGAGTAATATAATTGTCCACCATCATTCATGATTGGGTGTGGTTGGATTACAGGGCTTAGATCTGATCCATTGGTTGTGGGATTGCTTATCTCGATCTGTCATTTGCTGCTTATGCTGTTTGGCCACAAGCCCTGTTTGATAACTTCACCAGGTTGACACCTCATTTTTAGCTGTGCCTGGTGCTGCTCTTGACATGGTGTGCTCACTCACCATTGAACTAGGGTTGAACCCATGGCTAGATGGTAATGGCTGATGTGGGACTATGCTAGGCCATGAGGATGCAAATTGTGTTGTTGTACATTGCTGCTGTTGATGACCAACAGAGCCTCATGGATGCCCACAATTGACAAGGGTTTAATGATCATCAATATCTAGTGAGTTTTGAATGTCTCTTCCATTGCGTTGCCATTAGAAGTTGTGGAATTCCTCCACCTTATCCAAAAAATAAGAGGAAGTGATCTCAATATAAGAATAAGATTCCTAAATCTTGATATCTTCGGCAGATGGGATCAAGGAAAACCCCAAAGTTTTTTAATAAGTATATTAAGAATAAGAGAATTATCAGGGAAAGAGTGGGACCTGTTAGAGAAAAAGGCAACTTGTATGTGGAACCCAAGGACACGGGTGAAGTCTTAAATGAATATTTTTCATCTGTATTCGCAAAGGAGAAAGACATTGAGACTGGAGATTTCAGTTGGGATGGTGAGATTCGAGTGTATGTTAAGATTAATAAGGAGGAAGTATTAGATAATTTAGTGGGTGTAAAGGTACATAAATGTACACAGCATGATGAGATGTATCCCACGCTCCTATGGGAGGCAATGGAGAGATTGTGGAGGCCCTGGAGGAGGAACTTAATATTGTGCTGGCCCCGGGTGAAATGGCAGATTATTGGACAATAGATAGTGTGCTTCCTTTGTTCAAGAAGTGCATAGGTCAGGTAATCACAAATCAGTTAGTTGGATATCAGTGGGAGGGAAGTTATTGAAAAAAATTTTGAGGGATAGGAAAGACAGGCAATGATTAGGGCTAGAGAGCATGGATTTGTTAGGAAAAGATTTGGTTGAGTTTAGTTGAGTTTTTTTGAAAATGTGACTAAAGACATTGACCAGGGTAGTGCAGTTAATGTGGTTTCTGTGGACTTCACCAAGGCCTTTGAAAAGATTCCACATAGGATGTTTACCTTCTTTAACTAGCAAGCAACATTGGTTAAGCCATAGATTGAATACTGTGTTCAGTTATGGTTGCCACACTATCAAAGGATGTGATTACACTGGAGAGGTTGCAGAGCACATTGAACAGGATATTGCCTGGGATATATTGTTTCAGTTATGAGGAGAAAAACTGGATAGGCTGCCTTTGTTCTCCTCTGAGCAAAGGGAGCTGATTGAGATGTACAAAATTATGAGAGGTATGGGCTGAGTAGATTGTAAGAATGTTTTTCCCATTGCAGACACATCTAAGACCAGATGGCAGACGTTTAAGGGGAGAGACAAGCAGTTTATAGAAGATATGAGAAAAATGAATTTTCATTGAAATGGTGAATATTAAACGTGCTGTCTGAGAGGGTGGTGGAAGCAGGTCCTTTCACAACATTTAAGAAGCATCTGGATGAGCAGTTAAAATGCCGAGCAGAGTAGGCTGTGGACCAAGTTCAGGTACATGGCATTAGTGTAATTTGGTGCTGGCGGTCACTGTAGACATGATGCTCTGAAGGGCCTGTTTTTATGCTGTATGATTTCAATAACTATTTTTGAAGACTGATTGCCTGGCAGCTTGGTTCTTGGGTTTCTCTGCTGAGGCTAGTCACTTCTCATTTTATTCCATCTACTGTCTCTTCCCACTTGGACAAAACATTTACTCCTCCTAGTACCTTTATTTCTGCTGCTCACTGATGCTTTGTTCATCTCTCCATTTATACTGGAGAGGCATTATGATTTCAACATTATTTTGAAATATGCATGTGTATCCATGTCTTCACATTCTTTGAATAATGTTACTAGGTAATTGAAATGTTTTGGCAGTGAAATGCTGTTTGTTGGTGATTAGAGAGCACCTTATTCTGCCACGTGCCCCAACCAGTTCTGAGGCCATGACAAGATCATTGGTGGGTCTTAACTTTTTATGCCTACCAAGGATTGTCTTTCATCCCTGGAGATCAATGTACTGGCAATCTCACCAAATGATTCCGTGACTCTCGTCAAAATCAGCTTGACTGTTGGGTTTAACTTGCAGTAAAGTGGGGAAATGCTGAAGAAAATGGGTTGGGCCAGATGGGTATTGGTGGTAATCAGAGGCTGCTACAGGATGGAGCGAGGAAACCTGAGGAATAGAGGGTGGAGGTGTTGAATCAGAGAGGGGAGTAGGATTGGATGCCTCAGAAGGCAATAAATATAGGGCTATGAAAGCTGATGAGTCATTGGTCCATCTGCATATTTGCCTGATTTACGAGCCAAGTACATTTGTGTCTTTACCTTCTTGGTGTAACTGGATCTCTGAAGGTAAGGAAGGTCTGGCTGCCAGAATTCAGTCATTATTTGTGGATAAAAATGAGGCACAAACCAACTTCTATTGTATTTTATGCTGTCCATGTACCTCTGGGGAGAAATGAGTAACCAATGCACCAATCAGGAATAATTTAAAATCAGGAATGGGTGGGTAGGTGTTGGAATTCAAATTTTTAACCCTTTAAACTTTCATCAAACCCATATCTGCCTTTTAAGAAAATTAAAACGTTTGGGCTGACAGGTGTGTGTTTTAAGTAGAACAGGCCACACCATGAGATGCCCTTCATCAGCAAATTCTGGGTCATGAGAAAATGTTCAGTTACTCTGTGTCAAGTGTAGGTCAAAAAAAAATGCTTAAGTATGTATTCTGTCCATTTATTCTGAAAATATACGCATAACCTTTTGTGTTACAATAACAAAAGATATCCAGTGAATTTAATTAATGTTGTAGCTACAGTTAACTGCTACTGTATATTTTTGGATATCTGAGTGTTGCAGACTCGTACTACTCTGTGTAAACAAACATGTCCCTCATGTTTTCTTTAAATGCTTTCTCCCCCTCACCTTTAAATAAATGTCCCCTAGTTTCAGACATTTCAGCTCTTGGGGGAAAAAGATTTAGACCATCAAGCTTATCAATATATCTCATAACTTTATAGACTTCTATCAAGTCCCCCGCTAGCATCCACTGTTCCAGGAAAAAAAAACAAGTTTTTCAATGATAAAGAGATAACAAGGTGTAGAGCTGGATGAACACAGCAGGCCAAGCCGCATCATAGGAGCAGGCAAGCTGATGTTTTGGGCTTAGACCCTTCTTCAGAAAGTTTTTCTATACTCTCCTTATAGCTCATACCCTCTATTCCAAGCAGCATTCTGGTAAATCTCTTCTGCGCCCTCTCCAAAGCCCCCACATCCTTCTCATAATGTGGTGACCAGAATTGAATGCAGTACTCTAAGTGTGGCCTAACCAAAATCTTATAAAGTTGAAACATGACATCCTGACTTTTCCTTTCAATTCCCTGATCAATAAAGGCAAGCATGCCATACGCCTTCGACTTGCATGGCCACTTTCAGGGAACTATGGACTTGAACCCCCAAGATCCCTCTGTACATCAGTGCTGTTCAGGTTCCTGCCATTAACTGTATACTTCTTGATGTTTGACCTGCCAAAGTACAGCACCTCACATTCACTCAGATTAAACTCCAATTGCCATTTCTCTGCCAATACCTGCAACTTATCTTATATCCTGTTCTATCCTTTAACAACCTTCTACACTACCCATAACCTCACCGAGGTTTGAATCATCTGCAAACTTGCTAACCCACCATCTACATTTTCATCCAAGTCGTTTACATATATCACAACAGCAGAGGTCCCAGTACGGATCCCTGCGGAACCCCACTAGCCATGGACCTCAAGCCTGAGAAACATTCTTCCACCACTACCCTCTGCCTTCTATGGGCAAGCCAGTTTTGAATCCAAGTGGCCAGGTCACTGTGGGCCCTATTCATCTTCATTTTGTGGATGAGCCTACCATGATGGACCTTGTCAAAAGCCTGGCTAAAATCCATACAACTGCTGTACTCTAATCAATCACCTTTGTCACTTCCTCGAAAAATTCACTCAAGTCAGTAAAACATGACCTGCCCTGCACAAAGCTATGCAAACCATCCCTAATTAGGCTTTGCTTTCCCAAGAATTAGGCCATGATTTCCTAAATCCTATCCCTAAGAATTCTCTCCAGTAGCTTCCCAACCACTGATGTGAGAACCACCAGTCTACGGTCTCCTAGTCACAAAACGCCCTAGCATATTAGCATGATCCACATAAACCTCACGATCCTCGATATCCTTTTCCTGGGTCAATACTGACGCAGAGTACTCATTTAGGATCTTGTCCAAATCCTCTGCCTCCAAGCACAAGTTCACTCATTTATGCTTGAATGGTCCTATTTTCTCCTTAGTTATCCTCTTATCTTGAATATATGTACAGAATGTCTTGGGTTCCTCTTTAACTTTAGTCGCCAAGATCATTTCATGGTCCCTTCTTGCTCTCCATATTCCCTGCTTTCTTTCTGTTCCTTATGGGCCTTGTCAAGTTTTACCTTCCTAAACCTTACATATGCTGCTTCTTCCCTTTTGACTAAATTCACAACCTCCTTTATTACCCAAGGCTTTCTTACCTTGTCATCCTTGTCTTTTCTCCTTCTTGGAACTTGCTGGTCCTGAACTCTCATCAGAAGATGTCTAAACAATGCCCACATGTCATTTTTGGACTTGCCTGATAACAGTTCCTCCCAATTAACATTCCCTAGCTCCTGCCCAATACTGATGTAATTTGACCCCTCCCCCTAATCTGCCCAATACTGATGTAATTTGATCCCTCCCCCTTGCCGCAAGGTCCTGACTTATGCTTATGCTTATTCATGGCTATCTTTATAATTTAAGGACTTGTGACCATCATTTCCAAAATACTCTCCAACAGAAAGGTCAGTCACCAGGCCAGGATCATTAGCCAATAAAAAGTTCAACCTGGCCCCTCTTCTAGTTGAACTGCCAACATACAGTTTCGAGAAACCCTATTGGATGTACTTAGCAAATTCTGCTCTATCTAAGCCTCTTGCTGGAAGGGAGGCCCAGTCAATATTGGGGAAGTTAAAGCCACCCACTGTGAAAACTCCGTTTTTATTGCATATTTCCATAATCTGCTTACATATTTGTTCCTCAAAGTCTTGGTAGCTGTTGGAGAGCAAAAAGTATAATCTTACTAGAGTGATTTCACCCATCTTATTTTTGAGCTATACCCATAAAACCTCAGTGAATGAACCTTTCACTTTGTCCCTCTGAGTAGATGTGACATCTACATTTCTCTTTATCTGATCTAAAACAATGAAACCATGGAACATTGAGCAACCAGTCCTGACTCAACTAAGTCTCTGTAATGGCTACAACATCTCACTCCCCTGTACTAATACAGGCTCTAAGCTCATCTGCCTTACTTATAATACTCCTTGCACTGGAAGAAGCACAATTCAGCCTATTAGTACCATTGCGTACGTTTTCCTGTCTCTTCCTGTCCTATCTTTCTGATTTACTGATTCTAACATTTTAAAAACTAACAGGATAGATGAAGGCAGGGTGATGAATGTGATATATGGACTTTAGTATGACATTCGACAATGTTCCTCATGGTAGACTTGTTAGCAAGGCATGGAATCCAGGGAGAAGGTATGGTCAGTAAGTTTGCAGATGACACCAAAACTGGGAGTGTAGTAGACAGCAAAGAATATCACCTCAAGAGTACGACGGAACCATGATCATACGGGCCAGTGGGCTGAGGAGTGGCAGAAGGAATTTAATTTAGATAAATGTGAGGTGCTGCATTTTGGAAAGGCAAATCAGGGCAGGACCTATGCACTTAATGGTAAGGTCCTGGGGAGTGTTGCTGAACAAAGAGACCTTAGAGTGTGGGTTCATAATTCCTTAAAAGTAGAGTCCCGGGTAAACAAGATAATGAAGAAGGCGTTTTGTATGCTTGCCTGAATTGGTCAGTGCATTGACGATAGGACTTGGAAAGTCATGTTATGGCTGTATAGGACAATGGTTCGGCCACTTTTGGAATACTGCATTCAATTCTCGTCTCTCTGCTTTAGGAAAGTTGTTGTGAAACATGAAGTAGAGTTCAGAAAATATTTACAAGGATGTTGCAGGGTTGAGGGTTTGAGGGAGAGGCTGATTAGCCTGGGGCTCTTTTTCCCTGGAGCATTGGAGGTTGATGGGTGACCTTATAGGGGTTTATAAAGTGATGAGAGCCATGGATAGGGTAAACAGCCAAGGTCTTTCCCTGGATTATGGCTGTTCAGGACTGGAAGGCATAGGCTTAAGGTGAGGGGAAAGGTTTAAAAAGGACCTAAGGGGTAACTGTTTCACACAGAGGGTGGTGCATGAATGGAATGAGCTGCCAGAGGAAGTGATGGAGGCTGGTACAGTTAGAACATTTAAAAGACTTCTGGATGGGGTATTGAGTAGGCAGGGCTGAGATGGATATGGGCCAAATGCTGCCAAATGGGTGTAGATTGATTTAGGATATCTGGTCGGCATGGGCAAGTTGAACCGAAAGATCTGTTTCTGTGCGGTACAGCTCTAAGGCTCTATCTACCTTCCCCTCAATCTCTCTACTTGCTGACCTGCTCCTTTGATTCCCAGGGCCCTGTCACTCTAGTTAAAACTCGCCCAAGCAGCACTAGCAAATCTTCCTGCAAGGATATTGGTCTGTCTCCAGTTTAGGTGTAACCCCTGCCCCATTGTGCAAGTCACCCCTGCTCCAGAGGGATCCCAATGATCCAAAAACCTGAAACCCTGTCCCCACAACAGCTCCTTAGCCACACATTCATCTGTTCTATCTTTCTTTTCCTTGCTTTACCAGCATGTGGCACTGCTAGTAACCCAGAAATTACTAGCGTCGAGGTCCTAATGGAACATGGGGTTGAATCCCACCATGGCAGATGGTAAAATATGAATTTAATAATTTTTTGGAATTAAAAGCTACGTAGTCAAGATGTTGTAAAAAGCTGCCTGATTCATGACAGAGCCATAGTCATACAGACCCTTCGGTGTAACCAGTCTATACTGAACATAATCCGAAACAAAACTAGTCCCACTTGCCTGCTCCTGGCCCATATCCTTCCAAACCTTTCCTATTCATGTACTTATCCAAATGTCTTACGTCCTATGAAAGAAGATAAAAAAGATTTTAAACATTTGGGGCGGCACAGTGTCTCAGTGGTTAGCACTGCTGCCTCACAGCACCAGGGACCCGGATTTGATTCCACCCTCGGGCGACTGTCTATGTGGAGTTTGCACGTTCTTCTCGTGTTTGTGTGGGTTTCCTCCAGGTGCTCCAGTTTCCTCCCACAGCTCAAAGATGAGCAGGCTATGTAGATTGGCCATGCTAAATTGCCTTTAGTGTTCAGGGATGTGTAGATTAGATGGGTTACAGGGAGTTGAGTCTGGGTGGGATGCTCTGAGTATCAGTGTGGACTTGTTGGGCCGTAGGGCCTGTTTCCACACTGTATGGATTCTAAGATTCTATGCCAAATTCACCCCATAGAGGGTGTGTGTGTGTGTGTGTGTGTGTGTATGTGTGTGTGTGGGGGGGGGGGGGTGTGTAAGAGGAGGGGGGGAGAGAGAGAGTGTGTGTTTCTCTGCATGACATAGTTTCTCCGCTGGTTCTGATAAAACCTTCTGTTCTCTCAGGACTGTGATTTGAAAGGAATTTGGGGATTTACATATACATATCAGTCAATTAAAATGTTCTAGCTGATTAAAGATTTAACAGCATCTTAGATTTGTTTAATACATCCTCATCAGTGGTATGAACCTTTGATCTTTTACTTATAAATTTTGTGTCTGATACTATCTCTCTCACTAACACCTGACGAAGGACTGAGGCTCCAAAGGCTTGTGTTTTCAAATGAACCTGTGTTGGACTGTCACCTGGTGTCATCTGATTTCTGACCTTATCCACCCCATGCCGGTACCTCCATGTAACAGACAAAGTTTGGCAGCGGTAGCAGCACAGTGGTTTCCACTTGGGAAAGAGTTCCCTTGTGACTCCTCAAGATTGTCTCTGGACACCATGATATCGTAGCATCAGGTCAAACATGGGCAAGGAAATCAACAACATCAGGCAAACCTACAAATGAGGTATAAACCTGCTGAGCGTGCAATCGACAGGGCTAAGTGATCCACACAAATGGATCAGAGATGATCTCTGCAGTCCTGCTGTCCTGCCATTCATAGTTGTGAATGATAAGAAAATTAAACAACCAAGACAATGATGGAGCCTGATGCATAAATACAAAAGACAAAGATGAATTATTTTTATCAACCTAGAGCCAGAAGTGTTGAGTTGATGATCGATTTGGATCTCCTTCTCGGGTTGCTAGCATCACAGTGATTTAATTGAATTCATGTAATATCAAGAAATGGCTGAAGACCTTGAATATTACAAAGGCCCTGACAACATTCTAGCAATAGTACAGAAGATTAGTTCTCCAGAACCAGCTGCACCCCTGTCTAAACTGTTTCAGTACAGTTACAGCATTAGCATCTACCCAGCAATGCAGAAAACTGGCCAGGTACTCAAAAACCAGGATAATTTCAACCCAGCCAATTACCCATCTACTCTCAATTATCAGCAGAGTGACGTAAGGAGTTGTTGACAGTGCTATTAAGTAGGATTTGCAAAAGAATAATATGCTTACTAATGCTCAGTTTCATTTCCACCAGAGCCACTTAACTTTTGACTTAATTACAACCTTAGTCCAATACAGGCAAAAGAGCTGAATTCCCCAGGGTGTTGTGAGAATGAATGCCCTTGGCAACAAGGCAGCATTCACCTGATTAAAGCATCGAGGAAACCTCTCAAAGCTGGATTCAGTGGGAATCAGTGTGATATATTCTCCCCGATTAGAGTCATAAGAAAGGATTTATAATCATCTACAAAGGAATAATTTGTTTAAGGATAGTCAACACGGTTTTGTGAAGGGTAGGTCATGCCTCACAAACCTTATTGAGTTCTTTGAAAAGGTGACTAAACAGGTGGATGAGGGTAAAGCGGTTGATGTGTGTATGGATTTCAGTAAAACATTTGATAAGGTTCCCCACAGGAGGCTATTGCATAAAATATGGAGTCATGGGATTGAGGGTGATTTAGCGGTTTGGATCAAAAATTGGCTAGTTGGAAGAAGACAGAGGGTGGTGGTTCAGTTACGAGTGGTGTATGACAGGGATCTGTTTTGGGGCCACTGCTGTTTGTCATTGTTATAAATGACCTGAATGAGGGCGTAGAAGGATGGGTTAGTAAATTTGCAGATGACACCAAAGTTGGTGGAGTTGTGGACAATGTGGAAGGATGTTGCAGGCTACAGAGGGACATAGATAAGTTGCAGAGCTGCGCTAAGAGGTAGCAAATGGAGTTTAATGCAGAAAAGTGTGAGATGATTCACTTTGGAAGAAGTAACAGGAATACAGAGTACTGGGCTAATGGTAAGATTCTTGGTAGTGTGGATGATCAGAGAAATCTCGGTATCCATATACATAGATCCCTGAAAGTTGCCACCCAGGTTGATAGGGTTGTTGAGAAGGCGTGTGGTGTGTTAGATTTTATTGGTAGAGGGATTGAGTTTTGGAACCGTGAGGTCATGTTGCAGCTGTACAAAACTCTGGTGTGGCCACACTTGGAGTATTGCGTACAGTTCTGGTTGCTGCATTATAGGAAGGATGTGGAAGCATTGGAAAGGGTGCAGAGGAGATTTACCAGGATGTTGCCTAGCATGAAGGGCAGGTCTTATGAGGAAAGACTGAGGGACTTGAGGCTGTTTTCGTTGGAGAAGGTGACCTAATAGAGACATACAAAATGATCAGAGGATTAGACAGGGTGGACAATGTGAGCCTTTTTCCGTGGATGGAGATGGCTAGCACGAGGAGACATAGCTTTAAATTGAGGGGTGATAGATATAGGACCGATGGCAGAGCTAGGTTCTTTACTCCGAGAGTAGTAAGGGTGTGGAATGCCCTGCCTGCAACAGTAGTAGACTCGCCAAGTTTAAGGGCATTTAAATGGTCATTGGATAAACATATGGATAATAATGGAATAGTGTAGGTCAGATGGGCTTCAGTTTGGTTTCACAGGTTGGCGCAAACATCGAGGGCCAAAGGGCCTGTACTGTGCTGTAGTGTTCTATGTTCTATACCAAGAAAAGCGGTCTGCCATCTCATCTCAAGGGCACCTCTTAAGGAATTCCTTAATATCCTAGGGCCCAACCATCTCCAGCTACATCAGTAATGACCTTCTAACTATCATAAGGTTGCAAGATGGGATGTTTGCTGATGATTGCACAATATTCAGAACCATTCACAGCTTCTCAAATGCTGAAGCAGTCCAAATCGTGGTCTTAGAATCTTGAGAATATCCAAGCTTGTATGGATAATTGCCTCATACAAGTGCCAGGCAATGACTGTCTTTAATATGAGTGAATCTGACCATCACAGCTTGAAGTTCAATGTCATTTCCATTGCTGAAATTTCCCCTTTCAACATTCTGGGCATTACCATTGATCAGGAACTGCACTGATTGTGAATACAAGAGCAAGTCAGAGACTGGGAATTCAGCAACAAGTAACTCATCTCCTGTTTCTCTTTTTGCCTTGAGGAAGTGCCATGTAATAAACTGTGCATGCCCATATGGATGCAGCTCCAACAACACTCAAGAAACTTGACACCAACCAAGGTGTTGAAGTGCCCATCAGCCATGATTTAAATGGCGGAGTGGACTTGATGGGCCGACTGGCCTTACTTCCACTCCTATGTCTTATGGTCTTATGGTTAAGCAGCTTGCTTGAATTGGCATCTCATCCACCACCTTTAAAATTCACAAGAATTATCCTAAAATGTTGATGCATAGTAGCAATGTACTGCAGCAGCTCACTAAAGATCCTTTGACAGCACCATCCGTAACTGTGACCTTTAACACCTTGAATGACAAGTACAGAAGATAAATGGGAACACACGGCCTGCAAAATTCCCTCTAAGTCATGCACCATCCTGACTTGGAAATAGATCACTATTCCTCACTGCCACTGGGCCAAAATCCGAGAATTCCCTTATTAACTCCACTGTGGGTGTTTCTACACCCTAAGGACAGCACTAGTTCAAGAAGGCAGCGCACCAGAACTTTCTCCAGGGTGATTAGTGATGGGGAATAATTGTTAGATTAGCCAGAGATGCTCATATTCTCTTAAATGAATAAGAAGCAAAATACTTTAAAGAAGATTAGAAAATAAATGCGTTCACAATTAATGTTCTGCTTCACCTTCACTTTTCAAGTCTGAAAGAGTTGTTGTGAATTATCTATGAATTCAATTACCTTTCTCAGTTGTGTATTTAGCTTTTGCTGTTAACACTTGAGTTCCTTTACGATGTGAGTGCTTACAAGATGGGTTTACCAATTATTCAAGAAATAGATTTGTTAAAGTTTTTATTTTATGATGTGATATACTTACTAGCTCTCACTTTATTTTCTGTTAATTTTAAAGCTCATGTGATAGCTAAAGCGCAAGGACTTGCTATCATCTCTGTGATTAAAGCTGGATTTTTAGTAACTGCTCGTGGAGGCAGTGGAATTGTGTTGAGTCGCCTGCCTGATGGAAGTAAGAGTTTTCAGTGCTTTTTCTTTTACTATATATCTGAAATACTTCTGATCACATTTTCATAATGTGGAGTTGCTGTTGTTGGACTGGGGTGGACAAAGTCAGAAGCCACACAACACCAGGTTATAGTCCAACAGGTTTAGTTGAAATCCCAAGCTTTCAGAGTGCTGCTTCTTCGCTGGGTGAAGTCTCCACCTGTCACTTCACCTGACAAAGGAGCAGCACTCAAAAAGCTTGTGATTTTAAATAAACCTGTTGGATTATAACCTGGTGTTGTGACATCTTGCATTTTTTATAGACAGTAAAATTATTTCACTGCTGTAAGTATGTGGGCATTTCAACAATAAAGTTGCTTCAGTATAGTTTTCAGCATTGGACTGGTTAAGAATGTTTTAGATCTGAATACCAAAGCTAACTCAGGCAAATTGCTTCAGGATTGAGAATGAATAACAGAAAATGTTGTCTTTTAGCTCAAACGATCATTCCTTTGCCTTATTTCTGATTAAAATGTTTGAATTTATATTTGGTTCAAACAGGATGGTCTGCTCCTTCAGCAATAGGCATTGCTGGTCTTGGTGGGGGTTTTGAGATTGGAATTGAGGTAGGTTGCTATTTTTAAAACCTCGTTCGCATGTATTGCGTTCTTAACAGTTAAAGATATGGTTTTCTTTCCTGTTAAAATGAAATTATATTTTCTTTAACAAACCTTGCTACTTGTATTTCTTCTCATAAAATGCAGTGCAAATAAAGATAATCCTTGCGTTGTAGCCGGATTGTATCTGATCCTTGGTGTCTAAATTTATGTTTCTCCTTCCATGGGTACAAACAATGATCCAAACTTCAGTGTCCTTTGCAATTCTTGAAATCTCTATGGTGTTAATGGTATCTTACCTTATGCCCATGTTAATATCAGCCACTTGTTTCAGTTTTAAGCTCTCCACATGAGAAGCATTTGGATGCAGGCTCTTTATTGAACTTTGCTTATTGGTTAACCATCTCAGGTCTAAACCATCTTTGTAAGTGTACGATCCTCATCAAACACACAAAATTTGAGCCTGAAAGCTCCAACTGTCGTGCTGTGTACCTCTGTGACTCTATTTGAATACTCACTTAAATTCTAATTTTCCCATAAATTTTTTAATGTATATCAGATTTTGTTGTTGCCATTATTTGAAATTGTTTTTTGAAGAGTACTTAGTGGACAGCAGAAACCTCTGAACTGAACTTGTAAAATTATAGCATTTGAAAATTGACTTCTCGTCTCAGTAACTTCATGTTTTCATTTGACTTTCACCAAATTTGGTAAAGGAACTTCATTCTTATTTCCTTCTGTGAACAAGGGACCTGGAAACTGCTCTTGGCTGTGTTTATACCTTGATAAATACAGACTCATCAGCTGTTTAAAATAAAAAACACAGTTATAATCAAATTTCCGACACTATTTGTTTCAAATAAATAAACCATGGGGAAGTATTTCTCCTATATGATTGACAGCTTTACCTTTAAGCAGTCGCAAATCACATTGTTTTAAAAGTTCCACATCTAAGATTGTTCTCATCTCATTTTAAAACTGCTACAAATGTATTCAACAAATAAGCTGTTGAGCTTGTTTTCTGTTAGCTACCAGGGTTTACTACTTTACATGCCTTTTTCACATTTTCCTATTCTTGTATCACCAGTTCTCAAGAGGTCATGATCCTGATGGGGTTTAATTATTTTGAGCCCTTCATTTATGCTGTACATACTTCTTTGAATAATTTGTCATTTTGAATGTAATCAATTTATTGTAAGTCATCCAGTTAAGATTTTAATAGATTTGTTGTTGTACAATAATACTAGAAGTAATGTATTTAAGTTCTTGTAATTTGATGTTTTTTAGATTCAATTTACATTTCTGTTGGATTCAAACGTGTACCTCTAAGCGCACATTGCCCCCAAAAGTGTGAATTATGGATCAGTGGTAGCATTGATGTGTTAACAGGTTGCCAATTCAGGTTATATTCCAGACACCAAAGAATTCAGCACACTGATCCTTCAGTCCTGTTTTAGGAAATGCAGTCTTTCATACATTACATCAAAGCCACATCTGTCCTCTTGGGTGAAAGTAAAAGATTCTACAGCACTCTTTGAAGTTCGTGGGACTGTGCTACCTTGTCTAATATTGTTCCCTCAACCAAAGTTTTATGTAGCATTTGGGATCTTGCATTAGACACATTGACTGTAGTCTATTTTACAATTCAATAGCAACCAAACAATAAACAAAATACTGTATTTGATTGGATGCAAAGCATCCTGAGGCTATGAAAGGTGTGACATAAGAATCAGTTCTGGAAGACATGCAGGGTTTTATTTGGACAGTTTGATGTTTTACAAAAGTTCAGTGACTGCAAGTTTAACAATTACATTGACTTTCTGTAAATACTTATAGGAATAACTGTAATCTTGCACCACAGTACTCTTTTCAGTTTTGGCATGTAAAGGATGGGTCATATTTTTATGTTTTGATGTAAATTAAAATAGGAGCAAACTTTTAAAATGCTGTTAAGTTCTAATTGTATTTCCATTTGATATTTTTGTATTCATTTGTGTGACGTGGGTGTTGCTGGCCAGCCAGCATTTATTGCCCATCCATAGTTGCCCTTGAGAAGTTGGTGATGAGTTGCCTTCTTAAACTGCTGCAGTTAACAAGCTGTAGTTGATCTGCAATGTCATTAGGGAGGGAATTTCAAGACTTTCACCCAGTGACAGTGAAGGAAAGATGATATATTTCTAAATCAGGGTGGTGAATGATTAGGAGAGGAATTTGCAGGTGTTGGTGTTCCTATGTATCTGCTGCCCTTCGAGATGGAAATGATGTTTTAAAGTTGGTACTGAATTAGTATACCTTTCAAGTCCTAGGACGCTGAGGGTATTGGTTGAATGAGAATATGGAATTGAGCCCTTCATAATATCAGTCTAGGTCTTATTGAATAGTGGAACAAGTTCAAAGGGCCGTAAGGGTGATGACTGTTCGTAATTGGTAAGATGGTAATAATCAATTCCCCATTTACCATTTAACATTTGTTAAATTAAATGTTTTACATTAGAAAGTTTAGCAACAGAGCTGTTTTTTTTGACCAAATTACTTTAATCAATAAGGAACTGTTGAACTAAAATATTTCAGGAGTTTTTTTTTCCTGCTATTTGAATCTAACCATTAGCATTAACAGACATTCATGCGTCTTGAGTTTGGGAACATTGTAGTTTAACCATTTTGTGAAAGCCAGTTGGCAACCAAGTAACTGGTTTCCATGAGCATTATTTTGATTGTTTGAAAAGATACTGCTTTATAATTTTTGGCGTTTGTCTTTTGTTGTTTGTTCTAGCGTAAGTAACAATTCTAGTTGATGAGACAAGGAAGAAATTGTATCCTTAAGGTTCATAACTTCACTGTTACAAGACAACAGTAAAACTAACGGGGGCCTCTTCACACCTGACATTGCAGTAAAACTGACTTTTCAGCAGAAGTATTGTTAAATGTTCCACATTATGTAATTGTGACATGACTCTGCATTGACCAGTTTAACCGGTTTAGGTTAAAACCTGTGTAGCTGTTCTCCAACAAACATTACAATTTTTCACAAAAATCATTTAATGAATTCAACTCGTTTTACCCTTGGACTTATGTGAAGTTAGGTTTTCTGTCCATTCAGTCACTGATCTTACCTATACTAAAATGTTACCAATTCTAGCTAATCCTCCGGCAATAAGAAAATGCAGCTTCTTTTTATTATTATTCATTTCTGGGATGTGGGCGTTGATGGCTGGCCAGCATTTATTGACCATCCTTAGTTTCCCTTGAGAAGGTGGTGGTCAGCTGCCTTCTTGAACCACTGCAGTCCACCTGCTGTGGGTTGACCCACAATGCCATTAGGAAAGGAATTCCAGGGTATATCCAGGATATATTTCAGGTAAATAGTGAACAGGCTTTGGGGAGTCAGGAGATGAGTTACTCACTGCAGCATTCCTAACTTCTGACCTGCTCTTGTAGCCACTGTGAGCTCGTGGAAGTATTTCACTAATTGATTGGGGATACCATAGAATCATACAGTACAGAAGAGGCCATTTGGCCTATTGAGTGTATACTGCCAAAAATACTCTGATGTCTACACTAATCCCACTTTCCTGCACTAGGCCCTTGAATATTATGAAAATTCAATATAATTTATTTGTTCATGGGATGTGGGCCTTGCTAGTGATGTCTGCATTTTTATTGCCCATCCCCCAAGTTCTCCTGAAGTAGGTGGTAGTAAGTGTCTTCTTGAATTGCTGCAGTCCTTGGGCTGTAGGTATATGCATAGTGTTACTAAGAAAGGAATTTCAGACGCAGTGAAGGAAGGGCAATATAGATCGGATGATATGCGGCTTGTGGGTGATCTTTAGAATCGTAGAATCTCTACAATGTGGAACTTGGCCCTTCGGCCCAACAATTCCACACCAAACCACAGAACATCCCACCCAGACCTGTCCCCTTGTAACCCCCCTAATCGACACATCCCTGAACACACAGTGGGCAATTTAGCATGGCCAATCCACCTAACATGCACATCTTTTTGGACTGTGGAAGGAAACCAGAGCACCCAGAGGAAACCCACACAGACACAGGGAGATTGTGCAAAATCTACACAGACAGTCGCCTGAGGCTAGAATCGAACCTGGGTCCCTGGTGCTGTGAGACAGCATTGCTAACCACTGAGCCACCATGCCACCCCAAAGAATGGCAGCAGCGAAGTAGCTGCGAATAGTGGCGAGAATGGGATCTTGCAGGTTGTGCTGTTTCTGTGCAGCTGCTGCTCATGTCCATCTAGGTGATAGAGGCTGCAGGTTTAGAACGTGCTATCCAATGAGACTTGGTGAGTTACTGCATCTTTTAGATGGTATATACTGCTGCCATTGCTCATCCGTGGCGAAGGACGTGGATATTGAAGGTAGTCGATGGAGTCCCAATCAAGTATGGTGTTTTATCATGGATGATATCTAGCTTTTTGGGTGTTGCTGGATCTAATAGCAATCACAGAGACATGGCTGCAGGAGGACAATGATTGGAACATTAATATCAAAGAATAGATGACATTTGGGAAGGACAACAACCAAGAAGTGGTGGATAGGTGGCTCTGTTAATCAGTTGTTCTATTAGGAAAATAGAGAGGCATAATCTAAATTCAGAAATCCAAGATATGTGGATTAAGATTAAAATTTGATAAAAGTGGGAAGTAACTTGTGCGAGTAGTGTGGGAGCTCGTCAGAAAGTTTTGGAGATACTTATGGTATTTAATAATCTACTTTTTGTTTTATACAAGGGCATGAAAGCAAAGCTAACTAAAGTAAGCTGGTAATTAGGTTCTTGGAGAAGCCGCTAGAAGTGTATTTGCAAAGATGCAAGGGGATATTTAAGAATACATTGAATAAATATCTTCAACAAGAAAGAAAAATTCCAAGGGCTTCATTGAATTCAAGAAGTCACAAAGCATGCTAATCACTGTCATGACTACATCAAATATTTAACAAAGTGGACCCTGAGATGCAATTTTATGTTGCTATTTTTTCTCCTTTTAATTTCTTTTGAGTGTCCTAAATTACAAATAGCAGCAAAACTTAAGGTTTAAATAAGATCAAGGGTTAGTTTACTGAAAGTTGCCAAGTTAAAAATGTACTACGATGCAGGTGCAAATATTCAGTTTTGATGCAGATAAAGATGGAACTAAAATGAGTCAGTTATTGCAGGCCAATTGCTTGCTTGAACATTCCCTTTCTAAATTGAATGGTGAAGAAATCCTTTCTAATTAAGCAGCTGTGTTGATTTCCATCGTTGAATTGTTGGAGGCTTTTCCTACAGATGGATTGAACAGATCTAACTCCTGATTGAAGTAAATCTTCATGTTATTTTGCTTTGTGGCACTGCAGTTTGTGGCCCTTGATAGCCTGGTTTTATGCAGCAGACCTTGGTGTTCAGTTTAAAATAGTGCCTCTGTGTGTCATATACCGATCAAGACTTCAGATGGCTATGTTAACTAGTGAACAATAATTCATTTCCAAAGCAAAATCAGTCATGCTGAAGTTCTTGTGAGTTGCCTTAAAACTTCCCTTTCTTTTCAGCTTTGAGTTCTCATACCTTGAGTTCTCATATCTTGAGAAGGCCCTTTTGTTTTTCAAAGATTGAACATATTCTAAATTTTGCCTTTTGTGGTTGATATGCTGGGTCAACATATGTTTTCCTTTTTTTCACCGAATGGAATCAACAATGGGCAGTTATCTGATGTGTGGTCCCATCCTTTTACACTTCTTGTGTCCATTCAAAGAGTTTAAAGTGTTCTTTTTGGAAAATACATAAAATAATTAGACTGTCATGACACATAGAATGAAAGAATGTAAACTCTGCTTTGAGTTTCCTTTCATGTTAGTTTAGCTAAGGTTTTCTTTTCCTTTCACAGCTGATGCTTATACCCACTGTCAAGAATACTGTGTGAGAACTCTATTTGTATTGCCAATAATGTTCAAACAGCTAAACCTCTGGAGATTTTGGTAATGTTTTACAAGCCAAAGTAACTAAACAACAATTTATGCTCCTTCAGAGGCACTGTGTTTGCCAGTTTCCCCCCCACCACAACCACCACCGTCTTAATATTTGCTACAAGTACCGACGTTGCCTGAGATCCAAGAACTTATTCTCTTTGGACCCATGTCCATATCACCTGACGTACCAAATTCCAAACCAAAAGTCTCAACTAGTTTCATTTGACCTTGGTGTGTGAGATTCTCAAGATAGTAGGATTCACATTATTTATCACAAGTGATTTGGACAGTTTGAACTCTGCTCTGCTTGCAAAAGAAAGCAGAAAATGGTAAATACACGTACCTCTATTTAGGAAAGCAAACAGTAAAATCCCTCGGGAGTTCTGTTCTATGTTGGTGCCACTCGAACACATTTCTCATAAATTAAATGGTGAAGGCTAGGTTCAAATGTATAAAATTTGTTGATGGAAACAGTTAAGTAATGTGTACAAAGGATTGACAGCATTCAAAAGTCAATTTGATATATATAATAGGAGGTGGATTATGTATAATTTAGGTTAACACAGAATTCAGCAAGAAACCTGATGGGGGGGTTATTCTTTACTGAAAAGTCAATAGAGTTATATATAAATTTTACTGAAAATATTCTGTTGGTATCAAACCTTTGTTTCATACTCATTCCACTCCTCCTCCCATCCCCATCTGGCTCTCCCAAACCCACCATGTGAATATAAAGTAAAGCACGCTGATATTCAAGTTGGCAATGCAATGTGATCATATCAAATTTTACAATCACGCAGTTTGAGTTGTTGCAGAAATCAGAAGCCCATCTACCATTTTGAATTAACAGAAAATTAAGCTTGCTGACACTTAAATCATCTGCAAGTTTTCTTTTGCTTCCTGTATTTTTTGGGCATTGGATATGAAAGGTGTGTGAGTGCTATTCAGCAAGTGATATGAGGACATCGCATAAGGGCAGAGAGAAAGGACCATGGCTAAATGTAGCATTGTCTGCACTTTTTTTTTAAAAACAATTTTTAAAACATTTTGAAGCCTGCCATGACAAAGAAAGATAGATTAAAAGGACATAGGGGACTTCTAAATGTATAGCCATAACAAATTTCTTACTGATGGCAAAACCCCATCTATCTGTTGACATGCCAGCCTAGATTCCTGATTAGGCAGACAGCCCCTTTCACACTGTGAAAAGTATCAAATCCAGTGTCAGGTGCCTGAAAGGGATCACAGAAGAAAGGCAAAGTTACATGATGAGGATAAATTAAAATAAAAGTATTTCTTTTCAGTGGAACAAAAGAATTGGTTGGGGTGTGGTGCGGTATGATCAAGTACATTAAAATGATATGCATAAATGAAAATCAGAAGACTGTTTAAAACAAACTATGAATGAAAAATGCACTTGCTGCAAAATGGATCAAAAACAAAAGTAAGACTTAGAATTGTTTCCACCTTCTAAACTAGTGGATTTCTCTCCTTTGAAAGAATGAATATTGAAAAAAGTATGTTATAAACTTGCTTCCACGCTGTCTGAAAGGATAAAAGAGTGGATCTTTCGCTCCCACCTTAACGATATCCTGATCTTGTTGCAAATCCTGTGATCGGAATTGAGTATTTTGAATAATTACCTTCAGAGCCACTGAGGGTGAGGAGAAAATTCATCTTACCGTAATCATTTGTATGAGGAAGGAGGTCAGAATATTGAATAAGATAAAAATTAAACTTACGTCAATTTTGGCAATGCAACCCAATGTAGCTAAGGGCATCTTATATTTTGGGTCTTGAAATAATACCACAGATGCCAGTATCCTGTCACCAAGACACGTAAGTTTATTTACATGTGGGAAGTTCTTGGTGCTGGTCCAGTTCCCTCAGACCCAGATCTCTGTGTGCCAGAATGTCTGATATTCTTCTTTTTATCTGTTAGCCAGGGTTCCCTGACTGGACCAGATTAACAGCTCCAATCAGGGAACTCATATTTTGAGTTCCATGTGGCTGGCCAGTGAAAGTTCCAAGGTTTTCCACAAATTCAGGAATGTCTACAGTGATTAAACAGGAATTCAGCCCAACTCAGTTCTCTTTCTTCTGCCCCAATTCTCAGCACTTCATCGAGACATTTATGACCAATTGGCAGAATTTTACAGGGTCCTGACCGACATGGGATGCAATGGCAATTCTGGGAGAATCACATCAGAAGCCCAGTGAGGCCTTTAGTGATGTAAGGAGATGTGAGGAATGAGGGGTGAACCAAATTGGGCCAGACTTTAGCTGGTAACAAGAATAGAACAGTTGTGAGGGAAATGACCAGACAGGAAAAACAAATCAGAACATTAAGTGCATTTCACAAATGGAATGATGTCAAAAAGACAAAGTTAAGAGTACACAACTTGAATGCGCACAGTATTCGCAACAAGTTCCGTGATCTAAAGTCACAAATAGAAAGACAGGGGTATGATCCAACTGTCACTACGGAAATCTGGCTGCTCAGTGAACAGGACTAGCGAACAGGACCCATGGGGGGAGTACAAAACTAGAGATCATAGGTTTAAGAGGAGAGGGGAAAATTTTATTGGGACCTAAGGTGTAAGTTTTTCACATAGAGGGTGGTGCATGTATGGAATGAGATGCCAAAGGAACTGGTTGAAATTAGTACAATTACAACTTTTAAAAGATATTTGGATGGGTACATTAATAGAAAGGGTTTAGAAGGGTATGGACCAAATGTTGGCAAATGGGACTAGATTAATTTGGGATATCTGGTCAGCATGGATGAGTTGGACTGAAGGGTCTGTTTCTCTACTGTACAACTCTATGACTCTTAACTGGTTGCATTTTCCAACAGAGTTCTGGATCCTCACTTGGGCATGGCAAGAGATCTGTTGGAGGGGATTACTGCTTATTATCACTTTGTTAATCTGCACCTTCCTATAGTACCAACAGATGGATAGAAATTAGACACTCAGAATTCCCCACATGAAAATCAGAGTGGATATTCCAACTTGTCGTTTGTTCCTCCAGATGACCATCTTGAATAACCAACACCAATGTTTCAGAAAACCTCTCTAGTTCTGCTTCTAGACCAGAAACATGAACTCTGTTTTCTTTCCACAGATGATGCCAGACCTTGCTGTTTTTGTTCCAACTGCATGTATCTTTCATCCATGGATGCTGGCATGTGACATGTGCTGGCCTCACTGCACCATTATGGCACATCTCTGACCCACTTGTATTTCAGCACTACACTTTCGAGAATGCCAGCAATGATCATTGAAATGTTACTGCTAGGACACTTTGCATGCAGGAACAGGCATCCAGCTCTTGAAATGAAACAAGCTGCATCTCAGGGCTGCTCACTTACTCTCTTAGTGCTACTCCCTTAAAGACTACCTGTATGCTCAGAGCACTGCTTTGCTATGACTAACTTTGTCATGCTATTGCTTTGTAGCACATAAGCCAGGCAAAACTTAAAGGCTCACTATCCTCACTTGCCTCTTAGCAAGCAAACAAAGGCATCGAGCTTCTCTTGCTGGTCAGCAGTCCTCTGCCAAGGAATGAACATCTGGCTGTAGGACACAGAACTCAATTATTCTCCATGTGCCATGCATCAACATGCATAAGCAGATATAGGAGCTGCAGGCAATGGTCACCATGTGCCAGCAATGTACAGGGTAATCGCACAAACATATCTTGCAAGCAGGCAGCCATGTATCCAAGTTGAAATGAGTAGCCCTGATTGAAGTCTAAGAAGTCAGTCAGGATCACCTGGCACAGTAACTCAAGGGCAGCCTGTGAGATCAGCCCAGGAGTCATGACCATCATCAGCTGGGTGAGTGGTAAGTGAGTGGATGCCAAATCAGATATAGGGCTTGGATGGGGACCAAGTGGGGACACCTGTAGGATTCTCTGTGTGGCCCACCAGAAAGGAGATGTTGTTGTTCATGGCCCACCTATGTACAAAAGTGAAGCCTAGAAGTAACAGTACAAGGAGAGACCATTGTTGCTTCCAATATCCTGTAAATTGCTGGTGTGGAATGGAAATGAAAGTAGCTGCGATTGCACCCAGAGTGAGTAGGGCAAATGCACCATTCTTATGGAGATGTGAGGCCCTTCAATGGACACACCATTACACAGATGCATACACTGTAGAGGAAATAGTCCTGCAGGTGAGGAATCCTCGCTACCCTGAGGCATTGACCTAATGTGTAGAATACCCATCCCTGCCCCAGTCATTATAGGCCACTTTATTCAGGTTCAAGACTGAATCCCACTAAGGCTTGTGGTATAGTAGCAATGCCTGCACCTGGAGAAATGGTGCCTGGTTCCCAGAGTCACAGTGACCAGCAGTGAACCCATTGCCTACACCTTGGTCTAATGGTTGAAATTGAGGCTATACTGAGATTGGAACAAGCAGATAATGAACAATGAAATATCCTCCATTTCAGCAATATTCCCTCAAAATGTTTGCTTCTTCCTTTTCTTCCCAACACATCTTATTGCAATCCTAAGCTTCTGCAACAATGGTGGACACAGCTGAACTCCACTGGAGCCCAGTAGCCTTGGAATTCTGCTCAGGTGATCCTGGAAGTTTTTGTTTATAGGGCACATGTATCTTGAGCATGTTTGCCCAGAGGCAGATGAACATTCCTCAGCCTGGACTCCATGGTGTAGAAGGTGACCACCAGATGTAGGTAGATGTCTGGCCACACGAGGTGTCCTGAAAGGAGATATCTAGGGCGACTTGTTTGTGATTCCTCCTCCCGCTGTGTGCTGACTGGCACTGCCCTGTTTCTTTGTGAGGAAGTGAAGTTGAAGTGAGCTCAGCGTTTTCTATCCTTCTGTAGCCTTGCCGTGGGTGCTGAATGCCAATTGTTAAAATGATGGACTGCAGGTTCATTTGCATGTTCAGAGGACTGGACATGACTCTCCATGGCAGCTGCCAACCCGTCTGTAAAGGCAGCCAGGAATTTGCACCTGAGGTAACAGGGTTCTCATAGCATTAGTGCAGTCCTGCTACTGTGCATTACGATGACCATTGCCTGCAGCTCCTATATCTGCTTATGCATGTTGATGAAGTTTCTAATTGTTGATGCCACTGGATTCTGTTTTGCCTGGGGCTGAGAAAGTGTCTGGTCTCTGGCAATCCTGCATGTGCCAGCTGCCCCAATATTTTTTTCCTTCACAAGCTGTGAAGAGGTGACAGTGATATGTTCAGCAGGTGCTCCCAATTCTAATTTAGATAAAATACTCACGGAGGTGTCAATATCCGAGCTGTTGGAGGGTTCATGAGGTAACCTTCCCAGTGCTTCTCCTGTACTTACTCTTCGGAGGTGCTGGAGGAAATGTGTTGTGGTGTCACCTTCTAGCTGTCAAGACCATGATTATGCCACTGGACATTAAAAAAAAGGAAGCAATGCAGTCAAGGGTTAGAATTGTCAGCGTGAAAACAACACTGACAGTAGGCTTAATGTGAGAATTGCCAAACATAGAGTTTGATTTTTACTTGGCCAGCAGGACGTGGATGTCTTGGCAACCCTGCAGGACCTGTCCCAGTCTTTTCAAGACAGGGCAAGTTATCTTCCTCATAGCAAGTGAGGTGACAGATGTTGGGCACCCACCAGTCACCTTGACACTTGCAGCCTTATTGTGGGCAGTTTTCTCCCATATTGAGCAAAAGGCAAGGATTTAGTAAAATTAAAGTGGAGGGCACAACTATTAATGCTGGTGCAGATGGAGGAAGAGTGGAGAGGTGTCCTAGGGCAGAGCAGGACCTATGAATAGTATGAGGGGTTGGGGTGGATGGGAACAACTGAAGGAAGAAGTTGCATGCAGTAGTCAGAATGGTAGAGTATGAGCCTTGGTGGTTGGTGAATGGCAGCAGAGATAGTGATTATGGGGTAGGCTGAAGAAGATAGTAGCACTTTCTCTGGTGGAGAAGAGAAGTCATTTGGCAGCACAGTGGTGACCTCAAAATAGGCTGAAAAGTGTCTAGTGTTGTAGCCTTCTCTGTTGATCCTCAAAAAAAGGACCTCCATCAGAGGGAGGTCCCAGTCAACTAATTGCTGCCCCAGTTTTCCCTAATTCAGCCATGGCCTTTAGGAGTGTGTACAACTGTGTGTGGTGTCTTCAGAATGCCAGTGCTTGTCTAGGTGTGCCTTTAAACAAGGCACTTGTGGCAGAAATGTTTGGGCATCTTAATATATCCTTGCTGAGGCGAGTTCTTCTACCACTGTGAGTTGGATAATTGGGCTAGCATCAGACAAAAATGTTGCCATGGGGCAGAGTTGGCAGTTAATGCAGTGAGCCTGGAGTGATACCATGAGAAAACCTCACATTAGGCCACACGGAGAAAATCCTTCCGTAAAACTCAAGATAAATTACACTTAACCAAAATAATCTATGATTTGGTCCAACGATTTTATTGCGTAGCCTTTTGGTATAGGTTGAAATTATTTTTCCTGAAGCTTCAAAAGATACCCGTCAGCTCTCTTAATCTATGTACTATAGATTGATTGTAAAAGATTTAACATATGGCTATGTTAAATGAACAAATTAGAAACCTACTTCCAAGAAACAGTTCAGTTCAATCAAAAATATTTTAATTCTTAGGTCATGAGAGACTAGATATAAATCCAACATTCTATATTTGAAGGAAATCATTGACCTGTTTTTCCAAAATGATCCAACTGCTTCTCCATGTAAGAAAACATTTTTTTTTCCTTTTTAATACTTTCCTCAATGAATTATTTATGCAATATGCAATGCAACATAAAATATCTGTGAATTGTTGTTTCAGCAGTTCCTTTAATTAAATATTTCAAACAAACATTGCATCAACGGAAATGATTTCTCTGCATCCTGGCTAAAACTGCTGATTTTATTGCATTAATGTTAAATGTATGTTCTTCAGAGCTTACTAGCTGAAATGGATCTCTTTTCCTCCCTTATTATGCATTATAATTCTACATTATACTGACCTTCATCTGCCTTTCTATTTTAAGATTTCTGCTTCCATTCAGCCAATGAGTTCAGATTTTTGTTTTAAACATAAGGCATTTTTTTGTGGAATTATACTCAAGAAACAATTAAAAAGGGCAAAAAATGGGCATTGTCATATTCAGCAGAGGAAAATCCTTTACTCCCAGTTCTGCACCTGAGTAGCAGTGCTCCTCAGTTTCCCATATGGCTCTTCAGGTGGCTGTACTTGAAGAGGATGCAGTCATGCATATTATATGTTAATGAATGTCAGATGCTCTGTGCACAGATTTCCTGTGATAGCGCAGGATGCAGTTCAGAGCAGACTGCTTCCAAAAAATCTGGCACAAATGTTTCAGCTTTGCCGTTTAGGCGCTACATTAAAGGGACATTCTGATAAAGTCAGCACCTCTTGCTATTCGACTTTTTGAATTAAAAATGTTTTTGCTCCACCTGTTGTCAAATGACATTAGTCTTTTAAATTTGTTAGTCCAGGGCTATGGATCGACTGCTACATCTTTTACAAGTTGAACAGGAGCAGGTGTGTGGCTGAGAGATAAGTCCTCTTTTCATATCTAGGTGGGGACAGAATTTAGCATTTAGCCTTTAAGAGAAGGAAACTTTCTGAGCCTAAAAGATATTTTAAGTTTGTAATGGATATTGCCCAAAATGAATGGCACCTAGACTGAAAATGTCCAGCAGCCAGATGAGTAATGTACCGAGGGCCAGCATGCTAAGCCTGTAAGTATCGTGTACAACATAGCAGCTCAAAATCATCTACGGCTCTACCCAAAACGTTGTGCTGATTTACATTGCATGAAAAGTCTATAGCTAAACCTTAGGTTATTATATTACATCATTAGCCAATCTATCGATGAACTCCTCAAAGAGCTTGAGAGGTCCTTTCCAGAATAGACTGATGTACCCTGTAACATATGACTGCAATAACTATTGCACAGTGAGCATTTGTTGTTACCAAAACCACCAGCTAGCCTCAGAGTCAATGCCCAGCATCTCCACAGAGACAAGTTTTGTAACGAAGAATTAGTTCTCATCATTTGGGGATATTCCAGTTTAGAAATGTCTGGCACAAACCATACTTTGGGTATTCAGGCAAGATTTGGAAGTTGAAGTCAGAGGGCTTCCAGGTCCATACTCTGCATTCTAGATCATGAAAGACAAAATGCAATGAAGTGCACACAACACCTATTTTATCCTCACTATAGGACATTGCTAAGCTGTACCTTACCCTGTTTCTTATGAGATCAGTGAAATTATTCAGTGGTATATTCGTTATGCTGAGTAGTATTACCTGTAATTTATCCTCCAAGTGCAGATCAGGACCTTCAGGAAATGTAAGTGCTAATTCCTCCTTGTGCTTAGCGCACATCTGTTGCATGGCACACTGATTTCTCCCACATATGCAAATGTATTCCGGCAATGTTCTAAATTTCTTACACTTTGATCACTTGCTGATGAGTATACAAAAAAAAACATAATTGACTTGGACATTGCAAATCGCAAAACTGTGCTGCATATTTCTCTCCTAACCTCTATATGGCATCTGCTTTAGACTTCTCCATGAGTATGATTCATTAGTAGAAGGAAATTATGAAAGCTAAAAGTTTAAGATTAATGAGTATATTGATTTGTATTTTAAGATTCAACTCTTCTGCAGAGCATGTAGGTGTTTTTGATCATTTAGATAACATTTGTGAATGCAAGCAATCTTATTAAATTTACAACAGATTCAGAAGTCAGGAAAATAAAACGACTGGGAGTGTAATTTAACCAATTTTAGTGGTGCCACAATAGTTATATAGATCAATTCAGTATAAATAGTTGACGAGAGGCACGAGTGGAATAAATCAACCATATTTCTAGCAGGTAATTTTCTTTGCTGAATTTCAGTAAATCTCAATCACTTGTACTTCGCAATATAGTGTACTGACTTAGGTAAAACTATTTATTTGTGTAAACTTCCATTTCTGCGTTTCCATTTAGATAGCTGAGGAGTTTAGAGAAGTCTTGTTTGTTATGTTACATTTACATAAATGAAATGATATATTGAATTATGTTTCTTGAATAATTATCACATTTTTCTTTCCAAGCACAGAAACACAATTTATAAAGATTTTAAAGCTTTATTTCCTAGTCACTTTAAGGGGTAATGTGCATTTGATTGGAATAAAATTATATTTAAACTAGTTTTCTTTCTCTTTCATAGCTTTTTTATTATAGCTTTTTTAGAGTGGAATCTTCTGATCCTGAAAGAGGGTCTTGACATAGAAAAGCAACTTAATTAGACAGGTGGATTAGGCAGACCAGAATTCCACCGGCATCTTCCCTCCACCTAAATTACCTTGTGCATGGAGAGATCCCTGCTGAACCTTTGCCACCTTGGTCTTCATGATGTTTATTGTCCTTCCAGGAGCTGCAGTGGTATACTCGATAGCACTGTCAAGTGTAAGAACTTCCAGCCTCCAATTAGCTAGCAGCTCCTGCTGTTTGGGATTTATACCAAGGGCTTGGGTTCAGAAAAAGGCTGACCACTGTCCTCCAAGCTGCTTGACATGGCAAACTTTTCCCTGAAAAATCGACTCTGGTGTGTTGTCACCTTTTTCATGAGTTGAGCAAAACACCAGATAAAAGAATTTTCCACTGTAATGTTCACTGCATATTCTCTTTAAATGCAAAACTACAAGCTCCTATTTTAAAGAGCTATATTTCATTGCTACATTCTGATTTATAAGTAAAGCTCTTCAGTTTACAATTAATCTACTCCTAATGGCTCATTCTATAATTTTCTGATAGTTTGTTTATGGACAGTGTGAACATTTTATTGACAAGGTAATGAAGCTATATTTATTTTAGGAGAGCCTCAAGGAGTTACGGAGCTCAATTGTATGAGGCAGATGGAACAAAAGCTCGCTGGCTTAACAAGTGAATTTTAGCTGCCATTATTAGCAGACATGGTAACTTCACCACACCACTTCAGAGTATGATGTTTAAAAATACATATTTTGACAAAAGATTACCAATAATTTTTCAAATTGTATTAAGCACTTATAGCTGTTATGGAGACCATAATCTATAAAATAATTATTTAGTCAGTCTGTACATTACATGAGTAGTTAAGGAAGGTAAGGTGAAAGATATGTATATTCCTGCACCTGTCTGTAACCAGCAGCAGTTTACATTTTAATGTATTTGTCACAGAGAACAACAGAAGCAACTTACCAATTGGTAGACACAAAAATGTGGAAGACAATGTGCAGTAAGTGATGAGCACATTGTGTAAGAGTAAGGTATTTATGAAACTTTGAAAGAGAGTAGATTGTTCAAAAGGCAGCCATCTTGAGTGAAGGATTTATGGAAGCTGATGACTTAGAGAATGTAAAAGGAACACTGAAATTTAGTTGTAGAGTGATGTGAGAATGTACAGTTGCAGGAGAGAGTTTACTCGAGTTGATTGAAAGAAGGTCAGGGAAAGTGAGTATGAACACATTCTTATCAATTCACTAGGTGGGCCACAAAAGCTTAATGAGGGTAAAATGATGCAATCTAATTTATTGCTTTTAAAATAAAAGCTCCCACATATGTGTCTACTTCTAAAGATCTATGTGAGCTTAATATCTTGGTTAGTCACTGCAATGGCCATCCCTTCAATATTTATTTCTGACAAACAAATTTCTGAAGAGTCTACACCTAAATGTTCATTGCTAAGTAAGGACGCATTTTGTTGAAGCTTTTCATCTTCCACTTAGCAGAACAGTTCGGTATCCCAATACAAGAGGGAAACAACACTTATATTCCAGAGAGGAGGTTACTGATTGGATGGCAAGAGGATTATGGAAGAGTTTGTGTTTGATTTACTGTTGTCACATGTACTGAGATGCAGAGAAAAATGTTGTTTTGCATGCTATACAGGCAGGGTGTACATACAAAGTGCAGCAGGGTAGCAGAATAGTGTGCAGAATGCAGCATTACAGCTGCAAATAAGGTCCAGAAAGACAGATCAGAATTAACATTTGAGATGTCCATTCAAAAGTCTGATAACAGAGGGGAAGAAGCTGTCCTTGAATCTGTTCAAACGTGTATTCAAACTTCTATATCTTTTGCCTGCAGAACAGGGTGGAAGAGACTATATCTGAGGTGGACGAGGTCTTGGATTATGTAGGTTTGCTGTCCCAAAGCAGCAGGAAGTATATATGCAGTCAGTAGATTGAAGGCTGGTTTGTGAGATGGAGTGGGCTGTGTTCATGACTCGTAATTTCTTGTGGTTTTGAGAGGAGTAGTTGGCATACTACACTGTGATGCATCCAAATAGGATGCTTTCTGTGATGCATCTATAACAATTGGTAAGAGTCCTTTTGGGCATGTCGAATTCCCTGAGCCTCCTGAGGAAATAGAGATGTTGTTGTGCTTGACTGTAGTGTCAATGTGAATGGGACCAGGACATGTTGTTGGTAATCATCACTTGCAGGACCTTGATGCTCTCAACAATCTCCTCCTCAGCTCCATTGAAACAGATGGGGCATGTCGTGTACTTTGCTTCCTGAAGTCAATGACCAACTGCTTTTGTTTTGCTAATGCCAATGGAGAGATTGTTGTCTTTACCCCCATGCTATTAAGCACTCGGTCTCTTTCCTATATTTTGTTTTGTTGTTGTCCGAGATTTACCTACAATGATGGTGTCAGTAGCAAACTTGTAAATGAAGTTGAGGTGAAAATTTGGCTACACAGTCATGATTGAATAAGAAGTACAGTCGATGTTGAGTATGCAGCCTTATGGGGCACCAGTGTTGAGGATTATTGTGGAGCAGGTTTTGTTGCCTATTCCTACTGATTGCAGAGGGTGGACCTGAGACCTAGGTTTCCGAATTTAGTGATGAGTTTGTCATCACAGGCAAGACAGAGATTATTTATAATCGGCTGTTAACTGCAAAGCTTTGTTTAAATTTGATCGCAGCATTGCCCTGAGAAATTAACTGGAGAATGACTATCTCCTGTTTTGTTGAGTTGAACGTGTGAGTCATGTTCTTTCTGTCTGCAAAGAGCAGAGCTCTGTATATTAATATATGTAGCTCCCAATGTAGGCTTTTGCAATACATTACTCATCTGACTTACAGCCTTACGTCTGCACATCCCAAAGACTGGTAGATTGTATCAAACCATATACCCCTTGACTCAAAAACAGAAAATTGCTGGAGAAATTCAGCAAATCTGTAAGCATGTGTGAAGAGAATGCAAAGTTAATGTTCCAAGCCCACTGACCTTATTACATAGCTCTTCAATATTCCCTCGACTGCAACAATCAAGCTTGACCATACACAACCAGCTCATGCTTGCAAATCTCGCGGCAAAGTGTCCAATATTAGATGTGAATCTGCAATTGTGTAACATTTGCTTAATCATTCTGTGTACCCAGGGAATTACACTGAACACTAATTTAGGCTTGTAGTTTTGGCACAAACCGTGACACACTTGAGTGCTGTGCTGTATATAACAGTTATCAAAAAATGCATTAAGTGCAGTTAACTGGTACCCACGTACTGAAAATAAAGCACTCCCAAATTTTGATGCTCTTTCTGTTAGCAATATTTGTAGCTTCTAGCCACTAATCGTGTAATATCTTCTTGTCCCATGCAATTAAATTGAAAAAACTCGTTGAAAAATTCAGGTCAGTGTATGTTGCAAAATGGTACTTATTAAAATGTACAGGCAGAAAGATTACAAGCCTGCAAATTGGGCAAATTTCTCTTGAACATACGGATGGAAGACTTTACTGATTTACATTGCTGATATGATAAAGGTTTATAATAGCTTGTCATTTGGGAATGAAAATAGATTTTGGTTATATGAAAGTGACTTGCTTATTTTTCTTGAAGGGGTCAGAAAGTCATTTGGAACAGTGAACTAAAAACATCGTTTCAAAAAAAAACTTATGATTTAAGTTAAATACCTCAATCAGTTAACTAGGGACTTCTTTGCTGAATGTGTACGTAATTAAATTTTATCAGTACAGACAAACAGATGGTCAGAGACCAGACTCAAGTCTATGTTGGAAGAAAAGTTCCATATTAGTGGAAGGATGGGTTGGTTTGTAAAAGTTTCTGGACTGAGTAGCTAATTTTGTTCCCCTATTCAAGAAGGAAAATAGGGATAAACTAGGAAACTATAGGCGATAGCTGAGTCTCACCGGTGGTTGGGAAACTATTGGAGAGAATTCTTAAGGATAGGATTTACAGACATTTGGAAAAGCATGGCCTAATTAGGGACAGTCAGCATGATTTTGTGTAGGGCAGGTCATGCCTTAATACCATGTTTGAATTTTTCAAGGAGGTGACAAAGGTGATCGATGAGGCTCGAGCAGTGGATGTTGTTCTATTTGAATTTTAGTTAGGCTTTCGACAAGGTCCCTCATGATTGATTAATCCAGAAGATTAAGATGCATGGGATCCACGTGATTTGACCATGTGGATTCAGAATTGGCTTGCCATAGAAGACAGCTTAGTGGTAGTAGGTTGTTTTTTGAGGCTGGAGGTCTGTGACTAGTGGTGTCCAACAGGGATCCATACTGAGGCCGCTGCTGTTTGTGGTAAATATAAATGACTTGGATGAAAATGTATCAGGAGCAGGAAGGCTTATGTTCCAGGCCTTGACCATTCTTCAGAAAGGCATTAAATGCATTCTTTCTGAAGAAGCGTCTAGGCCCGAAACGTCACCCTTCCTGCTCCTCTGATGCTGCTTGGCTTGCTGTGTTCATCCAGCTCTACACCTTGTTATCTCAGATTCTCCAGCATCTGCAGTTCCTACTATCTCTGGATGAAAATGTAAATAGGTGGGTTAGTAAGTTTGCAGATGATACAAAGATGAGTGGATTGTGAATAGTGTAGAAGGTTTTCAAAGAGGGCAGTGGAATATAGATTTGTTGCAGATGTGGGCGGAGAAATGGCAGATGGTGTTTAATTCAAGTAAGTGTGAAGTGCTGTACTTTGAGAGATCAAATGTTATGGGGAAGTATTCAGTTAATGACAGGACCCTGAACTGCATTGATGTACAGAGGGATCTTGAGGTTCAAGTTCGTAGCTCCTGAAAGTGGTCACACGAGTAGATAGGGTGGTAAAGAAGGTATACAGCATGCTTGCCTTTATTGGATTGGGGAATTGAGTATGAGAGTCAAGATGTCATGTTGCAGCTTTATGAGACTTTGGTTAAGCCACACTTTGAGTACTGCATTCAATTCTGGTTGCCACATTATGGAAGGGGGATGTGGAGGCTTTGGAGAGGGTGCAGAAGAGGTTTATCAGGATACTGCCTGGATTAGAGGCTTTGAACTAAAGGAGAGGCTAGAAAAACTCGGGTTATTTTCTGTGGAGCAGCAGAGGCTGAGGAGAGACTTGCTAGTCTATAGATTATGAGATGCTTAGATAGGGTTGACAGCCAGAATCTTTTTCCCAGAGTTGAAATGACTAAAACCAGGAGTCATGCATTGAAGGTGAGAGGTGTAAATTTCAAAGGAGATGAGAGGGCCAAGTTTTTTACACAGTCATCGGAGTGTGGAACATGCTGCCTGAGGTGGTGGTTTAGGCAGATGCAGTAGGGGTGTTTAAGAAATTTTTAGATAAGCATATGAATGTGCAAGGAATGGAGGGATTTGGACTTAGGGCAGGCAAAAGGGATTAATTTAAGTTGGTAATATGTTCGGCGCAACATTCTGGGGGGAAAGGCCTGTTTTTGTTCTCTACAATTCTATGTTGTTGTATGAGAGTTTATACTAGGTAGACATCTCAAGATTTTGAGAATTTTCAAGAAGCCTCCAGTTGGTGAGAACTGAACTTGCTACCTGAACTGGAAATAGGTTCCTAGGCCATCAAAATTGAAGGTCAGAAGTCTCATGATATCAGTTTATAGCCAAACAGGTTTAATTGAAATCCCAAGCTCTCGGAGCTCTGCCCCTTCGTCAGGTGAAGTGAAGAGAAACACTCAGGCACAGAACTTGTAATCAGAGAAATCAAAAGATCATACAAATGGTGTGAGTGGAGTATCAACAGGCCGAATAACAGATCTCTGCATGTGATCAAAAGTGTCAGATAGTGTGACTAAAGTGTTAACAGCCGAACAGTACATGAAGGGGTCATCTACTATTGGATTAATTAAGGCAAGACTTCTTTGCTGCACAGGATCTCAAACCAATGCGATGCACCAGAGAGTTGACATTTTCTTCCTTTAGACTCACATTGAGAAATCACTGAGATGACTACACAATGATATTAACAAGTTTCATCCCACTGTCAGACTACTCTTCAGGTTCATTATTATTCTTGGACACATACATCTCTGCCAAGGACAAACATCTCAGTACCTCATTCTACCGCAAACCCACAGATAACCTCACGATGCTGCACCTCTCTAGCTTCAACCATAAACATGTTAAAGAAGCCATCCCCTAAGGACAAGCCCTGTGCATAGGGTCTGCTCAGATGAGGAGGAACCCGAGTGATACCTAAAGATGTTGAAAGACGCCTTCGTAAAAATGGGATACGTTGCTCCACTCATTGATTGCCAATTCCAATGTACCACAGCGAGAAACTGCAATAAATACCTGAGAAAACAGACACAGGATACAACCGATAGCGAACCCTTCATTATCCACTACTTCTCCGCAGCAGAGAAACTATGCCATGTTCTTTGCAGCCTTCAATATGTCATCAATGACAATGAACATCTTGCCAAGATCATCCCTCTGCCTCCACTCATCGCATTCAAACAACTGCCAAACCTTAAACAAACCATTGTTCACAAGCAAACTTCCTAGCCTTCAGGGCAACATCAACCACAACACCCCACAACCCTGCCACGGCTGCCTCTGTATGATATGCCAGATTATTGACATAGGTACTACTGTCACACATGGGAACACCACCCACCATTACATGGCAAATACTCATGTGACTCGGCCAATGTTATTTACCTCCTACATTGCAGGCAAGGATGCCCTGTGGCATGGTACATTGGTGAAAACATGCACGTGCAATGACAGTGGATGAATGGACATCACTCAACACTGCCAAACAGGAATGTTCCCTTGCAGCCAGGGAACACTTCAGTGGTCAAGGACTTTCAGCCTCCGACCTTCATGTAAGCATCTTCCAGGATGGCCTTTGAGATACACAATAATGCAGAATCGCTGAGCAGAAACTGATAGCCAAGTTCCATAACCATGAAGACACACTCAACCGTGATCCTAGATTCATGTCACGCTACATGTGACCCCACCGCACTGTTCTGTGCATGTAAAATCTTCCTTACTGTCCTCGATAGCTTGTTACGCTCTCTCTACCCAAATTAGTTTGTACAATTCTAGATTACTTGTTATTTTTGTTAGATCCTCAACATGTGACTCTTATACTTATCATGTTATTCCAGTCATTTGGTTTGTCTCCAGCACCACCTTATTTTTAATGTGTTGTAATTATGTCCTTGCCTTTATTAGATCATAAGACATAGGAGCAGAAATTAGGCCATTCAGCCCATCGAGTCTGCTCCACCATTCAATCATTGTTGATAAGTTTCTCAACCCATTCTACTACCGTAACCCGTTCATCCCTTCACCTGCTATTCAGTGGTTGACACTTCACTCACACCATCCGACACTCTTGATCACCTGCAGAGACCTATTAATTGACCTGTTGACACCCCACTGACACCATTTGTATGATCTTTTTATCTCTATGATTATTAATTCTGTGCCTGAACATTTCTCACCTGATGAAGCGGTAGTGCTCAGAATGCTTGTGATTTCAGATCAACTTGTTGGGCTATAATCTGGTGTCATATTGTCGACATTAGTCTGGCACCTCCACATCATCAAAACTGAAGAAAGTCTGAGAGTAAGAAATCTTGATTGGAGTGATACTAAAGGGGGATTAAGGATCTATGTAGAACATTGCTGCAAAAAAAGTGCAAGTTGTTTGCTGTAAATCAACTAAGTTCTCCTTCCTTTGTATAATAAACTTGTTTTTCTTTGTTAAAATAGTATTAGCCACCAGCCCTGAATGTGTTCGATCAGTAATGGCCATGATAACCAATCTACACAAATAACATTTATTATCCTTCAAGCCAGGTTTCACGGTGGGATCTGATTTATGCAGTATTACCAAGAGCTGGGATTATAACAGATAAAAGCAGGTTTGAAACTACGCATCAAATATGGATAACAAGGAAGTACACACACAACTCCAGAGAGTTGACTCTGACTACATTGGCATCAGGGCAGCTTTTGACTTCGAATGGCATCAAGGAGGCCTAATGACGTTGTCGTGAGTGGGAACAACTTTCCATTGACTCGAATCATATGTAGCACAATAGAATGTAGTTGTGATTGTTGGAGACACTTCATCTCAGCCCCAGAACATTGCTCAGGAGTTTCTTGGGCTAGGCCAAAGCATCTTATCTGCTTCATCAATTAGCTTCCCTCAAGATGAGGTGTGGCAATATTTCATTGACGGACAGCACTGAATACCGTGGAACCAATTTGAAGCAGTTAGTGTCCATATGAGAATAACCTGAATTATCTTCAAGCTTGGATTGATAATTGGCATACTCTCCGACATCAGATAATCTGTCCATCTACCAGTGATATTTAGTAGCATCACCAGTGCTGATATATCAACTTTTGGGAATTGGATTAACTAGAAACTAAACTGAACATAAACGCTGAGCATACAAGAACAGTTAAAATGGGTAACCCTACCCCTGATTCATCAAAGCTTATCTACCATCTGCAAAACAAAAGCCAGTAGTTCGACAGAATATTCTCCACTTAATAATATGTCACAATAGCGCTAATTCTAAAGTTTAAGGTTACTTCAAAAATTTTGATCACTTGCAATTTGAACATAAATGAAAGCCAGTGTTATTACTGAATATGAATAATTAGGTAATGTATTACCAGTCATGATTATCAAATCTTTAAAGTTCTTCACTGATGGATAAATATGGCTGAATTTCTAGTCCTTCCATATGACTGTAAATGATAGAAAGTAGCTATTGTCCTCTTAGCACTATTGCAGTGACCGTAATAATGTTCAGTGGGTAACCAAAGTTACATTGAGTCAGATGATCAGCCCAATTAAAATTAAAATCAGAACGATTACATTTACCTCTTCCAAAGACCCCCAACCCTGAACAGGTCTGTGTTCTTGACCCAATTCACCTGATTGTGTATCAGCCCAAAGCTGGCCGACAGGACTCAAATTCCAGCCATATCTGACTGTCTCAATGTAAGACGGGCCTTGTTCTCAATATAGACCAGACACCCTGCTGGAGGATGCAAGGGAATTGTGCTTGGAGATCTTGATAATTTTTAAAATATTCTGATGATGTTCTAGTGTTACAAAATGAAAATTACTGTGGAAACTGAACATGGCAGCATCTGTAAGGAGAAAGCAGAGCTAACATTTTGGGTCTGGTGACCCTTCTCCAAAGAAGAATTTCAGATTTGTTTCAAACTTCCAACATCCACAGCTCTTCTGTTTTATTTTTAATGATCTAGTTCATGCCTAGTTAATACAAAATAAATGTAGACACAAGCCTGATGGATTTGTGGCATACTAATATGCAAAACTAGATGAATTCTTAGAAGAATTCAATGTATGTGTCTCAGTCTTTTCTGTTACATTCAAATCCATTAAAAAATATATGCAAGCCATCTGGACCTAGTTGAACAATCTCACAGTTTGATCTTTGTCATATCAGGAGCATTACAATCCTCTCTGTTGGTCATTTAGCTCATTTGGTCTTTAAAATTTGAGTCAGAGTGGGCTTATTATTTCCTGTGGATAACTTCTTAATTGCGTATTTGTAATGTTTACATAAAATATACAGCAATGTTTAATTTGGAGAGTTAGCATTGCATAAATCACTTCTGGGAAAAAATAAAATAACCTTTCAGTTATTCACACATGATTGATTGCCATTGTCAATTTGAAAGCCAGTGGTCAAATTACTTTATTCAGTCAACATTTTAGCTTGACTTAAAAAGTGACGTGGTTATTAGTATTTTGCTGAAAGTGACAGTGGCAAAGGACCTGTAAATTTTAGTGTATGGTCTTGAAAATTAAAAACGGTAAAGAAAATCAATATGTTCTACGTCATTGAACACAGTTGACTCATCTTTTACCTTAACTCTTAGTTCTTCAGGTGCTTCTTTGTGCAGTCACTAAATATAGCGCAACTAATAGCTTGTCAGAACATTTCTATGACTAACAGATAAGTCAGTTTCAGCATTGATATATATTTTGTATTGAATGTATTGATTTTCACTGAATATCCCTGCTTTACCAGTGTGTGCACGTAAGCTTAGAAAAGCTGTGAAAAGTGAAAATGTCCTTGCGTTTAAATTAGATGAAAGCATATAGGGATACAGTTTAAAAAAACAATGTTGCAGGTATTTTATTTTGAAGTTCACAGATTCTACAAGTGAATATTCTGTAGTAACATATGTGTATCATATGTTACATTAAAGTAATCCATGAAATATGGGATAAATATGAGGCTTATTTTGATGTTGAATTGTTTGTTCTAATCTGCAATTTTACCACAATTATCTGACTTTTGAATATGGTACGGTGGTAATGGTATAATACTATTTTCACTAGCATATTAATCTGCAGCCTTAGATAATGTTGTGGTGACATATCCCACCATGACAGAAAGTAGAATTTTAATTTAAAAATATCTGCAATTAAGAGTAGAATAACAATGATATGTAACTATTGTTGATTATCATAAAAAAGCCTTCTCATTCACTAGTCTCCTTTTAGGAACGAAAATCTACTGTCTTTACCAGGTCTGGCCACAGTTGTATGAAGAACTCTTAACTGTCCAGTGAAATAGCCCAGAGAAACAATCAGTTCATTAGGAATTGACCACAATGCCATAAACACATGCAAGAATAAAAATATCATTTTCAGATTAAGTTTAGAGTCTGCATATCACTTAAATTTTTATCCATCACTTTCTGCTTTCAATCTGTAGCATTTCCATTCTGTTACTGCTTCATAATTTTAAAATGTATGTTTTTTAACTCTGCACCTCAATCTATAGGAGCCTGCAATTCTAATAGTTAATCCAATCCTGTTTCTAATTCAAATACTTTTCACACACAGTTGTCAAATCAGTCTTCAATCAATTGTAGCAAAAATGTCTGAGTTGCTCTTTCATATCGTTAATGTAATAATGATTTTTTCCTTTGTCCTGCTGAATCATTATCCTCGTTCAGCTGCATTTTTTTAATTTTCCGCTCCAACATACAAAATCATTTATTTAATTTGACACTTGTGAGAGATTATTTTACTTTCTGATAGTAGATATGCTGGAACTTGGCTGACACCTATTGGCACCATCTTATTTGTCTTGAAACTAAATATTTGTATTGTTTAAAATCAAAGTTTTGACTTTTATTCACTATCGATATCATTCACTTTATGTCTGTGCCTCATTTTAATGGTTATTGACTCCAATGCCTTCCTTCTGATCTTTGTTTCTGTGTTTTAAGTATGACCTGTAGGAAATGCTCAAAGACCACAAAACTAGCTGGAATAGTTCTTCATTTCCAGAAAACAATGCTTGATTTTTCTCTCTGGCTGCAGAGGACAAATAGTTTGTGGCTTAGCATGAATAGCTCTATCATGAGATCTTAGAAGAACTGAATTCAAATCAGAAGTTGTACTTCTGTTGAAGGCGTTAATATCCTTATAGATGGTTACTGGAGGCTAATCTTTGATGAATGACCTTCACAGGACTCTGCTCATAATGCAGCCATTTCATTGGTTCAATCATAAAGTCAGAAGTGGAGTTGTTTGCTGATGTTTCCATGGGCCCTGGGTTCATTCACAACTCTTCTAATAATGATTTACATTACCTACCTACATCAACTGGCAGATAACACTGCACCACACCTAACCAGCAAAAAGCCCAATCATTGCCCCCTGATGTTCCACAGTATAATACACCCTGAGCCCACAACCATCAATATCTTGAGGATCACTGTGGATCAAAAGGTTAGCTTGAAGGGGAGAATCTTTTATCTTATTAGCCATAGCTATCCAGATTGCACGTAAATAAAAGCAGGCCCTTTAAATGTGGCACACGTAACAGGATGAAAACAAACATATTGTTATATAGAATAATTAATTAATAATTTGGAAGGCTAATACGCACAGCAAAGAGAAGGAATAGTGGGCCACATTTGAAGAACAGCTCAACATAAGGGCCCATTTTTGATGTTCTATAAGTTTGTGAAGGAGAGAGGATTTAAGGTAATTTTGGCAGTGGATTTATTTTCCAAATAAACAAATAGATCATCCTTTGTTTCCATGACTAACCCCATTTTGTGTTCTCAGAGGTGAGCATGAAGCAATCACATGTTCTTTGCTGATGTTATCCAAATCTTGATTACATTTACGCCATTTAAGTCCTTTTTAATTGTTGCTGTAGGTATCTGATTTGGTGATAATCCTGAATCAGAAGCGTGCAGTTGATGCTTTTGCAAAAGGGGGAAATCTCACACTAGGTGGAAATTTTACTGTTGCAATTGGACCCATTGGCAGGTCAGTAGTTATATATTTATGCGGTATTAACAAATAATTTTTATGTTCTTTCATCCCCGTATTAAATTTCATGTAAACTTTTTCAGATAGTATTTTGCCCATTTGATTCTTTTGTATGTAGTTTGTTAATCTTGTGTTTATTTTACCGAACCTCTGTAAAGCAACAAACTCTGTCAGGTATAATAGAAACTACAGATGCTGGACATTCCAAGATAACAAGGTGTAGAAGTGGATGAACACAGCAGGCCAAGCAGCATCTTAGGAGCAGGGAAGCTGACGTTTCGGGTCTAGACCCTTCATCAGAAAGGGTCTTCTACACCTTGTTTTCTCAAACTCTGTCCAATGATGGACTTAAATGGGGAGGAAAGTATGAAGTGATTACATTATCTTCAAATATCAGTGTCCCATTTTAAATATAAAACAAAATTTCCTTAATGCTCCCCATCCCTGCCACCAGCACTTTTCCTGCTTAATGTCCAACCTTCCTTTTCTATCTAAGGTTTTTGAACAAGCACATCTTTTGCCAAAATACGTTTGATTTCCTCCAACCAAGTTTATTGTACTGTAAGATGTGCTTATTCACATCAAATTGTTTCCTATCTGATTGTGACTATGGTAAACTATTCCTGCTCAACTTGTTTACTGTCTCTGACATGGTTTACTTCCACACCAAGCCCCTCCAATATCTCCATCATCTTTCAGTGAGCAGATCTGCACTTATCTGACTTCAGTCTTACTTGTACAGGCATAGCTAAAGAATCATCTGAAATGGCTTATCTTCCATTTTTTGCATTATTATCTCTGGCATCTTCCAAAGTCTCCTCTCATTTCACCTTGGCAACTTCGTCCTAAATTGTAGCAAGCAATTCCACATGAATGCTCAAAAAACCCAGCTCTACCTCACCACCATTCTGCCCTTGGCCCACACAGTTCTGCTCTGAGAAAAATGTTGAGGGCAAGCTGGAACTGGGAAATGAAATTTGGTGGTCTCTATGTCCTTTGCCTTCCCTGCCTCAAAGACCAAATTAGATGCAGGTTTCTTTGCCTGAGTGTTTATTGATGTGCGCAATTCTCCGAAAACAATACTTACATTCTATTTTTACAGATAAAATGTTACCAATAAAAAGCCATACATTCACATACTTATGTCGATCTAACAGTATTCATTCTATTTTGCATTCCAAGTTAGTGTACAATCATATTTAAATTTGTAAACATGATTGTAATACCTGATCAAGTTATTAAAAATTTACATGAATATATTATCCAATAAAATAAATACATCTTTGCATTTACAGATCTTAAGTCCACACTATATAATTATCAGAGCTCTTTATTGACTTTTACCCCCTTTCAGTGCAAGATGCTGCCATAATCACACCTTCCACTCTTCTCCCACCCTTTAGCATTCCAAAATGGCTGTTTCTTCCAACCTCCTGGTTCATTCCTCATTGTCATCCCCCATACTTCAGTGCCTTCCCATTTTGATGATGCAACAACCTATCCGTTTACTTCCTCCCTTCTCACTGTTCAGTGTCCAAAATGCACCTCCCAGGTGAAACTACAGTTTAGTTGTTTAAATTTAATTTACTGTGTTCATTGCTTACAGATCATGCTGTCCTTCGTTGGTGAGACCAAGCTCAGATTTGGAACCTGACCATTTCGTGGAATAGCTCTGTTTTGAACCATTGGTGTTTGTACCACATGTCTAAATGAGCGTCTCTCTGAGTGCCATTCTCTTTCCTTCTCCTTTTAAGGCTGCACATTTCTTCTTTTTAAATGACTATCTAATTCTCTTCTCAATGCCTCAGTTGAACCTGCTTTCATCATAATCTCAGGCAATACATTTCAGAGCCCATGTGAAAACATTTTCCACATATGATCTACTTGCTACTTTAAACGTGTGCCGTCTGATTCTCGATCCTTTCACAAGTAGGAACATTTTTTCCCTAATTATTCTGTCGAGAGATTCAAAATGTAATGCAAAGAGAAAAGTCTTGAGATTGGAGAAGCAGTGAGCTGTTGGATGTGTAAGAAATATGAATAACCAAGTGGAGGGGGGATTTCATCACATGAGGGAACAAATTACTGCTGATGCTGGAATCTGTACCGAAAACAACATCTGCTGGAGATCACGACAAGTCAGACAGCATCCATGGAGAGAGAGCAAGCTAACATTTTGACTGTAGATAGCTTTTCAGATCTGAAGTGAAGTGTGGAGGGGACAGCATTTATGCTGCAGTTTGAGGTGAGTGGTGTGTGGGTTAGTGGGTGTAGGTTGCTGGTGGAGAAAAGATGATGATAGTTTAGATTAAGTCGTCAGGAAAAATAAAAACCATTCTGAGGAAGGATCACCAGACCCGAAACGTTAACTGTTTTCTCCTCCACAGATGCTGCCAGACCTGTTGAGCTTTTCCAGCAACTTTTGTTTTTGTTAAGTGATCAGGATGTATGAATGGCAGAACAATGGTATGTCTCCTGCCAGACTTGAAAGGACAGTAACTGGGATGGGGGGAGGGGAGGATATGAGAACATGCTGAAAGAAAGGGAAAAAGTGCTTCTCAATTTAAAAGTTGTTAACTCTAATATTAAGCCCAGAAGGCTGTAAAGTGCCTAGTCTGAAGATGAGATGTTGTTCCTCCAGCTTGCGCAGTGGTTCATTGGAGCACTGCAGCATGCCAAGGACAGACAAGATGAGGGCAAGCGAACAGAATGCTGTTAAAATGACTGGCCAACTTGATAGCGATTTTGACATAACAGCTAGGGGTAATGCTCTAGGATAAACAGCAATCGTAAAACAGGGTTTCAGTAAACTTTGCAAGGAAGTATAAGAGAATAAACTGTTAACGTATTTAGGAAGAGCTGTTATAGTTTAAAACCAGTTAAAAACTAAATAGAAACCGAGAGAACTGCGGATGCTGTAAATTAGGAACAAAAACAAAGTTGCTGGAAAAGCTCAGCAGGTCTGGCAGTATCTGTGAAGGAAAAAACAGAGTTAATGTTTTGGGTCCAGTGACTCTTCCTCAGAACTGAAAATGGCTGGGAAAACATCAGTTTAAATGCAGAAAATAGGGAGATTGGTGGGGTAGGAAGTAAATGATAGGATAGAGCCCAAAGAGAGAGAAAGACAGTTGGACAGACAAAGGAGTTGCTAATGACCAGGCTGGGAGGTTGAATAGTTGTTAATGGGTTCCGTTAGTGACTAACAACAGGGGATGTGTAGTGGCAGGCTATGTCGTAACAAAGCCTGGTGTGTGGGGTTGAGGGCTGGGACATAGGAGAGTTTAGGCCCTAAAATTATTGAACTCAATATTGAGTCCAGAAGGCTGTAGGGTCCCCATGTGGAAAATGAGGTGTTGTTCGCCCAGCTTGCATGTTGGGCTTCAATGGAACACTGTATCAAGCGAGAGACAGATGTTGGCCAGGGAGTGGGGTTCTGCGTTGAAGTGGCAGACAACGGGTTGTTCAGGGTCTTTTTTGCGAGTAGAACATAGATGTTCTGCAAAGCGGTTGCCAAGTCTACACTTCGTTTCCCCAATGTAGAGGAGTCCACATTGTGAGCAGCAAATGCAGCAGACTAGGTTCTGGGAAGTGCAGGTGAAGTGTTGCTTCACCTGGACGGTGTGTTTGGGCCCGTGGATACTGGGGAGGGAGAAGGTAAATTGGCAGGTGTTGCACCTTTGCTGGTCACAGGGGAAGGTGCCGTAGGGCTGTGTGGAGGTGTTGTAGGTGAAGGAAGTGTGGGCCAGGGTGTCCCCGAGGGAACAGTCCTTGCGGAAAGCAGACAAGGGAGGGGAAGCGAAACGTGTCTGGTGGTGGCATCTTGCTGGAGGTGGGAGAAATGACATTTTCTCAATTTTCTGAAGAAGGGTCTCGACCCGAAACGTAAGCTTTCCTGCTCCTCTGCTGCTTAGCCTGTTGTGTTCATCCAGTCTTACACCTTGTTAAATCTGAAGATCTTAACAATTATGATATTACAGCAGCACAACTTTGTGGGATCTGTGGTGGTTTTTGGGGCAAATTGCAGTTATATGAAGCACTGAGTTTGGGACAGGTTGAAAAATAAGAATAAGGAACAAAGTAATCTTCAGAGGAATTGAGCCATCCAGAGACGAGGAAAGTTTGTTTTGGGTGGAAGAGACTGGTGTAGGACAGGATAAAATAGGCTGTTGATGGGGGCTGAAGTGTGGGTTTGAATCGCAACTTAATTGTCAGACAGAACTTCATGATTTTGAAGTGTCGAATTTGTCTTGAGCGTATAGGTAGAAAAGAGATTTCTGGAGTGCACTGTTTCCATCAGAAACAATGTATGGTAAAATTTGTCTTGATTATCTTGAGTTGATGAAAATTCTTGCTGATCCATCACTTCATGTCAAATGAGAAGTTCATTAGCAGTGTAGAGATAAAGATTTTATCACAAGTGGTGGAGTTGAAAGTGAGGTGGGAATTAATTTATAGCAGTAAATCAAATCAGTGACATAGTAATGGTACCTTACCATCCTTATAAACTTTGAAGTTCTGATGAAACTTTATGTAAATATGACCCCTGATGTTATATTTAAATATTATTAAAACAGAAAATTAAATATTCACAATCCATAAGACCTCATCTTTCACAAAGTCTTTTCTTTATTAAGGAAAGTACTTGCATTTGTATAGCAATATTTTTACTGCTGGAATTGTGTCAAAGAATCTTTTATATCCATCTGATTGTGCATATGGTCTCCTAGTTTAACACCTCATTGAAGTCCTTGGCAATATTGAGCTATATGTATAATCTTAGCTAATGTGCCTGAGTTTCTGGAATGGGCAGAGAACATGTTGACTCAGATGTACAACTGAACTAAGTCTGATGCCATTGGGACTGAACAAAACCTGAAATGGTACCTTCTAATGTATTTTTCAAATGAATACACATTTTACCAGATGTTTATTGTTTTCAGAAACTTAGAGGGAGATGTTGCTGTTAGAAATACAGCTGCTGTCTACACATACTGCAAATCACGTGGGTTGTTTGCTGGAATATCATTAGAAGGATCTTATTTGATTGAAAGAAAAGAGACCAATCGCAAGTAAGTTGTAGTTAGAGCCAAAAAGTGTTCTTCAGTTGAAATATTCTGTCAGATATGTATAATATGTCGTACAAAAATAAAATTACATTTATGTTGACACACTGCCTGTTTCGTGCTGTATATCTCCTATGATTGTGACTGCAGAGTCACAGAATGCAGGTTCTGTCTGGAACTTATCACCTGATGAGTAAGCAAATCCAGAAGGAAGATGTAAGAGAGACATCAAGTGGTGACAAAACACATAACTGTGGTGATAATAAAGTGTGGAGCTGGATGAACACAGCAGGCCAAGCAGCATCTCAGGAGCACAAAAGCTGACGTTTCGGGCCTAGACCCTTCATCAGACCCTTCATCCAGCTCCACACTTTGTTATCTTAGATTCTCCAACATCTGCAGTTCCCATTATCTCTGACATAACTGTGGTGACCATTTCACACATCTCAATTTAGGCTATCCAAAGAGGAATATCCACATTCCCCATATGTTAATTGCATTGATATGTGCATTTGCATAAACTTGTATATTTCACATATATTTTCACCTAACACTTTGTCTTTATTTATGTATGTCTGTGTGTGTGTACATGACAAGGACTTTTGATGAATGCTCAAACATGCACATGAAATGTTTTAATGTAGAGAGTTTGATGTACTGAAGCTACCACAGTGCTATGACTGACCAGGAAACACCTCTGCTTTTACTGCCTCCCCAGTGCATGCCACAAGGATTTAGAAATTTATAATCAACCTGTTTGGCTGCAGTTTAGCGCAACTTATATGGCCATCAAGTTCTGAAGTGGTAAGCTTCTAGTTAGGGGAAAGGACTTATGTGACTGTGCTACAAGATTTTTTTAGTCAGCTGTAAATCTAATCTGAGATTTGCATACTCTGCCATATGTTGGGTAGATGGTCCTTTAAGGACTCTGGATGAACTGTCTGGAGGTTTGTATGCTACTACCAATGACTCCCCTTTGCCTCTGCTCATTCTTCGAAATTTAGAAACATAGGAAATAGGAACAGGAATAGGCCATTCGGTCCTTCAAGCCTGCTGCACCATTTAACATGATTGTCGTTGATCATTCAACTCAGTACCCTGTTCCTACTTCCACCCCATGTCCTATGATCCTTTTAAGCCCTAAACGCCATATTTACCTACTCCTTGAAGCCAACAAAGTCACTCACTGTGTTTAGTCACTTGTCAGATGAATCTTCTCCATTTTATTTGGTCACAAGCCAGGATTGCCTGTGAGTTGGTGGTCATTTTTGACCTTCAGGGATGCTTTCAGCAAGCACTTTTGCTGCAGTCAGAACCAATTCTTATCAGAGCAATTGCTTTGGGAATTTATTGTCAGGTATACAAGCTATGTGTCCTGCCCAGCTGGTTTGGTTTTGAGTGGTTAGTGCTTTGATGAAGGACCATCTGTTGGACGGTCTTTCTTGCCACGGGATTTGGAGCATCTTGCAAAGGCACTCTTTGCGCTACTTCTGGAATGGTGTCAGGTATCTGCTATGGGTTGTCCAAGTCTCCAGAGTTAACAAAGAAAATGAACACCGTTATTATTGACTCTCACATGACTTATAGGGCTAGCATGTCACAAAATGTTTCATTAATAATAACAGTGAACTCATTCCACATTGCAATAATGTTTGTTCTAAGAACGAATCGTTTTTGATATAACATCTTCACTTAATGTATTAAATGGAGAGAATCTCCAAACATATTTCTTCTAGAATATGATTTATAAAACATTAACTGATTTGAAGGATCTACTCTGGAATATGTCTTTTGCTGGCACCATCCACACGATTGATCATGAGTCAAAGTCAAAATTATGAGAATCCAAAGCCTGCAAAAGACTTATTTCAAACTACATCTTTAGAATCAGCTCCTAGTTTACAAATTGTACTCTAGTAGAAATATGTTTCGAGATGCTCATTATTTCATTCATTTTAATTGAAAATAGTTTGTCAAAAATTATTTCTTTTTGAGTTTGTGTTATTATGTTGGTACTTCAAGGCTCTTAACTTGGGTTTTCTTTTTGTAGAAAGCAGGCACATTTTAATTGTTTACTTATTAAAATATTTGCTATGCCAATAAACTGATTAATGTACTCGAGTAGAACTAGGAATTGATTCAGCTTGCTTTTTTCTTCAAGTAATTTAGTTGCAATCTCTAGTAGAGCTGAGATTGTTCATTCCATTGACATTTCTGTTGAAGACTATTGCAAATGAAGAAACCTTGTCTTTTATACTGACAGGCTAACCCCCTTCTTCAATGAGGAGGGGAATGTTTGGAGGACCTTTCCCTCCTTTAGTTGTTTAATTGTCCATGACCATTTGCAACTCATTGCCTTAGGTCTGCAGTACTCCTATCTGGTTGATTGAGCATACCCAGTTCTTTCTTTAAGCTTCTACTGTTAAGTATGTATGTACTCCTGAATTGTAGCTGCACCAGTTCAACATCACATTTTTAGATCATCTGATGATGTTTGTGACAAAATGTTGTGCATTGTTCATAGAAACAGCATTGGTCCTTTGCCTTGATAGCAAGTATAAAGACAAATATCACCTGAATCATGAGGTTACAGATTGTTGCAGAATACAGTTCTGTTGCTGATGGCATAACCTATCATGGGGTCAGTTAGCTCAGTTGATTGGATGGCTAGATTGCGATACAGAATGTTACCAAAAGCATGGGCTCATATCCTGTGCTGGCTGAGGTAAACATAAAGATCCCACTTTCTAGACATTTGCCCTTTTTTTTGAGATAACAAGGTGTAGAGCTGCATGAACACAGCAGACCAAGCAGCATCAGAGGAGCAGGAAGGCTGTCATTTCAAGCCTGGTCCCTTCTTTAGAAAAAGGGTCTGAAGAAAGGTCTAGGCCCGAAACGTCAGCCTTCCTGCTCCTCTGTTGCCTGGCCTGCTGTGTTCATCCAGCTATACATCTTGTTGTCTCAGACTCTCCAGTATCTGCAGTTCCTACAATCTCTGCCCTTTTTTTTAAGGTGTGGTGACCCTCAAGTTAAATTCATCACCGGTCATCTCCCTCGAATGAGGGAGCAGCCCTGTGCTCCTCTGGGACAATGCCAATTTTACCTTAAACTGACTAACGGGTGTCCAGTTTTGAGCTGCTATATTTATCCTGAAACAATTCCATTTAGCATGGTAGCACTGCCACACAATTTGATGGAAAAATACTCAAGTGTGAAGATGGGTTTTCATTTCTAGTGGGATAGTGATGGTTACTCCTACCAGTACTGACATGATTTGATGTTTCTACAATGGCAAGATTAATTGAGGATGAAGCCTAAAATGTTTTTACCTAATGAAGGCTCGGTTGCCTGTGGCAGGCACGCTCATGCCCACAAGGAGTCTTGAAGCTAAGTCCTCCTGCAGCCAACTCGCTTGACCAGTAATGGTATTGCTGAACTACATTTGGGGAATCACATTGGCCTCCCTGCCAGAGTACATTTCACATCCATGTGACTCATTGTGCTTCCTCGAAGTAATGTTTAATACAGAGGATTCATCGGCTGAGGAAGAACATGGAGTGGTGCTCAGCTGGAAGAATCTTATTCCTTGCAGCTTCAAGCATCAGATTAAAAGACAATGTGAAGACTCCTAGGATCATCTCATTCACTTATATAATAGAATACTACCATCTTTGTCTTGCCTGCGCGGTAACTCTATTTTGGGTGCAATTTCCCAATTTTGGGACAAAACAGAAATGCTTCTTCCAGTGTTTTGATCTTTCCTTTAACTTTACTCTTCAGGCACAGTTTGATCTAGTTACATTTTACTTGACATTGCGTATATAATTCAGTCTATGCTACACAAAATAACTGTGGGTCTCTTTCTTAATGTCAGAGTACGTATTATGATTGGAATTGCTTTGAGACCCCTTTGTTTTGGTATTAATTTTGTGTGAAGATGCCCATACTTGAAAAATAAACACTTTAAAAAAATGGGGACAGGGCAAGGGAATAGGACTAAGTAGAAAGCTGTCTCATGGAATTGCTAAACATGAACCGAGTTGAATGATTTACTTAAATACTATACATTTCTATGATGATGCTTTCTTGCTTATCTAAATTGACATGTGATGTGACATTTATGTCTACATTTCTAAGTTATTAATAAATGTATTGTAGTACATGCCTATAATGTACTGTATGACATTTTAGGCTGTCATTTGTACAATAGTTTTACATTTATGAAGTGAATAAAAGTAATTAGTTTGTAATGCAGACATTACTAGTCTAAAATATGTTGGTCCATGTCAATATTGTTTGCATAGGTTTTACTGCGAGGACATCCGAGCATGTTCAATTTTATATGGCGATGTTGAGCCTCCAGCTGTAGCCCATGAGTTGTATGTCATATTGGATACATTTGATGAGCAATATCAGAAGGAAGAACAGCGTGAAAATAAGAAAAAAGAAATAAGAGCACAAGCAAAGGTTTGTGTTACGTTTAATCATGTACAAAATTGGAGTGTATGTTTCGTTTAGAGCACGCGAGACTGATCTTTCATTTATATGTTAATTAAAAAGTGAACAACAGATGCAACAGTTTGTTACTTAATTCAAACCCAGAAGAATAAAAAAGTTGCCTATCTTCTATTATCATATCTTTAGGATAACTGCCTCCAAGCATGTGGAAAAGCCTTTTTTCTTTCTGACATTTACATTAGTTCAGTTGGTGATACACTTCTTCCCTCTGAGTTGATCATTCCATAATTCAGAGACTTGAGCACAAAAACTAGGCTGATGATTGTAATGTACTGGAGAGTAATGTCTTTCAGATGAGATGGTAAATCAAATTTTTATTTGCCATATCACATGGACAGAAAATATTCAATGGAATTGTTCAAAAATCATGGACATTTTCCTGGCTTCCTGTCCAAATTTGTCCCTAGTCAACAATCTTTAAAATTGATCATCTGGTCCCTACTCTCATTGCTTGTGGAATCTTGCTGCAACCAAATTGGCTTTCCACAATGAATAGAATCCATACAGTGTAGAAACAGACCATTCGGCCCAACAAGCCCACACCGACCCTCAGAGAATCCCACCTAGACTTATCGCCTTATAACCCACCTAATCTACACGTTCCTGAACACTATGGGGCAATTTAGCATGGCCAACTCACCTGGCACACCTTAAACTGTGGGAGGAAACTAGAACACCCAGAGGAAACCCATACAGACGTGGGGAAAACTTGCAAACTCCACACAGACAATTGCCTGAGGTTGGAATCGAACCCGAACCAATCCCTGTATAAACAAAGTGACTTGACCTTTAACTGAAGTCTTGTTTAGCAAAGTTTTACCTGGTCAATTTGCTTTACCTGGTTCTGCCCATCTTTGAAATTATATACATCACTGTGATCCTTGATATTTCTGAATCATGGAATGTATCAGATTTTAATTTTTGCTGAGCTTACAGTGATCTGGAGTACCACTTTACTATTTTCTGAACATTTTCAACATAAATATGCTACTGCAAAGCCAGTATTTGGATTTTTAGACATTAATATATTTTCTTTAGTCCTGTAGTACTTCTACGTTTAATTTTTAACTATTAATATTATACCGATAGTATTATTACCAATATTAAACTACGTTATCCTTCATTGTTTCAAAGGAACAAGTGCCCAGGCGGTTGAACTTGCCAATTGGTCAGATCTGAATTTTTCTGGATGAATATACTGAACAATTTTCCACTTAGTCAACAAATTTCCATTGGCTCAGGAGTTTAGGAAGACTTCTACGGAGAAGGGCTGGTAGATATTTGGAACTCTTTGCAAATTGATGTTAGATCAACTATTCATGCTAAATCTAAGACTAATAGAGGACTGAGACAACAAGGTGTAGAGCTGGATGAACATAGCAGGCCAAGTAGCATCAGAGGAGCAGGAAAGCTGATGTTTCGGGCCCAGACCCTCCTTCAGAAATGCTTTTCGAAACATCAGCTTTCCTGCTCCTCTGCTGCTTGGCCTGCTGTGTTCATCCAGCTGTACACCGTGTTGTCTCAGATTCTCCAGCATCAGCGGTTCCTACTATCTCTGAAGAACTGTTGTCCACATGTCATAGAGAATGTTGCAGGTACAGGGAGTTAGGATACAGATCAACCATAATCTCATTCAATGACTGAAGGGGCTTAAAGGGCTAATTAGCTTATCTGTGCTCCTATCGACCATTGTAGAAAGGATGATATCATGGGTTATATGCCTTTGCTATATTTGTTGTGCTCAGCAATTTCTTGTTATTACGTGGAGTAAATCAAATTGGCTAAAGACAGGCATCACTGCTGGTGTGAACCTGATAGGTAGACTTAGATAAATCATCTGCTTGAATGCTCAGGTTGAAGATGGTTGCAAATTCTTCAGCTTTCCTTTTGAGCTTGTGTCCTGGGTTCACCATCGCTGAGGAAATAAGTGATTGTTCTGATCAACCTCATCTTTGAATTTTAATTCTGCAGGCCAAAGAATCACAAAAACCCTCACCCAGACCGCAATGTACACAGTCATCTGTGAAAGGTGGATTAAGAGGTATCTCTTATATCATATGTTTGTAACACATTGCCTTTCAGTTTGTCTTTCTTGCTTCACGCAGAAGAGTATATTATCAATCCTAGTCAAGCATGCTTTTTATAAACTATGGTTTGAGTACATAAATGAGACCGACATACCCCCCCTACACTGCTGCATTGCACAACTGCAGACCTTCAGATGAGATATTAAGCTGGGATTGAGGCTGGCTTCACTCTAGGAATATTGATAATTTTGTCCCAGTATTCGAAGTAATGTAGCATGTTATGATATCCTGGCAGTGTGTGTACTTCATTTCATTCCACAGAAAAACTGGTGCCCTGATCTTTCACAGTGGAAATTGTTTATGGGTCGTTGGAGACATCAAATAGATCCATTTGCCTCTGTAACACCAGTCGTTGCACTTAAAAAAAAACAAGTAACTCGTGTTAAACACTTCGATTTGTTTTAGAATAAAAATAAGCCAATATTACATTAATATTGAAACTCCCACCATAGTCAGCAATGGTTGAAACAGTACTTCTCCCAAAAGGAAGAAACCTAATCCACATGGCCCTTCTTATTGCATTAATATATTTATTATATTTGTCTATTTATTTATCTACTGTAGTGTACCTATTATTGCACTAAAATTTAAGATATTCTGATTACTTTGGAAGTTAAGTTCATATAAGCATTTGAGAAATGACTATTATTCTATTATGTACTAAATTTGTAATACCTTGTGTCTCACTATGTATCTGCTTCCTCCCCATAAGATGTAAAAACTTTAACTATCAGTTTTGAAGATCACTTTTAAGGTTGGTTGTTTCACCGAGCTAGTTTGTTGTTCCGCAGACATTTCGTTACCATGCTTGGTAACATCCTCAGTGCAACCTCTGATGAAGCATTGGTGTGTTTTCCTGCCTGGTTTTTAAACTCTGGGGCCCGTTGCGATGGATTGCTTCACTTCCGGGTTTCCTCCATAGTGGAATGTCTATGGGGTCGAGTTCGATGTGTCTAATAATAGCATGCTTCGTGGAGTGGCCCTGCTTCCAGGGTCTCAATCCACATGGACAAGGAGAACCACGACGTCAACTGGGACAGCATCAGGACCCTAGGACAGGCTAGGCAGAGACAAGCATGAGAATTCCTGGAAGCAAGGCACTCCACGAAGCATGCTTCTATTAAACAGATTGAACTCAACCCCGTATACATTCCACTACGGAGCAAACCCGGAAGTGAGGCAATCCATCGCAATGGACCCCAGAGTTTAAAAACCAGGCAGGAAAACACACCAACGCTTCATCAGAGGCTGCACTGAGGATGTTACCAAGCACGGTAATGAAACTTCTGCGGAACAACAAACCAGCTTGCCGAGCCAACAACTTCAACACCCACAACCCGAGCTACAGATCTACTCCAAAACCTTAGGTTGCTTTACTTGTAGTGAAACAATTTAAATGTGCAAGGTGGCATGCTTGGATAGAACGACAAATACTTCATGTAAAGTCCAGTTTGCTCTCTTTTAGTACCACATACACAATTTGTAATTCTGCACTACTCGTAATGCAAGACTGTACCTCAATAGGCATTGTGTTGAAGAGGGCAAAACTCCTAAAAATGGTTGCCCTTCAAATATTTATCCAACATATGTTTTAAAGTTATTGTTGAATCTGCTTCCACTATTCTTTGCACATACCAGGTCAAATCAATTTGCTGTGTTTAACAAAACCCTCACCTTCTTTCTGCTTCTTCTACCAATCTCCTTATATCTGTGTTTTCTTCTTGTTCATTCTGCTGCCACTGAAAACTTTTTTTTCCCATAAAACCCTTCACAGCTCTGAATACATATATTCGGTCTCTCCTTAGCCCCTCTGCTGTAGGGAGAACAACCCCAATTTCTCTGTTTTGTTGGGTGACTATAGGAGCAAGCTTCTGTTTTCCTCATCGGCCCATTTAAAAGAAGACACAATACCACAATTGTAATTTGTTGGCATTTACAGCATTGCTGTGAATGTAAATCACTTATCAGCAAAATAGGACTGCACTAATGGAAAGGACGGGCTGTGACAGATTACAAATGTGCATGTTGCTGGAATAGAAGATTAAGACTGTGTCCTGTGCCAGAATGCTGGGGCCGCCGTCCAGTACGTCTGACCTCACCTGCAAGAGTGCTTTCAAGTACAACCCTGTGCTACGGGATGTGGCACAAGACCTGTGCTTCTGCTGAAGGTGGTGCTGGCTGAACTGTGGTCAAGTTGAGTGGCAGTGTCAGGGCCTGCAGAATTGCCTATGTGGCAGTAGGATGGTGAGGTCCAGGACCTTTGCCTGGACACAGAGCATGCACCATCTCGTTAGCTCTGGGAAGCTCCGAATGAGAGGCAATGACTTCACTTTAAAAGGTAAAACAAAATAAAGAAGTGCAGGTGCTGGAGATATGAAACAAAAATACAAATTTCTGGAAAATGCCAGCAATTTTTGGTTTTGTTTCATAACTTTAAAAGGCTTCTGGACAACAACAGGCTGCAGTCTGAGTGAAAGAATGGCAGGCTAATAAAATTACAGGATAACAATAAAGAAGTGAAAAGCTGGGTGTCCGAGTAGTGGAGCGGTGAGTTGGAAATGTAAATTTGCACGAAAAGGTAAAGACTACTCTCAGCCACTTCCCTGTGTGATTTTTTTTTTTCCCTCTCTCTCTCTCTCACACACTTACTTTCTGCTTCCGTACATATTGTGCTAAAAGACCTCCCATATATCTCTTCTTAAAAGAATATGCCAGCTGTAGCTTTGAGGTCACGCTAAGCTAATCTGTGTAATCAAATAGTTGACCAGCACACAGATGGCACCCAGTCCCACCCATCTCCCTGAGCAAATTAAACATCAGAAAAGTCCTGAGATTTCAGATACCCCTTGCAAGATCATGAGTGAGACTGAATTTGACTGAGAAATCACAACTCTTGCAATCAGTTTGGGAGAACTGGTACAAGAAAAGAAGTTGCTGGAAAAGCTTAGCAGGTCTGGCAGCATTTGTGAAGAAAAAAGTCAGAGTTAACGTTTCGGGTCTGGTGCTGGCAGATCTGCTGAGCTTTTCTAGCAAGTCTGTTTTTGTCCCTGATTTACAGCATCCACAGCTTTTTTTATCAAGAGAGTTTAGTACCTTTGAAACTGGATGTTGAGTCTAGTTTAGGTATGGACCCTGTACAGATATTTAGATGAGACAAGAATGCCAGACAAACAATATGCTGCAACATATGGGTTCATATATTATTGTGATGATCAGAACTTGTTGTTCCAATAATTTGTAATACAATGTATCCTGACTGGCTGATTTCCTTCTATGATTCAAAGCAGAATAGCATCCCACCAGCAGAACAGAATCTTTGTTGTTCAATAGCATATTTGTTGGCAGGAAAGGCATTTAGTTAAGCAAGTGGTGGCATACCTGAGCCCTGGTATCTTCCCTCTTCTGTAAGAACTTAGTTCAAGGTGGGAAGGTCAGCAATTGATTTTCTTATTCTGCTGCCTATTAAGACCCTTAAATGGCTCATTTAATGGCCACGTAAATGGCCCATCACAGCCGGGATTAATGTAGCTGCAGACAGACCTGTTACCATGTGGCATGTAGAACAGCTGAAACATGTGCTCGCTAACCACATTAAGCAATTGTGGGTGAAACAATCAGCCTCTAATTGAGGGACTAGACATCAGGAATTGGCCGGGGTGGGGACCTGCTGAGAACATGTGCCTGCCACTTCTACCAATTTCTTGCCCTGACTATTTTTGACCCCCATCCTGTGCACTCACTTGTTTACATTACTTATCTGTGGCCAATGTTATTCTGAAATCCTGGGACTCGGTAGGTGTTTTTCCTAAGGCTACTACGGCTTCCCTGGGGTGCTGCTGAGCACGATAACAAGCGATTTCTGCCCCTGTGGAAAGCCAGTCAACTGGTCTTGCCACTGATCTGCCTTGATATGAGGATGGTAAATATTCTAGAAAATTAAGTTTAATACTGAAGATGCAACTAACCTTGTATCGTGTATGTAATGTGACATTTGTGAAATCTAATTCCCTTCTGGTGAAAAAGTACAAAATATTAACACCAATTCGCATTTATTTGTTTAATTGATGATAAGCAGTATGCCCCAAGGCACGACACAGTCAAGTCAAAAAAAACAAACATTAGAAAGAGATATGACTGGATAAGTAACAAAGTAGGATATTTACGGAGTTAAAATGATTGGATAGCCAATGAGCACTAGCAGTGTTTGAATGGAACTTACTAAAAGAATTGATATAGACCATGGTTTTGGATAAGTAACTGTCTTTTGGAGGTTGGATGACAAAAACCCAACCGGAAGAAATTGAGATAGTCTGCTCTGAAAATGAAAATGGGCAAGAGTGTTTACTAATGATGTCCTAAGAAGGAAGCGATGTTGTGGAGTGGAAGAGGATTGTGTATTGGAGAGGATACGGGGTCAAAAATTCAGCTGTGCATCAAGTAAGATGCTGAGGTTGTAACCAGTGTGGTTCAACCTTGCATAATTGCCAGGAGAGAAAATGCTATTGATGTTGTACGGAAGAATTTTAAGGTGGGGCTGAAAACAATAAATCTAGTCATCCGTGTTTAATTTGAGGAAATTGAACCACATCCAGAGTATCAGATGCAGTCTGAAATGGTGAAAAGTAGGTGAGTCAGAGAGGTAGGGATGATGACATACAATGCTACAGCTGGTTAACATCATTGTATGTGTGGGACTTGAACCTGTCTCTTCAGTTGATTTTGCTGAGGGGCAGCAAATAATGCGGGATTTATCTTATTGGGACCCACAGTTTTGTAGTCTCAATAAATTGGATTGCATTGATTCTTAACATCCACAATGCTGCTATTGGTTTTGAGGATCCTTTATTACAGATAATTGATATTGATTCTAATGGTATACCACATTGGAATACACGTGAACCTATGACATTTTTCCCCTTTGACATAACATACAACAATGAGAAAATGTATGTTAAACTAAAGAGTGAATCATTATTGGTGGAGATTGATAAATTCTTGATCTCACAAGGAATTAAGGGCTACGGGGAGAGTGCACAGAAGTGGAGTTGAAATGCCCATCATCCATGATTAAATGGCGGAGTGGACTCAATGGGCCGAATGGCCTTACTTCCACTCCTATGTCTTATGGTCTTATTATCCTTTCTGTTGCTGAAGATACTATTAGTAATTCTGTTTAGTTACTTTGTAAAATTATCTGGGATATTGACTTAAATAATTTAAACCTGTTAACAGAAATGTGTTAATTTAGTTTACAAAAATTGAATTATGAAATAGTTTGTATTAAATGGCTTTGAACTTAAAGAACAGACGATGTGCTAATTTAAATTAAATAGGAATTTGACAATGAAATGAATTGTGCCGATTATCTGGTGGAACACTAAGCAGTTCTACTGTTAGGAACAGTGTACTTTTACTATGGAGCATTGTCCGTAATAATTGGTTGGAATACTTTTGGAAGCATGGGTCCCAGTTATTAGAACATAGAACATAGAACAGTACAGCACAGAACAGGCCCTTCAGCCCACAATGTTGTGCCGACCATTGATCCTCATGTATGCACCCTCAAATTTCTGTGACCATATGCATGTCCAGCAGTCTCTTAAATGACCCCAATGACCTTGCTTCCACTCCTATGTCTTATGGTCTTATTATCCTTTCTGTTGCTGAAGATACTATTAGTAATTCTGTTTAGTTACTTTGTTCCTTATTCCCCACTACTTACTGAAATGATCTACCAATTTAAGTTAAGAACCATCCTGATGCATCTGCCTCTGTCTTATGGATCTCTTTTTATTGTCATCACTGAAATCTATTTGCTTTTTGAGATGCTGCCTACTGTCACTTGCGTGTGTCTACACGGCACAGAACAACTGCTGATATGAATGCTAATTAGCTGCTTGTCTGCTTCCGATTATTGTGTGTGTGCTGCCAGTAGATAGAACTTACTACTCATACTCCTATCACTTTTTAATAGGTGTCACTTCTCAGAATGGGAATCTTGGAGTGACTTTTTTTTAAATCCTCCCACTTTCCTGGAATGTTAAAGGCATTTGTAGCAATGCCAGGATAACTTTAGATCAGATCAGGTATTTCAACACAGCGATTGTTTCTGAAACCCTTCTGCTTGGTACTGGCTGGTACTACAATAAAACATTCTGGTAGAAGTTCACAGACTTGAACCATAACTCGGTTCCTCTCTCCAACTACCTTCTGAATTTCTTCCAGTGTTTTCTGTTTTGGTTGTAAGTTTAATTAACATCTGTTGGAAATTGGAAAGTTTTGCTGACACGCCGAATATTCCTTAATGAGCCAAAGGAGGGGTGAGACCAGCTGGGTTAAAGGAAGTTGGGAAAAGGAAATACTATGCATCACTGAGCAAGATTAAAGTTCTCCATTTTACTTTGACTTGAAATTCAGCCCACTCAAATTCTGTTTTCCTATTTCAGCACTTCTGATTGTTTAGTTGGCGAAGTCAGTATATAGCCATACCATAAAAGAAGCCTGATGTTTTCCAGATTGATTTCTAATCTACACTAAAGTAGCTCTAGAGGGGAGCTATTAGCCTTGGTGTTCATGTACTAATGGTCAAGAATGACAGCCCACATCCCATTTCAAGTGCTATCCTCTGACTTCCCCTGAAAAACCTGTGTATAGGTACTGTGTGAAAATACGATGCAACACAAACTGCCAACATTTGCAACATGGACTAGTAGATAATGATAATTTGGGATGAAACACCTAAAGAATACTTGTAAATCAGCATAACAAAGTGTGGAGCTGGATGAACACAGCAGGCCAAGCAGCATCTCGGGAGCACAAAAGCTGACGGTTCGGGCCTAGACCCTTACCCTTAGGTTATAACAATAAATTAAAAGACCCATGACTAATGGTATGAATGGTAGCAGTGATTAAGTTAGATTTGTGTTCCGTCTTTATGTTCATTTGTAAAACTGTTTGCCATGTTAGAAAACTGTTCTGAGACTGACATTTATTTGAAGAATCAAGAGGATCTTTTTGTGGTTCAGTTGGTAATATTACCGCATCAGAGTCAGAAAATTGAGACTTCAAGTCCCATTCCAGAGATGTAAGCATAAACTACAAGCTGAAAATTCAGTACAGTACTGAGAATACTGCACTGTTGGAGATGCCACTTTTTGGTTGAGACTTGTACTCTTTCAAGTGAATGCCAAAGATCCTGTGACATTGTTTGGAGAAAGGAGCTGGAGAATTAGTCCTTGTTTCTTGACCAGCATTTATCTCTCAATCAAAGCCCACTAGTGCAGATAACATGTTACTGTCACATTGCTGTTTGTGGTACCAAGATGTGCAAAAATTGTTTGCCGTCTCTCCTACATTACGACTGACTAACTATTTCAAAGTGTACCAGTTCACAAAAAATTATCTTTCTTGAAGGTCAGCTTCTTTAGAAAGAATAATTTGTGTTGGTGAATCACAAATTTTACAAGAAAATGTTTACTTTTGATTAGTTAATAGTTAATACTAGCAAAATCAAAATTGTTACATTTTGTTGATTGTGTGGTGACACTTGGCCTGTAGTGATATTGAAAAGAATACATGTTTTTTTCTCCTTTTGCATTTGGAAATGTGTTAAGGCACAGGCGTTTTCAGTTCATAGATAATAGAGAAATTGCTCTTAGGTTGCAAAACCATCTTTCTGTATTGTCCACAAACAAAAGCTGACATTATATTGCCCACGTAGATGCATAGAAATACAATGAAGTTTCCAACATGAAGGTTGATTGATTTGAAAAGAGACATTTCCTTTGGTACATTGTTTTTGAAAACAGATGTTAAAGAGATGTAATTAATAATACGTACATTTACATTTAAAAAAAGTAAAAGGCTCTGAACTAGTGGAGGGGGATAGTTGTTTCTTGTGTGATCACGTAGAACAGGTGATCCAATGGATTGAAGAGTCAGGACTACCGTCAATTCACTAATCCATTTCATATCTATCATGATATTCTTCAGTTCATGTACATAGGATATTAGTCATTTATATAAATAATAGAAATTATTTTAATCACCTTGAAAATATTTCTACCCTTTTGAAACAAGTCTTAAAGACGTGTAATTGGCAGGTTTAGTAAATGATCTGAGAGTAAAATATCTCTAAGGAAACGGTGATGATAATATGGTAGAGTTTAGCAGTTTGAGGGAAGGAAAACTTGGATCAGGAACAAACTGTGCTAAACTTAAATAAGGGTAATTACAAAGGATTGATGGAAGAGCTGGCTGGAATGGCTGGGAAAGTGGTTTAATAGCAAAGGTGTTTGAGAACAATGGTAAACAGGCAAGAAAATAGTTCGTGGCTCACAGCACAGTGGCTCAGTGGTTACCACTGCAGCCTCACTGCGCCAGGGACCCGGGTTCGATTCCAGCCTCGGGCGACTGTCTGTGTGGAGTTTGCACATTCTCCCTGTGTCTGCGTGGGTTTCCTCCGGGTGCTCCGGTTTCCTCCCACAGTCCAAAGATGTGCAGGATAGGTGGATTGGCCATGCTAAATTGCCTGGAGTGTTCAGGGGTGTGTGGGTTATAGGGGGATGGGCATGGGTGGGATGTTGCAAGGGACAGTGTGGACTTTTGGGCTGAAGGGCCTGTTTCCACACTGTAGGGAATCTAATAATCTAATATCCTAATGTAAAAGAGGGATTCTATAAAGGGGATAAGTCACTCATGGTTAACTGGGGCTTTAATAATAGCATCACATTGAAAGAGAAAACATATAATGTGACAAAAGTTATTAATAAGCAAGATTGAGGAACTTTTAAAAGCCAACAATGTTTGACCAAAAAAAAACTTAAAAAGGGGGAAAATGATAAACTCTGATGGTAAAATTATTTGTAAAACCAAGATGGACAGCCGAAGCTTCTTTAAATATATAAAAAGTAAGAGAGGCCAAAGTGAACGTAAGCCCTCAGAGAATGAGGCTGGATAAATAGGAGGGGATCAGGAAATGGCAGAGGAGTTGAATAAATACTTTGCATCAGTCTTTACCATCGAAGATACTAATAGCATTCCATGAATACTAAATAATCTAGCAACAAAAAAGAGAAAATAAATACAATAACTGTCACTGGAGAAAGGGTACTAAGGAAACTAATGGACTGAAGACTGGTAAGTGTCCTGGATCTGATGGGATAGTTCTAGGATATTAAAATAAGTAGCTCCAAAGATAATGATTGCACGAGCAATAATCTTCCAAGAGTCTTTAGATTCTGGAAAAGACCTGGAGGATTGACAGACTGCTAATATGACACCCTTATTTAAAAAGGAAAGGAGACAAAACAAAGCAGATAACTGAGTCCAGTTAGCTTAATATCTGTTCTTGAGAAAATGTTACTGCCTATTTTAAAGCTATAATAGCAGAGCAATTAAGTAATGCATATTATGGTCAATCAGAATTAGCATGGCTTCACTAAGAGAAGGTCATGCCTGACAAATATATTAGAATTCATTGAGGAGCTAACAGGGATACACAAATAGAAGCATTGGATGTGATCTATTTTAATTAACAGAAGGCATTTAATAAAGTACCACATGTTAGGCTACTCAATAAGATGAAAGCACATGGTGTTGGAGATAGTTCATTAGCATTGATAGTGGAAGGACTAAATTATAGTGGACAGAGAGTTGGGATAAAGGGAATAATTTTAGTAAACTGTAACTAGTGGTTTGCCATTGGGATCAATGGTGGGTTCACAATTCTATATACTATATATTCTTGAATTGGATGAGAAAAGTGAACATACATTAGGCAAGTTTGCGAATAACACAAAAAATAGGTAGGAAAACAAGTGGTGAAGATGACACAGACAGGTTAAGCAAATGCACAAAAACACTTAGCAGTTTGAATATAAAGTGAAAATGTGAGATTATGATGCTTGGTAGGGAGCTGAATGACCTCACTGTCCACTGAACTGCTACAAGTAGATCTGTGTACTTGCTATGTCAGCCCAAGATTCCATCTCAAATTTTCCCCATTGTCTCATCCAGTTCAGCACATGGTCTGCTTCGGTAAACATTGCACAGTCCTTTGCAGTACATTGGAGTAGTATCCGTGGGAATGCGTTGCTCTTATTCCTCACAGATAACATGGACATGAGTGGTCTGATTACTCCAGATGTCTACCACTCCCTGACATAAATAATCTATTGAGAGACTGTACAAAGCTGCATTACAGAGGAATTTGGTAGTCCTCATTCTCAAATCACAAAAAGCTAGCATATAGGTTTGATAAGTAATAGGAAATGCTAATTGAATATTGACATGTATTTCCAAGTCAGTGGAGCATAAAAATAGGAATGTATTGCTAAAACTGTTCGAGAATTCTGAGACCACTGTTAGAATGCAGTGAACAGTTTTAGTCCCATTATCTCAGTAAAGATGCGGTGGCATCAGTGGCAGTCTGGAGAAGGTTCATGAGGTTGGTCCTGGATATGAAAGAACCGTCTTATGAAGAGTGGCTGAGTACTTTGGGCCTGTATTCATTGAAATGTTCATTAGAAGAATGAGAGGTAACTTTGCTGAAATGTATAAGATTCTTAGCAAATTTGACAAGGTAGATGCGGGCTTTCCTCTTGTCAGAGAGTATAGGTCAGAGGGCATAATGACAGAGTAAGAGTTCACTTATTTATAGCAGAGGTGAGGAGGAGTATTGTGTCTCAGAGGGTGAAAAATCTGCAGAATTGTTTATCATAGAAAACTGTAGAGGCTGGGTTGTTAGTATATTCAAAGCCGAGACTAACAGATTTTGAATCATTAAGGGAATTGAAAGTTATGGGAAGAAGGCAGGTAAATGGAGTTGAGGATTACCATATTAACATCACTCAGTCTCTACTGGCTGTTCGGCCTGCTTCTGGCCCCCCTTCATCTTATAGTCAAAAATATTTAAAAGCCCAGCTCAATAAATCGGACAATGAAGTATATCATCTTGAATCCAGCAAGTATATCTTCTTGGATCCTGTGGTTGTATTTCATTTAATAACAAGTAGTAGAATTAGGGCATTCGAACCCTCAAGCTTACACTGCCATTCAATGAGAGCATGACTGGTCTGATTGCTCCACATTTCAATCACTCCCTAATCTCTTTTCACCTCCTTACTTAAGAATTTATTTCTCTACTACTGCCTAATAAATTTTCAAAGCCTTTGCTTTTGCCACCTCTTGAGGAATCATTGCAAAGACTCTCAGCCATCTGTGAGAAAATGTTTCTCTTCATTATTGACTTAAATTGGTCAGCCATTTTTATGTTTGCATAATAACTTCTAGTTCTAAATTTTATCACAGATGGAAACTATAGGCCCCAATCAGTGAACAATAGAGGACTAGATGTGATACCAGTAGAGAGGGTACAGAGGAATTTATCGGGATGTTGCCTGGGCTGGAGACCTTCAGTTATGAAGAGATATTGGACAGACTGAGTTGTTTTACTTAGAGCAGAGGAGATTGAGAGGGGGCATGATTGAGTTGTATGAAATTGAGGGGCATAGATAGGGTAGACAGACAGACAGAAACTTTCCACCTTTGATAGAGGGATCAATGACCGGGGCATAGATTTAAGGAAAGGAGCAGAGGGTTGAGAGGAGATGTAAGGAAAAACATTTTATTCAGACAATGGGAAGCATAAACCCTCATAACATTTACAAAGTATTTAGATGTGTACTTTTGACTATAGGACTCTTGGCCAAGTGGTGGAAAATGGGATTGCATCCATGCAGTCAAAAATAATGGGCTGAAGAGCATTTTTCTATATTGTAGATCACTGTGATTCTGAGATGTGTAGACAAATGAGGTGTGAGGTAACAATAAGGTAATTATATTAGGGGTTTCAACTTCCCCAACATTAATTGGGATGAAAACAACAAATGTTGGAGATCATGAGTCAGACACATCCGTGGAGAGAGGGCAAGCCAGCATTTTGAGTCCAGGCAACTCTTTAACAGAGCTGACGTGAAGTGTGGAGGGGGAACCGTTCTATGCTACAATTGTGGGGGGTTGGTTGCGGTGTGCGGCAATGGTGGAGCGTAGCATGCTGGTGGATAAAAGAACTATCAATGTCTTTTCCCCACCAGTACTCTACACCTCACCACTGTCCCCTCCACACTTTATGTCAGCTCTGATGAAGAGTCATCTAGACTCAAAATGTTGGCTTGCTATCTCCCCAAGCATGCTGTGTAACTTGCTGTGATCTCCAGCACTTGTTTTTAGTACAGGTTCCAGCATCTGCAGTAATTTGCTTCTAAATTAATTGGGATGGCTACAGTGAAAAGAGTTTAAATGGCATCAGCACTTGGAAAATACAACAAGGGACAGTGCAGCACTAGACCCACTTCTGGGGATGGAAGCTAGACAGATGGTCGAGGTGGTGGTACGGGAGCATTTCAGTGATAGCAATGACAACATGGTATGATTCAAGTTTGTTATGGTAAAGGAAAGAAGTAGTCTGTAAAACAAAAAACAAAAAGGCTTAAATTAAGGCATATTTTATTAAAATAAGGAGGATCTGGCTAAAGTAGACTGGAAAGAGCTACTTAAGGGTAAATCTGCAGCAGAACCTGAGGGTGTTCACAGGGGTGGGGGTACAGGGTGTGATGGTGGTGTTCTAAATGAATATAGGGAAGTTACAATCCCAACATGTCTATTTTAGGATGAAACATGGAAGCAACAAGCCAACAGACCCTTGATGTCGAGGAATATGTTTAGGAGTTCCTCGGTTAGTGTCCGCAGCCTATTTTCAGCTGGTTCATCAATGACCTTGCCCCCAGCATAAGGTCAGAAGTGAGGATGTTCACTAACGATGCACAATGTTCAGCACCATTTGCAACCCCTCCTCAGATCCTGAAGTAGATCATGTTCAAATGAAACAAGATCTGGACAATATCCAGGCTTTGTGGCATACTTCCCACTTGCCAAGATGGGTGCAGCTCTGACAACACTTGGTGTCATTTATTTGGATTTCAGCAAAGCCTTTGACAAGGTCTCACATGAGAGACTGGTATAGAAGGTAAAAGCACATGGAATCCAAGGTAACTTGATAAGATGGATCCAAAACTGGCTTAGTGGTAGGAGACAGAGGGTGGTGGTTGAAGGCCATTGTGTGACTCAAGGCTGGTGTCCAGAGTGTACCACAGCCTGCTTTATTGGCACCGCATCCACTCCCTCCACCACCAATACTCTGTAGCCGCAGTTTGTACTATCAACAAAGTTCACTGCAGAAATTTACCAAAGATCCTCTGACGGCACCTTCCAAACACCTAGAAGGACAAGGGCAGCATGTACATGGAAATATCAGGACTTGCAAGTTCCCCTCTAAGCCACTCAGCATCCCAACTTGAAAATATATCATCATTCCTTCACTTTTGCTGGGTCAGAATCCTGGAATTTCCTCCATAAGGATGTTGTGTGTCATGGCTTGTAGCGGTTCAAGAAGGCAGCTGACCACCACCTTCTCAAGGTCAACTAGGGAATACTGGCCAGCTAGCCAGCGATGCCCATGTCCCACAAGTGAATTTTTTAAAAAATCAGGATGGGTCAAGAAGGAAAAGAGAGGCTTTTTAGCAGATGTAAAACGAGCAATCAATGAAAGCCCTAGTGGAGTAAAGCAGAGGGAAAACCTTAAGCAATTAGGAGGGTAAAGAGAGGGCATGAAAAAACATTGGCTGGTAAAATTAGGGTGAATCCCAAGATAATCTGTAAATATTATTATGGGGAAGAGGATTGTTAGGGAAAGAATAGAGCCCTTTGGGGACCAAGGGGACAATCTGTGTGTGGACTGAAGGATATTGGTAGGATGTTAAAGAAGTATTTTATGCCTGTCTTCACTCAGCAGAACAAGAATGTAGGTACAGAAATCAGGGAGATGGACTGAGATTTTGAGTAGATTGAGATAGGGTGTGTTTATAATTATACCCATCTCTTTCCCTTTTTAAATAAAGCAGTTACATTTAGTAATTTCAATTCAAAAAGAGCTTCCCCTGAATGTAGGAACTTAAAAAAAAATTAAAACCAACTAGCTAGCTCTTTTTAGATTCTCTGAATCGGTTCATTAGGAATTGGGATTTTGTCAGCCTGCTGCTGTAACAGTTTGCTCAATACCATTTCCTTTGTGATTTTACGGAATTTCTGCCTCTTTTCCATTTCCTGATTTGTAGCTATTTCTGGGGTCTAATTTTATATATCAAGAGTGAGGACCAAAGCCAAATACCTATTCACTTCATCTGCCATCCCTTTTTTAACATAATTAATTTCTAGGATCAGTTAATAAAGGACCGATATTAATATTGCGCAATTTTTTAGTTCTTCTTTAAATTTCATAAAAGCTCTTATTATCTATTTACATGTTTGTAGTTGACTTCCTTCCTCTAAATGTTCCCTCCTTATTAATCTTTTCTTCAGTCTTTACACTTTTTATGTTCTGTGTAAAATTCTGACCTGTCATCCTGCTTTGCCCAAATATGAGTGGCTGAAATGAGAGTGAATGCCCTTGTCATCAAGGTCAGATTTGAAAGAGTGACAAATTAAAGTCACATTTGACTGAGAGTGGCATCAAGGATCCTTAGCAAAATTGAAATCAGTGGGAATCAAGGGAAAAACTCACTGCTGCTTAGAGCTTTACATGCCACAAATGAATATTGTTGTGATTGTTGGAAGTGAGTCCGCTCAGCTCTAGGACATCTCCACAGACTTCCTGAGTAAAGTACACGAGACCCAGCTATCTTCAGCTGCTTCATCAATGTCTGTACCTCCGTCATAAGTCAGAAGTGGGGATGTTTACTGATAATTACACAACTTAACCTTGCCCTGCCCCCACCCCATAACCCTTAAATCTTTAATCCATGAGCTATATCTACCACCTCCTTGAAAATGCATTATGTTTTGGCCTTAACCACTTTGAGGTGAAGAAATTTCTCATCACAATCTTAAAAGATTTACCCATTATCTTTAAAGCTGGTTCTGGAATCCATCACCATTGAAACATCCTTTCTGCATCTAACCTGTTTAGATCTTTTAGAGTTTTATCAGTTTATGTACAGTTTCCCCCTTCTATTCTTTTATTTTCCCCTGTCTGCTAATCAATTTTATATCCATCTCAATACACTACCCCTAATCCCATGCGCTTTAATTTTGCACATTAATCTCTTACGTGGGACTTTGTTGAAAACTTCCTGAATGTCCAAATAAACCATGTCCACTGGGTACCCAGTCCACTCTCCTAGTTACATTCTGAAAGAATTCCAGTAGGTTTGTCAAGCATGTTGCTGCCTGTGTCTCATTCTGCTGTTCTTTTCTAAGTGCTCTGCTATTAAATCCTTGATAATAGACCCTAGCATCTTCCTCATTAGAGCCATCAGATTCATTGGTCTCTTATTTCCTTTTTCTCTCTACCTTCCTTTTTAAATATTGAAGTTACATTAGCTACTGTCTAATCTGTAAGAACCGTCTTAGGATCTCAAGAAGATTTGTAGATGATCACCAATGCATCTACTATTTCTAGGGCCATAACCTTGAGTAATGTGGGTTTGGATTATCAGGCTCTGGAAATTCATCAGTCTTTGGTCCCATCAATTTCTTCAACACCATTTCTCTACTCATACAGATTTGCTTGTTCCTCCTTGCACTAAGCCCTTTGTTCTCTATCATTTCTGGTATATTATTTGTGTCCTCCTTTGTGAAGACAAAAGTGAAGTATGAATTAGTTCATCAGCCATTTCTTTATTTTCCATTATAAATTCTCCATTTCTGACTGTTTAGATACCAATAGAAATATTTACAGGCAGTTCTTATGTGCTCCTCAAGCTGACTCTTGTACTCTATTTTCTCCTTAATTAACCAACTTTTCCTCCTTTGCTGACATCTAAAAATTGTTTCTACTCCTTAGATCTGTTGTTTTTGTCTTGCTAATTTGTATACTTCTTTTTGGCCATGCTGTGTCTGACTTCCCTCTTATGCCATGGTTTGGCATTGTTCTCTTCATACTCTTGCGCCAGACAAGAATAGATTTTTTGCAGTATGCAATCATATCTTTCCTCAGTTAAGGGAATGAAGACTGTGCCTAGTACTCTAGGTACTGTTTAACGAAGGTTCTTTACAATTAAAGCAAGGATTTTCTACTTCTATATTCAAAGCCTCTTGCGTTAAAAGATAACTTACCATTCACTAGCCTAAATGCCTGCTGCACCTGGATGCTAGCTGTCAATAATTTATTAATGAAGAGATTTTCTTTCTTTATGCATTCTTATTTTCTAACCTCTTACCATTTAAGAAATGGATATTTATTCGTACTATCAAAGTGGATAACCTTCCATTATTCCATTTTTTTTAAAAAATTACATTTGCCATATTCTTATCTACTTTAAAGGCTGTCTGAATCCTCTTCAAGACATTTTACATCTTTCTCACAGAACACACTCCTCCCACCTAAGATTGTGACATCTGTTAACTTGGAAATATAGCACTTGGTCCCCACATCCAAATCATTAATATATGTTGTGAACAGCTGAATTCAAACTACTGATCCTTGCAGTACCCTGCTTATCACAGCCTGCCAACACAAGATGATTTGCTTATTCCTACTGTTTTTGCTTGTAAACCAACCCTTAAACCATATCAATACATTATTTCCTATCTCACATGCTTTAATTTTGCGAATCAATTTCCATTGGAGGCCTTTATTAAAAGCCATCTGAGAATCCAAGGATATTATCACCACTAACTCCCTTGTAGATGGAAAGGGAGATGAAGAAACTGGGGAGGAAAATGAAAATGATTCCATTGGAGGGGGGAATGGACGTAGAAAAGATGAATAGAGATTGGGAAAGGAATGAGAAGATGAAGGTGCTGAAAGAGGAATAAGAAAGGAGCAAATGATCGTTGGATAATTGAAGAGGTAGTAGTTTCCCAGTGATGAATATTGTAAAATGTGGAAGTTGAGGGGGGCAAGTTCTCTGACCCAGACATGATTGAATTCGTAAAGGAGGGTTTCCGGTGAAGTATAGTGGAGAAACACTGCTCAGTTGTGGAGGGCCAAACCTTGTAGGAGCTGAGATAACAAAGTGTGGAGCTGGATGAACACAGCAGGCCAGGCAGCCTCAGATGCTGCTTGGCCTGCTGTGTTCATCCAGCTCCACACTTTGTTATCTCGGATTCTCCAGCATCTGCAGTTCCCATTGTCTTTGTAGAAGCTGCTTCTGTTGTGTAACATCTTACATTGGAAAAGCTCTGTCCTAGGACCACTTAGGATGGGAGTCTGCAACCTGCAGCTGAAGAGCCATGTTGATATGTATATGGCTTTCAATATTAATCAAGCAAGTCCATTTTGACCGTCACTCTGGCTTTTTCAGTTTTTTATCTTTTAATAATATTGTACTTACTGATTTTTTTTATAAATAACTTTGAAATGTATTTGAAACGTGTCTTTTTCACTAATTGACATATAAATGCCATCATTGCAACTTTTAGGATATTGCAATTTTGTCTAAATTCTAAAAGTGGCCCATCGGGGTTTTAAGATTGCTGACTCTTTAGACGCGTTAACTAGAACATAGAACATAGAACATAGAACAGTACAGCACAGAACAGGCCCTTCAGCCCACAATGTTGTGCCGACCATTGATCCTCATGTATGCACCCTCAAATTTCTGTGACCATATACATGTCCAGCAGTCTCTTAAATGACCCCAATGACCTTGCTTCCACAACTGCTGCTGGCAACGCATTCCATGCTCTCACAACTCTCTGCGTAAAGAACCTGCCTCTGACATCCCCTCTATACTTTCCACCAACCAGCTTAAAACTATGACCCCTCGTGCTAGCCATTTCTGCCCTGGGAAATAGTCTCTGGCTATCAACTCTATCTATGCCTCTCATTATCTTGTATACCTCAATTAGGTCCCCTCTCCTCCTCCTTTTCTCCAATGAAAAGAGACCGAGCTCAGTCAACCTCTCTTCATAAGATAAGCCCTCCAGTCCAGGCAGCATCCTGGTAAACCTCCTCTGAACCCTCTCCAAAGCATCCACATCTTTCCTATAATAGGGCGCCCAGAACTGGACGCAGTATTCCAAGTGCGGTCTAACCAAAGTTTTATAGAGCTGCAACAAGATCTCACGACTCTTAAACTCAATCCCCCTGTTAATGAAAGCCAAAACACCATATGCTTTCTTAACAACCCTGTCCACTTGGGTGGCCATTTTAAGGGATCTATGTATCTGCACACCAAGATCCCTCTGTTCCTCCACGCTGCCAAGAATCCTATCCTTAATCCTGTACTCAGCTTTCAAATTCGACCTTCCAAAATGCATCACCTCGCATTTATCCAGGTTGAACTCCATCTGCCACCTCTCAGCCCATCTCTGCATCCTGTCAATGTCCCGCTGCAGCCTACAACAGCCCTCTACACTGTCAACGACACCTCCGACCTTTGTGTCGTCTGCAAACTTGCTGACCCATCCTTCAATTCCCTCGTCCAAGTCATTAATAAAAATTACAAACAGTAGAGGCCCAAGGACAGAGCCCTGTGGAACTCCACTCACCACTGACTCCCAGGCAGAATATTTTCCTTCTACTACCACTCGCTGTCTTCTGTTGGCCAGCCAATTCTGTATCCAAGCAGCTAAGTTCCCCTGTATCCCATTCCTCCTGACCTTCTGAATGAGCCTACCATGGGGAACCTTATCAAATGCCTTACTGAAGTCCATATACACCACATCCACAGCTCGACCCTCATCAACCTTTCTAGTCACATCCTCAAAAAACTCGATAAGGTTTGTAAGGCATGACCTACCCCTCACAAAACCGTGTTGACTGTATTTGATCAAGCCATGCTCTTCCAGATGGTCATAAATCTTATCCCTCAGAATCCTTTCTAACACCTTGCAGACGACAGACGTGAGACTTACCGGTCTATAATTGCCGGGGATTTCCCTATTTCCTTTCTTGAAGAGAGGAATTACATTTGCCTCTCTCCAGTCCTCAGGTACGACTCCAGTGGAGAGCGAGGATGCAAAGATCTTCGCAAGTGGCGAAGCAATTGCATTTCTCGCTTCCCAAAGCAGCCGAGGACAAATCTGATCCGGGCCTGGCGACTTGTCAATCTTAATGTTTGACAAAATTTTCAGCACATCAGCTTCGTCTATCTCTATCCATTCCAGCATGCACACCTGCTCTTCAAAGGTTTCATTCACTACAAAGTTCGTTTCTTTCGTAAAGACAGAAGCAAAAAACTCATTTAGGGCTTCCCCTACCTCCTCAGGCTCCACACACAAGTTCCCTATGCTATCCCTGATCGGCCCTACTCTTTCTTTGACCATTCTCTTATTCCTCACGTAAGTGTAAAATGCCTTTGTGTTTTCCCGGATTCCTTCTGCCAAGCCTTTCTCGTGCCCCCTCCTGGCTCTCCTCAGACCATATTTGAGCTCCTTCCTTGCCTGCATGTAATCCTCTCTAGCTGAACTTGACCCTAGCTTCCTCCATCTTATGTAAGCTACCTTCTTCCTTTTCACTAGAAGCTCCACCGCTCTCGTCATCCAAGGTTCCTTAATCTTACCCCTTCTTGCCTGTCTCAGAGGGACATATTTACTCATCACTCCCAACAACTGTTCCTTAAACCGTCTCCACATGTCTATAGTTCCCTTACCATGGAACAACCGCTCCCAGTCCATGCTTCCTAACTCGTGTCTAATCGCATCATAGTTTCCTCTTCCCCAATTAAATATCCTCCCATTCTGCCTAATCCTCTCCTTCTCCATAGCTATGTAGAATGTGAGGCAGTTATGGTCACTATCACCAAAATGCTCTCCCACCACAAGATCTGATACCTGCCCCGGCTCGTTTCCGAGCACCAAGTCTAGAATGGCCTCTCCCCTCGTCGGCCTGTCAACTGTTTTATCAAGGGATTGCTGTAGATGAAACCTGCTGTAGGATTTGTTCATGTATTTTGGAAGTAGAATGCCATAGCTTCAGCACAGTTTTAATGTTGACTGGAACCGACTGGAGCCATATGCCTCTTCGCAAAATTGAAACAATTACAAGGGCAACAGTGGCTAACATGCTTAGTGAAGTTTGATAAAGAAATAAACCATTCAACATATGATTAATAAAGAGGTTCAACAATCAAAACTTATTTAAAATTCAGATCAGAGATCGTAAAAGAAAGCTTTGGGCTTCAAAAATGTATAGTGGTGAACTGAAATTGTGTGATAAGGGGTATTTTGGAGGCTGTCAATGGACGCTTGGCTCAAGGTTCATCCTGAAGAATGGCTACCTTCATAGAAAATTGAGCTGTTATATAGCCACATGCAGCAAAACTTAGAATAGCTGTAGAGGATAATGGAGGTGCGTTGTTTGCCTCTGTGAGGTTGTAAAAACTAAACCTGATAAGTAGTGTATCCTTTAAGAGATGGCTGGAAAGAATAAGGAATACACCAATATAATTCTGTTTTCCCTTTTGAGTTACTAAACATATTCATGAGCACTTATCCATTTTGACCACTTCCACAAGTGAACACGATTGTAAGCAGTGCTTGTCATTTGAGGTTAATTGCAACTGTGGTCACCCCTTTTGAATGTGCCCCACCTGAGACAGTTGTTATGGAGAATCGTATCAGTAGTGAAAACATCAGTTTGTCCTTGTGAAATTCACCTTGTTGCAATATTTCAGCACAAATCCTGCCTGTATTTGTGTGTTGCTTTAGTTGTTCTCAGATGGGTTGTTTCTTGACATGCCAAATCTAGCTTGTTGGAAATTGTTGATTAAAAAAAAAGACACCTAGTTATATATGTGATGCTTGAAATAATAAGGATACCAATTCTGCAAGCCAAGGTAGTCATGTAGCAATAAATTATAGGGCAGAACTTTTCCATCTGTGTTTTGTCAAGTGAGATTCTTGGCACAAGGTCCACCATAGCTTGGATCAATTTTTCTCATGCAATCTTTTGCTCTTCATCTCATTAATTATTCAACTTAGCTCTTTATTTCCAATCACAGAATCATGTGGCAGGAATGTAGAAGTGCTCAGTCATTGCTGGGTCCTTCTGCGTTCATACCATTGGTGCCATATTATAAGAGCAGCTGCACACTACTTCAGATACCGTGAAGCTGTTGGAATATCATTGAATAGAAGGGGAAGCTAGTACCATGTTTCATGGACATGGACCTGGAGGTACAGGGTGATAGAATGGTGGAGAGGAGCAACATGAACTTTCCTATGAACTACCATTGGAGACCTCATCACCAGACCAAAGCTACCTGAATCCAACAATCAGGTTAGTGCTGTGTTCTGGGTCCAACGAGATGCCCAGCATTGCTGGTGTAAAGATAATGACCTGCAGTCCGCAAGAATATGCACCATCATCATCTCCCTGCTTCCCCACGCTCTCAGGGCTACCAATCCTTCCTCGTGGGAATAATGAGACAACAATGGCTGACCAACCTAGTATGCGTTGTGCTGGGCTGCACAGCTCTCCAGATAACACCAGTGCTAACTCTTTCTTTGTTTGAATCCCTTCTAGACAAATAAATCACTCTCTTAATCATGCACTAGTGTCACCTATGAATCATTCACTAAAATTAGGCTAGGACAAGAGACCCTCATCTCTGTCTCTACCTCCACCTCTAAGGAGGATATCACTGAACCCCCAGATGATGCATCAGGCTTTCACGAGCATCCTGTAAGAACTCAAGACACTTTCACCTGGGTGGGCATGCTTTTTAGCTGATACTTCAGAACACACTCTGGTGATCAGATCCCCACAGTGGATTGAGAAAGAAATGCGCCATGTCTATGGCCCTTAGAAAACTGCCAGAGACCGAGCATCTGTTCAGCATCGAGCAAACATAAATGCCATGGTCTGAGCAATTAATGACTTTGTCAGTACCCACACAAGAACAGCAGAGTTTTTTTTAATCAGAGTATTTGGGAAGCAAGGCTAATGGATGGAGGTGCCCCAAGAATGTTATCAGGAATGTGCAAGTTTTGTTATTTGTGAATCTGACATCTTCCAGGAACAGGTTAGTGATCACCATGGAGACCCAGATCCAGCACATCTTATTGCCTGAATATGCACGCCTGCACTCCATCACTTTAGGCATAGATGCATAGTATCAAGGACAAGGTGAGAAGGGATGAGAAATCTTGACCTCACTCCTGTGGACAAGCTGAATTGTCTACTTCTGCTCCTTTTTTATGTGTTCCCCTCAGAAAGATAGAGTCACGCCAGCAGGCACCCATGTACAGGACTCCCAGAAACTGCTTCTTGGGAAACTCAAGAGATGCCTGGCCCCTTCTTCACCCCCTGTCTGATCACAAAGCCTGCAAGTATTCAAGTCAAGGAGAGTGAGCTTGTATCTGAACAGTAGACTCCTAGCAGGCCTGGAGCCTTCAAATACCCCAAGGACCACTGCCAAGTTGTCCAGACCATTTACAGAGCAGGCTCTGTCCACTCCAGATGTGGAGGCCTGATTTGCATTTAAAAGAACGGAAGCATAAAATAGAAGTAAGGTTAGTGTGGGCATATATTTGGTTATGGGTGAAACATCGTGTCGCTAAACTTTCACTTTTATAAATATACCTTAGTAAATCATATCCATGTGAGAGATGAGCAGTCTCTTCAGATATCCCAATGATGAATGAAGTTGAAATCTCCAAGAATGTTCAACTCCTTGATTACACATTGTCCCAAATCTTAGAGATATTTGAACTGTCAAATTCAGAACTACAGCCACAGCAATCTCCATGTGAGATCTGTGAGCAGATATCTGAAAGGTTATGTCAGAATTATAACACAAGTCTGTTGAAGAATTTTCTCAGCCCTCATTAATCACAGTGAAGCCTCATGTGAAGCTTTCACTCCAAATGGCATGGAGGTTTCCCAATAAGCTCATTGTCATGCATCCATAAGGTGCTCTGAAGCGTGTGATACTATCCATTGGTGCTTTAAATAATCAAAGTTCCTATTCTATATTGGGAGTAGCATTCAGCCAAGCCATCATGATAACTCCACCTTCATTACCTCCTCCACCCACCCAAAGAAATGCTGCCTTCCACATCATAGACCATGTTATTTGATATTTACATTTCAGCTTGAGAGTCCAGTAGCTGCTAACTCTGCAAAGTGTTTATGAAACAGAAACTTCAGGTTCTGCTTTTAAATGCCTTGTTTTCAAGATAATTGCTTCATCAGTATGACAAGAAGTGAATTAGCGAACGTTGTGATGCTCCTGGTTGCTTCAGGCCAAAATTTGGAATGTGCATTTTTGGACATTGGATATCCTACTAATGAAGTGCAATTTGAAGCCAGATGAAGTGACATTACTGAATCAGTGGTGGCATGATTAATGCAATTGCCCCTAGTAGGGCCACCAATTGCAAAACATTTACTCTACCCATGATTTTTTTAAAAGTATTCCACTCACTTCGCATGAAGGGTCAGCCATTTTGTGCAGTCATTGCACATGTGACTTTCGATCCAATGTGGCTAGATATTAGCTCTGTTTTTGTCTGTGTCTCTTGCAGGCACCCCTGTGATGCAAGAACTGTCCCGTCTTTCATAGTTCTATTGAGCTGCTGTCCCCATGGCCTGTATGAACCTTAAGCTTCTCCCAGTATTTGTTTAAAGTCTCTATATTGTAATTAATATGCTCACTCAACCTGTAGCCCATAACTTAAGAAATTTCCATGCTGTTGATGGCCATTCACCCACACTACCTAGACTAGAGTTAACTGGAACTGTGATAACCTCCCACAACAAACTGCCTGCATTTCTATCTGTGCTATAAAACAATTTGACACCCAGAGATTGGCAGCCTGTAAGTCAGCGCCAAAGTCATTGAGTGTGGGTGTGGTAGAGAGTAATGTGAAATGGACAGAAGCTGGTGGCCTCCAAGTAAGCACAAAGTGAGTGAGTGGTAAGAAAAGTTATGGGCCACAATATGTGTTCTGTGTAAATGCATGATGATTGTGTGTCCCTGAGTACAATGTGCAACTGGCGAAAGCATGCAAGTCATGGGATTCCTGATCTCCAAAGTCAAGTGTTGGAGGGCTGAAATGTAGTGAGAGTTGGTCGAAGAGCAGATACTTTGATGTTATGAGGTTGGCAGTTTGCTGTTGCCTGTTTATATAGACAAAGGATCGAGAAAAGTGGCAACCATGACTATGTTCCATGAAAGAACATAGTGGTGAAGAAGCACTTAGATGTTGGTGGGAATAAGCAGTTGGTGAACTTCAGCCACACACTACCCACTGTGACTTTCATGTTAGGAATTTGTGCCATTTAGTTTCTTGGTGAAGGGGAGGAAAGTTAGAAGCGAAGTCTGAAGAAGTTAAGTTGGGGTATTAATGAGATAGAAATGCATGGATACGAATTCATCTGATCAGGCAAGGGTAGCAGGTACATGGGAACACCACCACTTGCTCCCTCCATGCTACTTGCCATCCTGACTTGGATAGGGTCAGTGTAAACTCAATGGGCTGAATGGCCTGCTTCCACACTGTAGGGATTCTATGTTTACATCCACCATATATAATTTTAAAGATAACTCTGGTTTCTTCTTAGCTTCATTTTTTGCAGCCATATTGCACAGCCTGTTGAATCTTACCTGATACCCACATGTCGTCAATTCTGTTAAAACTCTCACTTTAAAACACAGGCCTATAGTTTCTAAAATGCTTCAGTCTTCTGAAGCTATGTGTAGCTAAAGTTGGAACTGTTTTCCTTGGGTGGGGAAGGTTAAGAGGAAATTTGATTAAAGTTTTCAATATCATGAGAGATTTGGACACAACAGATACAGAGAAACCTCCTACCTATAAAAGAATGAGAGGGCTCAATTTGAAATGATTTGCAAATTGATCCACCCCACTTCAATTTACCTTCTGCTCTAGCGCTGAGTAGAAGTCCCAGACCTTGGCATCAGGCAGGCAACATAAACTTTTGCACTCTTGCTGTAGAGGACAATGTAGTTAGTATCTGTTACTATACTGGTCACCTACTACTAAATTCCTTGTTGCTCCCCCTTCTTGTACCACAGTGCCATGGTCAGTTTGTTTATCCACTCTGCAGACATGTTACCCAAACAAGCTAAGAGAACTTCAGACCAATTGAACAACTGCAGAGATTGTTACTCTACACTCCTGCCTTGCTCATAGTAACACTCTCCTGCTACTGACCACTGACCAAATCAGATGACCCGATCCTAAGTGGAGTGACCACCTCTTGATGCAAAAACTGAGGATAACATTTCTGCACCCTGATGTGTTACAATGTCTGTGGTTCAGCCTCCAGCTCATAAACTCTGAACTGCAGCTGATTGAACTTCAGACACTTTGCAGATGTGTTTGCACTAAATCACTATGATATCCAGGATCCACATTGCGCATCCTGCAGCATGAACACATCACCCGAACCGCCGTCCTTAAAAAGTGATAAGTTTTACTTACGTTTTTCTTTTACTTACATTTGCCTTTTATGTTTTTTATGAACCTTATCATCAATTTGTGTACTATTTTAAAATTTAAGAATAGAAAAGACCTTAACCGCTTATAAAAGACTCACTAAACAGCTAGCTTCTGTTACTGTAGTAGAGTAAAAACCAATTCCAGTTAGCTCCAATGATCTTAGCTGTGTTTCAATCTGCCTGCCTTAGGGTCCTTTTCTTGCCTGACACTCCAATGTACACTGCCACTTAAATTACTTTTCAGATACCGGAAACCCTCAACAACTTCTCTTTCGATTCCTCCCACTTCCTACAGACAAAGTGGGTGGCCATGGGTATCCGCATGGGCCAAAGCTATGCCTGCCTCTTTGTAGGTTATGTGGAACAGTCCCTCTTCCGCACCTACACAGGCCCCAAACCCCACTTCTTCCTCCGTTACATTGATGACTGTATCGGCGCCGCCTCTTGCTCCCCAGAGGAGCTTGAACAGTTCATCCACTTCACCAACACCTTCCACCTCAACCTCAAGTTCACCTGGGCCATCTCCAACACATCTCTCACCCTCCTGGACCTCTCAGTCTCCATCTCAGGTAACCAGCTAGAAACTGATGTCCATGTCAAGCCCACCAACTCCCACAGCTACCTAGAATACACCTCCTCCCACCCACCCTCCTACAAAAATTCCATCCCCTATTCCCAATTCCTCCACCTCCGCCACATCTGCTCCCAGGATGAAGCATTCCACTCCCGCACATCCCAGATGTCCAAGTTCTTCAAGGACCGCAACTTTCGCCCGCAGTGATCGAGAACGCCCTTGACCGCGTCTCCCGCATTTCCCACAAGACATCACTCACACCCCGCCCCCGCCACAACCGCCCCAAGAGGATCCCCCTCGTTCTCACACACCAGCCCACCAACCTCTGGAAACAACGCAGCATCCTCCGACATTTCCGCCATCTACAATTTGACCCCACCACTTTTTCCATCCCCACCCTTGTCTGCCTTCCAGAGAGACCACTCTCTCCGTGACTCCCTTGTTCGCTCCACACTGCCCTCCAACCCCACCACACCCGGCGCCTTCCCCTGCAACCGTAGGAAGTGCTACACTTGCCCCCACACCTCCTCCCTCACCCCCATCCCAGGCCCCAAGATGACCTTCCACATTAAGCAGAGGCTCACCTGCACATCTGCTAATGTGGTATACTGTATCCATTGTACCTGGTGTGGCTTCCTCTACATCGAGGGAACCAAGCGAAGGCTTGGGGACCACTTTGCAGAACACCTCCACTCGGTTCGCAATAAACAACTGCACCTCCCAGTCGCGAACCATTTTAACTCCCCCTCCCATTCTTTCGACGACATGTCCGTCATGGGCCTCCTGCAGTGCCACAAGGATGCCACCCGAAGGTTGCAGGAACAGCAACTCATATTCCGCTTGGGAACCCTGCAGCCCGATGGTATCAATGTGGACTTCACCAGCTTCAAAATCTCCCCTTCCCCCACCGCATCCCAAAACCAGCCCAGTTCGTTCCCTCCCCCCACTGCGTCACACAACCAGCCCAGCTCATCCCCTTCCCCCACTGCATCTCAAAACCAGCCCAGCCTGTCTCAGCCTCCCTAACCTGTTCTTCCTCTCACCCATCCCTTCCTCCCACCCCAAGCCGCACCCCCATTTCCTACCTACTAACCTCATCCCACCTCCTTGACCTGTCCGTTCTCCCTGGACTGACCTATCCCCTCCCTACCTCCCCACCAATACTCTCCTCTCCACCTATCTTCTTTTCTCTCCATCTTCGGTCCGCCTCCCCCTTTCTCCCTATTTATTCCAGTTCCCTCTCCCCATCCCCCTCTCTGATGATGGGTCTAGGCCCGGAACATCAGCTTTTGTGCTCCTGAGATGCTGCTTGGCCTGCTGTGTTCATCCAGCCTCACACTTTATTACACCGGAAACATTCTAATGTTCAAATGGAATACTATTTCCATTTTTGCCAGCAAGCAAATTACCACAGTTCATTTGTTTTTCTCACATGATAACAAATATAGAAATATTGATTTGTAATTGTTGATTACATCTTTTTAAAAGTCCCATCAGGTTCTTTAGCTTTCTTTATTTTTGGCAACAGAAGAAGATACTTAAACTAAAAGACCGTCACTTGTTTGTTTTGAACTAAATCACAAATCAATTTAGTTTGAGTTTGTGTTTCTCTGGTAAGTGCATAAACACTTAAAATATGAACACCAAATATAAACAGACATCTGGTGTTGTCCATGGTGCAATTGCATAGCATGCCTTGATTCCAACAGTTAAAGCAGTAAAAGGAAATCCCAGGAAATTATGTTGAAAGATTGACTTGATTAATTTCTTCATATGGCAAAAATAAAATTTGAGTTATGTCAGTCGTTTATTTAAAAGTGCATTCTTTCAAAATATACACAGCTTATAACATGTCCAAAATTAGAAAAACATAATCTATAAGATAGTAAGATTTCTAACTTCTTTGTGTCGAGATTTGGCCAACCAGGAAGCAGTTAGTAGTTCGAGTTAAGTACTGTTGATTGAAAACAGAGCAGATTATGAATTTGGAAGTGTGGTGAGTGGGCAATGCATTTTCCTGTTCACTTCCATTTTCTCATTATTGTTCTTTTAATTTAATAGAATACCTTAGAAAATGTTTTCACTAATTTTACATTTCTGGTATATAAAATGTTATTATAGTATAAATAGCCTGCTCGAAAGCTAAATAAAGGATCACTTTTGCTTAGTAAAAGCTTCTTGTCCCCAGTTAAAAGGAGACTTTACTACTTCACACTGAGTGCCTTTATGTGCAGGAATTTGGGCATTGAGCTAAGTGGTCTGTGCATGATTGAAATTAAATGAACATAAAATCCTGTTGGCAATGGGGGCTTCTATCTACTAATTCCTGATATGCATTCTAGCCTGCTGAATTGCACACCAGCAGCGAGATTTTAAAATCTAACTTTTGCTACTTTTTGTCGTCTTTTCCTTTCAGGGATCCATTCCGACTCCTCTAAGTGTATTTACAAAGTTGATAAGATTAATGAAGTTAAAAACAAATCTCTGCTTCCAAATTTTTAATACACTGGACAGCATTAAGATGATTGACCATTGTTAATAAAGTGACATGGTTGCCTGGTAGAAACATGCAAACCCTGAGATACAGCGAAGAGTTCTCCTGATCTCTCACTGGAACTTCTGAGATTAGTGGAATTCCTATGGAATTTCATGGCATGACTTCTCTTGCTTTCAAAATATAATCAATGTGTCTGAGATTCATTCAACTTTATGAAGCAGTACTTGTCACTTTATGCTGTCTTGATCTCCGTGCATTCCAACAACAAAAACATGACTAACTATCATTTCTTGGAAGAGGATATATCTCTATAAAAACTCTGGTTCACTGCATTGCAACACTCTAGTGGTAGGGTTACTAGAATCAGTGGCAGAAACTCAGTGTAGGGAAAATAAAAAATCACTATGTCTCCTAGTCTCAGTTTCTAAATGAGCATTCCTGAAGAAGTGCTTGTATGTGGCTGCTCAGTGTGAAAAGAGTGGCAATGGTGGCTGGGACCAACCTGTTCCATGTTCAGGAGTAAAGAATAGATTTTTGTAAAGTCCTTAGCGGATAGAATAGCACTGTTTCTGTGAAGAGCTTCACTGAGATTAATTAAGACGTTGAGGTTTATAAATCTGCTGTTGATCCCTGTTGATTTATGTTTGAAAAAAGGCAACATGATTTTTATTTTGTGTCTCTTGATTTTTCAGGAATTTGCCTCTTGATTTGTGTGATGCTGTGTGGCATTCATGCATACGCAACTCTAGAATGTGACCACAGATTGAGTCAAGGAAGTTAAATGGTGACAAGTTCTGAACTAACTAAATCCTAGAACATATACCAAATCTGGTTGAGATCCATAAAGAATTTTAGAAATAAGATCTTAAGATTTTTAGTTGTGGTAAAGTAAGTGCAATTAAAAATATCCAGAGGAAATTCACTTATAATAACATTCTTTCGTAAAGCCTGGAGCATGTGCTTCATTCATAGAAATGTAGATTCTTGGCAGCATTTGCTTCCAGTATACACCTGTCTCATCCAGATTGAAAATTTGATCTAAATTGTAGCCTTCTTCGTCAATTAATTTTGTTTTTACTACGGTAGGAAATGCATTTGAGTGTTCCTTGTCTGCACTGACAGCTTTGCCATTTAACTTTTCGTTACGAAAAGCGTAGAGGTTCATAAAACCAGCCACTGCTAGCACTAAAGGTAGGCACATCCGCAAGATTTTCACCTTTTTGTTCATAAATTGATGAGGCTTTCCCTTTTATGGTGTGAAAGGTGGTCCCAGATCACTTTTTTTATTTGATCTTCTATCCACACACATCAAAGCTGCTCCATCTCCTCAAGTTCCTTTGTCCATGACCTCACAGATTTGCTGCACTCAGACTTATTCCAGCGATACAGCTTGCTAAAATCTTTTCTACATTGACTCTAATGGTGCAAAAGGTGGATTCCTTCATTCCTGTTACACGAACTATATCACATCCTCTCATTATGTTCAAAATGCTTTATAACATCTAGCTTCTCTTCCACTGTTATAGCCTTTCTCCTATTTTCACCGCTGACAATTTTATCACCAGGACGCTTCTTGCTAACATTCTTGTCACTTTGTCCTTGCCTTTTTTGGGTAAAATGACAGAATTGGCAAAAAAATGGAAAATCACGGAATACCGTACCTCTGACAGAAAGCGCTTTACGACATAGTCTGTGATCACATGATGCCGGATCAGAGACTCTTGCACTAACATTGCGCGTACTCAGGACAAAGCTCGCAAGACGATCATGTGATGCCAGTGTGGAGACTCTTCCAGCACTAACATTGAGCATGCTCAAGACAAAGCCTGCGAAACAGTCATGTGATGTCATTGCATACTCCTCCATGCATCAGTGGAATTGTGTTCTAGCCATCACAAGTTCGTGTTTTAGAAATAGTGTTGCTCTATTCGTCAGTCATGTTACAGCCAATTTGCTTTGCCAGACCATGCGCTATCGCAGAAGGATTGTACTGTATACAATTCTGGTCACCCTGCTGTAGGAAGGATACTATTAAACTGAAAGGTCATAAGGATGATACCGAGACTGGAGGGTTTGAGTTACAAGGAGAGGCTGAATAGACTGGGAACATCTTTTTCCTTCAGCACAGGAGGCTGGGAGGTGGACTTATAAAGGTTTCTAAAATCATGGGGGGTATGAATAGGGTACGTAGCCAAGATCTTTTCCTCAGGTTCCCGTAACCGTAACCCTAACCCTAACCTTATCACAGGGTTACCCAAAACTAAAGGGCATAGGTTGAAGGAGGAGGATTTAAAAGGGATCTGAAGGGTCACTTTTTCATAGTGGATGGTGCATATATGGAATGAGCTGCCAGAGGAAGTGGTAAAAGCTGATATAATTATAACATTTAAAAGACATTAGTACAAAATAGGAAAGGTATAGCGTGACATGGATCAAATAGGATGAGTTTGGTTTAGGAAACTAGGTCGGCATGGGCAGGTTGGGCCTCAGGATCAATTTTCCTGCTGTACGACTGTGATTCTAGGTCCCAAACAAAGAATGGTCTAAAAAAACTCATCTACAGTAGAACAGGCAAAGGCAGGAGCAGGCTATGGAAACAAAATGGACATGGTCATCACAATTCATGATGTCTTTGAAATTTGGTCACTTAATCATCAAAATCGCAGAGACAATAATGGTGCCTCAATATTAAACAAAGTAATGCATAAAGTTCTGTGAGGATCAATTTGCCAAGTCCTGTGACAGCATTAGTTTGATGACAGGATCATGGCTGTGTACTTTCAGAGTCCTTGTTCAAAAATCTGCACATGTGCAACTATTGCATTAAGGATATTGGATCTGTATTGAGACAGTCTAAGACACTAGCATCTTAAGTGAATAGCATCATCACTGAGTAGTCCTCTTCAGTTCTGCTGTGCTCACTCCACATGGTTAATGGCTAGAAAAGGTGTCTTCAGTCTTACTTTCTTTTGGCTGGGTCCCACACTGCAAAATCGTCATGTTAGAGAGAAGTTTTTACATTTTGAAACTTGGAATATTGAAACACCCACAAAGAAACTCAGGAGTGACATCCATAAAGAAGAACTGCAATTATAAAAGAATTATGAACACTACATATGTGCAGTATCCCCTGTGGTGAGACATGCCTTTGTGGGAAAGAGCAACCGTAGGAACAAACAGAGCATTGTGCCTTTTTACTGGAAAGGAATGGTTGACAATGATCCTTGCTTCCACAGAGTTTGCTTTTCTCACCAGGGTAGGATTTTGGATGCACTGCCAGAACTCTTCAATTGTACAAAAATGCTCGTGACATTTTATCTACTGCTCAGCTGTGTACAATATGCCATTGTCATCAGTACTTATACCCTCACGTATGACTCTGATAAAATGTAGAGAAAATGTTTGATTCTTGCACTGAGAAATTTTTTTATTACTATTCCAAAAGAAAAAAAGACTAATGTTCTACTAGACTATAATGCCTGAGTTGACCATGGTTCTAATGTCTGGAATGGAACCGAGAGTTGACAGAGTGCCTTCAGCATAACCTCAAATGACATTGTCTCTGTCAGAAAGACAAATGCAAAACCATGTGGAGGCTTTCTAGATCAAAGCAACTCCTTGAATGTATCGTCATTCATTGGCTGTATCACATGACCCACGCAGGGGAATGTTGTCTACTGAACAGATCATTGATTTTTTCATTTGGTGATGAAAATGAATTCAGTGTTACGATATTATTAGACTCAGAAGCCCAAAGGGAACAAAATCAAAGTCTCAACCCTAAAACAGCCCACCCCAAAAAAGGAATTCTAAATGTACGGTGGCTCAGTGGTTAGCACTGCTGCCTCACAGCACCAGGGGCCTGGGTTCGATTCCAGCCTTGGGTGACTTTCTGTGTGAAGTTTGTACGCTCTCCCCGTGTCTGTGTGGGTTTCCTCTGGGTGTTCCAGTTTCCTCCCACAGTCCAAAGATGTGCAAAGTAGGTAGATTGGCCACACTAAATTGCCTATAGTGCTGAGGGATGTTTAAGTTCGGTAGGTTAGACATGGAAAATGCAGGGATAGGGGAATGGGTCTGGGTGGGATGCTCGTCAGAGGGATGGTGAGGACTTGTTGGGCCAAATGGCCTGGCTCCACACTGTAGGGATTCTATGATTCTATGCAGTTCATTGAAAGTTCTGTGCTGTATGACTCTACCTGGAAATTTTCCAGACTTCCAACTCAATTTCAGATCAGTAAGAACAAATAAACTCAACTGCCCTAGATTCCTCAGCCCAGATAATTGAGCTTGAGTATCATCATCTGCAGGACTGGGGCATGTCAAAATGCATTGAAATATGACCTCTTAAATCAAACATGAATAGTCTTCATTCTCTAGCAGCAAAGCCTAGGTTTCAGATCAATATGGCACCATTCCAAGGCAGATGCCCAAAGACAAATCTGGGAGCTAAAGGACTTGTGGTAGGAGGACTAATCTTGAGAGATAACAATATGCTATGCAAAGCTTTGTTTTGGTTTTATTTGACTTCCAGAAGAATTATTCTCCTACTTAGACTTGTCTCAGTTATATTATTCATCATGCAAAGTTCCCTTCTTATATGTAAAAAAAGTATTTTACCACCACAGGGAATATTGAGTATGTTTCATGTGGTGTGCGAAAAAGTAATTGGGAACACATGGCCCTTTGAGTTAAGCCTAAACATCTATCACTCAGCAATACCAATACTGCAACTGCATTCCCTTTCCATTAATGTCAAACGTAGGCGGGCACACTTGGACTATTTAACATGCCAGAGCATCCTATGCCACAAAAGTTTGAATAGCATTTGGCAGCTCCTGGCAAAGTTATCTCGCATCAGTTTTGATTCTAAAGAATGATTTGGATAACAAGTTGGTGAATTCATCTCTCCTTCTCACACTAAGCAAAACTGGAGCAAAGATAGGAAAGGAATCAGAATTTCAAAACTTCTAGTAAACATGAAACTGTTAGCATAGGTAAATAATTGGATTTTGTTACCGTTTAATTAAATAGTTAGATTTTACAAAATGCGGATGTTCGTTAATTAGACCACACAAATCAAAATAGAAGACTAGCAAATCAGTTCTCCAAACATTTAATGCAATTTGTTGCTGATATTTTCTTGTCATGTGCTGCGTAAGAATTCAATAACTTGCATAGATTCCGTGTCCTTTTCCCAATGCCTGTTCAATTAGTTTATCAGCTTTTTTTTCTAACTTTATATTTGATATCCACTTAGCTGTGAAATGTTGCTGAGCAGAAAACACAATTGACTCTGCAGTATCAAATATACACATTAGGAGCAGGAGTAAGTTATTCAGCCCCTCTAACCTGCACTACTATTTAATAAGGTCATGTTTGTGGTATTATGACTGTCATCTGATTGTGGCTTCAAATCCACATTTCTACCTATTCCCAAATAACTTTCTTTCCCTTATTGGACAAGAATTTAAACGCCTCTTCCTTAAAAGTACTCAGTGACGCCACCCTCACTGCTCTCTAGTGAACAGAAATCGAATGGCTCTCAACCATCTGAGAAAAGAAAATCTTTTTCCTCTCCATCATGGTGGCTCAGTGGTTAGCACTACTGAATCACAGCAGGAGGGACTCGGGTTCGATTCCACTCTCGTGGCATGGTCTCTCTAGAATTTGCATGTTCTCCCAGGATTTCTCCAGGTGCACCGGTTTCTTCCGACAAGTCCAAAGATGTCCAGGTTCGGTGGATTGGCCATGCTAAATTTCCCATAGTGTCCAAGGATATGTAGGCTAAGTAGATTAGCCACGGGAGTTATGAGAATAGGGGAGGGGTGTAGGTCTAGGTGGGATGCTCATCACAGTTGGATAAATCCCAAATCCCTTGCATAAAGGATTTATACACAAGGTTGGCAAGAGGTTTGCCCTTCAAGAAGATTGACATGAGCCATGCATCCTTACACTGCAGTTACGTGAAGATTCCAAGAAATAGGCTACAATTAATACCCATAACAGTCTGTACCAATATATGAGATTGCCTTTTGGGGTATCATCAGTTTGTGCAATTTTTCAGTGGATGATGAAAAACATTTTACAAAGTCTACCCCAAGTTTCCATTTATCTAAATAGAAAATGGAGCACAGAACAGTACAGCACAAGAACGGGCCCTTCGGCCCACGATGTTGTACCAAATGCAACGCCAAATTAAAGTCATCCCTTCTGCCTGCCCTTGGTCTAAATCCATCCATTCCTTGCATGTTCACGTGTTTATCCAAAAGTGCCTTAAATGCTCCTATCGTGTCTGCCTCCACCAACAGCTCTGGCAGTGCGTTCCGAACTCCTACCACCCTCTGTTAAACAAAACTTGCTCCTCATATCTCCTTTAAATTTGCCCCCTCTCACCTTAAATGCATGCCCCCTAGTACGACACATTTCACCTCTGAGAGAAAGATTCTGACTGTCAACTCTATCTATGCATCTCAAAACTTTATAAACTTCTGTCAAGTCTCTCCTCAGCCTCCACCACAGAGAAAATAACCAGTTTTTCTGACCTCTCCTTATACCTCATGCTGTCTCATCCAGGCAGCATCCTGGTAAACCTCTTCTGCACCCATCCTTACTGAAATATGACAACTAGAATTGAACACAATACTGTAAGTGTAGCCTAACCAAAGTCTTATATCGCTGCAACATGACATCCTGATTCTTGTACTCAATTCCCCAACCGATAAAAGACAAGCCTGCCGTACGCCTTTACTGCCCTATTTACTGGTGTGGCCACTGTGAGGGAGCTATGAACTTAAACCCCAAGATCCCTCTGTATACCAATGCTGTTCAGGGTCTTGCCATTAACTGTATAATTTTCCTTTACATTTGATCTCCCAAAGTGCAGTACCTCACACTTACTTGGAAGAAACTCCATCTGCCATTTCTCCACCCACATCTGCAACAAATCTATATCCCATTATGTCCTTTGACAACCTTCTACACTATCCACAACTCTACTGATCTTCGTATCATCTACAATGATAAACTAATAGCAGGGAAGACCAATAAGGAGCATTTAGAGAACTTGAATGTGGTCATTACGCATTTCTCCCAGATGGCCACGCACCTTAAAAGGGAAAAATGTTTGATCCAAGCACCCCAAGTGACCTACTTGTGCTACTGAGTTGAGGAGATCGAGTTACACCTGTTGAAAGATGAAGTGAAGCTGATCAAAGGTGCACCTGTTCCCATGTCTGTACCAGAGCCTAGATCTGTCTTGGACTGATGAATTATTACGAAAAGTTCATACATAACCTGGCCTCCTTCGTGGCATGTTTGCATCATCTGATAAAGCGTCAGCCTTGGAAATGGTCACGTAGCCGAGCCGTAGCTTTCAGGGAAGTGAAGAAACAGCTATAATTCTCCAAGCCAAGAGGATCCCCCTCGTTCTCACATACTACCCCACCAACCTCCGGATACAACGCATCATCCTCCGACACTTCCGCCATCTACAATCCGACCCCACCACCCAAGACATTTTTCCATTCCTACCCTTGTCTGCCTTCCAGAGAGACCACTCTCTCCGTGACTCCTTTGTTCGCTCCACACTCCCCTCCAACCCCACCACACACGGCACCTTCCGTTGCAACTGCAGGAAGTGCTACACTTGTACCTACACATCCTCCCTCACCCCATCCCAGGCCCCAAGATGACTTTCCACATTAAGCGGATGTTCACCTGCACATCTGCCAATGTGGTATACTGTATCCATTGTATCCGGTGTGGCTACCTCTACATTGGGGAAACCAAGCAGAGGCTTGGTGACCGCTTTGCAGAACACCTCCGCTCGGTTCGCAATGAACAACTGCACCTCCCAGTCGCGAACCATTTTAACTCCCCCTCCCATTCCTCAGACAACATGTCCATCATGGGCCTCCTGCAGTGCCACAATGATGCCACCCGAAGGTTGCAGGAACAGCAACTCATATTCCGCTTGGGAACCCTGCAGCCCAATGGTATCAATGTAGACTTCACAAGCTTCAAAATCTCCCCTTCCCCCACTGCATCCCAAAACCTGCCCAGTTCTTCCCCTCCCCCCACTGCATCACAAAACCAGCCCAACCTGTCTCCGCTTCCCTAACCTGTTCTTCCTCTCATCCATCCCTTCCTCCCACCTCAAGCTGCAACTCCAGTTCCTACCTACTAACCTCATCCCACCTCCTTGACCATTCTGTTCTCCCTGGACTGACCTATCCCCTCCCTACCTCCCCACCTATACTCTCCTCTCCACCTATCGTCTTTTTTCTCCATCTTTGGTCCGCCTCCCCCTCCCTCCCTATTTATTCCAGAACCCTCTTCCCATCCCCCTCTCTGATGAAGGGTCTAGACCCGAAACGTCAGCTTTTGTGCTCCTGAGATGCTGCTTGGCCTGCTGTGTTCATCCAGCTTCACACTTTGTTACCATAATTCTCCAAGGCATTGTATGATCCCAAGCGAGATCTGGTATTGACGTGCGATGCCTTCTCGCATAGGTGGCTCAATGGAGAGGAATGTCCGATAGCACGTGCTTCCAGGACTCTGGATAATGCAGAGCATGAATCCACCAGATAGACAAGGGAGCTTTAATGGTCATAATTGGAGTCACAAAGTTCTGTCAGAATCTTTACAGATGTAAATTTGTAATAATAACCATAAATCCTTGCTAGGTGTACTTAAAGAGGTCAAAGCACTGCCACCTTTTACTTCAGGCCAAATTCAACTATGGATTGTAATACTAAGTTGAAACACTATCCAGGAGGACAGGTAGCAAATGTGGATACAATGAGCCGCATCTCCTGCTGGCACATACACCGCCAGTGGTACCCCCACTGAAAGAGTCTCTAAGGGTTTTAAATTTTCTGGACTCACAGCTGACAATATCAGACTTTTGGATACAGAAGGATCTGGTCCTGGCTAAACTAAAACAGCTGGTAATGATGGGGGAAATCAAAGGACTACCAACCAGAATTCGAACCCTTTTGGACTCAGAGAGACCAGATGACAATAGAAGGTGGAATGTTATTATGGGGAGCAAGAGTGATTGGCCTGAGCAAACTTTGTGGCTGAATTCCAGTAGGGTCATCGAAGGGTTTCCAAATGAAGATGTTGGTAGGAACTTATGTCTGGTGGCTAGGATTGGATACAGACATAGCCACATTGGTAGGGTAGTGCCCAGAGTACCAACAAGGACAAAAAGAAACTGCTAGCAGCTCCCCCACATTTGTGGGAATGGCTGGGTCAACCCTGGACTTGGTTGCGGTTCAACTATTCAGGTTCTTTCATGGACTTATTGTTCTTAGTCATTGTGGACACCCACTAAAAGTGGCTGGACGTGTGTGGAGATCATGTATCAAGCATGAGGACGGCAATGAAAAAAACTGTGCATGTCTTTTGCAGTACACGGACTCTTGAATGTGTCGGTCTCTGATAAAGGGCCATCATTTACCAGCAGGGAATTTGAGTATTTCCTAAAGCTGAATGGCATTTGACATACCAAGACAGCTCCATAACATCCATCATCCAATGGCCTGGCAGACAATGCAGTCTGAACATTGAAGGCAGACTTAAGTAAACAGTCTGTAGCTTCACTAGATGCCAAGCTGTCCCACTTTCTATTTTTTTTGTCCTGGTTATATTTCCTTTTTATTTGTTACCCCCACACTGTGGCAATATGGCATACTGCTGTGCGGCAGTAGTTTTTATCTTTCCCCGCAGCACCAGTGTTGTGAGTGTTGTGCAGGAACTCAGTGAAACACCATCTGAGTGAATAATAATTTTATTCAATATTCCCACCAGCAGGAAACCTGTAACAAGCAACTCCTGGTGGGGGCAATGCCTGAATGAGAAAAAGAGAAGGACGAGGGTAAGGATCAAATCAAAATAGAATTGGAGGGGGAAATTAGGCACTCCACCCCTCGCTGGTGCCCACCTCTCCCTAAAGGCAGCAAGAGCATTGGTGGACACTGCATTCTCTCTCTCTCTCTCTCTCTGAAGACACCCAGGGCTTGAACATAGCTGCGGATGAGGGCAGACAGTCATCAGAAATGACCCCCACCATGGCCCACTGTCTGGACCTGTTAATAGCCAGTCTGGCCAGACCCTCGAGGTGATCCTCCTACCTGCCCGCACCCCTCCACACAGGGTGCCTGAAGATCAGGAGCGTGAGGCTAAAGTGCAACCGAAAGCAGGGCTGCAGATCCTTCAGGTAACTAAAAAGGGAGTGCAAACGTGTGATCCATAGACTCCACAGCACCACAGAACAAACAGTTGGGCTGAGAGCCTATGAACCATCGTAATTGGCAGTTACAGGGGACTGCTGTATGCAACACTCTCCGCCCCAGATTCTCGTGGAAGAGAGCCCTCCACTGGGGGTCTCCACCGTGAGGTGGTAAATAGGCACACAAAGGCATGTCAGGGTGGTGGATGATGGAGAAGAGGTGAACAGAGTGCAGCACCAGTCTGTACAGGGCCCGTGATTTCACTTCCCTAAACAACATGTTACATTTATCTCGGAGGCAGCTCGAGTTGTGGGACACAGGCACCCAGGGGATGTATGGGATCCTGGGGCCAATGTGAAATTTCATCCGGGCAGAGGTACGCACAAACGGGCTGTTCCAGTTTCCATTTGATTATAGGCACACCCTTCATGCAACTACAGGGATAGCTCCAGGAGAGTTGCTGATGGGGAAAACACTCCATATCAGGTTAAATCTGATCTTCCCAGATATTTTGTGGGGGAGGGTGTTCCCTGACTGGGGCTATTAATCTGGTTCAGATCTGTCAAAGGTTCTGCTCACTCTGTGGGAACTGAATCAGCGTCAAAGACTTTCCATGTGTAAATAAAGGGTGACTTGCTGACAGGATACTAGTCTCCATGGACTTATTTCAAAAACATGTATTAATTGCTGCAGCCGTCTCTTTGAAATTCTGGATGTTGGGTAGATATTAGGAGATAGATGTGGCAATTAATTTTGAATCTTATTTTGTGGGTGTGTGCACTAAAGTGATGTAATCGACATCACATTCAGTTCTCACACCAACATAATGCATGATGCTGTAATATGAATCTCACAGGTGGTTCAGATTTGGCAAAAGTACAAAGAGCACATTTATTATCTAGCATACCTCAAAGAATGAAAATTTGAGCATTTTACTTTAATATATGTGACCTTGACATGGCTGTGCTACCACCTGGTGGGAATCCCTGGTAAATTTATGTTTGCATACTTACTATGCCTTTTAGCAGAACAGTGCGAAGAGCTGTGTAGGCAAGAACTATTCTGTTAAATTGCAATAAACATTGCAGTACCAATATTATATTTGCACCACTTTCATTATTCCATTATGATTACAGTCTGCCAATAGTAAGAATATGCGAGTTCATTTAGCTTCAATATAATGGGCAGACTGATCCAAAGGAGTATTCAGAAGGCTACACTGATGTATTATTTGTTAATTATTACCCTGATCATATGATTAATAAGTCTTTTAATAGTTATCCATTATTGCATCAAACCCAGGAACACATCATTGACATTCAGATACTGTCTGTCTATTCCCCGAATGTAGACACCATTGGCAAGGCCAGCACTTATTGTCCATCCCTAGATACCCTCACATTGATGGTAAGCTGTTAGTTTGAACTGTCACTAGTCTGGTAAATGCCCTCCTAAAGTGCTGTTAGGTTGGAAATTTTGACAATAATGGAATGATAATCCCATTTCCTAGTCAGGATGTTGTGTAATCCAGAGGAGAACTTGAAGGTGATGTCGAACCGATGTGCTGGCATTGCTTGTTCTCCTCGGTGTTAGGTCACAGATTTGGAAAGTGCTATTAAAGAAGTTGTAACAAGTTGTTGCAATGCTTCTTAAATACTGTGCACCATGCAGCAACAGTGTACAGATGATGGAGGGATTTAATGTTTAAAGTGATTGATTGCTTTGTTCCGAATAGTGTCAAACTTCATGCTGTTGGAGCTGCACATGTCCGGGCAAGTGACAAGATTTCCATTGTTCCTTGACTTATTATGCTTGGAGGCAATGAGGCTGGAGGTGAATTACTTGTGGAGATGTCTTAGCCACAATTGTCTGTGTTCTAAAAGTTAACGTTCTGTTCATTAACGAGCCCCAAGATGTTGCAGGTGGGGTGGGATTTAAAGATATTATTGAATATTACCATATTTGAGTTAGCCTCTGTGTCTTGTCGAAGATGGTTACCACCTGTAAATAATGTAGCATTATTGTCACTTGCCTGAAGCCACACGGTTTAAAATTTATGTCACAAATTAATAAAGGATCCAAAAATAATAATATACATTTTATATACTAAATATACTGCTGTCAGTTGCACCTCCTTTATGTAGTGCCACATTACCACATCAGCAGCATACTCTTGTAATTGAGAGAGATTGCAGATGGGCTAATGGGCTGAATGGCAGATGGAGTTTAATTTAGATAAATGTGAGGTGCTGCATTTTGGAAAGGTAGATCAACACAGGACTTGTACTCTTAAAGGTAAGATCCTGGGAACTGTTGCTGAACAAAGGGACGTTGGAATACAGGTGAGGCTCATAGTTCCTTGAAAGTGGAGTCACAGGGAAAGAGGATTGTGAGAAAGGTATTTAGTATGCTAGCATTTATTGGTTAATGCTTTGAGTATAGGAGTTAGGAAGTCATGTCGTAGCTATACAGGACATTGGTTAAGCCACTTTCAGAATACTGAGTTCAATTCTGGTCTCCCAACTTGAAACGGTTCAGCAAAGATTTACAAGTACGTTGCAAGGGTTGGAGGGTTTGAGCGAAAGGGAGAGGCTGAATCAGCTGGGTCTATTTTCCCTGGAGAGTTGGAGGCTGAGGGGTGACCTGAAAGAGGTTTATAAAATCATGATGGGTATAGATACGGTGAAGTGTCATGGTTCCCTCCCCCCCGCCCCCAAAGTGGGGGAGTTCAAAACTACAGGCCATCGGTTGAAGGTGAGAGGGAAAAGATTTAAAAAGAACCTAAGGGGCAACTGTTTCACACAAACTGCCCTCTCTAAACCAAGATCTAGATCATTCATATATAAGGCAAAACAGGGCCTCCAACACCAACTTTTGGGGAACTCCACTACAAACCTTTCTCTATCCTATTCATTGACCGCTATTTCTGTTTCTTCAGCCAATTTTTTATCATGTTATGACTACTGTTTCTTTCATTCCATAAGCTGTAACATTTTTCATAAGTCTCTTATGTGGCACTTGATTGAAGGTCTTTTGAAAGTCCACGTACATCACATCAACAGCAGTACCCTTATCAACTCTTTCTGTTATCATTTCAAAGATCTCCAGCCAGTTATTCAACAAGATTTCCCCTTCCAAATTCGTGCTGACTCTTCCTAAACAATACATCTTTTTCTAAAGCTTGGTTTTGTCAAACGATGATCATCTCCTATTAATTTAGTTGGATGTTTTGTGGAGGAAACAAAGAGGATTGATGAAGAGAGTGCAATGCACATTATCTACATGGGTTTTAGTAAGACATTTGACAAGGCCCCAGATGACAAACTGGAAAAAAATTAAAAAGCATGGGATGCTGGGGAACATGGTGAGTACGATCTAAAATTGGCTCAGTAACAAAAACAAAGGATAACAATTAATGGATACTCTTTGCAAATGTAAAACAGTTTCCAGTAGTGTTCCACAAGGCTGTATTGAGTCCGTTGTTATATGAGGTGCATATTAGTGATTAGGATATAAATATTAGAAACATGTTTGGGGGAGAAAGAAACAAAATTTGGCTACGTAGTTGTTTACAGAGAGGATGGCTGTTAATTGCAAGATGGCATTAATGATTTTGTTTTTGTGTGGAATAGTGGCAGATGGAATTAAATCTGGACAGTGGCAAGGTTATGCATTTGGAGACGACAAAGAAAGAAGGGGACTGTATAATAAACAAGAGGATATTGAAAGGCTTTGAAGTTGATTGGGGGAGGCTGTTCACAGGTAAAGGGATGGTTGGGAACTGGAAGGCCTTTAAGAATGAGGTAACGAGAGTTCAGAGACAGTATATTCACGATAGTGTGATGGGCAAGAGTAGTATGTGTCAGGAATGATGAATGATTAGAGAAATTGAGGTGCTAGTGAAGTAAAAAAGGCATTAATCTGGTATGGACAGCTGGGATTGAGGGAATCCCTACAAGAAGCTAAGGCCAGTAGGAGCATATTTAAGATGGAAATCAGGACAGCAAAAAGGGGACATGAGATAGCTTTGGCACATAGAACATAGAACATTACAGCACAGTACAGGCCCTTCGGCCCTAGATGTTGTGCCGACCTGTCATACCGATCTCAAGCCCATCTAACCTACACTATTCCATGTACATCCATATGCTTGTCCAATGACGACTTAAATGTACCTTAAGTTGGCGAAACTACTACCGTTGCAGGCAAAGCATTCCATTCCCTTACTACTCTCCGAGTAAAGTAACTACCTCTGATATCTGTCCTATATCTTTCACCCCTCAATTTAAAGCTATGCCCCCTCGTGCTCGCCGTCACCATCCTAGGAAAAAGGCTCTCCCTATCCACCTAGAGTTAAGAAGAATCCAATGAGATTCTACAAGTATATTAAGGGCAAAAAAAAAACTCAGGAGCGAATAGGGCCACCTAAAGATCAACGTGGCCGTAAATGTGTAGAACCGCAGGAAATGGGTGAGGTCCTAATGCATATTTTGCATCAGTATTTACTGTAGAGAAGGACATGGAAGCAAGAGAATTTAGAGAAATAAATAGTGATACCTTGAAAAGTGTCATTATAACAGAAGAGGAAGTGCTGAAGGTCTTAACATGCACAAATATTTGATAAATCCCCAGGACCTGATCAGGTGTTTCCCAGAGCTTTGTGGGTAGCTAGGAAAGAGATTGCATTCTGAAGAAGGGTCACCGGACCCGAAATGTTAACTCTGTTTTCTTCTTCACAGATGCTGATAGACCTGCTGAGCTTTTTCCTTGTTTTTGTTCCTGATTTACAGCATCCGCAGTTCTTTCAGTTTTTATGTTGTCTATATGTACTTCAGTAAAGTGTTTGACAGGGTTTTGCATGGTAAGCTGGTTAGTAAGGTTAGATCACATGGGATCAAGGGGGACCTAGCCAATTGGATAAAAAATTGGCCTGAAGGCAAGAGGCCAGAGGCTGGTGATGGAATGTTACTTTTCTAGAGGCCCATGACCAGTGGTGTGCTACAAGGATCCATGCTGGTCTACTGCTTTCTGTCATTTATGTAAATGATTTGATTGTGAGTATAAGAGATATGGTTAGTAAGTTTGCTTATGGCATCAAAATTGGTGGTATAGTGGATAGTGAATAACGTTATCTCAGAGTACAACAGGACCTTGATCAAATGGGCCAATGGACCGAGGAGCAGTAGATATAGCTTAATTTAGATAAACACGAGGTGTTACATTTCAAAAAGGCAAACCAAGGCAGAACCTATACAGGAAATGGTAGGGCCCTGGACATTGTTGCTGGACAAAGAGACCTAGGGGTGAATTGCACTACTTGAGAGTGGAGTCACAGGTAGACAGGGTAGTGAAGAAGGCATTTGGCTCACTTGCCTTCACTAATCATAATATTGAGTGTAGGAGTTGGGATGCCATGTTGTAGCTGTACAGAACTTTGGTGAGGCCACTTTTGGAGTACTGTGTACACGTCACCCTTCTATTGGAAAGGTATTCTTGAACTTGAGAGGATGCTAAAAGATTTAGAAGGATGTTGCTGGGATGGAGGGTTTGAGCTATGGGGAGAGGATGAAGAGGCTGGCATGTTTCTCCCCTGGAGTGTCAGAGAATGACGGTGACCTTTTAGATGTTTATAAAATCATGAAGGGCATAGATTGGGTGAGTAGCCAAGGTCTTTTTCCTAGAGTTCAAAACTAGTGGACATAGGTTTAAAATAAGATTTAAAAAGGTTTTTTTTTACACACCATGGTGTGTGTATGGAACAAGCTGCCAGAGGAAGTGGTGGAGACAAGTACAGTAATATTTAAAAGGCATCTGGATAGGTATATCAGTTGGAAGAGTTTAGAAGGGTATGGGCCAAAATACTAGCAAACAGGACTTCGTCAAATTGGGATGTTTGGTTGGAATGGATTAATTGGACAAAAAGGTCTGTTTCCATTCTGTATGACTAAGTGCAATAATTCGGAATGCGTATGCACAGGTCCTTGAAGGTAACAGACAGCTTAATAAGATGTTAAAGAAGACCTTTATATGATAATTGTTGGGCCACAGCTGGAGTTGGATGTACAGTTCTGGCCACCACATTACAAAAATTATGTAATTTCTCGAGAGAGAGAGAGAGAGAGAGATGATTGACAAGATTGTCATTGGCATGTGAAAATAAGAGCTAAAATAAAAGGTGGGATAGGCTAGGGCTATTTTCCTGAGAACAGCAGTTGTTTAGATATAACAAAATTGATGCAAACAAAATAATGATGCACTTGTGTAGACTTGACTTGGAAAATCTGCTTCTCTTCACGGAGAGGTCAATTTTCAGGGGTGCAGGTTTCAAATGGTTTGGTGGAATGATTACATGAGACATAAGGAAAATATTTTTCACTCAGATGTTGGTAAGTTCCAGGCATTCACTGCCTGAATTGATGGTTGAGGAAGAAACTGTCAATTCTTCAAAAAAAAACCTGGATCTGCATCTGTGATAATGGGAACTGCAGATGCTGGAGAATCCAAGATAATAAAGTGTGAAGCTGGATGAACACAGAAGGCCAAGCAGCATCTCAGGAGCACAAAAGCTGATGTTTCGGGCCTAGACCCTTCATCAGAGGGGTCTAGGCCCGAAACGTGAGCTTTTGTGCTCCTGAGATGCTGCTTGGCCTGCTGTGTTCATCCAGCTTCACACTTTATTATCCTGGATCTGCATCTGAATTGCTGTAACCTGTCAGGCTATGGATCAAGTGATGAAAAGTAGGATGTGATTGAGGACCCAGTTCATTAGGCCATTGCAGACCAATGGACCTGAATGGCCTCTTTCCACGTTGTAAATTTTTTGTGGTTTCTTAAGTTCTGAATTTCTTTGTGCAGTACCAAATACTAGCAAAGAAATAACATTTTGTTTAGAACCTAAAAATATATTTCAAAGAACTATTACTTATTGTGAAGGAGAAGAGGAAAACATTTCTGCGAATGCTGTATTCTCACAGATTTCTATCTTGCTGATAGTATGAAACAAACTTCTTTTTCTACATAAGTTCAAGAGGTTCTGCCGTGAGTATAGGAAGCCATATAAAATTTTCTACCAATTGTACTTTTTTCTGATTGCACAGTAACTGGAATTCTTTTGACCTGTTATTCCCTGATTAGATGCTTTTTGTCCAGTGTTCCATAACTGGCTGTTTCTTGAACAGTGGCTTCCTAACTTTAACTAATTTGACTCCTTGCACCATTTCAAGTAGATTTAGGTCAACACATATAATCATGCACAGGGCTGATGATTGTTGACGATGAAGTACATGCAAATCCTTTAATATTTGATACCCCGTTGTTGCAGAGCCGCTTGCTGCAAACCTTAGTATAATACATCTTGGAATATCTAGTTGCACTGCTGTAGGCTGTAATTAGTATTCCTTCAGCTATTCTACATGATTTGATGCAGAGTTACACATGCCTCATCTAGTGGGTTTAAATTAGAGAGATGTCCATTAAAACAAATATCTGCTTGCCCCGAAAATGGTCTAGAAATTGTTATTCTTAAGAATACCTTTGGCTTTTCTTCGGTTGAAGCAATTTAACCTCATTAATGCCTACTCTGACTGTGTTTTATTTTGGTGCAGTTTGTGAAAGTGATCTGTTGTTTTCCAGATTTTTTTTTTCTTTTCTGCCTGTGAGGTTTCCTTGTTCCACACTTCTGACTTGGGATCTGTTGCCTGTCTTAGTATCTGGACCAGTTTGTATATTTTGGCCTTTTGTACCCTTAAGAACTCAATAGATTCTGATGATCATCTGGAATAAGGTTGATCCTCACCTCTTAGGATTGATCTGTGTTTTCAATGCTTCTGCTTCATTCATGGGCTGAATGGCTTTCTCTAGAGTCAAATTCTCTCAGAGGAATCTGTTTAAAACTCATCAGAAGTTCTGTATCTTATGAATTCTGACTTCAAAGCTTTAGTCACATTTTTCTATAAACATGTAGAGATCATTAATGAAATTTATTCCCTGGATGCTGTGCTCTAAAGTTAAAATTACTCTTGATGAATTTTATTTGTTCTGAATTTCTGGCAGTTGTCAAACACTTGCAGAACTTGATTAAAAGTATTTGTTGCTTCTTTTACTCTGGCTAGCTGTAACACCATCTGCTACAGCCCCAGTTGAGTACAAAAGTTTGTTTATTTGCTTAGCTTCTAAAAAAGTATTTAACTTGGAAGTAATTCTGCATCTTAATTTTTTTTTCCATGATGTGCAATTCTGTATGCCATTTGGCCCATCTCTGAAATTAAATGTTTCTTGTAATATCATCCCTTACTAGATCTGAAATGCTTTTTACCACTGATTGTAGTTTCTGCATTGCAGTATGTTGCCACAAGGTTCCTTACTGTAGAATTCTCAAATGCTTAACTTTTTCTGCATCTGACTGTCTAATCAAGCACCCTTCATGTTACTGCTTGTGAAGAAATTTTCAGACTTTCACCATCTTTTGTACACTGGTGTTGAATGGAGTCGACATCACTTTCCGCTGTGTCGTAAGATTCATTTGTGGACTTGCTGCTATCACCTTCTTCATGGTGGGGACAGAAAAGGCCTGCTGGGTCTAGTGTGATTGAGAATAATCGTCAAGATTACTGAGAAGAGGCTTGTGCCTTAAACAGTATGTTTGGTTCTGTTACTGAGTCTATGAAGAAAATTTCAGTGTTTGGTCTTACTGCTTCAAAGTCCCTACTTCAGTTCATGTGACATCATCTTATTGGGTGATACCTAAACATCCGTCATTATTGACCTTTTCAGACCCTTAAACTCTTGACATATCTTTCTCCCTCCTATGTTTATTTACCTTCACATCAAATACATCATGTTAATTATCAGAACTAATTCTCACGAAAGCAAACTTCATATTCTAACTAGTCTTTAAGGAGGCAACTTTCTCCTGAATTCCCTACTGCATTCATCAGTGCCCAACTTGTATTCATGACCTGTAATTCTTACATACACTTATTATTTCTCCAAAATCTTATTGGCAAATATAACTATGTGTATTTTAGCCTGAGCTGACAGGCTTTAAAATAAAAATTTCTTGCAATGCAACATACATTGGTTCCTTACAGAAATCATGCAATTCGATTATACGGAAAATTTTGTCAGTTCAAAGCCATTGGTTTGAAAGGCAGTTGGCAATGTGGATACTAAGTTGCCTGAGAGGCAGGCAGCAAAGAGTCATAGTGAACTTACACAAAAAACTGAAATGTTACACAACCTAGAAATCTGAAATAAAATTACAGCTGCCTCAAAACTTTGAAATGTAATAAATAGCGAGGAGGGCAAAACAGCAGTCTTCAAGCAGGTGAAATGAGCAAGATCCTAGTAGGTAAATACAGAGTTAAGTGTGAAGTGATGTATTTTGGAAGAAAAATTGGCAAGAGGCAATATTAATTTAATAGTATAATTTAAAAAGGAAGTGCAAGGCAAGAGACCACCATAATAGGAATAGAGTACAAAAAACAAAGAAGTTGTAGTAAGTATTGAAATATCACTGGGTAGGCATCAGGCATAGTATTTTGCCCAATTTCGTGCATGGTACTTTAGAATGGTGTCAAGCTGGGAGAGGGTGCAATAGGGATTTACCAGGAAATAGCATTGGAGGTAAGCAAATTCAGATATCTGGGACACTAAAGAAACTGGGATAATTCTCCAAGGAGCAAAAAGAATTAAGGAAAGACTTAATAGACAAATCTAAAATCACAATCATGGAGGGTCTAAATGGTAAGTAAGAGAAAATAGTGTCTTTAGTGACAGGAGGTCCAGTAACAAGAAAACACAGATTTAAACTGATTGGCTGCAAAGGTGGGGGAGATGAAGAATTTTTCTTAGTCACATCTGTTATAATCTGGATTGCAATGCCTGAAAGGTTACTAAAAGGTGATTTGATTGTAATCTTCAAAGGAGAACAGAGTTTCAAATTATGCAAGAAAAATATAAGGGGTATGGAGAAACAGCAAGATGCAACTAACTGGACTAAGCATGAATTAATGATTGAAGTGCAACATAAGGTACATACCTAATCAGCCATTTTGATTAGCATTTTGAGATCCAAGGCAAAACAAAAATCAAATAGTACAAAACATCCTTCTTTTAAACTTGGTAAAATTCATCATTAGGTGCATGAGTTTGCTTTCTTACTAATTAGAGTCACAAATGACTGGCTACTAACAATTGGGAATAGTAAAAGAATAATATAAACAAAAAATACGGAACTGATTTCAACCATTGTTGTTGTATTTCACTCAAAATCTGAGCCATTGGCTATTACAAAGTTTCCTGTAAAAACAGTAGTGAATTTAATGGTGTTCACTGTCATTAATTTGTAAGTTATCCACCTACTTGTGTAGAGACAAAAAGCTAACAAGGTGCCCGGCTCTGGCTAATTTTAGGTTATTTGTAATTGAACTTCACTCAGTTGGTCTAATCTAATGCACAGTTCAGCCTGTCAAATGAACTGTAACATAACATAAATGGGAAATAGATGCAAGTCACAATTTGAACAACAATATCTTAGGAAAAGCTTAGAGTGAAAATGTTCAGATTAAACTAAAACAAATATCATGTTAATAAAATTGATGCATTCCAGGTTCTATTCTAAGGGGGGAAACCCAACCAATGTGGTTATGCTGCTCTGGGAAAATAAAATCTTTGCTTACACTTGTTTAAAATATATTAAGTGAGCCTTTCGTGTGAAACAGTGACATTTAAATTAAATAAGCGAGTAATAATATTAAAATGGTTAGACATGTATCCGAGATGAAAGGAACACAGGCTGCCATATTTTGGCACACTGATTTTGAGAATTTATTTTAATGTTCTGCTTTGAATAATTGGTTATTCAAGTTATGCTGATTTATAGAATTATGAATTGGATTATTTTCACACACTGGCTATTGCATTACATCAATTGACAGCAGGTGTGTTATCTTCAACTTTTTCAACCTCAATTGTGCAATTTAGCTCTGTTATCATTAACAAAAAGTAATGCAGTGGTTCTTGCACATTAAACCTGAAAACAGCATAACACATTCTCCATGCAAATGACTTTTTGATTTTGATCCACTGTTCACAAAAAAGTTTGATGTTTACAGGTTTGTCCCAATACCATTGATTAGCAAATAACAGGACAGCAAAAATGGCCAGAATGAGACTTAACACTTTTTTTTAAAAGTCTCTCATGTACGGTTTCAACACTACTCAGCACCTCTTCTGATGCTATGTGCAATGTCAGAAAATAAAATATGCTGAGCAATAAAATGTTGGGAAGTAACAGATGACTTTGACATAGATTCAGCATGATAATTGTGGCAGAGAGAACAGTAGATGTGGGAATGTTCATTAGTTAATTACAGTACATTAGAGTCTATCCTAGTATTACTACACCCTCGAGATTAAGTCATAGACCTTGTATGACAACAGGTCAATACTACACCTAAATCAAGCACTTTACGAAAAAAAAGACACTATTATAGTAAAGATAGGACTGATGCACTGGTGCAAAAATTGATGATCAATAAAGACATTTCAGAGTTGCTGAATTCCCAGGAGTCGAGAATTGACCAGCTACACATATGTATATGCCGAATGATCAGGCTTTCTGACTACATTTGGATCCAAATCCTTCTAGTGTCTAAATAACGTATGCCTACAAATGTTTCTCAGAAGTGGCCAAGCAACAAGAAGCCTGTGGAGCGCAGTCTGATTAGGGATAGGCGTAGGGTGTTGGAGGGCCATTTGGATTGCCCAGTGTCATCAGTGCATGGAGAGGGAGGTACAGTCAGTTTGGGTGGGAGAACTGTAAAATCTCCTCAAAATGAAGGTGTCCTTAGCAGGTTTCAAAAAATAAAGAATGGCTGAAGCTATGAAACCACTTTTATGGGCTGGGATCTCCATGAGGTCAAAGCTATGATCCTCTGTCTTGTCACTTCAGAGAATGGATGAGGGAGAAACTGAGGATTCCTGCTTGGCTGTCCATCCATGAGCCTCACAGGGGTGCTTGTTAACTGCTTACCTGATAAAGCTGGGAAGCTAGCCAATGCCAGTCTCATTCTGCAGCAAGATCACTCAAAGGCAGGAATTTAAGGGGTAGATGACCTGATGGGCATTCTTCATAAATGTTTCACTCTTTCACCTCCATATGGCTGATTAGATTCCTCTCCGAGTTTTCAATCTGTTGTCAGAATAGCCCACAAACGACAACCATCCTTTGAAAGCTACTAACGAACATAAAGGATCTCATACCCAAAACCAGCAGAACTGGGGTAATATACAAAATACCATGGAAGGACTGAGAGAAACTCTACCTAGGCCAAACTGAAAGAAAACTGACAATAGAGACACAACCAGTTCACACTTGTCTTACTACATACAGAAAACGAGGGACACGAATTTGACTGGGACAACACATCTTTAATCACACAAGCTAAAAAGAGACAAGCCAGGGAATTCCTGGAGGCATAGCATTCCAACCGGAACGCCATCAACTAACACATTAAATTAGAACTTGTGTACAAACCACTGAGAAACAGAACTGGAGGTAACATCAACCACCCCAGCAAACCCCGGCATAAAAATAACAAGCAGGACAGAACACTTACGCTTCTCTGGAGATGTGCTGAAAATGTTACCTAGCAAGGTGATGAAACGTTTACGGCCAAACCCAGCGGTTTGGCGAGCATGACTACAACCTCACCCACAACCTGAGCTACAAATCTTTGAAAACTTTAAAAATGCCTGTGTGTTTGGTCACCTAATTCTGTCCTACTATTTGGTAATCTATAATACATAGCTACCAGTACTCCCTAGTCTGTTTTTCTGAACTCAATCCAAACGTGTTAATTTCATCTTTTATACAATATATTATCCCCCCTCACATGAAGCTTTAACCAACAATGCTAAACCACCTTTTCATCCCCTTTTCTATCCTGCCTGAAGACTCCATATCCAGGGATGTTAAGCTGCCATTCTTGCCTTTTAGTCATAGTTATGACTATGATGGTGCCATACTTCCATCTCAACTCATGACATGTTGCAAGCTTTATTTGCTATACCTCTTGGGTTTACGTATATACCTTTTAAGTTTGCTTATTTCACTGCTAGATACTGCTCAAACCCTGCTTCCTGTCTTTCAGAGCCACTCACTAAATTTCTTTATTTCGTTTTCTGCTCTGAATTTGCTTTGATGTTTTTCTCCCTCCGCTGACCTAGTTAAAACCCTCCCCAATAGCACGAGGAAAAGCCCTTGTGAGAATGCTTATCCCAGTCTTGTTCAGGTGTGGACTGTCCACTTCGTCTGGTCCCATCTTTGGTGCTGGAGTGGTAGGATTGTTGATTTTGCAAGTCCATTCAGTTCATAAAGCTATAATTACATTTGTTTCCTTCCTCAGAAAGTCCATGGCACACGCCTTCAACTGTGACAGCGATACACTCATTTGAGGGTCAGGCACCAGGTGATCTAAGCTTCCATGCAGGTGATAAAATCACTGTAATGTCCCGAACGAATTCTCAGTTTGACTGGTGGGAAGGAAAACTCCGTGGAAATACTGGTATTTTCCCAGCCAATTATGTATCTGTTCCTCAAGACTACTGATTGTTAATCACACATTTAGCATTGCCAAATGTTGTCCTTTGATTTGTTATGGTATGAAGACAATGAGCCTTATATGAACAAATTTGGTCTTTAAATATGCATAATAAAATAGATACCTGAGTAATGTGCAAAGTTGGAACAATATTTTCTGATACATAAACCAAAGATGCTGAACATGTGAGGTTCAACAATGTTACATAAATTCCAAGACTTGCTTGTTTACCATTGACAGTTATTACTCAGGTATCTATTTTATAGATCACATTTATGTCATTTTCACAATTAAAATTGATATTTTGAAGGTTTTGCAGTAGGTTTATATAGAAGTAAATTCTCATGAGAAAAGTACACTCCATTGTAACAGTCAAAATATATTTACATTAGAATGGAATGTTTGTATGCAACATGTATATTAAATTTGATTCTATAATTTCAATCAAGAAAATATGATAATTGCCCATCAGTTGAGAATAATAAAATAAAAATAAGCCAGAAAACACACAGACATAGAAATAGTTATATTAATTTTAAGGAAGCTTTCTTATCTAGGTTTAATTTGAAAATTTTTACTATGTTTTCTTAATTTATAATACAGAATTATGCTGGTGGATTGTTGCAAAATATTATTAAGGCAGAAATTTGAATATTAAGCATCCTAACAAATGGAATTTAGTGCAATAAAATGAGATAAGAATCTTAAATATTGGTGATTGATTAATAATTGTGATTGATTATAAATCAGGAAATGGTAAGAGAGAGTGTATGTGTGAATTATCTATATTTCAAAAATTAAAAGTAACTTATCTATTCCCTACCCTTGGACTCGAATGTCAGTTTTTTCTCCCTCCCCTAAGGCACTTCTTTTTCTGCTTTGAAACTAAAGAAAAATATGAGAGACTCTGCTTATTAAGCTTTAAAAGCCCACATTTGAGACCTGTACAAGAAGGACAGGTTGCACCTGAACTGGAGCGGCACCAATATCTAGACCTCTCCGGATGGGTTTAAACTAGTGTGGCAGGCAGGGGGTTGGGAACGGCAACAACAGGCCAGTAAGTGCAGGGACTCGAGACAAAGAGAGACTGAGACATACATAGCACAGAGTAAGAGCAAGCAGAGGGAAGTCACGGGGCTCAGAAGGACTGGAGGTCTGAAGTGTATTTGCTTCAATACACGACGTATAGCAGGTAAGACAGATGAGCTAACAGTATGGATTACCGCATGGAATTATGCTATTGCCATTACAGAGACATGGTTAAAGGGGGGCAGGGCTGGCAGTTTAACATTTCAGGATATTGCTGTTTTAGACAGAACAGAAAGGGAAACAAAAAGGGGTGGAAGAGTTGCATGGCTGATTAGGGATCATGTCACAGTTGTGTTGAGGGAGCACACACATCAGTGGAACCTTGCAGTGAGGCATAATGGATGGAGCCCAGGAATAAGAAGGGTAAAATCACAATGTTGGCAGTTTTCTATAAACCTCTCAACAGCCCACATGGGACAGAGGAGCAGGTATGTAGTCAGATACTTGGAGGTATGAACAAAGCAGGGTAGTTGTAGTGAGTGACTTCAACTTTCCTCTTGTTGACTGGGACTTCCTTAGAGCCGCAGGCTCAGATGGAGAACAATTTGTTAGATGGGCTCAGGAGGGCTTTCTGAGACAGTATGTTGACAATTCAACCAGAGTGGAGGCCATATTAGACTTGGCCGTAGGGAATGAGCCAGGACAGGTGATCGATGTTTCAATAGGAGAGCATTTTGGGCTTAATGACCATAACTCCATAAGATTTCAAGTAGTCATGGACAAGGATAAGAATGGCCCTTGGGTGAAGGAGTTTAATTGGGCAAGGACTAATTACATTCAAATTGGACAAGAACTGGAGAATGTTGATTGCGAGCATTATTTGAGGGCAAATCTACATCTGGCATGTGGGAGGCTTTTAAAGACCAGTTGATTAAAGTGCAGGACACGCATGTATCTGTAAAACTGAAGGATAGGAATGGCAGGATCCAGGAATCATGGATGACAAGGGAATCTATAAACTTAGTCAAAAGAAAAAATAACTATTCAATAAGCCTAGGCAACTCCAAACTGAAAAAGCCCTTGAGGAGTATAGAGAAATTAGGAAGGAACTTAAATGCAGAATTAAGAAGGCTAAAAGGGGCCATGAAATATCTTTGGCAAACAGTGTCAAGGAGAATCCCAAGGCTTTTTATGCATTTTTTAGAAGAAAGACTAGACATCCTCAAGGAGGGAAACTATGCATGGAGCCACAGGAAGTGGGAGGGATCCTTAATAGGTACTTTGTATTGGTATTTACCGAGGAGAAGGACATGACTGATGTTATGGTCAGGGATGACTGTGTGAACACTCTAGAGAATGTTGATATATTAAAGAAGAAAGTTTTGGGCTTCCTAAATTGCGTTATGGTAGACAAGTCTCCAGGGCCAGTTGGAATCTATCCCAGGTTATTGTGAGAAGCAAGGGAAGAAATAGCTGGGGCATTAGCAGATATCTTCACAACCTCCTTGACCACAGGTGAGGTTCCAGAGGATTGGAGATTAGCCAATGTTGTTCCCTTATTTAAAGAATGAAGTAGGGATAATCCAGGAAATTATGGGCCGATGAGTCTGACATCTGTGGTGGGGCTGCTCTTGGAGAAGATATTGAGGGACAAGATACATGCACATTTGAAAAAAAAATTGAGTAGTTAGCGATAGGCAGCATAGTTTCATATGAGGAAGGCCATGTCTCACCAACCTGATTAAATTTTTTGAAGAGGTGACAAAGACAATTGATAAGAGCTGTGATGTAATTCATATGGATTTTAGTAAGATGTTTGATAAAGTCCCACATGACAGATTGGTACAAAAACTAAAACACATGGGATTCGGGAGGTGGTAGGCCAGATGAATACAAAACTGGCTTGGTCATAGAAGACAGAGGGTAGCAGTGGAAGGATGTTTTTCAGAATGGAGATTGGCAACTCGTGGTGTTCCTCAGGGATTAATCTTAGGTGCTGTGTTGTTTGTAGTATATATTAATGATCTGGAGGAAAATGTGGGTGGTCTGATTAATAAGTTTGCAGATGGCATGAAGATTAATGGAGTTGCTTATAGTGCCAACAATTGTGAAAGCATACAACTGGATATAGATAGATTGGCAACATGGGCACAGAAATGGCAGATGGGATTTAATCCAGACAAATGCGAGGTGATGCATTTTGGAAGATCAAAGTTAGGTGTGAATTATACAGTTAGTGTCAAATTCCTTAGGAACATTGATGTACAGACAGATCTGGGCGTGCAGGTCTGCAGTTCACTAAAAGTGGCCACACAAGTGGCCAAAGTGATTAAGAAGGCATACGGTATTCTTGCCTTCGGCTGTGGCGTGGCATACGAGAGTTGTAGCTATATAAAGCCTTTGTTAGCCCACATTTGGAGTATTGTGTACAGTTTTGGTCACTGCATTACCAGAAGGATGTGAAGCTTTGGAGAGACAGCGGAGAAGGTTCACCAGGATGTTGCCCAATCTCAAGGGCATTGGTTATGAGGAAATGTTAAAAAGACTAAGATTGTTTCCACTAGAAAGAGAGTGCCTAAGAGAAGATCTGATAGAGATGTACAAAATTATGAGAGGCATAGATAAGTGGATGGTCAGAGGTTTTTACCCAGGGCTGAAGTTTCAATTACAAGGAGGCACAGGTTCAAGAGAGCAAAGGTTTAAGGGAGGTATGCAAGGAAAGTTTTTCACGTAGAGCATGGTCGCAGCCTGGAATGCACTGCCAAAGGAAGTGGTGGAAGCAGATACGGTGGTGACATTTAACAGGCATCTGAATGGTTACATGAATAGAGAGGGAATAGAGGGATAGAAACCGAATAAGGGTAGAATGTTTGTTTGTTTAGTTTAGCCAGGGCATGATGATCGGCACAGGCTTGGATGGCCGAAGGGCCTGTTCCTGTGCTGCACTTCTCTTTTATTCATTTTTGTTTGATTTAATTTGATTTATTTATTGTCACTTGTATCACATTACAAAATACGGGAGGTGTTGAAGTTTCTGCCATTTTAAGAACACAGAAAAATAAACAAAAACGCAGAATATAAAAGGCAGATAAACAAAGAATTAAAGAAAGTGTGCAAACGTACAGTTCTTCTTGTTAAGTGCTCTGTCATCGAGCATGGACTATGGCCAGGCATGAATCCTCTTCACTGCGCTGCCGCAGGAATGAAATTTGCCACTCTTCAGTGCTATCTCACCTCTACTGATGCCCTTGCCATGGAGTCCTCACTAGACCTCACCAATGCAGCTGCTGCTGATGCCCCACTGGGTCTTATACTGGACCCGAACACATCTCCATATGCCACTTGAATTGGCACTAAGACCGCCTCAATGATGCAGAAGCTACCAGGAACCCAAACATGGTCACAGAAGGGCTGCAGAGTTTGTTTAACAACTGAGCTGAAGAATATTACACAAAAGAGGAAAAAAAAGAGAAAATAAATCAAACAAATAGTGATGTAGAATTTATACAGGGAAAAAAAACTTAAAACACAGCAAAAAATATTTTCATCCAGTTTTTTGACGCTATCCATTACAGCAATTCAAATTCTGAGGAAATATCCTTCTATACCACATTTTAAGCTCAACACAGTAAAGGACAAAGAAGATAATAAAATGTGAGGCTGGATGAACACAGCAGGCCAAGCAGCATCTCAGGAGCACAAAAGCTGACGTTTCGGGCCTAGACCCTTCATCAGAGAGGGGGATGGGGGGAGGGAACTGGAATAAATAGGGAGAGAGGGGGAGGCGGACCGAAGATGGAGAGTAAAGAAGATAGGTGGAGAGAGTGTAGGTGGGGAGGTAGGGAGGGGATAGGTCAGTCCAGGGAGGACGGACAGGTCAAGGAGGTGGGATGAGGTTAGTAGGTAGCGGGGGGTGCGGCTTGGGGTGGGAGGAAGGGATGGGTGAGAGGAAGAACCGGTTAGGGAGGCAGAGACAGGTTGGACTGGTTTTGGGATGCAGTGGGTGGGGGGGAAGAGCTGGGCTGGTTGTGTGGTGCAGTGGGGGGAGGGGACGAACTGGGCTGGTTGAGGGATGCAGTAGGGGAAGGGATAGATTTTGAAACTGGTGAAGTCCACATTGATACCATATGGCTGCAGGGTTCCCAGGCGGAATATGAGTTGCTGTTCCTGCAACCTACGGGTGGCATCATTGTGGCAGTGCAGGAGGCCCATGATGGACATGTCATCAAGAGAATGGGAGGGGGAGTGGAAATGGTTTGCGACTGGGAGGTGCAGTTGTTTTTTGCGAACTGAGCGGAGGTGTTCTGCAAAGCGGTCCCCAAGCCTCCGCTTGGTTTCCCCAATGTAGAGGAAGCCGCACCGGGTACAGTGGATGCAGTATACCACATTGGTAGATGTGCAGGTGAACCTCTGCTTGATGTGGAATGTCATCTTGGGGCCTGGGATGGGGGTGAGGGAGGAGGTGTGGGGACAAGTGTAGCATTTCCTGCGGTTGCAGGGGAAGGTGCCGGGTGTGGTGGGGTTGGAGGGCAGTGTGGAGCGAACAAGGGAGTCACGGAGAGAGTGGTCTCTCCGGAAAGCAGACAGGGGAGGGGATGGAAAAATGTCTTGGGTGGTGGGGTCGGATTGTAAATGGCGGAAGTGTCGGAGGATAATGCGTTGTATCCGGAGGTTGGTAGGGTGGTGTGTGAGAACGAGGGGGATCCTCTTGGGGCGGTTGTGGCGGGGGCGGGGTGTGAGGGATGTGTCGCGGGAAATGCGGGAGACGCGGTCAAGGGCGTTCTCGATCACCGTGGGGGGAAAGTTGCGGTCCTTAAAGAACTTGGACATCTGGGATGTGCGGGAGTGGAATGTCTTGTCGTGGGAGCAGATGCGGCGGAGGCGGAGGAATTGGGAATAGGGGATGGAATTTTTGCAGGAGGGTGGGTGGGAGGAGGTGTATTCTAGGTAGCTGTGGGAGTCGGTGGGCTTGAAGTGGACATCAGTTACAAGCTGGTTGCCTGAGATGGAGACTGAGAGGTCCAGGAAGGTGAGGGATGTGCTGGAGATGGCCCAGGTGAACTGAAGGTTGGGGTGGAAGGTGTTGGTGAAGTGGATGAACTGTTCGAGCTCCTCTGGGGAGCAAGAGGCGGCGCCGATACAGTCATCAATGTACCGGAGGAAGAGGTGGGGTTTGGGGCCTGTGTAGGTGCGGAAGAGGGACTGTTCCACGTAACCGACAAAGAGGCAGGCATAGCTGGGGCCCATGCGGGTGCCCATGGCCACCCCCTTGGTCTGTAGGAAGTGGGAGGAGTCAAAAGAGAAGTTGTTGAGTGTGAGGACGAGTTCAGCTAGGCGGATGAGAGTGTCGGTGGAGGGGGACTGGTCGGGCCTGCGGGACAGGAAGAAGCGGAGGGCCTTGAGGCCATCTCCATGTGGAATGCAGGTGTACAGGGACTGGACGTCCATGGTGAATATGAGGTGTTGGGGGCCAGGGAATTGGAAGTCCTGGAGGAGGTGGAGGGCGTGGGTGGTGTCACGGACGTAGGTGGGGAGTTCCTGGACCAAAGGGGAGAAAATGGAGTCCAGATAGGTGGAGATGAGTTCGGTGGGGCAGGAGCAGGCTGAGACGATGGGTCGACCAGGGCAGGCAGGTTTGTGGATTTTGGGAAGGAGATAGAAACGGGCCGTGCGGGCTTGGGGAACAATGAGGTTGGAGGCTGTGGGTGGGAGGTCTCCTGAGGTGATGAGGTCGTGAATGGTGTTGGAGATGATGGTTTGGTGCTCGGGTGTGGGGTCATGATCGAGGAGGCGGTAGGAGGTGGTGTCGGAGAGTTGGCGTCTGGCCTCGGCGATGTAGAGGTCAGTGCGCCATACTACCACTGCGCCACCCTTGTCTGCGGGTTTGATGGTGAGGTTGGGGTTGGAGCGGAGGGAGCGGAGGGCTGCCCGTTCTGCGGGGGAGAGGTTGGAGTGGGTGAGAGGGGTGGAGAGGTTGAGGCGGTTGATGTCTCGACGGCAGTTGGAGATGAAGAGGTCGAGGGAGGGTAGGAGGCCTGGGGGTGGTGTCCAGGAGGAGGACTTGTGTTGGAAGCGGGTGAAGGGGTCAGTGGAAGGAGGGTTGGGTTCCCGGTTGAAGAAGTAGGCATGCAGGCGAAGACGGCGGAAAAACTGCTCTATGTCCGTCCGTGACTGGTATTCGTTGATGTGTGGTTGTAGGGGGACAAAGGTGAGCCCCTTGCTCAGGACTGACCGTTCGTCCTCAGTCAGTGGGAGGTCTGGGGGGATGGTGAAGATGCGGCAGGGCTCAGTGTGGCTGTCTTCTCTGGGGTTGCAGGCTGTGGAGGTTGTGGGCGGGGCGATGAGGTCGTCGGCCGTGGACGGGGTTCCGTCGGCCGTGGGCGGGGTTCCGTTGGCCGTGGGCGGGGTTCCGTCGGCCGTGGGCGGGGTTCCGTCGGCGTCGACCGTGGGCGTGGTTCCGTCGGCGGTGGGAGGATCGGGGTGGGCGGCAGCAGCTGAGGTGAGGGTGGTTTGTGGGCTGTAGTACCTGGACGTGGAGGTGGTGAATGCAGCAGCGGTTCCGGAAGTTCTGTGGCCGGCGGGGGCGGATGTGACGTCATCGGTGGGGTCTCCGGCCGTGTCCTCATGGTCAATGGCGGCGGGTGCATGGTGGGGGAGGGGCAGGGACAGAGTCGGGATTTGGGAGGCGCAGGAATCCTCTTGTGGGTGGCAGGGGCCCGTGAGTTTGTTGTACTTACGATTTTTGGTGTCCAGTAAAGCTGAGTGGAACTGGGTGTTCAGTCTGTGGATCCTGCGGAGGATAAAAAACAGCAGGTGTCCTGAGCAGGTCTGGGAGAGGGAGGCTCTGAGCTGGGGCAGGCCGGATTGCAGTGCCTGGAGGTGCCGGCGCATAGCTGCAAGTGTCTGTTTCAGGACTCGCAGGGAGAACCGCTTCTGAAGGGTCTGAATGTTCTGGGTGTAGAGGTGGTCACGGTTGGGGCCAAATTGGGAAGGCTGAAATGTGGACTGTAGTCCCTTGGGGATGATCTGGTTCCGTAGGCAGGTGGAAGAATTAGCCATCAGCCACGAAGTATACGTCCATAATTAACTTTGATATAAAAATTTAAAAGAGTTTATGGTTCATCTCAGCTTTTAACCTGCAAGTTTCTAATCAAATCCTCCTGGTTTAGTAGTTTCATAAACTATTGCTTTTACAGTGATATGACTGTGCTTTCCCTGAATAGTTCTATATTGCTTTCTAGGAAACAATCGATATTTGCTTGTGACCCTGGTCTACTCCAAACTGTGATAAATAGATTTTTCTGGTCAGCCTATTCAGAGATTAGTTCTCAGGGTCACTGGATCCAAAATGTTAACTCTGATTTCTCTCCACAGATGCAGCCCGACCCACTGAGCTTTTCCAGCAATTTCTGTTTTTGTTTATGTTTTATTCAGAGATGTCATCTCCCTCTGGAGCAGTTGGGACTTGCAATCTTTGAGTTAAATATCTAAACTAAACTCAATTCTTGATCGTCCTAAACCACAACAAGCTATAGGCTGTAAGTGTTCAGCCAAACCTGTTACTTAGACAGAGATAGTGGAAGTGCAGATGCTGGACAACCTGAGAAAACAAGGTGTAGAGCTGGATGAACACAGCAGGCCAAGCAGCATCAGAGGAGCAGGAAGGCTGAGCAGCCTCGGCCCAAAACGTCAGCCTTGATGCTCCTCTGATGCTGCTTGGCCTGCTGTGTTCATCCAGCTCAACACCTTGTTATCTCTGTTGTTTATACAGTTGTGGATTACAATCTTCCTTCAGCACACCAGGATGTTCCTACTCCCTAATACGTAAGGATAAGGTCACTGTTCAGAAGACCTGTCTGACCTCAATATTTTTGAATCCTTCAAAAAAGGTTTTAAAATCTGAGCTCTAAATATGATGTCAGTATGTATAAATCACACATTACTTGTCACAATGCCCACTTAAGAGCCTCAATTAGCAATGGGTAGGATGTCTGCCTTCTCACCCCTCACTTAATTTAGTAGAGGCCAGATGGTCGTGTTCAGGCATACCAGCACCCTGCTGTATTAAATTCTAGTTCCAAAGACACAAGGAAGATCTTAAAAATTCCATCCATGTCTCTTTTTTAATCAAACCTTTCACACATATTACAACCCATGACCTGGACAAGTGAGACTTAACACCGCACCAGACCATATTGAATCAGGCTTCACTATTTGCTGTGGTGGGTTTTGAACCCATGTTCCCTACACAATAGTCTGTGACTCTGTTCAACCACTCCACTGTTATTAACACCACATCCCCTGAAAGAAGCAGAGGTAGAAATAGCAGGGGAACTGGTCAAAATCTTTTGATCCTGATGGTAATTGATGTTCAATGTGAAGAAGTACGAGTGATATGCTTTGGTAGGAAGAACATGGACAGACACTAAGAAAAGGGGTAGAATTCTTAAAGGGTGCAAGAGCGGATCCATTTGGCTGTGTATATACGTGCATCATTAAAGATCACAGAACAGGAAGAGGGAGCAGTTAATAAAACACGCAGTATCCTGAGACTTCTTAATAGGGATATTAAATTCGGCACAATGTTGTAAACTGCTTACGTGTTGGAGCTTAGCTGGAGTGTTGTGTACCACCTTGGGTGTCCCACAATTGGAAGGATGTGAACACATTGGGGAAAGTGCAAAAAGAAGTTTGCAAGAATGATTCCAGAGACAGGAAATGAGGAGAGAGTGAAGATGCTGATTGTTCTCCTTCGAGACAAAAAGGCCAAGCGGAGATTGGATAGAAATTTTCAAAATCATAAGGGGGCTGGATGGAGGTAGGTAGGGAGAAACTGTTCCCATTCATAATAAGATTGAGAATGAAATGTCACAGACTGAAGTGTGATTTGCAAAAGTAGCAAATGTGATGTGAGAAAATGTATTCAACAATGAGTTGTTGGCACTGGAATGTATTGCCTGGAAGTGCGGTGAAGGCAGAGTTAATTTAGGCATTCAAGAAGGCGCTGGATTATTATTTAAGCAAAAACAATTGCAAGGGCAGGAAAATGACAATATATCATTATGAACATTTGGAGAGCTAATACAGACACAAATGGACCAAACTATCTCCTTCTGCTCTATCACACTTCAGAGATTCTGCGAGTTCTCATTAGTTGCAGAAGCAGTGCCAAAGAAATAAAAGATTGTTATTTTTGTAACACTACTCAAGGAAAGGAAGATGAAGTAGGAAACAATAAAGCAGTCAATCCTACATTGGTAGTGGAAAAATTACTGGAAAGTGTTAAGGACAAAGTAAACTACAGTTTGGAAAGGCTTAGGTCAATTGAGTGTTAATGTTTTTAACTATGACAAATGTACCAATCATGCATAAAAATTGGTAAAGTAGTAATGTGGATTCTTGCAGATAAAGATATGTCCAAACACTTTTAACAAGAGACTAAGTAGAGTACGTCTGACTTCCAGCGCTGCTGTTCCTGCTGCTGATTAACTAACAAGTCATTGAATTAATAAGATACCTTGTTGAGATGTGCAGTGCCTGACAGTAGTTTAGAATATGCACATCTACTACAATATCCCCCTTCTCAACTTAAGTTAACCCATAAAGAATCAAAGTATTTACATAAAAGCAATAGAAACTAACATTGTATCTGAATGCATTTTAACACAGAGGAATAACTACACAAGTCTTTGAAACAAGCTGGCTATTAACTTCTCCCATCCAGCTGCAGTTATGATGATCTTTGCTGGGGACCGCTCTGTTTTCAGAATGCTGGTTAGGACTGCTTTTTTACTGTTGCATCTTAGACGATGTTTCATTTGGAATAGGATGAAGTGTTTTTGGTTGCAGTATTGTCCAATTTGTCCTCTGTTTCATGATAGTGTCCTAGCATTTTGTGTTTGTACTTGCTACAATATTAGTTCTAATCAGTTGCTAATGATTTCAGGTGCTATCAGTTGGATGCCAGACTCAAGCACTTTGTCCTCTGTCCAAGTTGAACAATTCATTATCCACAAACCAGTACTGGCAATGCTTCAGCTACCCCTAGTTTTCAAGTAAAGCATCCCGTACTCCTGCACCTATGTGCAAGTTATGATTGAGAATGTTTATCCAGAGGTTAGCACTGCTACCTTACAGCACAGGGGACCTGGGTTCAATTCCAACCTCAGACAACTGTCTGTGTGAAGTCTGCACAATAGTGTGGATGTGTAAATTAGGTGGGTTATAGGGGATGGATCTGTGAGGAAGCCACACCGGGTACAATGGATACAGTATACCACATTGGCAGATGTGCAGGTGAAGGTCATCTTGGGGCCTGGGTTGGGGTTGAGGGAGAAGGTGTGGGGGCAAGTGTAGCACTTCCTGCAGTTGCAGGGGAAGGTGCCGGGTGTGGTGGGGTTAGAGGGGAGTGTGGAGCGGACAAGGGAGTCACGGAGAGAGTGGTCTCTCTGGAAGGCAGACAAGGGTGGGGATGGAAAAATAGCTTGGGTGGTGGGGTCGTATTGTAGATGGCAGAAGTGACGGAGAATGATGCGTAGTATCCGGAGGTTGGTGGGGTGGTATGTGAGAACAAGTGGGATCCTCTGGGGGCGTTTGTGGTGGGGGCGGGGTGTGAGGGATGTGTTGCGGGAAATGCAGGAGACGCGATCAAGGGCGTTCTCGACCACTGTGGGGGGAAAGTTGCGGTTCTTGAAGAATGTGGACATCTGGGATGTGCGGGAGTGGAATGCCTCATCCTGGGAGCAGATGCGGCGGAGACAGAGGAATTGGGAATAGGGGATGGAATTTTTGCAGGAGGGTGGGTGGGAGGAGGTGTATTCTAGGTAGCTGTGGGAGTCAGTGGGCTTGAAATGGACATCAGTAATTCCACATTGTTTTTTGCAAAATGATAAAGTGAGCACATTCAGAGTAGGCATATATATTCAGATCAAATAGCCTATGTAGCCTGTTGGTTGGTAGTCTGTGTTACAGAGTTACGTGATCTTCTCTCAGTGTAAACACGAGAATTCCGAAGGGTGTTCCTTGTGGTCTGTTGTCTTCATCATGGTCTTGATAATGCTATGAATAGTGAAAAGAACTGGTTTTTCTATCACTGATCACTAGTCTTGTGATGTCCACAGCACAAAATATCTGGGGTGACCAAGGTGAGTTTTTAAGTGACATTATGTTTGCAAGGATGGAATTTCTGAGTCTTTGCTCATGAAGGGTTTGTCATTGTAGTCAAATCATCGCTTGCCTCTTCTGTGGATCCATGAATTTCGGATTAGAAGGAACTTCGCACCCATACCGTTTTTCAGCTTTGCATTTGGTAATGCTGCCTCTTCATCTATGGGCTAGTACTTGGGATCATGACAAAAGCTTCTGTTGGCACCATTCTGCCAATACATTCTTTGATGTTCACCATGCTGAATGTTTCCTCGAGTTGTGTGTCAATTGTCTGGTCATTCTCATCATCTGACTATATAGCTTCACTAAACATTTCATGGATCTTGTCTTTAGGTTAGTTGGTATGTGGTGTTGGTTAGTTAGAATGCTGTAGTTAACTGGTCTTTGTTTGTGGCTTCGCATGATGATAAATCATTTGATTTGGTCTTTGCTTTCTGCACTGGAACTTCCACTGCCCTCAGGTGCCAGATAATTTTCATATAGCTTTAATTACTAGGCATGATCTCAATGTGTTATGAAGCTGCACTGCTGCATTGCTTCTCATTATTTTTATATGCCTACGTGACAAGGTGGGACTGAACACAGATCTTTTGGCTGAGAAGCAAGTACGCAACCATTGTGCCACGTACCTTACTATGCTCATCTATATTGGCTGTTGTGCCAGTGGTGGATGAATAAAACATAGCCCGTGGAGCTTATGACTTCATAATTGTTTCTAGGGTGGATATTGGACTGAGATGTCTTGAAATTCATCCACTCTAAATTGTTCCCTTGGAAATTTAGCATTGTAGTATCTGTTCCAATGAATGCAAGTTGAAAAAGGCTTCAACAGCACATCTCTATTCAACAACATTTGAATTACGGATTGCCTAGTGATTATTTTAACCACATCCTCTGTAATAGCAATTTGAGCAAACCCATTTCTCTCTATTTTTTGACATGAGTTCATCTGTATTGTTGTAAACACTTTCTGCATTTAGGTAAACGGCCTTTAATACTTCTTTGATATTATTTCTAGCAATGGCCTTATTCACAGATACACTTTAGCCCAACTCTCCATCCCTTCATGCCCTGCTGCATTAATTTTTATCCAAATTACGATAAAGTTTGACTACCTCCAGCTTTCTCTTTAGATTTGCAAATTTCCCTTCACCTGATGCCCTGCTTTCATTTTCTTTTTAAATTTACAGCCCTGTTCTTAGCCCTTTAAGTATGATTTGTCTGTGTGCTGCTTCCAGCCCAGATCCCTTCTGGCAGTCTCTATATTAGGATCTCTGAGCTACTATGGTTGGGGACCGCCAGGTCTTTGAGCCCCACTATAAACTATTGCTCTGCTGGTGCTACTGAGGAAAACATAGAGAAAAGGGATAAAGTGGTACAGAGAAACAAGCATAGGTGATAGTATCATAAATGCAGTTTTAAGTTGTGCAATCTGCATATTTTCAGAGGTGAATGAAGGATTTCAAGTATGCTGACATGGTGCTGAGATAGCCAGCCTTTCCATTTATCTAAGTTCTGGGTGATCCACTGATCTCGAGCACTAATTAGATAAGGGTGATCATGTTTGACATACTTCCACCAACCTCGTTTTTCTCTCTCTTGCATTGTGCACCATACTGACTTGCAGGAAGAGAAGGCCAGTGTTAGTCAGTTGCTGTTGACAGGTGAGTGGAGATGGCAAGGGGTCTTAGATGTATAGGGAGAGTGTCAAGACGTGATGGAATGGAAGATAGAATGAGAATGGGAACATGGTGAATGTGAAGCAAAGTGTGTACCAGACAAAATCAAGAGAGTGTGTCTGAAGAATTTGTGGCTCTACGACAGGCTGCTGCATGTTGGGAAAAACTAGTGTTAGTGTGTAGTGTGAAGAGAAACGGAAGAACTAAGGGAGTGTTCGGAATGAAAAAGTTGAGAACGCTTGCAGTGTTCTCTTGTGGTTCTATGTTGAGAGATATAAGGGAGTAGAGGGAATTATCAAGAGTGGTGGGAGGGAATGGATTGTTATCATTTGTTGTTGGGACAATTTGAGTGACAGACTAGAAAATAGAATAGAATATTGTCACATATACTTTGACACAAAAAATACAATAAAAATCACCCAGCTACAGTACCCATATCAATGACAGACATCTTTTACTTGACCCTCCAGGACACATCAGAAAAATAGTGAGCAGACCTTCTGACAATCTCAAAAATGGCCTAATCTCCAAAGTTAAATAAGTAAAAATCTAAGAAAAGATATAACCCCAGTCAATCTCCATCCCTGCCTTAAATAGAACTGGGTAGTCACTCTGAAGATTACACATGGCCGTTGAAAATGCAGTCCTTCAAAATGACCTGAAACACTTGGGTCTGCTGCCAACATGAACTCTTCATTCAATTTATGACACTCAAATGCCGTGATGCATCACAGCCCAAATTAACATCAGGACTAAAATCTTTGGTATGTTTTTCTGAGTTCCTCCATTCCTGTAATCCATCAGAGTTTAAGCCATCTCAGCCTTGCACTCAGACATTCATTCCTAGGCATTTTAACTTTGTTTTATTCTTTTCACATTGAAATGTCACCTCAAACCTCCCCATAATCTTCTAGTTCCAACTCAATATCCAAATTTTATCCTGTAATCCAAAAAAGTTATTTTATAAAAGCTTTGTAAGTGTAATTTGTTTTTCAACTTTCAGGAAAATGATGCTAAATTGATTTTGCTGTTACTTCCTAATCCCAAATGGGCAATGTTCAGTTACAAATTGAATAACTTTTAATGTTTTTTTGGCTGTCCCAGTAATTTTAGGGCACAGAATTTATTTCACACTAATGAGCAGTGACTAAATTCCTGGTGTTTAAATGAATCCAATTTGATCAATTAAACTCAAACTTAGATTACGTTGTTTGCTCAAAACTCACTGCAAACATAATTGGTAATTGCCAATGCATTCTTACTGTGATATAGTTCCCCTTTTTAGTTGCAACCAATAAGGAGTAGAAATTGCCCACACATCAGAACCAGAAAATCAAATTCATATAAACCCAGACACAAAATCAAATTCCTAGCTACAACTTAATGTATCCTATTATTAATTAAATGAGACTTTAACTTCATAACATCAAGAGCAATTAAAAGAGCAAAAGAAATAAAGGCAAAAGAGGCTAATTGATGAGGTTATTCATTTTCAATTTGCACTTAATATTGTATTCTGTTTGCATACTTAGCCAGCAGTTCACATGGCCAGCTGTTGACCATCTAAAATCAAAGTTAAATTCTTCAATGGTTGAAATGCTTACATCTCCCAGGAGTAGCTAATCAACTAAGAGGGAAGTCTCAATCCGGTTTACACAATCTTCAAATAATTAGTTGGAACTCGCCTGATTAAATCACATTGTTATTCTTGATGGAAGCAGTGATACAGCACAAACCCCTGAGATGATTTCCTGACAGAATCTAACTGCCCACAATAAAACTTTAGGATTGGTGTTTTAATAATTTGCTGATTTAGCTACAATTATGATTCCCTTTATTTTCAAGACAAAAGCTTGATTAGATTAGTCAATGCCAATAAACTGTGACAACATAGTATGTATTTGGAAAGGCAAGAACAGATTAGAGATAGTTAACGTGGCTTTGTGCGTGGAAAATCAAGTCTTACTGATTTGATTTGGTTTTTTTGAAGAAGTGACGAAGAGGGTTGATGATGGCAGAGTGGTGGACATTGTCTATATGGACTTGAGTAAGGCGTCCAACAGGGTTCCACATGGTTTGCAAGGCTAGATCACATGGAATGCAGGGAGATCTAGTCATTTGGATACAAAATTGACTCAAAGGTAGGAGACAGAGGGTGGTGGAGGAGGGAGTGCTTTGAGGACTGGAGGCCTCTGACCAGGGACTGTGCCACAAGGATTGGTGTTGGGTCCTCCACTGATTTTTGTCATTTATATGTGAGTTTGATGTGAACATAGGAGGTTTGGTTAGTAAGTTTGTAGGTGACACCAGCGTGGAAGATTATATCAGAGTACAACAGACCTCGATCAGATGGGCCAATGGGCCAAGGAGTGGCAGGTGAAGTTTAATATGGATAAATGTGAGGTGCTATGTTTTGGAAAGGCAAATCAGAGCAGGACTTACACACTTAATGATAAGGTCCTGGGGAGTGTTACCAAACAAAGAGACCTTGACATGCAGGTTCATAGTTCCTTGAAAGTGGAGTTGCAGATAGGGGTGGTGAAGAAGGCTTTTTGTATGCTTGCCTTTAGTGGCTGGTGCATTGAGGATAGAAGTCAGGAGGTCATGTTGTGGCTGTACAGGACATCGGTTATGCCACTCTTGAAATGCTGCATTCAATTCCGGTCTCCCTGTGATAGATACGATGTCATGAATCCTGAAAGATTCACAGGGATTTTATCAGGATTGGAGGGTTTGAGCTGTAGGGAGATGCTGAATTACCTGGGCTTTTTTTTTCCCTGGAGCATCAGAGGCTGAGAGATGAGGGGCATGGATAGGGTGAACAGTCAAGGTCTTTTCCCTAGGGTAGGCAGTCCAAAACTGGAGGGCATAGGTTTAAGGTGCAAGCGAAAAGACTGAAAAGGGACCTAAGGGCAGGATTTTCAAGCAGAGGGCAGTGTGTATATGGAATGAGCTGCCAGAAGAAATGGTGTAGGTTGGTACAATTACAACATTTAAACTGCATCTGGATGGACACATGAATGGGAAAGATTTAGAGAGGCATGGGGCAGATGCTGGCAAATGGAACTAGATAAATTTAGGATATTTGGTTGGCATGAACAGGTTAGCCTGGAGTGTCTGTTTCCATGATGTACATCTCTATGACTCTATCTGTATATTCAAACCAATGAAATCAGATTCAGTGGCTTATATTCTATGGGGCTAGTTTGATCAACAGTTGAATATTATTCACCATCCTCAGAAATAAAATTAATACGTCATTAACATCTTTTCACAGCAGACAAAACATATGATAAAGTACATTGAACTTCTTATTTGCAGTGGTGGACAACTTCAGTTTAATTGGCATTTTCATAATTCCTTGATATATATTTTGATTGTCACCCATTCTTCCTTTGAAAAGTATTAAAATAGGTTTTCACACAGTTAATAGAGGATCCAATTTCTACCTCAACTTTTTTAATGGATTTTTGTCCTGCATTCATAGAGTCAAATTAAGCATGCTCCAACTCTCAGAATAATGGAATTATATTGCATACATGGAGCCCATGCAGCACACAATGCCTGTGCCTTCTCTTTGAAAGGGGGCTATCCAACTGGTTACTATCACCTAATCTTTCCCTACTGTCCTGCAAATATTTCTTGATCAATTCCAATCTTTATTTTTCAACAATTTATGATTGAGCTTGCTTCTAGCACTTTTTCAGGCAGTATACTCCAAACCATAACAACTTGCTGTCATTTAAACAAATAACTTCTCATCACCTCTCTATAACAAGTGGTCTAACTGTGTAATAAATTACTTCTTCAACACTACACCCATTTTACAGTAACGGATTAGAAAAGCAAGTAGAATATTGTTTTTTTTATTACAAGGGGGATGGAGATAAAGGGGAAGCTTTTCTATAGTTGAAAAGGGTGTTCATGAGACCACAATGTACAGTTTTTGTCACATTATTTTGGAAGGGATAAAATTGGATGGAAAGTAGTGCTCTGAATGTGTGTGCATGAAAAGTTTGAATTGGCGATGTTTTTGCCGAGCAAATGAATTTTAAGGAGGGAGAATGTCCATGTTTCACATGCAGTGCGACAATGTGTTTTCTTTGAAAATGGACATTATACAATATGTGTTTGCTCTCTCTGGGACAGACACGTATAGAAGAAATTCTCTGTCTTAGTCAAAATATGATCCAGATGACAAAAGGGTGCAAGGGTGTGTCAAATGTCTCAGAAACGGTAAAAAGTGCCCAAATGGAGAATATGCTGCACATTTCATTGCGAATAATGAAATAAATATGTACAGCACCCGAGTGTGAGGGAGATTAAATGAAAAAGTGAAAAAAAATGTTGTTTCATCAAATGATTAGAAATTAGCTCACCCGTTTGTATGTTGAGTATAAAAAATTACTTACAGAATTATTATCATTACATCATGATAGATGATAAATAGTATTAATTTTTAAAAATCTGAACTTGCTATATGCAGTGAGACAAGAAATCATGGAAGGAAAAGTAATACTTTTGAAGAATGCAAAAAACATATTAATCACTGATTCTCTAAATCATGTATTTTCAGTTTACTTGAGGAGGGTTTATCACACAAAGACTGCTTCATAGGGTTACACGTTCAACATTTGGTCCATCTGCCAGAGTGGAATGAGATGCTTAACTCAAGAGCCTAACTGCTCATGCATACTTCGCGTCAGATTATTGAACAACATAAGAACACATCAAATTAAAATCAACTGTCTTTGGCTGCTATGCCAAGCAAACATTGATACAATCACCGCCATGTTTCTTTACATCATGGTCACTGCAGATTATAAAATTTCATTGGTATTGTAATGGTAATTAACTGTTGAATGTAGAAGGCATGATAAAGGCTCAAAGTCTGTCTGAAACGGTGGTGTCCTCATGCCTCAATGGCTACCACATATGAATACATGTAAATACAAACATTCAAGTTAAGAGCAGTAATAGGTCATTCAGCCTCTTAAGTCTGTTTTGCAATTTGGTAAGATTGTAGCAGATCTGATTGTGGACTCAATTATAATTTTCTATCTACCTGCTATAACCTTTAACTCCCTTGTCAAAATCTATACAACTCAGCCCTTAAAAAAAATTCCAATTACCTTATCTCTGCCACTCTCTTGGGAAGAGAATTCTACAGACTAACAATTCTGAGAGAGCAAGAATTCTCCATATATCAATCTTAAATAGGAGACCCCTCACTTCTAAAGTGTTCCCTGTAGTTCTAGTTTCTCACATACGGGGAAACATTCTCTCAGCATCCATGTTTTCCACCCTCCTCAAGAATTTGTATTCCAGTAAGATCACCTCTCATCTTTCTAAACTTAAATGAATTGATAATCAAACTGTCCAGGTATTTCATAGAACATAGAACATAGAAAAGCACAGCACAGTACAAGCCCTTCGGCCCACTATGTTGTGCCATGGATTAATCCTAATTCAAAAGTAAATTAACCTAACCTACATTCCCCTCAATTCACTGCTGTCCATGTGCATGTTCAGCAGTTGCTTAAATGTCACTAATGACTCTGCTTCCATGATTACCACTGGCAAAGTATTCCATGCGCTCACAACTCTCTGGGTGAAGAACCTCCCTCTGATGTCTCCTCTATACCTTCCTCCTAACACCTTAAAACTATGACCCCTCGTGGAAATCAATCCTGCCCTGGGGAAAAGTCTCTGGCTATCGACTGTATCCATGCCTCTCATTACCTTGTACACCTCGATCAGGTCACCTCTCTTCCTCCTTCTCTCCAGTGAGAAAAGTCCGAACTCAATCAACCTCTTCTCGTAAGACAAGCCCTCCAGTCCAGGCAGCATCCTGGTAAACCTCCTTTGCACCCTCTCCAAAGCCTCCATATCTTTCCTGTAATAGGACGACCAGAACTGGACACAATATTCCAAGTGTGGTCTTCACCAGGGTTTTGCAGAGCTGCAGCATAACCTCGCGGCTCTTAAACTCGATCCCCCTGTTAATGAAAGCCAAAACACCATATGCTTTCTTAACAACCTTATCCACTTGTGTGGCAACTTTGAGGGAGCTATGCACTTGAACACCAAAATCCCACTGTTCCTCCACACTGCCGAGAATCCTGCCTTTAAACCTATATTCAGCGTTTACGTTTGACCTTCCAAAATGCATCACTTCGCATTTATCCAGGTTGAACTCCATCTGCCATTTCTCAGCCCAGCTCTGCATACTGTCAATAAATTTCCTCATAAGACAAACCCCTCATGCCAGAAATCAGTCCAGGGACCCTTCTCCAAACTGCTTTTAGCTTTTAAGCAATTATTTTGTTTCCCAAGTAAGACTTCCAGAATGGAGCTTTGGATACATTGAATTCCCTTACAAATATGGACTTTGCCGGGAACTTGGGTTGGACATGGACAACAGGGATTTTCATGGCAGCCTGGGCTGCGATTGGAGCTGGGAAGGCTCCAATGTTTGCAACATTTTGGGTTGAACAAAATTTGCAGTGAAATTCTTGAAGCTGGCAGAGAATCAATAATTAAAGTACTTCCCTTCATGAAATCAAATAGTTTTGCACAATATTAGTACAAATGCATTATGGGAAATTTGGATAAATTTGAATTGGTATAATAATTTTTCATAGGTTAATGTATGCCTTAGAAGAAAATGTCATGTATAACTTACTGGAATCAAAAATCAGACAATGTGCTGGCTCTCTGCCTAGAATATGGCCAATCTTTCCATTACTACTCGAGGAATGTAGGGAAACTGGCCCCAACGCAATACAGCTCCTCCACTGAAGTATTTTTTTTAAACTACTGCATTTAACTTTTTAAACTATTCATACATAAAATCTGTTCTCAAAATTTGACCATAATAAATTGTCCAGTTAGCTAGTTTGAAGGGAGTGAAAAATGAAAATATCTTCCATAATTCAGCTTCTCATTTCAACATGGTGAGATTTTTGATTTAGGAGGCTCTTGTACTCAGGGGGACCTTTCTGTACAGATTTCAGCTGAAGATCTGAACGTCTTTAACTGATTAAAACTGTCTTTGTTAACTACACCGTTATTTTTGAGCAATGATATCTTTTTAGGTGTTCTATTAAAGAAGTTTCAGGCTGAGAATTATCATTTAATATTAGTCAGGTAATTTCGTGTATTAAGATACATTTCAATTTCATCTTTTATCATGAACTGTGTTAGTGCAAACTAATTGAATCCAGGTTGTGAAGTTGACAGATGTGTGTTTGGAACCAATGAATGTTGATAGAAGAATTACTCACGGTTGGATTCTTGATGTGATCTCAATATGCTTCACATAAGAGACATTACACTTATTTGTAGTAAGGCATGACTACAAATTTATCCTCAATTAAAAATCTACAGAATAAGCATCAACTGATGTAGCACAGGAATTTAATCAAGTTGCTGAGGTCTGATCAAAATAGTAGTTCTTGGAATATAAACACAACAAATATATAATATCGTTAATAAGAAAAATATGTTTTGGAAGTGGGGGGAAGCAGAATTTTAGATGGGTCTCTCCTTGTAGCTCAGCTGCTCCAGCTGTGCGATAACATGGTGAATCCCTTCTGCACCCTCTTGTGTAGTCACATCCTTCCTATAGTGTGGTGACTAGATTTCTACACAGTTCTCCAGCTGTGGCCCAAATAGCATTAAATACAGCCCCAGCATAACTTCTTTGCTCTTGTTTTTAGTGCCTTTACTAAAGAAACAAGTATCCCTCCCTACCTCCCCACCTATACTCTCCTCTCCACCTATCTTCTTTTCTCTCCATCTTCGGTCCGCCTCCCCCTCTCTCCCTATTTATTCCAGAACCCTCACCCATCCCCCTCTCTGATGAAGGGTCTAGGCCCGAAACGTCAGCTTTTCTGCTCCTGAGATGCTGCTGGGCCTGCTGTGTTCATCCAGCTTCACACTTTATTGTCTTGGATTTTCCAGCATCTGCAGTTCCCATTATCTCAGTATCCCATATACCTTTTTAATCACATTAGCTACCTGCCCTACTTCCTTGAAGAATCTATGTAAATCCACATGTCTCTCTGATCCTCCATTCAGGGTCCTACTATTCAATATGTACTTCACAGAATCCATACAGTGTGGAAACAGGCCATTTGGCCCAACAAGTCTATACCACCGCTCCAAACAGCATCCTACCCTGACTCATTCCCCTTACCCCTGCATTCCCCATATCCAACCCACCTAACCTGAACACTACAGGCAATGTAGCATAGCCAATCCACCTACCCTGCACATCTTTGGACTGCGGGAGGAAACCAGAGCACCCAGAGTAAACCTACACAGACACGGGGAGAATGTGTAAACTCCACATAGACAGTCACCCAAGGGTGGAAGCGAACTTGGGTCCCTGGCTTTGTGAGGTAGCAGTGGCAACCACTGGGCCACCATGCTGCGCTGTATTTTTGTGAATGGAAGCCTGTTGCCAGTGGTGAACCACAGCGTCCAGTCCCAGGTCTGATTAGTCCTCCCAAAATGCAAGATTGCTCACTTTTCAGGATGAGATTTCTTATGTCATTGTTCAGCACTTCTTTGTTATTCTGTAGTTAAAGGCTTTCCTCATTGCTGTTTATCACATCCAACAATTTTTGTGTTTTCTGTGAACTTACTGATCATACTTTCTGCATTCATGTAAAGATCATTAAAATTATACCACAAATATCAAGAGACCCAGGACCCAACACTGGTTCACCACTAGAGACAGGCTTCCAGTCACAAAAACCACCCTGTTTAGTGGTTAATTCATGTTATTTTCTGTTTTGAAAACAATAATTTTAAAGTGGAGATCTATAGTTATTGCCCTAACTTCACTGGTTAACTTACCTGGTCAGTTTGCAAAATTGCTGGTTTTGATTTAGATCGCACCTATCTCAATTTAAATGTAAAATGTACAATTTGACAAAGAACTGGACTAAGTCACTAAAATGTGAAGGGTTTCAACCGAAAACAAAAGTTCATACCTTGAGGAGGCAAAACATTCAGAACAACTTCATGGGCAGTCCAATTTTGGATGTGGTTAATTTTAAGTAGTAAACAATTCAGCAATGAGTTTATCTAATCATTTAGTTCAAGTCATGTGATTTCTTGGAAATGCTGTTTTGACTTATTCTGACCCTTAAATCACTACCATAGAACAAAACAAAATTGCTTTTCTTTAAAACCCAATTTTCCAAATAATAAAATGTAGTAAGCCTTTATTACAAGAGTTCCAAAATTCTAACACCCTAAGCTCGTGGAAATTTATATTTTCACTTCTGGAAGACATGGTTTTAAGTTTTAACATTTCCTCCTGCCCGAGACTCCCTACCCTCTGGGGATAGTTTCCATCCAATTACCCCATCTGTTCTCCTCTGTGTATTGAAAAGTTTCACCAAATCAGTCTTAGCCTTAATAAAAAAACAGAAAAACTGCAGCTGCTGTAAATCAGGAACAAAAACTGAAGTTGCTGGAAGCTTGGCAGGTCTGGCATCATCTGTGAAGAAAATGAGTCAGAGTTAATGTTTTGGGTCCGGTGACCCTTGCTCAGATTTTTTTTCTTCACAGATGCTGCCAGACCTGCTGAGCTTTTCCAACAACTTCTGTTTTTGTTTCAGCCCTTAACCTTCTGAAACCCAGGGAATATAATCCAAATTTGTTTAATTTCTCCCTGTAGTTTAACCTTCATGTTTAGGATGGTAGTCCCCACATTCCTGTGGACTTCATAGAAAAATGAATGTAAGGCGAGTGTATCACGGCCTTAAATTCAGGATGACAAACCCATCAGTTTTATTTTTCCTGAATGTATTGCAAATATTGAAGGTACCATTCTATTTCTAATCATTCCATTTTATCCTGCCATTTCCCAGAAACATTTTGACATATTGTAGAATTAAAAATATGGAGGGTTATTTTTCGCAGAAGCAAACTTACAGCAGGCTGGTTTTAGGAAATGTGATTCCCAAACTGAGTGTTACTTAGTCTTTTAAATACTGCTGCTGCAAACTACATCAAGTTCACTTTTTAAGTGAACTTTGCACTTCCTTGAGATGTATTATTTTTATTTAGATCCTATTGTGAATCAACCACATCCAAAAATGCAATTGCTTAGGCAACTGCTTCGAATATTTCACTTCTTTTAGTCATGACAATTTTAGATTAAAACACTTTACACTTTACAGACTCAAATGATTATTTATTAAGTTGTGCATTTCAGATTTAAACTGGGATTAATGTTTACCTTCCCAAAATCAATTACAAAGAGACATTTAGTCACCCTGTGAAATTAAGGAGAGTAAGTGGAGACTTTTTCAATAAATGGCTATTTCTAAAATATAATTGGAAGTTAAATTTAGTAGTTTCAAAAGTGTTGTCAAAACTAACAAAAGATAGAGCAAAAGGAGCAGGTGAAAAAAGAGAAAATCCTTGGACAATATGCAAGAATTTGTTCTTTTTAATTTGGTGTATAAAGCGAGTGACAGCAAAACTTACCGCTAAATTAAAACCTGAATAAAATGCAGCCAGGAACATTAAATTCTCTTCTTTAATTGCTTACAGTGCTATCAGGCCAATGACAGAGTCCACATGCCCAAATTTTATGCAAATCACGTGTTTAAATAAAATGGGAAATTTTTTTAAAATATCTTCCCTTTCTGAGGTGAAATACAGAAAGGTTTCTCCAAGTAGCTTCACAGGATTTAAAAGCAGTTTCAAAACTTGCTCTATTCACCTCCTGATATTAAGTTGCCAGTTGTTTCACAGAACTGCTACAGTGCAGAAGTAGACCATCTGGTTCATCTTGTCTGCATTAACACACTGAGCATTTTGACTTGGTGCCAATCCTTTGCCTTTTCCCTGTAACTTTGCACATTGTTTGTTTCAATAATATAAGGCATTCACGAATGCTACAATTGAACCCACCTCTTCTATATTTCTAGGCAATATATTCCAATTTCTATCTACTGAATGATTACAAGATATTTTTTCATTTCACATTTGCAAAAGAGGTCAACCACCTTAAAAATGTCTTCTGGGTCTCAATTTCACATTTGCAAAAGAGGTCAACCACCTTAAAAATGTCTTCTGGGTCTCAATTTTGTGGGATTAATTTCTCTATCTAATCTGTCCAAAACCTGCATGTTTTTAAAGCTTCTAACAGATCTCCTGCTCATCCTTCTCTTCTCCCTTCTCTTTACTTTGGGAAAGTATTCCCAAATAATGCACTTATCCTCATTACAAAAGCTTTTCATGGAACCATTCTTGTAAATCTCTTCTGCCTTCTCTTTAACACATACAGAAATGTACACAATACTCCTGCTGATATCTAACTTGTGTTCTATACAAATTCAGCATAGCCTTCTTGCTTTTGTCCTCTATGCCGCTTCATAACCTGTGACCTTTGATTAATTATGCAGCGATGCAGCAAGATTTCTCTGCTTCTGCACAGCTCTTAGAGGATTTTATGCTGTCTCTCCATATTTTTGTACCAAAATTTATCATCTCATTGTTCTCTGCGATGATTTTAATCTGATACCAACCTGTCAACATCCTTCCAAAGTTCAATGCTGTCCTTCTCACAGGTTACAACACACTTAAGTTTTGTATCATCTGTAAACTCCGTATCTTCTACTCACCAAGATCTTGATCAGAAAAAGCAAGGATCCCAAGACTGACCCCTTGGGATGTCCACGGCAAACTAACTAACCAAAGTTAAACTGATTGGTCTGATGTTTTCAACCATTTGTGAACAATGGCATAATATTGGCAGCTCCCTGGTCCTCTGGTACCACGGCTGAGCCCAGGGAAGTTTGAAAGATTATTGTCAGTGCCTCTGCAATTTTCGCTCTCACTTGTTTCAACATCCTGGATTGTATCTCATTCAGTCATGGTGCCTTGTCAACTTTAGTTCAGTCATAGAATTTTTACAGCGTGGATAAAGGCCATTCACCCCATTGTGTCTGAACTAGTAATCAAGCTTTAATTTATTCTAATTCAACTTTCCAGCACTTGGCCCAAAACCCTCGATTCTGTGGCATTTCTAGTGCTCATTTAAACTCTTAAATGCCTTGAAGGTTTTTGCCTCTACCACCCTTTTCGGCAGTGAGCTGCAGATACCTAACACACTGGGTGAAAAATTTTCCTAAATCTCCTGTCTACTGCAATAAAACTGTGCATTCTATTTATTAACCCCTCTGTTTGGTGAGAATTTTCTTCCTATCTACTCCCCTCATAACTTTATTCACATAGAACACCTCCCTTTGCAATCTCTAACAACCAGTCCATCTAGCTTCTCTTCATAACTAAATCACTCCAAACCATACAGCCTGCTGGTGACTCTCCTGTATTGACAGCTACGTTCTCCTCATCAATTTTAAACCATTGTCGTGACTGAGTTTCGTCCTCTGTGACCATGGCCTGGTAGCAAATGACTTATAGGTAAAGGAGATACAAAATATTTACATAACACCTCTGCCATGCCTGCTGCCTTGATGTGTAAAACTCTTTTTGCCTCCTATTCAGTCCTCCTCTTTACCACCCTTTCACTATTAATATGCCGATAGAAGACTTTTCCCTTTATGTTAGAAGCTGGACTTTTTTTTTCAAATTCCTCCTTTGTTTCTCATTTTCCTTTGGAAAATCCTATCCAACCTCTCTGCAATCAGCTTGGTTCTCAAATGTGTTTTCTAGCTGACATTTGTCATAAGCATACCTTTACTTTTTAAATTTAAATTCCACTTCCTTTGTCATCCTGGGAGCTCTGAATTTGTTTGCCCAACTTTTCCCATTTGACTCTACCTGATCCACTTTGCCTTTGAAGGTAGCCTATTGTTCAGCTACTGTTTTACCCGCCGACCCTTTGTTCTAAACTATCTGGCACAACTTCTTGCTTGCCCAATTGAAGTCAGCTTTCTGCTGATTGGTCAATTCAGAACAAGAATAATCAATGTCATCTAAACATTAGGAAACAATGATCACTGTTCCTAAATGTTTCCCTATTGACACTTGATCTACCTGGCCCACCTCATTCTCAAGCACCAGATCTTGGAGTGCCTCCTTTCTTGTTGGACTGGACACAAACTGCTGGAGGAAATTCTTCCGAAGACGATTTGAGAATGTTTGCATCTTACTGCTCTTTCCACTAAACTTTTCCAGTCTGCATTTGGGTAATTGAAGTTCCCCCATTATTTCCCATGCTATGCTGTTTGCACCTCTCTATAATCTCCTTGCACATTTGTTCCTCTAGGTCCTTCCCACTAATGGGTAGCCTATAGATTACACCAGGCAATGCAATTACACCATTTTTGTTCCCAAGCTCTAGCCAAACCAATTCTATTTTTGAACACTCTAAAATATTGTATTTTCATGAACCCAGGGATAATTAACGCTCGAACCTGCCTTTCCTTAAACCAGGTCTCCCTTATCGTAACAGCATCATAAATCCACATTGCAATCTGTGCCAATAACTCCGAGTTTTATTGACCCTACTCTGTGCATTCACATGCAACTCTGATTCAGATTTTAATACTTTCTTTTCTGCCAAATCCGCCTATTAATTTGTTATTTTCTATTTTAGTGTTATCTTCTTCTCCTGGCATATTGTGCATGCTGGTATTAGTCTCTAGTATTCTTCCCTGACTCCCATACATCTGTTTCAGAGATAGTAGGAACTGCAGAAGCTGGAGAATCTGAGATAACAAGGGGTCTAGGCCTGAAACGTCAGCTTTCCTGTTCCTCTGATGCTGCTTGGCCTGCTGTGTTCAACCAGCTCGACACCTTGTTATCTCATACATCAGTGTTTGTTTAAACCCTACCCAGTAGTACTAGCAAAATGCTGCAGAAAGAATTCAGTTTCTGCTCAGGGACAACTGGGTTTGGCTTGTACAGTTGCCATCTCCCCTAGAGCCAATCCTGGTGTCCCAGAAACCTAATGCCTGCTTTCCTGAGCCATTCTTACAGCCACAAAATCACCGATCTTATCCTCCTGTTTCTGTACTCACTTGCCTCTGACAGAGGGAGTATCCAGAGGGTACTACTTTTGATGTGCTCTTTTTAACAAAACAAAATCTCTTTCATAGAATTCAAGAACTTTCTTAATTTAGATTTTATGCATCTCCTTTCAAAACCAAACTTGTTAAACTTTTTTAACCATTTGTCTCAACTCACCACAAAATCGTGAGTCAAAGAGATGATATTATGACCAACAGTACATTCATTATTTCAAATAGACTCTAACTGCATTGTAAAGTAGCAGCAGATTACACTGTGCGCTGCAGTGAAAGAACAACAAAACTGGATTAGAGTAAATAGCTCCAGGTGATGAGCTACAATTGACACATGATTTTATTGAAAGGCACACGTCAACCACCTTCACTCTTGTGACCCTTTGAAGCCTCACTCACTTCCCATGGATTGCATATTAATGGTGTGCATTTTGTTTAGGTAAGACAAATGTTAGCCTTTGTTACAAGGAGAATCAAACATAGGGTAAACACTGCAATATTTAGGACGGCACAGTGGCTTAGTGGCTAGCACTGCTGCCTTACAGCGCCAGGGACCTGGGTGACTGTCTGTGTGGAGTCTGCACATTTTCCCCATGTCTGCGTGGGTTTCCTCCGTGTGCTCCGATTTCCTTCCACAGTCCAAAGATGTGCAGACTAGGTGGATTGGCCATTGTTAAATTGCCCGTAGCATTTAGGGATGTGTGGATTATAGAGGAATGGGTTTGGGTGGGATGCTCCGAGGTTCGGTGTAGATTTGTTGGGTGGAAGGACCTCTTTCCACACTGTAGGGAGTCTATGATTCTATTAGATATGCCCTATATACTTAGTGCATTGTGTATTGTGTTAGTTTCCTTCCCTTTGGGGTAAGATACTCGTCATAGAGGTCATCCAATGAAGAATCACTAATTTCTGGAATGGAGGGATTGTCCTGTGACAAATGATTAAATAGATTGGACCTATATTTTATCGAGTGCAGAAGAGTGACAGGTGATCTCATTCAAACGTGCACAATTAATACACAGCTCAATAAACTTGAAGCAGGTAGGATGTTTCCCAGGACTAGAAAGTCTAGAACCAGGGCACACAGTACAGCATAAGGGGTAGATCATTTAGGACTGAATTGGCAAATCTGTGGAATTTTTGGCCCCAGAGGGCTATTGTGGCTCACTAAGTGATTATGTTTAAGACTAAGATTGATAGATTTCTACGTGTTAACAATATCAATAGATACGAGAATAGTACGAGAAAATGCTGTCGTGTTAGAAGATGAATGGTGAGTGAGTTCAAAGGGGTTCTATGCTTTCTGCTACTTCTTATGTTCTTGTTTTAGGTTCTTAGCTTCTACCTTATGGGACATAATTATTTCCCCTTAACATTGAATGAATTCTGCAACCTCATTACCTGAGATGTTACTTTGGCTGGAAACTTGACCCAACCAGGCACAAACATTATGGCTACAAGAGCAGTTCAGAGATTTGGTATTCTATAGTGAGTTACCCATCTCCGACTCCATTGAGCTTATGGGGCACAAGTAACAAGTGTGATACAATATTCTCTACCTCCCAAGAACAAAGCAGTTCCAACAACAGCACCATCTAGAACAATGCAACCAACTTGATTGACAACCATTCATCAGCTTAATTTATCACTCACTACACCTCCAGAATGGAGTGGCAGGAGTGTACTCCATCTAAAATAAGCACTGCAGCAACTCACCAAGACCTTTAAATCCCAAACCCCCAACATCCGAGAAGAACAAAGGCAGCGCAGGATCACCAGCACCTACAAAATCTCCCCTCCTCCCATGCCATCCTTGCTTGAAAACATGTCGCTGTGCCATCAACGTCACTGGGTTGCAACCATGAAATGTCCTCTCTAATAACATTGTGGATGTTCATGCACGTTATGGACGAGAACAACTCGAGGTGGTAGCAAATCATCACCTTCTAAAGGCCAATTGGGCTTTGACAATAAATGCTGGCCTAGCCAAAGATTCAAACATCTGATGAATACATAAATAAAAAAAGATTTTTGAAAAAGGTTGCTATTTAAATGTCATCTTGCTTTTTCATTTCAAAAATAAAAAGAAAGCTTATGAATTCCATATAATAATCCAAAAATAGGTTGAATTTCTAACAAACATTGCAGTATTTTATACATGACTCACAATTTATAACAGTTCACCAGTAAAAGACAGTGGTAGGGGTACTGCCGGTTTTTGGGGGAGAATTCAGTAGCCTGATCCCATACTGTAACAACATTTGGTCAAAGTTCACAATGGATTAAACAGCTCCACGCTCTATTTCTACAAAGTTTCTGCTGATCTACCATTAAAATTACGGTGAAAAGTGAAGGAAAATTCCCATTGATTTTTTTTTTGCCCGTAGCTTGCTCAAGAGTGTTGTTGACTTTTAATACACAAAGACAAGTTGAGCAGCCTCATAGGAAGCAACACGAAATTATGATGAGCAGGCAATTCAGCACCTCAAACATTTTCAAGTCAGGTATGGTTTATCTGTACCTTAGCTCCATTGGTTTGGTAGGCCTTAACATCTTTGCCCACTTATATTTTACCAGTCTCAAATTTTAACTCTCATTAATCCTAGCCATTTAAGTCTTTTGATCAGAAAACACTTTCAATTCTTTTTCTTTTTAATTAAAAGCCAAAGTGATGAAATTGCTTCAGAATAACTGAAAAACAAATGTATTTAATAATATGCTGGCAATGGATGCAACTGGCCTCATTTTGTTTGGATAGTACTTTTCTGCCAAGCCAAATATGTGTTGTTCACTAACTAACTGTAAAGTGAAGACACATGTCACCTCTCGTGTTGTTATTTAAACAATGTGAGTGGACTGAGCAGAATTAAATTCAACATGAATGCAGTGAGACACAAAGTCCCGACCATCACTAAAGAACCAAACAAGTCTCCGAGAATTTAGCTCTTTTTATTCTGAAGAATAACACGCTCCTTCAATTCTGAATGAGAGTGTTATTGGAACCAAAAAGTTAATTCTGGAATTTTACAGCCCCTGAATAGCACAGAGAATGGTGTGTCAGTTAGGAAAATGTGTCAAATTTAGAAAAATGAGATTGGAAAAGGAGGGAGAAGATGTTTGCAGAATTTGCAGACGACACTAAGGTCGGTGGAGTTGTGGATAGTGATGAAGGATGCTGTAGGTTGCAGAGAGACATAGATAAGCTGCAGAGCTGGGCTGAGAGGTGGCAAATGGAGTTTAATGCAGACAAGTGTGAGGTGATGTACTTTGGTAGGAGTAACCGGAAGGCAAAGTACAGGGCTAATGATAAGATTCTTAGCGGTGTAGATGAGCAGAGAGATCTCGGTGTCCATGTACACAGATCCTTGAAAGTTGCCACCCAGGTTGACAGGGCTGTTAAGAAGGCATACAGTGTTTTAGCTTTTATTAATAAAGGGTTCGAGTTCCGGAACCAAGAGGTTATGGTGAAGCTGTACAAAACTCTGGTGTGGCCGCACTTGGAGTATTGTGTACAGTTCTGGTCACCGCATTATAAGAAGTATGTGGAAGCTTTGGAAAGGGTGCAGAGGAGATTTACTAGGATGTTGCCTGGTATGGAGGGAAGGTCTTACGAGGAAAGGCTGAGGGACGTGAGGCTGTTTTCATTAGAGAGAAGGTTGAGAGGTGACTTAATTGAAACATATAAAATAATCAGAGGGTTAGATAGGGTGGATAGGGAGAGCCTTTTTCCTAGGATGGTGACGGCGAGCACGAGGGGGCACAGCTTTAAATTGAGGGGTGAAAGATATAGGACAGATGTCAGAAGTGGTTTCTTTACTCAGAGAGTAGTAAGGGAATGGAACGCTTTGCCTGCAACGGTAGTAGATTCGCCAACTTTAGGTACATTTAAGTCGTCATTGGACAAGCATATGGACGTACATGGAATAGTGTAGGTTAGATGGGCTTGAGATCGGTATGACAGGTCAGCACAACATCGAGGGCCGAAGGGCCTGTACTGTGCTGTAATGTTCTATGTTCTATGTTCTATGTTTGAATCTGTAACCAAGTCTTAAATGATGAGAGCGCCTCTTGCTAGTGAGTGAAGAAAAGGCCTATTTGGTTTCAATTTCATTTCATTAGAACGTAATTTGCCTCAATGATATACAATGATATACAGATTTCTGAAGAAAGGTCTAGGCCCAAAATGTCAGCTTTCCTGCTCTTCTAATGCTGCTTTGCCTGCTGTGTTCATCCAGCTCTACACCTTGTTATCTCAATGATATGCTTGTTTTCTTATGGACAGTTAGAAACTAGACATGATAGTTCCCAATGTCAAGGTCAATGCAATTATCTGCCATCTCCAGTTCACCACTTTCTCCTTCCGTCTTCATTTTGGATAGCAGGCCCCAACAGTTCAGGTGAAACTCTAATCATAACAACTGAATGCACCTTTTGTCCATGAATGCAGGCCTTGGACATCCTCACCACATTCTCAAGGCACATTTCTGATTCTACTTAGAATACAGTTTTCACTTCAATGCTGCTAAGTTCCAGAAAATATTTAAGCCAGGAGCAAAGCATGTGAAATTCATTTAGAAGGGACTAGGCCCGAAATGTCAGCTTTCCTGCTCCTATGATGCTGCTGGGCCTGCTGTGTTCATCCAGCTCTACACCTTGTTATCTTATATGGAAAGTATACTTGTTTTTCCAAGGGACTGGACTGCATGGATGCCTGGCCCACATGACATTCTCCCACATTAAGGTCATACACAGCATGTGGTTGAGTACATAGTGTCGAGACAATCATCGTACCTCACAGCCCAAGGAATTGGTATACCACCAGTATGCCAACTCTGGACAAAGCAGGCCTTGGCAACACATACATTGTCCAAAAGCAAAATACCACCAACACCAAAAATAACTCACAATGCTAATTGATAGCCACATTGTACTTGACAGTTATGATGGGCCATTCTTCTCATGGGTGAATCTCTTCCAACATATTGCGCTATATGTATTTATTTCATCTGCAACAAATTTGCTGAATGTCCATCTTTCTGTGTGGATGGAAGGATGACAATGATGTCAATAATTTTTGAGTGCCAGTTCAGGACTTTGTTGTTTGATCTTTTGTTTGAGAATCATAAAGAATAGATTTATTCATTCACTACTAAGTACGATATGAGAATCCTGATTGGAGGTCTGTAGTCTAAGAGCCAAGATGATAAAAACTGTTTGAAGTGACACTTTATTGAGCCAAATTTAGGTATCATTAACTCCTAGGCTTAGATGAGTTGGCAACCCTAGATGTTTCCTTGCCAAGGAGCTACAATAATGTAATTAAAAATTCCTTTGTTATCACTGGCAAGTGTTTTTGTCAAGTTATTATTTCAAAGTTTCTTGGAAGCAATAAAGTATCAATTAATTATAGATTCATTTTAAAAATTCATAAGAACAAGCAGCACAGCACCCTTACTATAAGATATGATACAAAATTAGACAACAATCCAATTTATGCAAATACATTTCATTTCATCATAAAATAAGAGCCAATTTTCGATTTTATGAACACCTATTTAAAGACTGCATTTTTATCAATACCGGTACAAAACTACTGGAAATTTAATGCCAACAGAAAGATCACAAATTCATTTATAAAATGTTTTTTTTGTTATTCCAGAATGCTGTCATGCACACAGAATCATGGAATTTTACAGTACTGAAGCATGTATTCATGTATATCCCAGATGCCCTTTATTCAGTGTTAATTGCTCACTCATGTGCATTTCTTCTTACTCCATTTTGGAATGGCATTGTTTGCTACCTACATTAGCCTGCAGGTTTCAGGCTTCCCACTGAAAATGGCATCATTCTCTGAGTTTCTTAACTCAAAACCTGCGTACAATTTGACATATTCTGCACTAGCCCAACATGCTGTGGACCATAGAATCTCTTACAGTGTGAAAATAGGCCACTCAGCCCATCAAATCCCTACTGACTGTCTGAAGAGCATCCCCATCCAGACTTACCCCTATTCCTGTGACCCATATTTCCCATGGCTAACCGATGTAGCCTGCATCTCCCTGGAGAATGTGGGCAATTTAACATGGTCAATCCACCTAGCCTGCACATCTTTGGACTGTGGGAGAAAACCCACACAGACACAGAGAGAAACTCTACACAATGTGCAAACTCCACACAGACAGTCACCTGAGGCTGGAATTGAACCCAGGTCCCTGGTGCTGTGAGGCAGCAGTACTAACCGCTAAGTCACCATGCCACCTCATGGAAGGTCAAAGAATTGGAATTGGATGTCTAAGGACTTCTTTTTTCCCAAGGTAACCATCAGTGTTGGCTGATTATACATGAGACTTAATATATATAAATAATACTCTTCAAATTTGGTCCACACTGGATCTCTAGCAGTAAAGCCACAGACCTGACTCAGTGGGGAGTCCTTTGTGTAAAAATGTATTGAATCAAAGCAATAGAACTTGTGCCAAAAGAGAGATTGTTTCAATCTTATGAGAACCACAAAACACCGTATGGTGGCACTGAGTAAAAAATAAATAAATAATCTGCTTCTGGCATTTTTCTTAAAAAGAGCAGGCTGGATCCTGGGGAAAGTGCCAGAGCAATGAACACAGTGTTCTAACCTTTCATGAATTGAGGGTCTGAAGATGCCCTAGAGGGAATTGAGAAGTTTAATGAAAAGTTCAGAGTGACTTTCAGTAGTTTTCAAAAATGCATTACTGAAGAGGAAAATGCTAGCTATATCCATTTGAGGATAAGGGAGACAGGATTAGATCTGCATGATATCTGAAGAATGAATGAAGATAGCATTAAATAAACCCAAATGTGTTTCTGAAGAGGTTCAACAAACATCTCCAACCAAAGTCAAGCCATTAGGAACATGAGAACCAGTGTTGGTCATTTCGCCCCTTGAGTCTGTTCCACCATTTAATGAGATCATGGCTGATCTCTGGTCTAACTCCATATAGTGCCTTTGGTTCATATTCCTTAATACCTATGCTTATCTCAGATATAAACCTTATCTCAGATATAAAATTGATCCTGCATCCACTACCATTTGTGGAAGACAGCCGCATACATGTACCATGCTTTGTATCTAGAAGTACTTCCTAATTAGATTGATTGATATGAACCAGATGTATCTGCTAAGACTCTTCCAGGAGATTGAGAAACAATCTGCAAGGAGTTATTCAGGGAACCATATATAAGGCTAATCATCTGTATGTAATCATCTGGGATTCTGTGTATCTTAATCTATAAAACATTTGCAGGGAACAGGACAAATTCACAATGTTACAGGCTATTAACACTGTGCAAACATACAAAGCCACAAGTAGACAGGAAGATGTTGACGACCCAAACCTTTTTTTTAGTCAAGGGAAAGACCAGCACTAAAGTAGCAACTAAAGAATGCACATGAGATAGAGGATGATATGTGTAAGAGCTGTGGAAGACCACAAGTTCACAGACAGAAGGACATGTCGTACATCCAGTTCAAACTACAGAGCTTGTAGCAAGCTCAATCGTTTGGAAAAAATATACGCAACAAAGACAGAAGATGGTAAAGAAGTTACCAGAGGCAGAGCAACAAGGCAAATTAGGGAAAAAAAACTAAATATTTAGGAAGATGACGATGAGTTTGAGTTCACAATTGATGCAGAAACTTTGCAATATCATGAATTATTCGGACATGCCAATTCCCAGAGAAAAAGAAAATCACACAATGACTGGGAACTTCAGTTTCGGTCAGATCTTTCCCTCGCTTGCTGAACACGGGTAATATATCTGAACTAATTTTTTAGACCAAGGCCTGTCATAGTTTCCCCACTCAGGCACTTTGGACGGCAGTAAAGGGCTTTCTCTGAAATCAGACACCTAGTAGTGGAAATGCCACCAAGCAATAGCCTTTCAGAGGCTGGCCATTCCCGCACTTGCAGCAGCACCACCACAAGTTGGGGCTTCTATCAAAAGGGTCCCCAACATCCCAAGTACCAAGCAATTCAGCATTTGTGAAGAGCAGCTGCTAATCTCAGTCAACTACTGAAGGTTAAAGACAATTTATCCATTGAAATCTGTGCTTAAATCACAAGAGAGAGGGATTTAGCAAAGATGTTTCAATAAGGTGATTGGATGCTTTAAAGATTTAAGTATCACATCATCATTGATCCAGAAGCTCAGTATTTCATCCACCGTATAAAGCTACGACAGGGTTAAAAGAAAAGCTTGAAAGGGAGCTCCAAGAGATGAAGGAAAAGCTGATTGCCAGATGCATAGAGTCTACAGTTTAGGTAAATTTCATAATTGTGAGAGTGAAGCCAAATGAATAGCTTCTAATTTTTTCTGGATTTCAAAGACCTTAATCAAACAATAAAGAGGAATCCACTCGTGCAACACTGAAAGAAATCATACCAACGCTGACAGGGACAAATGTTTTCAGACAACTTGATACCTGAAATGGCTAATGAAATGTGAAAGTGAATGACGAATATTTGGTGTTGATAGCATTTTACACACTCCTTCAATGATAGAAATTCCTGACCCTACTTTTTGGCTTGGAGACAGGCGATAAAATTTTCGGTTAGAAAGTTGGTGATACGGACAGACTGTACTATAATGGGGGTTATCAATGTGTAACTGAAGATGATGATGATGTGATTCCGACACCAGCAGAGAGAGGGAAATGTGTCAGAGAGACTTGAGGGAAAAAGATGTATGTTTAGTAATAATGTGGGTCTTAGGTGTAAATGGAAAGTGTTCACAGTATTACACAAAGAGAGAGAGCCATATCTAAATCAAGGAAAAACTAGGGATCCATGGAATTTTAAACAGAGGCAGCTTAGTGAAACAGTGCCATTTCATAGAGTGGAAATGTAGAACTCCCAACACCCCAGAAAATGAAAAAAAGCGTATAGATTCCATGAAAGGGCAACCAGGAGACACACTTGTCAACCAAGCTGCATCTCAATTGTACTAGGATGTGGTTACCACAGAGATCTCTCAGAGCTCAGAAGATGTGAAAGAATAGAAATGTTGCTGATATGCAGATCTGTCAAGCAGATGAAAGGGAGCATGGCTACCTTCTACGTGAAACCAAGGAGAGAACCAGGAAAGCCAGGATAAATCTAAACACCAGATAAATATGTTTTGAAAGTGACAGAATGCTAGTTCTTCAGAAGAATAGAGACAACTGATGGAGTCAAACTAACATCTGAGTCACAGCCATCCAAGATAGACAGTCTGGCTTTATCCAGCACATGTGCTCTTTCCTCACATACTTCACATGTCAGTGCAGACAGAAAACATGAGTCCTGATGCGAGAAGTTGTTAAGTATAAGTTTCACCAAACTGAGAAGTACAGTATGAGGAGACGAGAGTGTCATACTTGAACAGACAGATTCCTATCACTTTGCAATCCTGTCTTTTTGCCATTTGAGAAACAAAAGATAAAAGACTTAGATGAAAAAAAATCACCAAGTGAACACAACACCATCAGAATTGAATCAAATTAGAGACGGAACCATCAAAGATGAAGAGATGCACTTGCTCCCTCAGGAAGTGATCCAATAGTGGCATAGTTAAGATACAGTGATCAGCCTGCAATACAGAAGTATTGGTCTATCAAAGATGACATCTCACCAGAAGATGGTGTGTGCTGGCCTGATCCAGAACAATCATATATCAAAACAATGTGGAGAAAGAACTTCTAAAGATATGTGATAGCCATGTGGGAATGGAGAACACGGAGAAGACACTACTCCAACAGTATACTGGATAGGCACTACACAGGTATTGAGGAAAAGTTATCCACATGAAATCCATGCCAGAACTAATGAAATGTACAGCAGTAGGAGATGACAACTAGTGAGATACCACACAGACTGTGGTACACTGTGGGATTTATCTGTGCACAATCTGTGCACTACACAGGTATTGAGGAAAAGTTGTCCACGTGAAATCCATGCCAGAACTAATGAAATGTACAGCAGTAGGAGATGACAACTAGTGAGATACCACACAGACTGTGGTACACTGTGGGATTTATCTGTGCACAATTAAGAATAATAGTTCATAGTAGCAATATATTATCTTAGAGTTTCCATTCATTACAAGCACACAATAATCACCAAGGAAGGGCAATATATGATAATATAATCCAGTTCATCACCACAGAGTTTAACGAATTGGACAGTATGGGTTGAGCATTATAATCTCATCTCCACATTACGTAAGGGCACATATTTTCATAGAAAGACGCATTCAGATGATAAATAAGATCCTGATGAAATACCAAGAGACAAAGATAGTCTCAAACCTGCCAAACAAGAAATAGTCACCATGTGACTAGGAGGAATGAAAAAAATAGATGTGGAAGAATTGTCTCCCCTTATGGGAGAGTTGAGAAGAAGAGCACATAATGTCAGATTAAGGGGTTACACATTTAAGATTGAGATGAGGAGGAATTCCTTCTCTAAGAAGATCGTGAACCTGTGGAACTCTTTACTGCAGAGACCTATCAAGGATGGGTCATTTAGTTTGGCCAAGGCTGAGACAAATTTTTCATTGTAAGGGAATTAAGGGTGACAGTGAAAAGACAGGAAGGTGGAGTTGAGGATTATCAGATTAACCATGGTCTCACTGAGTGGCAGAGCAGGTTCAATGGGCTGAATGACCTAATTCTACTCCTGCATCTTATGGTCTTTACTCACTGATACACAGGTACAATTAGCAATTCAAAAAGCTTACCAAATCTTTGCTGTGGTTTTTGAGAGGATAGACAGTACATTGTACCAGATCCGAATCCTGAAGGCCTAAGGCCCAGCAAAAATCTTTGGTAAAGATAAGCCTCCAAAATCATACTTCATTGACACTGAAACTAATACACAGATGAGAACGAAGAGTCTGTATTCAGCCTGTACCAGAGCTAGTGATGCAGAGAAGACCATCAGTACAATCAGCCCATCAATAATAAATTGTGTGATGTAACAGCATCACTAACAAGCAGCAGAATATCTGCAACATCAACATGATGTGTAACATCATTGGTACAACATGGCAACTCAAAACAGAGAGCGATCATTATCAAATGCACAAAAAAGAGGCACATATGATATCATGAAAAATGTACTTTATAGATAAAAAAAAACAAGCTACAAAATATCTTAAAATGTTTGGAATTTCAATTTTAACTGTGGAAGTTAATTGTAAATTTTCTGAAGGTGTTATATATAAAGTAACTAATCATTGGAAAAGTATCTTGATTTGAAGAGGCAATGCATTTTTTTTAAAAAAAGGAATACTATTGTCCCATTATTCCAAAGTGACCTATAAGTTATATTATGTACTTATAGACATGCATAAAAAATGCCTCATCACACTACTCCCCTACAGTCCATGTACTGAACCAACAATGATACAAATCATTCTGCCAGATACATGTAAAAGGTTGACTTGATGTAATTTCTCTGCAAAAACTATGTTAATTACAAGTACCTGGGAACCGGATGAATAGCACATGAAATTGGAGAGAAGAGAGATAACAAGGTGGAGAGCTGGATGAACACAGCAGGCCAAGTAGCATCAGAGGAGCAGGAAAGCTGATGTTTCAGGACCCTTCTTCAGAAATGGGGGAGGGAAAGGGGATTCTGAAAAAAATAGGAAGAGAGGGGAGGTGGATAGAAGATGGATAGAGGATAAGATAGGTGGAGAGGAGATAGACAGGTTAAAGAGGCTGGGTTGGAGCCAGTAAAGGTGAGTATAGGTGGGGCATTAGGGAGGGGATAGGTCAGTCCAGAGAGGACAGACCGGTCAAGGAGGCGGGATGAGGCTAGTAGGTAGGAGATGGGGGTGGGGGGGCAGTGCTTCAGGTGGGAGGAGTCGATAAGTGGGAGGAAGGACAGGTTAGGTTAGGGAGGTGGGTACGAGCTGGGCTGGTTTTGAGATGTGGTCAGGAGAGGGGAGGTTTTGAATCTTGTGAAGTCCACGTTGATACCATTGGGCTGCAGGGTTCCCAAGCAAAATATGAGATGCTGTTTCTGCAACCTTCGGGTGGCATAGTTGTGGCACAGCAGGAAGGCCAGGACATGTCGTCCAAGGAGTGGGGGTGGAGTTGAAATGGTTCGCAACTGGGAGGTGCAGTTGTTTGTCGCGGACCAAGCGTAGGTGTTCTGCAAAGCGGTCCCCAAGCCTTCGCTTGGTTTTGTTTGGAGTGAAATTGTTTTTTGTAGGATCAATACAGAGACCTGCCTGCTTTCCCTGGAAACAAGCAACACATTAGGCAGCCTTCATGTGGTTCCCCCATGATCTTGCTGAAGGTGTTTTGTGAGAGTTGTATAGCTGGCAGCTGTGCTGCTGACTGCTCACAGAGGAATGAAATACATTTGTATTACACCACTACAGTCACAAATACAGGGCCAAATATCATGCCCTTAGATCTTTGGCTTATCTCAGTGTGAAGCTGAACAAACCAAAAAGGGTGAATGAGATCTTTCTGTCACAATCAGCTGTGTGTTGCACACAGTGGAAAGCGTACTGCACCAGGCTGCATTAGAGGCAGTGAAACTGATTCCCCTTTCCACCCTGCAACATGGAAATTATTACCAAGCACCGTCAGATTTCATGATTTAGGAGTCTTAAATGGTTTAGACACAATCACTGTGCAAATTACTTCTATCAATTCATCATTTATTGTTGGATTATATTCAAAATTAAATTAGCACATTTCATTGTCAATGTATCACACAGTTAACAAAATAATTAATCTGATTAGGCAAATGATAGATTCAATGGAAAATTATTTGCAAATACTTTAATCCAAATAACACAAACATTTTCCTCATCGATACAGCCTGATCTGCTGAGTAAATCTAACATTTCCTATTGATGTAATTGAAAATACCTGGACTTCTCATTCCTCCTATCTCCACAAAAGCCAGGAGTTAGAAGAAGTGAAAGAATGAATAATAGGACCTGCAATAGTGTCAGCGAAGTCCACTCTGTCATGAACGCACCATTTACAACCCCCAGCTAATTGGTTGCAGAGACTTACTTGCTGAAGGCTATAGTCTCGGTCAAGTCCTACAAAGGCAACTTCACTCAATTGCTCAGGTTGTTCCTGCCCAGTTAATACCCCTGGTTATAGCTATGCAGTAGCATCTAACTGCAAAACTCTGAGAATTCTTACCATCCGAAGGCTTCCCTCTGACAGCAAGAATTCCATTGGGAGTTCATTCTGCCGGCACAATGTCCTGACACCCCCCAAAAATGGAAGAATGCACAAAAGTTTTACAAGTCAGAGCTCAGCCCTCATGCTCTCCCTGTTGTGCATAACTCACAAAGAAGCCAGATAATAAAGTTTTGATGATAGAGCATTGTGACCTGCGTGGAGGTTTCAGAGTACTTCATATCTTTGCTGCTGAGCTTTCACCGCTCTATCCCAGCAATTAGTCCCCAAGTTCATGTCCTGGATACGTGGGTTCAAATCCCACCAAGGCAGCTGGTGGAATTTAAATTTAATGAATAATTCTGGAATTGAAAGCTAGTCTCGCTGAGGGTTCCAATTAATCTGTCAATGATTGTCATGCAAATCTATTTGGTTCATTCATATCCTTTAGGGAAATCTGCCAATTTCACAAAGTATGGTCAACATATGACTGCAGACTCTGAAACAACCACTGAAATGGCCTTGAGCCAAGTGTTAGAAGGAAAATTAAGGATAAGAAACTTTACCAGTGTTATCCACATCCTAAGAAACAATATGGGAAGAAAGAAAACCCACTCGGCCTCAATTTCCAATCACCCAGCCAGGCTCTTCCTCTGAAATCTGAATACCAACTCAATTTGTGCACAAGATGTGCAGGCACTGGTGTTGGACTGGGGTGGACAATGTCAGAAATCACAAAACACTGGGCTCTAGCCCAATAAGTTTATTTGTACACAATTAAATGCAGTATATAAGGCTAATTCTTTAACCAAAAATTGAGTAATATTTTCAAGCACATTGAAATCTACCTGTCTCCCAAACCCATTCGCTACTTGTTTATGGTGATGTGTGGCTGATTATAGAATTGAAAGATCTGAGACTATTACCATCTAAAGTGTCACCAAACCTAATACATAAAGGAGCCGCAAAGATTTTAATTTTCTGAGGTTTGCACCTCAGTGAATTTGATCAGAGGTTAAGTAGAAACAGTTTGGATTTCACTTCACTGGAGCTAGAGGTCAGCTTATACATGTGATAAATGCAAAATTAAGGAATCTTTGGTCGGCCAGGGGTCAATATTTATTCAAATTGTCTCCTATTTGATGATTTGTGATATCACTTACTCATAGATGGTCTTAGGAAGATGATGGTGAGCTGCTTTTTTAAACCGCTGTAGTCTGGGCTATGAAGGTACACCCAGAGCACTATTAGGTATTGAGTTCCAGGATTTTAACCCAATAATGATGAAGGAACAGTATCTAGTTCCAAGTCAGGATAATGTGTGATCTTTTTAGATCTATTAAGTATTACATAGCACTAAAATGTTAGAATTTTGGGTCCATGGTTCTTATTCATTTCGATCCACAATGTTAATTTAGCTTGTTAAATGTTACATTGTATTGTCAAAAACATAGCACACTTCAAGTAATTCATGATGGCCCCATATTGTTTCGCTGAATTGTAATTAACAATCACTTATGATCTTATAAATTTGTTCTTAAACCATTGTAGTGACTGCATTTGATTATCTAAATGACTCAAAGTTATGAAATGAATTACATTATCAGTGTCAACACCAGATTGGAAATAGATGGGAAACAATACTGTCTTTTTACTTCTCAGATTTGTTTAAATCCATCCCAGGTCACTAGAAAATAAAATGTGAGGCTGGATGAACACAGCAGGCCAAGCAGCATCTCAGGAGCACAAAAGCTGACGATTCGGGCCTACACCCTTCATCAGAGAGGGGGATGGGGAGAGGGAACTGGAATAAATAGGGAGAGAGGGGGAGGCGGACCAAAGATGGAGAGAAAAGAAGATAGGTGGAGAGAGTATAGGTGGGGAGGTAGGGAGGGGCTAGGTCAGTCCAGGGAAGACGGACAGGTCAAGGAGGTGGGGTGAGGTTAGTAGGTAGATGGGGGTGCGGCTTGGGGTGGGAGGAAGGGATGGGTGAGAGGAAGAACCGGTTAGGGAGGCAGAGACAGGTTGGACTGGTTTTGGGATGCAGTGGGTGGGGGAGAAGAGCTGGGCTGGTTGTGTGGTGCAGTGGGGGGAGGGGACGAACTGGGCTGGTTTAGGGATGCAGTAGGGGAAGGGGAGATTTTGAAACTGGTGAAGTCCACATTGATACCATTAGGCTGCAGGGTTCCCAGGCGGAATATGAGTTGCTGTTCCTGCAACCTTCGGGTGGCATCATTGTGACACTGCAGGAGGCCCATGATGGACATGTCATCTAGAGAATGGGAGGGGGAGTGGAAATGGTTTGCGACTGGGAGGCGCAGTTGTTTGTTGCGAACTGAGCGGAGGTGTTCTGCAAAGCGGTCTCCAAGCCTCCACTTGGTTTCCCCAATGTAGAGGAAGCCACACCGGGTACAGTGGATGCAGTATACCACATTGGCAGATGTGCAGGTGAGCCTCTGCTTAATGTGGAATGTCATCTTGGGGCCTGGGATAGGGGTGAGGGAGGAGGTGTGGGGGCAAGTGTAGCATTTCCGCAGGTTCACCTGCACATCTGCCAATGTGGTATACTGCATCCACTGTACCCGGTGTGGCTTCCTCTACATTGGGGAAACCAAGCGGAGGCTTGGAGACCACTTTGCAGAACACCTCCGCTCAGTTCGCAACAAACAACTGCACCTCCCAGTCGCAAACCATTTCCACTCCCCCTCCCATTCTCTAGATGACATGTCCATCATGAGCCTCCTGCAGTGCCACAATGATGCCACCCGAAGGTTGCAGGAACAGCAACTCATATTCCGCTTGGGAACTCTGCAGCCTAATGGTATCAATGTGGACTTCACCAGTTTCAAAATCTCCCCTTCCCCCACCGCATCCCAAAACCAGCCCAGTTCGTCCCCTCCCCGCACTGCACCACACAACCAGCCCAGCTCTTCCCCCCCACCCACTGCATCCCAAAACCAGTCCAACCTGTCTCTGCCTCCCTAACCGGTTCTTCCTCTCACCCATCCCTTCCTCCCACCCCAAGCCACACCTCCAGCTACCTACTAACCTCATCCCACCTCCTTGAACTGTCCGTCTTCCCTGGACTGACCTATCCCCTCCCTACCTCCCCACCTATACTCTCTCCACCTATCTTCTTTACTCTCCATCTTCGGTCCGCCTCCCCCTCTCTCCCTATTTATTCCAGTTCCCTCACCCCATCCCCCTCTCTGATGAAGGGTCTAGGCCCGAAACGTCAGCTTTTGTGCTCCTGAGATGCTGCTTGGCCTGCTGTGTTCATCCAGCCTCACATTTTATTATCTTGGAATTCTCCAGCATCTGCAGTTCCCATTATCACAGGTCACTAGAAAGGCAATTTCACAATTTGTCAGGTATTAAACTCTAAGAAGATAAAATTCAACGTTGTCAGAAACACAAGATGTGCCGTTACAAAATTGTACCTGCTATACCTCTGACTGCATCCAAAATTCCATCTAGAGTTCTGTTTGCCAAGAAACAAGAAGGCCATACAGTGAAATAATTGCAATTCAAATTGAACGGGTTCAGTGATGGGCAAACAACTATGCCCCATTCGGTGAATGTAAAATTTACCCTCAGTGATTGCACAGGAATATAATGAAGGAATTTAAAGAAAATTGTTAAATATTTGGACATTTTAAAATATGAAGAACGATCTACATAATAGAATAAATTGTCTTTTAAGGCTACTGCTAGTGTTCTGATGTGCCAAAAGCTCCCTCTTGTGCTCCTAACTTCAATGATTCTGTCAAATGTTAATCGACCTGTAGACTTAATTGCAGTTGTTTTAGCTGATGCTCTGACATATGTCGTGTAAATAAGCTTGAAATTCAGGAATGAGATGGAATTTGTAGAGACATCTGAAATAACTCCACAGAGGCCAGAATCCTGTCATGAAGTCACCCTTTGTTTACATGTGGAAAGTCCATGACACTGATCCAGCTCCCTCAGAGCCAGCTCTCAGAACAAATTGGAACAAATTAACAGCACCAGTCAGGGAACTCCTATCCTATGAGGTCGTTCTGGCTGACCTTGTTACAATCACTATATCTCTCCCCCTCTGAGTCTGAGGATATGGGCCTGTTCTTTGTCTTGTAGATCTTCCTGGGACGTTTTAGCACCGGGTCAGATTCTACTGACTCCACCAAAGATGCAGGTGACATTTAACACACTGTAGCTCACCTTTTGTGGCCAGAGAATCTCTGAAGAAATTCATTCTCTTCAAGCAGCAAATGTGTTGAGGCAGTGCCATCTGCTGTGTCCATCTCAGATTCCAAGGTCTCTTCAATGCTTAACGAAGGAGAACCCACCTATTCCACCAGCCTTTCTGGCTGTTCTGAGGACCCAGGGACATGTTTTGCTCCTGCCCCATTTGTGAGTTTGCAGCTTTCATATGGTCCTTGTGCTTGTTCAGGACTGTTGCACCTATTCAATTTTTATACGTTACTAGACCTGATCTCATGTCAACAATGCCACTTACCCATGCAGGGCTATTCCCGTGGATCCTACACCAAACTTTGTTCCCTGACGTTAACTGTCTCTTGCACTTGGCAGAGTCTTCTATCTGACATGGCATTCCTGATGCCATTTCAACCTACTCCCCAGGTCCAGGAAGATTTAACCTGGTGCAAAATGTTCTCTGCAACTCTACTGGAACTATCCCTGCTGTTGTGTGAGGGGTGGTCCTATAATCAAATAGGAATGGGGACAGCTTGGTATCTAGTGAAGCTGCAGGCTGTTTCTTTAAGTCTGCCTTCAAAGTTGGGACCACTCTTTCCACAGACCATTGGATGATGGATAGTATGGAGCTATCCTTATATGTTGAATGCCATTTGACTTCAGGAAATACTAAAATTCCCTGCTGGTAAACAATGGCCTGTTATTTGCGACCAGTCCTTCTGGGAGTTCATGTTTTGCAAAAGATTTGTCCATTTTATTGATCACCGCCCTTGTTTTTGATGAAAGACCTTTGTGCATGTCCAACCATTTGCAGCAGGCATACACAATAATTAAGAACACTGAGCCCAAGAAAGCGCATGCACAGTTGATGTTTCACCGAGGTCAGGTTTTACCCGGTCATTCCTATGAATTTGAGAGAGACACTGGAAGTAATTTTCGTCCTCATTGGCACTCTGGGCACTGTCCACCAACACAGCTATTTCCGCATCCAATCCTGGCCACCAGACATAACTTCTCAACAACATCTTCATTTTGAAAATCCCTGGATGACCTTGGTGGAGTTCAGCCAGTATCTGGCAGCGACCTTTGCTCAGGGCAATCACGCTTGCTCCCCAGAATAATATGCTGTCCTCTAATGTGATCAGGTCTGTCTGGGTCCAAAAGCATTTCAATTCTGGCTGTGACAGCCCTTTGGTCTCCAAACCTCACCACGAGCTGTTTCAGTTTTGCCAGGAATGGATCTTTCTGTGCCCAAAGTCTGATATTGCCAGCTGTGACCAGAAGGATGTCCATAGGAATTATGGACTTTTCCTGCAGCAGGACTGTCAGTGGTGTATCTGTATTTTTCAGTGGCATGTCCTTTATTTAGATGTCATGCTAATAACAGGGAAGACAAATAAAGATCACTTAGAACTTGGACATAGTTTGTAGGCATTTGTCTCAGGCAGACATATGCCTTATAAGGGAAAAATGTGTCCTCCAGGCACCCCTAGTGACCTACCTGGGTTACAGAGTTGACAAGAGTTGGTTACATCTGTTGGAAGATAAAGTGAAGACGATCAAAGTTGCCCTGGCTGCCTTGTCAGTACCAGAGCCGAGGTCTTTCCTTAGGCTAGTGCATTATTGTGGGAAGTTCATACATAACCTGGCCCTATTCCTGGCACCTTTGCATCAACTCCTGAAAAAGGGTCAGCCTCAGAAATGGTTACATAGCCAAGCCATAGCTTTCAGGGAAACGAAAAAACAGCTAACATCCTCTAAGGTGTCAGCACACTATGATCCCAAGTGAGATCTGGTATCGACATGCGATGCCTCCCCAAGTGGCATTAGGATAGAATTAGCTCATAGGTGGGTCAATGGAGAGGAATTCCCAAAAGTGTATGCATCCAGGACTTTGCATTAGCTAAAGTTTAAATATGCCCAGACAGAGAAGGAAGGTTTGGCAGATATATGTGGAGTCAGGAAGTCCCACCAGTACTTCTAAGGATGTAAATTTATAATATTAATGCACCACAAGCGCCTGCTTGGTCTATTTAAAGATGACAAGACAGTGTCGCTCATTGCTTCAGGCCAAATTCAGCAATGGGCTGTAATACTAAGGGAATATAATTGCAAATTGGAACAAGAATAGGAATCTTGTGGTGCTAGTGGTAGTGTCCTTGCCTTTGGCCCAAGTGATGGTCTAATGGTATTATCGCTAGCCTATTAATCCAGAAACTCAGTTAATGTTCTAGGGTCTTGGGTTCAAATCCTCCCATAGTAGAATTGATGTTCAATTTAAATTATCTTGAATAACGTAAATATTGATCACCATAAAACAATTGTCAGATCCACACTGGCCATCCAAGCAGTTAAACAAACTGGAGATAGATATTTTCACAAACCACAGAAATGATGAATCAATATATGAACGAAAAGCAGAAGGAGACAATTCAGCTCTTGAGACTGCTCTACCATTTAATATGATCATGCCTAATCTCCACTTTGCTTTCTGCTTTCACTGACCCTTTAACCTGTTACTCATTAGAAATCTGTCTATCTTCCTTAAATTTACTCAGTGTCACAATGTCCACAACTCTTGGGGTAGTGAATTCCACAGATGCTAGACAGTTTGAGAGAAATAATTTCTCATCTGGTTTAAATCTGCCACTCCTTGGCTTAAAATTTTGTTCCATCATTGTAGATTTCCCCACAAGGGGAAAACCTGCTCTATGACCACTTTGTCTATCCCCTTTCATATTTACACATCTCAATTAGATCTCCTCTCATTCTTCTGAACTCCAGACTGTATTGTCTAAACTGCTTAATCTCTCTTCGTAAGACAAACCCCTCATTTCTGAAGTCAATCTCGTGAACGTCCTCTGAACTGCCTGCAATGCAGCTATACCCCTCCTCAAATAAGGTGACCAAGACCATTGTAAACAGTAGTCCAACTGTGGTCTGACTAATGCCTTGCCAATTTGCAGTAATGCTTCCTTTTATAGCCTATTACTTTAGCAATAAATGGCTATTGGTGGTAATGGTAAAGGTTCCAATTTTCTTTCCAATACATGAATCTCTCCCTGCTCTTATTGTTTGTCATTGGCATTTGTTAACAAACACCCCTTCCTTGGCGACCAAGAAATGATTGGGATTTAAACATGGAGCTTCTTTCTCGGAGGCAGGGACGCTACCACGGTGGCACAGGACATCCTGTCCAGGTGATACAACAAGAGGTTATGCTGTAATGGCCTGAGTTCACATTAGTATGGCACTAAACATGGCTGTAAGAAATACAGGATCCACTTACAGCCCAGTAATGCCAATGTGGAGCAATAGCCATAGCTGGGCAGCAAATTTGTCACCAGACACACAGGCGGGGAGCGAAGCACTTTCTATTGAGTGACAACTGCAACATTGGCGGGCTGAGAATTGTGGTAATCCCTGGACAGCGCTGGCTGTTGTCTTCACCCAATGACCAGAAATCACTCATATTTATATAACAGTTGTGGATACTTTTATCAGGAAGGCGATGCGAGCTGATGGGAAAGGTGGAGTCAGAAAAGTTTGACTGGTTGACAACAGCAACTGCAACAACATGAGATGTCCCTTTCCTTCTTCCAATTTTCTGGAACGTGTACCATTGCCCGTAACGACACTCACACGGTGGAGGGGCAAGTTTAAAATTTACAATCTGTTCCTCAAACTGTCAGCTATGTTGATTGCTGTGAATACACCAGCATTATGGTGTTGCTCAGGCAGACCTATTCAACTTTTGACAAATCCTGAAAGCGGTAGTAGTGTTCAAAAGACTCTCTGTACAGTTCCTGGCCTAACTTTAAGTGAGACACCACAGGCCAGACCCATTGGCCTACAATGTGCTATGCACAGTGCTGATTTTGCTGAGGTGAAATCACATCCAAATTTCCCAAATTGAAGATCTTCCATCTCAAACTGGAGCAATTTGATGAAATAACCTGGACAGAAGCAATTAACAGCAAACTGAATGCCAGCCTAGGGCACGGCCGATTTTCTTAGAATGGAAAACAGGAATGGCTTTTCTTTAAAGCCACTTGAAAAGATCATGGAGATTCAGGTGTTAAGTGCTTATGTCATAAATCACATATTATAAATTCAGCACTATTCTGCACTATTTAGTCATGTGCACAGATTAAATTGCTATCTAGCTGAAAAACAAAACCTCTGGAAAAATTGACTACTTTAAAATAACGTAAATTTTCTTGTCAAACATGACTAATTAAAATTATCAGAATGCTCACTTGAAGGGTAAAAGAACACTTCATCATGAATCAATTAATGTTGAACTAGTCTTGTGAATATTTTGATATTTTTGACTAATATGTAACCTTACATTGACTAGCAGATTGCCCTGCCTCTTCTGTCATGTTTAATATCATAAATTATTGAGGTAAATAACATTGCAGCGAAGAAATCTCAAGAAAAGCATAATGACAGAAACATGCAATGATAAAAGTATGAATTAATCTTCTACACCCAATTAATAATAAAAATGATATATTGGCAATGTTGATTTTAGGTCATTTGTAATGGCACTGGGTCGAAAAATAGGTAATGGACTGTTCTGGTGCTTGAATTCATAAGCTGAAGGTGGCGAATAGGACAAGCAATTTCCACTTCAGTTAATATACAAGGGTATGTGTTGGGTGTGTAATGTGGAATTATTTCCATAAAAATGTTTTGGCCAGAGGTGTTACTACACATCTTTGGAACACAGGTCTCTTGATCCAGTGGTAGGGTCACTACCATTGCACCACAAAAGCCCTACTTCAATAAAACCATATATTGCAATTAGTCAAGTCTGAATCCATCATCTATTAACATTTACCAGTTTTGATCAGACAAGTTCGCTTCCAAAACAATTTGTTAACTTCTGCAATTTAAGTTATTGCAATACTGCTATTGCAGTATTAATAATGATCTCTAGAGGTCACTGTTTACCACTGCAATGAAATCAGATTATCATAGTACTCTGGCAGCGTGGAAACAGGCCATTCGGCCCCACAAGCCCACACCAACTCTCCAAAGAGCATCCCACTGAGACTCAACCCCCTACCCCTATCCCTGTAACCCTGTATTTCCCATGGGTAATTCACCTAATCTGTACATTCCCAGACACTATGGACAATTTACATGGTCCTGACAGAAGCATCCAGAACCCTACTCCTTTGGAGCTGCCTGACTTACTGTGTTCCTCCTGCTGCACACTGTGTTGGCTTTGACTCCAGCATCTGCGATTCTTGCCATCTCTGCACATCTTTGAACTGTGGGAAGAAGCCAGAGCACCCAGACACAGGGAGATTGTGCCAAGTCCACATAGACAATCACCTAAGATGCTTTGAGGCAGTAATGCTAACCACTGAGCCATAGAACTCCTAAAGTGTGGAAGCACGCCATTCGAGTCAACACTGACTCTCCAAGCGGCATCCCACCCAGACTCACCACTCTATGGTATCCCTGCATTTCACAAGGCTAACCCACACATCTTTAGGGCTGTGAGAGAAAACTAGAGCACCCAGAGGAAACCCACGAAGACACAGGGAGAATATGCAAACTCCACACAGACAGTTACCCACGGGTGGAACTGAAGTCAGGCCCCTGAGGATGTGAGGCAGCAGTGCCGAGCCACTGTACCAGGATGGTTGAGATGGATCATTCACTCAGCACTTCTGGTTGAAAATGGATACAAGTGTTCCAGGCTTAACTGTTGCATTGATTTCTGGGCTACCACATCAGTAGATGGAAATATTTGCAGAGCCTCTTCCTCCTATCCATTAGAGTCACAGAATCATACAGCATGGAAACATACCTTTCGGTTCAACTTGTCAATGCCGACCAAGTTTCATCAACAATTGTGACTGGACGTGGCGAGATTGCAGATTTAGATCTGATACATTTGCTGTGTGATTGCTTTTTCCTGTTGATTGTATGTTGCTTCTCTATTTGAAACACAATATTGAAGACTAGTGCTGCCACCACTGCAGAGTCTGTCCTTTTGATGAAACAGGACATTTGAGAAGGCATTTGAGACTCAACAATGTGGCTGTAGATCTGGAGTCACGTGTCAGTTGAATCTGACATCTTTCCCTCAGGGAAATTAATGAACAATCTAATTTACCACTGATAATGGGAACTGCAGATGCTGGAGAATCCAAGATAACAACGTGTGGAGCTGGATGAAGACAGCAGGCCAAGCAGCATCTCAGAAGCACAAAAGCTGATGTTTCAGGCCTAGACCCTTCATTAGAGAGGGGGATGGGGAGAGGGAACTGGAATAAATAGGGAGAGAGGGGGAGGCGGACCGAAGATGGAGAGAAAAGAAGATAGGTAGAGAGGAGAGTATAGGTGAGGAGATAGGGAGGGGATAGATCAGTCCAGGGAAGACGGACAGATCAACAAGTTGGGATGAGGTGGTAGGTAGGAAATGGAGGTGCAGCTTGAGGTGGGAGGAAGGGATGGGTGAGAGGAAGAACAGGTTAGGGAAGCGGAGACAGGCTGGGCTGGTTTTGCGATGCAGTGGGGGCAGGGGAAGAACTGGGCTGGTTTTGGGATGCAGTGGGGGAAGGGGAGATTTTGAAGCTTGTGAAGTCTACATTGATACCATTGGGCTGCAGGGTTCCCAAGCGGAATATGAGTTGCTGTTCTTGCAACCTTCGGGTGGCATCATTGTGGCACTGCAGGAGGCCCATGATGAACATGTCGTCAAAGGAATGGGAGGGGGAGTTAAAATGGTTCGCGACTGGGAGGTGCAGTTGTTTGTTGCGAACCGAGCGGAGGTGTTCTAATTTACCACGCTTTTTCAAAATGATAAATAAGCAAAACATTTCCTCTTAAATAGTTTGTGTTATGCTACACGTATCGGTTATTTTTGTAAACCTTCACTTTGTCATTTCAGATTGAAGGTTTTAATTATATTAAGAGTTGGATGTTTAGAATCACATGATAATTCTGAATTACAGCCTTCTCTTTAGTCAAATGTTAAAATATTTTGAGCTCTAAACTTGAGCATTGCTAAAAAGGAGGTACTCTGTTCAAGTTTTCACTCATCAAGACAGATGCAAGAATGGCAGATTCCAAAGTGAGCACAAATTTATGCTGCATGAGGAAAGGGTGCTGATTTGCTAGCAAACTGAATGTTATTGGCTGTTGTCACGAGGAATGCAAGGAAACCCCTACAGTTTCCATGTAACATTTATAAAATTGTCAAAATTTGAGTAATCATTCCAGTACTCATAGATGATTCTCTACTGCACTGCAGAGTGCGATCATTCAATATCTCAGAAGGATTTAGACAGACGTTGTTACCGGTCAAATACTGGACCACAACCAACTTGCCATCTCCATTGCTCACTGGCACCTCCACATCATCACTCTGCTGGTCAACATTCAAAACTACTTTCCTAATTATCTCTTGTGTCCTATTCAAACTAATCCCCTGATTGTCATTGTACATCATTGTAATGTGGTCTCAGCAGTATGCTGAATATTGCTTACAGAATCAGATTAAAATAAAAATTACAAAAGAGGCATTTTAGATAAACCCTGAAAGGAAGGAGACTCACAGCATTCAGTGACATAATTACTTCAATAGAAAGAAAACATTTCAATAAGACTGCTCAAGCAGAGGAAATAAAAACAATAAGACAATATTATTTTGTTTGAGTCTCATTTTAATTCCGACTGGCTGAAGTAGAAAACCTTGAGCAGTAAATGCAATGAATTTCTTGAATGTATGCGGGTCAGTTTTCCAGAACAATGGCACAAATCTTCCAGCTACCACTAGTAGAGACAGGAAACACATCTAGCAGGTTACTTTCTCAGCCAGCAGATATCCCAAAATAACTGTCTGTTCAGTAATTACCCTGGAAATTGAACCATTTGATGGGCAATTATCCAACGTTCCAAACGTGCTGAAAAACCACACAACACTGAGTTGTTCAGAGAATTCAGATTGATATACCTGAATAGTTAGCCAGGAAAAGTTAGATGAATTAAAACATTTTTTCTAACAGCATGAAACTGACTTGCAATCACTCATTTTCCCTGAACCCTGCCCCTCTGATAACCAATTCCACAACTCCCTCCGGTCACCAAACTTATTCAGGTACCCAACAGCCCCTATCTCATTGGACAGTAACTGAACTTCCCCATCCCCCTCCCCAAAAAGAGCCCTGATACCCCATGGACATCTGACCCAACTCCCATGACTACCTTCACACAGCTCCAGAGACCAAACCAAGTATGCCCCCAAGCATCTGAACTGGACACCCTGCTCTTTCAAGACACCTGAATACCCCATTCTCATTTGACCCACTCTAGCCTCTCACCCATTCACCTACACTCATCTGCTACTGTATCGCCTCACCCATCTGCCACGCTATGCACTCGCTCTCACACCTTTCTGAGTAGCTGTCAAAGTATCTCTGGGACCTTTCAACAAATAGAGCAACAAATGACAAAGTTGGAGTGTGGTTCCTGTGATCTCTGCTATCCATGTGGTTTGCAAGATTTCTGTATTGAAAGCTCTTGCCTCAGAGTTCCAGATGGAAAATCCTTGGAAATACAAGTAGATAACATATTGTCTGATCTGAGCTGGAAGTACAGTTCAAAAGGTTCAAGCCAAAATTCTTCAGACCAAACAAGCAACTGGGCGATAATAATGATTAGCACAGAACCACAATTCATTAATAATTGATGGCACAGGAACATCCTGCAAACAGTGATCATAACATGATTGAAAATGAGACTAGGTTTGGGAGGGACAAGAGATATTGGAAACCAAGGTTTCAAATTTAAAGCAAGCCTGGAAGGAATGAGAAATAAATTGACTGTGGATACTATGCTGAGGGTTATGGAAGATCACTTATGGGAAGCATTAATAAATGTACTTAATATGGAAAGGAAAGTGAAAATTTTTGCTCAAAAAGACAAAACTGCTTCTTATGTAGTTATGCAAATCTGACCAACAAATAAGATAAGGGACAATAAGCTTAAAAGAAAAAGCCTTCACAAATATAAGGAAAATGAAAATTCATTTATAGACAGAGTGATAAAAAGAAGTGACAGATTATAAAGACAGTCAGAAAATATTTAGTAAGGAAATATGAAAAAAGAGAGGTCTTAAAGATAACAGGAAAAGATTTTAATAAGACCATATGAAAATGGAATAGGAGTAGGCCATTCAGCCCCATGATCCTGCTGTACCATCAATAGGATCAATAAATATATTAAGAAAAGAGTGATAAAAAGGAAAATTGGCCATTAAAGATGTAGCAAATAAAACTATAATGGGTAACAAGGACAGTGTCAGGCATATTAAACAAGCTCTTTGTATGGATTTTCACAGCAACAGATAAAAATAAAAATGATTGCTATTTCAAGATATTCTTAAAAAATAAGTCAAAGAATTTAGTTAATTTGATATAAGTAATGCAGAAAATGATGCAATCCAAGGTAGACAAAGTTTTCTGGATATCATTGCCACTAATAGATAGAGAAACGGGAGATTTGTTTTTCAAATGTCTATACAGCCCAGAATTATATCATTGACATTGAACATAGCAAGTGTTGTTCTTTTATTTAAGGAAAGAGAAAGAGATAAATCTGAAAACTAAAGATGTGTCAGTGTAGTACTAATCCTGTGGAAGTTAACATTTGTCTTGTAATTTGAGTAAACATTAACTCATTTTTTTAAAAATCTAAACTGGACCATGCTTGCCTTAGGATAGAGATGGACAAGCTCTGTGGAAACACTTCATCATGATTGCACTGATAGGGTGCCAATTTTACACCATTACATCAAATCACATTCATCTTCTATTCATCTTCCCCAGCCCCTCTCATCCCCACCTCCTTGACCTGTCCGTCTTCTCTCCCACCTATGTGCTCCACCCACATCACTGACCAACCCCCACTGCTGTCTACCTGTTATCACCATCCCACTTACCTTCCCCAGCACCACCCCTCCTCTCTCTATTTATCTCAGAGCCCCCTTCCCCCTCCCCCATCTCCGAATAAAGTTCCTGATCAGAAACATCAGCTTCCCTGCTCCTCTGATGCTGCCTGGCCTGCTGTGTTCCTCCAGCTCCACCCCTTGTACTCTCAGACTCCAGCATTGGCAATTCTTACTATTTCATCTTCTATAACCATCTGTTCTGCTTAGTATCTATAGAATGCTTCTGAAAGCGTATATTGTGTGACAATGAAGCCTCTCTGCCAAGCATAAACATCCCAACCTGTTTAAACTCTTATGTATTCAGTCTTCTGTTTAACCTAGATTAAGGTACCAGGACTTGGTACAAAAAAATCTCTTTGGAATATTCTCTTATGATGTATTTCTAAGTTCTCTTGTACACTTTTTCTGTCAATTTTACTTATAAAAGTAACGGTTTGGAATTTGCTGTAGCGATGACAGTAAAGCAGTTTATTTTCTTGATTCATTCACAGGATGTGGACCTCACTAGTTCCCCCTCAAGAATTTGGTGGTCAGCTGCCTTCTGGAACCTTGAACCCATGTCATGTCAGCATACCCACAATTCTGTTGGAAAAGGAATTCTGGGATATCAACATGGAAGGAACAGTTGTATAGTTAGAAGTCAGAATGGTGTGTGGTTTGGAGAAAACCTGGTGTCTAAAGTATACATAAAACTGTTGAATAATCATATTGATTTTAGGTAAGGCCATTCTACCAGATCTTGGACTGGTTGACAAGCAGGCCATTCCATTTAGATTATGATGGGCATACTTACAGTCCACAGGAGTTGTTTTGCTCCTAAGTAACCATTACTCTTCATAGGCAGGCATAAAAATTGTGAGCTCTTCACATTTTCATTTCAAATTTCTCTGATAGACCACAGGCATTTGCTTTTAAAATTGTCTTAAATAAAAAAAAAGTAGTTTGGGACAAATCAGGCAATTGTACTTAAAAAAGGTCATTCCCAGCAGTTTCAAGGATTATAACGCCAATCTCCTCAAAAAATTAGAAAAGGATGCTTTACCGATGTGGTCAAGTATTGATGAATTACCAAGCAGGAAAATGCAACAAAATGTACTGGAGAAATAGCAGCCCATTCTATCCATTTTTGGGAGCATTAATGCATTTGTGTAATGAAAAATTCAGTTATACAATAGCGTACCCGTACCCTGTCAGCATCCAGTTAGAGAAATACTCAAGGAGAATGAAACAATGTATCCCAAAGAAACTAATATACCCCTGGTATTTTTACTTTGCTTTGTAATGATACAGACTATCTTATGCACTGCACTCCTGTAGCCCAGTAACTTTACTTTGTTATAAATAGGCACTCATTGCTCACAAAACCTCAACAAGATCTTCTTCAACCCAAGATGCATGTTGGTACCAGATCAGAAATATTCTTATACAAGTTTACAAAAGGGATGGTTAAAATCTTCCTTTAAAATAAGATTCTGATCATTATTCTGGAAGTAATTGCAGTGATTTAAAGTATCCTTTGAGTATTACATGAATTGAGAGTAATAGTCATTCAATAGCAAATACTAAAGGTAACATTTTCTTTGAAGAATTGAGGATTGGATGTGATACTGGGGAAAGATTCAGGGTACCCAAATGCAACTCCCTTCCTCACTGCACAGCCATGCGGAATATTTTAAAATCTTTAAAAGAAATTTGACAGGTGTTACTGTCTAATAATCAGTCAGGGTCAAGTGCAATGATGGAATGTTGGGCTTAAATCAGTGTTTAAGATGAGATAACACATTGGTTATACATCAAAAATATTTGACTGTGACAAGTAATGAGTGCAGATTGGGCAAAACAGCTAGCAGTCTCAAACAGCTTTGTCTTTCTATTTGTTCTACTTCTTGTTGCCCAGCCCCTCTAGACTTTGTGCATCCTTCAGACATACCTGCACCAAGTCCTCCTTCAGAATACCTTTCCAGCACCTACTACAGTGAACTATCCAAAGTCTCTCATTTTATATCCTTTCCATGAGAGAACTCCTGGGTGAATTATTGACAAGGCCTTTTTACCTTATAAAGATTTACTTTATTCAAACTTAATTATTATAAGTTTGAGTTGAAAATTCCATCTTTACTACTACCCATTTCTTGAGTTATAGAGTCATACTACGTAGAAACAGACTCTTCGGTCTAACTTATCCATGCCAACAAAATTTCACAGGCTAAACTAGTCCCATTTGCCCGTGTTTAGCCCATATCCCTCTAAACTTTTCGTATTTATATACCTGGCCAAATGTCTTTCAAATGTTACAATTGTACCTGTGTCCACCACTTCCTCCGGCAGTTCATTCCTTGTACAGACCACCCTCTGTGTGAAAAATCTTCACCTCAGGCCCCTTTTAAATCTTTCTCCTCTCACCTTAAAAAATACCCTCTAGTTTTGAATCCCCTACCCTTGGCTTATCCATGCCCCTCAAGATTTTATAAACCTCTATAAAGGTTATCCCACAACCTCTTGCATTCCAGTGAAAAATGTCGCAGCCTATCCACCCTTTCCTTGTGGCTCAAACACTCCAGTCTCAGCAACATCCTTGTAAGTATTTTCTGAACCCTCTCCAATTTACTGACATCCTTCCTATAGCAGGGGAACTAGAACTGTATACAGTACTCCTCAACGTCCTGTAAACCTCAGCATAATGCCCCAACTCCTGTACTCAATAGTCTGAGCAATGAAGGCAAGCATGCCAAATGGCTTCCTAATCACCCTGTCTACCTGTGATGCAACTTTCAAAGAACCATGTACCTGAAGCCCGTGTCTCTGTTCGACAGCACTACCCAGGGTCCTACCATTAACTTTATAATTCCTGCCCTTGTTCGTCTTACCAAAATGCAACATCTAACATTTGTCCAAATTAAACTGCACCTTTCACCACTCGGCCCATTGGCCCAATTGATCAAGATCCCTTTGTAATCTTAGATAACCTTCTTCACCGTCTACTATTCCACTAACTTCCATGTCATCCCCAAACTTACTAATCAGGCTCCCTAAATTCTCATACTAATCATTTATATAAATGGTAAACAACAGTAGATCCAACACCAATTCCTGTCGAACACCACTGGTCATAGGCCTCCAGACTGAAAAACAACCCTCTACACCACCTTGAGGTTTTGTATCTACCTTCTCATCTTGATCAATCAGTAGTACTTCCATTCTTTCCTTTTGACATTTCAAACTGTTCTACCGGAACAGTTTCATCCTGGGACCATGGTGACATTCCATGTTAACAGCAATCTAACTCCCAAAGCTTCCATTAACTGTATCACTTCCACTATCAGTTATTTATGTCAAGACACTATTTGTAAGACCAGTTTACAAGTTGTTCTTAACTATCACTTAGTTCGGAGATACTGCAACTGCTGATGCTGGAGTCTGAAATAACAAGGTGTAGATCTGGATGATCACAGCAGGCCAAACAGTGTCAGAGGAGCAGAAAGGCTGACTTTTTGGGTCTGGAGCTTTCTTCAGAAATGGGGGAGGGGAAGGGTGCTCTGAAGTAGTTAGAGAGAAGGGGAGGCGATGATAGAAGATGGGAACTGATAGGTGGAGAGAAGACGGACAGGTCAAGGTGGCAGGGATGAAGCCAGTAAAGGTGAGGGTAGGTAGAAGTTGGGTTGGGTCAGTGAGAAGGGAGAAGCAGGTCGGTGGGAGGGAAGACAGACAGGTCAAGGAGACCGGGGCGAGGCTAGTAGGTAGGAAGTGGGGGTGGTGTTGGTCAGTGAGTTGGGAGGAGCAGATGAGTGAGAGAAAAGATGGACAGGTGAAGGAGGCGGGGACGAGCTGGGCTGGCCTTGGGATGAGGTCGAGGTTGGGGAATTTTGAAGCTTGTAAAGCCCACATTGAGACAATTGGGCTGCAGGGTTCCCAAGTGGAATGTAAGATTCTGTTCCTCCAGCCTTCGGGTGCCATCGCTGTGGCACTGGAGGAGGCCCAGGATGGACATGTCATCCAAGGAGTGGGCGGGGGAGTTGAAGTGGTTCACAGCTGGGAGGTGTTGTCATTTGTCATGAACCAAGCATAGGTGTTCCATAAAACGGTCTTCATTGGTTTCCTCGATGTAGTGGAGGCCACATCGGGAACAGCGGATACAATATACCACATTAGCAGATGCGCAGGTGAACTTTTGTTTAATGTGGAAGGTTTTCTTGGGGCCTGGGATCGAGGTGAGTGGAGAGGTGTAGGGGCTGGTGTAGCACTTCCTGCAGTTGCAGGGTAAGTGCCAGGGGTGCTGGGGTGTGTGGAGAGGACAAGGCAGTCATGGAGAGAGTGATCCCTTTGGAAGGCAGATAAGGGTGGGGAGGGAAAAGTGTCCTTGGTGGTGGCGTTAGATTGCAGATGGCGGAAGTGGCGGAGAATGATGCGTGGAATCCTGAGACTGGTGGAGCGATACGTGAGGACAAGGGGAATTCTGTCTTTGCTGTTATTACAGGGAGGGAGTGTGAGGGCTGAGGTGCAGGAAATGTGAGAGATGCGTTCGAGGATGTTTTTGACCACTGTGGAGGGGAAATTGCAGTCCTTGAAAAACGAGGACATCTGGGACGTCCAGGAGTAGAATGCCTCATCTTGGGAGCAGATGTGACGGAGGCAAAGGATTTGGGAATAGGGAATGGCATTCCTGCAGGAGGGTCAGTGAGAGGAGGCGTATTCTAGGTAGCTGTGGGAGTCGGTAGGCTGAAATAGATAGCAGTTCCCAGGTGGTTACCAGAGATGGAGACAGAGAGGTCCAGGAAGGCGAGAGAGGTGTCAGAGATGATCCAGGTGAACTTAAGGTTTGGTGGAAGGTGAGAGTAAAGTGGATGAACTGCTGGAGCTCCTTGTGGGAGCATGAGGCGGCGCCAATACAGTCATTGATGTAACGGAAGAAGAGGTGGGGGATGGTGTCAGTGTAGCCGCAGAAGAGGGATTGTTCCACATATCCTACAAAGTGGAAGGCACAGCATGGGACCATGCGGGTACCCATGGCCACCCCCTTTTGCCTGTAGAAAGTGGGAGGAGTTCCCACTAGTCCCACCACCCCTGGCACTTTTCCCTGCAACTGCAGGAAGTGCTACATTTGCCCCCTACACCTCCCCAGTCACCTTCATCTCAGTCCCCAAGAAAACCTTCCACATTAAACAGATGTTCTCCTGCACATCTGCTAATGTGGTATATTGTATTTGTTGTTCTCGATGTGGCCTCCTCTACATTGAGGAAGCCAAGCGCCAAGTGGAGGCTTAGAGACTGCTTTGTGGAGCACCTACGCTCAGTTCGTGACAAATAACAACCCAGTGGGGAACCATTTCAACTCCCCTTCGCACTCCGTGGACGATATGTCCATCCTGGGCCTCCTCCAGTACCACAACGATGTCACCTGAAGGCTGGAGGAACAGTATCTCATATTCTGCTTGGGAATCCTGCAGCTCAATGGTCTCAATGTGGACTTCACAAGCTTCAAAGTTTCCCCACCCCGACCTCATCCCAAGACCAGCCCAGCTCGTCCCTGCTTCCTTGACCTGCCTGTCTTTTCTCCCACCTAACCGTTCCCCCCACCTCATTGACCAATCCCCCATCTCCACTTCCTACCTACTAGCCTCATCCCCGTCTCCTTAACCTGTCCATATTCCCTCCCACCTACCTGCCCCTCCTTCCTCACTGACCAACCCTCATCCCACCTCCCTATCTACACTCACCTTACTGGTGTCATCCCCCTTGACCTATCCATCTTCACTCCACCTATCTGCTCCTCTATCCACCTCCTATCATTGCCTTCCCCTCTCTCTTTTTATTTCAGTAACCCCCTTCCCCTCCCCTATTTCTGAAGAAGGGTTCAGACCCGAAACATCAGCTTTCCTGCTCCTCTGATGTTGCTTGGCCTGCTGTGTTCATCCAGCTCAACCACTTAGTTCAGCTGTTTTTGTTCTTTTCACTGCTGTTGAATCATGGTGTTGTTCACTAAAATGCACTCTGCTCCATTTCCACAGATCAACAAACAAGGCTAAATGAAATGGAATGGTTAGTACAGTTCTGGTTTGTTGGTTTTTTTTTCAATTATCTAGCAGTTGCTCTCCCATGATTGCTAAAGGCCTTGTCTGTTTGTGGCCCTCTTTGCAGGCTTATCATTACCGTAGAGAAATTAGATTACCTATAGTGTGGAAACAGGCCCTTCAGCCCAAGAAGTCCACACTGCCCCTTGAAGCATCTCACCCAGACCCATCCCCCTATAACCCACACACCCCTGAACACTACAAGCAGTTTAGCATGGCCGATCCACCTAGCCTGCACGTCTTTAGACTGTGGGAGGAAACCAGAGCACCCAGAGGAAACCCAGGCAGACACGGGGAGAATGTGCAAACTCCACACAGACAGTCGCCCGAGTCTGGAAACAAACCCGGGTCCCTGGCACTGTGAGGCTGCAGTGCTAACCACTGAGCCACCGTGCCACCTACAATGAAATAGCCCACATTGAAAATAAATTTTAAGAAAATTCCGTCAAAAACAAAAAGCACTCATTCATTTTCTCACCTGTTTCAAGCTGATTTTAAATAATTTTTAAAAATTAATTTCTGTAATTCAGGACACTGTGTCGAGAGAATTGATTGCTGCTCATTACAACGAGTGCTAGAGAAACTCGGCAGATCTGGCAACATCAATGGAGAGAAAGAGGTCAAATACTTAGCAGTCAGTGTGAGTTCTGCTGAACTGAAGAAGTGTCATACCTGACTCTCAAACTTAAACCCTGTTTCTCTCTCCAAAGATGTTGTTAGACTTTGCTAAATATCTACAGCTTTCTCTGTTTTGGTTTCAGGTTTCCACAATCTCAGAATTCTGCTTTTGTATGACAATTAAAGGACCTGGAGGAAGGTTATGTATGTTCCATTTATAGATAAAATACTTGTTCCCCTTCCTAGATATATCCTGATTGTAGTGAGGTTAGGCTCCCTGGAAGAGGCTTCGCAGTGAGGTTAAAATTGTATCAGTGATAATGGGAACTGCAGATGCTGGAGAATCCAAGATAATAAAATGTGAGGCTGGATGAACACAGCAGGACCAGCAACATCCCAGGAGCACAAAAGCTGACGTTTCGGGCCTAGACCCTTCATCAGAGAGCTCTCTGATGAAGGGTCTAGGCCCGAAACGTCAGCTTTTGTGCTCCTGGGATGCTGCTGGGCCTGCTGTGTTCATCCAGCCTCACATTTTAATATCCTGATTGTAACTTTGTTTTTGGTGTGGGAGCCTAATGGTAGATGCCCTTTCAAAGGAAAGTTGTGTTAGTTACTTTAGTAAATCAGAGAAAATGGTTACACATTAACTGAATAACCAGAATTCTGGTATAATTTGAAATCTTACTGTCACTTCACGAGAAGTATTGGATTGATTATTAACTGCTTTGTCATTCTGCTTGTTTCCGAACAATCACAGAAGACAAGACACATTAGATTTATATGGCACAAAATTCAAGTGGGAGATCACTAGGACCGATTAAAAAGAAACATTTTTAATCAAAGGATTTTACATGCTTATATTGAGAAACTTTGTGAAGACTCAGAAAAATATTTGCATATCTCGAAAGATTAGGCAGCTAACTTGCTAAGCCTATGAGCAAGATTTAATCTGCTGGTCTAACCAGAAGCTAATGTGAGTTTGCACATTCAGAATGTAACCACAAATCATGCGTAAATTACCCATGAAATTTAATAAAGGCGAAAATGTTGCATATTAATGGACTCCTCAAGTAGTCACTTGGGACTGAGTACAACTTGCTTCCCCGCTGAAGCTCTGGCTTCTAAGTTGATTAACTGATTCAATGCTGGATCCATGCCCTCAGCTGCAGTTGGAGGTGGCGGTGGTGCCAAGGTTTTCACACTGTCCTTCCATTAATACTTGCTTGTCCTCTACCAGGACCTGTCAGAGATACTCTGGATGATTGGCACTTTCATGGATGGTTTTTCTCCAGTTTGGGTTATCCTGGACAAGAGTTTCCCAAGAGTCAATGGTGGGGGGAGCGGTATTACGTTCCTTTATAGATGCTGTAAGGCATGCTTGAAACACATCTGTTGCCCTTCTCCTAACTGCTCATCATGACAAAGTTCAGTGTAGATATCATTTTGGAAGACTTGAGTTAGGCGTGTGGACACGTGTCTGTTTCAGTTCAGCTGATTGGCCATAACCAGTGCGCTAATGCTGGCCTAAGCAAAGACATTGATATTCAGGCACCTATCCTGCCACTGAATTTGCAGGAGGTTACAGACCCCCTGCTGGGATCGATTTTTGTTTTGCTTTCCTCAGATAGCTAAAGGAACTGTCACACTAATGTAATGGAGGCAATGTTGAGGTTCACTGAAGTCTGTTGCTGAGGAGACTCCATTGTATGAAAAGTTGTTGACTTTATCCAATGGGCCACGGAGAACTTCTATTCCAGTTTTGGTCACTTGTGGTCTCACAATCACAATCACACATCAGCCCCATGTGATCAAAAAGGCCATCAACAGCTGAGAACCAAAAAGGCCATTGGTAGAGGTTGAATCCCTGCCGAAATACTCCGAAGAGAGAAGTGAAGCACTCTTATCATGAATACAATATCTCAAACAGAAGGAGAGATTTCCAAGATGCGATAATTGCATTCGCCTTCAAGAAACAAGGCAAGACCAATTGCTGCCACTGAAGACATGGGGGTTTTCTCTGCTTTCCATTGTGAGGAAGATCACTACAAAAGTTCTCTTCAATATCCTCCTCCCCATGGCTGAGCAGTTCCCACCAGAGTCATTGAGAATTTAGTTTGTCAGGAAGCACACTGGATGTAATCTTCACAGCTGGAAGAGGAGCTACAATTTCCATACAGAGCATTCTTTGACCTCCCAAAGACCTTTGATTCTGTCAAAGGCAGGCATTACTGAGCCTCCTCCTCAAATTTGGCTGTCTGCAAAAATGTGCCACCATTTCCCACTTAAAACCCAAAGGAGCTGCAAATGCTGTAAATCAGAAACAAAAACAGAAGTTGCTGGAAAATCTCGGCAGGCCTTGCAGCATCTGTGAAGAGAAATCAAAGTTAACATTTCGGATCTGGTGATCTTTCTCAAAACAGTGGAAGGGTCATCGGACCCGTGTGATTCTCACTACCATAGACCAATGTGAGCACAAACTGGGATCAAGCACAGCTAAGGTAGGGAATTAGTGCTGTTTTTCATTTTCTTTGCTATAACTCTCCATCACATTTCCATGAAGGTCCTTACTGGAGTTCAGGCAATCTACAGGAAGAACAGGAAATGATTTAACCTACACTGCCTGCAGTTCAGATCCCAGATCAGACTATCATAGAATCTTTGAATCCCTACAGTCTGGGCGCATTCCAATCAGCCCAACAAGTATCCACCATCTCTTCAAAGAACAACTCACCCAGATCCAACCCCTATCCTATCCCTGAAGCCCTGTGTTTCTCATGGCTAATCCACCTACCCTGCACACCCCTGGACACTATGGGGAATTTAGCATGGCCAATCCGTCTAACCTAAACATCTTTGGGCTGTGGGAGGAAAGACTTTGGGCAGAATGTGCAAACTCCACACAGGCAGTCGCCCAAAGGTGGAATCTAACTGTCTGTTGTCATCATGCTGTGGTATATAGATGGTGCATGCATGAGAATGGACTCAGAGGCTGAACTCAGAGCCATCATTGATGTTTTCATAAAACTGTGTGAAGAACATGTCTGAGCCTAATATCTGGCAGAGAAAAGGTTTTCCACTAGCTTGCTCCCATTGTGCAAGCCGCAACCCTCCCACCCACTAAGGAGTGCACTTTTGCACTCTCCCTGGAAACTCATCTTCAGTATTTTATTCCAGTAGGTTGCTTTATGTCTGGATTCAATGCTACATCCTCTTTCAGAGGATGCTTGCATTTGACAGATGGGACCTGGTCAGTTTTGTGGTCAGAGATTCATTTAGGTGTATGGTTTGGCTGATAGATGTAAGGAAAAGTAGGTGGATTGGAGCTATTGACATTTTGCTCTTAATTGGCTTTTCCCGAGATTGTGCAAATCAGGAGAATCACAATGATTGCTTACGCGGAGTTATTCCTACACTATAACTTGTACTTTATCTTCTGAAAAGTACAGCTTCATTGTGGCAAGGGGAGGTCTGTTCAAGATTGACATCTGGAAATTGCATTGTGACTGTGGAGGTTGGCAATGAACATTTCATCTGGCCAAGATATGTTTGGCTACTTTGTATATGGAAGGCAAGTGGATCTGGTGCTTTTGATTTCAGAACGAATAGCACCCATTCAGATGGACTTCTCATCTTCAAAGCCAAATACGGTTTGAAAGGCTCTACTGCATTTTCCCTCTTACATGAAGGTGTTTTGATATCAACAGTTACCTGCAGCAGATGCTTCCATCTGCTTCATTATAGATTTAACCTAAGGATTTGCCAACACAAAAGTAAAGGTTACCAAAACATCCTGTGTTGCACAGAACTGTCAGCACTCTAATGTAAATGCTGTCAACTGCTTCAACCTCCACAGTGTTATTTTGCTCAGCCTTTGAGAGCCCACATATACAATGACAGGAGCCAAGAAACTTTGTAATGCCATGCAATGTTTTCATACAGTTTTTATTTTATTCCTGGATGTAAATTGTAACATTTTTAGATTACATATTCACACACAAGTGTTGTAACTGAAGACCGTCATTTACTTACCTGTTAAACAAGTTCTGTAATCTCAATATTATTATCAAGTATTATGGATATCTGGACAAACAGGTGAGTTGTCCTTCTACATAGAGTAGATAAAATTTCACCTCTCTGAATGCCTAAATTGAACACTTTAATTAATTAAAAGGTTCCTGAAAAATTAACCATTTGCATTAATTTCATTCCGTTCTAGTAAATCATTATTTTCCAGGTCTTGCCATGACCTGTGGCTTAGCTAAGCTTTACTTTAAATACTATTTCTGCCCCTTTGAATGTTGTGGATGAATTTATTTACCGAAGCCGTGGGAATGTTGCAAATTGCACAGATTCAATAGCCATGCTCTTCTTTTGATTTGAAAATGTATCAATTGACTTAACAAACAGCATTTCAAAGGAACATTTATTCAGCTCCAATATGATTGCTGGACTCTAAATTAGCAAATAAGGCATTGACACATTTTCAAGCCAAGTTTCTTAGAAGAATAAAAGGGTAGAAATAACCAGCCTGATTAAATTATACCAGATCGGGTGGAGAACCAAAATGCAAAGGTATGAAAGAGGTAATGGTAACTGCAGATGTTGGAGAATCCGAGATAACAGAGTGTGGAGCTGCATGAACACAGCAAGCCAAGCAGCATCTTAGAAGCACAAAAGCTACTGCTTGGCCTGCTGTGTTCATCCAGCTCCACACTTTGTTATCTTGCAAAGATATGGAAGGTAAGAATGCAAGGGTAAGTAAAATTAAACTGCTTAATGTAAACAAAGACTATTTGGCCAAAATTTATTTTTCGTTTCTGAAGAAAGTTCACGGAACCCAAAACATTAACTCTGATCTTTCTCCACAGATGCTGCCAGGCTTGCTATGATTTTCCAGCAATTTTTGTTTCTGTTTCTGATTTTCAGCATTTTCCGTTCTTTCTCTCTTTTTATTTGTAGTTTAGTAGCCATAGATTAACATTACTATAAGGAAGTAAATATCTCCCCTGTTTTTCCAACAATTGAGTCATTCTTGTTCCATGAATCTAGTTTCTGAATAGTATGGTTACAGGCTCCTAGAACTACACCTTTATGTTTAAAGACAGACACTGATGAAATATGAACTTGTAAGTACCATACTGATGAAATAAATTGCATACAGAACAAAAATTGCCATCTGCCCTTGGACAGTTTACCAGGTATGTAATTAATCTGTTGCTCAGAATGATAAGCCTGTTGGTATCTTCTAGGACATGAAAGATACCCGCCACTACTATGACTAATATCATCCAGTGTTTCCCAGGGCATCAGCTGAGTGTCAGAATGTAGTCCGATCAGTGTTCATCATTAAGCAGACCAGCTTAATGTTGACTATATGCATCAGACTAACCGAGAGTACCCTGCAATGTAGGGCATCTTGAATCGTGATGACATGCTGCAAAGTGTATCTTTTTTGGCTAATGAAGTGGTGTCCTTATGGATTTGCTGAGAACTGCAGAGAGTTTTGGGTGGACATTTCAAAAGGATACAGAGGTCAATCCATTGAAAGCTGCTAGGGACTTTTAATGCCATACAGATCTTCCTCCTTCCTGCCACAAATTCATCATTTATAAATGCTTCTTTATGTATTACAGTTCACAAAACTTCTGTTTATGTGCTCTGATAAAAGCAACCACCAAACGTTCCCCATATGTGTTCAATATTTGCAAAACTTATGCAATTTATCATTCTGCTTTCCTTTAAGCTCATGGAAAATCGTAATACCAGTCTTGTACCATGTGCTATTTCATCGACTGGAGCTGTGGAACAGTGAACATTAATTGGCTAATATGTTGTTATACTGCCGTACATGTTTACAATACCGGAGGTTACCTGATTCCTTACACCCATAAGCTTGATATTGTTACCCAAGTGGACGGCCAGCTTTGTTAATGCTGCAATATTTGAACATGATTTTAATAATAAACTTAAGTTTGGTTCAATTGTATAAGAAGGGGGGGCATAGATGCAGTTTAGGTAGAAATGCAACTCAAGTTGTGGCTTAAAGCAGGTACAATCAAAATGACTGACCATTACACTCACCACCTCATAGTCAACTCTATCGGCTTTTCCTCCACTGCCTTCTGAGACAATTGCCTTTATGGATCCACTCAGTGAGTGGCTATGAAACCATTATGAATTCAGGTGAGCCCCCTGGCCCCAGGACTTTTTATCCCCTAAACAGAAGCAGACCCTTCTGTTAGTTGAGGTGGAGTTTGAAACCCGGTTACACTGATTTATAGAGAAATACACATGATTCACAGAACAGAAACACGCCATTTGTGTTGGTTTCTATATTCCATACAATTAGCTTCCTCTCTCCATACACTTCACCTCATGTTTACAAATTTGTCTGGCTTCCATTTGGCCTGTGCTTCCCAGACTATGCACATTCCTGGTATGTGCAATTCAGTGGTAAATCTGTTTATGCGGAAATTAATCGCATTTTTGATTCAATTCTAAAATCCTGAATCCAAAGCATTTCTATAAAGTTAAGATTTACTTTTGTGTAGCTGGGAAATGAAAGTAGTCCACTCATCACACTTTGCTACTTCCTATTTACTTTTTATTCCCAAGTTGTTCATTGCTTTTAGATTTGCTATCTTAGCTATTGTAATTTACTTTTCATCTGTAATGTTTTCTTTCTTCCCCAAAAGCACACAAATTGTGAAGGAACATTCTATTTCAATTCTGTGGAAAACTGCATATTTGTAGACATTCCTTAGGTTATGAAAGCAACTACCTGCGACTTATTTGACAGTTACATCTGCCTTTCTATCAACAAAGCTTATTCATTTGCAGTGAAACCTGTCTATAATAACCAGCCTAGGCAGTGAATTCAGGAGGACTTTATAAACAGTTTCTCCTTCACAGCAAGCTCAAGCTTGAATCGTTAACATATTGTAGACAGATCATCCAGCATCACTGAAGATGCCCCCTCATTCTGCATGGGTGGTCTTTGAAACATATTTTGTTGCACCAGTTTTTGGAATTTAAGTTTTAAATACCTTAGCTTCCTGCCCAGCATAACACTTTTTAATGGGAAAAGTTATGTTATACTAACATTAGACTTAAGTTTTCCTTTTTTCTGGTGGTGCTGGTGACATTTCTAGAGCACTCACTTCCAGTTGGCAGTCATTATCACTTTAGGAGGTCAATACACAAAGATAAATTTTAGGGAAATGCAAATGGAAGATGAATTCAAGACTACTAACTCCTCCCACCTTCCTCATTAACTCATAATAGTTTAGTGGTCATTGATGGGTACCATGGATCTCTTCCCTCGCTCGCCAAGCCCCGCAATGACTGTTCATGTATGACTGCTAAAGTAAGTGTAGGTAGGCTTCTTAAACTTTGAACCTCAGTAAATAATGGTAAAAAAATTAGTGATCAGGAACAGAAAGTTGAGATGATAATTCTCTCGTTACTCAAGGCAATTCTATTGCTGTCAATTAGACTCAGTTAAACTGAGCACAAGTCAGGAGTCAAGCCTTTCAATTCCCTGCTGTGTACAGCTGCTTGTACATTCACCCATTGAACTATAAAGGGAGCTCTGTGACTCTGCTTTTGATGTAGAGTTTTCACACTGAAACTCTGATGACATTTACATAGCTTTCAAAAATGCTGGTAACACGGAACAGGGCAGGCAACATCTGTGAAGAGAAACAGAGTTAGGTTTCAAGGTCAAGATGATCTTTCAGATCTGACAGCCTGAATAAAAATGGTCATCTTGACCTGAAACGTTAATTCTACATCTCTACAGATGCTGCCTGAACTACAGAGCATTTTTGGATTAATTCCAGACTTCCAGAATCTACAGTAGTTTAATTTTGTGCTATGAGCAAAGTAATTTTCTTTCAATAGCTATGATACTAATTTAACTTAGTGACATTAAAACTAAATAGTCTGCCCATTAGCAGTGATTAAGGATTTTTATTTAGAAACGTCATAAGCATAAAATGATTGAATTTTCCATTGAGCAACAGGATTTAACTCAAAATATCACAATCAAAAAAGGAGCAGGACCAAAGTCACTTTGGCTCGTACATTACAGAAACTGTTACACTCTTTTGGGCACCCTTTATTTCCAATTGCATTCTTCAGATTGTAGGAGCACCCTTTAAAATTTCTCTTGACATTTTCTCCTTGTGATTTAAATATATTAGTGCCAATAAACCACATTGTAACAGATCCAATATTACCTCAGCACATCCACTGCACTTGCAATCAATTAAGTAATTCTAAAATAGGAGAAATAAAGCAGCGAAATGCGAACAATGAAGTCTCAAACTATAATGTGATACTTAGCACATCATGTCATATTAATGTTGGCTGAAATGTTAAATAGTGTTTAGGACACCAGGAGAATTCACCAGTTTTTCTTCAATTCAGAGGGTCGGTGTAGCCTTGATGGGTCAAATGGCCTGCTTCCACACTGTTGGGTTTCTATTAAATGAGAGCCATTAGATCTTTGCAGCCACTGTATGAAGAGCACAGGGAGGACTTTGATTTGATATCACTCAAAAGCCAGCATCTCCAACACTGCATCAGTGATAATGGGAACTGCAGATGCTGGAGAATCCAAGATAATAAAATGTGAGGCTGGATGAACACAGCAGGCCCAGCAGCATCTCAGGAGCACAAAAGCTGACGTTTCGGGCCTAGACCCTTCATCAGAGAGGGGGATGGGGTGAGGGTTCCGGAATAAATAGGGAGACGGGGGAGGCGGACCGAAGATGGAGAGAAAAGAAGATAGGTGGAGAGGAGAGTATAGGTGGGGAGGTAGCGAGGGGATAGGTCAGTCCAGGGAAGACGGACAGTTCAAGGAGGTGGGATGAGGTTAGTAGGTAGGAGATGGAGGTGCGGCTTGGTGTGGGAGGAAGGGATGGGGGAGAGGAAGAACAGGTTAGGGAAGCAGAGACAGGTTGGACTGGTTTTGGGATGCAGTGGGTGGAGGGGAAGAGCTGGGCTGGTTGTGTGGTGCAGTGTGGGGAGGGGACGAACTGGGCTGGTTTTGGGGAGCGGTGGTGGAAGGGGAGATTTTGAAGCTGGTGAAGTCCACATTAATACCATTGGCTGCAGGGTTCCCAAGCGGAATATGAGTTGCTGTTCCTGCAACCTTCGGGTGGCATCATTGTGGCACTGCAGGAGGCCCATGATGGACATATCATCTAAAGAATGGGAGGGGGAGTGGAAATGGTTCATCTAAAGAATGGGAGGGGGAGTGGAATGGACCTCTCAGTCTCCATCTCAGGCAACCAGCTTGTAACTGATGTCCATTTCAAGCCCACCGACTCCCACAGCTACCTAGAATACACCTCCTCCCACCCACCCTCCTGCAAAAATTCCATCCCCTATTCCCAATTCCGCTGCCTCCGCCGCATCTGCTCCCACGATGAGGCATTCCACTCCCACACATCTCGGATGTCCAAGTTCTTCAAGAACCGTAACTTTCCCCCCACAGTGGTCGAGAACGCCCTTGACCGCGTCTCCCGCATTTCCCGCAATACATCCTCACACCCCGCCCCCGCCACAACCGCCCAAAGAGGATCCCCCTCGTTCTCACACACAACCCCACCAACCTCCAGATACAATGCATCATCCTCCGACACTTCCGCCATCTACAATCCCACCCCACCACCCAAGAAATTTTTCCATCCCCACCCCTGTCTGGTTTCCGGAGAGACCACTCTCTCCGTGACTCCCTTGTTCTCTCCACACTGCCCTCCAACCCCACCACACCCGGCACCTTCCCATGCAACCACAGGAAATGCTACACTTGCCCCCACACCTCCTCCCTCACCCCTATCCCAGGCCCCAAGATGACTTTCCACATTAAGCAGAGGTTCACCTGCACATCTGCCAATGTGGTATACTGCATCCACTGTACCCGGTGTGGCTTCCTCTACATTGGGGAAACCAAGCGGAGGCTTGGGGACTGCTTTGCAGAACACCTCTGCTCGGTTCGCAATAAACAACTGCACTTCCCAGTTGCAAGCCATTTCCACTCCCCCTCCCATTCTTTAGATGACATGCCCATCATGGGCCTCCTGCAGTGCCACAATGATGCCACCCGAAGGTTGCAGGAACAGCAACTAATATTCCGTTTAGGAACCCTGCAGCCCAATGGTATCAATGTGGACTTCACCAGCTTCAAAATCTCCCCTTCCCCCACTGCATCCCAAAACCAGCCCAGTTCGTACCTCCCCCCACTGCACCACACAACCAGCCCAGCTCTTCCCCTCCACCCACTGCATCCCAAAAGCAGTCCAACCTGTCTCTGCCTCCCTAACCTGTTCTTCCTCTCCCCCATCCGTTCCTCCCACCCCAAGCCGCACCTCCATCTCCTACCTACTAACCTCATCCCAACTCCTTGACCTGTCCATCTTCCCTGGACTGACCTATCCCCTCCCTACCTCCCCACCTATACTCTCCTCTCCACCTATCTTCTTTTCTCTCCATCTTCGGTCCGCCTCCCCCGTCTCCCTATTTATTCCAAAACCCTCACCCCATCCCCCTCTCTGATGAAGGGTCTTGGCCCGAAACGTCAGCTTTTGTGCTCCTGAGATGCTGCTGGGCCTGCTGTGTTCATCCAGCCTCACATTTTATTATCTCCAACACTGCAAGTACTTTACCAAGAGTCAGCCTAAATTTTGTGCTCAAGTCTTTGGAATTGATAACCTTTTAGACTCAGACATGTGGGCACTACGATTATGTCAAGTCTGATTTTGCATTTCAAAGAATTTATTGCTTCTTTGCTCTTTAATATTTCACCTCCCCACACCACACTTCCCCATCAACCCCAACCTTTACTCCCTTGGTTCATACCATGTAATTTTGTGGACTTTGTTCAAGGATCTAATTTTCACATCTCAGTAAACCTGGATAGTTTCCTGCATGCCAGGAAATTCCATCTTTGGTGATACATGCTTTCCACCAGGTGTCACTGCAGAGCAAGAACAGGAAGCATTGCTCATCATCTCCTCCTTCGCCCATGGCTACAAGTTGTAAATCAGCCATGAGTCATGTCACTAGTTGTTGCCTCAGGTGTAAAACTAATTCGAACAGAAATGTTACACAAACCAAAGTGTGAAGTGGACTTGCACAGATGATGAGTTAAGCACACTCAGGCATAGAATAACAGCTCCCAAACTGGATCAGCTACTTGCATCATACATCTCAACCAGGCTTCTACACAACACCAAATGATCTAATCAAAGTCATAGGCAGCATTTTCTGTGAATGTGGCAATAAGATGCTTGTAATGGAAGACCCCCAACAAGGCAGGATATGGAGGACGTGAAACAGGGATTTGTTCAAATCTGGGTTGAGGATGCAGTGATTTTCCTGGGAGTTAAGGCTTTAATTAAACAGGGCCTGGGCCATCTTATCAACCAGGCAGACTGTGAGAAGATAACAAAGTGTGGAGCTGGATGAACACAGCAGGCCAAGCAGCATCTCAGGAGAACTAAAGCTGATGTTTCAGGCCTAGGCCTTTCATCAGAGATCATCACCTCTCTGATGAAGGGTCTCGGCCCGAAACGTCAGCTTTTGTGCTCCTGAGATGCTGCTTGGCCTGCTGTGTTCATCCAGCTCCACACTTTGTTATCTTGGATTCTCCAGCTTCTGCAGTTCCCATTATCTCTAGACTGTGAGAAGAGACTCTTGGCTGCCTCTCGAAGCACTGATCAGGCGGGATAAGAAAACATTGTTGTAATTGTTAATTACAACTAAGCTTGAAGTGCAGGTATTTACAGAGTAACGGACTGTCCCCTATTTTAAGAGATTGTCCCTTATTGATCATTTGCCCCATATTCCTTAAGGGGGCTTTCATTGTGCATTTCTAGGACAGCACTGATAAGATTGATCCTTGGAGTCTCTGATAAAGTTTGAGCGTTTTAACAGTGACTGTAAGTGAGTGAGTTCACAATGAGATAAGTTGTACATTTTCATTGATTTTAAAACCCCACCCACGATTATGGTTTCAAGATTCCCTTCCCCATCCCTTTTTAACTTAAAACCATCTCCTTCCACTCACATGCTGTGGTCTATGGTCAGCAGAAGTACGCTCTCCCCAACCAACAAATGCACCTCCCCCACTGGTTGTTATCTCTTGTTTTACTTCAACAGATCTGGTCACCCTGGCTAACAAGTCCGGTGGGGAGGGAAGATATGGATAAAACTTGTCAACTGCTTCTCATTCCTCGGTTTTAATTGTAACAACTTCTAGAAAAGTCCCTTTTCTAAAATGACAGAAGAGTTCAAAGAAGAGGTCTTTCCAACTTTCACTGATTTTTTTCCATCATCTTTTTTCACAGTTTGTTTCCAAATAATGAAATGAATGATGCAATGCTGGCCTTAGTTTCTTTTTCCCCCTTCTCTAACAGTTTGATGCACATTGTATTGTAGAAGTATTCAGTGACAGCAATAAGTGAATTTAAGGAGAATATCTCTTTTGAGTAGGCTTTTTTGGACATAGGAACCTGAATGAAATGCCTTTAATTACAATACTGTGATTTTAAAGATTAAGGTCTTCTAATAAATAACAATTTAAGCAGAGCTAACTTCATGTATCCCATAACGTGTTTCCCACTTCCCAACTACAAACTTCAAATTGATAAAAAAGATCCCTTCCTGTATCCTATGCCTGCACTCAGTTACACAAGCATTTATCCTCTTGCTCTCATCTTCACTGACGTATGTGGATTACTTGTTTGGCCTCAACATTCCCTACTCTCTAATCTTGGTCAACCATCCTATGACATTCAGAAGAAAGACAATCAGCTCTGGATCCAATAGGGCAAGCAATAGTGACAGTTCCAGTCTCCATTCCACATAAAGGGTATAGAATACTGAAGAAAATCTGAAAAGATTTACAAAGATGTTCCTTGCACAGAGAGGGCATCAGGAAAGACTGAACGGACTTGGACTGAGGGAAGACCAAATTAAATTTCTTAAAATGGTGAAGGGGTTTGATAAAGATTAGATAATTGTGTGTAAGTCTAAAACTAGGGACTATAATCCTAAAATAGTTGCAACTATGATCCAATAAAGATCTCAGGGAAATGTCTTCAAGTAGAGTGTGATCGGAATGTAGAACTTGCTACTACTTGGCTGAGGTGAATGGCATAGATACATTTGAAGGTAAACTAGATAAAAACTTGCAAAAGTATGGAAAAGAAAGCACTGTTGCTCGGTTGAGATAGGAGGCAGTTCATGTGGAAATATAATGCCAAACTGAATTGTTTGGTTCTCTGCCTTAAATTCTCTGAAAGAACACTCACAGCTTTTTCAAACACCATTTTCCAACATTTCTAAGGGCAGCTATAGATCCTAGTAATTTTTAAATCAACCTGCTCACAGATGTTATGATACCTTATTGGAGTGGGTGGGACAAAACCATTGGATTACTTTTCTTCCCCCACTCCAAACAATAAAGGTTGCCAAGTGCATTTTCTTAAATACAATGCCACCTTAGAAATAAATACAACATATCAGGGTACTCTGACCTGAAGTTATTTGATGTTTAAAACACTATTTATTCTTAGCCACTGAATATTTACACTACAGTCATATCAATTCTCTACACTGAGCTCATTCTTGCATCATCCACATATAAATGTGTTCTTTTATTTACAATGACAGAAATATTCTACCATTAGATTTTAAACACAAACTTTTTAAAAAGGGTTGTCAAAAGATACTTCATCTGTTGACTCACGTGAAATTCATATTCCTATCAAAAATCTACTGACGTGAACATGATGGTGTCTCAAAGAAAGAGGTATCTTTTGAATCCTCCTTTATGTACTTTTGTTTCAAGTTCGAAGCCTAGAATTGCATTGCTGTCAATAATAGCAGATGACTTCAGTGTTGCTTTTAACCCATTTATTTTTTTTCCCATCACCACAAGTCAAAAATTTATTCAAGAAAAAAGACTAAAGACTACAGGGTTATGCAATGTAGCTCAGACTTCAGAAATCAGTGCAGATATTGTGGTAGATCACACTATCAAACATTTACGTACTCCAAAGTGGAATGGCACAGAGACATAAGCTGAGCTCCCAAATTGCAATAATGCATTTTACAAACTAGGTAACTTAGCATGCATCTGCTAACTCCTCATCATTTGTCTAACCTGGACATGAGTGATCAAACCAACGGTTTATAATCAATTCATGTAAGCGCACTTTATAATTTATTAAATTTGTTCCATGCTTTCTCAACTCTATCACTGTAGGTTCTACTGAAATGCAGTGGAAACACATTTACATCAGTAAACAGAGTTCACGCTACCTTTCCAATGAAACAACAGCACAACTTTCAAAAGGGGAAGATTGGGGGCAGATGCCTGCAGGTAAAGGAACGGCTGGAAAATGGGAAGCCTTCAAAAATGACATAAGGAGAGTCCAGAGACAGTATGTTCCTGTTAGGATGAGGGCAAGGCTGGTAGGTGTAGGGAATGCTGGATGACTAGAGAAATTAGTGTTTTGGTCAAGAATAAGAAGGAAGCATATGTCAGGTATAGACAGCAGAGATTGAGTGAATCTCTAGAATAGTATAAAGGTAGTGGGGATATGCTTAAGATGGAAATCAAGAGGGCAAAAGAGGGAGATGAGATGGCTTTGGCAAATAGGATTAAGGAGAATCCAAAAGGATTCTACAAATACATTAAGGACAAAAGAGTAACTAGAGAGAGAATAGGAAACCTTAAAACCCACCAATGTGTGGAACTGCAGGAAATGGGAGAAACACTAAGCGAATATTTAGCATCAGAGAAATAAGTAGCGACCTCTTGAAAAGTGTCCATATTATGGAGGATGTGGTACTGGACATCATAAAACCGATAAAGGTGGATAAATCCCAGAGACCTGATCAGATGTATCCTAAAACTCTTTGGGAAGCTAGAGAAGTGATTGCTGGGCCCCTTGCTGAGATATTTGTATCATCAATAGCCACAGATGAGGTTCCAGAAGACTGAAGGTTCCCTAATGTGGTGCCATTGTTTAAGCTCCCATCCCCCTCCCCAAACCTGATGAAGGATGTAAACCCACAAAGTTGACTTTACTGCTCCTCTGATGCTACCTGGCCTGCTGTGTTCCTCCAGCTCCACACTGTATTGATTTGAATCCAAGGGGTAGGTATGAAATACTGTTTGAAAATCCAGTAGGCCCTTATCTTGAAATTGCTGGCATTCCCAACATTCAGCACAGTTAATACCAGAAACTTAATTAACAAAGCAATTCACAAACTCTTGAAGTCATATTTCTATTACCAATAAACTGCTTGGAGAATGTTGGGTATCTACCTAACATCCAGCCTCTGTTTATGTCAGAGCTTGATGCTTAGGTTGCAGGTTTGCATTTGGATTTAGACTTCAAACATGTATCAACAGATTCAAGAACAGCTTCTTCCCTGCTGTTTTCAGACATATGAATGGACCACTGGGACATTATAAACTTCAGAACTTAAATAAGTGATCATAAATTGAAAGAAACAACAAAAGATAAGCTTTCACTTGGAAAGAATCAGCAATAAGTCTCTGGAATTACCTACTAAAGGACAAGGACAAACTTATACAGGAATTGATAGCAATTAGTCAAAGGATATGAGGGAAGGGGGTGAGTCTGAAGGGAAGGTAGGTGGAATGGTGATAGTTGGTTGCAGGTAGGAGTTTGTGGAGATAGGACATGAGAAGGGTGGGGCAGATAGGTGAGAAAGAAACTGGACAGGTTGTGCCAGGTCAAGGAGGTGGGAATGAGAGGGATGGTTGGACATGGAAAGAGGCCAGGAGTGGAGAGATTTTGTAACTTGGATTCATGTGCCTGCCAGAAGAGCCACTGCAATTGGATACCACCTCGCCCATGACCCAACCGTCTACCACTAACTCCTCTGACCCAGCACAAGGGCTCAATCTGAAGTCCAACAATGAGACTTCCAATCACTCCCAGCCCCAACCTCCAAAGTATGAAGCTGCTATAACCTGCACCCACAAACCTTCCCCCTACACCAGTCTCTGCTACTTGCTTCCATGCTCCAATTCTCCCATCACCAATTTTCTAATTTTTCCACTAAAGCCTTCCATTCTCACTATCACAAAGTCTGCAAGGTACTGCTCCATTAAACCCCTGCCAACCTCACCCTACCTCACCACCACCCCAGGATCAAAAACCATCTCTAACCCTCCCCCAAAGTAACAAGCATCCTCCTCCTGATTTGTCCAAAGTCCCCAAATCATACTCCCAATTAATCCCATCCACCTCCTTCTCTAATTAATTCCCCATCATATTAATCCAACTTCATTATATGCCTCTCCTCCTTGCTGCGTCTCATATCTCCGTACCAACTCAACTGACGAAAGAAAGTTCCAATCCCACACTCCTCCATATTCTAAACTAACATCCCTAATGCTCCAACCTTTACTGACCAGTTCCTTATCTAACTGAAGGCCCAGCTTGAAAATCAGGCTGACTATCAGGTGGCTAACTGTATGGTTATCCCAGAGACACATGGAGTTAAATTCTAGTGCATGCATGTTGTATGCAATACAAAGATATGAACATCACCTGTTACCTTGACCAATTGCCCTGAAGATGATGGTGGTGAGCTGCCTTCCTGGACTGCTGCAATCCTTTGTAGCAACACTCATAATGCTGTGGGGAAGGAAGTTCTACATTTTCACCTAGCAACAGCAAAGAAATAGCAGTATAGTTCCAAGCCAAGGTAGTGTATGGTTTGAGGAGAAATTACAAGCAGCGCGGTTCCTATGTTTGTCTTAGACAGCATTGAGGTTGAGTGTTTTTGGAGGTGCTATTAGCCGTGCAAATGGAAAGAATTCCACGTACTTCTGACTTGTGCCCTGGAATTGGTAAACAGGCTTTAGAGAGGCAGGAGAAGAGCTACTCACTCTATAATGTCTCAACCTTGATGTACCCCTGTAACCATAGCACGATGGGTAAAGTGAAGTTTCTATTTTCTGATGAAGGGTCAAGACCCAAAACGTCAGCTTTTGTGCTCCTAAGATGCTGCTTGGCCTGCTGTGTTCAGCCAGCTCCACACTGTGTTATCTTGGATTCTGCACCATCTGCAGTTCCCATTATTTCTGTTCTTCAAGTTATCCATGGTGGGGAGTTCAACAACATCAGGAACATCAAGGAATGGTTGTCCTTTGTTGGACAATGTTATTGCCTGGTACATAAAGATGACAAGCAACATTGGGACCACATATCAACCCAAGCCAGAATGTTGCCCAAGTCTCATTGCATTTAGGTACAGACCACTTCAATATCAGAAGATTTCTGAGTGAAATTGAACACCATGTCTTCATTAGTGGACTTTCTGACCTCTGAACTTATAATAAAAGAAGGTCATTGATAAAGCATCTCAAGATGGTTAAGCCTAGGACATTATTCTAAGGAATGGCCGCAGAGATGTCCTGGGGCTGATGTGATTAGTTTGCAACAACCACAACAATCATCTTTCGCATTTGGCATGATTTCAGTGGGTGGAACTCTGTCTCCATGTCTCTCCCAGGCTACAATTTTGCTGGGACTCCTGATGACACACTCGATCATTTTATGACTCAATGTCAAGGGTGTCTCTAACTTCAAAGATTCACCATGACTTTCTGTCCAGCACACTCTCCACATGCCAACCAAACAAGAGAAAAGAAACCCACTGTATTCAATTACTGACAAAGAAATGGTTAAATTCCAGTCTTTCATCTTCAGCCATGTCATTCTGAAGCCCCGAGTTAGCTCACCCACTAACTACAATAATGTACAATTATATAGTAGCTTTAAAAAAGTAGAAGGTCTTAATGTGCTTCACAGGAGTATTATCAAACAGAATTTGACACTGAATCACAAAAGAGGAGGTACTAAAAGAGATGACCAAAAACCTGATCAAAGAAACAAGTTTGAAGGAGCAACTTCAAGAGGGAAGGGAGGGAGTGAGGCAGAAACTTAAAACCAAAGGAAGGAGGAACAGAAGTCAACTGTTCAGCCCCTTGAGTCTGCGATGTCACTCAATACCAAGGCTAATCCAACATTTCTCATGACCATTTTCCTGTATGTTCCCCATAAATTTTGATTCCCTTACTGATCTAGAGTCTATCTAATTCAACCTTAAATATACACGAGCAATCTGCTCCCACAGCCCTGTACAGCTAGGAGTTCAAAACACTCTCCAAGCACTGAGAGAAGAAATTCCTCCTCATCTCAGTCTTAAATTGGCTCCACTTTATTTAAAGGAAGGAATGTTGGAACTTTGGACCAATGGAAGGATTATTGAGATTGAGAATGTACAGGAGGCTAGTATTGAAGGAAGTGGAGGGTTGACATTCCGGAGGAGATAACAGAGAGGGATGAGGCAACAAAGATATTTAAAACATGAACAAAAATTTTTAAATCTTGTTGTTGCTTACCCAGGACAAAGTTATGACAATGGAGACTAGAGAGGTGGGTAAATAGGACTTAGTGTAAGTTAAAATACATATAGATTTTTCAGAGATAGTAAGAACTGCTGATGTTGGAGTCAAAGACACAGCATCAGAGGAACAGGAAAGCTGATGTTTCGGGCTGGGACTCTTCTTCAGAAAATCAGATTTTTTAATTGTCTTAAGTTTACGCTGACTAACAAGGTGAGAGACCAGAAAGAAAGCACTGGATAATTCAAGTCCAGAGACAACAAAGGTTTAAATGTTCTGTTTCAGCAGCAGACATCCTGAGGCAAGGGAGGAGTCAGATAATATTAGGAAGGTGGAAATAAGTGCACTATATTCTAGCAATGATTGATGATTGAGAATCCATCTTGGGGTCATTGGACACCAGAGTTGTAAACAATATCTTAGCATCAGACACTTGTCTGGGAGAGGGATTAAGGTAGTGGCTATGGATTAGAGTTTGTAGGAAGCACAATTCCTTCAGTCTTCCCATTATTTAATTATGAGACATTTTGCTCATTCAGCATTGGATATTGGACAATTTAGAGATGGAAATGTTGAGAGAAGTGGTGCTGAGACAAAACTTGTTGTCATTCTTGTATATGTGATTTTGGATGATATCACTGAGGGTCATCAGTTGGGCAAGAACCAGAAATAGGAATGTCACTAAACGTCACCACTCTCTACTTAACCACAAGATGAACTCATACCCTTACCCATAAAATGGTGACTCGCCAAATTGAAGGGCTGAACATCAACAGTAATTATATATCTCTCTACAGCCCACATTTTCTGGACACCAAAGGGTGCAGGTGAATAGTCTTTTCATCTCCAATGTCCTTCTAGCTGCTGTCATACCAAGTGTTAAAAATATAGATTTATGTCTTTTTTTTTGCTTAACTTGCTTTTTGTGTTACCACAAACAACCTTTAAGGGGTTAATTGCAATGTCACACAAAGTTCTTTTCAGCTGATAGCTATCAGCCCAGAACAATTCTACAAAATTTCCATGATACTCTCTACGGTTGCCTGAAGTATTAACGGGTCTATTAAGTCAAGGCTATAATTTGTAACCACAAATATTTACAAGATTTCATATGTTCAGTGTCAGTAAATGAGCACTTATGCTTTGTAATCTTGAGGGTTGCAGGTGTCTTGCTATAGTTGAGCTGATGTATAATTAGTCCACATTTCAGGAGATTGGAGAGTCAGTCAAAGACCCTTATGTCCAATTATAAATGCAATTCATGTTGTAAAGACTTGTCATCCATTTAAAAACCAAAAGACCTGCAAATGCTGTAAATCAGAGACAAAAATAGAAATTGCTGGAAAAGCTCAGCAGGTTTGACAGCACCTGTGCAAAGAAATCAGTGTTAACGTTTTGAGTCAAGTGACCTTTCCTCAGAACTGATGGTAGCTAGGAAAATGTCAGTTTTTACGCAGAAGATAGGATGGCGGGGGGAGGGTGTAAGAAGTAAACAATAGATGTGGATAGAACCCAAAAAGAGACGAGTAGTTAGACAGCCAAAGGACTGGATATGATCTGGCTTGCAGGGTGAATAATTGTTAATGGTGAGTGTTATTGGCTAACAATAGATAGTATGTAACAGTAGGCTATGTGATACCTATGAGTGATAATGGGAACTGCAGATGCTGAAGAATCCAAGACAATAAAGTGTGAAGCTGGATGAACACAGCAGGCCAAGCAGCATCTGCTCCTGAGATGCTGCTTGGCCTGCTGTGTTCATCCAGCTTCATACTTTATTATATGTGATACCTAGACCTGGTTGTGACATTTGGGAAAAGGGCACAGGACAGCTCAGATCCTAAAGTTATTGAACTCGATATTGAGTCCAGAAGGCTTCAGGGTCCTCCAGGTGGAAAATGAAGTGCTATTGTTGCAAAGATAATAGGAACTGTAGATACTGGAGAATCCGATATAACAAGGTGTAGAGATAGATGAACACAGCAAGTCAAGCAGCAAGCTAGGAGGAGGAAAGCTGACGTTTCAGGCCTAGACCATTCATCAGAAATGGGGGAGGGGAAGAGGGTTCTGAACTAAATAGGGAGGGGGTGAGGCAGATTGAAGATGGAAGAGGAGAAGGTAAGCGGAGGGGAGACAGACAAGTTAAAGACGCGGGGATGGAGCCAGTAAAGGTGAGGGTAGGTAGAGAGGTAGGTAGGAGATAGGTCAGTCCGGGGGGGACAGACAGGTCACGGGGGCGGGATGAGATTAGTAGGTGGGAAATGGGGGTGTGGCTTGAGGTGGGAGTAGGGGATAGGTGAGAGGAAGAACAGGTTAGGGAGGCAGGGACAAGCTGGGCTGGTTTTGGGATGTGGTGGGGGGAGGGGAGATTTTGAAGCTTGTGAAACCCACATTGATACCGTTGGGCTGCAGGGTTCCCAAGCGGAATATGAGTTGCTGTTCCTGCAACCTTTGGGTGGCATCATTGTGGCACTGCAGGAGGCCCAGGAAGGACATGTCGCCCGAGGAATGATAGGTGTTCTGCAAAGACATACGCTCAGTTCGCAATAAACAGCTGCATCTCCCAGTCGCGACCATTTCAACTCCCCCTCCCATTCCTCAGATGACATGTCCATCCTGGGCCTCCTGCACTGCCATAATGATGCCACCCGAAGGTTGCCGGAACAGCAACTCATATTCTGCTTGGGAACCCGGCAGCCCAATGCTATCAATGTGGATTTCACAAGCTTCAAAATCTCCCCTTCCCCCTATTGCATCCCAAAACCAGCCCAGCTTATCCCCGCCTCCCTAACCTATTCTTCCTCTCACCTATCCCCTCCTCCCACTTCAAGTCGCACTCCCATTTTCTACCTGCTAACCTCATCCCGCCCCCTTGACCTGTCCATCCTCCCTGGACTGACCTAACTCCCCACCTACACTCACCTTTACTGGCTCTATCCCCGCCTCTTTAACTTGTCTGCCTCCCCTCCACCTATCTTCTCCTCTATCCATCTTCGCTCCGACTCCCCCTGTCTCCCTATTTATTGTAGAACCCTCTTTACCCCCCCCACCCCCCTTTTTGATGAAGGGTCTCGGCCTGAAACGTCAGCTTTCCTGCTCCGAAGATGCTGCCTTTCCTGCTGTGTTCATCCAGCTCCACACCTTGCTATCTGCTATTGTTCCAGCTTGCATTGAGCTCCTGTGAAGGAGGCCGCATCGGGAATAGTGATACAACATACCACATTAGCAGGTGTGCAGGTGAACATCTGTTTAATGTAGAAGGTTTTCTTGGGGCCTAGGATGGAGGCAAGGGGGGAGGTGTAGGGATAGGTGTAGCACCTCCTGCTGTGGCCTCCCCTACACCGGAGAGACCAAGCAGAGGCTCGGAGACCACTTTGTAGAGCACCTACGCTCGGTTTGGGGCAAACGACAACACCTCCCAGTCGTGAACCACTTCAACTCCCCGTCCTACACCCTGGACGGTATTTCCATCCTGGGTCTCCTCCAGTGTCACAACGATGCCACCCAGAAACTGGAGGAACAGCCTCTCATTTTCTGCCTTGGAACTCAACAACCCAATGATCTCAATGTGGACTTTTCTAGCTTCAAAATCCCGACCTCATCCCAAAACCAGCCCACCCCTGGTTCCTGCCTCCTTAACCTGTCCATCTTCTCTCCCACCTATCCGCTTCTCACAACTCACTGACCAACCTCCACACCCACTTCCGACCTACACTCACCTTTACTAGCTTCATCCCTGCCTCCTTGTCCTGTCTGTCTTCCCTCCACCTATCTGCCCCACTATCCACTTTCTATCACTGCCTCACCCTCTCTCTATTTATTTTAGAGCCCCCTTCCCCTTCCCCATTTCTGAAGAAGGGTCTAGACCCAAAATGTCAGCTTTCCTGCTCCTCTAATGCTGCCTGGCCTATTGTGTTCATTCAGCTCCAACACCTTGTTACCCTAAACAACTACTTTTGTTTTTTCTTCACAGAAGACAACAAAATAACTTCCCATAATTGAGGGAGGAAAGGTTCTTTTGGGAACGTGGAACTGAAGAAAATTCCCATTAGTCTTTTTGTAAAGAAATGCAAAAGTTAACGGGATCTGAATCTATATTCAGCGTACTAGAGGTGGTGACCATGAAAATAGTCATCTTCCAAAATTGTGTAGATTCTGAAAAGTTCCTGGCAAATTAGTGGATGGTGAATTTAACCCCATTGCTTAAAAAAAGAGAGGAATAAACTGAGAATTACAGATTAGTTAGTCAAACATCAGTAGTAGAGTAAATGCTTGAGTCTATTATAAAGGATGTAATAGCAGGATAAGAAACAATACCAACAGTATTGCACAGGATTTATAGTCATAAGTACTTTCTGACAAAACTAATTGAATTTAAGCATGTATCTAGTAGAAGATTGAAGGTTATGATTTATTTTAATTTTCAGAAAACTTCTGATAGGATCCAACATGAGAGATTATTTTCTAAAGGGAGAGTACATGAGATAGGTGATAGTATACTAGAATGGTTTGGGAATTACTCAGCAGACAGGAAGTATAGAAGAATAAATGGGTCATTTTCAGGGCAGAAAGCAGTGATAAGTGGGCACAGCGGGGATCTATGTTTGGGCCCGAGCTATTCGCAATACATATCAATAATTTTTCCAAGTTTGCTGATGACACAAAACTAGATGGAAATGAGGGTATTGAGGACAATGTGAAAGAGGCTTCAGGGTGATTTAGACAGGTCTAGTGAATTGGGCAGATCCAGTATAGTGTCAATAAATTTGAAGTTGCCCACTTCAGTTGGAAATTGTTTTCATTCATTCACGGGATGAAGGCTAGCTAGGCATCATTTATTACCCATCCCTAATTGCCCAGAGGGCAGTTAAGAGCCATGCACATTGCTGTGGGTCTGGAGTTACATGTAGGCCAAACCAGATAAGGATGGCAGTTTCCTTCCCTAAAGGACATTAGTGAACCTGGTGGGTTTTTCCCAACAATTGACAATGGATTCATGGTCATCATTAGACTCCTAATTCCAGATATACATTGAAATCAAATTCCACCATCTGTCACGACGGGATTTGAACCCAGGAACCCAGAACATTATCTGGTTCTCTGCAGTAACGGTCCAGCAATAATACTACTAAGCCATCACCTCCTCATCCAAATGAAAATGGCAGGATATTATTCAAGTCACTGGTGGATTGGGAAAGGTTGCTGCAAAATGGAACATGGTCCCATTGTACATCAATCATTGGAAGCAAACATGCAGGTGCAGCAAGACGTTAGGGAGGTGAATGGTATGTTGGCCTTTATGCTAGAGGGTTTGAGTACAGGAGCAAGGAAGTTTTACTGCCGCTGTACAATGCCTTAATGAGGCCACACCTAGAGTATTGTGTGCAGTTTTGGTCTCCTTACCCAAGAAAAGACATATTCGCCAGAGATGGAGTTTCACAAAGTGTTATCAGATCAATTACACACTTGTCATAAGAAGAGAGATCATGTCAACTGGCCATTTATTTACCAGCGTTAAGAAGAATGTGAGGGGATCTCTGGCAGGTCTGTACAGAATGGCTGCAGGGATGATCTTTCCCCTGGCCTGGGATTCAGAACAGGGGTCACAGTCTCAGATAGACCGTTTTGGACTGCGGTGAAGAGGAATTTCTTTACTCAGATGATGGTGTACTTGTGGATTTCCCTACCACAGAAAGTTGTGGAGGCAAAGTCCCTATCTTTAACTAAGAAAGAAACAGATAGATTTTTAGAAGCTAAAGGTGTCAAAGGGTATGGGGAGCAAGCAGGAGTATGGCTTTGAAATGGAGTATCAGTCATAATTGTGTTGAACAGTAAACAGGCTCAATATATGAAATGGACTATCCCTGCTCCTATCTTCTTTATTTCTAAGGCTCCCAATACATGGGCTTCATGCAGCCAAATGTAATCCAGGAGTAAACTTTCAGACAGGTTTTTCACTTGAACTTTTACCTGACAGCTGGACTTAATTTGAGGTTGCAATGGAAATCGGTAGCAGCAGAATGAGCCTTGTGCTATTTAAAGCTGCAATTAATATTGAGATGTCAGAATTTTGTAAAATATGACCTGAGCTTTTTCCTCTCACTTAGTAGCTGACCTGCTGTGCGTTTTCACCAGTTTCCAATTCCAATCTTTCTTAGCTAGCTGTAAAAATCATATTGTGTGAGATCAAGTTAAATTGTCAATAGAAAATGAAGAGTAAACAATTGACAGAGTATTATCTATGGAAAAGACTTTGTATTACAATGCTTATAGTTATGTTTCAATCCATATGTACTTTTATGCAGAGATAATGGGAACTGCAGATGCTGGAGATTCCAAGATAATAAAATGTGAGGCTGGATGAACACAGCAGGCCAAGCAGCATCTCAGGAGCACAAAAGCTGACGTTTCGGGCCTAGACCCTTCATCAGAGAGGGATGAAGGGTCTAGGCCCAAAACGTCAGCTTTTGTGCTCCTGAGATGCTGCTTGGCCTGCTGTGTTCATCCAGCCTCACATTTTATTATCTTGTACTTTTATGCAGCTGCTTTATTATGGGGAAATACTTAACAATCTGCCCTTTGAGGCTCAATAGCTCAACTTCTTTAAGAGATGTGATGAAAGAAAATCTTGTTTAAATCTGCCTGATACCTCAAAAATATCCTTGTATAATCAGACCTGAATGTTTAAAAGATGGAGCAATCTCAATAAAACAGAAATTATTCCCACTGTTGCAGATAGCTTGTTACATTGGAAAGAAGCAAAAACTTGGTTTGAATGGCAGACATCTCTGACTGCAAAAGCAAAAAAGCACAAATGACATTTCCAATTATATAAACACAGACTGCAGTGGAATTGGCAACTTGAATCCATACACAAACAATTTTTGGTTCCTCAATCTGTCCATCCCCATTCCAGCAGATTACCATTGTAGGGAAAGCAGCTGATACGATTTGCTTGCAATGTACTTTGATATTTGTACTGGGACTCTGGTAGATTGCTCAACAAGTCAGCACCAGTCACCCAAGTGCCACCACCTCTTTTCACCAACCCAGGCCTCCCTGACCAATTATAAAAGCCTTTTGCGTTGCTGATTTCAGTTCCAAGGGATCATTGCAAACTTGCAGTATGGAACTCGCCTGCACGATATTGTCATTTCATTGGCAGGATTACTGTGACCTTATACTAAAATAAATACATAAAAATATATGTACAAATCAAGAATGTAATCTGGCTTTGTCAAGAGTAGGCCAGGCAGTGTCAGCACAAAACTGGCATTAATAGAACAAGAGATAATAGGAACTGCAGATGCTGGAGAATCCGAGATAACAAGCTGGACGAACACAGCAGGCCAAGCAGCATCTTAAGAGCCTGCTCCTAAAATGCTGTTTGGCATGCTGTGTTCGTCCAGTTCCACACCTTGTTATCTCATTAATAGAACAAAGCAGGATTCTTACACTAAGTACTTCATTCAATTCAACAAGACTTATGATGAGCAGACAGAAGGCTCATTGTCAGCTAACCTGTGCCCAAAGTAAGAATCAAAATAGTCCTGATGCTCCAATGATCAGAACTTGGGGAACATGTGGCTTGGACACAGGATCAGCTGACTTGTACTTGGGCTTCTAAGTGAGAGCTCTGTTGATATTTTTAGTCTCCCCCAGCACTACATTGATCATGATTTCACCATACTTGATAATTTTAATTAGTAAATCTAAATAAAGAAGTGAGAATTGCCCTCAACACTGAGTGAAGTATTAGATGCTAACTGTTCCTTTCTATTTGAAAAGCCCCAGTCCCAGGAAGCTGTCCAGCCAGCATTTCTAAAGATGTGAGAAAGATAATGGGAACTGCAGATAATGGAGAACCCGCGATAACAAAGTGTGGAGCTGGATGAAGACAGCAGGCCAAGCAGCATGTTAGGAGCAGGAAAGCTGACTTTTCAGGCCTAGACCCTTCATCAGAAATGGGGGAGGGGAAGAGGGTTCTGAACTAAATAGGGAGAGTGGGAGGCGGATGAAAGATGGATAGAGGAGAAGATAGGTGGAGGGGAGAGAGACAAGTGAAAGTCGCAGGGATGGAGCCAGTAAAGGTAAGTGTAGGTGGGGAGGTAGGTAGGAGATAAGTCAGTCCAGGGAGGTGAACCCTCTCCCCCTCCCCGATTTCTGATGAAGAGTCTAGGCCCGAAACGTCAGCTTTTGTGCTCCTAAGATGCTCTTGTCCAGCTGTGTTCATCCAGCTCTACATTTTGTTATTTCCAAAGATGTGTTTACTGTGGTTCACCTCATGCTGAGCTTTTCTTAACTATATCAAAGCACAGCAGCAGACACACAAAAATGGCAAGAATTTATGAAATATACCTCCCACAAATCAACATCATTATTAAATTGTGATTTGAACTCTGTGTAATTAGAACTTTGGTGAAGGCTTGAATTTTTCATGGAATGGTATGATTTTGTAAAATATATAACATCTCATCTGTCTTTGCTGTTTAGTAAACCACTCACAAGAACTGTACACTGTCAATGCCATTGCCTGTTAAAAATACTATTCACAAAGAGGTCTAATATGCATGTTAAAACATTAGAAAACAGTTGAATAACCTAAAGCACTCCAACTCCCATTCTCTACTTCCTGTTTCCCCATCCAATTTAGAAGCTACTATCATACTGATTCTTCAAACGCCTCCTATCTTGTCCTGTTCCTTACTCTTAGTTCTCTTCAGGCATGTTTATTCTTTCCCCTACCCATCTTGGGCCTTCACCCTTACAAGCCACAGCATACCTTATGCAGCTTTTCTGATGCTCCCACTGTTGACTATGGTCCTCCATCCCTGTATTTTTCTGATCATTGTTTCATGCACAAGCTCTTTAACAGAACTTGATACCACCCTGTGACATGATCACTTCCTCAGACTGACACAGTGGAAGGAACACAGAAGACATTGTGATATTTATCCAGGTGGCCACTCCTGATACCAAGTGGTATTTGTCAACTCTACCAATATGTGGTACTGATTGGGAATGGTTTCAACTAACTCACTGCCACCAATCCTCATTTGTTTTTGCTTTTTCTTAGGCCTATCTATTGATAACCAGTAGGGGATACACCATGGCAGAGTACTTATCAAAAAGACACTCTTCTTAAATTATAAGAAAGTTTGTTGCACGGTAGTAATAGGCTTAAATAAGTTTGTTCAGGCATAATTACTAGCACCTTATGAAGCTTAGACAGAAAAGCAGTTCTCCTTGTCTCCGCCCCAGATTGCATGGGACATCAGAGAACGGTTCAGGTCAATGGATCATGAAAACTAACCCCTTCAGAACCATTACCTTGTACAACATCTAAATATCAGAGGTAAAACAATAATCAGTGGAATGAAATTACTAGAAGAAAGAAAGGGCATTCATTTTCTTAGCAATATAGAATATTAATTAATATCTCAAATTGCTTTACAACACGGCCACTTACTTGTGCCTAGCAAAATCTCAATCTAAGCAAATTATTCAGTGACCAGATAATTTGTTACTTTCCATAGTAATTGAGGGAAAAAGTGACAGACATTGCAGTGCAGTGTTGAGGGATTGTTTTAATGCTAGGATTGCTGTGCTTTTGATAAAGTGTCAAACTAAAGCCCTGTTTGTATCCACAGAAGGCTATAAATATCACATGACATTACTTCAACAAAAGTGTGATGTTATCTGTGGGATTTATACATGTAATTTTTAATGTTAGTTGCTGTAAGCTTGGATTTCTGGTTTTCCGTTAGTAACTGGTGGATTTTTCTGAAGTTAATCATTAACTTGTAAGCGTGTCTGTAGCCATGGTGATTGTTTTTAACATATTTTTGGAAACCTGCCTTCGAGTGAATGTGTTTGATTCACTCATGGATTCCATTTAAAAATTGTGTCCCTCAGAGGACAAGATGAAGATGCTTTGTTTCATTTTGCCATTGTGGGACGGGAAACATTTTGTTTGTTGCGAAGGGTGTTGTTATAAGCTGCAGAAAAGATCTTCAGAACAGGGCCACAATTTCAAATTTCTTCAAACTGGCAACATTGTTAGCAATAATTAGATCAGTATGTTGAAAGTAGAGAAGATTTATCTTAAATAAGCAGATGTGACATAAAGAAACATTGAATGTACAACATCAATTATTTAAAGTAATAGAAATAGCATGAAATGACATTTATATCAGGTTAAAAAATACTCAAAATAGCCAAGGAAAAAAACGGAGTAATGCTGCAAATTTTCTGTCAGATTCAAATAGTTATGAAACCTGCCAAGAAAAAACTGTCATCTTAAAGTTATAGGTCAAGAAGGTAGAGCACCCTTTGCTAAAATATTTAGGAGATTTATCTCAACACCTGGCGCCTAGGTTTGATTTTACCCTCAACCACTTGCGTGTGGAGTTTGCAGACCCTTCCCGTGTCGGCGTGGGTTTCCTCCAGATGTTCCGGTTTCCTCCCACAGTCCAAAAATGTGCAGGTTAGGTCGATTAGCCAGCTAAATTGCCCATAGGGTCCAGGGATGTGCAGGTTCGGTGGATTAGCCTTGGGAAATGCAGGGTCACAGAGAACGGATGGATGGTGGGCCTGGGTAGAATCCTGTTTGGAGGATCAATGTGGACTTGGTGGGTTGTATGGCCTGCTTCCACACTGTAGGGGCGCTGTGATTTTACTGAAGAACCACCTTGATAGTGCAGAGGTTAAAGACAAAAATTTTACAAATTAAAACATGGAATGAAGAGAAATTTATAGCAGATTCAATGAAACAAGCTTTAAAAGAGTAAAACATAACAATCAATTACATGGAGTATTAGGAGATTTTATCTTTTTTTGTTGCAATGAAAATTTAATTGCAATTTCAAACAATTCTCAAAGCTGGAAGTTTTCTGACAAGTTTTATTGCAATTAATTTGAAACCATAGTTCAAATTTAAAGAAGAAAAGTTGAAAATATTGCAGAATTTAAACATCTTTTTCAAACCTTTCAAAAGTTAAAATTAGCAATTTAATTTAACAAAGAAGTAGAGTAATATTTAGTCCTCCAGGAAGACTCTAGGTTACAGAAACTTCAGACTGAGAATTAATTTGGTCAACATCGAAGAACCAATTAATGTTATACAGAATTGCTTCAGATCTACACACCGAAAGTAAGCAGACCAAGTTAATACATTGCATTATTCCATGACCATATTATTAACAGACAACATGTTAAGGAAGATATTAGTACCTTTGATGACTTCTTAACATCATTTACAATATTTAGCTTTAAGAATTAATCACATTATGGAAGGTGTAGTAAAATAAACAGCTTTCAGGAGAACCTATTAACAATGTCATCAATAGTTTTACACGTTGTTTGAATCTTATGAATATGTAATTCCACAACAAGATCAATGTAGAAATGGAGGGTGAAATTCTATTGGAATCTGACCAATGTGGGCCAAGGCAAGATTTATGGCAGAATTGGAGGAGGTCCATCTTGATGATGGGAGTACCTCATGCCATCTGCTGTGCATTTGCCAAGCAGCATGGTGAGTTTCTCAATAGGCAGTGGCATGTTGCCAAATAAGGATTATTGCTTGTTATAAATGCCTTGTTAATAGTCCAATATTTACCTTCCTATCTTACTGAACAAGCAAGCTGTTGAGAAGTCAGAATGGTTACCTGGCAACTTCACATTGCCACGTGCTCAAAAGTGCTTTGAAGCTGGACATCAAGGGCCCACATCTTAGGGAACTCTGCATGGGAACCAGCTACATGCATCCCATATCCAAGGTCATTGACATTTGATATGTGTCAGACTGTAAGAAATAAATGGCACATTCCAATCTGATAATATGAGCTTCTGCACTTCAATGCTGCACCCTGGGCTGAACCAGCAACAATCACTGTAGAGCAGCAGCATGGACACTGCACGCTCAGGCACTTCAACCAGATCATGGATGGCACCAAACTACATTTTCAGGCTCTTTGCTCACTGTCATTGTGCTTGTTCACTGTGAGCCAAATTGGATGCTCACAGCATCCCTGCTTGTTCTGCCTTGTCTTGCCTTAGTGCATTTTGCCCCATCAGGCCCACATCATTTCTGTTTTTGCATGCCATTTAGTGCAGACAGAGGAAAGAAATGTGTCACGTTAGTCAGCAGGCCTCAGTCAAGCTAAATTTACCTGCCCAGTGGCTCAGATATGGCCAGTTGGCCACTTGGGGTGGCCAGTATCAGGATCTCTCCATATGAGATGCCAGGAGCCAAATGCCAGGCAGTCAACCATCTATTGTGTCTTGTTTTGCCCTATGGGATGTATTTTCCTTCTAAAATGAAAAAAGGAAGTTATTAGATTTCCTACAGTGTGGAAACAGGCCCTTTGGCCCAACAAGTCCACCCTGTCCCTTGGAGCGTCCCACCCAGACCCATCCCCATATAACCCGCACACCCCTGAACACTATGGGCAATTTAGCATGGCCAAACCACCTACCTTGTACAGCTTTGGACTGTGGGAGGAAGCCCACACAAACACAGGGAGAATGTACAAACTCCGCACAGACAGTTACCCGAGGCTGGAATTGAACCTGGGTCCCTGGCACTGTGAGGCTGCAGTGCTAACCACTGAGCCACTGTGCCACCCCAGGAGATGAAAGTATGTGACACAGCTGTTACATTCTATGCAAGTCAGGAGGTGTCCCGAAAGAGTAAGTAGACAGTGCAGATGGTAAGCCGCATTAACCGTGTTGGGGATCTGGGTGTGTGAAAGTGAATGAGGGAAGACGTTGCAAACATTAATGAGAATGGTGGAGATTGAACATAGCTGGGTTGGATATAGTAGCAGAGGTAGAGTGAGTGTGTGTGAGATATTAGTGAGAAGAAGGTGCTATTTATGCTGGAGGAGTGAGGAAGGTCACTGCTGGGCATTCCTCCAGACTGCTCTAAGCTGGGTGGCAGCCTTGGAGTAGGTTGCTCCAGCTCAGTGTCACTGACTCCCCTGCTGGTTCAGGGGTTGCAGAAATTCCCACTTCCTAACCATTCCATCCAGCAGGACCTCCCGGTCCCTGCACACAAAATATCCCACACCCATCTGTCATGTCTTTTTGTGGAACTAATCACTTCTAAGTTGCAGTTTTGAGTTGAAGTTGTTCCAAGTTGTACTTCTAAGTTTGTCAATCCTGTAGTCTACAGCTATGTAACATAGTGCTAGTTACCACTTCTTGGAAGATAACATCGTCAGGCTGTTGGGTTCCATCTGGTTGGTGGCCGGGTTGCGTCCACAGTGAAGGCTGGGGCGGGGGGAAGGTGACAACAGAGTGGATAATTTCTGGTCATGAGGCAAGGATGTCTCACATCCCATGGAGAGAGGGGAAAGTCAGGTCAGAGGTGGGAATGCGGTGATTAGTTCCTGGGGAAAAGGAGGTTGTCAGATGTCAGATCCGGACAGTGGGTAGGGGTGTTAGCTCCTAGATGGGGAAGGAGCCTCCGAGTCTCAGACATAGGGGGATTTGGTTGCTCTTGGGCTGAATGGTGGTGTGTCTAGTCCTGGGCTAGAAACCCAAGAGATGTGTCAGGTCCCAGGTGAACGGGCACTGTTAGAGCCTGAGTGGAGGGGACCTGTTGAGTCCAGGCAGAGAATATGGTGTCAGGTCCTGAGCAAAGAAGGTAATTACCCAGGGAGAGGGGGTATATCCACTGGCTTGGAGCTTGTCAGTTTCTGGGCAGGCCTAGCATGGGGATCAAGCCCCAGAGCAGAGAGTGAGGCTCTCATCTCCCATGTGGAAAGGGTGTGTTGTTAGGACCAGTCACAGGAGGGTTTTGGTTCCCAGTGGAGCAGTGGATGGTAGATGTAATGGAATGGGTGACTGTGGTGAGGGTGGCAGGTGGCGGGTTAAGGATTAGGGTGTATAGGGGGACTGGGGAGATGTTGGGTCTGGTAAATTGGGAGTCATTTAATAGTTACCCATGAGTATAACTAAGTTTTTAAGAGTCAGGCCTATCTTGAGTAACTATGTATTTCATTGCTCCAAATTCGCTGATTTAAATTTCAGGGGTTTCTAAGTATAAGGGAATTACTCAACTAGCTGTCAAATTGGATATTCCCTTAGAGGCTGCTAAATCATGGATTCTGCAGCTTTCTCATGCAACTGTCACCAAAAATGAAGAAATAACCATCCAACCATTGTTAAACCCAGGCCTCTGTATTTTCACCCTGTCCGTATAACATAAAGGTTCAGGCATTAAAGAGTAGGTGTGTACGTTGAGAGTGAAAGGCAGAAGATGGTCAAAATCATAAAACATGTCAAAGAGTTTCTATCTAACAAACTTTCATGTTTCTCTGTGGCATGTTTGACTACAGGTGAAGAAGCTACCACAGGGAGGGGCAGATGAAGTTAACGTTAAGTTAATTTTTAAATTATAACGATAGTGAGATGGATTTCTTTCATTCAACTCCCAATAGATCTTATGAAGTGTCATATTTAAGTTGTTCGTAAAGCATGGACTGTAGTCCAGTTGGCAGTGGTCTTGCCATGACCTGACATAGCACCACAAAACTCCTGATATACTGGTATTCAGACATGTTTCAAGAGGCTTAAGTAGTATCAATGTGAATTTCACAAGCTTCAAAATCTCCCCTAACCCCTGTGCATCCCAAAGGCAGCCCAGCTCATCCCGACCTCCCTAACCTGCTCTTCGTCTCACCTATCCCCTCCTCCCACCTCAAGCCGCACCTCCATTTCCTACCTACTAACCTCATCCCACCCCCTTGACCTGTCCGTCCTTCCCAGACTGACCTATCCCCTCCCTACCTCCACACCTACACTTACCTCTTCTGGCTCCATCCCTGCCCCTTTAACTTGTCTGTCTCCTCTCCACCTATCTTCTCCCCCAACCATCGTGGATCCACCTCCCCCTCTCCCTCTGTTTATTTCAGAGCCCTCTCCACCTCCCCCTTTTCTGACGCAGGGTCTAGGCCCGAAACGTCAGCTGTTGTGCTCCTGAGATGCTGCTTGGCCTGCTGTGTTCATCCAGCTCCACACTTTGTTAATTCAGATTCACCAGCATCTGCAGTTCCCATTATCTCTTGGAAAAGCACAGCTGGTTTTGCAGCATCGGTGAAGACAGAAACAGAGTTTTTCATTGGTGACCTGGAGAACTTCTTAAAATGTGGCTGAAGACAACATTCAGAAATCATAAAATTGAGGTATAAAAGTGCCATAATGATCACTGGAACTGTCTTCAAACAATCCTTCAGCATTTTTGATGATACATTTCTGGTGGCTGGACAGATTTGGGAACACCAAATGATAAATACCAGCTGAAGTCTCCAGAATGGTTGTGGTCTGTTGCGCTGGGTGCTACATTGCCTTGCTGTATTTGCAGGAATAGATTACGACATCTCAAGGAGAAACTGGAGCAGGACTAGGAAGACTATAAGGCAGAAGGTAAGGGGATTATTATAAAAGATAATGGTTCTGAGTGTGTTAATGTTCATGTTGCATTGGCTCCACCCATTCTACAAATTTCATACATACTGTGGGGAGAGATAGGGAGTTCTACACCAGCTTTCAGAGAGAGGAGATGGATCTCTACCTATTCCCTGTAGCCCAAGTCATAAATGTAGTTGTGCATTTAGTGCTACACTGTAATAAACCTTGTTGTTATTAAGTGCAGTTCCTCTTCTGTGGATATTTAATGCTAGTGTATCCACTGCAATTAATCATCAGATAAATCAAAGACAAAGGAAAGATAAAGGAAGAATAAGTGCAGTGATCAGTTTAAACAACTCTTACCAGTACCTGGGACAGATGACGCAGAACTGACTATCATAAGGAGAAGAAATTCAGAAGACCCACAAGAAGAAAATTTCAAAAGAGTGAGTTACCAGCTTTAAGAGCTTTACAGCTTTGACAAGGCACAGTCAGTCAGCAGCTGAAACATAATTACCAGCAGTGAGACTCAGCTGTCTTTGTGGAAGCAGTAAAAAGGCAAGGAGTGTACTTCAAAGGCTAAACTTCATTGAGAAGCTGGTAAGAAGACAAGGACTTGGACAAGATTTGGGCTAGGAAAACAGAGGAAAGCCTGCCATTCTTAGACAAATGTACAGGTCTTGAAAAAAAAGCACACATAGGAAGTAATTTAAGGCTTCAAGAGGTAAAGTTAGAATTCCTAAAAGAAAGTAGCTTTATGAGAAATGAAACAAAGAACAGAAATAAAAAGCAAGCCATGCAAAACAAAGTCCTCACTGTCACAATAAATATTGCTGGCATCGACCATAAATATACCTGAGGACAAGATGCGTGCAAGGAACTGGGAAAGTGCTATAAAAGAAATTTAGACTAGGATTACAGAATTGGGAAGACCTCAAAATTTATTCAAGGTGAAAACAAGCAAATTTAAGGAAACCTAGCAAAAGAAACTATCAGAAAAAGAATTGTAAGGGAAATATTAAACATTTAGAAGGGCTGGATAAGTTATAATTTTGACAGGAGTACTTTAAAAACTGCAGCCAGATAACTTTGTATTCCAGGATGCTTTGTAGCAGAAAAGAGGTTAGTCTTTTAGACCAAGGAAGATGGAAAAATGTTCATTTTATCTGAGAAGAAGTAGAAAAACTCTGATGAAGGGTCTAGGCCCGAAACGTCAGCTTTTGTGCTCCTGAGATGCTGATGGGCCTGCTGTGTTCATCCAGCCTCACATTTTATTATCTTCGATTCTCCAGCATCTGCAGTTCCCATTATCACAGAAAAACTCCATCTTGGCTACAGAAGGGAAAACTGAAGAAGAAGTGTTAGCCATCCTTCTGATAATTAAACATGGTCCTCGTAATTCTGCTTCACCTAATATAAACAAACTTATTGCTATCATGCAACAAATATTTTTGCTATTTCTGTCACTGGCCTTAACTGTTTTGAAGTCTGAAGATGATCAGTGAAAGATTCCTCAGTAATCTCAATTGAGTTCTGCTGCTCATTCATGGTCTTAGCTTTTGCTTGTTCTGGCAAGTTTGCAGATTTTTAGCTTCTGATTTGCCTTCAGTGATAATAGGAATGTTTTCAGACTTGACAGTCTTGCAAAATTACAAATTTCATAATGGTTTATGAGATTTTCAGTTTGAGATCCCTGACCACCATAGAACTATCTAATCCTTTGCTGTAAACAGGTTAATGCCTTAGTGTCCCTTTTGCATCCTTTCTGACACATCTTCCCAAAAAGAAGCTGGAATAACTCCTTCCTCTTCCAATTGTTGGGTGTTTCACACCCCCAACATCAGTCGCAGGCTCTTTCCTCTCCCCCAATCCACCTCCTCCCCCTGCCCCTATTCTTGAATCTCCTTTAATCTCCAAACTGTGGAATCATATCTCCCTTCCATTTGTCACCACTGACTCTCGCTGATTCTAGTCTCTTTCTCTCTTCGCAAAATTGGCCTCTCTATACCATCTCTCAACCACAATTTTTCTCAACTATCTTGATTGTTCCCTCTCTCTTAACTTCAGCTAACTCACCATCCCCTGGTACTGATATTCCCTTCCAACCATTGGGAAACAGACCTACAGTGTTCTTTAGGTTCTCGCATCAAGGATCTCCAAAACTGTTGTTCAGCATCAAACACACCTTCTCTGCCTCTCATAACACCAGAGTCTTTGCTTCTGGTGGATTGAGACCATTTAAGGAAGGGACGTGTGTGTATCTCGAGGGGCTGATTGGCCTACTTCTGCTCCCATTTTGTATGTTTGTATGCAGACCATATTGAAATATTTGATCTTTACTAATCTTACTAAATTACAATCTGCAGGGGTGTGTCTGTGAATACACCCACATCCCAACTTATATTTACAGTGTCAGCGGTTTAGTGAACTGGCAGGAAGCCAACGATTGCTCAAATTTCATTCTTATGGTTTTATGTTAAGACTTGATTGTGACATTCCTTGATGAATCAAGCTTCCTTCATTGTTTTAATTTGACATCTCTGATATCCGTTACAGCACATAACTGCCAGTTTTATCTTTAATCCTGTCAATAGAATTAAAAGGAATATTATTTATTGTAATGCCCAGTGCCTATATGGAAACTGTGTTACTTAAGTGATGTCTCTTCAATCTGATCGATTAAGATGATGCAGGGCTACTTGACCAAATCCCACAGTCCTAAATACCTTGCAGAAGCTGGAGTGCTATTTGCAATCTTTAAAACAATTTGCCAATGCAAAAAAAAGAATTTAAATGATCAAATGTAAATATAAAAAATTGCAGCTACTGTTTCCTAACTGCTGAGCAATTCAGCTCATTCTCTACCTTGCTGAATTCATATTTCTCTGCTGAAGGAATTCTTGTCTTCTAATTACTTGTGAAATTTGACTGTATACTTGAGAGCTACCTAAACCAAAAAAAAATGGGTTCTGGTCAAGTGGGGATTTAAAAAGTCTTAAATCCAACCCAAACCTACATCCAGCGCTTTAGGATTTGATAGTGGAAGATTAGGCGCTTAAGAGGGAAAATGCTGAGAGGATAATTTCCCCTCATGAGGAGTAGTGCTTCAGCGTCTGAGCATAGTCCTCACCTCCACTTAAGATATTCATCATTTTTAATCATCAACCCTGGATACAAGAGGGCATGGTCTCAGAATAAAGAGGCTCCAATTTAAGAATGAAATGAGAAGGAATTTCTTCTCTGAGGTTTGAGGCTGTTTGGAGCTTGTTGCCACTGAGAGCTGTGGGTCGGAGCCTTTTGTGTATATTTAAGGTTGACATAGATTCTTGATTAATAGGGGAACCAAAAGTTATGGGGAAATCACAGGAAAGAGGTGGTGAGGGATGTCGGATATGTCTTGATCCATTGAATGGCAGAGCAGGCTGGATGGGCTGAATGGCCTACACTTGTTCCTATTGCTTATGAGATACTTTGGGACAGGGACATAACCAATCTTGTCCCAAGAGGTAGTTTGGTCATTTAAATATTGTACCGAGGGTATATGCTTCACATTTAACCTGCTTTCCATATTTTTTTGCTGGGCATGTATCTCAAGGCAACAGAAAGTAAGGATTTCATATGGGTGAGAGAAGAGCCTTTTACGGCACTGTTTATGGGCCTATAGGAGCAGTGCTGCAGCCTCTGAGCATACTCTCACCCCCCACTTAAGATATTCATCCTTTTTAACCAGCAACCCTGGATGCAAATACCCTGCTATTGTGACTAGAATTAGACTAGAACTGAGTACTGCAGAAGAGTCACACAGGACTTGAAACATTAACTCTGTTTCTCTCTCTACAGGTGCCATTAGACTTGGTGAGTTTTCTAGAATTCTCTGTTTCTGATTTCTGGTGTCTATAGAATACTGCTTTGTGAACATTTCAAACACTTGCCCTTTGCTAGGTGCACATTACAATATGGGCCTCATACTAGTATGCAACATGGATAAGATAAGACTCATTAACATTGCCCCGTCATCGCATACCCAGAATCTAACCACATAAAACTTCTTTGGTAAGCAAAGACATGGAGAATAATACTTGTTTCATTCAGAAAAACCTCTGAATTCTCAAAGTTGAATAAAAAACATTGAAGGAGATTACAGTAGATTACAACAGATCCTAGTTGTAGCTGATCCTAATCCATCAGGTGGTGATTCTTCAGTGTCTTTTGATAGCCTCAACATCATGCATCACCAGTCACCAAATCACATTATTGCAAGAGCATTATCATGATCAGATAAAAAGGTGAAATAATCATTTCCAAAGAAAGCCTATTGCCCAAATCATTCTCATTGGTTTTACTACAAGCAATGTTTATATTACAAGAATATGAACACCAGGAAACAATTAGCCCAACAAGCAAGTTCCTTTCACAAATCGCATATACATACAATCTGTCTCCTCTTAACATTGACCACCTCAATTTGACTAAAAGCAGCTTAACTAAAGCACCAAAACATTCATTCTCAACACTATTATTTTCCATTGTCTGCTGTTTAATAGGACCCCTCCCCATGTTCAAGTATAGTTGTCAAAAGTATTGTAAACAATAGATATATTCTACGGTAACAAGGTGTAGAGCTGGATGACCACAACAGGCCAAGCAGCATCAGAGGAGCAGAAAAGCTGACATTTCGGGTCTAGACCCAACACATCAGCTTTCCTGCTCCTTGGATGCTGCTTGGCTTGTTTTGTTCATCCAGGTCTACACCTTGTTATCTCAGATTCTCCAGCATTGGCAGTTCCTACTCTCTCTGTAGCAGATATATTCTGCTCCTTTTCTGAATAATTAGACATGCCTTTAATTTATGTTAAGTGAGCAAAATGTAATGTTACTTGCTGTATGGACATTTAATAAATCTAGAACACAATGACTTTGTTACACCTTGTTACACATGCAAGACAAATCTTCCAGCCATGGAGAGTAAAAGCTGCTGCAGGTGGGAGGAGACATAAACAAATTCATCTGTGAGGTGCATGTGTTAATTATGGTCATTTGTCACAAACGTGAGGTGAGGCAGGCAATGTAGCAATCCACCTAAGTTTACATCACATGTTGCATCACACACAGGTAGACAGCTGTGATGTAAACTCCCCCACAAAGACAAATTATTTGATTAGTCCTGCCTTCATGTGTACGGTGGTTCAGCCTACGGGTTTTCCTGCCCAGCGATGGGAGTTCTTATCTGTTTAGCAACATTGATAACAGTTTAAAATATGACAAGCAAACATATTTCAACTTAATGATCAGTTACCTTGGAGCTTCTAGCAACAGGCAATTTAAAAAGAGCTCAGAAAATAAGTGAAAAAGCAACCAAATGGTAAAGACAGTGTCACTTATTTATGTTGAGATACTCGTGTTTAGATATGAATACTGAACAAGAAACGTACCATATTCTAATCACAGTGGCACATAGATTTGATGATATTTGACTTCATATCTTGAAGAATGATGTTACTTGAAGATTATAAGTGATGACATTATTATTCCTGGGAAGTATTATGATGAGGTAAGGAACCTATATTTTTACATGAAAGACCCAGACCTCTTAACCAGAGAAAATCATTACCAGGGAATGGGTCAAATATGATGCAGTATGCGAACATAGGAAAGGAAGATTTACATTTGATTCTGGTTTTACCCAACAACACTAACAATAATGAAACATATACAATTCTGAGGTGACTGTGACAGTGTTAATACTGAGAGGATTCTTTCACTTGCAGAGTAATCTAGAACTAGGGGGCCAGTTTTATGATGAAGAGATGAGGTTGAATTTTCTTCTTTCAAAGGATCATAGTCTTTGGAATGATCTTCCAGAGACCCATTGATGTTGAGTCATTAATTATATATAAGGCTTGGTTTGACAGCTTTTTAATTGACAAGGTGATAGAGGGTTATGAGGACAGGAAAAGAAGTAGTGTTAAGACCACAATCACATCAGCCATGATCTTATTGAATAGCAGAGCAGGCTCAGTGGGCTGAATATATTTCTTGTAATTTTATGATTGACAATAGTAATTATTTTAAAACTAAATTTGGCCTGTTGGACAGATACAATAGTATACATTTTGATAGTTTCTTTTGAGTTTTCCATATGATGACACAATAACATCAGATGATAAACCAGCAGAAGAAATAATGAAGAATAAATACCATCACTTACTCTGTCATTCTCAGCCAGCAGTTTAGATATCGATAGTGTGCCTCCTTTGGTGGATAATTTAGAAGTGGGATTTGCACACGGTGGGACACAAGATAGAAGTAGCTTGGATAAAAGCAAAATAGTGCAGATGCTGGAAAAACAGAACAAAGAAATTGCTGGAGAAACTCAGCAGATCTGTAGAGAGAGGCTTGGAGCTAGCACAGGGCACAAGGGTGGGACAGAATCATAAAACCCTACAGTGTGGATGTAGGCTATTTGGCCCATCGAGACCATGGTGAGCCTTTGAAGAGCATCCCACTCAAACTCACCCATCCCTGTAACCCCACATTTCTCATGGCTAATTCCTCTAGCCAGCACATTTCTAGAAACTATGGACAATTTAGCATGGTCAATCTACCTAACCTGCATATCTTTGGACTGTGGAAGGAAACCAGAGCACCGGGAGGAAACACAGGCAGAATGTACAAACTCCACACAGACTGAGGCTGGAATTGAACCTGGGTTCCTGATGCTTTGAGGAGGGTGTGCTAGCCACTGAGCCACCATGAGCCCTACAGGTGCTAGCTTACTGCAGGGTAGTGTTGCTATTGATGTTTCATCGCAAAATTGTAAGATGAAGATTATGATGGGGCAGTCTCACAAAGAAAGCTGAAGGGTGTGGGAATATGGTCAATGTCAAGCAGCATAGAAGAGTCCAGCACCTTCTTGTCACAGGACTTTGTACAAACCTTGGAGTTCATATTTTCCGGTGTGGAAGTGCTGCTCAACTCTGTTCACACAAGAGCAGACACAACCTTAAAGCCAAATCTCATGAGTGACGGGCTGGATGAACACAGCAGGCCAAGCAGCATCTTAGGAGCACAAAAGCCTAGACCCTTAGTTTTTCTGATGAAGGGTCTAGGCCCGAAACGTCAGCTTTTGTTCTCCTAAAATGCTGCTTGACCTGCTGTGTTCATCCAGCTCCACACTTTGTTATCTCGGATTCTCCAGTATCTGCAGTTCCCATTATCTCTAATAAGTGAGGTCTCAGTTTCCTTTCCAACACAAATAGATGGCAAACAACCTCTGGGTGCAGTGGAAGCTCAGTCTAGTTTCCTGTGGGTTCATATTGCCGCCAACAGCCTGCAGATTCCACAATTGCATAGCATTACAGCAATCCAGTGATCTGTCCTCTGATGAGATTGCTAGGATTGTTGACGCAGTCAGTCTGTAACTTTAATTATAACAAGCAGGAAATCTATTTGGCCCCGATTTATTGATAGAAGCCATAGAGTATCCCCATTGAGCCATCCAATTAGTCACATGAACGAGTACAAAAATGTCTATCTGTTACTCTAACAGACATAAGGACATTTGAAACAAGAATGTAAAAAGGTTTTATACCCCTTTAAGCCTGCTCACCTATTCAGTAAGATCAAGGCTGAATGTCTACTTCAACCCCATTTTCCTGTCCTGCTTGACTTCTTTACAGCTGCCCTGGCATCTTTGACATTCTTCAATACCAACTGTGTCTGCAAACAGGATTTCTGGCTTGTAAGCCTCAGTTTATAGATGACATTGAGTTTTCGAAATAAACTATAACATTACAGATAATAAAATGTGAGGCTGGATGAACACAGCAGGCCAAGCAGCATCTCAGGAGCACAAAAGCTGACGTTTCGGGCCTAGACCCTTCATCAGAGAGGGGGATGGGGGGAGGGAACTGGAATAAATAGGGAGAGAGGGGGAGGCGGACCGAAGATGGAGAGTAAAGAAGATAGGTGGAGAGGGTGTAGGTGGGGAGGTAGGGAGGGGATAGGTCAGTCCAGGGAAGACGGACAGGTCAAGGAGGTGGGATGAGGTTAGTAGGTAGCTGGGGGTGCGGCTTGGGGTGGGAGGAAGGGATGGGTGAGAGGAAGAACCGGTTAGGGAGGCAGAGACAGGTTGGACTGGTTTTGGGATGCAGTGGGTGGGGGGGAAGAGCTGGGCTGGTTGTGTGGTGCAGTGGGGGGAGGGGATGAACTGGGCTGGTTGAGGGATGCAGTGGGGGAAGGGGAGATTTTGAAACTGGTGAAGTCCACATTGATACCATATGGCTGCAGGGTTCCCAGGCGGAATATGAGTTGCTGTTCCTGCAACCTTCGGGTGGCATCATTGTGGCAGTGCAGGAGGCCCATGATGGACATGTCATCAAGAGAATGGGAGGGGGAGTGGAAATGGTTTGTGACTGGGAGGTGCAGTTGTTTGTTCTAGAGCATCCCTAAACCAGCCCAGTTCGTCCCCTCCCCCCACTGCACCACACAACCAGCCCAGCTCTTCCCCCCCACCCACTGCATCCCAAAACAAGTCCAACCTGTCTCTGCCTCCCTAACCGGTTCTTCCTCTCACCCATCCCTTCCTCCCACCCCAAGCCGCACCCCCATCTACCTACTAACCTCATCCCACCTCCTTGACCTGTCCGTCTTCCCTGGACTGACCTATCCCCTCCCTACCTCCCCACCTATACTCTCTCCACCTATCTTCTTTACTCTCCATCTTTGGTCCGCCTCCCCCTCTCTCCCTTTTTATTCCAGTTCCCTCTCCCCACCCCCCTCTCTGATGAAGGGTCTAGGCCCGAAATGTCAGCTTTTGTGCTCCTGAGATGCTGCTTGGCCTGCTGTGTTCATCCAGCCTCACATTTTATTATCTTGGAATTCTCCAGCATCTGCAGTTCCCATTATCTAGGATGAGTTGATGATCCCACTTCCTGGCACATTTAGGCACATTTAGCTGAAAGTTACACCAGTGCAAAACCCAGTAACTTAGCCTTCCATCCCTTCAGGGATATTGGTCCCTGTTTCTGTGCATCTATCAACCAATGTGGTTGTCATTTACAATTCAACCGCTGGTCACAAGCCTACGTTGACCACAAGGTAGAGACACATCTTGGAACTTCAGTTTGCCCACACTGGAACTTTTGTTTTTCATTTGAACAGTGCTTGCTGCTGAGGGAAAATTTTACACTGTGGATAAATTCCACACTATAAATATATGTAGATTAGTTGTGATGTATTCTTATTTTCAGCCCCAAATTAGCAACTGTCTGCCCTGAGCAAGTTCAAGCCAGCTGCCCGAGCATTTGCAAAATTTAAAGTAAACACTTTAGCCTCAAAATTATCGTGTTGTAAACATGCGTTTGCATAACATAGCTTTATTGACTACTTTAATGGCACTACAATCTATTTATTTAAAATAACAACAATACAGGGTTAACAGTGTTGGAGTCGCCATTGGGTGAGTGCACTGTTCAAGTTGTTGTGGGGCAAGGTCTCCACCTATCATTTCACCTGGCAATGCTTTCATTAGCTTAAAAAGAGCAGGGGAAAATGCTGAATACAGGATGTTGGGCATCCACATTGCCAAATGAGAGGAGGAATGAGATTTTCAATGGTAATAGAACATAGGACATTACAGCACAGTACAGGCCCTTCGGCCCTCGATGTGCCAACCTGTCATACCGATCTCAAGCCCATCTAACTTACACGATTCCATGTACGTCCATATGCTTGTCCAATGACAACTTAAATGTACCTAAAGTTGGCGAATCTAGTACCATTGCAGGCAAAGCGTTCCATTCCCTTACTACTCTCTGAGTAAAGAAACTACTTCTGACATCTGCCCTATATCTTTCATCCCTCAATTTAAAACTATACCCCCTCGTGCTTGCCGTCACCATCCTAGGAAAAAGGCTCTCCCTATCCACCCTATCTAACCCTCTGATTATTTTATATGTTTCAATTAAGTCACCTCTCAACCTTCTACTCTCTAATGAAAACAGCCTCAAGTTCCTCAGCCTTTCCTTGTAAGATCTTCCCTCCATACCAGGCAACATCCTAGTAAATCTCCTCTGCACCCTTTCCAAAGCTTCCACGTCCTTCTTATAATGCGGTGGCCAGAACTGTATGCAATACTCCAAGTGCGGCCACACCAGAGTTTTGTACAGCTTCACCATAACCTCTTGGTTCCGGAACTCGATCCCTCTATTAATAAAAGCTAAAACACTGTATGCCTTCTTAACAGCACTGTTAACGTGGGTGGCAACTTTCAAGGATCTGTGTACATGGACACCGAGATCTCTCTGCTCATCTACACTGCTAAAAATCTTACCATTAGCCCTGTACTTTGCCTTCCGGTTACTCCTACCAAAGTGCATCACCTCACACTTGTCTGCATTAAACTCCATTTGCCACCTCTCAGTCCAGCTCTGCAGCTTATCTATGTCTCTCTGCAACCTACAGCATCCTTCGTCACTATCCACAACTCCACCGACCTTAGTGTCATCTGCAAATTTACTAACCCATCCTTCTACACCCTCATCCAGGTCATTTATAAAAATGACAAACAGCAGTGGACCCAACACTGACCCTTGCGGTTCACCACTAGTGACTGGTCTCCAAGATGAACATTTCCCATCAACAACCACCCTCTGTCTTCTTGCAGCAAGCCAATTTCCGATCCAAACTGCTATATCTCCCATAATTCCATTCCTCCGCATTTTGTACAATAGCCTATTGTGGGGAACCTTATCAAACGCCTTGCTGAAATCCATGTACACCACATCAACCGGTTTACTCTCATCTACCTGTTTGGTCACCTTCTCAAAGAACTCAGTAAGGTTTGTGAGGCACGGCTTTCCCTTCACAAAACCGTGCTGACTATCCCTAATCAATTTATTCTTTTCTAGATGATTATAAATCCTATCCCTTATAACCTTTTCCAACACTTTACCAACAACAGAGGTAAGGCTCACTATAATTACCAGGGTTGTCTCTACTCCCCTTCTTGAACAGGGGAACCACATTTGCTATCCTCCAGTCATCTGACACTATCCCTGTAGACAATGACGAGTTAAAGATCAATTGCAAAGGCTCGGCAATCTCCTCCCTGGCTTCCCAGAGGATCCGAGGATAAATCCCATCTGGCCCAGGGGACTTATCTATCTTCACCTGCTGAAGGATTTCTAATACCTCTTCCGTGTGAACCTCAATCCCACCTAGTCTAGTAGCCTGTATCTCAGTATTCTCCTCGACAACATTGTTGTTTTCTAGAGTGAATACTGTTGAAAAATATTCATTTAGCGCTTCCCCTATCTCATCTGACTCCATACACAACTTACCACTACTATCCTTGATTGGGCCTAATCTTACTTTCGTCATTCTTTTATTCCTTAAATACCTATAGAAAGCCTTAGAGTTTACCCTGATCCTATCCGCCAACAACTTCTCATGTCTCCTCCTGGCTCTTCTGAGCTCTCTCTTTAGGTCTTTGCTGGCTACCTTGTAGCCCTCAAGTGCCCTAACTAAGCCTTCACATCTCATCCTAACATAAGCCTCGTTTTTCCTCTTGACCAGAGATCCCACCTCCTTCGTAAACCACGGCTCCCTCACTCTACAGCTTCCTCCCTGCCTGACAGGTACATACTTATCTAGGACACCCAGGAGCTTTCCTTGAATAAGCTCCACATTTCTGATGTGCCCATCCCCTGCTGTTTCCTTCCCCATTCTATGCTCCCTAAATCTTGCCTAATCTCATCGTAATTGCCTTTCCCCCAGCTATAACTCTTGCCCAGTGGTATACACCTATTCCTTTCCATCACTAAAGTAAACATAACAGAATTGTGATCGCTATCACCAAAGTGCTCACCCACTTCCAAATCTAACACCTGGCCAGGCTCATTACCCAGTACCAAATCTAATGTGGCTTCGCCCCTTGTTGGCCTATCTACATACTGTGTCAGGAAGCCCTCCTGCACACTCTGGACAAAAACTGACCCATCTATAGTACTCGAACTATAGTGTTCCCAGTCAATATCTGGAAAGTTGAAGTCCCCCATGACAACTACCCTGTCTGTCTCACTCCTATCGAGAATCATCTTTGCTATCCTTTCCTCGACATCTCTGGAACTATTCAGAGGCCTATAGAAAACTCCCAACAGGGTGACCTCTCCTTTCCTGTTTCTAACCTCAGCCCATACTACCTCAGTTCAAAAGTCCCCAAACATCATTTCTGCAATTGTAATACTGTCCTTGACCAACAACGCCACACCTCCGCCCCTTTTACCATCTTCTCTGTTCTTACTGAAACATCTAAATCCCGGAACCTGCAACAACCATTCCTGTCCCTGCTCTCTCCATGTCTCCGAAATGGCCACAACATCGAAGTCCCAGGTACTAACCCATGCTGCAAGTTCACCTACCTTATTCCGGGCGCTCCTGGCATTGAAGTAGATACACTTCAATCCAACCTCTTGCTTGCCGGTGCCATCTTGCTTCCCTGAAACTTTATTTCGGACCACCCTACTCTCTACCTTTTCTATAGTCGAACTACAATTTGGTGCCCATCCCCCTGCTGAATTAGTTTAAACCCACCCGAACAGCCTTAGCAAACGTCCCCCCCCAGGATATCGGTACACCTCTGGTTCAGGTGAAGACCATCTTGCTTGTAGAGGTCCCACCTACCCCAGAAAGAGCCCCAGTCATCCAAGAATCCATAACCCTCCCTCCTGCACCATCTCTGTAGCCACGTGTTTAACTCCTCACTCTCCCTATTCCTCGCCTCACTAGCATGTGGCACGGACAACAAACCAGAGACAACAACTCTGTTCATCCTAGCTCTCAGCTTCCGTCCTAGCCCCCTGAATTTCTGCCTTAAATCCCTGTCTCTCTTCCTACATATGTCGTTGGTGCCAATGTGGACCACGACTTGGGGCTGCTCCCCCTCCCCCTTAAGGATCCCAAAAACACAATCAGAGACATCACGCACCCTGGCACCTGGGAGGCAACACACCAACCGTGAGTCTCTCTCGTCCCCACAGAACCTCCTATCTGTCCCCCTAACTATGGTGTCCCCAATGACTAATGCTCTGCTCCTCTTCCCCCTTCCCTTCTGAGCAGCAGGGACAGACTCTGTGCCAGAGACCTGTGCCACACTGCTTTCCCCTGGTAAGTCGTCCCCTGCAACAGTATCTAAAACAGTATACTTATTGTTGAGGGGAATGGCCACAGGCACTGCCTGCCGGTTCCCTTTCCATCCCCTGACCGTAACCCATCTGCCTTTTTCCTGTACTTGAGGAGTGACTACCTCCCTGTAACTCCTCTCAATAACCCCTTCTGCCTCCCAAATGATCCGAAGTTCATCCAGCTCCAGCTCCAGTTCCCTAACGTGGTTTTCAAGGAGCTGGAGTTGGGTGCACTTCCTGCAGATATAGTCAGCAGGGACACTAGTGGTGACCCTTATCTCCCACATTCTGCAGGAGGAACATTCAACTGCCCTGACCTCCGTACCCATTATTCTAAATTCCCAAAGACTTAAAAAAAAATAAAAAATAAACTTGTTACCTTACCAATCAGGCACACAGAACTTTTTTTTTGGTTAGAGGAGGAGGATGGGTGGGAGACGCTACCCGAGTAGTGTTTCGGGTAACGCAACCACACAAATATATTACCTCACTCACTCACCAGTCCCGTGTCGGCTCCTGCTCAGCATGCCTCCGCCTATTCACGTGGTAAGCTTTTTAACTATTCAAAAACAGTGACTCATCGGCTTCCCGACAGGCTCCTGCTCCAAGCTCCCGCTCGCGCTGCTGCTGCAACCAGAAATGGAAGGCACCGGCACTCCTGTGCTTCTTAATTGCAGGAAACAGACAAGTTGGTTGGTGGTGCGGAACTTAAACATTGCTAAAAGGAGGCAAGAAGTTGAAGCTTTTCATCTTGCATTTGCCAGAACTTGGAGGCAAAAAAATGACTTAAGCAAAGGAATACCAATTTATACAGCATGAGAAGAAGGTGCTGATTGCTTGGGCTCTCATTGGCATGGAGATGCTGTAAGAAAACAGTTAACTGTCAATCTTAATTCTCAGAGCAGGCAGGTAGATTCTGATTGGTCAAGGTGTTGGCATTGAGATGCAGCAGTGATTGGCTTGCCTCCATGGCCTTTTTGGTTTGAAAAATGGGCAACATATACACAATATGTAGATCACCAGACCACCTCCTGCTCATGTATCACCACAAACTGCTCTTCCATTAATTTGCACTGTTCTCAAACGAGTCATTGTTTCATAGCAGGAAAAATTGATCACTACCAGACTGATGTCACAACTGACTGACCACAATTGTGAAGATGGTGATGGCCGTGGAGCTTGTAGAAACATTATAGAGAAGAAACAGTTGGATATTAGCTACAACAAGCAACTTTCAAGTAACTATTCTGAATAGCCCTTTCATATTTGGAGCAACTAGTTTCTTGGAGAGAAAAGGATAAGTGCAAGTGACATGTAAACAAAGCACATTTGGTTATTGAGATAGTAGGAACTGCAGATGCTGGAGAATCTGAGATAACAAGGTGTAGAGCTGGATGAACACAGCAGGCCAAGCAGCATCAGAGGAGCAGGAAAGCTGACGTTTCGGGCCTAGACCCTTCTTCGGAAATGGGGGAGGGGAAGAGGATTCTGAAATAAATAGGGAGAGAGGGGGAGGCAGATAGAAGATGGATAAAAGAAGATAGGTGGAGGGCAGACAGACAGGTCAAGGATGTGGGGTTGGAGCCAGGAAAGGTGAGTGTAGGCGGGGAGTTAGGGAGGGGATAGGTCAGTCCAGGGAGGACGGACAGGTCAAAGAGGTCGGATGAAACTAGTAGATAGGAGATGGTGGTGGGACTTGAGGTGGGAGGAGTGGATAAGTGGGTGGACAGGTTAGGGAGGCGGGTCAAGCTGGGCTGGTTTTGGGATGTGGTCAGGGGAAGGGAGATTTTGAAGCATGTGAAATCCACATTGATGCCCTTCGGCTGCAGAGTTCCCAAGCGAAATATGAGATGCTATTCCTGCAACCTTCAGGTGCCATCGCTGTGGCACTACAGGAGGCCCAGGATGGACATGTCATCCAAGGAGTGGGAGGGGAAGTTGAAATAGTTCACGACTTGGAGGTGCAGCTGTTTGTTGCGAATCATACGTAGCTGTTCCGCAAAGTGGACCCCAAGCCTCCGCTTGGCTTCCTCGATGTAGAGGAGGCCACAATGGAAAAGGAAGATACAGTGTACCACATTAGCAGGTGAACATCTGTTTGATGTGGAAGATCTTCTTGGGGCCAAGGATGGGGGTGAGGGAGGAGGTGTAGGGGCAGGTGTAGCACTTCCTGCGATTGCAGGGATAAGTGCCGGGGGTGGTGGGGCTGGTCGGGAGTGTGGAGTGGACAAGGCAGTCACAGAGAGAGTGGTCCCTCCAGAAGGCAGATCAGGGTGTTGAGGGAAATATGTCTTTGGTGGTGGGGTTGGATTGCAGATGGCAGAAGTGTTGGAGGATGATGCGTTGTATCTGGAAGTTGGTGGGATGATACATAAAGATGAGGGGGATTCTGTTTTGGTGGTTATTGCGGGGAGGGGGTGTGAGCTATGAGTTGTGCGAAATGTGAGAGACATGATTGAGGGCATTTTTGACCACTATGGAGAGGGAGTTGTGGTCCTTGATAAACGAGGACATCTAGGATGTCTGGAAGTGGAATGCCTCCTCTCAGAAGAAGATGCGGCAGAGGCGAAGGAATTGGGAATAGGGGATGGCCTTTTTGCAGGAAGGTGGGTGAGAGGAGGTGTGTTCTAGATCGCTGTGGGAGTCGGTAGACTTGAAATAGATATCGGTTCCCAGGTGGTTGCCAGAGATGGAAATAGAGAGATCCAGGAAGGAGAGAGAGGTATCAGAGATGATCCAGGTGAACTTGAGGTTGGAGTGGAAGGTGTTGGTGAAGTGGATTAACTGTTCGAGCTCTTTGTGAGAGCATGAGGCGGCGCCAATACAGTCATCAATGTAACGGAGGAAGAGGTGGGGGATAGGGCCAGTGTAGCTTCGAAAGATAGAACATAGAACATAGAACATAGAACAGTACAGCACAGAACAGGCCCTTCAGCCCACAATGTTGTGCCGACCATTGATCCTCATGTATGCACCCTCAAATTTCTGTGACCATATACATGTCCAGCAGTCTCTTAAATGACCCCAATGACCTTGCTTCCACAACTGCTGCTGGCAACGCATTCCATGCTCCCACAACTCTCTGCGTAAAGAACCTGCCTCTGACATCCCCTCTATACTTTCCTCCAAACAGCTTAAAACTATGACCCCTCGTGCTAGCCATTTCTGCCCTGGGAAATAGTCTCTGGCTATCAACTCTATCTATGCCTCTCATTATCTTGTATACCTCAATTAGGTCCCCTCTCCTCCTCCTTTTCTCCAATGAAAAGAGACCGAGCTCAGTCAACCTCTCTTCATAAGATAAGCCCTCCAGTCCAGGCAGCATCCTGGTAAACCTCCTCTGAACCTTCTCCAAAGCATCCACATCTTTCCTATAATAGGGTGCCCAGAACTGGACGCAGTATTCCAAGTGCGGTCTAACCAAAGTTTTATAGAGCTGCAACAAGATCTCACGACTCTTAAACTCAATCCCCCTGTTAATGAAAGCCAAAACACCATATGCTTTCTTAACAAAAGCTACAACAAAAGCTTCCACAAATCCTACAAAGTGGCAGGCATAGCTTGGGCCCATGCGGGTACCCATGGCCATGCCCTTTGTGTGTAGGAAGTGGGAGGAATTGAAAGAGAAATTGTTGAGGGTGAAGACAAGTTCGGCTAAGCTGATGAGGGTGTTGGTGGAGGGGGACTGGCTAGGCCTGCGAGACAAGAAGAAATGGAGGGCCTTTCAGCCATCTGCATGGGGAATGCAGGTGTTTAGGGACTGGACCTCCATAGTAAAGATGAGGTGTTGAGGACCAGGGAATCACTTGATTATTAATGTAATGCAAATACATGGAAATAAGGTACACCATTTTAAACAGTGAGATTCTGACGTTGCCATTTTAGGCTTAAGTGAAAAATTAATGTTTGTTCTTGACATCCAGATTCTGATTCTTTCATTCTTGCCATACTTTTTTCCCCAATGTTCTCAACATTATTTACACCACACAAGGGAGGGGAGAATTGTACCCATGATTATCTTAAAATAAATAACTGTCATGTGTTTTGAAGTGCTGCAATAAGTTTGAATTGATTGTAGTGACATTTTGAACAAGGTAACATTTTCCAAGAAAATCTTCTGTAGTTTTGCTTTGATTAATATTTACACTCAACATAGTTTGAGTCTGTTTACATTCAGTGTTGCTTAACTAAAAGGAGCCGTGCAGAAGGAGCTGTTCATTCTGCAAGGCACAACTAACCAGATACACTGCTATGCCTGCCAGAACAGGCATACTTTTTACCTGACCCAACATGCAAACAAGATGCTGCAGGCAGTTCGAACATTGACCTATTTATCCTGATCTGCAGAATTCCTGGTGTGAGGTGGAAATTCTTTTTTTTATTAACCCATTTATCAAAAGTATATCATAATAAGGAAAAATAACGTAAAACAATCAATTAGTTGAGATGAATATGAGATGTGTTTCTGCACTGTTTTTCTTTATAATTTTAAAATATACTGAACAATGGCAAACTATGAATAAAATGCAAAGTATATATGTAGAAGAATCTAACCAGTAAAAGTCAACAACATGCTATGCAGTGAATGAGTTATGAAGTAGTTGTTCGACAAATAATCCAGAGGCCTTGGATTGAAATTCCATTATGGCAAGCATTGTCAAAGTGATCTAGTAATTTTATGCAATGTGCCACAATGATATAAAATGTGAATCATTGATCTTTGACTCCCATCAGCTGATTTCTGAACTTGGAACTTTTATGGATTGAAATGATGTTAAGAAGGTACTAAAACGCTGGCTTAAAATGGTCACATAAATCACCTGCCCACAGGATTAGCCAAGATGCATGAGACTGACCTAAATTAAACTAAGTAAAGTGTGAACTGAAATGAACAATTGCCCCAATGGTAATATGACCAGTCAACCATGCTCCATGGAAGGTGTAAAAAGGTCCTAATAGAGTCTTGCAGGACTGAATCAGACCCTTCAGTCCAACTCATTCATACCGACCAATTTCCCAAACTAACTTATTCCCACCTGCCTGCATTTGGCCCATATCCCTCCAAACCTTTCCTATTCATGTCCTTATCTAAATCTCTCTTAAATGTTGTAACTGTATATGCATCTACCACTTCCTCTAGCAGTTCATTCCACACACACGCCACTGTCTGTAAAAACATTGCCTCTCACATCCTTTTTAAATCTTTCTCTTCTCATCTTAAAAATATGGCTTCTGGTTTAAACTCACCCCACCCTTGGGGAAAAGACCTTTGCTATTCACTTTATCCCTGCTCCTCATGATTGTATAAACCTCCATAAGGTCACCCCTCAATCTCCAATGCTCCCATCATCGATTTGGTTTACATTATCATGAGTAAGTTCACATGAAGATGAAACATTGTTATGATGATCAAATTTGAAAAATATAGTAGATACAGAATATACAAACAAGCTGATAACTTCAAAGACCTCTCTCTTGGCAGACAAGGAGGTGAATGGATTTTTAAAATGCAGAACAGAACTCAAGAAGATGGCTCTCCCTCTCCCAAGTAAAAAAAAAACACTGATTGAAAAGAAACATCAAGGGCCTGAGAACTTAAAAGATAACTACAATATTTGCTACTGCTGACAGTCCAAGTGATCAACTAAACGACCGTGGTCTCAGGATCATACCTTATGCCTCAAGGACACCCAATGATATACAGTATTTTATCTTTCTTTGTACTGGACCTTCTACCCTTTAACTTTTTAACTTTGAGTGGGTGCAAACAAGGAGCGATCACCAACCCAAGTGACTACATGCCTGACATTGTGCCTTTATTAATTTCCTGAAGGTTAAAAGATAATGAACATGTTCTCTTTTCAACTAAAGAAAACCTTACAGTTTAAGAATTAGTAATTAGTCAATTCAGCTATCAAGGAAACTATGAATGAGCCGTCAAAGTAACTTTGCAGTATTGTTTATATGCTCAGAAGAGAAAGGTAACATCAGTATTGTGTATATATCATATATACACACGTACTGTCCAACTGTACACATCTTTTCTGACTAAATCACAGAATAGGGGAGTTTAAGTTGAGTTGAGGTCTAGAATCAGTCATGATCTTACGGAATGAGGGGCTGCAAAGCCTATTTTAACTCATATTTCTTGTGTTCTGATGTTGAACCACTATTTCTAGTTTGTTTATTACTAAGCTGAAATTTTTGCTCACACATTATCAGGAAATAAATAATTAGCAAGGCCTATCCAGGGAATAAAATCAAACATGGCCATTAATGGTTTGACAATCCAGGAGAATGTGGATTGTCAATACAAAGATCTCTGCAAAATTTTTAGGGAAATATATAGGAAGCCTCCATTAATTGTTTTAAATGGATGAATACAAAGGGAAACCTAGAAATAAATATAACCATCAAATGGAACAAAAATAAATTCTTCCGGTATTATAACAACAAAACGAATTGAGGCACATTCATGAACGAAACAGATCTGAAATTCAACATACGCAAACTACGATCCAACTACGAAATAATTACTTCCTGGTTAGCGTTCATTTGAGCAGACATGAATGTCCTCTTGCAGGACACCTATATGGGAAATTCTAAATTGAATGTAGATTAGTTTGGTGACAGTGTGAAAATAGATGCTCCATATTGTGCAGTGCAAATAAGGCACATCTGTAATTTTCAGACTCAATTGTCAAACTATTTTCCAACAATTTCAAAGACACAATAGGACATGGGAAATTGTTCAACTGCGAAAAATTGTAGCAAAAGGTATGTACTCATCAATAAATCCGGTTGTTACGTAATTCAGATTGGGGTTGATTTTGTTTGCACATCATTAGAAAACGAACTAGGCTTGATTAAAAAGAAACTCATGACCTTAGGGCATTCTAATACATCTGATATTGTAGTTTTAAAGTGTTTTAAAATGTAGGAAATGCAGCAGTTAATTTGTGGACAGTAAATTCCCACAAATAGTAACATGATGATAATGATATTGATCAGAAATGAACATTAGCCAGGATATTATTGTGCGACCAATGCTCACAGCAGACCACCATGATGTATAAGCCTCCCTGCAATATAGGAGGTATGGTTTTAAGGTAAGAGACTTGAGATTTAAAGGGGATTTAAGGATTTTTTTTCATCTAGTGGGAGGTGAGTATCTAGTACTGACTGCCAGTCAGGGTGCTAGATGTCAGAAACCATCACAATATTCAAAAAATACTTAGATGAACATATGACATACCATGAGCCAAGTGCTGGGAAATGGGATGAAATAAGTGATAATCTTGTGATGGGTAGCATGAGCATGATGGACTGAATGGTCTCCTTCTGTGCTGTAATATAATTCTATTGTGCTGCAAGCTCAACTGGTAATCTTAAATTAGTTTCCATATACGGGAACCGATCATAAATTCATCATGACAAAGCTTTTGTTCCATTAGCAAATCTAAAGAGATGTTTAAGTCTGCAGCATTTTCAAGGACCATCTTTGTTGTGACCTTCGGTCTCTCATCCTACAGATATCTGTGCAGGCTATCCTTTATTCAAAGTTATCTTTTCTTGTAGTCTGGGATGGATGAGGAATGGCTGCCCATTGCAATTACATTTTGGGTATTCAGCAAATATGCTTTCATCCTTTTTTGACTTAAACTTTTGAAAAAGCTTCTTTGGTACCTGACCTTGAATGTCACAGCTCTCACAGGGTTCTCAAACATACCCCCAGTGGCAGTCAATCAACAAGGAACAGAAATTATCCCTCATCCCTCCTCTGTCCATAACAATGTGAACTCTTAATGCAGTTTTATAGGTGGACCTGTGGGATTTTGATTCAGGTTCCTGTTCAGATATAACTTTGACAGCTCTACTGCAGAATCACTGTAGACTGCAGAACCTTTCTCCCCGGTGATAATGGGCTTCCTCGTTTTAGTGAGAGCCTTGTATGGGATCTGACAAGTGTCTCAGTGGGATCTGGACCATAGATGTGTTGCACTAACACTCTGGTGGGAAAATGAACCAGTATGCATCCCCAATAAATTATCACTACAAATCAAAATAATGGAGTGTTTAATTGATTATAAACATACACACAGTGGTTTAAAGACCCACTATAGGATACTATAAACACACAGTTCTAACTGTGCCATATTTTACATTTAATATAAATTAACATAAAGACTGTGCATCATTTTAAACATCGCCAGGATGTAGGTAAAAGAAGAACAGTGAACATGTAAAGGCTTGATTGAGTCATAGACCTCATAAATTATAGACAAACGTGCTAATGATGTTCTGAAGCTATAATAGTTGAGATTAAGTATGAAGCCAGTTGAAGTAAATGGCCTTTGGTTATTGTGTTGAAACATTGTTAATTCAATATAGGTAGAGACTTGAAAATTGTATGCAAAGTTCCTTGATCCCAGATCTGGATTCTAACTAGTACATGCCAACAGTGATTGCATTTGCTATTAACACACACAACCACCTTGAGATATTTTACAATATCAAAGATGCCCTAGAAATGCACATTGTTGGTGTATAACCATTCTTTATTCTGCTACTTAGCAGAGATATTAACTATTGCTGAACAAACTTCTGTGTTTAATTATATAACAAAAGAATATCTTGCAAATGTATTATCTCTGAGTAGTAATATGTACAATTACATAGTGGAAGGTTTGGCAAGGTGGCTTGAAAAGAAACTCTTTTTATCATTTTATGAAGACCGAGAAGGGGACGCAGATTGACTGGCACAACGTGACCAGAAAAGAAAACGTCATTCAGATTTGGAATGCATTACCTGGTCAGATGGCAAATACAATTTAAATAGTAACCTTCAAAACAGAATGGATAACTGGCTGAAGAAGACAAACTGTATGAATCAAAGGGAAAAAAAGGTAGGGCAATGGGGTTAATTGGCTTGCTGTTTGAAAAATCTGACACAGATTCATTAGGCCAATGCCCTTCTTCTATTCTGCACAATCCCAAAGCAATAAATTATTTTGCTCCAATTGCAGAATGATCTTCCTACTCGGTGCTATGCACCTTTCACACAGAATGTAGAATACTTAAGTTGCTTATAAATTTGCAATCCTATACAAAGATGTTGGGAAAGAATTGGATTTCTTCTAGAAAGAAGTATGATCAATATGTCTTCGCTGATCCTTATGTGGAAAATTAATAAAGGCTTATCAAAGCCCAAACTGCTTGACTTTAGATTATTTACAAATTGGGACCTCACTAATGTTATGTACAGGTTACCAGAAGATACAGTGACAAATACAATAAATTTCAGCGCATTAATTCTTAGCGAGGTTTAAAAATTATGAAAAAAAGATGCAGAATTTCACTAACAAACACACCTGAATGGAGTGGATTTCTGAAGAAGGGTCCAGGCCTGAAACATCAGCCTTCCTGCTCCTGTGATGCTGCTTGGCCTGCTGTGTTCATCCAGCTCTACACCTTGTTATCTCTGAATGGAATGTGATTTCTCTTGCATATGTGCTTACACAGCATTGAGCATTCAAGCCAGTAAATTAATGGAGTTCAGTAATTTTTTAGTGAACAGGTCATTTTTACAGATTTTCTATCTAGCGATGTTGACACTAGTAAAAAGTTTTCAAGCATTATTATGTCAGCCTCCTTAACGTGGCAGATCACCACACCCTACAATCTATACTCCTTTATGTGAGTGTTGATGGAAGATCCTAGTCCTGCACATTCCAATCTTGTCTTGATCATATCTCACATATTGTGCCAACCTTGTAAATCCTTCAACTGTCAGAATCAGCAATTTGTTTCATCAGTTTGGTTTGAGCATTGCCATGAGAATGAAGTAAAGCAAGGGCAGTGAAAGTTCACCAACAACATGCACTATTTGTACAATATGATTTAGAAAGCAAGTACAAGAAAGATTTGCGGTTACAGACTAACTTCGCAAGCTCAGAACTTCCTAAAGCACTTTACAGTAAAGACATCTTAGCAGCATTACATTTTATTAAATGGGGGTGTGCAGAACTAGGTATTATCCAGTATTATTCACATGTTTGTGAAGAGCCAATGAAAGTTCATAAAACTCAGGGCAACAAGTTGTGGAGGAAAGGTTGCTGGCAAAGTAGTACTATACTCAATGTGCAAATTTATTTATTATGTGTGTTGTTACACCTCACTGGGTTAACTGAAAATCAAACCCACTATTCTGAGAGTCATCACAAAAGTTAAAAATTTTGAAAAGTGTACCGAATTCCCCAATTTACCTGTGTTTTTGACACAGCTTGACAGAAAACTTGGTTTCTGTACATAACAAGAATTATTATCCATTACTAATAAATACACTTTAGCTACTGGTAAGCAATTTTGGACTAACTCCACTAATTGAAACATTAACCCCCTTGTAAACTCCTATTTACATACACTTACAAAAAATAATTGTGTTTTGGGCGGAGAGAAAATCTGGGAAAGCAGTTCAATGAACTCTGTGCATAGGACTTGCTGAAATGATTCCTTTGCTGGTCAGAATGCTGCTTCTCAACCTTTCTTCGCTAGTTGCTTTCACACATATGCTGGAGACACAGGGTAACTGGTTTATACTTGTACGGCCTGACTTATTAATGAAGGAAAAATGATTTGGCTTACGTCTTAAAGTGATTTCTTCTGCAAAGAACAGTGATCTGATGGTTTCACACTTTCTTGGTCACAGCCCCAAACTGTTCAGCTGCCTGGAAATCAGTCATGTAGTTGTTGGTAGACAAAAGGCTTTTGTCATCAACCAGTCACCAGTCCGCAGACCTATCAGCTAGTTGTTGCTGGTTGAATCTCCATTTGTTCACAAACTTTTGACTCTAAATCATATGCAAACCATCTACTACTGCTGGAACCAGCAAATGCATAAACAGTAATCACAATGACGGTTAGGTTATTTGCTTTCAAAAAACGCTGTAATCCTTCAACAATCCTTGGTTTTTAAAGCAGTTCTCTTCAATTTCAGTCCACAATCAAAAATAGACAAAAATAAAAATATAGTCTTTACAAAATTGTCAGGTAATAAAGAATTAGACCTGTGAACTGAAAACAACCACAACTTTTCTGAAAAAAAAAATTGGGCTGCTTCATTTTTAGCCTTTCTAAAATGACTGTTCACCACAATTTTTCCTTGATCTTCAAGTCATTGATGTATTTGCATATTGTTTACCTTTTAAACATGCCATAGAAAGTTAAAGATGGTATTTAACTGAAACTCCTTTGTAAATTTTTATGTTTTATGTTCTTTCAATGCCATTCAATCTCTTTCTCCAAGAAGGGGAATATTGCAATTATGGAGTCTCATTCCAGCAGGTATTAAACTGCACCTAGAGCTCCCTAAAATTTGAAATGTTAAAATTTGGCATTTCTTTTTTATTTTTTCTTTACTACAATCTTCATTAGTCCAACATTTGATTCCCTCTTCGTATTTTTCATCCCTCATCTAATTTGACTCTAATTCACTCTTTTTCCATTTCTCTCATTCCTCTCTTTATTTCTTGATCCTTAAATATCATTGATTAAGGAGATACATTGTGGGTGCCATTCTTCCCCAAACCCAAGCCTATCCTCGTTGCACTGTCATCAATTCACAGTTGCAACAGAATTGCAGTACACAAAATTCTCAATTGCTGGGTATTACAAAACGTCTAAGTACTGGGGTACAATAAAGAATTTGCCACACTAGCAAATGTGATGCAAATGGGTTGGTGTTTTATGTTCCATATGTCAATGCCTGCTTTTAAAAGCCAGTGATAATGGGAACTGCAGATGCTGGAGAATCCAAGATAACAAAGTGTGAAGCTGGATGAACACAGCAGGCCAAGCAGCATCTCAGGAGCACAAAAGCTGACGTTTCGGGCCCTGACCCTCAGATGAAGGGTCTGGGCCCGAAACGTCAGCTTTTGTGCTCCTGAGATGCTGCTTGGCCTTTTAAAAGCCAGTGTTTTTTCCAGTCATTAATGAAGGTGACAACCTTCATGAGTTACAGTTGGGTTTGTTTACAAGAACAGGAATTTCCACTTAGACTGTGTGGAGCTACTTCAGATAGCTGAAGCACTAAGGTAGGAGTAATGCAAAGAGAGGAGGGAAAACAAGAAAGGACAAAGTATTGGAGAGCAGATTGTAGAATAATGGACTGAGAAGTAGTTTGTTGGGTAATGCCACGGAATCCAACTTCATCTGTTTCAGAGGAAGAAAAGTACAAGTTCGGATTAGGTTGCAACTATAAAAAAGTGCCAGGTTAAATGACTTGTAAAATTTTGCGTGCTAGCATTATTGTGTAACTCATTGAATTGTACCACCAGTTTAATACTTAAAGTATTTTGGGTTTCCTCTGTTTTGTATACCTTTGGCTTCAGGAAAATATTTATGTGAGAAGTTATTTTCACACCTTCTTGGCTTAAAATCAAGATTTGCTCTTGAGATATTAGCTTTTGTGGTTGTCAGTTAGCATTGCATGTTTCCCAGCTTGGAATGTATGACTATAAACTGAATAACAGGGTGTGACCATAAGCCTGTAAAAACTCAGTACTACATACACATGACCTCCCAACCCACAATGCTTGCACATACATTTCCAAGGTTAAATTTAATTTTTAAATTTTTCATATAAACTATTGACAATAAAAGAAAAATCTGTATTGGATTCATCCTTTTTTGTGGCATAGACCTGCTTTCATTCCTGAAAACCAGTTTTAGTATGTTCCTTATTTGTATCTTATCTTATTATTTGACAAGACAGAACTTTTGTTTTTCTAAGGAAAGGTCACTGGACCTGAAACATTGACTCTGCTTTCTCTCCACAAATGCTACATGACCTGCTGAAGTTTTCCAGCAATTTCTGATTCTGTTTCTGATTCCCATCATCTGCAATTCTTTCGTTTTTAAAAGAACATCTGCTTCTCGATTTCTTTACTTTGAAGTAAGTCCAACCCAGGGTGGGCAATCTTTTCCCAGGATTAGGACAAGAAGTCTGGCTTCAAATCCCAAAGAAAGTAATCCTAAAAATGGATTTGAAATAGTGACAATTTGCATTGTAGCAAAATCTTATGCAAAAAAACCCAAAGAACTATGGATGCTGGAAATCAGGGACAAAATCAGAAACTGCTGGAAAAACTCAACAGGTCTGGCAACACCTGTAGAAAGAAATCAAAGTCAATGTTTTGGGTCTGGTGACCCTTCTTCAAAACTGATTGTCGGTGGGAAAAGTTTAGTATATATACTGAGCGTGGGTTTGGGGGGAGAGGAGTAAATGATAGGTGAAGATAAATACCTGAGAAAGAGTAAAAATAGCTGAGGAAATGAAGTAATGGTAAAGGTCAGCCTGGGAAAATGAATCACTGCAAATGGGAATCTTCAGTGTCTAATAGTGGGTTACATGCGATGACACCTCATGTGATGACAATGCCTGGTGTGTAGGGGTTGGGGTAAGGACAGGGGAGAAGGAGCTTAGGCCCTAACATTACTGATATTGAGCCCAGAAGTTTGCAGGTATCCCAAGCAGGAAATTACAACATTCCACAATGTTACCTGGCCAACATCTCTGTCTCGGGCTTGCTACGGTGAAAATCCAGTGAACCTCAGCACAAACTGGAAGAACTACACTTCATTTTCCACATGGGAAGCCTATAATCTTCTGGACTCAAGACCATCCTGGGCGTCCTGCAGTGCCACAATGATGCCACCCGAAGGTTGTAGGAACAGCAACTCATATTCCGCTTGGGAACCCTGGAGCCCATTGGTATCAATGTGGATTTCACAAGCTTCATAATCTCCCCTCCCCCACCTCATCTCAAAATCAGCGCAGCTCGACCCCGCCTCCCTAACCTGTTCTTCCTCTCACCTATCCCGTCCTCCCACTTCAAGTCGCACTCCCATCTCCTGCCTACTAACCTCATTCCGCCCTGTTCACCTGTCCATCCTCCCTGGACTGACCTATCTCCTCCATACCTCCTCACCTATACTCACCTTTACTGGCTCCATCCCTGCGTCTTTAATTTGTCTGTCTCCACTCCAGCTATCTTCTCCTCGATCCATCTCCGGTCTGCCTCCCCCTCTCTCCCTATTTATTTCAGAACCCTCTTCCCCTGCCCCATTTCTGACGAAGGGTCTACGGCCAAAATGTCAGCTATCCTGCTCCTAAGATGCTGCTTGGCCTGCTGTGTTCATCCAGATCTACACCTCGTTATCTCAGATTCTCCAGCATCTGCAGTTCCTATTATCTCTGACCTCAATAATTTTAGGTTCTGGGCACATTCTTTCGTGTCTTTCCCCATTCCCCACACACCAGGCCTTATTTTCACATGGGTTGCTGCCACATATAACCCATTGTGAGCCACTTCCGGTTCCCTTTTGCAGCCACTCATTTTCCCAGGCTGACGTTTAAAGTACAAATTCCTTCAACTGTTTTCGCATTCTTTCTCTCTCTCTCTCTGGGGTCCATCTCCCCCTGTCATTTACTCCTTTCCCATTCACACAGCCCTTCTTCAGCATATATACTAACCTTTTCCTAACTACAATCAGTTCTGAAGAAGGGTCATGGGATGCAAAACGTTAATTCTGCTTTCTCTCCACAGATGCTGCCAGACCTGCTGATTTGTTTTCTTTGCAGCAATTTCTGATTTTGTTGCAAAATCTTATGGCTATAAAAAAATCTAAATTAAAGATTTAACAAGGTGTAGAGCTGGATGAACACAGCAGGCCAAGCAGCATCAGAGGAGCAGGAAAGCTGACGTTTCAGGCCTGGAAGAATCTAGGCCTGCAACGTCACCTTTCTTGCTCCTATGATGCTGCCTGGCCTGCTATGTTCATCCAGCTCTACAACTTGTTATCGCAGATTCTCCAACATCTGCAGATCCTCCTATCTGTAAATTAAAGATTTAATTTGTTTTGGGCTACTTAACAAGAACCTGAACTCAGTTTGTACAGACTGCGTTATTTCTTTACAGTAGAAGTACATGTAACAGTTTGGCAAAAGTCTGATTGATTAAGAAATACCCACGCAAGCATGCCATGTATTCATCAGGCCAGCCCCATTGGCTGCCACTCCCTCCCACCCCCAACCCTATGTCAGTCCAGTTATCTCCTGCTACGAGCTCACAGGATTTTTGTTTATGCTGAATGCCATTTTGAAAATGCTGGTGTGTCATAGGAATGCCACCTGTAGGCGGTATGAGGAGCACACAGGCACAGAAGGTCTACCTGTAGTGCTTTGTCCTTGCTAAGTGACAGAGAAAGCTGCCTTTCAATCAAAAAGATAGTCTATTAAGCCAGCGCTAGGACATTCAGTGAAGTGGTGGCTGTTGAGTGCTTATCTGTACAGGCATAATTGCTGGAGGCTGTTGTATGCTTTCAGATGAGGGGTACTTAATTTGTGCTGTGTCGTGGACCATATGCTAGTCACAGTAGGATAGCTTGGTGTTTCTGATCGTGGCATTGTTTAATTTGGCATTTATGTTATCTCACTGTCATGCTGTTTGGTGTTCATATTTGATAAGATCTTTGTTCGAGCCATATGCTGCTTATTTCTGCTGAATTCCACCAATCAGCCAGGAAATGTAAAACAAAAAGTGATGGAGAAACTCAGCAGCAGCTGGGGAGAGAAAAACAGAATTAAAGTTTTGAGCCCAATATGACTGTTCCTCCGACCACTCTAGTTAAGATGAAACCAGATTGCAGACTGCAGGTTAATACTGTTCCTGGTAGTCTTGACAGCAGATGTAATATGGTTTTTAAACTTTCCCAGATTTGAACAATCTTACTGCAATTTGGTGCCTGCTGCCTGGACCAAGGTGTGAACAGGATTGTAGACTTGTATCTCTCTCTCTCAAACACTCTATCTGTCACAAAACACACATTTTCTTTATCACCGGTTGTCTTCTTCTGTTGGGTGTAGAAGGTTATGCTTTATGTATTTTAAAATCAAATCTTCAAACTCACACCGCCACTAACTGGCACCAAATTACAGATGATGAATGTATGGATTGAATGTCTTTCAAAACTGCAAGCTGCTGGTTACTGTCATATTTTTGCATTCTTCTTGCTGATGTCAACATATCAATCACACACAACGTGGTAATAAGTATGTATGCAAATAATGTTCACTGGGAGCTTAGTATTACACCTCTGACTTTATCGCTGCCTCTTCAATCTGCCTCATGTGACTAATTCATCATGTCCTGTTGTTGTGTGTAATGATTGACAGCAGTTTAAGATCCCCCACCTTAAAGGTGCATGCAGATCATAATACAGCATTTGTGTGGCAGGGTATCACGTGAAATAGATCAGGTGACAACAGTGTACCATGCCAAGTTCTCCCTCAAAATACAATGGGTGGGCTAGCACCAAAAATGGCAGTTTGAGTATGATCTATAAATAAATAATTCAAAGTCAAAGTTCATTAGCAAGTCTGCTGACCCTGGTCAATATAAAGTCCGTGCCATAACATGGCTGGAGTGGGCAGGCTGAGACACAGTGGGATGGAAAGAGAAGCATCTCATTTGCCAGGGCAATATGCCATGCATTCATTCTGCAACCTACATAAACTGCCTTTTCCCCCTACTCCCAGTTCAATGTCGCCTGCCACTCCAAACCCACATTGTACCCCTTCTCCACCTCACTGGGTTATGGATCCCTCTCTGTCCCAAATCCCCAGGACTGATCTTTCTGTGCAGCCAGAATGTGGACACTTAGTTGATACGACCTCATACAAGCGCGAATGCTCCTGTGTGGCATCATTGCAGATCTTCAGATTTCCCATTCTCCCACTCTCTTTCCCACTAAGTGGACTTGGGCCCAGTGTCAAAGTTCACTGGCAGCCCTATCCCATCCAAGATTCGTAGAGACAGTTGTTACCTGAATAGCAGATTCCTGCAGCACTCTTTGGCAGGGTTCATGATAATTGTGATGGCACATATTCCGCAGAATCTCCTTTACTTGACCCTGTTAAACTGTCTAGACAGTTCTGGCAAAACAGAGGCAGGAGCAGTAAAACTGTCCAAAACACATTCCCTACAATAAGCCTGTCTTTGGCTTTCTGCCATGTTTAACTGTATTGCATACATGCAACTCCTTGTAAACGTGTCTTCTCTGTATTTTCCATCTGCTATAACTATTCTTTGTTTCTAGTTACATAGCTATATGCCAACATCCTTACAATTGGCACCTTTGTCAGTCCAAGAATTAGCAGGCCACTTGGACCAATATAGTTTATTATTCAATACAATTACACCTGAGCCCTTTTCAATCAATACAAACTCTTTAAATACTTTTCAAACATTCTTAAAACCAATGAATAATTCCTCATTGTAAAGAAATTACAAACTTTCCTTTCTGTATTTCCATGATCGAAGATCATGACAATATTTTAAAACTCATGAGTCATTTGTATATATCACATTTGTTGATCTACTTCAGCTGCCAATTCCTCAATTTTAAAGTTCACCTCCTCATGTTGAAATCCTTTCAACATTTACCTCTTCCTATGTGAATCAGGAAGGAAAACAGAAGTTACTGGAAAAGCTCAGCAGGTCTGGCAGCATCTGCGAAGGAAAAGGGCAGAATTAATGTTTCAGTTCAAGTGAGTTCTGAGGAGCTGAGTTCTGAGGAGGGATCAGCGGACCCAAAACAGTAACTCTGATTTTTTTTCTTTACAAATGCTGCCAGGCCTGCTGAAGTTTTCCAGCGACTTCCGTTTTTGGCATTGTTTACACAAACTTATGTTCTCTCCAGTAAGCAGTATGACCACCCCCTGAATCCATACATTGAGCACTGTGTGTCCTCTGAGCTCCATACAGTGAGCACCATGAACTCCCTGACCACAATATAGTGAATTCTGTGTGTTCTCTGAATTCCATACAGATGAAAGTCTGTATTCCCTCAACTCTGTACAGTGAACACTGTGCTTTAACTGAGCTCTATGCAGCCAAATTGCAGGTCCTCTACAATAGTGAGCATTTTTTGAACTCAATGCAGTCAGTGTTGAATGTTTCACATTCTCTGAGCTCAGTAGAGTGAGTGCTCCTAACTTGGCACTGCTAACCTTGTCTCCTCTCAGAAAGCAATAAAGCTTATCTCTGAACTTCTCAGCGTAAGCACCTTGGTCTTTGAACTCACACTTTGAGCACTCAAACTGTTCCTAACCCAGGACTTACCATCCCTGTGAGCTTTAGGATCAGCCTGACCATGATTGGATTAAATTACATACAGCAATCTCTTTGAAAACCCTTGATATTGACCTGGAGGCAGATGTGCACATGTGCACATGTGCACATGCCTCACTTTGAGCTCCAATAAACAAAGCCAATTCACCTTGGTTCCACCTCTGTTCATCGCCATGCTCCCTAAAACATCCCAAATTTATTTTCTTGAAGTAAAAAACCAAGTACCGCAGATTTAGGGAAATCTGGAATAATAAAAAGTGCTGGCAAAACTCAGCAGGTCTGGTTGAGATCATGAATTTTCCCAGCACTTTCTGCTTTTAATTTCTATTTCTGGAAATAATTTTACAGATATTCTACACACCACTGCCTCATTCTCAGTGCTGTTCACAATTGTATCTAACCTCTCCCTCCCAGTTCCCACCCAGACTTTTCAAACCTGTTATGATCCACCTAGAGTTATCACGAGGGAAACCATTTTAGTGGCTTGTCGGTGGTTTGTCAAGCCTACATGGAGTGTTTTTTTTGCCAAACCTCTGCAAGCACCACCCAGCCTGCCAGCTTGCCTTCCCATTCCTCCCTCCCACCACAACCCCCACCCGGACCCCTGCCCCCATCCCCGGCATCCTTTGACCTTCCTGCTCACCCACTCCGATTAAAGTGTGGACACTTTTACTTGGTGGTGGTTTGTCTCACAACGCTGAACGAAAACACCTTTCCAGGTTCTTCAGCTTCACTTTTGTTCAGCACCCTGTGCTAACTGTCCGAAAGTACTGTTTGTCCTTGCTACCGCCAACACTGCCTTGCCTTATTGCTCTCCCTCAAACGTCTGCGCTCAGTTGCCAGGTTGATTATTTCCCACACCTGGATCTGAGCCCCACATACTGCTACTGAAAGCTGCCATTGAATACAATGATCTGTTTGTAGTAGGCACATCAAGATAAGTAGAGGTAGAGGCATCGTGGCTTTATCTCAGACTTACAAAAGGAGTCCTGTGTTAGGACTGCTAAATATCATGGCCACTGTATGAAAAAGATCAGTTTGAGAGATTGTTTTTCCATTACTGAGACTGTGTACACAAGACAGATTGTGAAAATACTACCTGTTGCAGTTTGTGCTAAAAACACATCTAAAGAGGCATTTCTAATTTTCTGGGCATTCAAATATTCAGCATGTTCCTGAAAGCTTTCATCCTGTGTTCAACGTGATAGGTTGTGATTGCAGTCTGCTCCTCAATAAATGTGAACATGACACACAGTAATAGTCAGAAAGTACTGTATTAAAATGAACAATTCATAATGTGTGTTACTCAACTGGGAATAATAAGTAACTGATTGAATCAGAAATTGTACCAAATAAATCTTGAAACATATTGATGATGTCATTTGTGAGGTGCCACAGCTTTAAATATCAAATATCTGCAATGCTGAAAAAGTTCTGAGTTCATTTAGGCCCCTCAGTCAAGTTCAGAAGGAGGTTGTTCGTTTATTTATTTATTCTTGCAAATGAATATGGAGATTTAAGAGGAATTTGATGCATGTGTAATTATTTTACCTCTCCTGTTCTTCTTTTCTTCACAATAAGCTTCATAAGTGAAATTCGCAAAATAAAACTCATTGTACTCTACAAAAATGTTACTATGACATTAGATATTAATGGCAAATAATTCCCACGGATGCACTTCAACTGCTGCCAGTTCTCAGGTTGCTCTAGAAAATGATTGCTTTCAGCCAGCCTACAGCCAAAACCAGTTCATTTTCCAGTTAAAGCCTGTAAAGTGAAAGCGGGAGTGCCCTTTGCATTGTTAGCAACTACAAACACACGTCTGATTTAAAGGTGCCACAAGACAACACAAAACCACATGGTAACAGGAGTGAGGTGGTGAAAAAGGCCGTGTGCAGTGCCTGACACATAATCAACAGATATGGACCATTCGATTATAATATTGTGCAGCTGGGCTTCAACTTTATATTGAAAATTGTAATGAGCTCATGGTCGAGTAGATTGTTCCAAAGGAGAACTCTTGACCTGATTTTTGTCCAACATTCCACTGCACAGCCCATCCAAGAATCAGAAGCACAGTTCCCCAAAAATATAACTCCAGAAAACAATTGATTGCAAGTATTTCATAAGGTGTTTCTCCCCTTCCTTCATATATCCTCTCCTGAGGTGAACCCTGCTCTCAATCTGTGGCATTGCTGACCATGATGATGCTGCGTAAGTTTTTTTTCCCCTAGAATGTCAGCATCATTTGCTGGGCCACAATTTATTACCCATCTTTAATTATCCTCGAAAAGGTGGTGGCGAACTATCTTGAACCACCGCAGTCTGTATGGTATAGGTACACCAGTGGGGCTTTTTAGTCTTCAATACAGCTGACTAGCTTGTCGCAATATTGCAGAGAGCAGTTACGAGCCAGCCAAACTTAGCCAAAAGAATTATGATTCAGCCAACTGTATACATACATAAAATCTCATGTTGCCTGTGGATCTTTTTCCAATCATCTTAAGTCGACATGAAGCTAAGCCAAGAGAGATAAATTGTGCATGGAGCACATAGTGTTTCATTGTTTACAGATTAAGGAAGGGAGTGTTCACTGTTCATTGAAAGTAGGTGCTTAATGTAGTGCCACTGTACCTTATATAACCTGGAAGGAACAGTGGTCAAAACATTTAGCTCCACAAACTCTCATGTAACAATTGTATTAAATTGTTCATCAGAGTTGAAAATCAATCAACAATGAAGATTGTTTCTGTTGCGAAGAAAGTAAATGATTAATTTCTTAAATTCATAGGCTCTCCTCTTCACCAACTGTTTTATGCAATGCTTAAAAGAAAGGGATATAGTCAAAAAATGTGACACACAGCAACATGTTACCTCATGTTTGAATCAAACCCCACTCTTTAGTGAAAAGGAATGATTAGATACTAATATCATAATTATATTGTCAGTGCTGGAGATTTAAACACTTTTTACATTTTTTTCACTTTTATCATTGCGTAGTTTACAGGAAGTTACAGTGGGAGCCACATTCATCTACTTGTCCTTATTAATCCTATCCAACAGGCAAGCCTTCAACTGTCAATTCTCCACTCTTTCATTATTCCTGTAATATTGTTTATTTTCTTTCCAGGTTTAGAAAGTGCATAGATACCTTGTGAGTCATGCTATTCTTTCTGTTCATGTGTGGACATTGTCAGTTATGTTGATAGGCTATTCCCCCATGGGACCTATAATCACAGAGTCCAGTTTCATCAACTCCTGTCATATACTTATGTGAACTTCCAGAAGAGGCACTGTATTCTAGCAAACACTGTATCACAGCAACATTTGGACCAATGATACTGATATTATCACTAACTAAATGAATTCAGAAAGCACACAAACTGAGAAATTGAATTCCTGACCTGGAGAATGAACAGCTTATCAGTGAGCCATCAACTATTGGTAAGATACAGACCTGTCATGACTGAATTAAATGTTGGGTATTAAAAATAATATATGATAAAATATGAAGCAATGCTCTCTTTCTCTTCTATTGGTCTGTGGTGCAATTCCAGCGTTTTTAGATTTCCCATATTCAGAGCATTTCTAGGAACAAATTACTGCAGATGCTGGAATTTGTAGTGAAAACAAAAAGTGCTGCAAATCACAATAGGTCAGGCAGCATCCGAGGGGAGAGAACTAGCTAAAGTTTTGAGTCTGGATGATTCTTCGTCAGAGCGGACATGAAGTGTGGAAGGGGAAGCATTTATGCATTTGAGAAGGGGTGGATTGCTGAGGGAGAAACAGTGCTGAGAATGCAGTAAAGTAATCAGAATGTGAGAATGACAGAAATGCCGAAAAGGACAGATGTTCATGGCTTTTCTGTTTCTCTCTCTCTCTCTCTCACACACACACACTCAGGGTGATTTTGGCAGTCTTACATGTATGGCTTAAACACTCACCTGTTAGGACCACATGTGGAAAGTAGAAACTGAGAAGGAGAAAAGTTTAGCACATGGAACATGGAACCATGTGTATTGCTCTTATGTAACAAAAAAACTTTTATATTGTATTTCCTACAAAATTAATAGGAAGCCACAAATGTAATGTTGGTACAGTTCTGTTATGCTTTTGGTTGCTTCTTTCACTTATGTGTTCTTTTTGAATTTTTAAGATTATGGAAACATGAGTAGCCATGAACTAATTGGTTTATTCCAGCATTCAATTAAATTATGCCAGTTCTGTGCCTTACCTCCATTTATCCTCTGGGTTTCACTGCTCTTAAAGCATTTGCCTAGCAAAAATCAATCAAAGTTTTGATATTTTCCAGTGACCCAACCTTAACCTACCACACTTTTTGTGGGTGAGAGAGTCTCTTTGTGTGCATCCTTCTTTCTGTCTTCACCTCTAAATTTTCTAGCTCTAATTCCGTGAGTACTTCCCCTATTCTGGCCTCTTCCACTCATATGAATTTTATATTAATATGAATGTGTCATTTTTGCAACTAATTAAACATTTTTTTGATTAACGTAGGATGATACTTTTCTATGTTTCATTATTACAATGATTGTCATCAATTGTCTCAAGACCTTTCTGAATTTAAGTCTTAAACTGTCTTGCATACCTGCATTTCACTACTACCTGTAATCTGGATTACAGTAACATTGCTTCATGTCTAGACAATAGCTTTATTTATGTGGTTACTGCAGGTGCAATTGGATCTAACCTTACCCAGCAGCATGCTTGAGAAGTTATGGTTTTGTTGCTGTGTCTGCATAGAAGATTTTTGTCTTGAGACAAATGAGGGGTGAAGAAACGGTGCAAGAATTTCTTTTCAACCTCCTTGATCTGTAACTACGGTTAAAAAAAATGCACTTTTAGAGGTGCTTTCTATTTTTCCAAACCATTATTATTGTCACAGGCTAGTTAGAACTGGTTGGAATTTGCAGATCATTGAAGGATATTGCTCTGGAAGTGTATTTTGTCTCTTACTTCTGCATTCATTTATTCAGTTTTCAGCAAATTAAGAATCAAGCTAATTCCCAACAATGGAAAGGACCTACTAACTCCTGAGTGTAAATTCTGGAACCAGAGTGATGGGAGGCTGACACGAGCTACTGTTGTGTGCTTCCACCAAGTAAAGCTGCATCTCTGGACTGTAATTTTGTAAATTGACCCTCTATATTTACACACTCCTGAAAGTTCAATGCCTTTACCCAGCCAGCAGATGGGTTTAGACAGCCGTACCTTCATCTTTGTTCTGTGCTGTCTCAAATTATCTTAATCAAAGGGGTTAAGACCAATGAGCTACACTTTTAAATTGAACAGCAGAAGGTTTAGAGGGAACGTGAGGATTTTGTTTTCACCCAGAGGGTGCTGGGGACCTGGGGTGTACTGCTGGGGGAGTAGTTGAGGCAGGTAACCTCACAACTTTTAAAATTGTACTTGGATGAGCCCTTCAAGGGTCATAACATTCAAAGCTTTGTGTCCAGTATAGGAAAACGGGACTAGTGTAGGTAATTGTGTGTTTTTGACAGTATAGACTTGATAGGCTTAATGGCCTCTTCTCATAGAAACATAGAATCCTGACAGTGTGGAAGCAGGCCATTTAGCCCATCAAGCCCACACTGACCCTCTAAAGAGCATCCCATCCAGGTCCATCCACACTATCCATGTAACCCTACATTTCCCTAATCCACCTAGCCTGCACATCCCTGGACACGATGAGCAATTTAGCATGGCCAATCTACCTAACCTGCACATCTTTGGACAGTGGGAAGAAACCAGAGCACCGGGAGGAAAGCCACACGGGGGGGCAATGTGCAAGCTCCACACAGACAGTTGCCCGAGAATCAACAGGGGACTCTAGAGCTATGAGACAGTCGTGCTAACCACTCAGCCACTGTGCCATCCTCTTCTCTCCTGTATGAGTCTATGATTCCATGAGCATGCATTGCCACTGGCTTCTCAATTGAGACAGAAGTCAGTTAATTGTTATCTTAGTTAGTTCTTACTTCTGCTTTAAATGCTATCCTGAACTGCCTCTCCACAACTCCCCTGCCAAGTCCCTGAACAATCTTGTATGTTTCAATAAGGTTACCTGCCATCCTTCTGAACTCCAATTAATACATCCCCAACCTACTCAGCCTCTCCTTATAAGACAGTCCCTCCATACCTGGGATTGGGCTCAGAAATTTTCACTGGACTGCCTCCAATGCCAGTATAATCTTTTCTTAGATTAGGGGACCAAAACTGTTCACATATTCCAGGTGTGGTCTGACTACTGTATGGTTTTGTCAAGACTTCCATGTTTTTATACTTATTCTGAGACCAGCCTCCTGTGAGGATTCCTCAAGAGTAATGTATTGAATTTTCCTCCTCCAGTGGATCTCAGAACCACTTCAAGGAAAGAATGAAAAACGTGCATTTAAGTAGTGCTTTTTACAGTTTGGGGCAATTCAAAACACTTTAAAGTCACTGTCCTGATGAAGCAATTCATACTTCAGTAATCTCCCACGCAGCACCTCTGAGTTACAGTCTCTGTGAAATGAGGATAAATTCAGCATTGAGCACATCTTATGCCTGTTCTCACGAAACAATAATACACTCAGTAGTTTATCTGCTCCCTTGGTAGAAATACACCTAAAAAACGTGCAGCATAAGCTGACTGCGTTCTTGTAGCACTGTTTGTTTTGCAATTAATCTTAATTATGTTGGTAAACATTATAGCCATTTGAGCTGCAGCAGTGCTTTGCCTAATCTAGGTTAGGTTTTAAAAAACTGCTTAATCGTTAGCTGGAACGCTGTTCACTTTGATCTTAGCAACACAGCAGGGGACGCTCACAGAAGTGCTGGAAACCTGATATTTATTGACCCTGAAATTTGTGGCAGCTGATATTACTTTTTTCACTATCCTCTTTCCGTTTGTCACAAAAGCCTTTCTCACATCCTCTGCCAATTTTAGGAAGTAGCGTATAAAATAGAATAAAAGCAGTGACAGTACCAAAAATAGTTGGTTGAATCCTTTGGAAATTCAATCGGTATGTTTAAATTACCAGGATACATAATGTTAACGTCTTTACCAAGTATAAATTGTCAGACAAAATGTGCCATAATGCATCTTAAACAAGTTTATCTCTAACAGCAGTCTCCCAGTATGCAGTTACATAATAGTTACTATATCAAAGTCCATAGACTGGCAGAAGGAAATGCATCTTGTATGAAAAATAAGTGTGATATCAGTGACAGACTGTTCTCCACAATTAAAAATATAGCATTAGGCCTTGTTTAAATGGCATCTGTGAACCGTGGATCCCAAATAAGTGCCCGTCTGAGGCTTATTGCTCAGTTAGGGTGGGATATAGGACAGCACTCACATGGAGTAACTGGGTCTAGGAAAAGAGGATGCAATTTGGGAGAATTCAGTAAGAGGCCAGAGTTTTGCTGTGGGCATGGATTGACATTCCTTCCCTTTCTGTGTCCTCAAAATTAAAAAAAATGCTGAAAACTTCTTGAGCAAACATTTTGGTCTTTTTCAGACTCAGCACGGCGAGTAAGAGTGCGTATAGTGCAGACCCTGCCCATTTCTCCCTGAATTTCAATTTTAGTGGCCTCAAATCCAATTTTCACATTGAGAAAGTCTAATTCCCTTTTCAGCCAAGTGCTGTGGACAACTAGTAGTCTCATGAACCAATAAGGCTTCTGATGCACTCAATCAACTGTGACAAATTACAGAACAAAACTTGGTGGCCAATTGTCATTTAATGGGTATTAACAGGCAGTAATAAATTACAGAGATAGTAGGAACTGCCGATGCTGGAGAATCTGAGATGACACGGTGTGAAGCTGGATGAACACAGCAAGCCAAGCAGCATCAGAGGAGCAGAAAAGTTTGACGTTTTGGGTTGACACCCTTTCGCAGAAAAAAATTACTGTAATAATTTACATTTCTTTCAGGAGAGCTTAGAGGTTGCAGGAGAGATAAGGATGTACACGGTTAACAATGGGTAATCAATGATCAAATACATAAAGAAAGACAAACAGAAAACACCGATTAGTGTTGTCACCATTCTGTTTAACGACAAGACTGTTCTTTTGAACAAATTGTCTTGAAATGTGTAAAATGTAGAAACTGACATGCAATTTGATTTTCCTTTTTCCGTATCTCATCATCAGCAAATAACAGTTATTATGTTTTCTTGATATTTTTAAACAATATCAAAGAAAAAGCTGAAATGGTTCTGCCCCATTGTCTTATTCTGCCCGGATTCATCCCCCTCTTTAGAATTGGAATTGGCTAAAGTTGCTGTTTGGAAATAAAAGTGATGCTAGCCTTATTGCAAACAGATAGTGATGATGCTGAATAGAGACTGAGGTGTCCATTTGTTTACAACTGGTTAGGATGATCTAATTTTACATTGAGGCTTCCTGGAAAATTTCTCAAAGTAAATTCTAACATCTTTATAAAATAATAACTGACCTGTGGATTCTGAAGTTTAGGATGGGGATGGATTACACATTTTGTAAAATAAAAAGGCCCCTTCGAATATATGGTGGCAAACTGTATTAGAAAAATCATTAGCAACAAGCAGGGTGGTCTTATCCAGGTTTGAAAAGTTGCCCAAGAAAGTGCACAGTTAAAGAGGGAGACAAAGAAAGTGAAAGGAATCGAGAGGAGAAGCAAAATCTATACAGGGAAGAAGAGGAAAGCAAGCCATATTGAGCACTGATGAGATACTTGTTTTCTCATTCAGCAATAAGAGCCACAAAGGTGTCCAACTCAGTCTGCAGCCATGTGGAGAGTCAGTCTTGTCCAAGTCTAGAAAGCTACAATGGAAAATGCAAGGTTAAGGAGAAAAACAAGGAACGTGAAAATAATTGAGGGCTCCTGAGCCCAGCCTTATCCACTGTGTCCACTTTTCTTTCTTTCCTTGTTGTTTTTCTCATTTTTACTTGCCTCTTGTGAAGAGCTCGTTTCACAGCGAAGGCATCGCAGCGGTGGCAAGGTGAGCTCAGTGTGGAGTTGCGGCAGAAACGCCAATGGTGTGTGTTTGGGCCGATGCAGGACCCAGCAGAATGGGAGGCGGCTACTTCGGTGAGGTCCAACATGGAGTCATAGCGGCAGCAGTGTCAGTGGAGGCAAAATGGTGCCGAAGGCTGGCAGCTCTAGTTCTGGCAGACCAAGGAGGGGACACGTGACTAGCCAATCCAGGCCCATGGCCAAACACTTAACAAGAAGGATTATAAAGATGAACTTTATTTCTTTATTTTTCTGTCTTTATATTCTGTTTTGGTTTGTATTTCTGTGTTTCAAGATGGCACCGGTGACACTTTTCGCTGCATTTTGTAACAAAATACACATGACAATTATTAAATCAATATCAAAAGGACTTTAGGTCCTCCAGCAAACCCAGAGTCACCAATGGAAGGTAAGTTGTTTGACACAAATTGAACAACAAAGGCTCTTTCTATGGACTGTGAGGCAGTAAATGGGCTTTTTCAGCCTCACCGTTGTCCAAAACACTATCACTTCTAACAAGCACATTCCCATCCCAATCATTGCCTGCCTCCTCAGATAACAATCCATTTTCCCCTCCTAATTACCTCCGCAGCCATAAATATGTTTCCTCTCTGGGTGTCTTCCCCTCATATTTTCCTCGACTATTCCAATCACTTCCCTCAGATCAATCAGCTACCCAGACCCAATTGCCTCTCCCAAGATCACCTTCACACTCCCAATCATTTGCCCGATGCAACTTGCCTGTCCTTCCCATTTGATTCATGCTTTTAACCACCTTTCTCCTCCCCGTGATATCATTTTGCTGTTCCTCCAATCAACACCAGGGTGACCAGTTTACAAACATCAAAACCAGGACACAGTGAAAAGTCCTGTAATGTTAAAACCACACCCCAACAAAATTCTGCTAACAATGGAGAAAGTGTGTCGATGGAGGAGACAATGGATAAGACGAAGAAAAAAGGGGAAAAAAATACAAATTGTTTGAAATATCAATGTGTGGTTGAGACTTACAATGAAACTATTGGGAATATTCCAATGAGGACTGCAACTATATTACAACAGTGACAGTATTTCAACCTCACTTGTTGTACTTGGTGTTCAAGGAGACATGACAACACAATATTCAGTCTATTCCCCCTGCAGAGAAATGAACACACAGCCCACCAAGAGAGAGAGAGGGAGATACTTCAGCAAGCAGGGAGAGTTACACATTACCAAAATGAGTGCTGTCAGCACTTTGAAGTACTGTGTGTTTGCACTCTCTGACAATGCTAGAAAAATTAATAATTTGTCAGAAAGACATTCCAACCATTTTTTTCCTATGAGGGAAGACTTTCCCCAAGGCCTCCATACCCCCTGTTTTCACCAGGCTCATAAATAAAGAGGTGTTTATTGTATGTCTGAGTGTTTTGTGTGTGCCTTGACTATCATAGCATGACAATTTTCTTAGCCCAATCTCAACCAGTCATGAAGGATGAAAATGAAGGGTTTTACCTCAAAAGTAATTGAAAATTTAAAGAAAAAAAAGATGCTTTCACGCATGCAGTGTTTTTTCATAACCACTGCCTGCCTCAAAGCACTTTACAACCAATAAGCCAATTAATTTATATTTAAGGAATTCCAAAACTAACAAAAAAATTTAGAGGTCCAATATCATTTTATTTTCTTGTTAACCATCCAGAGATAATGACTGCTATGCAATATGAAAATAATTGACCCATTTCTCCCAGTGGTTCATTGGTAAACTCCCTCCTGCATATGACATTAAGTCATGCAAGGAAGCATTACCTGGAGCATGCTGGTATATCCGCTCATAACTGGGATGGCAGTGCTGGTGGCACACATTTAACCTCACTATTCACTAAATCACTGCTTACTGACTGATTATAAGAAGAACAAGCTCTGCCTGTGCCAAGTAAGCGTCGCCAGACACGGCACGTTAACTCTGATATTCCCTTCACAGATGCCACCAGACCTGCTGAGCTTTTCCAGCAACTTCTGTTTTTGTTGCCGATTTACAGCATCTGTAGTTCTTTCAGTTTTCACTAAGCTGTGGCATAATGCCTTCCACAGTCAAATGGCCCTCCTGGCTTGGCCTGGTGTCATATTTGCGAAGTGAACACTTGGGAAAAAGCACCAGATAAGTGTTAACCTGTGAAGCCACTACACAGTCACAAAATCATAGAATCCCTACATCATGGAAGCAGGCCATTCAGCCCACTGAGTCCACACCAACCCTCCCAAGAGCATTTCAGCCAGACCCAACCCATCCCTGTAACAAGCTGGAGAACAATAAGCATTCACTGCATCAGTGAGAATAAATAATGTACCAATATTTATGCTGCATTTAACATTATATAAAAAAACTATTCATTTCCATATTTTTGAGACTGTTTGGGGGAGTTTGATGAGTGCAAATTAGCTGCTAAATTTACAAAATGTTTCAAAAAGTACTTTATTGGCTGTAAAGTGCTTTTGAGTCAGTGGTTATGTTCAACACAATATAAATGCAAGAATTGTTTATCTTTAGCAACAGAAGTTGAAGAGATTAGAATGTGTTGATGTTCAAAAAACCCATGTGTCATTGTTCATAAGTCATTGAAATCTAGTGTGCAGATGCAGCAAGCAATTCAGAAGGCACATAGTATATTAGCCTTCATTGCAGAGGATTTGAATGCAGGATCAATGCAATCTTGTAAAAATTGTAACGAACAGTGGTGAGACCGCCTCTGGAGTACTGTGTGTAGTTAAAGTCCCCTTGCCTAAGGAAGTTTATAATTGCCACAGACAATGAAGTGAAGGTTTGCCATACTGATTCCTGGGACAGTGGGACTGCACTATGAGGAGAGATTGACAAGACTAGGCTTGCATTCTCTGACATTCTCTGAAGAATGTGAGGTGACTTGAGACAACCATACGTGTCTCTTAAAGGAAGAGTTGGTGTAATTGCATAAGGATGTTTCCCTGACTGTGGAATCTAGAACCAGGAGAGGTAGTCTTAGACAAAAAGGCAAGCCACGCAGGACTGAGGTGAGGAGGAATTTCTTCATACCGGATGATGAATCTTTAAAATATTCTACTCCAGAAGACTGTGGAAGCTTAGTCATGAAGTAAATTCAAGCCAGAGATTAACAGATTGCTAATTACTGATGACATGAAAATGTATGGGAAGCCTGCAGGAATTGGCATTGAAGTAGATAAAGATCTCGGAGTGCAGGTTCATAGTTCCTTGAAAGGAATCGCAGGTAGACAGGATGGTGAAGAAGGTATTTGATACACTTGCCTTTATTGGTCAGTGCATTGAGTATAGGAGTTGGGAGGTCATGTTTCAGCCACTTTTGGAATGCTATATTCAAATCTGGTCTCCCTGCTATAGGTCAGATGTTGAGAAACATAAAAAGGTTCAGAAAAGTTTTACAAGGACGTTGCTGTGATTAGAGGATTTGAGCTATTGGGAGAAGATAAATAGGCTGGGGCATTTTTATGATAATAAAATGTGAGGCTGGATGAACACAGCAGGCCAAGCAGCATCTCAGGAGCACAAAAGCTGACGCTTCGGGCCTGGACCCTTCATCAGAGAGGGGGATGGGGGGAGGGAACTGGAATAAATAGGGAGAGAGGGGGAGGCGGACCGAAGATGGAGAGTAAAGAAGATAGGTGGAGAGGGTGTAGGTGGGGAGGTAGGGAGGGGATAGGTCAGTCCAGGGAAGACGGACAGGTCAAGGAGGTGGGATGAGGTTAGTAGGTAGCTGGGGGTGCGGCTTGGGGTGGGAGGAAGGGATGGGTGAGAGGAAGAACCGGTTAGGGAGGCAGAGACAGGTTGGACTGGTTTTGGGATGCAGTGGGTGGGGGGGAAGGGCTGGGCTGGTTGTGTGGTGCAGTGGGGGGAGGGGATGAACTGGGCTGGTTTAGGGATGCAGTGGGGGAAGGGGAGATTTTGAAACTGGTGAAGTCCACATTGATACCATATGGCTGCAGGGTTCCCAGGCGGAATATGAGTTGCTGTTCCTGCAACCTTCGGGTGGCATCATTGTGGCAGTGCAGGAGGCCCATGATGGACATGTCATCAAGAGAATGGGAGGGGGAGTGGAAATGGTTTGCGACTGGGAGGTGCAGTTGTTTGTTGCGAACTGAGCGGAGGTGTTCTGCAAAGCGGTCCCCAAGCCTCCGCTTGGTTTCCCCAATGTAGAGAAAGCCGCACCGGGTACAGTGGATGCAGTATATCACATTGGCAGATGTGCAGGTGAACCTCTGCTTAATGTGGAACAAACAACAAACAACTGCACCTCCCAGTCGCAAACCATTTCCACTCCCCCTCCCATTCTCTTGATGACATGTCCATCATGGGCCTCCTGCACTGCCACAATGATGCCACCCGAAGGTTGCAGGAACAGCAACTCATATTCCGCCTGGGAACCCTGCAGCCATATGGTATCAATGTGGACTTCACCAGTTTCAAAATCTCCCCTTCCCCCACTGCATCCCTAAACCAGCCCAGTTCATCCCCTCCCCCCACTGCACCACACAACCAGCCCAGCCCTTCCCCCCCACCCACTGCATCCCAAAACCAGTCCAACCTGTCTCTGCCTCCCTAACCGGTTCTTCCTCTCACCCATCCCTTCCTCCCACCCCAAGCCGCACCCCCAGCTACCTACTAACCTCATCCCACCTCCTTGACCTGTCCGTCTTCCCTGGACTGACCTATCCCCTCCCTACCTCCCCACCTACACCCTCTCCACCTATCTTCTTTACTCTCCATCTTCGGTCCGCCTCCCCCTCTCTCCCTATTTATTCCAGTTCCCTCCCCCCATCCCCCTCTCTGATGAAGGGTCCAGGCCCGAAGCGTCAGCTTTTGTGCTCCTGAGATGCTGCTTGGCCTGCTGTGTTCATCCAGCCTCACATTTTATTATCTTGGAATCTCCAGCATCTGCAGTTCCCATTATCTCTGGGGCATTTTTATCCCTGGAGTATCAAAGGCTGAAGTGTGACGTTACAGAAGTTTGTTAAATCATGAGGGACCTAGATAGAGTGAATAGCCAAGGTCTTTTCCCCAAGGCAGGGGAGTGCAAAACTAGTGGGCATAGATTTAAGGTGAGTGGGGGGCAAGATTTAAAAGGGATCTAAGGGATAACATTTTCACACAGAGGGAGGTGCATGTATGGAATGAGCAGTCAGAGGAAGTGGTGGAGGCTGGTACAATTGCATTTAAATGACATCTGGATAAGTACACAAATAGGAAGGATTTAGAGGGATATGGGCTAATGCCAGCAAAAGAGACTAGATTATCTTGGGATCTCTGGTCAGCATGGATGGCTTGAGCCAAAAGGTCTGTTTCCATCCTGTGCATCTCTCTGACTCTATGACTGTAGATGATTGGCCACAACTTAGAATGGCAGAGCAGGCTCAAGAGACTGAATGTTCTGCCTCTGCTGCCATGTTCCTGTGTTCCTACCTTGGAAACATTAAAACAAATTAGTACTTTAATGTCCTTTTTTATTTAAGCCTGTGGAGTCAATCATGTGGAGATTCATTCATTTGTTTCTTTGCTGGAAAATTGCCCAAAAGAACCATAATTTAGGAGTAATGGCAACCACCAGTGGGTTATGATGTTTAAAGTTATCCAAATGTTCCTATAAGTTTATGTCCTTGTGTCTTCTGGAAGCTCATTGATTGTCTTGATAGCACATCACAGATCATGGGTTTTGAAGTGCATCACTGCTGGTCGTATCAGCTGAACAGATTGCTTGATTTAATCAAATGACACTTAGTTTAAATAGATTTATGCATCTGTGGTCACAAAATCCAATGCCTCGATTTAGGTTTGGCATATGGAAATGTTGAATATTTATGCATAGCTTTGGATATACTGTTAGAATATTAGAGACAGGGGATCAGAGTTCAGACATGCCAGGCCAACCTGTAGTTGAATAAAATCATGACAGATCTGAGCTTGAACTACACTTAGATACCACCTCCTCACCCCTCCACCCTCTTCCTCTCACTTGTTTGCTCCTATTCATCTTTTAACTATTTTTATTACTTGGGTATCATTTCACCAATCATGTTTTAAGTAGATCTATTCTACGTCAGAAGTAGGATTGTCATATCGGCAATTTTAGCCTCTTGCACATCCTCACAGAGGAGGGAGAATATTGAGAGGGAGGAATTAAAAGCGAGGATTTAGGATACCACGGGCTTTAAAGTCATGGGGTGGAGGCCATTAGCTTTGCCAGTCTTGTTTCCAAATTCTCTTGGAGCTGTGAGGTGTCAGCCCTACAAAAGCAATAGTTCAATAACAACCAAATTGATCGATGGCGGGCATCTCACTTACTTTAAGATGGCTGTTGACTAGTGGACACACATACAGAAAGATGCACTGATAACCGACATTAGCTTAACATGGACGATATGTCAAGTGTCATTCATTACACTGAAGGTGTTTATGGAGAGGAGAATACTACAAAGAGGTCAAGAAAAGCCTTTGGGGTTGTTTTCCTTTGTGGGCTTCTGACTCAAAGCTTCTTTTGATGTTTTATACCTCCCCCTCTCTTATGCTTGAATGGCCTCTTCCTGACCCCTGCTTATCTCTGGTTCACAGTCTGTTAGCCAGGAGGATTAAGTGGCCAAAATTTTTCCTGTTTGTCTTGGCGCTAAAGTTGAACCAGGAAACTTGATCATCCATTTGTCCTAAACTAACATTTGCTGCTATGCCTTTGATACCATCCACAACTGAACAGTCAGAACAAAATAAAGAATTTAGTTAAGGCATCCATCTAAAGAAATTATCAAATACATAGGTAGAATCTTATAAGGGTTCTGAGTAATGGGGTCTGTGGTGAAATTAGGTTGATAAGTACAGTGAGGCTTGGCTCAATGTCAAGATCATCTCACTGCATCTTTAATAATTTTCACAAGCAGTGTGGCAAGATTGTTGATCAGCAGCAAGTTGTCAATTGATGGTAATTTTTCTTCTTTAATGCCTTGTTAACAGCCCAACTCACTTCATTAATATTTAACCTGCCATCTCAACAAACCTGCCAACCAAACTCAATGTCAGGATATCTCAACAAGAAAACCAGAGCGAGCACCTGGTGGATTCAGCTCACTTCTGGGCTCTGAATGACCTCCATTTTGGAAACTGGGCACAATCGATGGGCACAGTTGCAGGCACCCCATATCATGTTCACTGGCATCCAACATATGCCAGCATCTAAGAACACTCATGGCAAATCTCCAATCTTCTGCACTTCAATGCTGCACTAGCAACAATCATTGTAATGCTGCAGCAAGGACACTGTCGGCTCAGGGGCATGTACCCAACCCAAAGAGTGAATCACGATGTATCTCCGAGCTCTGCATTCACTGTCATAGTGCTAACACACTCAGAGTCAAATGATGAGCAGCAAACCATCCTCCTTGACGCTTTCTGCCCTATTGGAGACTGACATCCTCCCGGAATGAGAGACAGGCAGATATTATCAGAGATGAAAGTGGACACCACACTGTTAGGTTTTGGTGAGGAGGCATCCTAAATGAGTAAGGGCACAGAGGGCATGCCGAATTAATAGTGTCAGGCATTAGAGTGGGCATGAGTGGCTGTGGAAAGTGTTGCAAATAGTGGTGAGATAGAAAATGAGAGTGGTAGAGCATGAGCTTTGGCGGGTGGTAGGTACAGAAGCAGTGATAGAGTAAGTGAGAGTTATCAGACAGAAGATGGTGGCACTTATTCTGGTGGAATTCAGAAGGGCATTGATACCCTGATTACATTTCTGGACATTTCTCTAGATGGCTAAGACTGCTTTAACCTGGCTGGCACGGCCTGATGTCTGGTCTCTTCTGCTGATCCTGGAGGAGGACAAAGCCCCACATCCACACTATTCCATATAGCTCATCCTCCACATCCCTACTTGTAAAGTGTGGAACAGATTTACCCTGGCTGCTGTGTCCAAGGCAAATGTCAGCAACTGTGCAGGGCAGCCCTGGATTGATATGATTGTCCAGATGCATAACATGCTTTCAAAGACAGTGCAGACATAAGGGATGCCATGCTTCCACAGATATCCACTGAGTGGTGAGTTTTTTTGTAAGAAGGAGTGGCATTTGGACACGAGAGATGCCAAAGGAGTGTGGTAAGCAAACAATGTAACAAGTCTGGTCAAATATGGTAACTGAACCTGCTAGGCCTTGTGATGAGAAACTCACCAAAAACCTCAACACAGCTTGGACTTAGCTGAAACAAAATGTCACACATGTTCTGAGATGCTGCTTGGCCTGCTGTGTTCATCCAGCCTCACATTTTGTTGTCTTGGATTCTCCAGCATCTGCAGTTCCCATTATCTCTGTCACACATGTTCTGATGGCTGTGTTTTGCTTTTGTACAGATTCAGCTTCAGGAGCAACAGAGCTGTAAACTAAACAGCATGTCGAAAAAATGTTATTCAAAAATCCATGTAATATTTCCAGCCTTGAAATATTACTGGTGGGATAGTATAAAAAATGCAGACACGGGTGCCTAGATGAAAAGTCAAATACCGATGGTAATTCATTTCTGACTGAGTTTTCACTACCTCAAATTGGCATGATCTTGACACAAATCCTAAAGCAAATTGCAATCGTTCTGTTAGTGATATGGCCTCAAAGTAAGACTTTGGATTTGGACAATATCTCTAGAGTGGAGTCCACACCAACGTTCTGTCAGCAGCAGGTCGGCAGTTCAGAATGTAAGAAATTCTGTTGATGAATCCAACCACAGAGCTGACATTAACCAAAGAAAGCTCAAAGAATTGCTGGAAATCAGAAACACTGAAATCGCTGAGAAAAACTCATCAGGCCTGGCAGCATCTGTGGAGAGAAAGCAGAGTTAATGTTTCAGGTCCATTGGCCCTTACTCAGTTCTGAAGAAGTTTCAATGGGCTCAAAATGTTAACACTGCTTTCTCTCCACAAATATTCCCAAACCTGATGAGACTTTCCAGCAAGCTCTGTTTGTGTTCAGAATATTTACATTGTTTTGCTGTGGAGTTTATGGTTGGTTCATTAGTTCTTAGCAATTGAGAGAACTGTGTTCAAAAAAGAGCCTTCTCAACTCTTAGAACAATCTAAACACATAAACTTTACCTGTCACTATACACTATGTGAAATATTGAGTTATAAATGCAGCGTGTAACAAAAGATGTTTAAACTAACATAAACAGAGGAGGGTGAATTTGTTTGTGTGTGTATATATAAAAGAGAAGGACTTCTGAGTTTACTTGTTCACCAAAATATGGCTCTGCTAAGTGGGAGGCACGACAGCGAGTATGGAAAGGACTGTAGGCTAGGATAAGGTGAATTCATGATCTGGACTTCGGTGTGAGAACAATCAGGATTGGGGTTATGTCAATGTCAAGCAGATATACAGACACTGATCAGTTCGTTAGGATGTTGGGGAGAGAGGCGAATGTTTGAGAGGTGGACAGTGTTTTCAATGGAGAGGGAGGAAGAGGGCACCCTGACTCCAACCTCCATATTAAGTTTTCTCTTCCAAACATGCCTTGTTGGTGCTTGTCCATTTAAGGACAGCTTGTGACTTCAGACCCACAGCATTGTGGTTGGCTCTGAATTGCCCTCTGGGTAATTAGGGATGGGCAATAAATGCTGCCTCGCCAGTGATGCCCTTATTCCTGTGATGAATAAAGAAAAAAGGAAGAAATATATAATTCGATGTTGGTTACATTCAGGAATATCTTACTTTACAGTTACCCCGAATGAGTAATTAGTCAGTTATTTACATATGCAAAAGAGCTAAAGGCTGCTTTCAGGTATAGGCAATGACAACCAATTTTGTTATCTACACCAATATGAGGACTGTGTGCTTCCAGCTTGTGCTGCGTAGCCCCTTGATTCCAGTCATATTGAAGACTTAAGTGCTAATTTCAAGAATTGGAACAGCATCACTTAAATTTCTAACTTTTTCTCTAGTTTACTTCAAAGAAGAGTAAAAACTGTGCACTGGGTTCCAATTTTACTGGCATAATTACTCTGCTCACAGAATGTCAAACACAAAGTAATGTACTGGGTATTGCGGTCAAGCAGCACAGCATATATTCACCTCCTCAGGGGATGGGGACCGAAACGTCAGCTTTTGTGCTCCTGAGATGCTGCTTGGCCTGCTGTGTTCATCCAGCTTCACACTTTATTATCTCAGCAATACTTGAGTTAGAGATTATGCAGAGTTCCACAATATGCTTCTTTCAGTGAGAAATCCTACGAAGCAGGGAACATCCAGAGCGCTACAAAATTGATTGACACATCTTCAAACCTGATTCTTACCAACGTATATGAAAAGTAATGAGGAATCTTTTAAAGTATGAATTTATCAGAGATAATACTGCACAATGGCCTTCCATCTCAACCCTTCTATATACTGATAAAGGCAGCAAAACATACTCTGCTCGAACCTGACTATTAGACACTCCAGCTGCATCTAAACTTCTCATGTACCCGATTAAAGACCCATACTGAGACATAGCATGTTATTTGGCCTGATTTCTATGTGCTGCATTCTCAGAGGTGCTTTCCTTGGAATGAGTTTGCAAATTCCTTTGAACTACTTGACTGGACATTGAAAAGTCAATGAACAACATGAAGAAGATGCTAGGATCCTTCTGTTTTCCTGGGCAGTATCTTTCCATTAACCAGCAATAAAATAAAAATAATTTGACTTTTGGTTCACATCACTGTACTTATTGATGTTGAATGTCTGTTTTCATAACAAGAGCTGATGCATGACTGACACAATTACTGTCGTAGAGTATGCTGAAATGCTTGCAATGTGATAAAGATTATGTAGATTGAGGGGAGAGTATTACATACAAAATAAATCAAGAATATACAAAAAAATGAAACATGGACCATGAACGTGAAAATAAACATTTTCGGTGTCATAAATGTTAAAGTGAAATGAGAAATAAAGTACTGATCTGCTGATGATGATAAAAACCTAAATATGTAAATTTCAGAAACTTTCATGAAAACATTGTTATATGTAATTTTTTTTCGTATTCTAAAACAGTACAGACTAGACACTAGCCACCACCTCATCCTTACACTGAAAATGCGTAACGCAGCCTGATGACAGATCAACGGTAGATTCATCCTCTGGACTAATTATAGTGAGCCATGGCCTCCAGTCACTGAGGCAAGTCACATGCTTTTTATTCTTCCATTGGTTGTGGCCATTGGCTGGAGGGCATTTATTGCCTGTCCCTTAGTTGCCCTTGAGAAGGTGGTGGGGACATGCCTTTTTGAACTGTGGCAGTGCAAGTGCTATAGGTAAACCTGCAATGTCAACAGGCAGGGAATTCCAGGATGGTGACCCAGCAATACTCAAGGAACAGTGATATATTTCCAAGTCAGGATGGTGACTGGCTTGGAGGGAAACGTATGAAAAATGTTGTTCCCATGTCTCTACAAACCAAATCCCACATTTTTTCTAAAAAAGGCCCTAACCAAAAGGATAAACCAGTAAAGCTGGTTAATGAGATACACTTAGGTAACAAAGTGTGGAGCTGGATGAACACAGCAGGCCGAGCAGCATCTCAGGAGCACAAAAGCTGATGTTTCGGGCCTAGACCCTTCATCGGAGAGGGGGATGGGGCGAGGGAACTGGAATAAATAGGGAGAGAGGGCGAGGTGGACCGAAGATGGAGAGAAAAGAAGATAGGTAGAGAGGAGAGTATAGGTGAGGAGGTAGAGGAAGCCACACAGGGCGCAATGGATACAATATACCACATTGGCAGATGTGAAGGTGAACATCTGCTTGATATGGAAGGTCATCTTGGGGCCTGGGATAGGGGTGAGGGAGGAGGTGTGGGGGCAAGTGTAGCATTTCCTGCGGTTGCAGGGGAAGGTGCCGGGTTTGGTGGGGTTGAAGGGGAGTGTGGAGCAGGCAAGGGAGTCACGGAGAGAGTGGTCTCTCCGGAAAGCAAACAAGGGTGGGGATGGAAAAATGTCTTGGGTGGTGGGGTCGGATTGTAGATGGCGGAAGTGTCGGAGGATGATGTGTTGTATCTGGAGGTTGGTGAGGTGGCATGTGAGAACGGGCAGATCCTCTGGTGGCGGTTGTGGCGAGGGAGGGGTGTGAGGGATGTGTTGCGGGAAATGCGGGAGACGCGGTCAAGGGCGTTCACAACCACTGTGGGGGGAAAGTTGCGGTCCTTGAAGAACTTGGACATCTGGGATGTGTGGGAGTGGAATGCCTCATCCTGAGAGCAGATGCGGCAGAGGCGGAGGAATTGGGAACAGGGTATGGAATTTTTGCAGGAAGGTGGGTGGGAGGAGGTGTATTCTAGGTAGCTGTGGGAGTCAGTGAGTCACCCCAACCTCAAGTTCACCTGGGTCACCCCAACCTCAAGTTCATCTGGGACACCCCAACCTCAAGCTCACCTGGGCCATCTCCAACACATCCCTTACGTTCCTGGACCTCTCAGTCTCCATCTCAGGTAACCAGCTAGAAACTGCTGTCCATTTCAAGCACAAAACCAGCCCAGGTCGTCCCCTCCCCCCACTGCATTCCCAAACCAGCCCAGCCTGTCTCCGCTTCCCTAACCTGTTTTTCCTCTCAGCCATCCCTTCCTCCCACCCACCTCAAGCTGCACCTCCATTTCCGACCTACTAACTTCATCCCACCTCCTTGACCTGTCCATCTTCCCTGGACTGACCTATCCCCTCCCTACCTCCCCACCTATACTCTCCTCTCCACCTATCTTCTTTTCTCTCCATCTTTGGTCCGCCACCCCCTCTCTCCCTATTTATTTCAGAACCCTCACCCCATCCCCCTCTCTGATGAAGGGTCTAGGCCCGAAACATCAGCTTTGGTGCTCCTGAGATGCTGCTTGGCCTGCTGTGTTCATCCAGCCCCACACTTTGTTATCTTGGATTCTCCAGCATCTGCAGTTCCCATTATCACTAATGAGATACACGCCTTGTTTACTTAAAAAGAAGGCTGAATACTTTCATTTCCATGTTTTCCTGGGTTTTTTTTTCAGTGTATTTCCTTTTTCCAAATGCTCGAGCAGCTGGATTACGTGGTCATCAAATACATTCCCCCCAGTGCCTCATCCAAAACAGCAGCAAATTTATGTCAAATAAGGTTTCAATGTGGAACACTGACCACTTAAATCAAGGTTCTTTCCTCCTGTTTCCCACTTGCCAATTAGCTGTTTTATTTTGGTTGCAACAATTTCATACAAAATAACAATTTATAATTTTCCACTCAGCAGAGCAGAAATTTCAGCATTTGCTGTCTGTCAGGCTGTTATATGCTTGCTGTTAACAGGTGCTGCCAGGTTTTAAATTGGGAACATTCGGTCAGAGTCCAACGCACTCGTATGGAAAGCATAGACTGCCTGATCCAATTGTTGATACATAATAAAAACTATTTGCAATGATATTGATCTCCTGAATCCAGTCGACAAGAAACCGAGCAGTGAAAATCTTAGAAGTTGCCATCTGGCCTCCAATTGTTCACATTCCCAGTGCCCTAAAGTTGACCCTGGTGAACTCAGATGCCCTGTAATCTTCAGGGAATCCCGAGACAAAGAAACCACAGCACACTAGGACAAGGGGAAATCCCCTCCACCCCACTGACGGACTGCTGGAGATTATTTCAAAATGTGTGTCCAACCTCTCCTTTTCACCCACCAGCCCAAATGGAGAATAGGGCCAGAACTGAGGACACTTTGTCTAAATAAGTCCCTGCTGTTAACAATAGCAAGTCTTCCATTGTCCCAACCCCCTTCCAAGCTCATTAGCTGACGCTCGCTGGCCCCTGCAATATAAAGTCAAAGCCATGCATTCCCGGACCTCATTTCAGGCCAAGCTTTACGCTGAGGTGATGGCCCTAACCAGTGGGTGAAAAATCAAGGGCTGGGCCTGCCTTCACTGGTCCCAGGGGAAGCCACAAAGAGCTTTCATGGTCAGCAATTAGTTAACTATCTGAGCTAGTAGGTTCTCCGTCCAACCATGCAACTCCCAGCCTGCTCCCTGTATCCATACATGCCCATCCCTGTCCATTGTGGAAGGATTTACGATTTCCATGGGACTCATGCTAAGGAGATGCAACCAGGCATCCCAGGCCCGGGAAACATTACCTGGAGCATTCAGCCCAGGAGTAGGAGTCTCCCTGTGTTATGTATGTGGATTAGCAACCCCAGGGCCAGTCAGGTAGGTTAATGCAGGGTATTAGTGGATGCAAGCATGGTTAAGAGAGGGGCGTGGTGATGGGAAGCCTTAAAGGGATATTTTCAGGTGGGATTGTGGCCTTTTCCAACTCTTCCCCACGTCTCACAATGGTAAAGTAGCATCAGCAGTAGGAGTGGCAGCCATTAAGAGCCTTACCTACCCCAAGAGCAGGTGACCTGCATAACACTTACCCCCATTACTGGTAAAATATGAGTGGAAGCATGAGACAGATTGGCAACAAGTAACAGAGCTCCTCTGCCAATCCCATCTGATTTTACACTGTCCCCCAGCTCCACTTGGGGAGGGGTGGAGACAAGAGGGGTGTAGAATTCTGACCTTGGAGTCACTGTCACATTTAATGAATCGATTGCCACATGTAGCACAGAATTAATGGCAAAGCTGGATTTCCTATTGCTGGTTTGGGGCAGCACAGTGGCTCAGTGGTTAGCACTGCCGCCTCAAAGCACCAGGGATCTGGGTTCAATTCCAGCCTCGGGTGACTGTCTGTGTGGAGTTTGCATGTTCTCCCTGTATCTGCATGGGTTTTCTCCCGCAGTCCGAAGATGTGCAGACTAGGTGGATTGGCTGTGCTAAATTGCCCATAGTGTTCAGGGATGTATATGTGGGTTATAGGGGGATGGGTCTGAGTGGGATTTTCCAAGGTTGGCGTGGACTTGTTAGGCCAAAGGCCCTGTTTTCTCACTGTAGGGATTCTATGATTCTATGATATTCTCCTAATTTCTGCCATTTGATCGGCAAATAACAGGAGCTGTATCTCAGCTAAGGTTCTTGCCAAGAGCTCCCCTTGGATAATAATAATTTCCTCTGGGGAAAGAGCTCAGTATCATGGCTGTTCCAACATTCCTCTAATGGCAAATCTGCCTTGGAGGAAAAATGGGTGCAGTTTCCATCAGTGCCCAAAACATTTTCCAGACAATATGTGATAACAGTAATTTATTGCATACTATAGCATATGCTGCTGCATCAAATGTATTCACACGCCAGGTAGAGGATCATACCACATGAACATTGCAGGTGACTCAGCGGAATAATGTAACTTTCTCACAGGCAAGGTCCAACTGAGTGCACACCCATTTTGTTGATAATAAATCAAGGAACAGCAGAACAGAATTAAACCTATGTTACAAATGAGAGAGTCCAAATGCAAGAAATAGCAGCTGCCAGGAATGTGTTGAGAAACTTGTAACTTAGGATGAAAGAATAGAGGCAGCTCAGAAGTAGGCCATTCAGCCCATCATGCCAGTCTCAATCATAATGGTTTCTCCTGATTTGCGAAGCATTTTGACAGTTTCTTGATGTTGATGGTCTTCCAATTAGCTTATTCCTAGCAATCACTATCCCATAGATAAATGTAGGGCTGAATTTGAAGTTGGAAGTAAAAGCCGGATGTAAATGCTGGTGGCTGGGCCTGCCTGTACTTGGTCAGCTTTCCCCATATTTATTTGACTACAGCCAGGCCTTTTTTTAGCATGAAGCAGGAGTTCTGCCTCCTACCAGAAAGCTCTGCCTCAGACAGCTGCCAGCCAGTCAACTGCCAGCAGCTGTCTTAGCCCAGTAGTGCCACCAGGAGCAATGGCCATTCCTGGGATTGCAACAGTCCCAAAGGAATGTCTTCAGCGATGCAACCTGTGAAGTCAGAATGGGGTTTTGCCAGAGCCACAGTGACAGGCCCCAGAGAATTAGGGAATGCGGGGGAGAAGGGTGTCATAAATCTGGGGGGTGTGCAGATATGAGTGAGCAATAGCAAACGCTTAGCCCATCCACCAGGACCTCAGTTCATGCTGGGTGAGCTGGAGATCATCTATAGGTCTCTCCCATCGCAGCAATACTAACAGCCGCAGGACAAAGCCCCTCATTAGCTATTAATTGGCCACATGAGTTTCTCATTTGGCCCATGGGCAGGTTGCTTACTCAACACTACCATTTCAGTTCAGAATTGACTCCAAGCTGGATGGCTACAGCCAATTTACTGTGCGCTAGTAAATGAAGAGTGACTTGGTGATGGAACCTGGCCTCAGTTTAAAAAAAAGAATAAAACACATCCTCGAAATTGGTCTGCTTATCCGTTGTTCCCGATGTGGCCTCCTGTACATCAGTGAGACCAAGCGTAGACTCAGGGACCATTTCTCTTACATCTGTGCTCTGTATGCAACAAACAACAACACCTTCCAGTTGCCAACCATTTTAGCTCCCCTTGTCATTCCCTGGGTGACATGTCCATCCTGGGCCTACTCCAGTGCCACAATGATGCCACATGCAAACTGGAAGAGCAACACCTCATATTCCACCTTGGGAGCCTCCAGCCCCATGGCCTAAACATAGAATTCGCTAGTTTTAAAATCTTCCCACACCCAACCTCATCTTGTGGCCAACCCTTGCTCTTATCCCTGCTCCTTCGCCTGACACAACCTGTCCATCTTCTTTCCCATCTTACCACACCACCCCTTCTGCTGACCGATCCTCACTACCCCCTACCTGCATCCAACCTATCACCATTCACCGACCTTTCCGCAGCCCCAACCCGCCTCTCTATTTATTTTCCAGCTCCCGTCTCCCTCCCCATTTCTTAAGAAGGGTACCAACCTGAAATAAGATAACAAAGTGTGGAGCTGGATGAACACAGCAGGCCAAGCAGCATCTCAGGAGCACAAAAGCTGACGTTTTGGGCCGAGACTCTTCATCGGAGACGGGAATGGGGAGAGGGTTCTGGATTAAATAGGGAGAGAGGGGGAGGCGGACCGACGATCCACCTATCTTCTTTTCTCTCCATCTTCGGTCCGCCTCCCCCTCTCTCCCTATTTATTCCAGAACCCTCTCCCCATCCCCCTCTCTGATGAAGGGCCTAGGCCCGAAATGTCAGCTTTTGTGCTCCTGAGATGCTGCTGGGCCTGCTGTGTTCATCCAGCTTCACACTTTGTTATCTTGGATTCTCCAGCATCTGCAGTTCCCGTTATTTCTGTTACAATCCCAACGTGAAATGTCAGCTTTCCTGCTCCTCTGATGCTGTCTGGCCTGCTGTGTTCCTCCACCTCCACACTGTGTTATCTCCAACTCCAGCATCTGCAGTTTTTCCTTTCTGCGAATAAAAACAATCACTTATCAGACAGGAACAGGCAGGCAGGTGTTGGGTGTGGCATTTGTGGTTTAGCACCCAATTAAATGCCCCACCCACCACCAAGAACCCCAATCCCCGAGGAGCATAGAGTTGCAGCCATTCTGAGTTCTTGTGGCACAGTGGGAGGCCATGGAGCTCCGCAATTCAGAAAAAAGGCCCCTTACCCCAATGAGTCTGTGCCAGTCAAAACACAAAAACCTAAACAATTAGCCAAATTGCCTTGAATTCCAATGGGCCCTTATCTTCACAATCAACCTCCTATTCTGAGTCTGCGTACAGGCTGACTTCTAATCCAGCAGAAAATAATGAAATGAAAGTTCTCATTCTTTGATTTGTCCTGATTACATAGCAGTTTGATACTGTGGTTCTTTGATAACACAGGTAAATAGGATTAAGGTATTCCCATAAATGAACATTAATTGCCAATAAACTGTTAATACCATTCAAATCGCTGGACAGGTTCCTATTTATTCCGAAGTCAATGAAGGGATATTATTTTCTGCTACTTTATTAGGGATAGCTGAAGAAACCTTGACTGGTCAAATTATTTGCCAGGAAAAACTAGAAAAATATAAAGGTTTTACCACAAGCTTGAGCAGGAGAATTGAAGTAATTGAAAGCTCATCCCACCTCTCCAAAATTGCACACAGACAATAAAGATTAAATGCTTTTAAATAAAAGCAAATACTGCAGGTACTGGAAATCTGAAATAAACACAGTAAAATCTGGAGAGATTCGGAAGGTCTGACAATTCCTGCCATTAGTAGTGCTGTGGAAGATTGGTTTGTATAAGGCTGATAATCTTGGATGAAATAGGCAGACAGCAAGCTTACATGAAGCATGTAAACTGGCACAGGTCTTTTGGGCTGAAAGATGCTTTTCTGTTCTGTGAATTGTGTGTTGTTATATAACCTCTTTGAAATTTCCATGACTTTTGAAATTAAGTAGCGGGTCCATGATGTCTCAAAATCAGCCATCTCAGCTCCAGGGCATCTCTGCAGGAATTCCTCAGTGTAGCATCCTCTGTTTGAGCAACTTCAGCTACATCATTATTGGCCTCCCGTCCATCATAAGGTCAGAAGTGGAGATGTTCTTTCATGATTTGTGATTCCTCAGATACACAATCCATATACCAATGCAGCAATATCTGGACAATTTCCAGATTTGGGCTAAAAAGTGGCAAGTAACATTTGTACCACACAAGTGCCAGGCAATGACCATCTCTAGCAAGACAGGTCTTAACCATTACCCCTTTGCATTCAATGGCTTTGCCATCATTGAGTATTTCAATGTCAACATCTTTGGGGCTTACAAATGACCAGAAACTTAACTGGACTAGCCACATAGTAAGGCTTACAAAGCAGGTCAGAGGCTAGGAATTCTGCAGTGAATAACTGACATCCTGATTCCTCAAAGCCTGTACATCATCTACACTGTACAAAACAGACGTGTGATGGAATACCCTCCACTTGTCAGGGTGAGTGCAGCTCCAATGTCTTTCAAGAAACTTGACACTCTCCAAGACAAATTAACCTGCTTCATTGGCCCTACATCCACAAATAATCACTCCCTCCACCACTGGTGCTCACTAGCAGCAGCAGTGTGCATCATCTATAAAATGCACTGCAGAAATCTACAAAGGTTCCTTAGACAACATCTTCCAAACACATGACCACTACCATCTTGAAGGGACAAGGGCAGCAAATACATGGGAACACCACAACCTGAAAATTCCCCTGCAAACCTTTCACCATCCAAACTGGGAAATCCATCACCATTCCATGCATGACACTGGATCACATCTCCTTCTTAATGGCACTGTGGGTTTGCCTTCAACAAATACTGCAGCAGTTCAAGAAACCAACTCACCACCAGCTTCTTAAGGGAAACAAGCAATGGGTATTAATTTCTGCCACAGCTACTGAATGGAAAATAGAATTGCAGGAATGTGGGGAAAGAGCATGGGAATGTGAGTAATTAGCTAAATCTTTCAAGGGGCTATTATCGACAAGCTGGGCTGAATGACATCTTTCTCTGCTGTACGTTGCTTTAATCTTTCTTATCAATTCAGTAGCTAATCTAGGAGCTCATATCTTTGTTGTTTCAAAATCTTTAAACAAACACACCTTGAATTTTAGCAAGGTTTGTCCTGAACTCTTGTGCAGCTTTAGCAGAAGATGCAGATGTTTAAGGGCAAAGGCAGCTACATGGAGGTAGTCACAGATCGACCAAGGTCTTAATAAGTAATGGGAACAGGCATAACAAAGGCAGATTGCACTCATCTGAGCTAGGGTTGACCTGAAGGTGAGGGATGTTGGTTGGGGGGGTGGGGCGTGGTGGCGGTGTGAGAGGGAATGGAGAGAGAAAGAGAGAGAGAGAGAGAGAGAGAGCAACAGGCAGCGAGTGAAAGAGACCTTTTTAAATCGGTAAAGCAGTCAGCTCACTTCACTCTCCCTAAAAGTTACTGCAGAGGTCATGAAGAGGTTAATACTGATATATTGGTTTTAGAGCAGGAAGCTCCCATATCTCCTTTAAATAATCCACCTGCAGTGCAATTCTTTTAAAAAAGGCATCCATTAATAATTGGAGGGCAAATTCAAATCGTACGATTTGTGAAGATGAGATTTAGTCAGGAATTAATTAAGGGTTATCGGGAAAAGGCAGAAAAATAGAATTAACAACTATCAGGTCAGCCATGATCTCATTAAATTGTGGAGAAAAATTGATGGGCTGAAAGGCCTACTTCTGTTCTTATGTTTTAAGGTCTTATGGTCAAATCTCTGATCTATTAACTGCTTACACAGTCTGAACTCAAATGTTACCAGTCTTCATTGATGTGGGGTGCCAGAACCCACAGAACCATTCTCGAGTGGGTGTTAGGTCCAGTGACAAATGAAAGACATAATTGAGAACTGTTTTGAAGAAAAAGAGCTCTCCTGAAGTTCAGAGATAGTTCCTTCACCTCAGCATATGTGATTGTATTGTTTTCAGTAACAGTGTTTGCAGTATCTTCATGATATGACTTGCTGCCTGCTTTCAAGCTTAGGCAAGATGACAACAGCAGGAAAAGGCCATAAAGGTTTTACATGTATTTAAGTTTTATAATCAAATGCAACAAATCATTTTTCATTGCTTGGAGGCACAAAAATTGATGATTTTCCAGATGGTATAAATTAATGATGATGAAACCTTTATGTTTGTGGGTAGGTGGTGATGATAGCAAGTGAGTCACAGACATGAAAGATATCAAATATATAACGCCTGGTTACTCAATCATGAAAATCATGGTCTAGGGCTCTGGTGAGTTCATGCAAAGAGTATTGTATGTATTGTTTCTCAAAATATTAAATAGTACAGTTACTACCCAACTAAACAGAAAGCACAAATAATGAAGATAGAATGCACACAAATTACAACACAGATACACGGCCATTTGACTAAGTTAATGGCGTAGCACAAATAGAAATTAGAATGGGTCCCAACTTGTATGAAAAGAGAACTCAGCTGGTAGCTAGGAAGCTCACTTCATAGTTTTAACTCGTCCCTCTGCTTGGTGGCCAGGTCGTGCAGTAAGAAGGAGCTGGTGTCAGGGCAGGCCTGCTGAGACAGTGGTGAAGAACCAACAGTTTTCAGCAGCACACCAAAGGAGAAGCAAATGAAAATTTGGGTGCCTGATACCGAGAATCTAGAGTCGAGAGCCAGGCCAACAAAAGTCAGTCAGCAGGGACCATATGAACCACACCACCCTCAGACCCAATAAAAAGGAACACCTTGAAAGGTCCTGAGTCATGGATGGACTGGTGAGCGAGACAGCAGGACACTGTCTTCGGTCATCAGTCATCAGGAGGCATTGCTGGACTTCAGACCATCAAAGCCCAACTGAGGCATCATACAGGCTCATATAATGCTACATAATTAGGTAGCCCAAGGCTCTGCCAGCTATTACCAACTAGAAAGCAAATAGACCTTATGACATTCTCTCTGCCTATCTTCATATCCTTTCACCCCATTGCCTTTGATGAGAGAAACTGTTTCCATTATTTTGGGAGCTAGGAATTAGACAGATATATTCACAAAATTAGAGCTAGATTTTTCAGAAATGATTTGTCAAAAATGAAATGGATAGTGGGTGTTTCGAGCTGTCTTCTGCAGGATTCATGGTAGATTTATGTCAATTTTAAACCAGAGATTGATAGATTTTGTTATCTCATGTTATTAAAGGATATGGGGCACAGGCAATGTATCAGGAGTGAGGTCACGATCTTGGTGAATGGTGGAACAGCTTCAAGGACAAAATAGCCAATTCATATTCCTATGTTCATCCATCAGACCAACTTAATCCTCAGTAATTATGAACATAGCCACATAGAGTTCTGGCTAATTCAGCAGATCAAGGATTTAGATTGAAAGCATCATTCTGATATTTATGTAGTGTAATATTAAATACATATTCAAACTAGCAATTATGTATTGGAGTTGTTTACAAGATTAACCAGTTTATCCTTCTTTGATTCTCACAGAGAAGTAGCTTGATTTATTTGCTAATTTCACCACAAATATAAACATGTTTCTAAGTGCTGCTATTGTCCACTTATACCATTGAAAAATGCAGATGTTGCCAGGAGTGAATGAGCTGTGGTGTGAGTTCAAGCAAGACACTTATGTTCAAGCGATTCATTGAAGGCTTCATTTGAATCTCACAACAAATCTTGTAATTACTGCAGATCCAAAAACATTGCTTAAATTCGAAATAACAATACATAAAGCACAAATTTACTGGTGCCCAAGTTTTCTCATTGATGTGATTTACCATTGTTGCTCTTTGAACGCAAACATTTTTCTTCCAGGTTTTTGCAGAACTTACACTATTACTAAGTAAAATTGAAAACTTCCCGAAGAAATCTTTCAAACTAAAGCTTGATAGGATATTTATTATCCATTTTGAGAAGTTAATTGCAGAATATTTCTATATTGAACTCTAGATATTAAAATGATTAAATGTAATCTAGCCATATTTGTTCTGTTTGACATTCAGAGTGACCATTGTGTTGACATAATTGTGTGAACTGTTATCACCTATGAATACTGATGTTTATGAAAAAAACTCTTTGGGGTTAATAATATCTTTGAACGATAGTGTAAAAAGTAATGTTAGATAAATTGCTCTTATAATGGTGTTATCCTCCTTTGAATTTCAGTTTCCTTTCATTGTACAACAAGTGGAGGCAAGGCAATAGTGGGAAGGAGGCCATGGGAGGGACAGATAGCCCATGTGAATCTTCTGAATCTATTTGGGATGCAGTGGTTTTGCATACACTGTGGGCTAAATCTTGGTAGAAATTGGCTGTGCCACATTTGCAGAATTCCTCCTCGCAAAGCCTAGTGTGTTTCCTTATGTTACCACCTCAAACTTGCTTCATTAACTGTGTGCCAAGCATCTATGATACCCTGCTTATCCGATGCCAGCCCTATTCTCTCACATGCTTCTGACTACTGCTGTGATGGTCTAGCATTTCTAACATTGGTACCATCTTTCAACCCCAGCAGCCCTTAAGCCTGGTCAAGCATTTGCAGTCCAGAGTAGCCCTTCACTGTGTACACAGTGGGGTAGCATCACAAACCAACAACTCTCAGAGCATATTGACGGCATGGTTGACATGTCCTTGCAGAAACGAGTGCACATTCCTACGCCAATTGATGTTTAAGTGTGAGTACACACAGTTTACCTGCCCTCACCCATGTTCCATGTTACACCCCTGTTTTAGTAATTGATACACATTCCCCAATGTTCATTGTAACCCAACACCTTTTCATTGTTCAATGTGGTACCACCACATACAGAGAAATCTTCGAAATTTCAAAGCAGTCATTTCTATTCAACAATAGCAAAACTAACAAGTAAAAGCTGCAACAAACAAAAACAGAAGCTGCTGGAGAAACACTGGTAACATCTGTGGAGGGAAAAAAGAGTGAATATTTCGAGTTCTGTGTCCCTTCATCAGACAGTTCTGAAGGGTTCATAACAGCATTTGGTCTTCAGAACAGAAACAACCGCTTGCCTATTGAGCAACAGCAATGCCACAGTCATTAAGTGATTAATGCAACCAGCTCATATCTATTGGAACTGGGTGACAATTAAGTCCTGTGTGACTTGTTGTCCCTAACACAGTTGCACTTTATCATGCAGATGATGATGTTCCCTCTGCTCAATGTGTTCATCCTCCTTCTTGAAAGACTGCTCTCACTCTCCCAGTTCATCAGCCTCCATGAAATCCCATCTTTGCCTGCTCTAATTGTGTGGATCACAGGAGACCAGGATTATGGTGTATGCACTGTCCAAATGTACCGCAAGGCCTCCTCAGATGAATACAAACAGCAGAACCTCATCTTCAAGAAGCCCATTTGATATTCCACCATGGCCCACTCCAAAATGGCTGCATTTTAACTACTCACGGCCTCAGTCAGGGGGTTGCATAATGGTGTCATAAACTATAGTTGCAAAGGGTATCCCTTGTCTCCCTGTAACCAACGTTATAAGTCATCTGGCCCCTTGAGTGCAAGTGGAACACAAGAGTTCTCAAGCATAAGCACCATGGCACCTCACAGAGTACTGGGTGCAGATGTCCAAAATGTGATACTGATGATCACAGGTGACTTGTACATGGGTGGAATGGAATATTTTTCTGTTGATAAAGTCAGCTGTGCTATGATATGGTCATCTCAGTGTGACATGTGTGCAGGCTCGAGACTTGGACGATAGTACTGGAGTCCCAGCTTTGGCTCAGTCTGCACTTCACACATCTAGAGGAAATGTGGTGGATGAGGAAAGAATCTGAGGGACCCATCAGCTACAACCTCCTCATGATGAAGCAGTTTGACATCTGCTGGAGATGGCTGCTGGTTTTAAGCTTGCTGGCACGTCTGGCGCTCCACAGTAAGTGACAGTAAACCCACTGTGTCAGGATCCATCAGATATGCTTGCAAGGCACCTATGGGAGTGACATAAGGAACAGGATGGGGGGCCTTTAGTAATGTGAGCTGTCAGCACTTGCATCATTTACAAATAATGGTTTACCATGTTCCTCAATGCAGTGGGACATGGAGCACTCCAACAAGGAGGGCCATGAATGTATTGAAATGGTACTTGGACATTGCACTTATTCCAATGAATGCAGCCTCAGTCAGGTCACAAAAAGACAGCTGAAGATTGTAAATATTGCACGAGTATTGAGACTTGGAATAACTCTCCACCCTGCAGCATCCATATCCTCCCATGCACTTTCATTCCCCGCAATTATATGTTGAATTTCCTGCCCTACAAAATCCTTGCCTCGTGTACATCAGAGGCTGCTGCTTCCAACCCACTACATCGAACCTCCCCCCCAACTCCACTCCACCACCCATTTCCCTACCGATTGGTAATATCCCTTGACTTCCATTTCATGGAAACCCCAGGAGTGACCAATGTCTGTGCTACACGTCAACTGATGAAGCATAAATCCCATGACTGCTTGCACTGGACCTGCAGAACTGACTGTGGTCCATGTCCCAGACTGTAGTGAGGTAGACCCCTAACTGCTCCAAGCAGATAACTGACTGTGCTCAAGTTCCTGGATGATCGTGGACAAAGTCCCTGATGAACTACACCAGGGCTAATGGCAGTCTTCCTTGACTTGACTGAGAACAATGCATCTTTGACTTTCAGACATGGCTATTAGTTTGAAGCATGTGCATTGTGTTTGTCACATACGCTGCTGGCGCTTGCTATGTGTGTAAGACTGACATGCCCTGTCTGCTGCTTGACTGAAGATTGTTGACAACTAAGGGAAACTTCATGAATTTGAATCTGTTCTAAAAGGCAAACAGAAGTAAAGTGAGTCATTAAAATACAGGCAAGTGCCAAGAAACAATATAAAGGAAGAATGCTGTGAGTATCAAAGAAGGCGCAAAGTGAGTAAACACTAAGAGACAAATGTGCCCTGTGAAGCACACTGGTCTAATCCATGAGTTGGGTGTTTGTCACTGCATAAGAAACCTCCTGGCAGCAGCATTCCAATGAAACTTGCTGCTGTGTTTTATAGTGTGGTATTGAAGTGAGAACTGTACTATGAGTGGATTGGTAGTGTGCCATGATGATGCAAAGTGGTTGGTAGGTGTCAGATACCCAGGTCCATAGATGTGGCATGTGTGTAATGACTGCCCAACAAGGGCAGATGTTGATGCCTGACACTCAGGATGCCAGGACCAAGAGGGAGCTGGGGTCCCCAGGTAACCCATTGACTTTCATGTCAGGAATTCTCACTGTCCTGCTTCAATCCAGTGGGTGGGACAATGGGAAACTGCAGATTAATGACAGAAGATTAGATAATAATTAGGGTGATAATGACTGATAAGCAATGCAAAAAGGCTTCTCATCACTCATAGTAAAAATCTCCATTCAACATTTGGTTGGAAAATGGGACATTGTACATCTCACTCAATTTTCCCAAATTTCCTGCCACAGGTCATGTTGCTCGGGGCTGAGAAAATTCCACACTGTGAGACCAATTAACTCGCTTAACATTCAGGTAGGTTTTAACTCCAGATGTTGATTGAGGATGCTGTAGATGGAAACAGAGGTAGAGAACATTTTTGAAGCCCGGCTTCAGTGCAATGGTACCAGCAACTATGTATCTCCTAGAAATTGCCAATCCAGCTGTCAGGCAGGAGTAGCAGGATAGAAAGTGGGTAAACAGATGAGAGGAAGACAGGAGAGGGTAGATGCATGGATTGCAGGAGGAACAAAAAGAGTGGTTGAAGAGATCATAGAGGATTATTGTGGGAGAGAATATTGCAGAGGCATAGTAATAGCATTTAACTGTTTGTTATTAGTTTCCAGTGCCTGGAGACACATTTCAAATTATAATCATTTGGCTATAGTTCTAGTGCCTGTTGTTCTTTGTTATCCCAACTGCTCTATGTGTATGAAGCACTTGTGTAGTTGTTCCTTGAAAGGTTTACATCAGAAATTCCTGGCATGAAAGTAATAAAATTATTGCCCTGTAGTTGAATTTTATCTGGCTTTGATTTCTGGGTGGCACCTTTCAGTTGTTTTCCACATGAAGTGTGGTGTACCAATTGATGTTGTTGAAATTGCATGGGACTCCCACCTAGGACATAAGACTTTGATTTCCCACAGTAATGGGGCTTTCATCTGTTGGGTGTTCAGACAACCTGAAGGCTTGTAGGTTTCCGGAATTTATAATTAATGGTCAAGGTAGTTTATTCAAAAATAACTGCTCAGTGAAAAGGTGTTTATGCCTCTTCCCTTACAGCAATCTCTCATATCATTAACTAATTACTGTTTAGTTAACACATACAATACAGGTGAGTGATAAAGTGATGGTACTGTCTATGGACTAGTAATCCAGCAACCCAGGCTAATATTCTCAGAATGGGAGGTTTGAATCCTACCATGGTAGATGATCAAATTTGACTTCAATAAAATTTGCAAAAGTCAATCTTGTCTATTGTTCTAAAAGCCCACATAACCCCCTAATGTTCTTTTGGGAAGGAAATCTGCCATCCTTACCTGACCTGGCCTATTTGTGATTCCAGACCCATAGAATGTGATTGACTTTTCACTGCCAACTGAAATGGCTTAGCATGCTACACAGTTCAAGGACATTTAGTCAGGGTAACAAATTGCCAGTAACATTACATTCAAAACCCAGGCAAAAATAAAAGAAAGAGTTAAACCAATAACAGTGCCTGGTTACGAATGAAACTTGAGCAATGCTGGATCAAATTGGCTTATGATGGAATTTCCTAACATCCAACTGGTTAAAGCAACATCCATGTTTCCCAGCAGTGATATATCATTCTCATAAATGAGGAGGTTTCATCAGACCTACAATAAAATTTGTTTCCAATATGATTATTTGGACAAATTCTTAACTCTTATCATTTTTAGGAAATCAGTTGAGGAAATACTTAGCAGATCCTGGAACACAATCACAATGAATTTCCCCAGACTTCACTGCCGTCATTTCACTGAAAGTGCAGGTGGAAATATCTTTTGTTCCATGCAAATGGGCTTTTTGCCATTCTTAGAATCATGTCAGACTACACTGTGGTAGCAGAACGTCTCTGGAAATTCAGCACTTTGATTTCCCTTGTCAGATGATGAATTATTGTCCAAAAATAGTGTATAATAATTTCCTATTCCAGTTTTCAGCACTTCTCCCTGAACGATGCATTTCCACGGGTATCCAGCTTCATAATAAAGTGTGGAGCTGGATGAACACAGCAGACCAAGCAGCATCTTAGGAGCACAAAAGCTGGTGTTTCAGGCCTAGATCGACAGCTTTTGTGCTCCTAAGATGCTGCCTGGCCTGCTGTTTTCATCCAGCTCCATACTTTGTTATCTCGGATTCTCCAGCATCTGCAGTTCCCATTATCTCTGTTCATTCTTCATGTCCAGTGTCACAATATCACAAATGTTGATAAATCTGCACAGTTCAAAACACACATCGCTTGTTGTCTGCCATCACCTCAATAATGGCAAGTAAAAGAGAGATTGAAAGAAACTGAAAAGTTTAAAGGAATAAACAAATGACATTGTTATTTATGTCAGTGGAAGCGGTGATCTCTTTAAGCAAGTTACTTGCTGGGTTTAATTTTAAGATTACATTGACCTAATATCGAATGCTTTACTTGGAAAATAAAGATAGGAATATATAATTCAGAGATGAACCATAAATGGCTACAACGAAAATGAAAGTAGTCATTCAAGACATTGTGCACATGGATAAATTTCTAAATGTCTTCTCACTGGGGACTCTGAATGTTTGCGAGCATATGTCAATACCCTGACAGTCACTTGCAGACTAGCAGTCTGAAATGATATAGGACCTAGTTTCCTCTAGGATGTGCTGAAAAGCTAAAGTGCCCTAAAGTTCTGGATAGGTTGCAATTTCAATCAGCTGTTGATTGCAGCGCTTAAACAGGAAGGTTTCAGAGCAGTACAAGTGTCTATAATTTTACAATATAACCTCATAAGTTGAGGTTGAAGAACTTTGCTTAAGGGGAGGGCATACCTGGAATCCAGGAGTGAGGTCACCGGTGCTCTTTCATGGATTCATAGAGTCATAGAGCTGTACAGTATGGAGACAGACCCCTCAGTCCAACTTGTCCAAGCCAACCAGATATCCTAAGTTAAACTCGTCCCATTTGCCAGCATTTGGCCTATAGCCTTCTAAACCCTTCCTATTCAGATAACCATGCAGATGTCTTTTAAATACTGTAATTGTACCAGCCTTCACCACTTCCTCTGGCAGCTCATTCCGTACATGCCCCGCCCTCTGCTAGAAGAAGTTGCCCCTTCGGCCCCTTTTAACACTTTCTTCTCTCACCTTAAACCTATGTTCTCTAATTTTGGACTCCCCTACCCTGGGGGAAAAGCCTTGACTATTCACCCTAACCATGCCCCCTCATGATTTTATAAGGTCTATAAGGTCAATTTCTATAAGGTCATCCCTCAACTTCCGATGCTCCAGAGAAAATAGCCTCAGCCTATTCAGCGTCTCCTTACAGCTCAAACTCTCCAACCCTGGCAACATGCTTGTTTTACAACATCCTTCCTTTCAGAGGGAGACCAGAACTCAATGCAGCATTCCAAAAGTGACCTAACCAATGTCCTGTACGACTGCATCATGACCTACTGACTCTTATTCTCAATGCACTGACCAATAAAGGCAAGCGTACCAAATACCTTCTTCACCATCCTATCTACCTGTGACTCCACTTCCACGGAACTATGAACCTGCACTCCCAGGTCTCTTTGTTTGGCAACACTCCCCAGGACCTTACCATTAATTGTATAAGTCCTGCCCTGATCTGCCTTTCCAAAATGTAGCACATCACATTTACCCTCAATCTTTGTTGAATTAATCTTGTGTGAGCAGGAGACTGACGAAGCTCACTGCCCTGCCTGACCCATTGCACCTTCACCAGCAATATGAAAAGAACCTTTAATTTGGTTGCATTCCATCAAAAAAACCTATGCTTGGGTTTTGATCGAAATCTTTCTGAAGTCTTGAGACTACTACAGTAAATCTGTAAAGACTTCATAATTTGGCTTAATTTTCAAGTAAGTCAATCCCTTATGGCACAGTTTACACTGAGGTCAACGCAGCAAATTCCTGCTCATTCACTTATGAGGGACAAATAATTGAGAAGGGCTTTCCAATGTTTATTTCTCTACTTTTATTTCCAGAATTAATGGATCAATTAAACAGTGGCTTGGGCTCACATGTTGAAAGTGTATGATGCACTGGGAAACTATTGTCGCTTCCAATCACACAGCAACCACAAATGCCACAATTCGATGCCTGCAGGCATGTTTTTCTGGTGTTTAGTTCAGAGACATCATGTTGATGCACTAACCAGGCGAAGGGAGTGGCACTTAAAACAAACTGAAAGCTTTGACCTCACCTATAATTTGCTCTTCCCGCCAGTTATTCTCAGTTTGAAAGGCACGGTGATTTGGCAATAAAGTGTGGCTATTTGTGAGACAATGTTTGTTTCCAACTGAAATGACTAATGAATTTCATGATGCTATTTCCTACCTTTGTCCAAGTAGAGTAAACACAGGACATATTGCAGAATCAAATGAAATGTCTGACATTGAAGAATGAGTGTAACTACAGAAGCAACAAAATGTGGGCTTTGGATTTTTACCTGCCCCACCAGGGTGAACGTGACATTGAAAATAAGTCACTTGTGTAGAAACAGTCAATTTTCTTTTACATTGAAGTTTATGCTGTTAACTCATCAAATCAGATTATTAGAATACTCCACAGAAAGCAAAAAGTTAATGCATGATCATAAAACAGCGGCAGTTCAAGCTGGCATCTCACCACTACCTTCTCGAGCACAACTAGGGATGGGCAGTAAATCCTGGCTTACCAACATTGCCCAAATGCCATGAAGGAAAATATCCTCAATTACCTGATTTGAATTCATGCACAGCTATGTACAACTAATTATACAGATTGAAACAGAAATTTCACAGCAAGTTCATGAATTGTTGAGAATGCGACACTAAATTCTTATGAGATAAAACAGAAGAGGGCCATTTGGCCAGTCTTGGCCATGCTGTCCCAAAGACACCCAAGTGCCCTTTCTAATCCCATCAAGTTGCACAGTCTTTAACTCTGCAACTTACATCACTTAAGTTGCAGGGCTAATACTTTATAAAATAGAATGGGGCCTCTGCCTCCACCACTAACTCAGACTGCGAATTTCAGACACCCAGCACCTTCTGTGCAAAAAGGTTTTCACTCACATCTCCTCTAATCCTTCTGCCACTTAGCTTGAATTTATGACTCCTTGTTATTGAACTTTCTGCTGAGGGAAACAAGTTCCTCCTGTCTTCTCTATCTCTAGACAGTCTTCCATTTGTAGCATTAACTTGTATTTCTCTCTTAGATATTGTTTACATCTTCTGATCTTGTTTGAGAATTCCAGTATACATGGGTTTTCTCAACAGGAATTATATAACTTCATGCTCCTTGTACAGAGTTTGGCCAATGGGGAATGCTCATCTGGAGTTCAAGTGGATGGTTCATGTTTTTCTAGCATTGTTGGTCAATATTTGTGGAGGATATGCCCAAATTCTTAACACAAATCGGACTTTTTTTTAAATCCCGAGCCTTGTGATAGTCAAGGTTTTATTTTAATTGTAGAAAATATGGTTGGTATATACACTGTAACTTGTTCATACATGTGTGAACAGTATAAATGGATCAAAAATACAAAGCAATAGGGTGACATATGCTGTCTTTTCTACAAATAGCTATTCTCCCCCAAAAAAGCAGGAGCTTACCTTTTTCCCACTCAAACAATCAGCTTCAGTTACAGTTGTCAAAACATGCTCAATAATACGATTATGTCAGAAATATCCATTCCATAATCTCAGTTATAAGGCTCAAGAATGAAAGACAATGATTGAGATTTACAACACAAATGTTTAATTTCAGATTAGGATCATCCTTTTAAAAGTGGGCTTCTCTTTGCAGCTATCCCGATTGAAATACGTGACCTGAGTAGTACCAATAAATGCCAGGTTTAGAAAGCAAAACAAAAATGACAGGGTAATTACCGGGACAGGGAACACAATTCCTTCTCTCATCTGTTATTTAATGATGAAAAGTTAGGAAGTTGTTTGAAGACAAAGAATAAATCTGTTAACAGCTTGAGACCTACTCACCACAACATCTTTGAGAAAGTGAATATTGTTTATTTGCTGATTTGTGGGTGATAGAGCAGGTACTGTCATTAGCAACAAAGTATATGAAACCTTACAACAACTTAAGGTTATTACTAGAAAATAAGAACATACAAATTAGGAACAAAAGTACGTCCTTCTGCTCCCGGAGCTTCCTCTGCCATTATATAAGATCATGCCTGATTTGTATGTGTTCTGAATTCCAAATTCCCATTTTTTTTTATTCATTTGTGGATGTGGATGTCACTGGCTGTACCAGTATTTCTTACCCATCCCTAGTTGCCCCTGATTATAGCAATTGGTGCAACTGAATAGCTTGCTCGGCCATTTTCAGAGTGCAATTAGAAATCAACCAAGTTGCTGTGGGTCTGGAGTTGCATGTAGGCCAGACTAGGTGAGGGTGGCAGATTTTTTTTCCCTGAAGGACATTAGTGAACCAAATGGGTTTTTTTTCCCAACAATCGGCAATGATTTCATGGTGACCAGTAGATTCTTAATTCCAGGCTTCTTTTCATTGAATTCAACTGCCATGGTGGTTTTTGAACACAGGTCCCCAGCACATCAGCTGGGTTTCTAGATTAATATGTGTAGCAATAGGCTATCGCAGTGCCCTATATATCTGCCTGGAGAACCTAATATTCTGTTGCTTAACAAGAATCTATTTGACCTTCATCTCCACTGCTCTCTGAGACAGAGAAATACAATGCTCTGACAGAGAAAAAAAACTCTTCCTCCCTGTCCTAATACGATGTTCCCTCATTTTAAATTAATGTCCCCTAATTCAGGACTCGTCCATAGGAGGAAATACACTTTCCACATCCACCATGTCAAGGCCATTCTGGATCAAGTCATTCCTGACTCTTCTAAACTGCAGTGGAAACAAGTCCACTATTCTGACATCTTTTGAGTTCCTTAAGGAATGTGATCGCTGGCCATGATATAAAGATCAAGTCTTTTTTTTATTTTTATGCTTTTAATACTGTGGACTGAAATGAGAAAGAACTATTTTGAAATCAGACGATATACAAGGGTATCTGCATGTTTTCAAAATAAAAAGTTTGATACCCATTGTGAATCCTCTTTGTGTTGCTGTGCACTCCAGCTATGTGCAGATGTACTGGAACTGGGTTGTCTATAAGTGGAGTTGATTGTCTGTGGACCAGACTAATTATAAGAGAAAAAGTTCCACTCTCTGCCAACAACTATAGTGATAGTTGGCTGAACAGCTTGGGCTATGAGCAAGGCAGAGGGAGGCTGTTCAGGCCAGAAGAGAAACTGGCAGTCTGCAGCAGCCAGGACACTGTCTCTCAGTTCTCTGCAGTAAGCCACTCAACACCTGAGAAAACCAACTTTATTTTTCCATCAGCAAATGACGTAAGTTGTCACTTTGAACTGGATAAGTGAGAGAGCTTTCATAAATGAGTCAGCCATGGCATGGAAGCATTCAGAGAAAGGAAGACCAAGGAGAAACCTTAAGATAGCAAGAATCAAGCCAATAGATATTACAAAATGGAACTGTGTTTTTTAAAGTTTTCACTCCCCTCATGTGTTTCATTCCTCTTTTACATCTGTGTGTGCGTGTGCATGTGTGTGTGTGTTTGTGCATTTGTGAGGGGGTATTTATAAACGGATTTAGAGTTTCAGTTCATAGAGTTCAATTATTTTAACTATTTACCCGAACCCAGAATCTAATGATGTGATTTGTGCTGTTTGTTGTTTGTGTTTCCATCAGCCTGGGTCCGAAAATCAGGTAGCTTGGGGAATTTGTGCATTTTTTTTGAAAGCTTAAACTTTTGAACTGGCTCTCTGATGAAGGGTCTAGGCCCGAAACATCAGCTTTTGTGCTCCTGAGATGCTGCTTGGCCTGCTGTGTTCATCCAGCCTCACATTTTATTATCTAAGAATAGTGGGCTTGCTTTCCAGCAGCCTACCCCAGTTAGTATGAAAATGGATATACTCTAGGTCATAAGTTAAACAGCTGAAAATATAAAGCATGTTACTGAATTTTTTTTACAAAGATTATTGCATGATAGTTAGATTTTCTATTTGTCACCAGTGACCACACATCATAACACGGGCTCATTTCATTTGCACTGATCAACCACGAATATCAACTTTGACTCTTTTCCTTTAAACTCTTGCTGTTTCTTAATTTAGTTCAATGCCATAACTTTCAACTATCATTTTGAGTGATCTAGATGAAGAATTCCCTAGTGATGCCTGCTTTAAGTTTGTCCTGTTCTCCTAGAGTACCCTGAACATCAACCACTCTTTTATCTGGAGATGGTAGGAACTGCCGCTGCTGGAGTCTGAGATAACAAGGCGTAGGGCGGGATATACACAGCAGGCCAGGCAGCATCAGAGGAGCAGGAAAACTGATGTTTCGGGTCTGGACCCGTCTTCAGAAATAGGGGAGGGGAATGGGCCTCTTATCTAACAGTGATAGACATATTATGTACCTCCTTAAAGCCCCTATCCCTTTTCAACGTTGAGAAAGCCTTGCCCATCAAGTTATCCTCCTGAATCCTACAGTATCACGGAGATGGCTTTCATCTGCACAGCAACAAGGGTTCTAAGCATAAGGACAATAAAATATAGCCTGTCCAGATGTCTGGTACATTCTAGTATCACCTTTAAGGATTAGACTCAACCAATTCATTATTGCCACGTCAAAAGCTTAAAATAACCGATTTAATATACATGGGCTGCTACAGTTCAAAAGGAAGGTAACTAGCATCTGCTTAAAGGCAGTTAGAAGCAGGCAATAAATTTTCAGCTTTGCCAGCAATATACGCACATCCTAAAAGTTATTTTAATGCATGTTATGTCCAATCATTCTAGTAACTACAGGATACCAAATTCACCCAAAGAAAACGACGTTCATCAATTTATTGCTAACCTAAACGGTCTCTGGGCTAACTCTACAAAGTCCTGTGTCATCATTTTGGGTAAAAGTTAGGGAAAAAGCAGTACAGATCAAATCAAACATTCAACTTTACTCTTAGACCTATTCACGTTTTGGTTTGAGAGAAAAAGGCTGGTGAGCTAGCTTGTCGTATATACACTGTTCACTCCAGCTCCCTTCTCCTGGTTGAAGAATCATTGATGGGAACATTATGGGCCTCTGGTGGTGGAAAGACAGGCTAGGTTGCCCATAATATTCAGGGATGTGTAGATTAGGGGGATGGATCTGGGTGAGATGCTCCAATGGTAGGTGTGGACTTGTTGGGTCGAAGAGCCTGTTCCATACTGTTGCAATTTGATGATGATGATAATGATGATCATAAATTTAATAAAATACTTCAAACCTGCCTTTACTCAAAGAGTGATGACTGTGTGGAACTCACTGAGTTCAATATGAGTGGCAAAATATCAAGGTTATTCAAAGTGCATGTAAGTACACTGGTCAGAGGCATATACTTACGGAGTGACACTCAGTGGATTTCTTTTCCCATTCCTAAGTGAGTTTTGAGGTTGTTTTCACATTATCTTCATTTTCAAGTCCTTGAGTTAAACATACACACCCAAAGCACTCTAGAAAATGTAATTGTTTCAATTTCCCATTTCGGAAAATAAAATTGTCACTTTTTTGCTTTCATCACTACTCACCAGTGTGTATTCAGGATGTACAGATTAAAAGAGTATTATGGTGGGAAAGGTCACTGTACTCATGAATAATGAATCTGAGTCCTGTATTTGTCAATCCATATGCCGACTCAATTTTCTGATTTTACAATGGAAGGATTTGGGAAAAATGGGAAAAAATAAATTCTTGATTGACAGTATCAAAATTTATTTTTTCTCACCCATTCTTGACCACTGGGAGTCACTGGTAAAGCCTGTACTCATTTAACTTGGCGATGGTGGAGAGGGGAGACAGGGAACAGTGAATGCGAACCAATGCTTTAGAAAGAGTCAGTGCGGCTAACAAGGAAGGGAAGGGAAGAAGGTTAGAGGGAAGGAACGGGGATGTCTACAGAGAAAGATTTTGAAAGCAACAAGAGACAATTTCACAATTGTTCCTGCAGACATGGTCAGAGAGTGGGACAAGACAAACGGGCATAGATTAATTGGCTGTGAAATAACTCCACGGAGGCCACTATCCCATCACCAAGTTTATTTGCATGCACATACTAGTTAATATTTGTCTGTCTTCCTCAGAGCTGGCTTTCAGAGTGAACAGAACCTCAGGCACTCCTGTTTTTACCAGTCAGCCAAACCTCCCTGGTTGCCCCAGATTAACAGCCCCTATCAAGAAATGCATATTATTGTATAGCCACTACAGCCACTACAGGCTGGAATACATGATTATCCATGATATAACACCAAGCTTCATTTGGGTGGGACTGATGTTGCAGCTAAAATATTTTATGTTAAACAGGAAACAATTTAAATTAAAGCAAAATTCAATGGATGCTGGAAATCTGAACCAAAGACAGAAAGTGCTGAAAAAAATGCATCAGGTCTGGTAACATTTGTGGAGAGAGAAGCAGATTTAACATTTTGAGTCCAATGGCTCTTTTTTTGGACCTGACGGCTTAAATGGTTTAAATTATACTTAACTGCACGTCATTGAACTTCAGGAATGGGTAGCAAATTGGCCTCAACTACAAAAGCAGAAATTGCTGGAAAAGCTCAGCAGGTCTGGCAGCATCTATGAAGAAAAAAATCAGAGATAAAATTTTGGGTTATGAGCTTTTTTTTGTCCTTACTATGTTCTTAATTTCATTTCTCCACTTCTTATGCCCATATTTGCTGCTGGAAGGACTTCAAAACAGAGAACTCGCATTGAGAGAGAATCCACAAATTAACCCTTGAAAGAATGTGATTAGCATACTTGTACACAATTTTATCTTGAAGCATCTAATTTTGGGCGTCGTATACTCATAGGAGTTACTCAAGCATAATATGCTCATGATAATAGATTTGCCCTGTCGCATGACATTTCCTTTCACTTATTGTGATTAAAAGTATGCACAAAACCTTTGAAAACCTGTTGTGGAAACCTGATGCCCATTGTGACAATAGGCACAAGGAAAATAATTCTCTCAGTTTTGAAGGATTTTCTTTTGAAAAATATACTTCAATTATTTCTTTTACTTCCTACATTATAATCATTTAAGAACCTACTTAGTTCTAATCTTTATTCAATGACAAACAAGTCATGGTTACCAAAACAGACATAAAGCCTTTCCAAAGTCAACATCCTATTGAGAGTTCAGGGCATATTTCATTGTTGCCAACAAATTTTGAACCAGAAACATGGAAGGGAAACAATTCATTAAGTTCTAATATATTCCTTAAATTAAAAGGGGTAGGCTATTGGATCCAAAGAATTCATTCTGCCTGAATTTAGCACGAAATAGTTTAACGCTGTAGTTAATACCAACACTGAAAGGGGGGCATAACATTCAAATGCCCATTTAAACAAAAATCTAAAAATTCATTTGTTGTGTGGAAAGAGTAGGACTCTGATGTATTTTACAATGCAACCTTGGGCAGCTTCCCCTGTCTAAAGAATTCCACAACCACAAACTGTTAGTTCAAGCAGAAACACATTCTCCCCGCGTCTGCGTGAGTTTCCTCCGGGTGCTCCGGTTTCCTTCCACAGTCCAAAGATGTGCAGGCTAGGTGGATTGCCCATGCTAAATTGCCCATAGTGCTCAGGGGTGTGTAGGTTATAGGGGAATGGGTCTGAGTGGGATGGTCCAAGGGGCGGTGTGGACTTGTTGGGCCGAAGGCCTGTTTCCACACTGTAGGGAATCTAATCTAATCTAATCTAAAACACAAAAGATTAAACAAAAATATGCTCGTGCCCTGTTAAAATATAGAGTCCCATCTCTGTCAGATCACCAAAGTCTGTAGAAATTAATGGAAAGGGCATTTTACATGACATAAGAGAATTAATGTTTAATTTGGAAATTGTAATATGATCAATGAAGTGCCTGACCGTAACAAGTAAAAGTAAACAATGTTTTACTCAACCGGTCCATTTGATAACAATATCATTTTTCACCTCTGAATGAACAATACCCTGATTTTTTGCCAACTAGAATGAAAATATAAAAATGTAAGGGCATACAAAATAGAAGCAGGAATAGATCACTCGGTCTTTTGAGTCAATTCCACCTTTCAGTAAGGTTACGGCTAATCGGCAGAACAGATTTCAAGGACTAATGGACGACATTTACTCTGGGTATTATTTTTATTTACTGGCAAAAATTGTAAACCATAATATCATGGGATAACAAGGTGTAGAGCTGGATGAACACAGCAAGCCAAGCAGTATCAGAGGAGCAGGAGAGCTGACGTCTCGGATTGAGACCCTTCTGGGTCTCAATCCAAAATGTCAGCTTTCCTGCTCCCCTAATGCTGCTTGGCCTGCTGTGTTCATCCAGCTCTACACCTTGTTATCTCAGAGTCTCCAGCATCGGCAGTTCCTACTGTCTCTGTAACCATAATATAATGATTCCTCAAGATAAACTAACCACTGAATGCATGCTTTAAAGCAAATATTTTAATTAGACTTCATACGAAACATGTTTAAAATTTTGGAAGCAGAAACATACCTTATGGGTAGACATTTATAGGTACTTGTGAGACATGGATTATGGTGAGCTGTGTGGGACAATGGGGCAGAAAGGCCCATCTCATTCATTCTTTTATGTGTTTTACAAATAGTTTGGGAAGATTCATGCTGGGCACCAATGAGACGCCAAATGATAGTCATTATCACTTGTTAAAAATCTTATTAATGTCACAATTCACCTTATTAAAAACATTCAGACTCCCACCATATCAAACTCACCAAACAAGACATTTGTCAGGAAACCCCTTCGCAAGGAAATCAGGTTCCTGAAGGAGTCACCTCACTGCTTGCTCTGAAAGACATCTCGGTTAGAAACCGGACACCAACATCCCAAGGCATGCTCCATGGGCACCATCCAAACGTACCCAAATCCATAGACATTAGCATCTGACATGTGACAGCCTCTAAGGACCCTCATGGCACGCCTCCGATTCACTTACTGGTCATTTCTGCATTTCAATGTTGTTGTCAGTATCAGCATCCATCTTTGCAATGCTGCAGTTCGTTACGTAGTGCTCATTCGCTCTTCATCTACCTGGGTGCTTACATCATCCTTGCCTTGCATTTTGTGCTCTGCCTCCTCAGCCAGAGATATCAGGCTTGTATTGGTGCTGTCTCACATTGTCACATGGTGGAGACACCAAGCCAGAAAGTTTGTCGGAATTGTCAGCTGGCCTCAGTCGAGTCAAGACTTCCCTTGGGGCAGTTAAGGGGTCAAGGATGACAAAGTCAGACTCCTCTACTTGTAAAGTTGCTGAGTCAAATGGTGGGCAGAACAACACCTGTCTGGACTTTTTCTGTCCTATGGTGGACTGTAAGCCTCCTGGAATCAGAGGGAGTGGGGTGGTGGATGGTTTGAAGGGAGATGAAAGTAAGCAGCACAGCCATTACTTCTGGTGCTGGTTGGGAGTTGTCCTGAGTGATTGAGTAAGCAGCGCAGATGGTTAGTGTACTCGAAGTTGTGATGCGTGAAAACATATTAGTAAAATGTTGCATGCTATAATGAGAGTGGTAGAGCATGGGCATTGGTAGGAGGTAGGCACAGTATTGGAGACAATGGGTATGGTGTATAAGAAAAAAGATGGCGGCATTTGCCCGGCAGAATGGAGAAGGGCATTGATCTTCTTCCTACTATGCACAATGCAGCCATTCTCAACCATTTCTATCAATTCTTTAGGATTTAGCCAAATCTACTGCTCAACTCCCCACATCAAAATTACAACTGAATTTCAAAGCCAGACTGTTGCGAACGTTCACTTACAACACATTTGACCACACAGCGCAAAAAATCACAAGTTGAAGAAAGTAATTTATCAAAAGAAGTACTTTGAGGTACTTTGGTGTGAAAGACATTAAAGCAATCAGGGTATTGCCGCATTGATTAAATATAAATAGTAACAATCAGTTAAATGAGAATATTTTACTATGAAAACAATTGATTTGAAATCTTATTGACCTGACAAGACCAATTGAATCAATAGTAATTAACTCTACAAGTGTTTCTAGTCTGAAATAAATGATATACTGGTGTCTGCTGTTGTAACAGATCCTTGGTGTATTTGGAAAATCTCCTCTTTCATGCAAGTAGAGTACTGCATACAGCTTACACCGTTATTTGAGGAAGAATGTATTTGTATTAGTAGCAGTTCAGAGAAGGTCCACTCGATTAATTCCAGAGATGAAAGGCTTGTTGAATGAGGAGAGTTTCAGCAGTTTAGGCCAATGTTCAGTTGAGATTAAAAATAATGAGAGGGCATCTAATTGAGGTTTTCAAGATGCTAAATGGGATTAATAAGATAAACATAGAGCAAATGGTTTCACTTTGTGGGGCAATCTAGAATGAGAAGTCATAGTCTTGCACTAAAGAATGGCAGATTTAAGCTAGAGATGAGGATAAATTACTTTCTCAAAGAGCCATGAATCTGTGGAAGCAACCATTTTCATAATGCAGTGGAGCCAGGACACTGGATAAACTTAAGGAGGAGATAGACAAATTTTTAACGTTCAAGTGTTATGGGGAGCAAGCAAGGAAATAGAAATGAGGCCAAGATGAGATTATCAATCATACCAAATGGCAGAACAGGCTGAAGGAGCTGCTACTCCTGCCATTAGTTTTTATGATGTTATTGAATGTCTGCAGTGTGGAAACTGGCCCTTTGGCCGAACAAGTCCACACCAACCCTTGGACCATCCCACTCAGACCCATACCCCTATAATCCTATAACCCACCCAATCTACACATCCCTGAACACCGCAAGAAATTTAGCATGGCCAGTTCACATAGCCTGCACATTTTTGGACAGTAGGAAGAAACCGGAGCACCGGTTATGATTTTATACCAAGACACCAGCGAGCTTGGTGGAACTGTTATCACAGGGTGAATGTGAAGGTGTGAAATCACTGAGGGGTGCAACAGGGTGCCAGGGTACATTAATTGACAGTCTGTTGCCAGTGGGCTGAATTTGTAAGTTGGGATGTTCCTGCTCTCATGCTAATTGCTGGCAGTTTTTCCAATATTGGGAATCATCATCGGTTCCTTAGCTTGACCATCCTTGTTCATTACCAACGTTCCCACTCCAGCAGGCTGAATTCAATTTAGCCAGTTAGCACAGTTTGTCTCTTCATAGGTACTGCCAGGCCTGCTGAGCGTTTCCAGCATTCATGGTTTTTGTTGCACCATCTCAACACTGGCTTCAACAGTTGGTGACAGCCTGGTTGATGTGTAATCGCAAGACCAGTGATGGAATGGTGGGGAAGATCAGCAGTGTTGGCAACCAAAGAGAGAAACCAAAGGGATTTTGCTCCATGGTTCAAGTGCCACCACCTCTGCTCCACCAGGTCAATAATTGTGTGGAAGATGTGTCGCTAACCTTTTAACTGAGGAGCTCAGGGCCTTCACTGCAGCAGCTGCCTAAGCTTCTGTTGCAACACTTTGCCACGTCATGGAATTTGCAACAAATGAAAACAGTGAGCTGAGCATTATGGTCCTAGCTGATAGTAATATTGGACTTATCAGATCCGAGAATGAAACCTGGCATGATTGTTCACATGTTTAATTTTTGCAGTTGGCTAATGTTGTGGTTAATGATTGAAACATGCACAAGAAAACACAATATCTTGAAAAATAGAACATAAAGTTTATTACACAAAATAATAAATAAAACTGGAAGTACGTAGAAAAAATTGATTTGGAAAGATCTGAACATAATCATCAATACAAAGTTTCAACCTGTTTTCTAACACAATCCTTTACAAAGGTTTGATCCCAGAGAAATATTACTCCTATCTCACTTTTTAAAGAAAATCATAACTTTTTCCAGTTTCTCTTTCTTGAACTAAGGAGACAATTTTACAAGGAAAATCATAACATTTCCCAGTTTCTTTTCCTTGAACTGAGGGGACAATTTTACAATTCCTTTGCAACTCTGTAGGCATGAACCTCTCATAATTCTGATGGCCTAAATTTTCTCAATCCTAATAAATTGAAGATATTTATCTAAATTTTCCTGGCTTGGAAGCTTCACAGACTCAAAACCACCTTTGCTGAGGTGACTGGATTGATTCTTTATTTGGAGAAACTGTTCTACCTTCTGAAATGTACTCTGGGTTCTTTTGAACAAAGCCTTTGAACATTCTGTTCTGAAGTCAAAATGAAAACAACTGCCTTAATTTATTTATACAGTCTGTTCGAAAAACAATAGCACCATTTTAATTACAGGGCTCTTCCCAGGCACTCAACTGCAATTATGTGCTTTCTAGGAACTGAAATATTTAGTTCCAAATTGACTTTCTGACTTTGAAAATAAAATTTCATAGGACTAACCAAAATCCACCTGCTTCTATTTAAAAATCAATCCAAATTCCAAAATATATTACATTTTTAATCGCACTAAACTTCAGATACAACTATTATGAACTGAAGAGGTTGAGTTCCAGCCATTGAATCAAGCCATGAACCAAAACACAGGTGAACTCATCCATCTCCCTTGACATGCCTGTAAGTTTTTAGGAGGCTTTGTATTGCATCAAGCTTTGGGCTGGTCATCTATATCAGCCTTCTGAAGCTTTACCCTAAGAGGGCATCATTTGATTCCGCTACTTCAGTATTATTATGGGAATGTACACCCAACCCTCCCCTGCCCCAGGAAAGATAGAATCTGTGATACCACTTCCAGCCAGAGTGATTGCAGCCCACTAATATATCTTATGTCCCACTGTGAGGAACTCTCTTCTAACCAAGCCTCTAAGTAATGTAAATACCGAAAGAACTGCTGATGCTGTAAATCAGGAACAAAAACAAAGTTGCTGGAAAAACTCAGCAGGTCTGGCAGCATCTGTGAAAGAAAAAATAGAGTTAAAGTTTCGGGTCTGGTGACCCTTCCTCAGAACTCCTCTAAGAAATGTGATGGCCTTGGTATCTGAGCCGGTGCATGCAATAGTGGTAGACATTAACACAGTTCATTCTTCCTCGCCTTTCTCCTTTTCCTCTGGAGAGCATTAGTTTCTCTTGCATTTCTTCTACTTCATTCAGGACAGAGGTGGATCATTCTCCTGGAATCCTGCAATGATGAAGTTGGAAGGGTGTACCATCTGTGGCCACTATAGGTGGATGTATGTGATGAGGTTATATAAGGATAAGAAGTCACAATAGCTTTTGGGGTGATTAGGGATTAGGAATGGCTGTGCAACTTTCAGGCTGGTTAGCTCAATTGGCTGGACAGCTAGTTTTGTGATGCAGAGTGATGCAAAAAGGATGTGTTCAAATCCTGCAATGACAGAGGTTACCATGAAGGGCTCTCCTTCTCAATCTCTCCCGTTGCCTGAAGTGTGTGGTGACCTTCAGGTTAAACCAACACCAATTGGTTGTCTTTGAGAGAGCAGCCCTATAGTCTGGTAATACCATAGTGACTTCACCTGATTTAAAAGGATGATAGAGTCATTGCAGACCACCAAATATTAGGCCCCCTGCCCCACCTCTAGGCAGAGTATCTCTCATTTCCTTCTGCTCACAGGCTTCACTGTTGTTTCCTCTCCCTCAGCCAGATATGAATTAATTTGTCCTTGATAACCTGTGGTAATTGTAACTGAGAATCTTATAAATGTCACTGGTTCATTTTGATTATTTTGAAATTTATGTAAACCCATGCATGGTTGTGAGATACTGCTAAGTTGAAATTATGTCTGCGGAGTCCAGATAGTTTGATGAGTGTGGCCATGTCAATGTATTATTAAATGGTACAGTATATGAAGCATGGCCAGCCAGGAATCTCTCCCACTCTCACTGCCTGCTATTGGTGTAAGTTGGAAGGATTTTTAAGTTGATATTCAACCTGTTTGGCCACATTATAATTGCATTTTGCGTGTATATCAAGTCCTAGAGTGGGACAAGAACCCCACACTTCCATTTCAGGAATGTTGCCCATTGCACCAGAAAACCTCTGTTTTAGATTGTAACAAAAGAGTCACCAAAGATACAATGAATCATATATCCTCTTTCAGTGCTGTAGGCATTTACTGTATAATCCTACAGTTGTAAACGTAGCTGAAGTAATACTGCTAGCTCTCACCCCTTGTCAAATATCATCAAACACGCTGGGTCTAATGTTTGAATCCTCACATAAATTTCAAGCACAACAACTAAACTACACAATGGTATGGTTAGAGTCCATGATCTTTGTTTTCACTAATAATTTCCCTGGTGGATTTGAGTCATTTTTAAGTAAAAATATGTACAAACAAATGTAAACAGCATAAAGTGCAATGTGCTTTCAATGTCTTGTGCAGTGAGATGTTGAAACTTTTCTACGTTCTTTGATCTTCTTAAGGTTAGTCACATTGAAACAATAGCTCAGTTGAGAAAATTTTAACAAGCTGTGACAGTCCTACTGAAAATTGTGTCACCTTGAGGCCTCCTCCAATCATTTTGGGGATTCCAAAGGAGCTGAGACCCATTTTCTTTATAATCCTCGAGGGGAATTCAATTTATGAAGACAGTAGTACTATTGTCATTCTTCACTTATCATGTACTACAAGACAGAAATGTAGCATGCACTAGTAGAAAGATATTCTTGTACAATTTTTTAAAATGAAATAATTGCTATTCAGATAAATGAGAAAACTCTTGATGGATCAGAGCAATAGTTAAAACAAATGGAGCTTGGGCTTTATCATTTGCTTAACAGGGCTTGGTTCAAGGTCTATTGCATGCTTATGAGAGGCTAGAGGTATGTCAAACTGAACATATCATACCAAATATTTTGGTAAGAGAAGAGAAACACATCTGGTGCCTGTCAACAATCATTCAACATAATTCAGTACAAGCAGGTTAAAAGCTGAATGTTGGAATGCAAAGCAGTTGCTACTGAATCATTTCAGTTGCAGGGGATTTCTTTCACATTGCTATCATTAGAAATGTTCCAGGTTAAAGCATGAAATATGTTCTAATTGGACAAACGGCAGTAGCTAGCTATTCACCATTTGTCTGCTGATGTCTTACCAATTTGATCCATTTTGTTCTTATTGTTTCAGCTCTCTCCAGTACGTGTTAACAATCCTATTCTACCTGTTGGGGCTTGTTACAGTGACAGACTATTGAAGAAAAGCAGGAGCTGATGAGAACAAATAATTGGTTTGACTTACCTCATAAATCATTAAGGTCAAAGGTAATAATGTGTATGCATTGGTTGCACTTAAATGGGGCAGAAAAGATTTGCTGCAACTCAAATGTTGCTTTGGGAACTGCGGATCTTGTGAACAAGAGTACTCGAAGGAGGCTGCCCCAAGCAGGAATTGCAGTACAGGCTGCTCTGCTGACTTCACAGGTATGTTTTGAAGTAAACATTATGAATAATAGGACACAATAAAAGCGATATCTGAGAATTTTTATGACATAAATTCTCAATGAGATCCTTGAAAATACAAATAATGGCAGGTGCCATCTGAGGAGCCTTCGTGGATTTCAACAGTGCATCTTGTAGTAAATCTTGTAAACTGCAGCGATCGAACATCAGCAATTGAGGGAATGAACATTTGTGTCTATGGTGTTAATCAAGTTCACTGCTTTGTCCTGGATGGTATCAAGCTTACTGAGTGTTGCTGAAGCTGTAGTCATCCAGGCAAATGGGAAAGATTCCATCATTCTACTGATTTGTGCCTTGATGAAGCAGGCTTTGGGGGTTGGAAAGTGAGATATGCAATATAAGATTCTGAGCATCTGACCTGCTGTCATAGCTATGACATTTATACGGCTAGCCAAGTTCAGTTTATGGTGATTGGAAAACCTCAGGGTGTTAGTAGTGGGCTATTCACTAATGGTTAACATTGTTGAATATCAAGGATGCTGGTTAGATTTTCTTGAGATCATCATCGCATGGTACTTGTGTAGCATGAGTGTTATTTGCCACCCATTGAGACCCACAGCCTATGCAGTATCCAGAGCTCCCAGTTATTTCTTGGTTTTACATGTAGTGAATCAAGCCCTGGGGGTTGAAGACTGGCATCGATAATCCTGGGGGCCTATGGAGGAAGCCAAGGTGGGTTATTCACTTGGCATTTCTGGAAATCATGGCAAATGCTTTAGTCTTATCTTTTGCATTGACATACTCAGTTGACCTATCATTGAGGATGGGGATATTTGTCAATCCTCCACTTCCAATGAGTCATTTAATTGACAACTACCATTCTCAATTGAATGTGGCAGGACCATAAAACTTAGATCTATTCTGAAAATGATTGGATGGGACTAATATTGCAATATTGGTTGAGGGGTGAAAGCTGCCTGACAGTTAGTGGAGGGGGAGGAGAACGGTGATGGGTTAATTAACTTTCAATCCAAGATTGCTTAACTTAATGATTTCTTTATCAGTCATCATTTTTGGTGAAGTTTCCGGCCCCTTTTCTGTTCTGCACATTCTCAGAATGACGTACCTGAAAATGGAAACTTAATACAAAGGACTGCAGAATCAACCAGATATTAACTCTGTGACATTACACAATCCAACTTATTGCACCATGGTGCTACTCAATTTAAATAAAAATATTTTAGTCCATAGTCTCATCCCACCCCATATTTCCTCCAGCCCTAAAATCCTCTATCAGAGGATGAGAAACAGAAGAGCTCTTTTGAAGGGTTTTTTTTGGGCTATAGGTTCCCAAAGTGGAAATATGAGGTGCTAACCTGCATATAGCTTGTAAAATCCTCTATGCTGTTTTTGTTTTCCAATTTTGGTCTCTTATGTATTCCCAATTTTATTTATTCCATTATTGGCACTGACAGCTTTGGTTGTCAAAATACTAATAGGGTTAATGTCTGGAACTGTGTCAATTGCACCTCCCACAATGATAATGTTAGAGGACACATAAACATGAGAGCCATGACAGGAATTTGATGATGCCTTCAAACTGTACTTGTGCTGTATATTGCTCTCTAATAATATGTATTAAATTATGCATTCTTTAATATGTAACAATTACTGTTTGAACCTACCAGCCTAGTAATCTCTCTTAAGATAGACTAACCAACATACAATTCTAAGCTCTGGAATTCCTTTCCGAAGTCTCTCCACATCTATATCTTTCTCTTCTTGTTTAAACGGCTCTTAAAAACATAAAACTTTTAACCAAGCTTATCATTCATTACTTATTTACTCTGTGCATGACTCAAATTTTGTTTGATAGTACTGCTGAGATGCCATGGAACATTTTAGCACATTAACACCACTATTTTAAACAAATCGCTCTTGGTCTGGTCCTTCTATTATGCCTCTAATTCCCTGGGTGCTACCCTCCTCCTACAGGAATAGCACATATATTGGTAGGTTTTATGCACATTCTGTCAAACAGCACAAGGCACCAACGTGTCCAGAAGGTGTACAACCAACTTGAGGTGTTGTTTTTACTGCTTGCCACTGCTCCAAGCCCTTCTGCTCACCCAAGAGACCTTCAACCACCATCAGGTTAGCCTCCACTAGTCTTCTCCCAAACAATGGACATCAGTGGCCTCTGTCTGCTACATCAATGACAAGGAAAGTATACTATCTAATGGCCTGCACATTTTTTTTAGTTTGATTGGATAACTGGATTTGCAATCCTCCTTTCAACAGTCATTTGTTGTCATATTTTCCTTGGCAGTATTGGCTCATCCCCAGTATTGGCTCATCCCAGTACAAATCTTACTGACCTAGAATCAAAGTAGAATAACACTGTGGTATACTTGATTTAGATATGTTGTAGATTATGCCTCCATGAGAATATTCTCCATTTCATGTTATTAAATTGATGGTATCAATAATGTTGAATAATCCAATTAATTTCTAAAATAATACGGTACAGTAAAAGGTCATTTAATCTCACTAGGCTGTTACAGAGATAGCAGGAACTGCAGATGCTGGAGAATCTGAGATAACACAGTGTGAAGCTGGATGAACACAGCAGGCCAAGCAGCATCAGTGGAGCAGGAAAGCTTGACGTTTTGGGTTTGGACCCTTCTTCAGAAATGAGGGAGGGGAAGGGGGTTCTGAAATAAATAGGGAGGCAGATAGAAGATGGATAAAGGAGAAGATACTGTGGGAGGATACAGACAGGTCACAGAGGCAGGGTTAGAGGCAGTGAAGGTGAATGTAGGTGGGGAGTTAGGGGGGGATAGGTCAGTCCAGGGAGGACGAACAGGTCAGGGGGACGGGATGAGGATAGTGGTTAGGGGGTGGGGGTAGGGCTTGAGGTGGGAGGAATGGTTAGGGAGGCGGGGACTAGCTGGGCTGGTTTTGGCATGTGGTCTGGGGAGGGGAGATTTTGAAGCTTGTGAAGTCCACATTGATACCCTTGGGCTGCAGAGTTCCCAAGCGAAATATGAGATGCTGTTTCTGCATCTTTCGGGTGGCGTCATTGTGACAATGCAAAAGGTCCAGGATGGACAAGTCGTCCGAGGAGTGGGCGAGGGGAGTCAATTGAAATGGTTCGCGACTGGGAAGTGTAGCTGTTTGTTTCACACCATGTTATCTCACTAGGCTGTCTGGTGTCTTTTTTACATACAGGTGCCCTCCCATTTCATCTCAACCTTCCAGCATACCTTTTCATACCCTTTTTCTCTCATGTTCTCAATACTTCACATTTCAAACACGACAACAATAGAGGAAGGAATGATCTTTATATTGTTAAATGAACTGAAGAAATAACACACTATCAACAAATTTAAAGATAGAAGCTTTGTTGGGAAAATGTCTACTTCCAGTTTCACGAAACAACATGTTTCCTGATAGTTCTGTCAACACAGAGGTCTTTAACCTTTTTTAATGTCTGACTTTGCTAAATCCCACTGTATTAATGTTTAACTGAATCATTGCCCATATTCTGCTCATGCAATAAAGAGGCAGCTAAATATTTAGGATAACAAGGTGTAGAGCTGGATGAACACAGCAGGCCAAGCAGCATCAGAGGGGCAGGAAAGCTGGCACTTCCGGCCGAGACCCTTCTTCGTTGAGGGTCTAAGCCCAAAACATCAGCATTCCTGCTCCTCTGATGCTGCTTGGCCTGCTGTGTTCATCCAACTCTACGCCTGGTTTTCACTGATTCTCCAGCATCTGCAGTTCCTGCTATGTCACGGCTAAATATTTACTTCATTTTGTGATTTCTTATGGTTTTGCCTTCAAAAAATGGAAACATAACGGACAATTGTATTCATAAAATTACAAAAACCCGAATTTACCAGCAACATTTATTAATGATTTTATTAAAATCAGATAAAATCGGAAGTATTTAAATGTCATTGCTGTTTTCTAAATTCCCTCTTGTCCCGCACACGCTCAGCCCCCAATTCTCACATACAGAAAACGCACTGAGCGGAAACCCAGCTTCCCAGTTCATTGGTTACTGCCAAAAGTTCCCTTATTTTCACACATGATCTTATTTGGAACAGTTGTTTTTATTTGCGCGACACCGAAACACTAATGTGAGCGGACAATTCACGCATAGGGAGCACTACGGGCAAGATGTTTACTGAGGGAGCACAAGTTCTTTGGACACAAGTTCTAAGAATTGTCTTCTGCTTTCGTCAAAAATAACAAACAAGAGAAATCCTAAATGGCAATGAACATGCGTACGAGTATTTTCCAACAAAAAGTACGGGTTAACGATCAGGTAGTTATCTCAAGGAGTTCAGAGTTTAACGGGTCGGTTTTAATTTAATCAGAAGTTTCCGGTTCATTTACTTCACGTTCGCAAGTTCCTACACACCGTTTGACCCATTGATTAACTAATTTATCGATTTCCGTAGAACTAAATCAGAAATAAACCAAGAGATCAGAACTAACTGATCCCCGGATATGCAAAATGCTCTCTCGTTTAAGAATTAATGATTGAACACATTATTCGGTCAAAACCCTGTCAAACACACTTCTCCCCGCGTACTGAATTCGCGCTATGATACTCCGATGAACGTGCAAACGAATTGCTTGGTTATTCTAACGTAGGTGCCATTTTTTTAATGGGTTAACACCCTGAAAAATGGCTTGGTACAAACATTAACTCAGTCATAATATCTCACCCTATTCGCATTCTTAACTTCTAAGTTGTACGATACTTTTATCTTCAAGACAGTGCATTTTCTCCGCTAGTTTTCAAACTCTTCCTGAGTCTACCGATTTGCTGATAAGATTCCATATAGAGGAGGGTGAAATGAAAGAAGGGGTGAAGAGGGAGGTTTAGCACGCTTAAAATAAACATTAATTAGTGTTTGTCCTTGCTCGGGGCTATGTAACGTTGATAGGTAGACCTATCCCTCCTGTTCCATGACACACAGCCTGCTCCCACATGATGTCATGAGTTGAAACATGATTTGCTGTGTTTTGGAGTGGGATGGGCAGGCCACAACAGCAAGGTGGATTCAGTTGAAAGGTTCAGTAAAAGTGAAGTCAGTGTTGATGACAAGTGTTGCCTTGAAGTCAGTGCATGATCACAGCGGCTTCCTTCGTTTGCGCGCCTTCCAAGGGAATCACCATCAACAAGAAATAGATGAGCGTCAGAGAGATTTAAACATTTTGCGGGACAGAGTCTTCACTTTCTTCTGCTTCTGAGTGAGTGACGATCGCTTGTTGAGTAGCGGCCTCTCTCCAGGACTGGGTCTGCAGCATTAAGTGAAATGCCGACTGACATCTCGCAGCCTCCGGGGCTGAGCTCCTCGCTGCCCCTGAGAATCCTCAACAAGGGGCCCGGTTACCTCCGGAGGCAGATGGAGGGCAACCGCCGGAGCCCCCTTAGCGCCGTGGAGAGGCTGGCGGCCGACAAGGGCAAGTACGTGAAGAGCCCGCAGCTGGTGGCAGGCGGTCAGGCGGAAGCCCGCTCCGGTAGCTCGGCGTCGGGCAGCCTCAGCAGCAACAGCAGCAGCAGAGGTGGTGGTGGAGGTGGAGGCAGAGGTGGTGGTGGAGGTGGAGGTGGAGGTGGTGGTGCTGCTGGTGCTGGAGGTGGGAGCAGCGGCACGGACAGCTGCCCGGGAAGAGGGGAGAAGCCGGCGGGAGACCCCCCACGAGGTGACCAACTCCCGCACGCTCCCTTACAGCGGGACGGCGGCGGCACCGCCATCCGCCGCTCCAAGCGGCAGATGAGGCCGGACTCGCTGGTCATCTACCGGCAGAAGTGCGAGTTCGTCAAGGGGTCAGGCGGCGTGGCCCGGGCCGCCAACCAGAGCCTAGTCCGCCGGCTCTTCCAAGGGGGCTCCGTCAGGGACAAGCAACAGCTGCCGGCGTCACCCGAGGTGCCCAAGGTCATCATCAAAGAGAGAGGGCCGGCGGACACGGGCTGCGGGGATGAGGAGGAGCAGCAGCCGCCGCCATCGCCGCCACCAACGGGTTCGGTCACGCCCCCAGCCCCGAGGCCGGTTACCACCGTCCTCCAGCGGCGGGTCAGCAAAGGGGGTCTACACCGCTCTCAGTCCGACATCAGCTCCCGCTACTCGAGAGCCTTCTCGGAGTTCGACAGCTTCTTCAGGTACTGCGGCCTCGAGCCCGACGTGATCGACGACCTGGGCCGCGAGAACTTCACCTCGGCGTCCGACACTGCGCTGACCGTGCGTGTCCGGAGCGTCAGCACGCCCGACTCCGACAGCGATTTCTCCCGCCACAGCGTCCAGGAGGACCAGCGGCCGCTCGAGGAAGCGCCGGCCGAGCGCAAGCCGGCGTCCAGCCTCTCGGTCATCGAGCGCAACGCCCGGGTCATCAAGTGGCTGTACGGCTGCAAGCGGGCAAGGGAGTCCACAGCAGCCGAGCTCGTCTAGGCATGCGGACCCCTGACGGAGAGGGGGAGGCTCCTCCAATCTTCTCCGCCCGTAGAAGCGTTGCTCAGTCCTTGCAGACTCCTCTTTGCAGGGGGGTGGGCGAAAAGATGTTGCGAACTGTGAACCAGCAGTAGCCAGAGCTAGGAATGCGCAGCAAATCGCCTCTCGCCTGTGTGTCTGGGGAGGACAGTCTGCTCCCCAGCGTCACCTCTTCTTACAGTCCTGACTGCATCCCCCGGCGGGTAAAGAGGATTTGCATTTTCAAATTCAGTGTACATCTACCTTTTTTGCTTTGACAGATTTAGAGATGTTCTGGTGGCCTCGGTGCAAAATTTAGAAGAAACTATTCTAGTAGAGACTGTTGGAACTGAGGGAGGAGGGAAGAGACAGGATATATTCATTCTATTTAAGAGATTTATTTTATTTTCTGTGTTCAATACAGAATCTGTTTTCATTTTAAACGGTATTGTCATGAACAGAAGTTCCCAATTGTCTGTGTGTGCCGTTGATGTTTATTTTGATGTTTATATATTCTTTAAAACGTCGGAGGATCAAAAGCTATCGAAGGTAAGCAAAAGTCTATTACAACAGTCAGAGATAAGTGTGGAGCTGGTGGAACTCGGCAGGCCAGGCAGCTCCAGTGGAGCAGGAAAGTTGACGTTTCGGGTCCCTAAATCAAATGAATTATCAAATGATAACAAAGTGTGGAGCTGGATGAACCAGCTCCACACTTTGTTATCTCGGATTCTCCAGCATCTGCAGTTCCCATCATCTCTGAATTATCAATTGTACCCGGTGTGGCTACCTCTACATTGAGGAAACCAAGCGGAGGCTTGGGGACCGCTTTGCAGAACACCTTCGTTCGGTTCGCAATAAACCACTGCATCTCCCAGTCGCAAACCATTTCAACTCCCCCTCCCATTCCTCAGACGACATGTCCATCATGGGCCTCCTGCAGTGCCACAAGGATGCCACCCGAAGGTTGCAGGAACAGCAACTCATATTCTGCTTGGGAACCCTGCAGCCCAATGGTATCAATGTGGACTTCACCAGCTTCAAAATCTCCCCTCCCCCCCACCGCATTCCCAAAACCAGCCCAGCCTGTCTCTCCCTCCCTAACCTGTTCTTCCTCTCACCCATCCCTTCCTCTCATCTCAAGCCTGCACCTCCATTTCCTACCTACTAACCTCATCCCACCTCCTTGACCTGTCTGTCTTCCCTGGACTGACCTATCTCCACCTATCTTCTTTTCTCTCCATCTTCGGTCTGCCTCCCCCTCTATCCCTATTTATTCCAGAACCCTCTCCCCACCCCCTTCTCTGATGAAGGGTCTAGGCCTGAAATGTCAGCTTTTGTGCTCCTGAGATGCTGCTTGGCCTGCTGTGTTCATCCAGCTTCACACTTTGTTATCTTGGATTCCTGTACACATTTGTCACAGACCTCAAAAGGCAGCATTTTTCATACCAAATACTTTGTGATAATTTTAAAATGAAATCTTATGTAAATATCACTTTCAGTTTAAAAATATTAAGTTTTTAGTGTCAATTTGATTTTAGGTTTTCTTGCTCAGTTTACTCTGATAGATATATTGCCACACACAGCTACTGTGTCAGTGACTGTTTTGAAACACATTATTAGAAAATGCGCACTAGGGGCAGAAGCAGACCATTTGGCCCTTCTAGCCTGTTCCAGCATTCAATAGGACCATGACTGAGCCTTTATCTCAATTGCATACTCCCTTTTAAAATCTGGGCAGTTTATCTATCTCTTTCTTGAATACATTCAGACATAGATTTTGGGTGGATATTTGTACTGAATTACTTTGGCTTTGACTTTGACTTTGTTCTTGGAATAGTTGTTAGACTATTTCACTTTTAATTCAAATGTTGTTCTTTCTAGTGCCCCCCCCCCCCAAACAAGTACAAAAGGAAAGCACTACAGATGCCAGTAATGGGAAGTAAGAACAGAAAATTCTGTAAATATTCAGCAAGTCTAGCAGCATCTGTGGAGAGAGAAACAGTTAAATTTTCAGGTTAATGAACATATCAGAGCACATATGATGCTTTAATGCTGAATCAAATATTTGTTGATGCTGACTAGTAGGAGAAGGAGATGTGCTCACAAGATTACCTGGCCAATCCTGACTTCTGTCTGGGAAATGTTCTGCCCAGTCTCTTCAATGGCATAAAGAAGGGTACGATTCACTATGACAGGTCAGCGAGCAATCACATTTTCTTTCATATGACAGTGTCTCACTTTTGACTGATTCTATTTAGTTATTTAGTGACATTAACCCTGGAGATTACTGATTATGGAGTTTGCTTCCTGTGTTCAGAGATGTCAACACTACCGTGCTTTGTTTAACCACCATCCAACCTGACTCCTTTACTACCAATGCTGGCTCGCAGTGTTTACTCTGCTGTGGAGTTCCTTTAAAGCTAATTCATGTGCCGAGTGAAAGCACCGTCACTCGAATGATTTGAGAGTTGCAGACTTCAAGGATTTACATATTTATGACTCAGTTCTAAAAAATTTTGTCTATACACAACTCTTCTCTATTGATAGCTTATAATCAAGAAAATAAGGGAAGCCTCCAGAAAATCAACACGGCCCACCAAACTGTGATTTCTCAGTGGTGTTTGAGACAGAATTTGCCAGTTTTATTTTGAAAGTAAAGTACGAGAATAATATGCTTGCTCTGCTGCTCAGTGCCTTGAGTGAGAATGAAGATGCCTCTAAAGAGAGAGAGAGATTTTACATCTGTATAGTGGTTATACAAAAATAACATGGCTCAGGTTTTCATTGACTTGTTGAGGACAATTTTGATTGAAAAATACTATAAATTTTGCAATATCAATTTAGGCATCCATTTTACATGTCTAGATTTTAATTTATGTTGACTTAGGATAAGATCAGAAATAATGAAATCAGTGAAAGTCATTGAGTTGTGGGCAGGTGTCTGTAGTTCCACATTATCTTCAGACTGAAAGACTTGCCAGGATCTGTTGAATACAATGTCACTAAATACATTAACTCGGATTTCCACACTTGAGCTTCTCTCTTAAAAAGCAGCTGCCATTATCATGGTACAAAGGATTAAAAAAGGAAACTGAATGCCTACTGTTTTTTTGCATTCAATACCTTGTACAATTTAGAAGCAGGACTATGCTATTCACCCCCTTGTACCATTCCTGGTCAACAGAAGCATGGGTAACAAACCCTGAGGCCTTTTTTTTTAAAACAGAAAAATCTTTACTTACTGCCATGCGGGCCTGACTGGGAGGTGAGTTATTTTTACTTGCCCATCCCTAGTTGCCCTAAGAAAGTAGTGAGCACTAGCTGCCATTTTGAACCTGTGGTAGTTAAGAATTAATGGCATTGTGGGTTTAGAATCAATCTGGGGTAAGAACAGCAGGTTCCCTTTCACTGAAACTGTTTGTTTTCATAAATATGTTTACCTCATTTTCAGTATTATTAACCATTTCCAGAAATTTTCATGAGAACTTGGAGTTTGAGCTCTGTTTCTGGATCAGTAGTCCAAGTCTTTGCTGGACCAGTGATACAACCACTACGTACCAATCCCCAGCTCTACTGTTTGTGTCAGTACGTCATGGGTTTGCAAAAGTGGCTTGGGACAACTGAGGAATGCTTGATTTTCATTGTGTGATGTTCCAATCTGTTCTGGCTCAAATTGGACATTCAATGTGTGGAGCAAACCAGGAAATCTCTCATCCAAAGAGGCTAGCTCCGTTGAAAGAAAACATTTAAGTTGGATCTGAATCATTTTGATTGGAGCATATAAAACCATTTATACTTGCTCTCATAATTAGCAAGATTCCACTTTTCTCATGCTAAGTGTTTTTATAAAGAATGGCATGGTGGCTCAGTGGTTAGCACTGCACCAGGGATGCAGGCTTGATTCCAGCCTCAGCTTTTGGGGAGTTTGCACATTCTCCCCTGTGTCTACGTGAATTTCTTACCACAGTCCAAAGATGTGCAGGTTAGGTGGATTGCCATGCTAAATTGTCCTTAGAATCCAGGGATGTGCAGGCTAGGTGGAGTAGCCATGGGAAACGCAGGCTTAGAGGGAACAGGTGGAAGATTAGTCTAGGTAGAATGCTCTTCGGGGGGTCATGGATGGGCTAAATGGCCTGCTCCCACACTGCAGGGGATTCTAAGTCTTCAAGGAAACAAGCTGTGCAACCTGCAAGGTATCGCCTTTCACTCCACATGCTGATTGGCATACATATGTTGAGTTCATTTGTGCACCGAAGGCAAAATAATTTTGTTGTATAAACAATTGCTAATATTACCTTGCTTATAGCCTGTAGATATGAGAAAGAGACAGATGTGCTTTTCATATCCACTAGAAGTGTCTGCTAACTGTTGTTCTTTATTAAACTTTGGACCAATAGCAATTCAATGGTCAAAGTGTCCAGAGATTAGTTAAATCCTTCAAGAGCTTCTGTTTACAGTATGCTGACTATCTTTCTATTAAATAGTTTGTAAAGAGCAGTAATAAGCCAAAAATGACAAAACCATTTATAAATGGTGGCAAGAAAGAAAAATGAGCTGCCATTTTTAAAAAAAAAGTTTGTCCTGATTTATTGCATAAAAATGTCTTCACATCAGCGAAACTGTGGGAGATAAGTAATTTTGTAAAATCAATTGTTACTTAAATTTCTTAAAATGCATTCCTAATTTTACCATTCTGCCTCAAAGCTAAGACATTTGGGAGCATATAAATGTGCAATAATTTTAAAAATACTTGCTCAATAAGTTGTTGTATCATTCAGACTTGGACTACATCCAGCTTGAAAAGTTACTATTCTTCAGTGTGAGGTGAATCTCTGGTTTGAACTGAATTTGTATTGAATAAGCTGGAGGAGTCCTGTTTCATTTCTGCTGACCTGATAACATTTACTGCCTCTGTCACAGCATCTTTGCAATCTAGTATAAAACAAGGAAAATGTAAACATGAGTGTTAAGATTTCCTTACACCCTACAAACTTGTACGCACATGTTCTGCTGCAGACATAACTGTGAAAACAGCAGCTGAATAGCTCTTCTGGGAGAGCAAAGCAAGCCACCCACTCTATTCATAGGATTTCTATTTATTACAGTTTTCTTGGTGTTTGTTATTATTAGGAATGTTTCATTATGCTTTCAGTGAGAAATTATTCTATCTCAAACATGAACTAAGAGTAATTTATTACTGGAATTACTCCAACATTTGCTAATACTCGTCAATGACTTGGTATCTTTAAATAAAGATTATATGAATACTGGTGTTTGAAAGGAAAATACCAATTAGTGTATATTTGTAAAAATAAATCAGTGTTTTATATATTGACAACATAGGCTGTAAAGCAGCTTTATGTAAAGAGTATAAGAATATCCTTGTATTTTATTCATTAAAAGAATTTTATATTAAAAATGTTTCTTCAATAAATATCAAATTTGTTTTTTGGAAATTTGCTGTGCATAAATTGACTGTCACAATTCCTATGTTGTGATATTGACTATTCTTCAAATGTACCTATATGGTTATAAAGTGCCTTAGGATGTCTTAAGGTCATGAAAGGCCTTTTTTTTTCATCTCTCCTGTTCTTTCTGCACATTGCTCTAAGCATGGCCAAGTTAGTCCGTCAGGCCTTTGTAAACTACCATTCAGTTGGCAACATCTGCACACAGTCATGTGAAAGTTGCCATGTCCAGAGAATTGTTAGAACTTGGTACTCACTTTACATGGAGTCATTGTAGAAAGCAGCATGGATTCATATAAGGGATAGTTGGATAATAATATCATTATATTCGTACATTTTTTTTAGGAAGAATATTAAATTGGAGAAGATTCAGGGAAAACTTTTCAGGATGTTGCCAGGTTAGCCTGGGATGTCTTTCACTGGAGCGTAGGAGCTTTGAGGGGTGACCTTATAGAGTTAATAAAATCATAAGGGGCATAAATAACTAGGGGGCATATCTTTAAAGTGAAAGGAAAAAGTTTTAAAATGGACATGGGCAACTGTTTTGCACAGAATGGCAGTTCATTTATGAACCAGAGGAAGTGGTACACTTTAAAGCACAAAACTTGAAATTCTGAGGAAGGGTCACCTAGACCCAAAACGTTTACGCTGATTTTTTCCCCACAGATGTTGCCAGACCTGCTGAGCTTTTCCAGCAATTTCTACTTTTTTTGTTTCTTTTTATTTACAGCATCCACAGATCTTTCAAGTTTATGTTTAAAAGACATTTGGATAAGTACATGAATAGGAAGGTTCTGGAGGGATATGAACCAAACGCGAGCAGGTTGGACTTGTTTTGTTTGGGAACTTGATTAGCATAGATCAAAGGCACCAAGGGACAATCGTGTTCCTCCCTCAGTCTCCTACGCTCCAAGGAAGGCATGCCCAGTCCATCCAGTCTGTTCTTAGTTGCATTTATGCAAATCCAGTTCACTTGCAGAGTTTAAGTTATCCAAAATTTGTTTATGAAACCTAAATTAATTCTTTGGTTAGATTGATGGGATGAATGTGTCCTTGCCTGATTGTTGAGACAGAGTACAAAGTGAATTTAGTATGAGCCTACAAAACCCTAATTTGGCACTCATTACCATGCTCACTCAATGAAGTAACTGGAAGGTTGCTGGAGGAAGACATAGCGGTTCTGCAGGAAGGACCACTCCTCTGATGTTGAAGCTGTATTTAGAGAAGCATGACATTGATAAAGGGGCTTTACATTCTATTTAGTTATACTATACCTGCCCTGGGAATATTCAATGTTGACATATGTGCAATGTCTGTATTGTTATCATTTACTTTGATAAACACAAACATGAAAATAAATAGAAAGGAAACAAATATTGATACTGAAAAACTACAGATATTATATCGACAATAAAGCATCAGATGCAAATATTTCTCCTTGTCATGCAGCCAATGCAATTATAATCTTAGTGCACATAAATAATCCTGTCAAACTCCTATATAATTAATCATCCATTGTGGTTGACCAATGCGCATTGCATGACAGCATCCTTAGTTTTAGCCACATATATAGAAGATAGGAGCAGGAGGAAGCCATTTGGCCCTTCAAACATGTTCTGCCATTCTTCACAATCATAGCTGATGATATAACTTAATAGCCTAATCCTGCTTTCTCTCCATAACCTTTGATCACATTCACCTCGCGTGTTCTAGCTAGTCACCTCTTAAATACATTCAATGTTTTAGCATCAACTACTTCCTGTGGTAATGAATTCCACAGGCTCACCACTCTTAAGGATGGAGATGAGTGACTATCCCAAATGGGTTATCCCAAATCCTCATACTGTGACCCCTGGTTCTGGAGATACCCACTATCAAGAACATGCATCGACCCCATCCAGCCCTGTTAGAATTTTATAAATCTCAATGAGACACCCCTCATTCATCCAAACTCTAGTGAAAACAATCCCAAACTAAACAATCTCTCCTCATACATCAGCCCATCATCCCCGGAATCTGCCTGGTAAACCTTTGCTGCACTCCCTCGAGCAAAAGCATCCTTCCTCAGAAAAAGAGACCAAAACTGCACACATTTTTGCTAGATGTGGCCTCACCAAGGACCTGTACACCTGCAACAACACATCCTTGCTCCTGAACTTGAAACATCTCGCAATGAAGGCCAACACACAATTTGCCTTCTTTACCGTCTGCTGCACCCGCATGCTTACCTTCAACGAGTGGTGCACCAGGACACCCAGGTTCTGCTGCACACTCCCCCCTCCCAATTTACAGCCATTCTGGTGGTATTCTGTCTTCTTGTATTTGCTCCCAAAGTGAATAAACTCACATTTATTTAAATTATACTGCAAGTCGCACTGATTTGCCCACTCACCCAATCTATCGCGATCATGCCGAAAGATCTCTGCATCCTCCTCACAGTTCAGTCGCCCACCCAACTTGGTATCATCTGCACAATTACAGATATTGCATTTTGTTGCCTCATCCAAATCATTAATATATATTGTGAATAGCTGGGGTCCCAGCATTGATCCCTGTGGCACCCCACTAGTTACTGCCTGCTAATTTGAAAAGGACCCATTAGTTCCTACTCTTTGTTTCCTTTCTGCCAATCAGTTTCCTATCCATCTCAATACACTTGCTCCAATTGAATGCACTTTAATCTTGCCCATTAATCGGTCATGTCAAAAGCTTTCTGAAAGTTGAAATATACTATATTGAGTGGCTCCCCCTTGTCAACTCTACTGGTTACATCTTCATAGAATTCCGACAGATTTGGCAAGCATGATTTCGCCTTCATGAGTCCATGCTGATTCTGTCTGATCCTGCCACTGATTTGTGAATGCTCTGTTATAAATTCCTTGACAACAGATTTGAGAATCTTCCCCACTATTGATGTTAGGCTCACCTGTCCAGAATTCCCTGTTTTCTCTCTACCTCTCTTTTTAAAATTGGAGTAACATTAGCCACCCTCCAATCTGCAGGGACTATTCCAGAGTCTGTAGAATCCTGGAAGATGATCATCAATGCATCCACTATTTCTAGAGCTACTTCCTTATCTGCTCTGGGATGTAGATTATCAGGCCCTGGGATTTATTGGCCTTCAATCCCAACATTTCACAACGGGTAAGTTAAAAGGATAAGTTAAATTCAATTCACTTCAGGCTTTGGTTGAGTTCACAGTTAATCAACAGACACCTTGAAAGGATTTATTCCTCTCTATATACCCCAAAGTAAATTAGCTTTTTAACTTTTTTTTAGAATTGACGGGTTTATAGTACATATGACTGTTTCTAAATAGGAAAACACAGTGTCCAAGAGCAGGAGTATGATTTTTTTTAACCATATAGCCCCAGGCTCAATGGTTACTTAATCTTGGATTAACCAACCAGAACAGGACAACAGTGGAGAGTAAGGATCGTTAGTCAGGGAGGGAGAATTAGTCCCACAAAATAACAAATTAATTAAATGTGTCGATAATCTCTTTTTTAATATTGCTGAATAAATAATTTTGAAATTTTGCCACTTGACCAAATGGCGATAGCTTCAGTCTGATAGCTCACTCATAAAAGGGATGCAACATCATTCCGAGGTTCATCAATCTTAAATACTCAAGAATAACATTTTTGAACAATCCATGTATCTGTCGTTGCTGTGTTTATCCCTAATCCCTAATCAAAACTGTATCATTTGCAATTCTCCAGTCTCCTTGGTGCCCTCATGTGTGTAATGACAATTAGAAGATTATGGGCAGTGACTCTATATTCTCCACTCTTGCTTCCCTCGGTATCCTCTGAATCTTGCCTTTGCCAAAACAAACAGGAATAAAGGTAATGCAGGTGGTGAAGGCAAATTTTTTTAGAATAAAACTATTGTTGCTTCTTAAACTAAGGAAACATCACTTAATTTAACTCACAAAGTAAATCATGAGACAGAACAATCAAGCTACAGTTATTCTAGGTGCAAAATAAAAATATAAGAGGATAAAGAAGGCCGTCTAAGATTGAGATAACGAGAAGTTTCTTTGCCCAGTCATTGTTGAGCCTGTGGAATTGAAGACCACACAAAGTGGTTAAGGCTAAAACATTGTGTTTTCAAGGAGATCTAGTGGATGAAGGGATCAAGGGATATAGGGGAGGGCAGGATTAGGGTATTGAGCACTCTGGTCAGTTATGATCACATTGAATTGCAGACCAGTCACAAAGGGTTGAATGGCCTAGTCTTATCTTCTATGTTTCTGTATTTTTTAATGATAGGCTGCCTCCAAAATTCCTATAATGTCTCATTTCTGTCTTGCAAAAAAAATATTTTAAGCTGTAGAAACAGCCGATGCTTTGTCCAATAATTATAGTATAACACAGTTTTTCCACCACGCCTATAGAGGAGGCAGGTATCTAAGTTCAGGTAGAATAAATCCAATCCAACATAATTTTTGTTCTGGCAACTTGATGCCCTATGTGAAGAAGGTTGAATATTTCATCAATGTATTACGAATGAAAGGAACATTCCACCCATGGTAATGAGGTGTCAAAGGAATCTACTAATCTTCAACGCCTGAATTTTATTTAAGTTGAGACGACATATTTTACAGGCAGAATTTTGTCTGACGTTGTTCAACACGTCAGTTAAAGAATTTATTCTTTGGATTGTTGTCTTCGTTCATAGGGTGATGCACCAAAGATTTAATAGGATGGGTTTTTAAGAAAAGTTGTAAATATCATGTATTGCACCAAGTAAAACTAACATATACACAAATGAAGGCAGGCATTATTGACCAAACATGTTCCAAACAGAGAGTGCAGCACAGAACAAAGAAATTAAATGCAAATATACTGTACACTCCACCCACTTAAAAATCAACTTATGTATTAGCATGTCAAATGATATATTCAACATAAATTCTTAGAGTACCACGTGACAAAAACCAATATCAACAGCACTTGAAAATTTAACAAGTGTGTTGCATATTTGTTTTTAATGTAATGTCTGCCAAACAATATTTTTGAGAATAAATTACATGTACAAAAATCATTTGTGTGCTAAACAAGTGTCATTTGACACAAAGTAACATAAAAAATACTTCCTTCCTACATATCGGCAGTTCTTGTACAATCTTCTTCCATTTCCATTCGCTTGATTCTGCTCTCTCAACATTTTCTGACTGTAACGAAGTTGAACCTTTTACATAAAATCCAGTTGATGATCAGGACTGTGACATGATTGATTTGTCTTAATCAGATGTCCTAATTCAACTCGCTCTATCGATAAATTATTTGATACTAAAAAAATTCAGCTTATTTATGACATTTACTTTCTTTTCCACTTCCACTTTGACTTGGACTTGGAGATGCACTTTAGGGAGTTTCTCATGCTGTCCATTGGTTAGGTTTGATCACATGACATGGAACTCACTTCATTACATATTCATTATACTTTTATAACATCAGTGCCATTTTTAAAGCTGAACTGTGCACAAATCAGCAGCTGACCTGCACTATGCATGTAGTGAGATGGGAACCAAGACAAGTGCTTCTCAGGACACAGAGGTGGCACAGCAGAAATTATATTGCAAATACAAGTGAATTTTCAAAACTGTATTGCTATTTAAGAACCACACTGAATAGGTCACTTGTCCTTAGTGTCATCGCATCTTAGAACCATGTCAAACAGAATGCTACTCTTTCCTAATCCCAGTGTAACCTAACATCTTGTCATTATTCAGTGCAAGACCATCATAAACTAGCAAGCCTTGAAACGGCTGAAAATGTTCACTTTTATCCAGTGATAACAAAAGCAAAGAATAAACAAACGGAAGCCGCATTTGCATATGGGAACACAGAGGGATTGCTTCTCTTTTGAGTAACAACAAAATTTGGTCAATGAGAAGTCATTGCAACCCTCTCAAGTCAAATGGAACTGCATGCCAATTAAATCCCATCTGGCTTGCTGGGCCTGATGCTATAGTCTGGAGTGTACAGCAATGCCCCCCAGACCAATGCAAGCTTTGGAACGTCATCTTCAGGAGATGAGTCACTTGCTCCACACGGCCCTCATTGAAGAATGGGCTGCCAAAACATCAGCCTTCCTGCTCCTACAATGCTGCTTGGCCTGCTATGTTCATCTAGCCCTACACCTTGTTATCTTACATTGTATCCTTGCCTGGTCTCAGTCAGGGAGTTGTGTAACATCAGCCATGCTTGTAGAGGATAACCCTTTGTTTCCCAGCAGCAACCCTTATCTGATATGTGGCTTCTTGAAACAAAGAAAGAACACAAAAGTTCTCAAGGATATAGGCATCATGGCAGCTTCCCAAGGCACAGACTTTCAAGATCTGGTACTATCAATGACAGCTGGCTTGCATATTGATGGAATAGATGGTTTTTCTTTCATGAAGTCAGCTGCGCTATGATGTGGTATTCTCAATGTGACGTGTACAGTGTTTTGTGAAGCCAATTATATTGGCAAAGTTACTGCCCAGGACACAGCACTGACCTCATCACAGGGAAAAAAAATGAAGTGGAATGATTTGGCACAAACTGCATCGCTAACAGCCTTGATGCATTTGCGCTTAGGGGATTGTGAGTACCCATAGAGATCGTCAATGGATACTTGGAAGCAGCCAGTTGCATAAAAAAATTAGTGCAACTATCACTGCGATGGCCACAAGGATGGGATGGCCACACACTCCTCCAGGGTATGGGTCTCACCCCAGCAGGATCCTGGACCATCTTCTGTCTGCAGTGACACTACCTTCACTTATCAAGAGGAAATGGCATCGAGGACCCTCTCCCTCCTATACTTTCTGGAGTTGTGACCTCTTTATGTGGAGGCTGTTCAGTAGTTGCTGGAGGTTGATGCTGGTCCAGGCCTTGCTGTGCATCTGATGATTCTCAATTTTTCTGCATCATCTATGCACCACAACAAGACTAATAATAACTCCTGCTGCTCCATTCGTCACATTTAGAATGAACCTATGTGGGAGATATAAGAAATGGCACGGTGGCTCAGTGGTTAGCACTGCTGTATCTCAGCACCAGGGGCCTGGATTTGATTGCACTCTCAGGTGACTGTCTGTGTAGAGTTTGCACATTCTCCCTGTGTCTATGTGGGTTTCCTCTTGGTGCGCTGATTTCCTCCCACAGCCCAAAGATTTCCACCTAGGTGGATTGGCCGTACTAAATTGCCCATAGTGTTCAAGGATGTGCAGATGGGTGGGATGCTCTGTGGGTCAGTGTGGACTTGTTGGGCCGAAGGGCCTGTTTCCACACTGTAGGGATTCTATGATTATAATATTGAAAATCTCATCCAACTCACTAATGCCCATGACATTCAGGGACTGGCAAAATTCACCATGGTTCTCCTTATCATCTCATTGGTTTTTCAAGATGACTGTCTGACCAGCACTGAACTCTCGGTTTCATGCCTGGTATATCTTGACATGTCTTGACTTTGTCTTGCTTTTCCATTACTTTGCTTATGATGTCATGTTTATGCAAATTGCTCCGTGCTGTAGCTTTCGACAGTCTTTTCCCATTGAAATAATATTCAGCTCTTCTATTCTTCCTGACAAAGTAGATATCTTCACATGTTCCCCATTTTATTCCATCTGCCAGACCTGTCTATATCCCCTTGGTGCCATCCACACCTCTTGCCTTCCCATCTACTTTTGTATAATCTGTAATTTTAGTTCATTTGCTTTCCTTATCTCAGTTATTAATATATATTCTAAATAACTGTGGCCCATTACTGATCATTGTGACACTTCACTAGTTACAGATTGCCCTCTTAAAAATGCCTCCAGCCCCCTCTCTAAGATATTGCCACCCTCAAAGGTATTGGTAACTGCTGTTCAACATAGAGGCATGGAAGATCAAGCAGCAAGCCAGAGTCATCAGGTAGTTGTGGATAGTTTCTATTCAGAAGATGGGAGAATGGGAAATGATTAAATAATACATTAAATACAAATATACCTCTTGCCAATCACTGATGAGATTCTCACCTCGACATTCTTAACTTGGTTTCAGAATCAGATTTTTATACAATGTATTTATTCAACACCTTTGCCATTTCCTGGCTCCCAATTCTTCTTTCTCTAACTCAAAATCAACTCCTGTTTCTTAAACAGTGCTGCTGCTGGAGACAATGCTTCCTCCATTGAACCAATATTGATCGTAACTGCATGGTGGTCTATTCACAAAGTGAGCATGCTGTCATAAAATATTTTTGGAATTTACTAACATTGTAAACAGTCACAAATGCCACTTTCTCAGCTTGTGGGTAATTCTGTTTTGACTTCATTAAAGTATGTGTAATCTACCAAAATAATGCATTTTGTCAGTTAATATCCCCTTTCTGGTTTAGTGGTTTAGATTGAGTATCAACAACACAAGGTTCCCAAATTATTATTTGCACACAATTCACAAACCAAATCACAAATAGCAGAAGTTGTAAGAGTTGTGTGTTTTTACAATCACATTAGTTTGGATTGGATTTTTGGGATGAACAGATAACCCTATTCATTTAAACCCGCAGTAGCTTGCTATGGACGGCTTAAATTGACCATAGACGCAGGGATTTAGAAATACTTATGTCTTTTGGATACAAACATACTGGTTATGAACAGTAAGGGAAGGGAAAAAAAATGATTTAACCTTTTCTATCTTCTCAGTCCATAACAATATCAACAATTTAGACTTAAATGATTAAGAACTCTGCAAATGATAGTAAAATGATAGTGTTTATAATAACAAGGAAAAATGCTATAGACAGCGTGAAGATTTTGTTAAGCTGGTAAGCTGAAAAGAAAAGTGACAAATGGGATTCGATCCAGTGACAGACAGTGCAATGAACTTGGGAAGGGCAAATAAAAGCAAGATAATGCATCATAACTGAAAGATATAGAGAACTAGAGGTACCTCAGGTTACTGGTTCACAGATTTTATTTCACGGTTGAGTGTGAGTCTTGGCAAGGGCAGTGATTTTTGCCTTAACTAATTGCTACTGAGGAGATGGCCTTGACCTGCCTTATGGGCCCATTTCAGTTTGCATGGTGCAGATATAATATTGTTAGGGGATTTCTGATGATCCGTGAAGGTAGCAGGACAAAGATATGTTGAACAGAAGGCAGACAAGATATCGCCTTTTATTAGCTAAGGTTTAGAAAATTAGTATAAGCTGGAACTGTATAAATTAGACCACTCCCATGTCCAGTTCTGCTCATCACAGTTCAAGAAGGGTTGAGTGCATAGAACAGGGTACACTAGAGATCTGTAAGGATTTTGGCAGGATGGAACATTTTAGCCATGTTGAAAGATTGGTTCAGCTGCGATCATTTTCTTTGGAGGAGAGAAGGCTAAGTGATGATTCATATGGAAAATTATGAAATAGAATGGATCAGATATCAGTAGTCAGGTGGCATATATTTAAAATACAGAAGAACTAGAAGAAAATTGAAATTCATTCACCAGATGGAAGATGGGAAACTAGAACTCAGCTCGAATGTTTGATAGAAGCAGAAACCTTCACTACATTTTAAAAAATAGATATGCATTTGAAATATCATAACCTTTAAATCTACAGACTCAGAGCTGGGAAGTAGGAATAGCCTGAACAGCTTTATTTTGGCTTGCAGGTACAATAGATGGAGAGATTTCTCCTTGTACCATTAATTTCAATTAGCTCATTATGCTCCTGATACGTTGCCTACATTGGTGCTTACCCAAACATTCCCTGCCTCGCCTTGTTGTGATGTATGTTTAAGATTTGGACCCCATTCTGCTACAAATCACCACACAGGATTTGATGCATATAGTTAAATGATCTTCAGGTAGAAAATAGCTGCAGACCTAGAAGTATATATAGTCTTGTTTAAAATAAAAAAGTCACGTTGTTATTCCACCAAACCCTGTTATATGATTGATTTATTGGTGCCAAATAGAACAGTGCAACATACTCATCCACTATTTAAATCTCCTACACCAGCTTGACTTGCTTTAGGACTTACATCATCAGGTATGTTATCTTACAATCTCCTCAGTCTCAAAGATAATCCAGGAACAAATCCTTCACAAGCAGGTTTGTAATTATTTGGTTTTCTCTTAAGCGTGAAGTTCAAGCTTTCTGGATGGGCAGCAAGTGCAAGTAGGTCTACATGACTAGTTTGGTGAGGAACAAAATTCATCATAAAATGCATGACTACAGTATTACCATCCCCCCAACCACAATAATATTACACATAGGGAAATGTTAATCACTTTTGCCTGAAGATGTTTCACCATCCCTTAATGGGCATGGTTCAATCGTTGCCATTGTACTGGAAGTCAACCCCTTTGACACAGCTTTATGAATAGAGAAGTGAAAAAGCATTGCATTCAAATATGTTATGTGTTTCAGAAGCCGTAATGGCTGGCCAGCTAATGCAATTACAAAACACATTTTTCAATGTCCATTGTTGAAGTATATCATCAGGGTCAATAGTATATCTGAGGCTGAATTTCTCCTTGTTCTTAGTCATGTCAGAGCTAGTTGTGGCAGTTTCTCGCCCAGTAAAGCAATGAGCAACAAATACAAAAAGATTTGGCTTATATTTAGGGCAAGCAAAGAGAACTTCAACTTGTCCCAAAATGTACATTAGCCTGTGGTTGATACTCCAATTTCTACTTGGTCCTTTCTCAGGAATGCTTTTTGTTAAGATCATGGGAAATTCTGAACAATTAATTAAAACTAAATATCCATTCTGTGCTTCTTCACATCAATCAGCTTTCGGACATTTATGTTTCTGAAGAGGATTGAAGCACCCAATGCTGTTTCCCAATGCAGTCCTGAGAGAATATATCCAGCCTGAAACTGGAATCGATCCCTACACTTAGGTCCTAACATGAATCAAGAATTAAAAGAAATCCCACAACAACTACTAGTTAAGAATTTTGAGATCCCCCTTGGAGCTGTGTAAAGTCCTAATTCTATACAATGGCATCACCCAACCACTACCATTATATCAGAGATAATAGGAACTGCAGATGCTGGAGAATCCGAGATAACAAGGTGAAGAGCTGGATGAACACAGCAGGCCAAGCAGCACCTTTCCTGGTCCTAAGATGCTGCTTGGCCTGCTGTGTTCATCCAGCTCTACATCTTGTTATCACTGCCATTATATCCCACTGGTCATCGTAGCACTCCACCCTTAATGAACTCTGGATAGGGATCAGGGTAACTGTGACTTAGTGACCTGGTTGCTGCAATGGGTGACATTGGTTAATTCAGCACTGTACACAGCTCCAACTACTGGGGGTTCTTGTGGTAGTGTGGTAGCTTCCCCATCTTCCATCTGCAAAGCCTAGATACAAGTCCCCGCTGTTCCAGAAGTGTGACAGAACTTACCTGTATGGGTTGGTTACAAATATTTACAGATCGGGTCATGATATTTTACAATCTGCAAGGTAAGTCAGCATGCAATTTCTGGTGCATCCACATCCTCCTTTTTGCTACTGCTCAGTTTTTTTTTGTGTGAGTTCTTTGTGCAAGAGCACACAATGTAATTCACCCAGGTAATACATCGAAGTGCAAGAATTTCCAATCATCCTGGCTCAGGAATTGAGAAAGTCTACTCAGGTAAAAAAAAATTTATAGCAGGGATCGTTACCTGTTTTGTATTATACGTCAACCGTAGATGGCAGCCCTGACATCAGCAACATCTTTATAAATGAGATGACACAGTGGCCCCTGGAAGAGCAGAGAACCACATCAGGAGGTCACATTGGGGGGCTGCTCAGGTGGAAATAGGGCCTTAACAGCTTCATGTCATATACGAACTGGACACAGTCAGCTATGTCCTTGAACCTCGGCTGCTATTCAATAAAATCATTACTAATGTGCAATTTACCTTCATTACCCATCAAACTACATATGCAGAGCAGAAGGAAAAATTAGAGTGTATGTGATTTTACTTGTCCTTACATTACTGCTCTGACATTGCCAATGTTTAACAGATGGATTTTACAACAGCTGCCTTGAAGCAGAAATAAATATGTCTGTAACATTTAGGGGGACATGAAGGGTAGGATTGCAGTGCTGCGATTATAGTTAACCCTTTGATCAGGATAATGCATTGTGTTTACTCACAAGAATCCATTAATCTGGGCAATACCTTAAACCAAACTGACTTAAAGGCAGCTGTACCTTAAAACAACCTCAGAAATCATATCCACTTTGTGGTTTGTTGAGCTGAGCTAAATGCAATCCTTTTGGTGCTGTCTAACTATAAACAGGGTATTAGTGACACTTTCCAGACCTCAATAGCGACGTCTAAACTGTGAATAAGCTGGGACACCTGTTGGAAGTAGTAATTGACAGAAAGTAATTAATAGCAATCAGAAGGTTGGGAGTTCTGATAATTGGTTTCTTGAACAGCTTAAATGTCAACTGATTCTCTTGAAAACTTTAAAAAGTGATCAACTCAAAAGATTGTGCATGCCTGGTGTCAAGAAAAATTTAGTGAAACACTAGTAGCCAAGTCAATTCAAGTGTTACCATTTCTGAGATTTGAATCAGCAGAGAACACCAAGGAGTGGGGGTGTGGGTGATGCTAACAGGGCAAAGATTGTACCCCAGATGCCCAGTTGGCCCAAATGTATGCCCTGGAAGCATAACTGGATCCCCACCCCTACCCCACCCCTGCACCTTCCCCTGTTCGCCAGCCTCCCAAAGTTTCTTTTCTAGCTTGTCACACAACAACAGCAGCCATGGTGTTGGTATTTATCTCAGATAGCTTCCCCAGCGTCCAGACGTTGGCAGAAGGAACCGCATCAGATAGCTTGCCATGACTCTCCAGTCTTACATTTGGGCTTTGTTTTCTCAAATTACAACACCAACAATTCCTGGTTGCATTGTCACATGCTTACCAAGGAGACGGTAGGTAGCCCTGGCAGGGAGAAAGAAACCACCCACGATGCCAACTCCTGATTGCTAACCAATCAACTATCAGCAAAAAGCCTCAGCGTTTTCACTCAAAGTGTATTGTTATCTAACCCACGTATCTGTCACATTCTCCCTCTGATCCCAGGGTAGAATTTTCTGAGCTCCTGAATAAAAAGGACCATGCCAAGAAATTTGGGAAAATCGAGTGAGATGTCCAGCAAGGGCCTTCTCGATGTCAAGACTGAGAAGTCCCTTTTTTCAACCAAGTGTTGGAAATCAAGATGAGATTCTCACTAATTAGTGGTGAGAAGCCTATTTTCATGGATTACCAGCCATTGACCCCCTCATTATTATTTAATCTCATCTCATCATTACACAAAGTGATGGTGGTATAGTGGTGGGCATAATCATCTTCCATGCAGTTAACCTGGGTTTGATTCCTGGCAATCACAGTGTTGCGATTTTAAATCAAAAATCCCCAAGGTGAAATGACTGTGACCAGTTGTTGACCTGCTCTGAAAGTACATGAGCATTTTATTCTGCATAATAGGGTTCGTGTGGTGCGGCAGTAGTGTCCCTACCACTGAACTAAGAGGCCCTGTTCAAGCCTCACCTTCTTTAGAGATGTGTAATAACATCTCCGAGTGGATTGATTAAATATATCTATGCATTCTATCATGCACCAGATCAAAACTAGATGCCAAGATTTCTCAACATGAAAGGCAGGCTGGGCTACCTTGTGACTCCACTTCACCATTTATTCCTCCAGATCTCCATCTTGGATATCCAGCACCAACATCTCAGGGCAAACTACATGGGCAGTGCTGTACACCCATTCCATACCCACAGATATTGTCATCTGATACATTCCAGCCCCAACATATCATCAAGAAATTAAGCCTCCCAGGATTTCAATATAGTGGATCCACTTATAACATACGCTGTACTTTAGATACATCTGTACCTTTCATTGGCATGTTGCAAGGACTTTGCACACAGGGATAGGTACAGGATAGAACCAGTCTGCATGTCAAGGACCTAACTTGCTCTCTTAGCGGTTGGAAGCTACATCAATGCTCATAGCATCTGTTTTGATTTGCCTTGCCTTTTTGTAGCTTTCTTCCTCAGCAAGAGCTAATGCATTCAGAGTACTTCTTGCGTTATAGCACAGACACACTTGTCATTGGTTATCAGCAGTGATCAGTCAAGAGGGTAGACATGTTGCTCGATGTCACTGTACTACATGAATCTCACATCTGCACCATACGCCAGTGAAATACATGCCAAAGGCTTTAGATGTACTTTAAGCAAGTGACCATGTCTCAAAGTCGAAGAAGGGTAGTCCTCAGTTAAATCAACAGAGAGATCCTTCAGGCTGGGCTCCTGGCACAGCAAGTCAAAGACAGCCTTCAGTATCAGTCCAAGGGCCTGGGCACAGGCAGTCAGGGAAGGATCCTTTCCTCAGTGGAGGTTGAAAGCCGAATGTTGGGCACTGCACCAAATTTCACGGCTCTTTCTGCCCTATTGTGGTGTGATTTCTTTCCTGAAATGAGACAAAGCAAGCTGATGAATGACATGAAAGTGACTGGCGCAGTTGTTAGTGGCGGTGCAGGTTGGGGAAAGGTGTTGAGAAGTGCCGAAAGAGTGAGTTGGCAGCACAGAGGCAATGCAAATTTAACAGCTTTGGGGATTGGTGGGTAAGAATAACTGAGGGAAGACATTGCATGCAATATTGAGAGTGGTAGACCATGAGGTTTGGTGGAGGTGAGTGCAATAGCAGAGATAGAGAGAGTATGAGATAGCAGAAAAAATGCTGGAGGTAATTATGCTGGCAGAGCAGAGAAGTTCAATGACTTTCTTCCTATAATATCAGTCATTCCTCCAGACACTTGAGATCCACAGGCCCGTTTGGCAACCACAAACCACGTTTGCAGGGTCTGGTGTCATGGCATACTCTTCCAATCCTCAGAAAAAAAGACAGCCCTCCTCTGTCCAGTAGATCATGCAGCTCCCAGTAGATGAAATGGGCCACTAATCCCACCTTGTGTGCCACTTCTAGGGTGAATTTCAAACTGTGCAGGGCAGGTTTGGGCTGACAGCATTTGACCGGGTGCACAATAGCATTTTAAAGATTGTGCCACTCCAAGAAACCCACAAAATCCCAGCAGTGGTTGGTACCTCCACGTACAGCAATTGGGAAAGTTGGGCTCACATTGGATGAGGAGGGAGCTATAAAGATGTTGTCAGGTGTATAGTTAGTGAGATGAGTTTGGGATAACAGCATGACAAAAGTTGCTAGGTACCGCACAGAGAAACCTCAATGAAAATGTCACTTGGTCAATTTATGTTAAAATCCAATGCAATCTCTCTACATCAATATGTCGATTTTGGTTACCCCTATTCACCCATTGTTATTTGCTGCTCTTTCATGCCTTTCCTTCTAAATGTGTTTCCTATTCCCACTCTTCTGACTTCCAATCCTGGACCCTCTTGCAATCTCTGCAGAGACTGACGAATTTTAAAAAGAGGTTTAAATTCCCAGTGACTGAGTCAAATGATCACATAACGAGATTTCACATTTTAGGACTTTTACCATAAGAAACAAAGATCAACATTGACTAAGCATTATTCGAACAGAAACTGATACACTAAACTACAGTAAAGATATTCCTTGGAAGATCTTGAAAACTATACCCTGCCACGCCCTCTGCAGAATTGTAACCTTTTGGAAATTAGTCCAAAATTACTGCCAATTCTAATTGGCTTACTTTGTTCCATTTTGCGGGGTAAAAAATGTTCGTGAACATTGAATGGTCTTTTTCTCATTCCCCTGAGAATTCCTAATCTGAATTAACAGTTTCAGTGATCCTTTCACCCAGCCACACCAGGAAGAATCTTTTAGTGCCTCTAAAGTTCAAAGTTCTCTATCTCTGTGAGTCGAGAACATTTTCCTACCCATATTCTGTCTGGAAGCTGACAAAGAAGCAGTCTTTTTGCCTCTGCTGCAGCAATAGCTTCTGTCCCTATCTTTCTCTCTCCCCAGGACACTTTCTCTATCTGTTTCAATCCGGGTTTTATTTTAATCTAACAACACAATAATTTCCAAAATCTAAAGCAATGGCAATGCCAGCAGCTGTGTCCTTTGTTTCTGGGAATCAAACCTGGCACTTGGATTTTGCTAACACTTGACGTGTGCCCTCTTTGTCTTCAGCCAGAAGTAGCAGGATGTCACAAGTTTCTTTCTCACTCGGCCATTTGTCTTGAAATAAAGTGACATCTTTATGATAATCATCATATCATCAATTTCATAACCATTTTATGAAATCACAAATTCATAATATCAAATCCCATACTTCTGTTTATCATTCCCCATTCTCCCTCTCATCTTTGCCAATCAATGCAGAGCTGAAATCTTGGACTTTTCAACCCTGCGCAGCTCATTTTTTGCAAAGAAAGGAAATTCAAATAATATTGCATTAAACCATAGTTGATGAGTTGTGTCACTGATGCTACCAAGGTGTCCCTTTTTCACCCAGTATCCATACATGCTGACACCAACAGAGTGGGTTCAATTCGCACACTGGCTGAGGTCACCATCAAGATAAGCTTCATGGCAGCATTGTGCCCAAGTTGGAAAACCTTGGTGACATGCATTAAACAATAGATAAGTGCATTTGGCTGTGCTAGCAAATGGCAACATGGATGTGCTCCCTGAATGACTTCGCGAATTTCAAAAGAAAAAGAAACAATTCTCGTTTCATCACAGCAGTTCAGCTCACCTTGTGGTCTTCCTTTAACATTTAGATTTAGATTTAGATTATTTTCTGAATTTTACTTTTCAAGGTCCTGCCTTTTCAACCTCTCACTTCACCTGAGGTGCAGTGACCCTCAGGTTAAACTTATCCAAAATCATCTCTCTGTAATGAGACAGCAGCCCAATGTTCCTCTGGAACTATGCAACTTTACGTTTACATTACTACTCATACATACTGACTAACAGCAGCATTCACTGAACAAAGGTGGAGTAACACATTTCTGTCTCCTTTTCCTTGATCAGGGCATTGTGACCAATTCCAGTTTGCCTTTTGATCAATTACTTTGACAGCAGATAAATTGGCACAAATAGGGATTGAATCTAATTTAATAGGATTTTTTAAAAGCATTGAATTTATACAAGGCAGTGAACTTGCCAACATGTTGAGGATTACTAGATATATGCATTATGTGATGTGATATTTGGCCTTATAGAGCACATGGCCTGCCATCAGTGAACGAGTCCAAGGTGTGACATTAGCAGTCACATGCTTGACATGCCATCTTGCACCAACAGCATAAATCATTGTTTAAAGCATTTAATGTGCAATGGCATGAATATACTGCTTTTCTCTTATATATCACTTGTCTTTTCTTTCATTCCTTTTTCTTTTTCTGTTTTTTTTTGCTTTGTGGCCAAATTAGTGCAAGGTTTTGTGGTGTATTTCTGCTCCTGGAATACAATATACACTAAAATTCAACCTTGGAAGCAAATAGCATTCTTGGCTTCAGTAAACAGCTGCTAAAGCCATTATCTGAATGCTGGCTAATTTTATCTCAACTGATTTTCTATTGCCGTGTCTCTGAGGCAGAGGTGGCAGATTGTGATTTCCTGTCTTGGACATAAATGAAACATTCTTGCTCGTTGTGCCAGATCTGATTCGCAGTAGACGCTTGAATTATTTGATCTTGTTGGACAGCAAGTAGGAACAAGTTATTTGGCCTTAACAGCTCTGGTCTAGAACAAGAAATTTAGCCTCCCTGGATTTCAATGCAGTGGATCATGTGTGAATGTGTATGGGTGTGTGGAAATGGAGAGAGGGTGGTTTGAGGCCAGTTGAATGAATTCCCTATTGACCATATATGTGGTTGAGCCACACATAAAGATTGTACAATTGATTGAGGTAGCAGAGTACAGCAAATGTCCATTAAGCTGTTTCCTAATGGGGGTAAAATTTTAACAGAGAAGGGAAGAAAATAAGTAAAATTGTGAGACATGAAATCATCTAAATTTTGATATCAAAGGCTCAAGAGTTTTAATTCTAAAACCTCATGTGCTGGTAAATGTGCCAGAGTGAGTTGGTAGGCAGATAAAGTGGGATGCCAGGGTTGGAGGGGGTGTGGTTGGGGCGGAGATGCTGTGGTGGTGGTTTGGGGGGGGCTTCTTGCTCAGTATCCTTCTTTCTCCAATCCTGAAAAAACACGTCAACAAATGGCTTTTGGGCTCTCTCTACAAGTGAGTCAGGCCCCACTTATGTCATTGTGATCTGATGTAAACATTTAAAGACAGCCTCACTGGCATTTTACACTGTCTCTTGCAGAGCAGGATAGAAACAGGTAAATCCAATGAGCCTGCCTGCTTGATATAAAGTTGATTCAGGTATTCATGTGGTGCAGCAGTAATATCCCTATGCCAGAGCTAGGAGTACTGGGTTCAAATCCCATCTGCTCCAGAGGTATAGAATAACGTATCTGAACGGACTGATGAGAAAATTTTTTTAAAAAACTAATTTTTGTCAAGAGCCATGTAGCTTACAAATGTGTCAAACAGATTTTATTTTAATTGTTTTGTCGTGGGTCTTAATTTCAGCCTGTGTGACTCAACGTTTAGAGCCACATCTTGAGAAAACTGTAGAAAAATGCTGTGTTTATTATTCACAGAAAAATGGAAAGTGTAGAAAGATTTCAGTGTAGACTTTTCCTGTACAAACATTTGTTTTAACTCAGGGATACAGCAGTGCTTCACTGCTGAAGCAAATATTACACCCTTTGAAGTGTTCGCTCCTCCTTCTGTAACTACTCTAGTGGTTTCCTCTCCCCTCCCCACCCTGGCACATTCGCATTTTCTTGACAATGCCTTATCATTCTCAGGTAGTGATGACTGAAACAGGTCTCGATATTTCTCTGTTTAAGATGTGTGCCTTGTTCAATATTTATATTTAGTTCACAAGCATTAAATGCCACTACAACGTAAAAATCTTACCTGCCCGAGGTTATACTAATAACCCTGGAGACCTGTGTGCTGCAAAAAATGTCTGCTACTGTGAATGCCCCATGCTGCAACACTAAAATAAAACATGAAAGAGTCCGGAAATGAAGTGCAGGTACCTAACAAGGGTATTGCTGTAACTAAAAGTCTCATAATGGGCACAGAGTGGGCTAATTAATTTCCAAATGAATAATACATAGAAGAGAAAGTCGGTATAGGTTGCATTCATTTGTAAGTATAATAGGCTAATCAGTAAGTAGAATATTAGCAACGTATTGAAGATTTTGATTATTCAGTACAATGTTCAGTATGCCTCGTTCCATGCTTCCCAGTTTACTGGAATGACTAAGTTGCAGACAATCTGAGCATAAGAACATAAGGACTAGGAGCAGGAGTAGGCCATCTGGCCCCTCAAGCCTGCCCCACCATTTAATAAGATCATGGCTGATCTTTTTGAAACTCAGCCCTACTTACCTACCCACTCACCATAACCCTTAATTCCTTTACTGTTCAAAAATTTATCTAGCCTTGCCTTAAAAACATTCAGCGAGGTAGATTCAACTGCTTCACTGGGCAGGGAATTCCACAGATTCACAATCCTTTGGGTGAAGAAGTTCCTCCTGCCCTCAGTCTTACATCTGCTTCCCTTTATTTTGAGGCTATGCCCCCGAGTCCTAGTTTCACCTGCTAGTGGAAACAACCTCCTGCCTCCACCTTATCTATCCCCTTCATAATCTTATATGTTTCTATAAGATCTCCCCTCATTCTTCTGAATGCTAATGAGTACAATCCCAGTTTACTCAGTCTGTCCTCATAATCCAACCCTCTCAACTCTGGAATCAACTGAGTGAATCGCTTCTGCACCCCCTCCAGTGCTAGTATATTCCTTCTCAAGTAAGGAGACCAAAACTGCACACAATAGTCCAGGTGTGGCCTCACCAGGACCCTATACAACTGCAGCACAGCCTCCCTGTTTTTAAACTCCATCCCTCAAGTAATGGCAGACAAAATTCCATTTGCCATTTTAATTACCTGCTGCACTTGCAATCCTACTTTTAGCGATTCATGCACAAGGACACCCAAGTCTCTCTGCACAGCAGCGTGCTGCAATTTTTTTACCATTTAAAACATAGTCTACTTTCCTGTTTTTCCTACCAAAATGGATGACCTCACATTTATCAACATTGTACTCCACGTGCCAGACCTCTGCCCACTCACTTAGACTATCTATATCCCTCTGCAGACTTTCAGTGTCTTCTGCACACTTTGCTCTACCACTCATCTTAGTGTCATCTGCAAATTTTGACACTCCTCACGTAGTCCCCAACTCCAAATCATCAATGTAAATTGTAAACAATTGTGGTCCCAACTCTGATCCCCGAAGCACACCACACCAGCCACTGACCACCAACCAGAAAAGCACCCATTTACCCTTACATTTTGCTTTCTACTAATCAACCAATCCCCTATTCATGCCAATACATTACCTGTAATACCATGCAACTTTATCTTATGTAGCAGCCTTTGGTGCGGCTTGTCAAACGCCTTCTGCAAATCCAGATACACCACATCCACAGGTTCCCCATTGTCCACCATGGAAGTAATGTCCTTAAAGAATTCCACCAAATTCGTTAAACATGAGCTGCCCTTCATGAACCCATGCTGGGTGTTCCCAATGGGAGAATTTGTATCCAGATGTCTTGCTATTTCTTCCTTAATGATAGATTCAAGCATTTTCCCACTCCCGACGTTAAGCTAACTGGCCGATAGTTATCTGCTTTTTGTCTACTTCCTTTTTTAAACAGTAGCATCACATTGGCTGTCTTCCAATCTGTTGGAACCACCCCAGAGTCCAGTGAATTTGGTAAATAATTAGTAATGCATTTGCTATTTCCGCCATCACTTCTTTTAGTACCCTGGGATGCATTTCATCAGGGCCAGGAGACTAGTCTACCTTTAGCCCCATTAGCTTGCCCAGCACTGCCTCCTTAATGATAATGAGTTCCTAGGTCCTTGCCTGCTATAACCTTCTTGCCATTAGTTTTTGGCATGTTATTTGTGTCGTCCGCTGTGAAGACCAACACAAAATGATTGTTTAATGTCTCGGCTATTTCCTCATTCCCTGTTATTAAATTGGCCTTCTCATCCTCTAAAGGGCCAATGTTTACCTTTGCCACTCTTTTACAATTTACATACTTATAGAAACTTTTGCTGCCTGTTTTTATATTCTGAGCTAGTTTACTCTCATAATCTACCTTACTTTTCTTTATAACATTTTTGTGACTTTCTGTTGGCCTTTAAAGATTTCCCAGACTCTTAGTTTCCCACTAATTTTTGCTTGTATGAGTTTTTTTAAAATCTGAAACTTTCCTTTATTTCCTTAAACTCCCATGGCTGGCTGTCTCTTTCCCTACAGTTGTTCCTTATCACTGGAATATACTTCTGCTGAGCACTGTGAAAAATAGTTTTGAAAGTCCTCCACTGTTCCTCAATTGACCCACCATAAAGTTTTTGTTCCCATTCTGCCTTAGCTAACTCCTCCCTGATTCCTTCATAGTCTCCTTTGTTTAAGCACGGGACATAGGTACTGGATTTAACCTTCTCACGCTCCATCTGTATTTTAGATTCAATCACACTATGATCGCTCCTTCCAAGCGGATCCCTAACAGATAGTATCAGTAATTATTCCTGTCTCATTACACAGGACTAGGTCTAGGATGGCTTGCTCGCTCGTAGGTTCCATTACATATTGTTCAAGGAAATCATCACCGATGCATTCTATGAACCCCTCTTCAAGGCTGCCATGACCAACCTGGTTTCACCAATCAATATGTAGATTAAAATCTCCCATGATAATTACTGTACTATTTTTACATGCATTAGCTATTTCTATGTTTATTGCCTGCCCCACCACGATGTTACTATTTGGTGCCCTATAGACCACAACGATCAGTGACTTCTCCCTGCTATACCTAATTCCCACCCAAATGTATTCATGTTTTGTTCAGTAGAACCTATTTCATCTCTCACTACCGCCCTGATATCATCCTTAAAAATCAGAGTGACACCACATCCCTTACCTTCGTGTCGGTCCTTCTGAACAGTTTGATACCCCTGGATATTTAACTCCCAGTCATGACCATCCTGTAACCATGTCTCTGTAATTGCCAATAAATCATACCCATTTGCCATGATTTGCACCGTCAACTCATCCACCGTGTTCCTTATGCTCCGAGCATTCAGATAAAGTGCCTTTATGCCAGTTATTGCACCTTTTTATTGGGTCCTATCACCTCCATTACTAACAGCTCTTGAGTTCTCCTTCCCTTTAATTTTTTTCCTAATTTTCAAAGGAGCTGAAGCTTCCTCACCACCTGCTAACCTGCTGCTTTGCCTTACATTAATTGTTATTCTCCCTCTACGCTCACTTCTCCCTTCCCCCCTACTTACTAGTTTAAAGTCCTATTAACCACCCTATTTACCCTTTTCAGCAGAACACTGGACTCAGCCTTGTTCAGGTGGAGTCCATCCCAGCAGTATGGATCCATCCTGCCCCAGAGCTGATGCCAGTGCCCATGAAAAGGAAACCCTCTTTCCTACAACACTCTTTTAGCCATGTTTTTACTTCCCTGATCCTCGCCTCCCTATGCCAATTTGCACATAGCTCAGGCAGCAATCCAGAGAATTTGACCCTTGATGACCTGTTTTTTAAATTTTGTTCCTAGCCTTTCATAACCCCGAAACAGGTCTTTTTTCCTAATCCTGCCTATGCTGTTGGTACCGATGTGGGCCACAACTACTGGATCCTCCCCCTCCATGTCTAGTATCCTCTCAAGCTGGTCGGCGATGTCTCGCACCCTGTCACCGGGCAGGCAACACACCATGCAGGATTCTCTATCCTGCTCGCAAAGGACACTGTCTATCCTCCTGATGATGGAATCCCCTACAAACACAATCTGTATTTTTGATCCCCCCTCTTGAATGACCTGGACGATGATGCCATGGTCAGTTGACTCAACCTTCCTGCAGCCCTGTTCCTCATCCACACAGGGAGCAAGTGCCTCATACTTGTGGGACTCTGTCAAGGGCTGCGGCTCCTGTGTTCCTGTCTGCAGGGTCTCTCTACTTGCCTCGCTCGCACTGCTGTCCCTGCCCGCCAATTGAATTAACATTAGTTAACCTACCAGGTGTGACTGCCTCCTGGAACACAGCATCCAGGTATTTCTCCCCCTCCCAGATGTGCTGAAGTGTTTGCAGCTCGGATTCCAGCTCATCAAGTTTGAGCCAGAGCTCTTCAAGCAGCCAACACTTACTGCAGATGTGATCGCTGCCGCTCTCAATGGGATCATCTAGCTCCCACATCATACACCTACAACACATCACCTGGCCTGCCATCTCTACTTAGTTAATTATTTAAAATTAATTAGATTTTTTTTAGTTTTGCAGTGTTTTCTGCACCAGTAAGTTTACTCCATCATATAGTCAAGCAGACTCCAGCTTTGCCTTCCGACTCGCTCCCAGAGGATTTGGAGCCTGGGTGACCACCCCGAAAAATAACAGCAATGAGGAAAAAAATGCAAATAGCTTACCTCCTCACCACACTTAGTCATTATTATTAGGTTAGAGGAGGTAGAAGGATGGGAGACAATACACGTGTAGTATTTCGGGTATTAGTTAACTCCTAAATTTATTGGGTAGAAGCTTAGTTTCCCAGGCTGCCTTCGCGCTTTCTCCCGGACTCCCGCTGCTAAAACAGCTCTGGCACTGGATACTGCAAAGGCTATGGTTCTGATAACATTCCAGTACAGTACTGAATACTTTTGCTCCAGAACTAGCCATGCTACTATCCAAGCTGTTCCAGTACAGCTACAACACTTGCATTGACCCAAGAATATGAAAAATTACCCTGGTAGGTCCTGTAAACAAAAAAACAGGACAAGTCCAACCTGATCAATTGACACCCTAACAGTCTACATTCAAATATCAATAAAATGATAGAAGAAGTCATTAACAGTGTTTTCAAATGGACCTTTGTAACGGTGTAACCCATTCACTGGAGGTTTTAATTAAATTCCCTACAGTGTGGAAACAGGACCTTCGGCCCAACAAATCCACACTGCCCTTGAAGCATCCCACCCAGACTCATTCTCCTATAACCCATACACCCCTGAACACTATGGGCAACTTAGCATGGCCAATACACCTAGCCTGCACTTCTTTGGACTGTGGGAGGAAACCAGAGCACCTGGAGGAAACCCACGCAGACACGGGGAGAATGTGCAAACTCCAAACAGACAGTCACCGGAGGCTGGAATCGAACCTGGGTCCCTGGTGCTGTGCGGCTGTCGTGCTAACCACTGAGCCACCATGCTGCCCAGGATGTTTACTAGGATGTTGCTGGGTATAGAAGTTTTAATTTACAAAGGAAGGCTGGATAGGCTGGGGCATTTTGCATTGGAGCATAAAAGGCCAAGAGGTGACCTTATAGAAGTTTATAACATGATGAGGGGTATAGATAGAGTTAATGTTGGCTGTCTTTTCCCTAGGATGGGGCATTTCAAGACTAGGGCACACATTTTTAAGGTGAGAGGAAAGAGTTTTAAAAAGACATGAGGGGAAAATTTTGTACTCAAGAGGGTAGTTCGCATGTGGAATGAACTTCCTGAGAAAGTGATGGATGTGGGTACAATTAGAACATTTAAAAGACATTTAGGTAAATACATGAATAGGAAAGGTTTGGAGGGATATGGGCCAGGAGCCGGCAGGTATGACTAGATTAATTTGGGATTATGGAATGCCCCGCATCTTCCCCTGACATTGCCGCCACCTACAATCAAACACTACCACCAAAAATATATTTCCCTCCCCAACCCTGTCCGCTTTCCACAGTGTCTGTTCAGTCTGTCACTCCACACTCCCCACCAATACCTCCATCACACCTGGTGCCTTTCCCTGCAACCACAGGAGGTACTACACCTGTCTCCACACATCCCCTCTTATGTCTGGCCAAGGCCCAAAACAACCCTTCCAAATGCAGCAGAGATTCTACTTCACTTCATCTAGACTCATTTGCTGCATCTGTTACTCCCAATTTGGTCTCATCTATACCAGGGAGACCAAATGCAGACTCAGGGACTGGTTTTCAGACCATCTCCACTCTGCATGCAGCAACCAACCCAGACTTTCAATTGCCAACCATTTTAATTGCCTCTCCTACTCCCCTGGCGACATGTCCATCCTTGGCCTCCTCCACTGTCAGAGTGAGGTCAAACGTAAACTGGAGGAACAACACCTCATATTTTGCCCTGGGAGTTAACAGCCTAATGGACTGAATATTGACTCTACTAGCTTTAAAATCTCTCCTGCCCCCACCTGTCCATCTTCTGCCTCAGCTATCCGCCCCAGCCTTCCCACTGACCAACCACAATAACGCCCTACCTGCATCCACCTATCTCTACATCACCCAGCACAACCACCTCCCCACCCCCCCATTTATTTCTGAGCTTCCCCAGCCCTGAAGAGGTCCAACCCAAAACATTGACTTTGTTGCTCCTCGGATGCTGTCTGACCTCCTGTGCTTTTCCAGCTCCAAATCTATTGACTCTGGCTTCCAGCATCTGCAGTCCTTTCTGTCTACTAGTTTGTGATAATGTTTGGCATGGACTGGTTGGACCAAAGGTCTGTTTCCGTGCTGTATGACTCAATGGCTCTCTGAATCTATGGTGCTCAGTTTGAAATCTACCAGAGCCACTCATCTCAATATAACGTTGATACAAATGTCAAAAAAGAGCTAAACTTCTGAGGTGAAATGAGAGTGATTACATTGACATTAACACAGTGTATGATTGAATATGGTATCAACAGTGGTTTCATGGTCATCATTACACTCTTATTTTCAGGTTATCATTTAATAAAATTCCACCAACTGCCATGGCAGCATTTGAACCCAGGTCCCCATGGCATTTCGTCGGCAAGACCAGAATTTTTTTTATTTACTTATGGGATATGGGCATTCCTGGCTGAACCAGCATTTCTTACCAAATCCTAGAAACCTTAGTGTTGGTGGGATGCCTTCATGAACCACTAAATCCATTTGCTGTGGTATGCCCACAAGGCCAGGAGGATGGAGTTACAGGATTTTAACCCAGCGTCACTGAAGGAGCAGTAATATATTTCCCAATCTGAATTGCTTGAAGGGAACTTGCAGGCAGTAGTGTTTTCTTCCCTAACTGCCCTGGAAAAGGTGATGGTCAGCTGCCTTCTTGAACCACTGCAGTCTTTGAGATGTAGGGACATACATAGTGCTGTTAGTGGGGTGAGGGGGTGGTTCTAAGATTTTGATGCAGCAGTAGTAAAAGAATTGTGATACACTTCCAAGTCAGAAATGGTGAATGGCTTCGAGGGCATCTTACAGATGGTGCTGTTCATCGACTGCGCTTGACCTTTTAGATGATACAGATTGTGGGTTTGGAAAGTGCTGCTGATTGAGATGTGGTTAGTTGCTGCAGTGCATCCTAGAGAAAGGGTTGAATAGTTTTAGTTCGAAGTTCCTTTTATTTTAAGTAAAACCTTGATAAAAACCGACAGAACAGAAGTTTGGCAGATGTATTCTAGACAGGATAAAGAATGAGACAATCTAACAAAACAAGGCCAGTGAAAGCAGGGAGCAGGATATAGAAACAAGATGGCAGCCTAGAAGGCATATGGGAGGTCTTGAATGGATGAGAAGAATGCCTGGACTAGGTATGCGCGGGAAAAAAAGTAACTGAAGCCATGAACATCTGTTTAACATGTGATTGTAAGCTGTAGAATTGACTGATTGTGTAAATACATGACTACAGGTCTATATAAGGATAGTTGTATTTCTTTTCATAGAATAGTTTTAGAATGCCCAAAGCTGGCTCTCCCTGTGTACTGTTGATTAATCTATTATAACTTGTACATGAGTCCTGATAGTTTGTCATTATTCATCATAATAATGGCACATGTTGTACATAGGCAGTGAAGGGAATGAATCTAGAAGGTGGTAAATGGGGTTCCAATGAAGTAGGCTGCTTTGTCTTGGATCGCAATAAATTTCCTGGGTGTTGTTGGAGCTGCACTCATTCAGGCAAGTGGAGAATATTTCATCACACTCCTGACTAAGCCTTGTTGAGGGGTAAAAGTTATTGCAGAGTCACAAGGTGAGTTAGTGACAGAGGGTGAGATAGTGACCACAGGATTAGTGTTCTTATTGCTAGGCTACTAATCCTATGGATGCATAAGAAAAAGAAATATTTTTATCAAACCAAGCAGTCCAATTTTTAATAGGCTCCCCAAATATTCATATAATAGAAAGAAAGAATATATGTTTAAATTAGCTCCAATCTTTGCAGTTGACTTGTAGCTTTAATGTGGAACAATGAGATAAGGCAGGGAGTGATTATCCTGTGTACGTGCCCAGATCCACTGACTTACCCACACTGAGCAAATGATAGAAAGTAGGCTGGAGCAATCTTTCTCCATTAAATAGCTGGGTTCTTTTATCGGTCTTTGTTCTGAATCACCCAACATCTGATGCTCGCTACTTCTAATCAATTCAATGCTGTTTGTTCCACTTGGGCACACACCCAGGAAAAAAATCTGCAATTAATTATTAAGGTTGTTCCTTAAATTTCAACAGCAGCAGAAAAAATATTAGCACTCAGGTCATAAGCTGACACACTTCCCTCCTGTCTAGTCATTGTAATACATTGACAGCGCAGTGTCTGTGTTCTTGACAATACTGCAGAGTTTATTTTGATCCAACTGCAGAAATGGGACAAGGGCAACCATGAAGTAACATCATCGCCAGGTTGGAATTTCAAGTTTCCTGAGACCACTTGGTTGAAAGATTTTGCCGAAGACACTCCTTTACATTTGCAGATAATACCAAGGATCTTAGAGTCAGGGTGGGGTGGGCAGGAAGAGGAAGGGGGGAGGGGGGAAGTGTTGAACATTTATTAAAACCATGTCAGAGTGCAAGGAGAGTCATCCTGGATTGTACTCCTCTGATTTTGTTCACTGGTTCTGTTTCTTATAATTTTAACAACAATGCAAGTCATCCACAATGCCACAATAAATGCTATCCTTCATCTATCAGTTACAGTGATAATTCTCAGTTACTGTATGGGTTTGGCATCCACAGTTGGAACTGGTGGAGCTAATAGAATATGGCACTTGATTTTGCAATGGTCTGAAAGATGTTGGAAATGCACGCTGTTATATAATGGGGTAAGAGACCATAATGTTGTAGTGTGTCCTTGCATGGCCCACTAGACTTTTTGGGAGAAAAATTAAGGATTTCAAAGAAGTGAGACCCAACAGCTGGGTCTCCCTCACAATCTCCGAAACATTGTCAACCATATTGTGATGCTGAACAAAGTGATCTGGGAGTGTATGTTCACAATTCCTTGAAAGTGAAGTGTCAGGTAGATAGGATAGTGAAGAAGGCATTTAGTGTGCTTGCTTTTATCGGTCGATGTATTGAGTATCAGAGTTGGGAGGTCGTGGTGTGGCTATACAGGATACTGGTTAGGCCACTTTTGGAATAATGCATTCAATTTTGGTCTCCCGGTGATAGGAAGGATGTTGTGAAACTTGAAAGGGTTCAGAAAAGAATTACAAGGATGTTGCAGGGGCTCAAGCGTTCAAGCTATAAGGAGAGGCTGAATAGGCTGGGGTATTTTCCCTGGGGCATCAGAGGCTGAGGGGTGACATTATAGAGGTTTATGAAATCATGAGGGGCATGGATAGGGTAAATAGATAACATCTTTTCCCTGGGGTGAGAGAGTTCAAAGCCAGAGGGCACAGGTTTAAAGTGAGAGGGGAAAGATTTAAAAGGGAACCAAGAGGCAAATTTTCATGCAGGAGGTGGTGCATGTTTGGAATTAGCTGCCAGAGGAAGTGGTGGAACCTGGTACAATTACACATTTAAAAGGCATCTGGACGGGTACATGAACAGGAAGGGTTTAGAAGGACATGGGCCAAACGCTGGCAAATTGGACTAGATTAATGTAGAATATCTGTCGGCATGGATGAGTTAGACTGAAGGGGCTGTTTCCATGTTGTACAGCTCTATGACTCAATGGCTCTTTATCGTAAATTGGAAGAAATTGTGAAGCCAAGGAGTTATGAGTCAACAGAGCAGCCTGAACACAAGAATAACAACTTGGAAGCGTCTTTCCTTGTTAATAATGAATATATTTAATCCATTATTGTCACATAGGCTTCCAGGAAATTGGATATAGCCCCAACATAGTCAATCAACCTACATTTTAACCAATATCTCCAGCTGGATAGCAGACTGCCAATTTGTTGAACATAAGGTATGGAACTACATCAAGCAGTGCATTAAATACAGTAACTGATTTTAGAATCAACATGAATGATTCTGTACTGCATATGCTACACCAATTCTTATTCCCAAAGAATATAATGGCAAGCTTTACCTCTGAATGCAAATTGTTAAACAGAGCAGCAGTGTAGAGAGGTCATGGCTTACAATATATTAAAAATTAATTAATACTGGTGGATGGAATTACTTATCCACAAAGGTTACTTCTGTACAGAGCATATCAAGTCATCTGAAAGCCTCCTGTTCACTGATATACATTGAGAAAAATCACATGAGAAGGTAGCCGTAGAACTGGCAGCTCAGGAGATAAAGAACAATTGGACTGTTAAAATAAAACAGCAGGAAATATTTGATGGAGGTATTGCATCAGATATTTGTGGAGTGAAGCAACAGTCCCTTTGGGAATTTGGAAAATGGTTGTGGAAAGCCCATCTGGTGAGGAATGATTTATTCAAAAGATTAAAATATTTGGTCTTCTAAAACAACAGCACTGTAAAGACTACAGCAAATATTGTCTGCCACATTCGTCAATATACAATTACTCACCTACTCACGTAATAATTATGAGAACAGGTTAAACATGAGTCCTTCAGACATAGTTTTCGTCATAGAAAATAAGTGTATGTTTTCAGTGTCATTATGCGCTCCTAGTTTAGAACAATGTGGGTGTGTACTTTAATATTCCATTTTTTCTGTGCCATTAATGTGCTTTAACACAACCTGAGAAGAGTGATCCTACAATTGCACAGTTTGAGATTGTCCAGTTCTTATAACTGACACTAATCCTTTCTTTTAATTGGACCTGCCCAACTGAGAATACCATTTGAACCTCATTAATGTTACAATAAGATAAGGTTTAAACTATGGTTATCTCTGTACTAAGAAACACAGCTGGGCCACCTTAAACCAATTATTTATAAAATACAATTGTAAAAGCCAAAATAGTAGTTCTGGTTTAACACTATCTTGCATTGTATTCATAATAAAGAGAAATAAATATGGACTTGTGTATGCTTCGTACACTTCAACCAGTGTGTATTGAAAATGTTTTACCCAAATGGTCTTTTTCAGTGAGGTGAACAAAGGGACACAGAATTCAGTTTTTGGTTCAACTGATTTTATTGACAAAATATTCCTTATTAAAAACAACATCTGAGTATTTCTCAAATTCCCACAATATTTAATCTCTATCTAGCTCTACTCATCTGAGAATAGATATTATTCACAACAGCCCATGTGTTTGAGCTGGGCCTTTGGTATCTCCCTCTCTGACATAGGGCTGGCTCTCTTCCATGAAGGTGGGTCTCGCAGACCAGGACAAATCTTCTTGGGTTGTTGTGTGGTCTTCTGCCATGAGTCTTGCTGTGAGTTTTTGTTGAGAGTTTGGTAGCTTCCAGATGAGTGCTTTTATCCTCCCTTGCCCTGGACCATCCCAAATGTTCTTTGGCCTTTGGTAAATGGGATCTTGAGCAGGGTTCGAAGCTTCCAATGGGAAAGCACCAACACCCTTCTGGGAGGTATAAAGTGCATGTCCTTGGCACTGGATAGAAGTTAAGGTGTCAGAAAGTCTGATCAATACTTCTCCAATATAAATCCTTGGGCTAGTTGTAACTGTCTCTTCTGGAACCTTGGTGACCTCTTTGACCTTGGTTTCAACAGTTTACTGGAGCCAACAATAATAGAGGCTTTCAAAATCATTTAAGTTTTATATCTTTTTAAAGCAATTCCTCCACATTGACACAGTCAAGCCCTTTGTGGCAATGGCCTGTGACTCTTATTGGTAAAAGGGATAGAATCTGAATCCAGTTTCAAAGTTATGTAGAAATTGGAGACAACGCACATGACCTTTGAACATGTGAGACTCTGACACAGATCTGGGATGCTGGTGATTGGGAAACATGACGGTACGTTTGAAGGTATTCAATTGATAGTTGAGGTGGCTCATGCTTGATGTTGGGAACGATAATTCGCTAGATTCCCACTGATCTAGTAAGAAGTACTTTATATTCCCTGATATACTTGTTTTAGCTTTGCATCAGATGTATGTATGGTTTACAAGCTGATGTTAAGCAACCATGGGCCCAAAATTAGACATTCTAAATTGACCCACAGTTGACAAAATTGGGCCTGACAGAAAATCACCAACATGAATGAATCAGTAGACAGCAGCTTTTGACAACAAGCTTTGTTGGCTTGGTTGTTAAAAGTTAAAGAGAGGCCCATGTGATTTTACAGAAATGATGTCCACGATATCCATGCCTGTAAACAATGACTAGAAATATCCTATTGTTGATACACCATCAGACTTGGACTTTCACTGTTAAAGCAGGCATACCAAATTGGGGAATTTTATTACTCTCTGCACCTGTCTCAGGAAGAAGTGTATCGAAATGTTGGGATATACATCTACAGAGTTGTGTGTAAGATAGAATGAGGTCATTCCTGAATGCTGTTTGAACGTGGCCACAGAGCTGTTGAGGGTTTGGGTGAGAGATAATGGGAACTGCAGATGCTGGAGAATCTGAAATAACAAAGTGTGGAGCTGGATGAACACAGCAAGCCAAGCAGCATCTTAGGAGCACAAAAGCTGACGTTTCAGGCCTAGACCCTCCATCAGAAAAGGGAGAGGGGGAGAAGGTTCTGAAATAAACAGGGAGCGTGAGGGAGGCAGATCGAAGATGGATAGAGAAGATAGGTGAAGAGGAGAGTATAGATGGGGAGGTAGGGATGGGATAGGTCAGTTTGCGGAGGACAGGCAGGTCAAGGGGGCGGGATGAGGTTAATACGTAGGAAATGGAGGTGCAGCTTGAGTGGGAGGAGGGGATAACAGGTTAGGGAGGCGGGGATGAGCTGGGCTGGTTTTAGGATACAGTTGGGGGAGGGGAGATTTTGAAGTTGGTGAAATCCACATTGAGACCTTTGGGCTGCAGGGTTCCCAAGCGGAATATGAGTTGCTGTTTCTGCAACCTTCAGGTGGCATCATTGTGGCACTGCAGGGGGCCCAGGATAGACATGTCATCTAAGGAATGCAAGGGGGATTTGAAATGGTTCACAGGTGCAGTTGGGTGGCCTGTTTAAAGAAAGCATCTCTATTTTCTAGAACAATGTCCCAGTTGTTTATTCAAACAATCGGCCTTCTAGCCTTAAATAACACAGCAGGCCAGGTAGCATCAGAGGGGCAGGAAAGCTGACGTCTCAGGTCTAGCCTTCCATCCCTACTGGCCCTCACATGTCCTCCCACTCCCCAGGCCTCCACAAATATATGACAAACCATATCCAAATCCACCTCCAGTGGAATTCCATTACATTCTAAGCAGGCATTATAAATTTCAACAAGTTATGTCAACAAACAGTTATTGAATCCACGAGGATAATGTTTTTCAATTCTCACATTCAGGAAGGCAGTTTTTTTTAACTTTTAGTCGACTGACAATTTAAATAATTTGCCAGCTTGACTGTTCTACAGACCTTATCCACAGTTCAAGTGTATTTACATAAAGATTTGCAACTCTCACATGACAAGATAATGCTTTTGTTGCAGTGAAAATTGAGGTGAAGAATTCCCTAGCTTTGGCTAAAAGGAGAGCTTTCCAGGGTAAACAACACAGTGAAAGTCATCTGGAAAAGTAATAAATAGTGCTAAGAATCACTGTGGACTTTGGTGTAGGGGGATGGTGTAGGGAACTGTCTCCTTAATGAACAAAATGAAGCATAGCTGCCGAGGAAGATTATTTGTCATTTTAAATGTTCAATGAGTGCTCTTTTCTGTCTTCAGAATACAAGTTGCCGATTGCAACAGTGTTTACTCAACACTGCCCCTAGTTTGTGTGCTAAGGTAGAAGTCTTAAAATTTGCAAGTGTCTTGTGTGATCCTCTTAGCCACATGGTGACACAGGGCCTCAGTAGTTAGCACTGCTGCCTCAAAGCATCAGGGACCCTGGTTCAATTTCATTCTCAGGAGACAATATGGAGTTTGCATATTCTGTGCGGGGTTTCCTTCCATGGTCAAAAGGTGGGCAGGCTAGGTGGATTATCCAGGGGAAATACGGGATGGGGTGGGTCTGGGTGGGATGCTTTTCAGATGGTTGTTATGGGCTCAATGGTCTGCTTCCACACTTTAGCAATTTTATTTATTGGAAGTATGAATTTATTTTTAAGGCTATTGGACTCTACAGGGATGGTAACAGTATCTGTGTCCTGACTTATGTGAACAGATATGGTACATAGGCAAAGCAGCCGACTTGCCTACTACACAGTTTAAGAGGGTTGGTTATGAAGTGTTTACACAGTGTAGTAGCCTTCAGAAAAACTCTGTCTGAAGATCATTCTGTTTAAACACTTCAAAAAGGGCTATTTGAAAAGGCTGCCATGAAATCACTATCAGCCATGTCAACAGAGTGGAGCAAGCCATCTGTTCACATTCGCAAACATTAACACACGGTCCTGTATCAGACAGAGACATGTGGGTAGTTTGTACTCCTGGAAAAATAACTGACTGTGGCTCTCCCACTTAGAAAAGGCAGTCACACTGACAGAAGAAAAGGTTGCTCTTTAATTTACCAGACACAGGCGTGACGTTTGCTACTTATTTAACTTAATTTGAAATGTCTGTAAAATGCCATTGTATGTTAATTTGAAAAAAAGTGCTTTTAACACAGCAAGGATCACTGCCTGGGGACGGAGTAGGGTCAGCAGCAAGAGCAGAGGGGGTAGCCTGAAATCCAAGGTATTAGCACTATGAGCGCCCCCAATATCCCTCCCAGAGCCTACATGCAACCCTGCATTTGTTTGCTTGTTATGCTTCCTAAGTGGCCTTAATTACCCTGTTCAGGGCCTCAATTACTGGGCAGATGGCTGTCCACAACTCTTCACACCATGGGCTTAATTAAAGTGGAGGCAGGATGGTGGTATGGTCCCAACCCATCATCTTCCTGCCTGATTAGATAACCCATTGTCTCCAAACCCATCATTAGGAGTAGGGGACAACACTGCACCCCAAATATATTTGAGCCTAGCAACATTATTGCTGTTGATTTCAGATTAAAATACATTGGTATTTAACCCTGTGAGAATCACAAACGCTTCCTGACGTTTCTGGAAAATTCCATTTGCTGATTAAATAAAGGTGAGTCATGTTCCAGTCATGGGTAGCTCTGATTCAAGATATCTCATTTGTTTTGATTCTTATGTTACGGTTTTTATGCAATTATTTACGGTAGAGGAAGAGGTCAGTAGGCCAGTCTCTGCAAAGAATTGTAGGCTGGGAGTTTCCACTCTGAAGTGGTGAAATTCAAAAGAGCAGTGTCCAACTTCATACCACAACAGAAATGAGAGCTTGGCATTATGTTGTTGATATTATCTAAGTATTATGATTTATTGAAGTGTTTACAGTGAATGTGTGTTACTGTGTAGCAAGAAAGTGCAACATTAGTGAGAAACTTACCATACACAGACAATAAGACCTGGGTATAGCCTTTACTTCCCCAAAAAAATAGCTCCAGCACAACTTTCATGACCTCTGTTAGTAACATGATCACTTAATATTCAAAATCTTTCCTGCAGTGTTCAAGTATCCAAAAGCTGAAAACATTGATATCTCTACTTCAAAGGCTGGCAAATAATCTCTTGGTTCAATAGTTCTGTAACACTTGTTACAGAATCACAAAGGTTATTAGTTGAAGCCCTACTATATGATGTAATTTAAGTTGACACTTCACCTCAATACCAAGAGAGATCTGTGCTGCTTTATAGTTGAGATGCTAAATTACTGAAAAGATATGGAGAATCTTGTGGGCATTTTACAAGCTGAGCTGGAAATTCTACCAGTGTGCTAGCCATCACTAGCCTTTAAACCAAAGCTACCAAAATGGTATTGATGTTTATGGATTAAAAAAATCTGTTGCTGCCGGAAATCTGAAACAAACAAAACTGGAAATTGTTGGAGAAACTCAGTAGATCTGTCATCATCTGTCAGGAGAGAAAACAGAATTAACATTTCAAGCCCAAAGACCTTTCCTGTTTCTTTGGAACACCCTGATCATATATTGCTGTGTTCATAGAATTACTACAGTGTGGAACCAGGCTATTCATCCTAACAAGCCCACCCCGACTCTCTGAAGAACATTCCACCCAGACTCACCACCCTAACCAATCCCTGTAACCATGCATTTCCCATGGCTAATCCACCTAATCTACACATCTTTGGACTGTGGGCAGAAACAGGAACACCTGGAGGAAACACACACGGAAACGGGGAGAATGTGCAAACTGCACACAGACAGTTGCCTGGGGATGGAATTGAACCCAGATCCCTAGTGTGGTGAGCCACCATGCCACCTACTGTGTCTTTATTGTAAGAAGCGTAAAATCACCAGAAGTTTTTACAACATGTCCCAAGCTCATTTAACAGTAAAGAGGAAAATCATTGGATTTAACATGTCTGTGCTGGCATTCATTTAAGCAATCCAAAACTAGCCTGACTTCTCTCAAGCTCTCCATAACCCTGTATCATCTTCTGATTCAAGCATTTATCCAAGTCACTGGCTTGCTCATTGTGCACAGCAAAACATTCCACACTCCAACCTTCAACCTAAAGAAATTTCAGTTGACCTCTCCCCTCATTCCCTCTGCCAGTGGAATTATTTATCCTTTAAAAATGTTTCGTATCTTAAAACATTTCAAGAACATCTCGCCGCCCTTTTCATTGTTAAAGTGTAAATAGTTCTGGATGTAATTTTCATCATTACAATTATCTACTGTCAGCAACATCTCATGAAGCTATGCTGAGTATTGCATTTGTCTTTTCATTCCTTCATATAATGGTTCTCAAATTTGCACAAAACAGCACATAATTCTTGTAAACTATGCTCTCAATTAGAAAATCCTTAATTTCTGTGCTTAGAATGCTTTGAATATATGCATTCATACCACTTAAACCTGACTATATTTTTTCTCAGAGATAATGAGAACTGCAGATGCTGGCGAATCTAAGATAACAAAGAGTGAAGCTGGATGAACACAGCAGGCCAAGCAGCATCTCGGGAGCACAAAAGCTGACGTTTCGGGCCTAGACCCTTCATCAGATGAAGGCTCTCTCATGAAGGGTCTGGGCCCAAAACGTCAGCTTTTGTGCTCCTGAGACGCTGCTTGCACTGCTGTGTTCATCCAGCTTCACACTTTATTATATTTATTCTCCGTTTTTTGGGGAGTCGGTGGGAATCAAAAATGTCATTGACATTATTTTAATTTTCGACCCATACCTCAGTTTTTACAATCTGTCCTCAACTCTTCCCTGCTTTGGCATCTTTCTCCATTCTTCAGGCTAGGTTGTCTACCAATTCTCAACAATAGCATAAACAATTTCTCTGGTTGGTTTCATTATATTTCCTCCACTCTCTATTTTTCTTGCCTCAGTGGTTGTCAAAAACCTATTGTAATTTCCAACATTTTCCAGCTGTGAAGAAAGGTTACTAAACTGGAATCATTAACTTGTGCTTCTGTCTTCCTTGACTTGAGCATTTCCAATATAATTTACTTTTCTTTTACTTATTCTTTTTTTCTGTTTCTCCTTCATTTAACTTAGCGATATCCCAGTATTTTTAATCTTGAGCTGCCTGAAAACAATGCCTCACAGTAGCAGGATACCATCTACAAAATGCAGCACAAAGTCACCCAGGTTCTTTGCACAGAACAACTAACAACCATTTAGAATGACAACGTCAGCAGGTAGTTGGGAGTATCAAAATCTCCAAGCCAACCACCACCTGGACTTGGAAATTTATCACAGGTCCTTCAACGTCACTGGGTCACAACTGTACAACTCGCTCCCTGATGGCATTGTGCGCACACTTACATCAAATGGACTGCTGCAGTTAAAAATGGCAGCTCCCACCATCCTCTTCAGGGCAATTACAGATGTATGAATAAATGAAATAGGAGCAAAAGTAGGCCAATCAACCGCGCAAGGCCACTCACCATTTAATATCTTCATGGCTGACCTGTTTGTGTTCCAAATTCCACATTCATACCTATCCCCAGTATCCTTCGATATCCTTGCCTAGTAAGAATCTATCCTCCTATTCCTTAGAAAGATTCAACAACCGTGCCTCCACCACCCTCTGAGGCAGAACATTCCACTGTCAGACAATACTCAGAGAATGAGTTCTTTTCATCAAAATCTTGGAATATGATAGTCAGTGTCAAGAAAAACGGGTGTGATTTCAACACCAACCCACTCAGCTACTGACTGTAGGGAACTCTGCCCTTTACTAGATTGTTTCAATTGGGAAAGCTCCCAGCCTTGCAATTCACACAAAGAACTCTTCCAAAAGTGAATGTATATGTTTTATCCGGTTAGAAGATCGAAGCCTATGAGTCAAACATGTCAAGCTTGTTTGTATTTTTTTTAGAAAGTACACCATGGGTGTTGTCTTTGAAATCATGCAGGGCACTAATCAATGAATCAAGCTTAACAGTTCAAGAATCAGAGATTCAACTTGAATCCAGAGTTACAGTTTGAATCAGGAAGTCAAGGTTAGGAAAGTTTGAAGTATTTCACCAAAAGGTTATTCAACCTGTGAAATAAATTTATCAGAGATGGTTGTTGAGCAAGGCGGTGTTAATGTTGATTGAGACAACTTCATTTGGTTTCTTAGTTGGAGGAATGGGAAGGAGGTGGTGAGATGATTTGAGTTTCATAGAATCTCTACAATGTGGAAGCAGGCCATTTGGCCCATCGATTTCAACAGACCCTCCAAAGGGCATGCCACCTGGGCTCACTCTCCACCCTATCTCTGTAACACTGTACTTCCCATGGCTAATTCACCCATCTCTGGACACTGTGGGCAATTTAGCACGGCCAATCAACCTAATCTGCTCACCTTTGTACTGTGGGAGGAAAGCGGAGCATCCGAACGAAACTCGTGTAAATATAGGGAGAACATGCAAGCTCTACACAGATGGTTGCCTGAGGGTGGAATTGAACCCAGGGCCCTGGCGCTGTGAGGCAATAGTGCTAACCACTGATTTACTATGCCATTTGATCTACCAAGAAAGAGACAAAATTCATGGGGTTTAATAGCTTTTTCTTATCTCCAACAAATCATATGTTAATCTTTTTTTTAAAATGTCATTTACTATTTCACATGTTTTCATGCAATTAATGTGTGTGAGGAATGAAGTTAAGAATGTCACACTTCCACCTTCCAAAGAATATTGGGGAGATTTTATTTAATCAGCATTTAGGTAGCACAGTGGTTAGCACAATTGACTCATAGTGAGGTAGGGATCTATGTTCAATTCCATACTCAGCTAATTAACTGTGAGGAGTTTGCACATTCTCCCTGTGTCTGCAAGGGTTTCCTCAAGGTACTCCAGTTTCCTCCCACAGTCCAAAGATGTGCAAGTTAGGTGGATTGGACTTTCTTATAATGTCTGGAGAAGTGGTGGGATGTTCTCTGGAGGGTTGGTGTGTACTTGATGGGCTGAATGGTCTGTTTCCACACTGTAGGGATTCTATGAATTCTGGCAAAGTGAAAAGCACTTTAAGAATTTCCTACAAAAAGGAATTGCAGAGGAAATGTTCACTTATGAAACCTGTGTGCATCTAATTCATTGTCTCTGTTGTTGCACTGGCACAATTTAACAAATATACTTGAACTTCAAGGATGGGGTAACGTGGAATTGGAAAGTTAAATTTATGGCAAACATGCAAATGTAAAAAGTTAAAAGTTACAGCCAGTAGTCTTATCATCTATAAACTCATGTCGTCTTTTAGAGCAGAGAGGGCTGAGAGGAGACCTATTTGAGATGTATAAGACTACAAGGGGCTTGCACAAGGTGAATAGAAAGTAGTTGTTCCCCTTAGTTGAAGGGCCTATGTCAAAGGGGCATAATTTTAAGGTGAAAAGCTGGAGGTTTAGGGGGGATTTGAGAAAAAGGATTTTCACCCAGAGGGTGATGGTAATCTGGAATGTACTACCTGGGAGGGTAGTTGAGGCAAGAAACCTCACAGTCTTTAAAAAGTACTTGGATGAGCACTTGAAATGCTATAACATGCAAGGCTATGGGGCAACCACTGGAAAGTGGGGCTAGTGTAGATTTAGAGAAGCTCTCTGCGATGCAGACTCGATGGGCTAAGGTCCTCTTCTGTACTATATGATCCTATGATCCTCTGAAACTCTCAAATCAAATTAAAAGATAGGGAATATCACTGTTAAAATAACACTTTCATTGCATGCTCTTGGCAGGTTGGAACTGAAGTAGAAGACCAGTCACTTGTTTATTGAATGGTATGACAAGTTTGAGGGGCCATATGGTAGATTCCTATTCCTTACGTTCTTAATAATAATTTTCAGATATAGAATTATGCCTTCAGTACATGCAACAGCAGATCAGTATTTAAGTACAAACACAACCTAATTCCTTTGTAATTATTGTCTGTCTCGAATAAAGAGTTTTATTTTGTTCCATACTTTCTCTGTCAACACCTTATTGTGTTATTGGGTATTAGAGGTTTACAAAGATCTGCTCGTCAGGTGTTATGTAGAAAAGAAGTTTCATTTCTAAAGCTGCAAATATCTTTTAGCTCCTGATGCAATACTAACAGTTGTAAGCCAAGAACAGCATTATTGATCAGCAGTAAAAAGAATAAAATTCAGTGCCTATTAAACAGTCTACATGTAAAGATTTTATGAAACCCTGCATCATATTTCAGGTCTGGTCTTGAAATTTGTGAGACATGTCTCCTGCCTTTTTGCGCAGCTTTAAAAAGATTTTCTTTTATGCTCCAACAGCCAAGGCCAGTATATTGTTTTTAGAATATACTAAACCATACAAATTATGGAATGAGTACAGAAACAAGCTGAAAACACGAAATGAGTCCAAATCTAAGTTCCAGGGTCTATTCTCAAATAATTCAGCTACATATTTAAATGATTTAGTGTTTTGGAGGAACCGTCCAATGGCAGCAAAAATGAGCAAAAGAATGTACCTCTCTGCATGGCCTATGCTACTTTTGTCTCTCACATTTTCTGTGGCAAGCAATGCAATGGTACCTGTAAATGCTTCACTGCACAAAACTGCAAATCCCATCAATTTTGTCTCCACACCTCCCCAAAGTAGATCTCCTGTTTCCCAGACTCTGAGCGAAGGGAATATATGTGCATTCTGAAACTTGACCAGAGGGAAGGTAAGGGTATTTAATACAGATCAATTAATTTTAAAAATGAATCCACAACGGAAGGGTCAAGATAAGGAAGCTAAAGTATTATGAATCATGTCAAAACCAATCAAGAAATGCTGTCTAGAAGGAATCATTTTCTCAATGAATCACATTGAAGTGAAATGACAAGCAAGACAAACACACATTATCACTTTAAACGTGGGATATAAACAAAATGGACGAACTACATAAAGCAGATTATGTTTGCAAGAAAATTTCCAGATGCTCTGAAATTGTGCTGTCCAGGTGCCCATTCCTGTCATGGATACAGGCTGCTCTCATTTTTTAATCCATTGAACGAAGTGGCCTCTATGGATGGTGTGTTCATGTTTGAACTTTTGAAGGACAGATGCCAACCTGCAGTGGTATCGCCATGGAGATCTCAAAACTGTGGAGCAACCTCTTTATTAGTCTGCCATTCCTCCACAGATTTCCTTATCCAGCACCCTTTCCAATTCCCTCTGTGCACAAACCGCATGAAGGATATCAATAGACTCTCAAATATGTTGACTCCCTTTTACACGATCAAACTTTCTCCCATCTACCACCGATATTGCCCTGTTCATTGGCCAGCGAAACAATAATGCTTGCAGATGTGAATATTCTAAATTCAACCCTGGTGTTAGGACTTCTCAGTCGCAAAAATACTGCACTACTAAGTCTCAGTGAAAGGTCTTGTAGTTTTTTTTGGAAACCCAGTCATCTTCATAGCCTTTGCTTGACACAATCAAACTGCTTATCTTACTGAGATAGTAGGAACTGTGGAATCTGTGATAGCAAGGTAAGAGCTGGATGAGCACAGCAGGCTAAGCAGCATCAGAGGAGCAGGAAGACTGATATTTCTGGCTGAGACCCTTCTTCAGAAAAACTTCAGATTTTTCTGAAGAAGGGTCTAGGCCCGAAATGTTAGCCTTCCTGCTCTTCTGATGCTGCTTGGCCTGCTGCCTTCATCCAGCTCTACACCTTGTGATGTCTGCTTATCTTACTCACTACTTCCAGTACTTTGTGTATCCCCAGCAAGGACCACATCCCTCACCATATAACATGGCCCTGTTCACCTGATACTTTGTTGTGTTTTATAGCTTCAAAGGCTGATATAGTAAACCCTATATAGTAACTAAGGGAAACAGTGATAAAGGTTTGCCTTTACTTTTCAGACATTTCGTCACCTTTTTTTTTATTTGAAAAAATATATTTTATTCACAAGATGTACAAAAAATAAAACATATTTATACACCTACCCAGTCATGCAAGCCGCTCCGGGTTACCCAGGGGGTGCGTACACCAACTAAAGGGAAAAAACAAAACAAAGAAGCAAAAAAAAACAAAGCAAAGAAAATACCCCGGCAGTCGTCTCCCCGCACAGTCCCCGCTGGCCCCCTGACCAGTTGGGGAAGGCGCCAGCTGGGCCCAGTTACCAGATAGGGCCCTTTTCTTCTATCTGGACGAGGGGTTTCATACGGTGGTCTTTCCCCAACGCGCCTTGGCGGCGGCTGCCCCAAGCTTTAGCGCGTCCCTCAGCACATAGTCCTGGACCTTGGGGTGCGCCAGTCTGCAACACTCGGAAGGGTCAGTTCTTTCAGCTGGCAGACCAGCAAGTTGCGGGCAGACCAAAGAGTGTCTTTCACCACATTGATGGTCCTCCAGGCACAGTTGATGTTGGTCTCGGTGTGCGTCCCGGGAAACAGCCCATAGAGCACGGAGTCCCGCGTCACGGAGCTGCTCGGGACGAACCTCGACAAATACCACTGCATCCCCCTCCAGACCTCCTGCGCATAGGCACACTCCAGAAGGAGGTGATCGACAGCCTCATACCCCCTGCAGCCACCTCGAGGACAGCGTGCGGTGGCGCAGAGATTCCGGGCATGCATAAAGGATCTCACTGGCAGAGCCCCTCTCACCGCCAGCCAAGCAATGTCCCTGTTTGAAAGTTCTGGCGATGAGGCATTCTGCCAAATGACTTTGGCAGTCTGCGTGGGGAACCACACAACGGGATCCACCCTCTCCTTTTCCCGAAGGGTCCCGAGGATACTACGTGCTGACCACTGCCTGACAGCCTTGTGGTCAAAGGTGTTTCCTTTCAAAAATTTCTCCACGAAGGACAGGTGGTACGGAACGGTCCAACTACTCGGAGCGTTCCGCGGCAACGAGGCCAGGCCCATCCTTCGCAACACCGGGGACAGGTAGAACCTCAGTAAGTAGTGACACTTGGTGTTTGCGTACTGAGGATCTACGCACAGCTTGATGCAGCCGCACACAAAGGTAGCCGTCAGTGCGAGGGTGGCGTTCGGTACGCCCTTTCCCCCATTTCCCAGGTCTTTCTACATGGTGTCCCTGCGGACCTGGTCCATCCTCGACCCCCAAATGAAGTGGAAGATGGCCCGGGTGACCGCAGCGGTGCAGGTCCAGGGAATAGGCCAGGCCTGCGCCACATACAATAGTACCGAAAGCCCCTCGCACCTGACAACCAGGTTCTAACCCGCGATGGAGAGGGACCGGAGCGTCCACCTGCCCAGCTTCTGCTTCAGTTTGGTGATACGCTCCTCCCAAGTCTTAGTACATGCCCCAGCTCCACCGAACCAAACAGCCAGCACCTTCAGGTAGTCTGTCCTGACGGTGAAGGGGATGAAGGAGCAGTCATCCCAGTTCCCGTAGAACATGGCCTCACTCTTACCCCTATTGACTTTGGCACCCGAGGCCAGTTCAAACTGGCCGCAGATGTCCAACAGCCTACTCACCGACGAACGATTGGTGCAGAAGACGGCGACGTCATCCATGTACAGGGAGGTCTTGACCTGAAGGACTCCGATGCCTGGGATAGTCGCACCCTTCAGGCTCACGTCCTTCCTGATGGATGCGGCGAAGGGCTCCACGCAGCAGACAAACAAGGCAGGAGAGAGAGGGCAGCCCTGCCTGACTCCAGATCGGACGAGAAAACTGTCCGATTCCCACACATTGATCAAGACTGCGCTAATGATGTTGCTGTAGAGCAGCCGGATCCACTTCCAGATGCCCTCCCTGAACACCAATTTGGAGAGGACGTCCCTCATGTAAGCGTGAGAGACCCTGTCGAAGGCCTTCTCCTGGTCCAGGCTGACAAGGCAGGTGTCCAGACTCCTGTCCTGCACGTAGGCAATCGTATCCCTGATGAGCGCGAGGCTCTCAGCGATCTTCCTGCCCGGCACAGCACAGGTTTGGTCAGGGTGAATCACCGACTCCAGGACAGACCTGACCCGGTTGGCTATGACCTTGGCCAGGAATTTGTAGTCCACGTTCAATAGGGAAATGGGACGCCAATTCTTAATTTCTTCCCTCTCCCCCTTTCTCTTGTAGATGAGGGTGATGATGCCCTTCGTCATGGACTTGCACATTTCCCCTGCCCGAAGCGCACTATCGTACACATCCAGCAGGTCCTGGCCGACCAGGTCCCACAGAGCAGAATACAGCTCAACCAGTAAGCCATCGCTCCCGGGAGTCTTATTCCTCTCCAAGGACTTGTGGGCTCTGGTCAGCTCGTCCAGGGATATCGGCCGGTCCAGCCACTCCCGCTTGCCATCGTCTAAGACCTCCGTGATAGACAACAGGAACGACTCGGAGGCCGTGCTGGTCGTGGGCTTCGTGTCGTACAGTCCGGCAGAGAAGGATCTGCTGATCCTCAAAATGTCGGGCCGAGATGACGTAACCGAGCCATCGTCCTCCTTCAGCCGGCTAAGCACAGAGCTCTTTTTGTGCACCTTCTGAAAGAAGAAACGCGAGCACGTCTTGTCCTGCTCCACGGAGCAGAATCTGGACCGGAAGATTATCCTGGAGGCTTCCGCGGCAAAGAGTGAGGCTTGCTGGCCCCTCACCTTGCGGAGGTCCTCCATGACATCGACCCCCATCGACTACAGAAGGAGCAGGTTCTGCACCCTTTTCTGGAGTCGTGACAGCTTTCCCCACCTCTCTCTTGCCTTCTGAACACCCTTGAGGACAAAGAACCTCTTGATGTTCTCCTTCACCGTCTCCCACCAGTCGCCCAGAGACTCAAAGAGGGGTTTCATGGTTCTCCAACCAGCATACTCCCTCTTAAGCTTCTCAACGTTCTCTGGGGTCAACGGAGTCGTGTTGAGCTTCCACGTCCCCTTGCCGGCCTGCTGGTCGTCCTGTAAGTGACAGTCGGCCAGCAGGAGGCAGTGGTCAGAGAAGAACACCGGCTCGACGCCGGTGGACCTGACCGAGAACGCCCGTGACACAAACAGGAAGTCTATCCTTGAGCGGATAGACCCGTCTGGCCGCGGCCAGGCATATCTCTGCTGTGCTCCGTCTGCAGGGGTGCTGAAGACGTCGAGCAGCCTGGAGGGGGTCTCCAGGGCCCCAGCGGCGCATGGCTGGGTATTGGACGGAGCCTCAGGACACCTCCCATCACCTGGAATCGGGGTGCTGCTTTCCTTCTCCCTTGAGATCTTTAGCTTCTGCTTTGGGCCGGCCTCGATGATGCAGTTGAAGTCTCCGCCTAGGATGACTGGCCTGGACGTAGCCAGCAGGGGTGGAAGCAGCTGCAGGATGGCCAACCGCTCAGTCCGTACCGCTGGGGCGTACACGTTGATCAGCCTCAGGGGAGCGTTCCTGTAGGTGACATCAGCCACTAGGAGGCACCTCCCCCACCACCTCCTGAACTTGAGAGATGGTGAAGTTGCGCCCCCGCAGCAGAATAGCCAGTCCCGAGGATTGACAGTCGTTAACGCCTAACCAGATCGAAAGCTCACAGGTCCAGGCGCCGGACCATTTCCCGTACCTGCCGAGGTGCGGTATCCCGCACTCCTGCAGAAACAGGAGGTCTGCCTTGACAGTGGTCAGGTAGGCCAACGTGGACACACATCTTGCGGTGGACTTGATGCTGCACACATTAATGCTCCAACTCGTACCCACATTTTGGGCAGTACCCTCCTCCAGTCCAAGGTCCAGCCCCTCCATCTGTCCCTTCATGCCGATTGCCCGGGTGAACTGCTGGACGCTCTCTGGGCTCAGGAAGCCGTCCATGCTGCCTTCCGTGTGGCATCCCCCCATCGGGGGTACGGAGGCAGGAGAGTCCGGCTCTGGGTCAGGCTGGGGACACGCTGTTTCCTGCTTCCTGCCTGAAGGTTCTGAGGGGGTCTCCAGGGCCCCAGCGGCGCATGGCTGGGTATCGGACGGAGCCTCAGGACACCTCCCGTCACCTGGAATCGGGGTGCTGCTTTCCTCTCCCTTGAGATCTTTAGCTTCTGCTTTGGGCCGGCCTCCTCCGAATCCCCCTCGTCAGAGGGGCTCTTATAGCCCCCCTGTAGCTGCCTCTTCCCGCCTGATGGGTGTGGTGCCGGTGCCCGCCGGCCCGCCTTCCTCCTCACTTTCCGGACTGTCGTCCACTCCCCTCGGTCACCTGTCGCCTCCTCTATCGACTCCTGGTTGTCGGGGGTAGCGGAGCCTGCAGGGGCGCTTTGCTGGCCTCAGGTCCGTCCTGCGGGGCTGGGCCCTCCTGCACGACCTGGCCCTCCTGCACATTAGGGGGGGTCCTTGCAGCGGCCTGGTGCCTGCCTCTCCTCCAGGGGGGCTGGCCCCGCATTGCCCCTGCCGGTGACCTGGGCGTAGGTGGTCCCCGCTGCGGGCATGCCCTATAGACGTGGCCCACTTCCCCGCAAAGGTTGCAGCTTTTTTCTTGTGGGCAATCTTTTGCAAGGTGTTCCTCCTCCCTGCAGTTCCTGCAGATGGTGGCTTTGCAGTCGGCCGCCATGTGTCCTGACCTACAACAGGCATGGCAGACTTTAGGTTGCCCTGCATAGGTCAGGAACTACGAAGAGCAGAAGAAAATTACCTATACAGCATATTCAAAAAGAATGGGTACCCAATGAACACAGTCCGCCAATTGCTCAGCAACAAACCCAAACAAACAGACAAAAGGGGCTCAGAAACCATAACCATTCTCCCCTACATCAAAGACATTTCCGAAATGACTGCCAGACTACTCGGTCCTCTGGGCATCAGGGTAGCCCACAAACCCACCAACACACTAAAACAGCAGCTAATGAACTTAAAAGACCCTAAACAGACAACAAACAAAACAAACGTCATCTACAAAATGCCTTGCAAGAACTGTGACAAACACGACATTGGACAAACAGGCAGAAAGCTAGCCACCAGGATACATGAACATCAACTAGCCACAAAACGAAATGACCCACTATCACTAGTATCCTGACATACAGATGAGGAAGGACACCACTTTGATTGGGACAACACATCCATCCTAGGACAAGCCAAACAGAGACACGCACGAGAATTCCTGGAAGCATGGCATTCCAACCGGAACTCCATCAACAAACACATTGATTTAGAGCCAATCTACCATCCGCTGAGAAAAAGAACAGGAAATGACATCACCGACGCAGGAAATGACATCACCAACCCAAGGAAACCTAAACAGATCAATAGAATGCGGGACATAACACCAGCGCCTCGTCGGAGGCTCGCTGTTGATGTTACCTAGAATGGTGACGAAACATCTGGGAACAAACCTTGCAGCTCAGTGAACCAGCTTATATCTGCAACAAAATAAAGACCCACTCTCTTGTGGACCGAGAGGAGGAGAGCGCTGTGTTGGAGGTGAAAGGAGGATGTCGGGTTGGCTGTGCACCCTTGCGACCAGTGGATCTTAATGCTGGCTTCGGCCTAACACTGGTTCAGGGGAGCAGCCAACCTGCAACGATGGCTGCAGCAAGTGCTCGTGCCCCAGGTCAGGGGGTCCGGAACACCATCCGTGTTTCCGTAAAGAAGGTGGATGAAGGTGCACCTGTGGACCGCACCTTCTTCGTGAAGAGGGTCCTGTTCGACTGTTGTGGGTTCGCTGCTGCGGACATTTACTGCCTGCAGGATTTCCCCGGAGGAGGTTTTTACGGTGTGACCTTCAGGAGTGCCAAGCTTTGCGAGCGCTTCCTGGAGGTTTTCAAGGAGAAAGCGGGTGAGGGCCCCCTCTCTGTATTGACCTCTGTCCCGCTGTTTGTGATGCCAGCGCAGAGGAGCCGTATGGTGACTGTACACATGTACAACCCGCATGTGCCAGCAGTTGATGTCCTGACCTTCCTCGGAAGGTACGTGAAGGTGGAAGGGGACCTAACTGACATCGTGGACCCCTTTGGCATCTGGACCAGTAAGAGGCAGGTCAAGGTGACGCTGAGGATGGGCGCAGACGGGGATGTCGTACACCCACCGTCCAGCTTCGCGATCGGCGGGAGCAAAGGCTACCTGACCTATGCAGGGCAACCTAAAGTCTGCCACGCCTGTGGTAGGTCAGGTCATGTGGCGGCCGACTGCAAAGCCACCATCTGCAGGAACTGCAGGGAGGAGGAACACCTTGCAAAGGATTGCCCACAAGAGAGAAGCTGCAACCTTTGCGGGGAAGCGGGCCACTTCTATAGGGCATGCCCGCGGCGGGGTACCACCTACGCCCAGGTCGCCGGCAGGGGCAATGCGGGACCAGCACCCCCGGAGGAGAGGAAGGCACCAGGGCGCAGCAAGGACCCCACTAATGTGCAGGAGGGCCAGGTCGTGCAGGAGGGCCCAGCCCCACAGGATGGGCCCGAGGCCAGCAAAGCACCCCTGCAGGCTCCGCTCCCCCCCGACAACCTGGAGTCGATGGAGGCGGCGACAGGCGACCCAGGGGAGTGGACAACGGTCCGGAAAGCGAGGAGGAAGATGCATCGATGGGCCCAGGAACCGCAACCATCAGGCAGGAAGAGGCAGCTACAGGGGGGCTATAAGAGCTCCTCTGATGAGGGGGATTCGGAGAGGGCCCACCCGAAGCAGAAGTTAAAGATCTCGAGGGAGAAGGAAAGCAGCACCCCGCTTCCAGGTGACGGGAGGCGTCCTGAGGCTCCCTCCGACACCCAGTCAAGTGCCGCTGGAGCACTGGAGGGTCCCCCAGAACTTCCAGGCGGGAAGGAGCAAACAGCGCATCCCCAGCCTGACCCGAAGCCGGATCCTCCTGCCTCCACACCCCTGACGGGGGGATGCCACCCAGAAGGCAGCACGGACGGTTTCCTGAGCCCGGAGACCATCCAGCAGTTAGCCTGGGCAATGGGCATGAAGGGACAGATGGAGGGGCTGGACCCTGGACTTGGGGAGGATAGTGCGGCACTGCCCACAATGGGGGTACGAGTTGCGAGCATTCATGTGCGCAGTGTCAGGTCCACTGCAAGATGTGTATCCACGTTGGCCTACCTGACCACCATCGAGGCGGACCTCCTGTTTCTGCAGGAGTGCGGGATACCGCACCTCGGCAGGTACGGGAAATGGTCCGGCATCTGGACCTGTGAGCTTTCGATCTGGTTAGGCGTTAACGACTGTCAATCCTCGGGACTGGCTATTCTGCTGTGCGGGTGCAACCTCACCATCTCTCAAGTTCAGGTGGTGGTGGGGGGGGTGCCTCCTAGTGGCTGACGTCACCTACAGGAGCGCTCCCCTGAGGCTGATCAACGTGTATGCCCCAGGGGTACGGAGTGAGCGGTTGGCCGTCCTGCAGCGGCTCCCACCGCTGCTGGCTATGTCCAGGCCGGTCATCCTAGGCGGAGACTTCAACTGCATCATCGATGCAGATGGAAGATCCGGTGTGGGGACAGCGGGTGGGGGGAGTCAACTGGATGTCACATCCAGATTCCTGATGGGCACGGTGAAGGACACCAAGCTGCTCGACGTCTTCAGCGCCTCTGCAGACGGAGCGCAGCGGAGGTACACCTGGTCGCGGCCAGACGGGTCTATCCGCTCAAGGATAGACTTCCTGTTTGTGTCACGGGCGTTCTCGGTCAGGTCCACCGGCGTCGAGCCGGTGTTCGTCTCTGACAACCGCCTCTTGTTGGCCGACTGTCACTTACAGGACGTCCAGCATTCCGGCGAGGGGACGTGGAAGCTCAACACAACTCTGTTGACCCCAGAGAACGTCGAGGTGCTTAAGACGGAGTACACCGGTTGGAGAACCATGAAACCCCTCTTTGAGTCTCCAGGCAACTGGTGGGAGACGGTGAAGGAGAACATCAAGAGGTTCTTTGTCCTCAAGGGTGTTCAGAAGGCGAGAGAGAGGCGGGGAAAGCTGTCGCGACTCCAGAAAAGGGTGCAGAACCTGCTCCTTCTGCAGTCGATGGGTGTCGATGTCACGGAGGACCTCCGCAAGGTGAAAGGCCAGCAAGCCTCGCTCTTCACCGCGGAGGCCTCCCAGATAATCTTCCGGTCCAGGGTCTGCTCCGTGGAGCAGGACGAGACGTGCTCGCGTTTCTTCTTTCAGAACGTGCACAAAGAGTGCTCTGTGCTTAGCCGGCTGAAGGAGGACGATGGCTCGGTGACGTCGTCTCGGCCCGACATTTTGAGGATCAGCAGATCCTTCTATGCCGGACTGTACGACATGAAGCCCACGGACAGCACGGCCTCCGAGTCGTTCCTGTCGTCTATCACGGAGGTCTTAGACGACGGCACGAGGGAGTGGCTGGACCGGCCGATATCCCTGGACGAGCTGACCAGAGCCCACAAGTCCTTGGAGAGGAATAGGACTCCCGGAAGCGACGGCTTACCGGTCGAGCTGTATTCCGCTCTGTGGGGCCTGGTCGGCCAGGACCTGCTGGATGTGTACGATAGTGCGCTTTGGGCAGGGGAAATGTGCAAGTCCATGACGAAGGGCATCATCACCCTCATCTACAAGAGAAAGGGGGAGAGGGAAGAAATTAAGAATTGGCGTCCCATTTCACTTTTGAACGTGGACTACAAAATCCTGGCCAAGGTCATAGCCAACAGGGTCAGGTCTGTCCTGGAGTCAGTGATTCACCCTGACCAAACCTGTGCTGTGCCGGGCAGGAAGATCGCTGAGAGCCTCGCGCTCATCAGGGATACGATCGCCTACGTACAGGACAGGCGGGTGGACATCTGCCTCGTCAGCCTGGACCAGGAGAAGGCCTTCGACAGGGTCTCTCATGCTTACATGAGGGACGTCCTCTCCAAATTGGTGTTCGGGGAGGGCATCCGCAATTGGATCCGGCTGCTCTACGCCAACATCGTTAACGCAGTCTCGATCAACGGGTGGGAATCAGACAGTTTTCCTGTTAGATCTGGAGTCAGGCATGGCTGCCCGCTCTCCCCTGCCTTGTTCATGTGCTGTGTGGAGCCCTTTGCCACCTCCATCAGGAAGGACATGAGCCTGAAGGGCGCGACTATCCCAGGCAGTGGAGGTCTTCAGGTCAAGACCTCCCTGTACATGGACGATGTCGCCGTCTTCTGCACCGATCGTCGGTCGGTGAGTAGACTATTGGACATCTGCGGCCAGTTTGAACTGGCCTCGGGTGCCAAAGTCAATAGGGGTAAGAGCGAGGTCATGTTCTTCGGGAACTGGGACGACCGCTCCTTCATCCCCTTCACCGTCAGGACAGACTACCTGAAGGTGCTGGGTGTTTGGTTTGGTGGGGCTGGGGCGTGCACTAAGACTTGGGAGGAGCGTATCACCAAATTGAAGCAGAAGCTGGGCAGGTGGACGCTCCGGTCCCTCTCCATTGCAGGTAAGAACCTGGTTGTCAGGTGCGAGGTGCTTTCGTTACTGTTGTATGTGGTGCAGGCCTGGCCTATTCCCTGGACCTGCGCTGCTGCGGTCACCCGGGCCATCTCCACTTCATTTGGGGATCGAGGATGGACCGGGTCCGCAGGGACACCATGTACAAAGACCTGGAAAATGGGGGAAAGGGCGTACTGAACGCCACCATCGCCCTGATGGCTACCTTTGTGTGCGGCTGCATCAAGCTGTGCGTAGATCCTCAGTACGCAAACACCAAGTGTCACTCTTTACTGAGGTTCTACCTGTCCCCGGTGTTGCGAAGGATGGGCCTAGCCTCGTTGCCGCGAACGCTCCGTGTATTTGGGCCGTTCCGTACCACCTGTCCTTCGTGGAGAAATTTTTGAAAGGAAACACCTTTGACCACAAGGCCGTCAGGCAGTGGTCAGCATATAGTATCCTCGGGACCCTTCGGGAAGAGGAGAGGGTAGATCCCGTCGTGTGGTTCCCCACGCAGACTGCCAAAGTCATTTGGCAGAATGCCTCATCGCCAGAACTTTCAAACAAGCACAAGGACATTGCTTGGCTGGCGGTGAGAGGGGCTCTGCCAGTGAGATCCTTTATGCATGCCCGGAATCTCTGCGTCACCGCACGCTGCCGTCGAGGTGGTTGCGGGGGGGACGAGACTGTCGATCACCTCCTTCTGGAGTGTGCCTATGTGCAGGAGGTCTGGAGGGGGATGCAGTGGTATTTGTCGAGGTTCGTCCCGAGCAGCTCCGTGACGCGGGACTCCGTGCTCTACGGGCTGTTTCCGGGGACGCACACCGAGACCAACATTAACTGCGCCTGGAGGACCATCAATGTGGTGAAAGACGCTCTTTGGTCTGCCCGCAACTTGCTGGTCTGCCAGCTGAAAGAACTGACCCCGACCGAGTGTTGCAGACTGGTGCACTCCAAGGTCCAGGACTATGTGCTGAGGGACGCGCTAAAGCTTGGGGCAGCCGCCGCCAAGGCGCGTTGGGGAAAGACCACGGTATGAACCCCCTCGTCCAGAATAGAAAAAAGAACCCTATCTGGTAACTGGGCCCAGCTGGCGCCTTCCCCAACTGGTCAGGGGGCCAACGGGGACTGTGCGGGGTGACGACTGCCAGGGTATTTTCTCTGCTTTGTGTTTTTTTTTCCTTCTTTGTTTTTTTCCTTTAGTTGATGTATGTACCCCCTGGGTAACCCGGAGCGGCTTGCATGACTGGGTAGGTGTGTACATATGTTTTTTTTTTGTACATCTCATGAATAAAGTATATTTTTTCAAATAAAAAAACGGTGACGAAACGTCTGAAAACTAACCTTCCAGCTCAGTGAGCAAACTCACATCCACAACCTCAACCTGAGCTACAAATCTTCTCAAAACTCGTTTGCCTTTTCTTCCTCGGTCAAACACGGCATGAGATGGAGAGAAGAAAGAGAAAAAATGCCAAAAGTCTTTAGAAGTCACGTACAGAACTCACCTTATTCATTTTTGGTTGCTTTTAATGGGAGGAAAACGGCAGTCTTTCTTTTATCTGGCATGGCCCAAGTAAAGCTTAACACACAAGAAGCAGTAAAGATGTCAACTCTGACACATTGCCATGTGGGTGAACAAGGATTTCCGAATTCTAAAATGCGTATAGCAGCTATACTAATACAACTAACAGCAAAGGATCTGGGTATGAAAAGTGAAGGGGTTCAAAGCTGAATCCAATTCGAGTCCTTCTTCCAGATCTGGGAACATGGATTTTTTTAAAGTAATATGTAAATTGTGATCTGTTGAAGAGTTTGTATTGCTGTCCTGTGTCACAGGACCCTGAGGGAACACTGAGAAAAGAGGCCTCAGTGCTCTGGGTTATCAGTTAATATACTGCATGATGTCTGCCTCCTTCATTCTTTCCAACTCCTTTCTTCTGAGCTGACCGAGCTCCATGGTCGTGGGGCCCCGGTTGCTCCCATTAGTGACCTACGGCCTCAAATTATCCCAAATTGCCTGAGAGTAATTGAGCAGTTACGTTAATTACCAAATATATTGTTAAAGCCTTTCAAGGAGTGAAGGCTCGGGAGCCCACTAGAGCTAATTTTCTAAATGTTACAGCAAAAAGCAGAATTAGGTTGTCTGCGTCGCAGGATGTGTTGATATTATTGTGTGAGATAAAGGTGTATAATGGTGGTACGTTTAGCGTCACATCTTACCAGACTCCTAAAACAACATTATTTTTGGAGTATAAAAACATGTCCTGTGTTTATACATGACTGATCAAAGTGGCTCATCTCTACAAGGTCAGCTAATAACTTCTGGCATTGTTAAAACAACATTAACCTTCCTCCAGGACTAAGCTTACATTTTATGGCATCAGGTTGCTTAAATTTATAGACAAATGTGAAGTAGCTTACATTACTTTTAAAACACAATACTTTTGGCAAACCGTTCAGGTTCATTTAGAATGTGATTAAATCTGAAGTTCGTTCTTTACAGTTAAGTTTTAGTAATTTTCTTCCATATCACAACTTTCTGCTTCATTACATTGTTGAACAAAAGTCATGTAGAGTTTATTTTTTCTGCAGTGCCTCCCAGAATAATCAACTCCCCAGGTGCAAAGATCAAGAGAAAGGGTAAGAGGCCCACCTCATTGGGTCCCCTCTCCTTTAACGTTGAACTGGGATTTCTAGTGGTTTCCAATACTTAGAAGGAATACCAGCTGTATATATTGCCACTGTAGATTGAGGCATTCAAATCAGTCAGGGAAGAGTTATTCTTGGCTTCTTGACTCATTTTCCAGATCCAAGCTAAGCTATTAACCCAGCATAAGGGTTTCCAGGAAACTCGATGCAGTGGCTATTGAATGTAATGGTTGCAACACAGAAGCCGGCAGAACATTATATGTAAGGGGAAATGATAACATTGCGGTAATATTACTGAGCTCATAATCCAGGAAACCCAGGCTTATAATATTGGGATATGGATTTAAGTCCCACAATGGCAGTTGGTAAAATGTCAATTAATGAATGAATCTTGAATGTAAAGCTACAACAACTATTACTCATTGTTGTAAAACACCATCCAAGTCATTATTGTTCTTGTCTGGCCTACTATGACTCCTCTGAAATTCTTCAGCTCTAGAACAATCAGGGCCCGAAGGGAAAAAAAGTGGTGGCTTAGAAAAAAAAGAACTGACACAGTTTTATTTAATTTTAAACATGGAATCTTAGAATGATAAAGAACAGGAAAAAAAGCCTTCAGTCTGTGCCAGGCTTTCCATCTGAGAATCGAATAAATAGTTTCACCCATCAACTCAATCATAATTTTGAACATTGTTATGAAATTTTCCTGAAACCTTCACTGTTTTCAGGAGACCTATTTTCCATGGAAATCCTGAGCAGTACAAACACAATCTCTTGAGAAGTCAAATGATGTACCCAAGGCTCTGTTAGCAACACAGATTTCTACAAAATTTCCCTTCATATCTTGCAAAACTGTTGCCTAAATTGTAACTCTACAAATGTGTAGTGAAATTTTAATCAAAGACTAAGTAAATTCTAATAGAGAACTCTATCAATATGGTTATCCCTCAATATTCCCTTGAAGTGCCAGCTTAGGTTATGTAGGGATTAAACACAAAACTTTCTCATGCAGATTGAGGCATTATCATTTACAAGTGGATAAATTGCAAACGTCAACAACTATTGGGTTTCCACAAGAAGCACCTAATCAGTACTTTTATATGAATAAACTGGGTCAGCAGTTAATCATTAGAACCACACTCTTGACATCAGAGGGAATGTCACGAGACAGCAACTAGCTTGATTACAAAATTCATCCCCCTCATTAAGTGACAAATTAGATTATTTGTGGAGTCGCAATCTACAAATGGCTAGCTGGTTTATCCCAACAATGTGGTGAAAATAAACTCTCTAACGTCCAGAACAAAGTGTACTTTATTCCCCATTCTATCCAGAAATCACTACCCTTTTGTTTGAATCAGAGCATATTATGCAACAGAACAGATATTAAAATATGTGTGAGACCAGCACTGAAACAGCCCTCACTTTCTGATAACATATTTTCCATGAGGAATTCTTCAACAGACTCACTATGTTTTACATGAGGAAAACTATTTGGGACAGACTGGCTGCATGCTTTACTTCATCGTAGCACAGGGACAAAGTATTGTATTCTTTGTTTCTCAGTTTCCTCTAGACAGTCTCAACTTGTCATATCTCAAGGGCTTTATTTTCCTTTGTTCTAATTTTCTTAAAAGGGACGAACTTACAAAAACTGCTATGCCACCTATCAACTGTCAACATTTAGACAGTTTTGATATTTCAAGGCCTGAGGATAGACAACAACATTTGGACAGCTAAAAACTTTTTGAACAGTCATCCTCTCACCACCTGATCAAGAGAAGTTACTCAATGTAAATGAGTGCTGACTTAGCTCTTAAAATGATCACAAATGTCAATAATAATGCTAAGTGGATTTGAGCTCAATAGAGATATAATTAAAAGCTGATGAGATATAAGTTAACCATCAATGTCTTTAAATTTAGACAGACTGCCATGCGGTAAGAAATGACTTCACTAAAACAATTAGAACTAACGATCACAGTCTTCCAATCCAGTGGTGAGGACTGTACAGAGAAACACGGTTAGTCCTCAGGCAGAAGGGAGTCTTTGTACATCAACAGCTTCTGTAGTCCCAAAATAACTAATTTCATGCTAATGTCACCACATGGTTTATTGTAATAACTCATCATAAGGACAAAATATTTCTCTTCTGGTTCTTTTTTTTAAGTAATGAAACAACGTATGAAAAACAGATTGAAGAGTGAAATTCTCAGAGGGGATAGGGAAGATTGGCTGGTGGGGGAAATGGAGATGTGGAAACAGAAGGTCCCAGATTGTGGTAATTTATTTGTTATTTAATTCTTATTTTCTTCTCTTATTTAATCATTTTTAATGTAACACAAACTGAAGTACTTTGTCATTCTCCCAACTGCAGCTGTACGCAAAAAATGCACATAAAGACAGCATTGTAATCCCTTCTGTTTCCCTCGGTGCTCCGCAGAAATCTAAGACAGACATGCTACATGCATTCACATTAGCCTTTCCCAGATCACACCCAGCACTCAATTCCATTCCTCACAGTAACCAACTCAGGTCTTTCCACAGCAGAGTATTTAGAGAATTAGATGACAGTGTGTTGGATGAGGCATAAGTTCAAGTAAATAGGAGTTGACCATTGACACCAAAGGAATAGAAAGAACCAGCTGATGTCTGGATCTCTTCGTATTCCTGTATTTAAAAGAAAAATGCCTTAGGAATCAACATTTGTTTAAGGCACTGTTGACATGTCTGAAGTAGACTGCAAATGGAAGTGAAAATTGAGGTATCCATTATCTTCATGTGCAGAGCTTTGTGCAATGATTGTGCAACATTGTAGTCTACTGTGGAGTAAACAGTAACTAGAGGGCTATCTGGAGTAGAGACTCTTGCCCAATAACATATCACTTAGACCACTTTTAAGGGTAGTTAAACATTCAGGCTGTTATTGTAGTCCCATACAGAAACAGCCAATTTCATCAGGTTTGAGAGTCACCTAGAGCAATCATTGAAATAAGACATTACTGATCTCACAGCTGTCATCAGATCTGAGTTCACAGCATGGAGAGGCCACAGAGTAGTAGCAGAGGTATGCCTAAAGTGGATATAGACTATGGTATTGTCTCTCAAGATGGAAACATTCCCACCCTTATCAAACATTGCACACAGCCAGGTCAATCATGGAGCTGATGATGTGACAGATCCTGTTGCTAGATCATCTGCAGGGCCTAGTTGTATTTTTTTATATGCAACCTAATATCTCCCACTCCTCCAGCAGCAGTTTGGTTGAATGTTTTGTCAAAATGCAAAATCTGTTTTATTTGATTTCCAGTGCCCACAATATTTTGTTTCTGAAGAACTTTATAATTTACTGCCACCATACTTATGGGAATTCTTGAAGTTCTGGTCTTCTTTCCAATCAGGTTTACATTTGTGTCTTTTTCCATAATATTCACCTACTTTACTTTCTGCGTTCCTTCTCTTTGTTGATCAAATACCCACTACAGATGCTACCTGACCTGTTAAATGTTTCTATCATTTTCTGTTTTTAATGTCAAGTGACATTTTGAAACAAGTACATATGGAGTGAATTGGGTACGACACTGTCAAGGCAGAACAGTGGGAATTTAATGCAAAGACTGCAAAGTCTCTGGAAATCTGGACCTGCAATGCCATTGGAATTCTGGAGTGTTGGAATTATGTTTCAGAGGAATAATTACAACAGAATTGTATTTCTGCCATTGACAATGGTTTAATGTGGTCCGTGTTTCAGTAGCATCATGCTAATACTGCTGCTTACATGACCACACTGGATCATCTCATATCTCTGACGTCATGTGTCTGCATGTACACTCTTAAAGCTAGCTTCCTTTTTACTTGACTGTCACCATTATTGGTCTGTAATGTCTTTAGTTTGTCTTTGTCCCAGAATATGATTCGCTCACTCGCATCAGTACTATAACATGCTTCACGTACATTTTATATTGACAGAGTGCTGAATATACCTCCCTAGAATAGTGTCTGAGTCCTCTTCCTTATATACTTTCCTTTGATTTGTTCTACTGATGCCAGAGTAACCCATCATTTGCATTTCTATTATACAACAGACAACTCTGTCTTAGGTGAGATAACAAAGTGTGGAGCTGGATGAACACAGCAGGCCAAGCAGCATCTTAGGAGCACAAAAGCTGACATTTTGGGCCTAGTGTCTTAGGTGGAAAGTGCCAACAGGCATGTGACCTGAGAGTTTTTTTTTCTATTCATTTGTGGGATGTCGGCATCATTGGCTGTCTAGCATTTCCTGTCCATCCTTAGTTGCCCTTGAGAAGGTGGTGGTGAGTTGCCTTCTTGAACCGCTGCAATCCACCAGCTGTAGGTTGACCCACAATGCCATTCAGGAGGGAATTCCAGGATTTTGATTCAGCAACAGTGAAGGAACGACCATATGTTTCCAAGTCCAAACAATGAGTGGCTGGAGGAGAACTTGGAAGTGTTGGTGTTCCCATATATATGCTGCCCTTGTCCTTCTAGATAGAAATGCTCATGGGTTGGAAGGTGCTATCTGAGGATCTTTGGTCAATTTCTGCAGTGCATCTTGTAGATAGTATACACTGCTGCTACTGTGTGTCAGTGGTGGAGGGAGTAGATGCTTGTAGATGTGGTTCCAATCAGGTGGGCTGCTTTGTCCTGGATGGTTTCAAGCTTCTTGAGTGTTGTTGGGGCTGCACTCATCCAGGAAAGCGGGGAGTCCATTACATTCCTGACTTGGGCCTTGTAGGTGGCAGACAGGCTTTGAGGAGTCAAGAGGTTAGTTACTCGCCACAGTTTTCTCAGCTTCTGACTTGCTCCTGCAGTCACTGTGTTTATGTGGTGAGTGCAGTTGAGTTTCTGGTCAATGATAATCACCAGGATGTTGATTATGGGGGATTCAGTGATCGTAACACTTTTGAATGTCAATGGGCAGTGGTTGGATTGTCTCTTATTGGTGATGGTCATAGCCTGGCATTTGTGTGGTGTGAATGTCACTTTCTACTTGTCAGCCCAAATCTGGGTATTGCCCAAATCTTGTTGCATGTGAATACAGACTGCTTCAGTATCTGAACGGTCACAAAAGATGCTGAACATTGTTCAATCATTGGTGAATATCCCCACTTCTGACCTTCAGATGGAGGGAAGGTCATTGATGAAGCAGCTGAGGATGGTTGAGCCTAGGACACTACCCTAATGAACTCCTGCAGACATATCCTGGAACTGAGATGATTGACCTCCAGCAACCACGACCATCTTCCTATGTGTCAGGTATGACTCCAACCACTGGAGAGTTTGCCCCCGATACCCATTTATTCCAGTTTTTCTAGAGCTCCTTGATGCCAGACTCAATTGAATGCAGCTTTGATGTCAAGGGCTGTCACTCTCACCTCACCTCTGGAATTCAGCTCTTTTGTCCATGTTTTAATCATGGCTGTGTGGCCCTGGCAGAACCCAAATTGGACGTCGCTGAGAGATTATTGCTGAGCAGATGCTACTTAATAGCATTGCTGATGACACTTTCCATCACTTTACTGATGATTGAGAGGAGACTGATGGGGCGGTAATTGGCTGAGTTGGATTTGTCCAGCTTTTTGTTTACAGGACATACTTGGGCCATTTTCTGCATTGCCGGGTAGATACCAGTGTTGTAACTGTACTGGAACAGCTTGGCTAAGGGAGCGGCAAGTTCTGGAACACAAGTCTTCAGCACTATTGTCGGAATGTTGTCAGGACCCGTAGCCTTTGCAGTATCCAGTGTCTCCAACCATTTCTTGACATCACGTGGGGTGAATCAATTTGGCTGAAGACTGGTATCTGTAATGCTGGGGCCCACTGGAGGAGGTCAAGATGGATCATTCACTTAGCACTTCTGGCTGAAAATTGTTGTGAATGTTTCAGCCTTATCTTTAGCACTGATGTGCTGAGCTCTTCCGTCATTGAGACTGGAGATTTTTGCGGAGACTCCTCCTCCAGTGAGTTGCTTAATTGTCCACCACCGTTCATGGTTGGCTGTGGCAGGACTGCAGAGCTTAGATCTGATCCGTTGGTTGTGGGATCACTTAGCTCTGTCTATCACTTGTTGCTTTCACTGTTTGGCGTGTAAAGAACCCTGTTTGGTGGCTTCACCAGGTTCATTCTTCATCTTCGGGTATGCCTGGAGCTGCTCCTGGCAGGCCCTCCTGCACTCTCCATTGAATCAGGATTGATCCCCTGGCTTGATGGTAATGGTTGAGCGGGCGATATGCCGGGCCATGAGGTGCTGGATTGTGCTGGAGTATAATTCTGCTGCTGTTGATGGCCCACAGTGCCTCATTGATGCCCAGTGTCGAGTTGTTAGTCTGTCCCATTTAGCCACAAAACACAGTGGAAGTTATTCTCATTGTGAAGGCGGGACTTTGTCTCCATAAGGACTGTGCGATAATCACTCTTACCGATACTGTCATGAACAGATGCAACTGCAGCTGGCAGATTGGTAAGGATGAGGTCAAGTATGTTTTTCCCTTGGTGGTTCCCTCAACACCTGCCACAGACCCAGTCTAGCAGCTATGTCCTTCAGGACCCGACCAGCTCGATCAGTAGTACTGCTGCCAAGCCACTCTTTTTGGTGAACATTGAGTATATTTTGTGCCCTTGCCAACCTGAGTGTTCCTCTGTGTTATTCAACATTGAGGAATACTAATTTATCAGCGGAGGGAGAACGGTATGTGGTAATCGGCAGGAGATTTCTTCGCCCACGTTTAACCTGAATCCATGAGACTTCATGGGGTCTGGAGACAATGTTGAGGACTCCTAGAGCAATGCCCTCCTGACTGCGTACCACTGTGCCACCCCCTCTGCTGGGCCTGTCCTACCAGTGAAAGAGGGAATGGTAATGGTGTCTGGGACACTGTCTGTAAAGTATGATTCCGTGAGTATGACTATGCCAGGCTGTTGTCTGTCCCGTCTCTGAGACAGCGCTCCCAGTTTTGGCACTAACCCCCAGATATTAGTGAGGAGGACCTTGCAGGGCGTCAAGGTTGTTTCTGCCATTGTCTTTTCTGGTGTCTAGGTCGATGCCAGGTGATCTGGCTGGATTCATTTCTTTGAGACTTTGCAGCAATTTGTACAACAGAGTGGCTTGCCAGGCCATTTCAGAGGGCAATTGCGAGTCAACCACATTGCTGTGGGTCTGGAGTCACGTTTAAGCCAGACCGGGTGACAGTGGTTGATTTCCTTAACTGAAGAACATGGGTGAACCAGGTGGGTTTTTCCACCAATTGGCAATGATTTCATGGTGTTCAGTAGCTTCTTAATTCTAGACTTTTTTTAAATTATTGAATTCAAATTCCAACATCTGCCATTGTGGCATTCTAACACAGATCCCTAGAATGTTAGCTGGGTTTCTGGATTAATAGGTCTAGCAATAATGCCACTAGGCCGTTGCCTACCCAAATTCAGAATGCAGCGTTGGGAAAATATGCTTAGTCTGTAAATCTTTACACATGAGTTAGTGTGTCATTTGTGACTAATTTCATCTATTGGAAAACTCCGACTTTCATGTTATCAAAGAGATTTTCGTAACTAATACCCCAAGTTTTAGGTTTAATGTTTTATCTAACACGATTAGCTGTTAAAAATGTGACAGACTTCAATGTTAATTGGATACTCCCTTTATTCATTTCAAAAGAAATCAGTGCATAATTAGTCATTCTGCCTGGTAAGATAACTCTTGGTTAAGCTTATTATAAAGGTCTGTTAAAGGCTATATCTTACTTATGTTGAAGATTAGTTCACAAACATTGGATGCTCTTTGATAAAAGAACATGGCTTAGCTTTTCAAATAGAAGGAGAATGATTTTATAAAAAATTCCTAAAAGCAAAATACATTATGCCCAAATTGTCATTCTTTAATTTATTTACCAAGTGCTGCAACAATATGACAATGTAAAGAAGTTCTGCCCAGTGGAGCTTCTCTCTTCCCTCTCCCCAGCAACCGCAAAACCCGAAGCTGATTTTTAAGTATAGATTCATTTACTTTATTTATATGAATTATGCAACTGATTCAACAACTGACCCTCTATAGATTTCTGTTTGTTAGATAGGGCTAGCAAACTGAGAACCCAAGGAAGCAAAACAATTCCTCAGCAAGAAACATTGAAGACGGAGTTAATTTGAACCACATTCAAGCACTCAGCAGCTAATGAATGGATATTTGTATATAATCTGGCCATTGTCATATTGCTGTCAGAAATCCACTGGAGAACATTTGTATTTTAAACTGATTAACATTTTACATCAACAGTTTATATTTTAAGTTTTTACATCTCTGATGCAACACAATGAGGCTTATCAAATGTGGATCATATTTCTTCTTCAAGTGTTGTAAATTTTAATAAATTCACCCCAACTTTTCTTAATCTGCCATAATATTCCCTTTTTTAAATAAATGCACTATGCAGTTCTTTGGCGAGCTGTGCCAAACAGGAATGCTTTGTGTTCAGTTCCTGAGTTTTATTGTGTTAACTTGTATTAATTGAGTTGGAAGCAGGAGATAACCTGTTAAATTATTTACTCACTTTCACTGTACCTGTTTTCTCCTAAAGTATGGCGATCTGCCTGAACACTTTGGCCCGTGGACTCTGGCAGCCTGAGTTTATGAATGCAATAGAGGACAGGAGAAAATTGAAGAAGCTAAAATATCTGAAGCTTTGGCACTGCTGTTATACCATGCCTTCCAGTAGGTTGGCAGGAAAAGTAATTTGTAACCCACTGACACAAGTTGATATCAACCCAAGCAGGTAAATATATTTATATGATTTCCAATTTAACAGAGAAACTTTTCCTGTATATATGGAAGGTTTGAGTTATAAGGAAAGGATGGATAGTCTGGGACTTTTTTCATTGGAGTGTAGGAGGTTCAGAGGTGACCTGATAGAAGTTGACAAAGTAGTGAGAGGCAAAGTTAGAGTTGATGGTAGTTGTCTCTTCTGTAAGATGGGGAATTTCAACACTAGGAGGCACACTTTAAAGGTGAGAGGAGAGAGATTTCAAAAAGACATAAGAGGCAATTGTCTTTACACAGAGGGTGGTTTCCTGAGGAGGTGTTGGATGTGTGTACAATTACAATGTTTGAAAGATTTGGAGGGATGTGGGCCACACGCAGGAGGGTGGGATTAGTTCAGTTTGCGATTACGTACAACATGGACTGGTTAGACCGAAGGGTCTGTTTTCATGCTGTATGACACGATGACTCTGCAAAATCTTAGAATTCAATTGATCTAGAAGGACAAGGACAGATAAATGGGAACATCATCATCTGCTAGTTCCCCTCTATACCACTCACCTCCTGAGTTGGAAATCTAGTGCCACTCCTTCACTATTGCTGGGTCAAAAGTCCTGGAATTCCTGTCTTAACACTATTTTGGATTCGCCTGTACTACATGATTGCAGCAATTCAAGAGGGCAGTTCATCGCCACGTTTTCAAGGCCAACTAGGAATCAGCAATAAATAGTAGTCCCACCAGTGATAGTCACATCCCCTGAATGAATAAAAAAAAATGAATTGGCCAGTTGTCTTTGGAACTCTCTCACAAGTGAAATATGGCTCACCTCTAAACCTATCCCTACGAAAATGAGCGGTGCTGGGTTTGGAGTAGGATTTAGAATTCCCAACCTCTTGAAGACACTTTCCATTGTTATGAAAATCAGGGTGTTTATCTCCACTCACAATTCTCACCAGAACTCACTCATGTCTAACTTTCATCAGTTTCATAGCTTTTTATTTCTGTAACTTAAACTCGCATGGATCTTCATGCAATACCTAGTTTTTAATCCATTTAATGATAAATTATTCTAAAGATAAAGATGAATGTGAACATTCTTTTAGTTCCATATACTGGATCATGTCACAAACTGAGAGCAACTGCAATGTAAACTCCATTAATCTGCTTTCCTTCTTGTTGATCCCTTGAGAATTAATGTGAATCTAATCACAAGGCCCAGCTTGAGGAATTGGATTCATGCTGCCTCATTATCCCACAGATTTTGCTTCTGAGTTGAAAAGCATTTAGCAAGTTCACATTGACCACTGAAGTGTGAGCCGACAGATCACAGATTGCACCCTGTAGGTTAGCAAAAGTTGGCAGAAGCCATAACAAATGTTCTGGTGTTAGTTACATGTCTTTCAGACTCGATGTTCTGTGCATCTTGTTATATTTATCAAGGTGGGGGGGGCCAAAATTAGAGGCAGCAAACAAACAAGGAAATACAAGTTGTTAATATCTACCATGGGCAGAAGGCTAATCTTGTTTTCAAGCGTGCAAATAAACTTAAGTGATATCGTTAAAAATCAAAATGAAAATGAACCATTTATCAAGAGCCGCTGTATGTAGTTTGACCTTAAGTGGAATATGTTCAACTACGACATTGGGTGGCATCTTTTCAAGGGGAGTGGAGGTCTTGTCAGCTGGCAAGAGAACTGACTCTGTAAGACAAGATCCAGTAATGGTAATGGAACTGGTAATGGAACTCAGGGGAAATGTAGAACTGGCAATCAATTCACTGTCACCGGTATTAAACTTCAGCACAAAGTCAACATCGATCCCCATGTAGTCTTCGCAGCCTTAACAAATAGAAATTGTGTAAGAATAGAATAAGGTGCCAAAAGGTCAAGGGTACCATTTACCTTGCAATAACTTTTGTAGGTCATTCCCATGGCAAGTTCTTCCATAGGAAGGCAAATATATTGCTTATAGTTGTGAGCATTAATTTCACTGTGATGTTAGTACACAAAGGGCAGGATTTCAGAGCAATGCTCATTCATCATGCTTGCTTATGCTGACACAGTGTTTACTATGATGTCTGCAAAGTTTTTTTTGGATTGCAAGAATGTTGAGGAACTCTGTCTTTCCTCAGAAGGCAATGTGAAAAGGATAGGCCTGTATCCTTTGGTGTTTAGAGGACTCACAGGTGACTTAACTGAAACACATAAAATGCTGAGAGACCTTAAAAAGATGTGCACAGAAAAGAATGTGAGAGAATCTAGAACAAAGTATGAAAGGTGAACAATAAGATGAGGGCAAAATATTCCCTCCGAGGGTTGAATTTCTTCAGAATTCCTTTCCTCAAAATGCAGTGGAAACAGAATCTGTAAATATTTTTAAGGCAAAGGTAGGTAGATTCTTAAATAAACAAAACCAGAACCTAATGGAGAAACTCAGCTAGGCTGGCAGCATCTGTGGAGAGAAAAAAGGAGTTAATGTTTCAAGTCCTTCTTCAGAAGATTCTCGATTACCAAGGGAATGATAGATAATGGGAATATGCAGGAGTTGAAACCAAAATCAGATCAATCATGATCTTATTAAATGGTGAAGCAAGCTTGAAGGATCAAGTGGTCTCCTCTTGTTCTCTATTTGTGTGCTGAAATGATTGGAAGGAGGACTATAATTTTGCTGGTGTGTCTGGGCCCTTCAGTTCGCTCTCCACACCCTTAGGCTCTCTAACTTTGATAATATTTTGAGTTCTATCATAACTTTTAAAAACAAATTTCATTATTTTCTCATTTTTTCTACTGAAGTTAACCCTGATGTTAATCACAATTTGGGCTGTCATGTCACAATGAATCAATGTTATTTTTTGTTAACAGGTTGATAATTCTTAACTCCAATTATGTCTCGTACATCTTTATCCAATCAGCTTTGAATTCACAAACAAAGGAACACATGCAAAATTTTTCCAAGTGAAAAAAAATCATTTTAGCAGAATTTCTAATTGCCCTTTCTTGCAGCACCACTAATAAATTAAAAAAAAACTTTTATCATCAATGTCAGACTTCAGATAAAACATATTAATGAGAGCTTTGCTCTTAAAGAGGCAAAAAATGAATTGCAACCAAAACAAACGAATATAAATATAAAAATTTAAAATTAAAATTGACTTTCCAGGGGATTTTGAAGTCCCAGTAGCAAGCAGTAACAGAATTTCTGGCATCTACATTTGTTCATGCAGGGTTAAATTACATTGTGTGAATATTTTCCACATGCATTTCACATTCCACACACTTTATCAAATTATTAGAGTAGAAATCCATTCAAAAAGCAGTCCATTAATCCATGCACCATTAATAAAGACATTCTACTTGTCGAAACCTTAAATCAAGTTTACAACCCACACAATCAGCAGCTGAATGAAAGCTACTTGTCCTGAGACATGGGCCTGAATTGGACAAGAGGATGGACTTCCCATCTCCAGTAGGGAAATCCAGTCATCGACCTCAAAAAAAGTCTGCACACCCCAGCCAGAATGGCAGCTCGCGAACTAAGCAGGCTGAGAATGAGAATTCGAACCCTCAGTAGAGTAAGTACTGCCCAAATGTCAGCAGCTCTAGCTATCCAAGGAGCACCAGAATATGTTGTCGGGTTTGTATGAAGGTTTAGGAAGGGCTTTGAGGGATCATGGAACCAGGTAAATCCCTTGTTTCAGGGAGGGAGGGATTGTGCATCCTAGAGAAGATGACGAAGTGTGTAGACAGCTTCTGGAGTTTAGGTAGGGAAGAAAAAATGGGATAGTATCTTGGGTGTTGTCTACAGTGCGCACCCACTGAGTGACATGCCCTTTGTGTTCCTATGTATTTACAATGTGATGCGCCAGTAACAAGAAAAATTGCCTAATATTTGTTTATTCAGAAATGGTGGGTGGGCTGGTACAAGGATCAGATCAAGATTGGGCAGGGATTTGGGGGAATGGTCATGTCTCACATTTTGCATAACTCCAGCTGAAAGCATGCACAGTGTAGTGGTAAGGTGTGAGTTAATGATGGCCGCAGAGTCTGCTTGGTGCTGAGGTAGGCTTTGGGGAAAAGCAAAAAGTTAAAGGCCAGAGGATTTAAATGTTCTGATATCTTGTCAGGCTTTTTGCCAGCTTGACAATTCCAATGAGCTTGACAGTTCCATTAAATTTGTTCATTTTTAATGCGTATTCATGCATGAACATGCAAATGAGGAGAAGATGTTGGTGACTTGGCCCTTTGAACATGCTCCACAATTCAATAACATCACGGCTGACCTGATTACTCTGCAATTCCCGTACTCCTGATAGATTCATGATAAGCATGAAGATGAAAGGCCTTCTATTTTAAACAATATTTGAAGATGCTGCTTCCACTGTCTTTGAGGAAGAAAGTTCTAAAGACTAATGATCCTCTGAGAGAAAGAAAAAAAACTCCTTATTGTTTTCTTAAATGGAGATCCCTTATTTTTAAATAGTTCTAGTTCTAGATGCTCCCACAAGAAGAAACATCCCAATGATATTGCTGAGTTGGTTGTAGTTCTGGCACACTAGCCCTGTCTGATTTATGCACAAGGACACCCGGATACTCCTACATCTCAGAGCTCTGCAATCTCTCGCAGTTAGATAATGTGCTTCTTTTTTATTCTCCCTGCTGGAACAGGCAAGTTTGTTTTTTCAATTATTGTCTACCATTTGCCAGATCTTTACCTACTCACTTGAACCATTCACTGCCCTTTGTATCTTCCTTATATCCTTTTCACAATATACTTTACTACCTATCTTCCTGTCAGTGGTGTTAATAATTATACCTTCAGTCCCTTCATCCAAGTCGCTATTGTTAATTGTGAAAAGTTGAGACACCAGCATTGACCCTGTGATACATCTCATCAACCAGAAAAAGACCCATGAATGATTACTCAGTTTCCCATTAGTGAGCCAATCTTCATTCCACGTGATAGAATATCCCCTACACCGTGATCTTGTATTTTCTGCCATATCGTTTGATGCCATACCTTACTCCCAAGTGCAGTAAATCACAGAATCACGTGTTATTACATAGAAAGAGGTCATTTGGTCGCTCAAGTGTCTGCACCGCCTCTCCATAAGAATATTATGACTTAGAGCCCTTCTTCTGTCTTTTTCTCATACCGTTGCACATTTGTCAAACAAAAACAATCCGCCAACATCCAACTGATTGCTTCTCTTAAACCCGCCCCAATCACACTTTTGGCAAAAGCATTGCAGAGCTGAACTACTTTTGAAAACAAAACTCCTCACATCACCTTTCCTTGTCTTTCTAATCACTTTAAACCTATGTCCTTTCATTTTCCATTCTTACATGTGAGAAAACAGATTTTCCCTTTCTAACCCACCCAGGTCTCTCATGATTTTGAAAACTTCTTTCAAATCTCCTCTAACCTTTCTTCTCTCCAAGGGAAACAGTATCAGTCTGTTCAACTCATCTTCATATCTGAAGTTTCTCATCCCTTGAATCATTCTTGAAAACTGTTTCAGCATTCCCTCCAAAGTGTTCACATCTGTCCTATAGTATGGCACCCAGTAGTGTACACAATACTCCAGATGAGGTCTAACAAGTGTCAGGTACAAGTTCAGTACCTCCATTCTCTTTCACTTTATACCCCTATTAATAAAGCCAAAGATACTGTGTGCTTAGAGGCAACACCTCTCCTGCCATATTTATTGATTTTGTGCTCATATACACCCCGGTCCCTCAGTTCCTGCACCACCTTGTTATTTTTTTATATATTGTCTTTTCATGTTCTTCCTACCAAAACATATTACCTCACATTTCTCTGTATCGCATCTCATCTGCCACCTATTGATCCTCTCCATTGTGTATATGTCCGTTTGGAGTTTCACACCGTCCTCCTCACGGTTTACAATGCTTCCCAAGTTTCATATCATCTGCAAGTGTAAAATAGTCCCGTGTACGCCAAGATCTAGATCATTAACATAAAGAAGGAAAAGCAAGGATCCCTTTACCAACCCTCAGGGAAATCCACTATAAATCTTCCTCCAGCCTGTAAAATATCCATTGAATGTTACTGTCAGTTTCCTGCTCACAGCTCCCACAACTCCAATTTTCTCAGTGCCACCTCCCTGGTTCCAAAAGAGATTTGACCTCACCCAAATAATACTTGACACCTCCAAAGTCACACTTGTTCAAGTCACTCTACAAAACCCGTCCTTTGGTTACATTTTCAGATATTTGTCATAGTATCTTTTTGTATGGCTCCGTGTCAACTTTTATTTAATGGCAAAACTGCGCAGCGCATTGGGACCTATTTTGTCATGTTAAAGGTGGTATAAAAACATAAGCTGTTGTTATATGTATGACAAGTATGTGCTGACATTAGTCCACACATGTCACTCAAACAACTCATGATAGACCTTCAGATCAACCACACCTCAGTGGGAATATTACAGACCACTCTAAATGTCACATTTCTGGAAAAATGTGAAGACCTTGAAAAGGATACAAAAGAGGTTTGTCAGTACGTCATCACAAATGAAGAATGTAGTTGGCAAAATTAGGGCTGTTCTTGGAAGGCCTAAGCAGGCCTCGAATGGAAGTTTTCAAAATGATGAGGTAGAGATAATTGGCTCCCTCTTGAACATGGTCAATAATACATTGAGTTCCTTGATGCAAAAACATTAACAAAGTGCCTAGGGAGAAGCTTGGGAGAATTCTCTTCCCCTAGTGTTGTTGAAACCTGGAATGTTGCACTTGAAATGTCAGCAGAAGCTGATTCTGTAAATAACTTTAAAAAGGAATGGTCAGGTACCTGGGAGGGAGAAACCAAAATGGTTTTGGACAACAATCAGGAATGAGGTCTCAGCATAACTGGTCAAGACAATATTGGGCCAAATGGGCTCCTCCAACATTGTAAGTCTCTCTAACCTTATTAAATTCCTCCAGAATGCCCTTTGTAATTACTGAATTATAAAAAATGTATTGATTGTAAATATAAGAAGGCTATATTCTACTTCTCAACTCAGCAAAAGTATTTATCTCTTTATTACCAAGTTGAAGTTCAGAGAGTGCTAGTACAAAGTTTGAAAATACTATTCCGCCATTTAAAGTCTTCAGACACATGTTATCTGACAGTGGCATTTAACCACAGATAATATTCATTTTGGAAGATTAGTACTTGACGGGCACTGTAAAGGAACAAGCTTGTGAATGCATTTTTTAACTTTTGCATGCTATTAAATAGAAATATTTTCCAAATAGTGCATAAACCACATTTGACAGCCACGAAAACAACAAAAAAACATTGTTACTGCACAACATGCACACTGCATGCACAACCTCCATTTTTAAACATGCAGTGCCTTACAGTTGACAATTCAAAGCTTTTGGATTAACTATGTGTACGGGGTGGTCTGTTTGATGAAAAGTTCATTTTCCTATCAATAGTGTTTATTTTAATAAGGTTACTCTGCCTTTCTGTCAAAGTAGTAATGAACATTCCAGCATACATGAGGTTGCTGGTAGTATAAGGATTCCACTGTTTTTACACATAGACAGGCTGTCAAGTAGGAGATCACCTTACGATTAGAAACAGGTCAAATTATTTCTGTCAATTTAGTAATTTACTAGTTTCACATGTAATTGTCCACGTGTTTGGTTCACACCTCTCAGTCTCAGAATATATTGCTTTCTTATGTGTTATATTTAGATAGAGCCATATCATTTCTTTAATGCATATCTTGTTTGTTTCTTCAGATCATTGCATTGCTGAACTGGAGGGATTGAATTTTCACAGTATCTCCTGGAGTCAAAGCAAAACGGTTTTATGCGAACCACCCTCCTTAACCTGACAAGAGTTTCTTGTGACTCTGTGGAAGAAGTATACAGCCCGACATATTTGACATCAAAGAACATGCTGATTTATATGCTCCAAAGGTGGCTTCTGCTTTGCAGATTTTGTTTGTTCTGAATGACATCGTAAACTTCGCAGCTAGAAAGAAAACAGGGTATTCCATTCAGAAGGAATGTAGAGAGGAGATCAATGAATAAAGGGCAGGCTAATTCAGCTGCATGGTCAATTACATATCTGCGTTAGGAAAAGCCTGCAAGGGTGATGTATGGGGCACTGCGCATGAAAACCAACTACTGTGGGAATTAGGGGTATGGGTAGCAGTGCTGGCGTAAATGGAAGAAAAATGAAAAGGATTGCATTTACATGCAAGATTCTACAGTATCCTAAAGTGTCTTAGAACTAATGAAGTATATTTTAAAGTGTAATTACTGTTGCATTATTGAGATGTTGTAAATGTGTCAGCTAATTTTGTTCACTGCAAGTTCTCACAAATTGTATTAAAACAAATGCCTAGACGATTATAATTTAGTTGTTGGTCAATAATTACTTATTGAACACACTTTTCTTTGAATAGTATTGAAAACTGTTGTGTATAATTTTAATCATTCATTAGAAAAGCCAGCAGACATCCAACAGATGCACCAGACAATCAGCCCTGAATTACAGAAAAGACTGAAAATCAAATCAAACTTATAAAGTCCAATGTACAAAGCATGAAGACTTCTCATGATCCTTACAAAGACATATTGCTTAATTTATAGTTAATGAAAGGCATTTTTCTTCTGAGCCAAACTCTTTGCTATAATGTTGTTTGCAAAGGAAGAGTATCCTGAATTGTTAAAACCCCCGATAACTAACATTACGTCAGAAATTATATACTTTATTAGGACATATTAGGTGGGTTGAACAGATATTCAGGATCTGTTCCTTATAATTCGTCAATGTATGGCATCTAACAGCCAGCACTCAATAATCATATCATTAGAAATGGAATCTGCATGAGGGTAGCAAATAAGAATTATTTAGATGTAGCAGACATTAAGACAGCAAATGTTGAGGGAATTCAAATTGAATTTAAAGGATTTCATTAAAATGAAATCAAGAATTGAATAATTACACCATGATATTTTAAAAATGTGCCTTAAGTGTCATTAACAGTGATGGAAGCAACACCTTTACAAAGATGAGGTTCAAGTAGTGCTATGCAAGCACAATAAGATATGTTTGAGTTCTCAAGACCAGACTTAAACCAGTTCAACATCCAAGATAGTGCGCGTATTACACACTGAAAGATCATGTGAAATTGTGAAATAGTTTCCAAGCAGCTAGCCAATAGGTAAATAATGTTGTTTTTGTGGGTAGATGGATATTGCTTTCCTTACCATTTCCTTTGGTCTGAAAACCATTTTTGGTTTACATTGTACAGGAGCAACCATTAGGAATCTTAACAAGAGGTGGTTGTCTTTGTGAGGTGTCAACTTTGCATGTCAATAATTAAGTGGTAGTTGCATTAGCCAGATAGACACTGTTCCTAAGACCATTGGGACACCCTGGGTGACTTGGTGACGGGAGAAAAAAATTGCTGAACTCTCTGCAGGTTATTAAAAAAAAGACCATTGGGAGACATAAATACCATATTTGTCCACTTTGAGAACCTGAGCTATTCTCCTGATGTTCCCCGTCCAAGACTCTATGATATCATTAGATTGGGTGAAACTTAATGCAGCCTCCAACATAACTCTCATAGTGCCATTACCTCATATAACAAAGACAAGTTAATATCGATCACCCAGACGTGCTGCAGCATAGGCCTTACTGACTCACCAGTTATCCTTTCTTGCTCAAACCACAGCAATGCAAGCATTGATCCTCAATCCAATGTTTATTTAGCTGCTCAGAATTCTTACGTGAAGCACAATGTGGCCAGGCAGCCTGCTTCTAACTTGCAAGTTCCTCATAATTCAGTGTAAATCCCAGCTGAACATAATTTGGTTTAGTATGGCACATATGAAGGGCACCATCAATAATTGAAACATACAGGCATTCAGAAGCTGTGCATAATAAAAGATGAGAAAAAGGATATGAGACCACAAAACAAGAGATCTTAAGATCATTGAAGTATAAATGACTTACTAAATAACCATGCAGTAAGCAAAAACTTAAAAGACACATATATATGGCAAATTTCAAAATTTCAATTCATTGTCCACTATCAGGGATTTGGACATGAATGGTAGTGTGGCCTCTGCATTAACTTTACTGCTCAATAACTTACATTTCTCCAGAATAGAAGCAGCATCCAAAGAACACTGCTAGCAGTGTTGGAAGCAAGTCAACAAGCACAGTAGGACTCTAAACAGGGAAGGGATAAAATATTGTACCAGAGATGATGGGAACTGCAGATGCTGAGAATCCAAGATAACAAAGTGTGAAGCTGGATGAACACAGCAGGCCAAGCAGCATCTTAGGAGCACAAAAGCTGACATTTCAGGCCTAGACCCTTCTGATGGCCTGTTGTGTTCATCCAGCTCCACACTTTGTTATCATTTGATGATTCATTTGATTTCAGGACACAAAGCGTCAGCTTTCCTGCTCCTCCTCTGCTGCCTGGCCTGCTGTGCTCCACCAGCTCAACACTGTTATCTCTGACTCCAGCATTGGCAGTTCTTACTATCTCTGACTGTTGTAATAGGCTTTTGCTTACCTTGGATAGCTATTGATCCTCTGACATTTTAAAGAATATATAAACATCAAAATAAACATCAACGTTTCAACAGCACAAGCAGATGAATGGGAACTTCTGTTCATGACAATACTGTTTAAAATGAAAACAGATCATATTTTCAAATTTAGTGTACATCTACCTTTTTTGCTTTGACAGATTTAGAGATATTGTGGTGGCCTCGGTGCAAAATTTAGAAGCAACTACAGCAGTAGAGACTGTTGGAACTGTGAGGGAGGAGGGAAGAGACAGGATATATTCTTTCTATTTAAGAGATTTATTTTATTTTCTGAGTTCAATACAGAATCTGTTTTCATTTTAAATGGTATTGTCATGAACAGAAATTCCAATTGTCTGTTTGTGCTGTTGAAACGTTGATGTTTATTTTGATGTTTATATATTCTTTAAAATGTCAGAGGATCAATAGCTATCCAAGGTAAGCAAAAGTCTATTACAACAGTCAGAGATAGTAAGAACTGCCAATGCTGGAGTCAGAGATAACAGTGTTGAGCTGGTGGAGCACAGCAGGCCAGGCAGCAGAGGAGGAGCAGGAAAGTTGACGCTTCGTGTCCTGAAATCAAATGAATCATCAAATGATAACAAAGTGTGGAGCTGGATGAACACAGAAGGCCATCAGAAGGGTCTAGGCCCAAAACGTCAGCTTTTGTTCTCCTTAGATGCTGCTTGGCCTGCTGCGTTCATCCAGCTCCACACTTCTTTATCAGGGATAAAATGTTTGCAAATTCCAAACCAAAAAACTCTCTGAGATTTGTATGGTGTATTGACTCTTAAAGGTTACCAATACTGAAATTAATGATGCATCACGAGGCATTTGGCAAATTGATTTAAGTTCAGGAGACAATGCTAATGATTGAACTGGCACTAAAATAGTTTAAGATAACAAAGTGTGGAGCTGGATGAACACAGCAGGCCAAGCAGCATCTCAGGAGCACAAAAGCTATTGTGCTCCTGAGATGCTGCTGGGCCTGCTGTGTTCATCCAGCTCCACACTTTGTTATCTTGGATTCTCCAGCATCTACAGTTCCCATTATCTCTGATACACTAAAACAGTTTAATCTTTTTTAAAAAAAAGATGAGATGACAAATCTGGAGAGTGTAGACTTCTCAGTTTATTGTCGTGCACTATCCTGTGGTAAATTCATCAAGTAACCTAGTGTACTCTAACCAGTTTTGTAAACAATGTGCATTTCTTCATATTGGTATTAGAATATAGATGGACATCATCCTCAGTCTGGACGTTATCGTTTGGGACTGAACTGAGAGCAGGTAGTGATCACATTTCTAGTGACAAAGGTTGAAGAAGACCTAATTAACCTAATTAATAAGGCCTAATTAAAAGGTCCTAATTAACATCAAGCAGCTGTGTTGTAGAACATAAAACTCTTAACTTATGTGGTGCATGCAACCCATTAAACTAACTGTAAGATCCAGAACAAAGTTCAGAGTTAAAATTGTGGCAAAACAAAGTTGGCTACAATCTTGGATATACAATGTATGTTGTGGACATCTTATACCCTAGAAAGGGCATTAGCTTCATAGGGAATGCAGTGTGGACTTACCAGAATGCTATCTGGATTCGAAGGGTTGTTATGGGAAGAAAGTCCATAGATGAGGGATGTATTCCTTAGAATTTAGAAGATTACAGAATGATTTCACAGAAGTATTCAAAATATTGAGAATAAAAAGTATGGGAGAAACTCTTCCCACAGGGAGCCTAGACTAGTCTACGTGTAAAAAGAGTGTAAAAATTAAGCTTTTCAGGAGTGAAATTAGGAAACACTGCTAAACTCAAGGACCTCTATTGCAGATTTAAAGACTGTGATTGGTAGTTTTTCTTAATGTAATGATTTTAAAGGTATGAAACAAAAGTAGGTACACAGAGTTAGTTCACATGGTCTCGTTGAGCATTTGCACAGGATTGTGGCGCACAATAGCTGTCTACTGTTCACATGTTTATAACTGGCCACTTTTCCAATCATTGATACATATAGTGAAAATCTGAAATCCCAAGACAAATCCTTCACAGTTGCCTTTATAATATCCAGCCAGTTCCCCATGCTGATTTGAATATTTAAGCCTGCTATCTTTTAGTAACATGGGCACCTACCTAGAGGAGAACTCTGCTTTAGTTAAGCTACAAGGACACAAACTATCAACAATCTATAGGGCCTTCTCCATTTAAGGTAACCTATTGTATCGATATTTACAGTAACACATGGCAAAATGAACTAAAACAACTGACTTGCTTACCATTTGGTTCACATTACACTCAGCCCCTTCATGTTAACACTGTGCAAAGGCATTTGAAAACATGAGTAACCAATAATCACTGATGTGTGCAAAATAGTTGTAACTTTTAGAAAGTTAAAAATTAAATCCGCTTGACGAGACAGCTCTACATAACTGCTTAAAGGCAAATAATACGATAACTAATTTTGGTGCAAAGAACTTCAGGCAAAGCAGCTGCTGCAAAGACTATTTTCGATAGATGGAATCAAGTGCCACCTAATGTTTGAAATAGAAAACTGCAGTTTTTTCCTTAGAAACTAACATAGGTGACACAGAATAGAAACAGAAGATTTTTGGTTGAACATTTACCTAAGGATTACTTTAGTTATGTTAGTTTTGGCCAGAACACCATATGGCTTATGTAAATAAATGCCTCATTTTATAAGTGCCAATTTGGACATTGCCTGCTCATAAAGCACACCCATATCTTCATATAAACCACAGGTGAAGGGATTTGGATTTAGATAGGTTATGTTTAGGCTAGGCTTAAACAAAAGAAAAGCAGATGGCGTATAATGCAGTGATATGTGAATTTGTCCATTTTTTTGGCAGGAATAACAGAAAAGCAGTGTATTACTTAAAAGGAGAGAGATTGCAGAATCCTGCAAGTGAACGAGGATGCGGGTTTCCTGGTACAAGAGCTACCCAAAGGAAAGCAGATAGATACAGCGAGTGATTGGGAAGTCAAATAGAATTTAGGTATTTATTGCAAGAGGAATTGAATATAAAAGTAAGTATTCTTACCACAGTTGTCCAGGGTGTTGGAGATGCCACATCTGGAGAATTGTGAGCAGTTTTTGGTCTCCTCATCTGAAAAGGACCAGAATGCATTGGAAGCTGTTCAAACTCAGTCCTGCGATGAAAGCCATTTCTTCTGAAGAAAGGATAAACGATTGGGCTTATGCCCATTGGAGTTGAGAAGAATGAGAGATAATCTCATTGAAATGTATAAAATCCTGGGGGGCCAAGATAGGAGAGATAATAAAAGTGTGTTTCCTTTTATGGGGGAGACCAGAACAATGAGATTTACCTCAAAAGATGATGGTGAGAAGAACTTATTTTTCCCCAGGATGATCATTGATCACTATAAGATTCTCTTGCCCAGAAGTCAATCTAAATTGGTTTCTTGAATAGATTATATTCAAGGCAAAGTTAGGTATGTTTGATAGACAAGGGAGCCAAGGGTTAACAGAGGGTTGTGATCCCAACCAGATCAGCCAAAATCTTATGGAATTCTATAGCGGTCCTGAAGGCTGAAAATCCTGCTCCTTCCCCAAAATCTTACGTTTTTATACTCCTAGTCAAACAGCATAGAATCCCTAAAGCATGGAAGCAGGCCAATCAGCCCATCAAGTCCACACCAACCCTTCAAACAACATCATTACTCAGCCCACCCTTCCTTGTGACCCTGCATTTCCCACAGCTAACCCACGTAGCCTGCACATTCCTGGACACTATGGGCAATTTAGCTTGACCAACCTACATAATGCACACATCTTTGGGCTGTGGGAGGACACCCATGCAGATAGGAGAGAATGTCCAAACTCCATGCACACAGTCAGTCGAGGCCGGAATCAAACTCACGTTCCTTGTGTGGTTAGGCAACAGTGCGAACCACTGAGCCACCGTGCCGCATGAATTCAGCATTAGGGCGAAGCAGAATGAAGTGATGAAAAATGCATTTACTTCTTCCAACCCTTACAATATACACAATGGAACTTCTACTGCGAGTCAAACTTCTGTAATTTCATTCCACACCTAAGCCACTGAACAATTTACAAGTTGTTCACTCCCATACAAATTAACACTACTTTCTTTTTGCTTTGCTATTTAAGAGTTTTCTTTTCCTAAAGCTGCAGTTGTGTTTATTTTAACCTTTTCGATATGGAAATGGTTAGTTTTGTGGTGCTTGACATCTTGGTCCCCATACTTGCTATTTTTCTTCTTTCCCTCACAATAGCCGTAACAGCTTTCACTCTATTTGGAGTGTGCAGTTTTTCAGCAAAGTTTTTATCAAACATTCCTGCATTAACTATAGATTTGAGGAACATAAGAACATAAAAATTCGAGGCAGGAGGAGGCCATTCAGTCTCTTAAGTGTGCCCTGCCATTCAACTGATCATTACTGATCTGCACCAATAATTCCAATGTCTCCATAATCCAGAAAGAGAATTCCAGACATTCACGATGCTCAGAGAAGAATTTCCTTCACATTTTTGTTTTAAATGAGTGTCCTTTTATTCTTTATCCACATCCCAGTTCAAGATTTCCAATAGTGGCAATATCTTGCCAACATCTAACCTGTCAAACTCCATCAAAATCTTGTATCCTTCAATAAATCATCTCTCATTCTTCAAACTTCTAAATAAATCCTTAAATAAAGCCTTAACCTGTTTAACCATCAAACCACCTCTCTCCATCCCAAGCAATGAGCCTAATGAATCTCTTTTGAACTGCCTTCAATGCTGTTACATCCTTTCTTAAGTAGGGAGAACAAAACTGTACACAGGTGTGTTCAGGAGGTTTTCCTTACTCAGTATGTGGACAGGCCAACGGGGGGGAGGCCATTTTGGATTTGGTGCTCGGCAATGAGCCAGGACAGGTATCAGATCTCGTGGTGGGAGAACACTTTGGCAACAGTGATCACAACAGCCTCTCATTTACCATAGCCATGGAAAGGGAAAGGAGCAGTTACCAGGGGAAGATATTTAACTGGGGTAAAGGAAACTATGACGCTATCAGACAGGAGTTGGGAAGTACAGATTGGGAGCACTTGGTCCACAGAAAGGGCACAGCAGACATGTGGAGGCTGTTTAAGGAGCAGTTGTTACGAGTGATGTCTTCCGAATTATAACTGTTCTTTTTTAATGTTTGAGAAAAGGTTTGAAGGCCAATTTGCTAGTGGAAGTATAGCATTTTCTAAATTTTCAGATTGAACTCTTTCTTTAGTTGGATAGTTCCTTAAGCGCGCTCAAGCGTGTAATTTGGTTTGTAGACTTTGGTCAAAACTCCTGACTTGACTTCTTTGATACATAATCATCCTGTATACCTCTCTCATTGCCTCTACTTGTGTAACTCAGATGACAGAAGGCATGTACCTTTAGATATAAACAGGGCAATAGGCTGCTGGTACAAGGAAACAGATCCTAGATACAATCACCTCAGTTTTGCCTCCTGTTACACATCTTCCTTCTTGTATTTGCATGGATTGAAGGTTGATTAACACAATGAATTATTGGCCTGGATTGGCAATTTGTTAACATTAGCACAGAAGAGACAGAATTAGAATTAATGGGTCTTTTTCAGGTTGGAAAGATGTACCTAATCAGGTGCCACAACAATCATCCCAGGGTCTCAATTACTCACCTTCCATATGGATGAGTTAGAGTGGGGCAGAGTGTTCTGCATTCATATTTGCTGATGATACAAAAATTGGTGGGAAGACGTGCATAGTAAGATTGGCATCTGTGATGCGGAGTCCTCTGGAGGGAGCCAAGATGGATCCAATGTGGATTTGACATACCTGGCTAAAGATTGTTGCAAATCCTTCAGCCTCATCATTTGGACTGAGTTTGGCTCGCCCATCATTGAAGATGGAGATATTTATTGTTCTTCCTCCTCTAGTGAGTTCTTTAATTATCCACCGCCATTCACAACTGGATGTAGCAGGGCTGCAGAGCTAAGATCCAATCAGTTAGATGTAGAATTGCTTGGACTAGTCTATCTCTTGTTGTTTATACTAATTGGCATGCAAGAAGTCCTACCTTGTAGCTTCACCAGGTTGAAACATATTTTTAGCTATGCTTGATCTTTTTCCGGACATGCCCTCCTGCATTCTTCATCGAATCGGGGTTGATCACCTAGCTTGATGGTAATGGCAGCATGGGGGATATGCCAGACCATGAGATTGTAGTTTGTTTTTGAATAAAATTCGATTGCTGTCAATGGCCCACTGTGCCTTGTGGATGCTTGGCATTGAGTTGCTAGATCTATTTAATGTTTATCCTGTTTACACATTGTCAGTGCCACACAACATAACAGAAGATATTCTCGATGCAAAGACAGGAAAGTAAAGACAGGATTTTGTTTTAACAAGAACTGCGCACTAGTCATTCTGCCAATATTGACATAAACAGATGCACCTGCAGCAGGAAGATGGCGAAATGAGGTCAAATATGTATTTCCCTCTTGTGGGTTCCTTCCCCAACTGTCACAAACCTAATCTACAACTAATGTCCTTCTGGATCCAACCAACTCAGTCCATAGTGGTGCTGCCAAGCCACTCTTAATGATTTACATTGAAATTGCACAACCAGACTACACCCTTTGTTTTTGAATACAATTTGGCTGCTTCTTCCAAGTTGTGAGCAGGACCACTGGCTCATTGGTTGAAGAGAAGGAACAGGTTACATGGTAAATCATAGGAACACAACAACAAAAAGTAGGAATACACGATTCTTGGACCTGCTGCCATTTGAGACAACATGGCTGATCTCATCTCAGTCACAATTCCATTTTCCTGAACACTCTCTAGAACATTTCAATCCATTGCCAATTAAAAATCTGCCAATCCACTCTTTAAATTACTCAATGTCCCGGCACTCAGAATTCCATGGATTCACGACCCTTTGAGAGAAATAATTTCTTCTCATCTCTTTTTTAAATTTGCTACCTCTTATCCGAAAAGCATGACCTCTCATTCTAAACTGACCCTCATGAGGAAATACCCTTTCTACATCTACTTTGTCAATCCCTTTTAGCATTTCATAGACCTCAGTTAAGATAAATTGTCCTCCCAGTTGGGGATTGTTCCCAAGTCTCCCATGTGATAGACAGGGATGCTAACCACTGAAATAACACTAACCAGGCAAACAAATGCCATTAGGAGGCTCCTTTCCCCATGTTTGACCTGATGTCATGAGTGTCATTGTTGAGTATCAATGTTGTGTACCTTGAGGACAATTCCCTCCTGACCATGTACAACAGTTTCACCACCACTGCTGGGTCTGTCCTGCTGGTGGGACAGTACTTCTCCAGGGATGATGGTGGCATTGCCTATGATTGTACTGAGAATCTGAAACTTGGATATGGGCACAAGATGGCTTCTCGGTGCAAGTTAGCACAACAAAAATGGCTTCCAGTCTGGGAGCTGTAAATTCTGCTAGAGCTGCTCTTCTAGCCTTGGAATTGTAAATTCTGCTAGAGCTGCATAAATAATGCAGAAATGATAAGATAATGCAGCACTAACATTTCTAACTGACCTTCGGTTGCAAATGTTGTGGCGCTGTGTGGCGAGATAAAAAGTAACCTACGTATTGTGACATAAATTGTTTACCAGTTAACATTATTGGATTAAGTAACTGTCAATGAAGCATCGTGTGCTCCTGAGATGCTGCTTGGCCTGCTGTGTTCATCCAGCTCCACACTTTGTTATATTGATTGGTAATTGTTTGAATACACTATGCGATCACGCCATGTACCCTGCTTTAAGAAAGGTATAAAAATGTTGTTGTATTAAGTTGTCTGTGCAGCTCCTCTGAGGAATACGGAAGTGCTCGGCTTGTGTGTTTTCTGGATGATTTGTACCCGGCCGTATGAAGAAATGAAGAGTAAAGTCTTAATCTCGCAGAATCAAGAGATCCCACCGGGGGTGGAGATTTTCAGTGTGTGTAAGGTATGAATCCATGGGTATGCCTGTATTAGTCTGTTCCTTGACTTGTCTATGAGACAACTCTCCCAATTTTGGCAATAGCTTCCAGATATTAGTAAGGAAGGGCAAGAGGGTTGTGTTTTCCATTGTCATTCCCTGTGCCTAGGTCAATGTCAGGTCCAGTTTCATGCCTTTTATATACGATAATAGTGCACCAAACGAAACTCCAGCAAGGTGCCAGCTTAACAAGTTTACAAATATGATTAAAAGCAAACAGTCTGCTGTTTTAAGATTCTTTACAAATCTCTTAAATGCAAAAAAAGGTCCTTGTGATTTTTTTTCAAAAACTTGAACATATCTGCATACTATTTAAAACTTTCCTTTACCGTATGTTTTTCTGTTGACAAAAAATTGATCAACATAAGTTATATCATACATTCAGTGATTGAGCAATCATTGAGTACATGTAAATGAAATAAAAACACTTTCAAGTCTGTTTGGTATGAATTCCAATTAAGAATAACAACATAAGATGATCAAGTTAATTTAACGCCAAATAGGTATAACTATAACAATTATTAAAAATTTAAATCATTCCGGGTTAATTGTCCATGCTATGTTATTCAAATTGTCCAATTTAAACAATATGGATTTGTTTTATCGATAAATCAATATTCAGTTCTCAGATTTTGGACCGTTCGGCCATGGTTGACCCTTAAAATGCTATCAAATTATACTGTCAGTATAAGTATCAGTGGAAAAAATTTCATTACAGAAAGCCGGATCTTAAATTAGCCTTATGGAGGAAAGTATTAGCCACTTCATTTGGCAAAGGGATTTTTCCCTTCAAATGAACCGAAAATCAAGGACAATTGTAACACTCTATGGATTAATAATCTCCTCACGTTCATGCATCAAGAGTGACATATTTTTATTCCTTCTCGAGATGTGGACAACAGTGGTGAGGCTAGCATTTGTGACACAATTCAAATCTCCCCTTGAACTGATTGATCCTCTACGCTACTTCAGAGCGATGTTAAGATCCAACAACATTGTTTTGCTTCTGGAGTCACATTTGGACCAGACAAGATGTGCAAGCAGATTTGCCTCCCTAAAGGACATTAGCAAACAAAATGGACTTCTGATGCTGCTTGGCCTGCTGTGTTCATCCAGCTCTACTCCTTATTATCTCAGATTTTCCAGCATCTGCAGTTCCTCCTGTCCCCAGAGCATTAGCCTGGAGCAGTGAGTTACTAGTTCAGTGACATTACTGCAATGCCACCCCAAAAAAAGGGCAGTTAGAATACAACCTGCGCCTGTTCTGTTGTGCCATTAGCCCAATATCTTTGGAGCAGCAGAAGAGTTTCATAATTGCAAAGAAATCTGATTTCAAAGGTACGGCATGTTGACATTGGTGTATTCATGCCAAGAGAGAGGTCTGTGCTGCGGATCTGTTTGTGACTTTTTAAATTCAGCCGCCTCTCCATCATTTTTGTTCCAGTTTGCCCATCCTATGAAGGGACATGGTGTGAGCCCACAAGATGCCACCTCAGATCCAATCTTTAACGAGTCATACAGCATGGAAACAGGCCCTTCAGTCCAACAATTCATGCCAACCGTGTTCTCAAACCAAACTAGTCCCACCTGCCCGCGTTTGGCCCATATCCCTCCAAACCTATTTCCTATTCATATACTTATCATAAAATTTTTTTAAACATTGTAATTGTACCCAAGTCCACCACTTCCTTTGGCAGTTCAATCCACACACTAACCACTCACAGTGTAAAAATGTTACCCCTCATGTCCTTTTTAAATCTTTCTCCTCCAAACTTGAAAATTGAAGAATTTGGATTGACTGAGCCAAAACTGGAAACATTAGAATGGAGTTCAATGAGTAAAGAATTGCATGCTCTGTGTCCTCGCTGGATGGACTGCTGGGGACTCTAGGGAGTCAGGGGGAGATCTTCTTCCATCGCATTTGTTGGAAGCGATTTACTGCTGAGACAATTCAAAGTTAGAGGCTGTAAAGAGAGGCCAGTGATTTGAAAATTATGTTTCATCTCTTGACTTATTGCAAGTAGGAAAAGAGAGCACAGTTAAACTTGCATGAGCTTTACTTATTACAGCACCCCATTCCCTCTCTCTACATTCTCAGTCCTACCCTATCACATTACTTCGTACTCAATTGCAGAAGAGCCTACTAAACAGGAGGAGATATTTAACATTTTGAGCTCTCCGCCCACTTTCTATAAAGGTAGGATATAAATGCATTATTAAACTAACACCCAGAATGTTTAAATTGTCTTATAGGGAAAGATTGGACTGCTTGGGATTGTAGCCATTGAAAATTAGAGGAGTAAGAGTTGAACAGATTGAAATATATAAGTTTCTGACCAGCCTTGTTATTCAGGAGCAACAAAAGGTGTATATTCTGCACTTATTCGTATACAACCTGATTTTAAGGTTCCATCATGGCATTAGGACAGTGGACAGGATGCTTCCTGTTCTGAGAATCTGAAACAAAGGGGCACTGTTTTAACATCAGAGGCCACCCATTTAAAACAAAGATGAGGTGAAATTGTAACAGAGATAATGGGAACTGCAGATGCTGGAGAATCTGAGATAACAAAATGTAGAGCTGGATGAACACAGCAGGCCAAGCTGCATCCGAGGAGCACAAAAGCTGACGCTTCGGGCCTAGACCCTTCATCTTTTCTGATGAAGGGTCTAGGCCTGAAACATCAACTTTTGTGCTCCTAGGATGCTGCTTGGCCTGCTGTGTTCATTCAGCTCTACACTTTGTTATCTATGAGGTGAAATTGTTTTCTCTCATCTCTGCCTGTAAACGCGGTGAAAGCAGAATCATTAAATAGTTTTAATGTAGAAGAAGATAGATGTATTTTTGTTAAGGGAGGTGTTGAACAGTTATTAGGAGTATGTGGGAATGTGGATTCAGGTTTACAACCAGGTTGCCATGATCTTGTTCCATGATGGAGCAAGCTCAAAGGGTTGAATGGCCTACTTATGCCCCTGACTTGAATGTTCCTCCCTAATGAGATCATGGCAAAAATCAATCAATTTCACAGTTAAAATTAATGATTGCTATTTGCAGAGAGACATTCTAAATTTCCACTGCAACGTCTGTGTAGAAACATTTCCATGGCTTGTTCTTGAAGATCTAGTTACAATTTTTGGATTGTGCTTCCTAGATTCCCCAACCAGCGAAAACAGAATTTATCCATTTACCAGATTGGCTCCCTTTAATATCTTGAAGCTTTGAACCTCTGAACCTACTCATTTCCAAAGAATATGGCCCTGGCTTATATAATCTCTCCTTAGATTTTTAACATTTTCATTCCAGGGATCATTCAGGGAAATCTATGCTGCATCCCTCCGAGCAATGTATCATTTCCAGAGTGTATTGGCCAGAACTACTGTCAGTCCTCCAGGTGCGATCTAACCATGACTCTATATCTGAAGCATTGTATTGCATGAGAGTACATGATTCTGCTAGGATCTTTTTTTGGGAAGGATTTGCTGCTAGCAACCCTTCTTGTTCTACTAGTCTCTGGGGCTTACTAGTATTCAGTGCTGATTCACCACCAATAGGTTGTCAGCAGAAGATGCATGTGTTGGAGTAACAAGAAGCAACTTATTTCATGGTAGTAAGATAACAGTTTACATTCAACTTAAAACTGATTAACAATATTAACATTAGATAAGAAACTAATCTCCTCAAAACTATGTTTTTGTTATAAACCTGTCGAATGCAGAACTGATGAATTGGACAAATACATGAATTGGAAGAGAATAGAGGGGTAAAGATCCTGTAAGTGAAGACAGTTTTAGTATGGAAGAGCAAAATGTGTCGAAGTGGGCTTGGAGGGCTGAAGGACCTGTTCCTGTGTTGTATTATTCTTTGTTTTGTTAAAGAAAACAAAATTACCAACACATTAGAACTGACTGGGTCCTTCCAGAGACAATTGTTTACACATCAGTGGACAGAGATATTTTAAAACTTTTGAGTTAAACATTTCAGGCGAAGTGTCTTATAAAAAACATGGCTTCTGTCAACTTGTGTGCTAATGCTGTGGGTTTACAGACCAGTATTCCGTCAGTATTTTTGATTAGTTTCTCTACCTGTTTAACTCTTCTTAATGATCTACGGACTGGAACTAACAGGTCTCTTTGGGCCTTCAATTTCAATTGCGTGACCTCTGATGTTAAAACAGTGTCCCCTGGTTTTAGATTCTCTGAATACAAAGCATCCTGCCCACTGTCCTTATAGCATACAGTAACCTTAAAATCAGATTGTTATGCACCCAAGTGCAGAATATATATCTTCTGTTGCTCCTCAGGTATTAAGTCCCTGTCAGGGACAATATGTTTCAATCAATTCACCTCTTATTCCTCTAATTTTCAGTGGATACAATCCAAACCATTTAGGAAGCACTCTGTTTTATCTTTTTTAAGCCCAAATTTGATGACCACACAATTACCTATATTGAAATCAATTTGCTAGTTTTATTTTCATTCACTTAATAAATCAATACCTTTTTGTATTTTTATGCTTCAAACTAGAATCCATATGATGCAATCTAACTTTGTATCATCAGCATTTTGTGTATGTGGCTTTCTATTCTATGCAGTTGTTAATAAATACCATGAGAAAGATTTAAAAAGGACATGAGGGAAGCTTTTTTATGCAGAGGGTGGTTTGTGGGCGAAATGAACTTCCAGAGTAAGTAGCGGATGCAGACATAGTTACAATATTTAAAAGACATCTAGATAAGTATGTGAATTATAAACTAGCTATTTGGATATAGAGATAACAAAGTGTAGAGCTAGATGAACACAGCAAGCCAGGCAGCAGCAGACCTGAAATGTCAGCTTTCCTGCTTCTAGGATTCTGCTTGGCCTGCTGTGTTCATCCAGCTCTACACCTTGTTATTTCAGATTCTCCAGCTTCGTCAGTTCCTACTATCTCTGTGGATATAGAACTGGTTCAATGGTAGAAGACAGAGGGTGATAGTAAGAACTGCCGATGCTGGAGCCAGAGATAACACAGTGTGGAGCTGGAGGAACACAGCAGTTCAGGCAGCATCAGAGGAGCAGAAAAGCTGACGTTTCGGATTGGGACCCTTCTTCAGATATTGTAGAAGACAGAGGGTGGTATTGAAGGGTTGCTTTTTGTGACCAGCGGTGTGGCACAAGGATCAGTGCTGGGTCCACTGCTTTTTGTCATTTATATAAATGATTTGGATGTGAACATAGGAGTTATAGTTAGTAAGTTTGAAAATGACACCAAAATTAGAATTGAAGTGGGCAGCAAAGAAGGTTATCTCAGAGTACAATGCAGCCTTGATCAGATGGGCCAATGGGTTGAGGTGTGGCAGGTGGCGTTTAATTTAGATAAATGTGAGGTGCTGCATTTCGGAAAGGCAAATCAGGATGGGACTTCTACACTTAATGGTAAGGTCCAGGGGAGTGCTGCTGAACAAAGAGATCTTGGCATGTAGGTTTGTTGTTCCTTGAAAGTAGAGTCGCAGGTAGATCGGACAGTGAGGAAGGTGTTTAGTGTGCTTGCCTTTATTGGTTAGCACATTGAGTACAGGAGTTGGAAGGTCATGTTGCAGCTGTATAGGACATTGATTAGGCCACTTTTGGAATACTGCATGTAATTCTGGTCTCCCTGCTATAGGAAAGATGTTGTGAAACTTGAAAGAGTTCAGAAAATATTTACAAGGGCGTTGCCAGGGTTAGAAGGTTGGAGCTATAGGAAGACAGTGAACAGGTTGGGGCTATTTTCCCTGGAGCTTGGAGGCTGAGGGGAGACCTTATAGAGGTTTAAAAAATCATGAAAGACATGGATGGGCTGAATAGCCAAGGACTTTTCCTCCGGATGGGAGAATCCAAAACTAGAGAGCATAGTTTTAAGGGGAGGGGAAAAATTTAAAAAGAACTTAAGGGGCAACTTTTTCATGCATCGTGGTGCATGCATGGGATGAGCTGCCGGAGGAAGTGGTGGAGGCTGGTACAATTACAACATTTAAAAATGCATCTGGATGGGTATATGAATAGGCAGGGTTAGAGCGGTTAAGAACAACTGCTGGCAAATGGGACTAGTTCACTTTAGGAAACCTGGTCAGCAGGGATGGGTTGGACTGAAGTGTCTGTTTCCATGCTGTGTGACACTATGACTCTGACTGTAAGGTATAAGACAGATCATTGAATATTTGTCCAGACTGAGAATTTTCTTAACTTTGACCACAATGGTGTCAGTTGAAACATACTGTTTGCCCTGCAGGACCTTTTTAAATCTTTCCCCTCTCACCTTAAACCTGTGCCCTCTAGTTTTGGATACCCCTCCCCTGGGGAAGTGAACATGGCTATTCACCTTATCGTAATGCTTCTCATAATTTTATAAATGTCTACAAGGTCACCGTTCAGCCTCTTATGCTCCAGGGAGAAAAGCCCCACCCTATCTAGCCTTTCCTTATAACTCAAACTCTTCTGTCTCAGTAATATTGTACACAGCGCTCCAATAGTGCCCACAACAATGTTCAGTGCAGCCACAACATGACATCTCAATTCCTATACTCAGTGCTCTTACCAGTGAAGGTCTGCACCCCGGGGTAATAAAATGTGAGGCTGGATGAACACAGCAGGCCAAGCAGCATCTCAGGAGCACAAAAGCTGACGTTTCGGGCCTAGACCCTTCATCAGAGAGGGGGATGGGGGGAGGGAACTGGAATAAATAGGGAGAGAGGGGGAGGCGGACCGAAGATGGAGAGTAAAGAAGATAGGTGGAGAGAGTATAGGTGGGGAGGTAGGGAGGGGATAGGTCAGTCCAGGGAAGACTGACAGGTCAAGGAGGTGGGATGAGGTTAGTAGGTAGATGGGGGTGCGGCTTGGGGTGGGAGGAAGGGATGGGTGAGAGGAAGAACCGGTTAGGGAGGCAGAGACAGGTTGGACTGGTTTTGGGATGCAGTGGGTGGGGGGGAAGAGCTGGGCTGGTTGTGTGGTGCAGTGTCGACGGCAGTTGGAGATGAAGAGGTCTGCACCCCACTGTCTTCCTGTGACACCACTTTCAAGGAACTATGTCCGTGAAGCCCTATTCTCTCTGTTTGTCAACACTCCACAGGGCCCTATCATTAGGTCCAATTTATTTCTAGCAGATGTCCAAAATAATCTGGATGTGAGAAATTGAGACCAGTGATAGTTTTGACAGTAGCTAAAACCAGGTTCAGACGGGCAGGTCTTCTAACAGGAGACTATAGAAGTCCACCAGAACCTGGCTCAGAATGGCTTCAGTCAGACCAGCCGTCAAACAGGGCAATTTGCTATCTAGTTATGTAAGTAACCCTACCTCTGTATTTGGATTAGAACTCCAGCGTTGGGCAATGTGGTATAGAGGGAGAGGAGCAGGGATTCCTAATGTTCAAGGAACCTCCAAGCCACTATCTACAGGAAAACAGGGGCAGAGAAAAATGCAAAGGAAATGAAATGTCTATTCAAATAAATAGCAGCATGTAACAAAAGTAGAGATAACGTCAAGTCACTCATAATGCCTACTGCAGCAACATAGAGAACAAGGACTGAGACAGACAGAGCTTGAAAATCCATAACAATTAAAGACACCAAAGCTGAGCAGACAAGAAGACACAAACATAATCAAGGATCAGAATTTTGTTTGAAGATTTGAAGATAAGCATTTTTGCTTATCCCCATCCAGCATGATGTTTCAGTTGTAGAATTAGTTGTTCAATTGACACGCTCAAGGGGCATAACCACAATGGACCAATAACCAGCTGAAATTGTACACTTTGTATACCAGGATTATTGTAGACGTGAATGGGCAATAAAAATCCCGGTCCCGCAGCAAAGCAGAACTCCCAGATTTTCTAGGACCTTGGCTATTGCTGAAAAGAGACAGGTAAAGCATTTGTCTTGCACTCATCGTGATGAATGAAAGAATGCCAAATCGTAATGATCACAACAAATGATACTACAGGAGGAAAATTTGCTGATTGGTTGGCTTATGGCTGTCAATTGGCTGAAACATTGCATAAGCAGGAGCGAACTTGATCGGCGCAGGCTTGGAGGGCTGAAGGGCCTGTTCCTGTGCTGTAGGTTTCTTTGTTCTTTGTTCTTTGAACTATAGGCTCCTCAAGCTCTGACATAATGCAATAAAGACTTTGAACACATGCTTTTTGTTTATAGAGAGTGGGTCCTTGTGTTTGAATTTATGTCACTACTTTGAGAAAACATAAATAAGATGCATTATGAACTTGACTGTTAACCTTAAATAATGATGTGGAGGTGCCAGTGTTGGGCCGGGTTGGACAAGGTCAGAAATCACATGACACCAGGTTACAGTCCAACAGATTTATTTGAAAGCACAAGATTTCGGAGTGTATCCCCTTTATCGGATGATGTGAAGCTACGCTCTGAAAGCTGGTGTTTTCAAAAAAACCTGTTGGCTATAACCTGGTGTTGTGTGGTTTTCTAATCTTCGATAAGCTTTTAATATAGTTACTATTCAGCACGTGTTGCCTAATCACAGAATAACACCTAAGAGTTGACATTTTGTTTTGTGTTTTTGCAAGTGCAAGTTGATTGAGGACAGCTTCTATTCTGAGTATTACAAATAACTGAAGGAACATACCTCTTCCTCTGTTACATTGATGACTGAATCGGCACCGCCTCATGCTCCCAAGAGAAGCTCAAACAGTTCATCCATTTCACCAACACCTTCCACCCTAACCTTCAGTTCACCTGGACCATCTCCAACACATCCCTCTCCTCCCTGGACCTCTCTGTCTCCATCTGAGGCAACCACCTACAAACCAATGTCCATTTCAAGACCACCGACTCCTACAGTTACCTGGAATACACCTCCTCCCACCCACCTTCCTGCAAAAATTCCATCCCCTATTCCCAATACCTTCACCTCTGCCACATCTGCTCCCAAAATGAGGCATTCCACTCCCGCACATCCCAGATGTCCTCATTCTTCAAGGACCGCAACATCCCCCCCGCAGTGGCCGAGAACGTCCTCAACCGTGTCTCCCGCATTTCCCACACCTCGTCCCTCACACCCTTCCCCCGCAATAGCCACCAAAAGAGAATCCCCCTCGTCCTCACATACCACCCCACCAACCTTCAGATACAAAGCATCATCCTCCGACACTTCCGCCATCTACAATCCAACCCCACCACCAAAGGCATTTTTCCAACCCCATCCTTGTCTGCCTTTCGGAGAGACAACTCTTTCCACAACTCCCTTGTCTGCTCCACACTCCCCTCCAACTGCACCAAACCCGGCACCTTCCCCTGCAACCGAAGGAAGTGCTACACTTGCCCCCACACCTCCTCCCTGACCCCCATCCCAGGCCCCAAGATGACTTTCTATATCAAGCAAATGTTCACCTGCACATCCGCCAATGTGGTATGCTGCATCTGCTGCACCCGGTGTGGCTTGCTCTACACTGGGGAAACCAAGCGGAGGCTTGGGGACCGCTTTGCAGAACACCAACGCTCAGTCCACAGTAAACAACTACACCTCCCAGACGCGAACCATTTCAACTCCCCCTCCCATTCCTTAGACGGCATGTCCATCCTGGGCCTCCTGCAGTGCCATAATGATGCCACCCGTAGGTTGCAGGAACAGCAACTCATTCCACTTGGGAACCCTGCAGCCCAATGGTATCAAGATAATAAAATGTGAGGCTGGATGAACACAGCAGGCCAAGCAGCATCTCAGGAGCACAAAAGCTGACGTTTCGGGCCTGGACCCTTCATCAGAGAGGGGGATGGGGAGAGGGAACTGGAATAAATAGGGAGAGAGGGGGAGGTGGACCGAAGATGGAGAGTAAAGAAGATAGGTGGAGAGAGTATAGGTGGGGAGGTAGGGAGGGGCTAGGTCAGTCCAGAGAAGACGGACAGGTCAAGGAGGTGGGATGAGGTTAGTAGGTAGCTGGGGGTGCGGCTTGGGGTGGGAGGAAGGGATGGGTGAGAGGAAGAACCGGTTAGGGAGGCAGAGACAGGTTGGACTGGTTTTGGGATGCAGTGGGTGGGGGGGAAGAGCTGGGCTGGTTGTGTGGTGCAGTGGGGGGAGGGGACGAACTGGGCTGGTTTAGGGATGCAGTAGGGTTCACCAACACCTTCCACCCCCAACCTCAAGTTCACCTGGGCCATCTCCAGCACATCCCTCACCTTCCTGGGCCTCTCAGTCTCCATCTCAGGCAACCAGCTTGTAACTGATGTCCATTTCAAGCCCACCGACTCCCACAGCTACCTAGAATACACCTCCTCCCACCCAACCTCCTGCAAAAATTCCATCCCCTATTCCCAATTCCTCCGCCTCCACCGCATCTGCTCCCACGATAAGACATTCCACTCCCGCACATCCCAGATGTCCAAGTTCTTTAAGGACCGCAACTTTCCCCCCACAGTGATCGAGAACGCCCTTGACCGCGTCTCCCGTATTTCCCGCAACACATCCCTCACACCCCGCCCCCGCCACAACCGCCCTAAGAGGATCCCCCTCGTTCTCACACACCACCCTACCAACCTCCGGATACAACGCATCATCCTCCGACACTTTCGCCATTTACAATCTGACCCCACCACCCAAGACATTTTTCCATTCCCACCCCTGTCTGCTTTCCGGAGAGACCACTCTCTCCGTGACTCCCTTGTTCGCTCCACACTGCCCTCCAACCCCACCACACCCGGCACCTTCCCCTGCAACCGCGGGAAATGCTACACTTGTCCCCACACCTCCTCCCTCACCCCTATCCCAGGCCCCAAGATGACATTCCACATTAAGCAGAGGTTCACCTGCACATCTGCCAATGTGGTATACTGTATCCACTGTACCCGGTGCGGCTTCCTCTACATTGGGGAAACCAAGCAGAGGCTTGGAGACCGCTTTGCAGAACACCTCCGCTCAGTTCGCAACAAACAACTGCACCTCCCAGTCGCAAACCATTTCCACTCCCACTCCCATTCTCTAGATGACATGTCCATCACGGGCCTCCTGCAGTGCCACAATGATGCCACCCGAAGGTTGCAGGAACAGCAACTCATATTCCGCCTGGGAACCCTGCAGCCTAATGGTATCAATGTGGACTTCACCAGTTTCAAAATCTCCCCTTCCCCTACTGCATCCCTAAACCAGCCCAGTTCGTCCCCTCCCCCCACTGCACCACACAACCAGCCCAGCTCTTCCCCCCCACCCACTGCATCCCAAAACCAGTCCAACCTGTCTCTGCCTCCCTAACCGGTTCTTCCTCTCACCCATCCCTTCCTCCCATCCCAAGCCGCACCCCCATCTACCTACTAACCTCATCCCACCTCCTTGACCTGTCTGTCTTCCCTGGACTGACCTAGCCCCTCCCTACCTCCCCACCTATACTCTCTCCACCTATCTTCTTTACTCTCCATCTTCGGTCCGCCTCCCCCTCTCTCCCTATTTATTCCAGTTCCCTCTCCCCATCCCCCTCTCTGATGAAGGGTCCAGGCCCGAAACGTCAGCATTTGTGCTCCTGAGATGCTGCTTGGCCTGCTGTGTTCATCCAGCCTTACATTTTATTATCTTGGAATTCTCCAGCATCTACAGTTCCCATTATCTCTGAGCCCAATGGTATCAATGTGGATTTCACATGCTTCAAAATCTCCCCTCCCCCTACTGCATCCCAAAACCAGCCCAGCTCATCTAAACTGCCTAAACTGTTCTTCCTCTCACCTATCCTCTCCTCCCACCTCAAGATGCACTTCCACGTCCTACCTACTAACCTGATCCCACCCCCTTGATCTGTCCGTCCTCCCCCGACTGACCTAACCCCTCCCTACCTCCCCACCCATACCCTCCTCTTCACCTATCTTCTCCTTTATCCATCTTCAGTCTGCCTCCCCCTCTCTCCCTATTTATTTCAGAATCCTCTCCCCATCCCCCTCTCAGATGAAGGGTCTAGGCCCGAAACGTCAGCTCTTGTGCTCCTAAGATGCTGCTTGGTCTGCTGTGTTCATCCAGCCCCACACTTTGTTATCGAAGGAACATACTGTTTGACTCAATGAAAACTGAAAGAACTGCAGATGCTGAAAATTAGGAACAAAACCAGAGGTTGCTGGAAAAGCTCAGCAGATCTGGCAGCATCTGTGAAGAAAAAAATCAGAGTTAACATTTCAGGTCTGGTGACCCTTCCCCAGAACGGATGGTAGCTAGGAAAACCTCAGTTTATATGCAGAATATAGGGAGGGTGATGGGATAGGGTATAATTCATAGAATAAAGGATAGAGCCTAAAGAGAGAGAAGAGCAGTTAGATTGACAAAGGAGTTGATAACGATCTGGCTAGGCTGGCAAATAGCTGTTAATGGTGATTGTTAGTGACAATAGGTAGTGTGTAATGGCAGGCTATGTGATAACAAGGCCTGGTGTGGGGGTAGGGGGCTAGGACATGGGAGAGTTTAGGCCCTAAAATTATTGAACTCAATATTGAGTCCAGAGGGCTGCAGGAGCCCAAAGCGGAAAATGAGGTGTTGTTCTTCCAGGTTACATTGAGATTTGCTATACCATTGCAGCGAGCTTTGGACAGAGGTGTTGGCCAGGGAACAGAATGGTGTGTTAAAGTGGCAAGAAACAGCTCGCTTGGGGTCCCTTTTGCTGGCAGAACATAAATGTTTTGCAAAGTGTTCGCCCAGTAAATGCTTCGTTTCCCCAATGTAGAGGAGACCACATTGTGAGCAGCAAATGCAATAGACTAGATTGTGTGAAGTGCAGGTGAAGTGTTTCTTCACCTGGAAGGTGTACTTGGGACCTTGATTACAGGGGAGGAAGGAGGTAAATGGGCAGGTCTTGCACCTTCGCCGGTTGCAGGGGAAAGTGCTGTGGGCTGTGGGAAGGTATTGGAGATGAAGGAAAAGTGGACTGGGGTGACACGGAGGGAATAGTCCCTGCAAAAGGTGCACAAGGAAGCTGAGGGGAATATGTGTCTGATGGTGACATCTCACTGGAGGTGGCGGAAACAGCATCTGATGATCTTCTGGATGTGAATACTGGTGGGACGGTGAGTAAGGACAAGGGGAGCCCTATTGCTGTTGTGAGAGGGAAGAGAGTGGGTATGGGTGGAAGTGAGGGAAATAGGCTGGACCCATTTGAGGCCCCTGTCGATAATAGTACAGGAGAATCCTTGGTTGAGGAAGAAGGTGGACATTTCCGAGACTCCCTTGTTGAAGGTGGCTTCATCTGAACATTTATGTTGGAGATGCAGGAATTGAGAGAATGGGATGGAATTTTTACAGGAAGCAGGGTGTGAGGATGTATAGTCCAGGTAGCTGTGGGAGTCAGTGGGTTCATAGTGGACATTAGTGCCAGTCTAACCCTATAAGTGGAAACAGACATGCCAAGGAAAGGGAGGGAGGAGTCAGAGATAGACCAGGTGAAAGTGAGGTCAAGGTGGAAATTGGAAGCGAAATCGATGAACATTTCCAATTCTGGACAAGAGAAGGAAGCAGCACCGATGCTATCATTGGTCTATCGGAGTGGGAGTTGTGAGTGGGGGCAGAATGGGAATGTTTCACATATCCCACGAAGAGATAGGCATAACTGAGGCCCATGCAGGTACTCGTAACTACCCCTTTGACCTGAAGAAAATGATAAGAGTTAAAAGAGAAGCTGTTGAGGGTGAGGACAAGCTCAGCCAGGTGGAGGAGGATGTCAGTGAGTGGGGATGGTTCAGGCCTTTTTTCAGGAAGACATAGAGGGCCCGAAGACCACCCTGGTAGGGATTGGACGAGTAAAGGGATTGCACATCCATGGTAAAGAGGAGGTGGCTGGAGCCTACAAACTGATCTTCCAGTTGCCTGTCACTTTAACACACTACTGTTTTCTCTGGCCAACATCTCTGTCTCAGGCTTGCTGCAGTGTTCCCGCGAAGCTCAGCGCAAACTGGAAGACCATCTCATTTTCTGTCTGGGAACCCTGCAGCCTTCCGGACTCAATATCAAGTTCAATAATGTTAGGGCCTAAACTATCCAATGTCCCGTCCCTAACCCACACACCAGGCCTTGTTATCACATAGCCTGCCATTACACATCCCCTGTTGTTAGTCACTAATAGTCTCCATTAACAACTATTCATCCTCCTCTCTAGGTCATTATCAACTTCTTTGCCTATCCAACTGCTCTTCTCACTCTTTGGGCTCTATCTTTTATCCTATTGTTTACTCCCTACTTCATCACCCTATTTTCTGCATATAAACTGAAGTTTTCCTAGCTACCACCAATTCTGAAAAAGGGTCACTGGGCCTGAAACCTTAACTCTGATATTTTTCTTCACAGATAGTGCCAGACCTGCTGAGCTTCACTGGCAACTTCTGTTTTTGTTGCTGTTTGACTCAATTGGCCATTTGCTGGGATCATGGCCTGCATACCTCGCACCATACTAGCATTGAAGTGATCTTGCAACCTGATTTTCATTTTCAAATTTATTTAACTCTAGCTAATTTAGTGCAGTAAATCACTGATGGACAGTAGGCGAATGGCTGACCATTTTACCTATTAAAACAAGGTACTGGCTCATAAAGTGAGTTTAGATTTACTGTGTGTTTAAAGAAAATAGGACATTTTCATGAACATGCATTTAGAAAGTAGGAGGTTATTGGAGGCTCAATTCCCCCAGTCAATGTGGTCTCCTGGACTGCCTTTGTGTATTAGGGACAAATTACAACACATTTTTTCTTAATATAGGTTCCTATGTCTTTTCTGAGTTGTAAAGATGTTTGCATGGCTAGAAAGAGGGAAGGATACCTGGAGGGATAGTAGATCAATTATGATGGTGGTATGCAGAAGTAATACCATGGCAGTATTGAACGAGCTTTGGTCAGTTGGGTCAGTTGATTTATAAGTTTGCATGTTTCTTTCATGGCTGGAGCATGATCTGACAATACTCCTATTTTCTTTTTTGAATTTATCTTTTTTTGACGTTTGACAGTCACTTTTTTGCATTTCAGCACTGAGTAGTTCCACAGCTGTTAATATCTTGCATTCCAGCATTTAGTGATTCAATATTGAATCAAAGACATTTGTATAATAATAAACATAGCTTATGGAGCCAAAATAACTAAAGGATAAATGGTTATTCCTCAAAGCCAAAGAAGTAACAGCTGCCTTACCATTAATTATGTGCAATAATTTTTTAAGGCAGCGGTGTGCAATGTGAAGGGATGGAAGGAGATGTTTTATGAAGAGTACCACTTTACTACAATGAACTTGCAAGAAGTTTCATAAAATGGCCACAGAGATAGCAAAAATAATTGATTTTAGTTGGTTCATGCCATTTATGTAGTAGTTCCACCAATCTCGCTATGATAATTCCAGGTATATTCATCTTGTGCACTGAGCTCTTAACCAAAGTGGACGGAAGACAACTCTAGCTCTCTGAACACCTCTCTCATCTGCCTGCTCTACTCAATTTGCTTGACTTTACCGTACTTGATCTTGACTTCACATTTTGAACATTATAAGAGATTGACAAGTACGTGAAAATGACCAACAGTCTTGGGATGGGTTATTGGAGAACATGCCTATAACCTGTTCTCTGCATGAAATAGCAAAGTGTGGGGCTGGATGAACACAGCAGGCCAAGCAGCATCTTATGAGCACAAAAGTGATGTTTTGGGCCTAGACCTCAGCTTTTGTGCTCCTAAGATGCTACTTGGCCTTCTGTATTCATCCAGCTCCACACTTTGTTATCTCGGATTCTCCAGCATCTTCAGTTCCCACTATCTCTGCATGAAATGCTTGATTTTTGGGTACACTTTTTGTTCTGTACCCCATTATTCACCCCTGTATTGCAAATCAGTGGATTAGTCATGGTCACAAATGTGGATCACAACCAGCAGCCTTTTGAAAGTCCAAGTATAAAATATCAACCATACTTCAATTGTGTATTTGATCCATTTTTAATAATGAGATAATGTTAAAATAATATTTCCAATTCTCATTAATTCCCTACAAATTTAACAAACATACAAGAATATTACCTAAAATGTCACATATTTCAGAAACCATTTGTTTAAGAGTCATGGATGTTAGTTGTCTGGAGTTAAGTATATTCTCTACATTAAAAAATTGTATAATTTTCAAAATCCATACCCTTAGTTAATTGCATACTGCTTATATCCTCTGATGAAGGGTCGAGGCCTGAAACGTCAGCTTTTGTGCTCCTGAGACGCTGCTTGGCCTGCTGTGTTCAACCAGCTCCACACTTTGTTATCTTGGATTCTCCAGCATCTGCAGTTCCCATTATCACTTATATCCTCTTCTCCTGTTCCTGATTTATACCATTGGTTAATTTCCCTAAAATTCTAAAGACATTACAAAATTCATTCAGTTTTCTCGGTAAAGAGAACAGTGAATGTACTCTTTAATATCTGTTGTATCTTTGTCCCTAAATTCCAGTTTCCTGCTGGAATTGTTATTTGGGCTAAGAGTTTATTTTGTGCTTTGTTGGTTCTACAACAAATTGTTATATTCAAGAGAGAATGGGACAATGCTTTTGACTATATGTGTCTTCTGGATTTTCTTTCAAAGCTGTAATGCCCTGGAATTACTTTATAAATTAGAACGTTAGCTCAAATTGGTAGGTGCAAGGAAGCCTAAATATGAATTGAATTTTCTTCTAGTCCATTGATTGTGAATTTTTACAATATTTTATGATAAAAATTGCCCAATATTTTATGATAAATATTGCAATCAGTGACATAGCTATTGCTTACACTGCCAACATTTATTCCCATCTGCATGTTTGTTGGGAAAAATGTGTGATCAGCAAAGTAACTGTAAGAGAATATAGAGTCTAATTCAGCCCATCTAGAAACAAACAGGAAAGCATAAATTCATGTCCAAATCCGATCAAATCAGATCAATTATTTAAATCTATATCTCTTCACATTAACATGTTTTACTTTTGAATGGAATAACATTGCATGTTGATGATTCATGTCTGCCACAGCTGTCTGGTCAAATTTGGAGAAGTCAGTTACTCCATTTGGTCTTTTTGAAATTGTTAACTCACTGTTCTGTACCTACTAGTGTGGTTGAGGCCCTTGTGATTTTAACTGGATGTCCATTTCTTAAAGGTATTAACTCCGTTAATCTCATCTCAGACAAACAAAGTCAGGGCTGGGTGAGGTGTTGTTTGGTTTATTTGTAGACTATTCTATTCAACAGTGGCTAAGACATTGAAAACATTGAATAAAATGAACATTGCATGGCTTAATCTGTTCAACTTCTATTTTCATTGGAACAAGAGTGGATTTCAATGTCTTAAGGACATGACCACGTTAATCTCTGCATTGATTATATACACTGGATATATCATAAACTATTTTCTTTTATTGCTGACCAAAACTTACAGAGCAATGAACATGATTGAAAGTCATGAGATGTATCTATTAATGTAAAAATTAGATACCGCAATAGAGTCATGGAACAGTACAGAAGAAGATCCTTCAGCCCATCAAGCCTGCGCCAGTCAAAAACCCTAAACACTTAATTATTATCATCCCTTTTACAAAATAAAGCCTTGTATGCCTCAGCATCTCAAGTGTATAACTAAATACTTCTTCAATGTTATGAGAGTTTCTACCGTTGATACCCTTATAGGCAGTGGGTTCTGGATTCCCACTACCCTCTGATTAAAAAAACGGTTTCCTCACATCCCCTCTAAATCTCCTGCCCTTTACCTTAAATCTATGATCACTGGACATTGATCCCTCCACCCATCTCCCTTGCCTTTGCCCCTAGAAATCTCTGAGGATCAGAGGGACCTCGGTGTGAATGCTCACCCATCCCTTAAGGTAGAGGGACGGGTAGATAAGGTGGTTAAACAAGCACATGTATATTGTACATCTCAATCATTTCCCTCCTCAATCTCCTCACCTCTGGAGAATACAACACCAGTTTATCCAATCTAGTTTCCTAACTAAAACTCTCCAGCTCAGGTAATAGAGATAATGGGAACTGCAGATGCTGGAGAATTCCAAGATAATAAAATGTGAGGCTGGATGAACACAGCAGGCCAAGCAGCATCTCAGGAGCACAAAAGCTGACGTTTCGGGCCTAGACCCTTAATCAGAGCTCTGATGAAGGGTCTAGGCCCGAAACGTCAGCTTTTGTGCTCCTGAGATGCTGCTTGGCCTGCTGTGTTCATCAAGCCTCACATTTTATTAGCTCAGGTAATACCCTAGTAAATCTCCTCTGCACCCTTTCCAGTACAAGCACATTCCTCCTATAATGTGGATTCCAGAACTGCACGCAACACTCTTGCTGTGGCATAGCCAACATTTTTATACAGTTCCAACTTAGAGCCTTTGTTCTTCAACTCTGTGCCTCAGCTAATCAAGACAGATATCCTATATGCCTGCTTAACCACTTTATCTACCTGTCCCTCTATCTTAAGGGATGGGAGAACATTCACACCGAGCTCCCTCTGACCCTCGCTGCTTCCCAGGGTACTACTGCTCTTTATATATTTTGTAGCCATGTGTATTACTCACACTTATCTGAACTGAATTCCATTTGTCACTGATCAGTCCATCTGACCAGCACTTCCATATGCTCCAGTAATCTAAAGTTATCCTCACAATTTATCTCCCCTTCACTTTTCATATCATCCGTGAACTTGCTGATCAACCCTCCTACATTCAAGTCTAAATAATTTATATACACAACATACATCAAGGGCCCCAACACCAATCCCTGGGAACCCCACTGGATACAGCCTTCCATTCACAAAGTGCCCCTCGACCATCACCATTTGATTCTCACCACTCACCCAATTCTGGGTCCAATCAGCAAAATTCTTGCATCCCATAGGCTCCTACTTTCACTATTAATCTCCCATGTGACGCCTTGACAACAGCCCTGCTGAAGTCCAAGTAGACTACATCAAATACATTGCCCTCACCTGCACGCCTGGTCACCTCTTCAAAAAATTCAAACAAGTTTGTCAGACATGGTGTCCCCTTATCAAGTCATGCTGACTGTTCTTGATTAATCCTTGCTCTCCAAGTGCAGGTTAATTCTGTCCGTCAGAGTTGCTCCACATAGTCTACACAACACTGAGGTAAGAATGACTTATCTGTAGTTTCCTAACTTATCCTTGTAGCCTTCTCTAATAATGGCACCTTATTGACTGTCCTCCAGTCCTCTGGCACCTATCCTGTGAACTAGGAGACCATCTGAATTAAAGAGATTTTAATACAAAGATAGATAAGCTCTGCAATTTGTGCCAAAATTTTGAGAACCATGTTAACATAAAGCAAAAGAAAGCCTAAAGCAAGTTAAAATTAGCATTGACAATCATTCGTTTTCTTCAAGTCCTGCTTTCTGCTTACTATCCAACCAACACTGACAATAGGGGGTTTAGCAATAACAGGGTTGTTAGAGAAGTACTGGACCCAATTAAGGATCAAATGGAAATCTAGGATTGGAAGCAGAGGACATGGTTAAAGTACAAAATGACTACTTTGCATCAATGTTCAGCAAGGTACGCTTGTGGTGTGATAGCTTGTGGGTCAGGAAGCCTGGGTGGCCAACCCATCTGAAGTTACCATGAAGGACTCTCCTTCTCAACTTCTCCCCTAACCTGCAGCATGATGACCCTCAAATAAAACCAACACCAATCATCCCTCTCCAGTGAGAAAGCAGTCTGTAGCCCAGTATGGCAACTTTACAGATTCATGCCCAGGTGTCCTTGGAGTCGGGGATTTCACAATTTTTCCACAATGTATCCTCTTTGAACATGGAACTTTGGTTGGTCTTTGGCTTCAACTTGCATTGTCTGTTAAGTCTGTCTACATTAGATGATTGTTTATCTCTTGGATTTCCTTCACTGAAATATTACCCCTGCTAGATTGGGGAATTGGTCTATTACCTTGTCTGAATGATCCCTAATCTTATGAATTTCTTTCATGGCAGAATTTTTTCCTGCTGAATGAGATGCTTACCCCATAACCCCATGAGTTTCATTTTCTTTCAGTATCGTAGATATCTGAGATGGACAATTTCTTCATGACAATACCTTGAGTCTGTGTCAGATAGCCCCTTCTTGACTGTCCTGAATGTTTGCCCAATGAAGTTTTATGCAACCCATTTTAATCTGTGTAAGCAAATCTGCAAATCTTTACTCTCAATCTGTTGACTTATCTTTGTAAAGTCTACAATTAAACGTGTAAAATAGGTTGAAAATCCTCATGTATCTTTTGTGGTTATATTTGTATGTGAACAGAACATGTACCTATCCTCAACAATGCTCCTTGAGATTTGCTGCTGATTTAGCTCTGCCATTAGAACAGGTAATTCCTCCTTGTGAAATGAAGAATTAAAATATTCCTCTTGAACCTGTGTCATTTCATGATCTGGCAGCAAGTTCCAATCTGTGATTAGATTTCTTCACCAAGCTATGATGGTGCCTGAACAACTTCAGTTAAAGATTTGCCAATGAGTTCACATGGGTTGTACTGCTCATTCTTTTACCCTCATTAACATCTTCCCACAAACTTTGCTGTTTTTCTATCATTTAATTTTTTTTGGTGATAATAGGAGTGGAAGCATTTCTACCAGTGCTATCATTATAAATTTCCATTCTCTTGCCAATGTAAAACAATTGTCTTAATTCAATATAAGTAACAAAAGTGAGCTCTTTCTTCATTTTTAGTCCCACAATGCATCTAGGAAGCCCAATGAAATCTTCCACTAGTTATCCACCACTGTGTATTCAATAACTGTTTATTCCAAGCCAATTGGTCTTCGGACTAACTCAATAGAAATTGGCCACTCTTGACCTGTTCACTGTCCATTGTAACTAGTTGAATTCCTTCTGCTATATCAGAAATATTCAGGCCAAGTCATGCATGAATGCTCAAGAGTGAGGTTTCTTGATTGTGAATTATGTGTACATTCCCCATGATCTTATACTTTTTGTGTTGTAATGGTATTTAGAACGTAACTACTTTTAATCAAACTGTCAACCATATTATGACACTTGGTCCTTAGGATCCTGACTGGTCTGGCTGTATCTCCCTCTTATGGCTTAATCAGTTGGTGTTTGGGTTCTGCACATAAAACAATCACCTGCAGAGTAGGAGATAACAAGGCATAGAGCTGAACACAGCAGGTCAAGCAGCATTGGAGGAGCAGGAAAGCTGACATTTCGGGTCAAGACCCTCCTTCAGAAGAAGGGTCTGAAGAAGGGTCCAGACCTGAAACATCAGGCTTCCTGCTCTTCTGATGCTGCTTGGCCTGCTGTGTTCATCCAGCTCTACACCTTGTTTTCTCAGATTCTCCAGCATCTACAGTTCTTACTATACCTGCAGAGTAGGCACATCTTCAGGAAGCAATCCTGCAAATCCACATCATACTGCTGTTATGTTCATATAGGGCATGCCTTTTCAGAAATGTGTTTTGCTTATTCACTTTGAGGATGCCCTGAATTGAATTGTGTGACACCACCACCATGCTAAATGTAACAAGCTAGGAACTCAAAACTCAGCCATGAAACATTGTGGACTATCAGCAACATCAGAATTGTTTTCAATCACGATCTGTTTCCTTATTGCCTGGCATATCCCTCACACTACCATTATTATCAAGCTGGAGATCAACCCTCATTCAATGAAGAGTGCAGTAGGGCAGGCCGAACAATATCAGGAATACGTAAAAATTAAGTGTCAGCCTGCTGGAGCTGCAGTACAGGATTATTTGACAAACAATGGAAGAAACATGCAGTAGACAGGCATATTTAATCCCATGACTAATGGATCAGATCTAAACTGTGCATGCCTGCTACATCCAGTCATGACTGACGGTGGGAAATTAAACAACTTAGTTGAGGAGTAGACTCCACCAATATCCCCATTCTTAATGATGGGGAACCCAGCACATCAGTGCATAAGATGAGGCTGAAGGATTTGCCTCTATTTTCAACCAGAATTGCAGACTGGATGATCTACCTTGATCTCTTCCTAAGGTCCCAGGATCACTGGTGCCAGTCTTCAACCAACAGAACTGCAGGTGTCATAAATCAGATACAATAGAAATTGCCGGAAAAGCTCAGCAGGTCTGGCAGCATCTGTGGAAAGAAATCAGAATTACCGTTTCAGGTCTAGTGACCTTTCCTCAGAATAGATACTGCCAGACGTGTTGAGCTTTTCCAGCAATTTTTGTTGTTGTCACGGTCTTTAACCAATTCAATTCAATCTATGTAATAACAGGAAATGGTTTCCATGGCTACAAGAATGGGTGAGCCTGGGAATTCTATGGTGACTGACTCACCTTCTGTCTAATTAACGGCAGTCCAACATTTACATTGACACATAGAATTCTCTCCACTTGCCTACATGGGTTCAGTTCCAACAATACTCAAGAAGCTTGACACCATCCAAGGCTCAGCACTTGACCGGCACCACATCATCACCTTGAATATTCGGTCCCTTCAGCACTGACACATGGTGGCAGCAAGGTGTAAGATCTACAAGATGCACTTCATCAACTCACCAATGCTCCTTCAAAAGCACTTTCCAAATTTGGAACGTTTTGGAAGGACAACGGTAATAGTTGCACGTTAACACCACCATCTGTAAGTTTCTACCACACACCATCCTGACTTGGAACTGTTTTCTTGGAACTGTCACTGGCTCAAAATCCTGGAACTCTAACAGCACTGTGGCTATATTCATGTTCAAGGACAGTAGTGGTTCAAGAAGGCAGTTCATCACCACTTTCTCCAGGACAGTTAAGGATGGGCAATAAATGCTGGGCTAGCCAGTGATGCCCACATTTCCTTCCTTCGAAGACAACAAATAATGACCTTGTTTTCTCATTTGATGTGACAATCTATCAAAAAAATTAGAGGAGAGAGGAGAGTTGAGATATTTAACACAAGAGCTATTCTCTTTGTGAAAAAATTAATAGGTATGTGATAACGTCAAGATTTATAAAGAAAAGCTCCTATTTGGACATACCAAAAAGGGACTGTTAAATACCAGACTGCAACATAAGTGTAGATTGCAGCATGGTTGAAAGTCTTGTTCTATGTAATTCATGGTTAGATTTCAAGCAATGAATTTATGAAAATTGTTTTGATGCTAGAGTAATTTGGGGGTTTAATATTATTAAAATATGAAATTTCAACTTTAATTTCAAATGCTTGTGAGAGTTAAGGGATTCTAGGACCAAAATCTCAAAGAAATTCTCCATTCTGAAAGACAAAGTAAATGGCACTCGGTGAAATTGAGCCCAATGGTGGTTGTAATTGTAAATCTCTTTATTTAAATCTAACCAGGTCATTATCACACTCACAACTTCCATCCAGATTGTCAGATAAATTACAAATGTAGTCAAAAGCAACACCATAAAGCAATCCAATTCAGCCATAATCTGTTAACCCTTAGCTTCGGTTCCAGCAGAATTGGTTTAACTCCAGTACATGCCACAACATTGATCCGCTCATAGATACACATTAAATTTTAGATTTCCTACAGTGTGGAAACAGGCCCTTTGGCCCACCAAGTCCACACCGCCCCTTGGAGCATTCCACCCAGACCCCTCCCCCTAAACCCCACACACCCCTGAACATTATGGGCAATTTAGCATGGCCGATCCACCTAGCCTGCGCATCTTTGGATGGTGGGAGGAAACCGGAGGACCCGGAGGAAACCCACGCAGACATTGGGAGAATGTGCAAACTCCACACAGACAGTCACCCGAGGCTGGAATCAAATCCAGATCCCTGGCACTATGAGGCTGCAGTGCTAACCACTGAGCCACCGTGCCGCCCTAAATGCCAGATGATTGTTGAGATTATCTGTCCTTGACATTAAGGCAGAACATGACCATGTGCAGCACTTTGAAAACTTAGGGAAAGTGAGATTAGTGGAGTTATGGAAATAACCCATCAGTGGTGGAATTCATACTGAAATATAAAAAAATGGCTGTGACTGTAAGAGGCCTGATGTGGCACGATGAGATGGTGATCCAGGGGAAGATAGGAGGAAGTATCTGAGAGCTGGTGTTGATCCTCTGCAATATAGAGGTCCATGCACCACACTACAACACACTACCGAGTCACTAACAGCTATTCACCCTCCTACCCAATTTGTTATCAACTCCGTTGTCTATCCAGCTGTTGTTCTCTCTCTTCGGGCTCTATCCTTTATCCTATAATTTACTTCCTACCCCATCCCTCCTTGTTTTCTGCATATAAACCAACATTTTCACAGCTACCATCAGTTTTGAGGAAGGGTCATCAGAACCGAAACGTTAACCCTGAGTTTTTCACCTTACCAGATATGTTTTGGAAGTCCAGGCATATTACATTCGTCACATTATCATCTATGTTGTCTCATCAAAAAACTCAAGTTAGTTAAACACGGTTTACCCTTCAATAAATCCAAGCTGGCTTTCTTTAATTAGTCCACATTTGCCGAAGAGGGTGCACATTTAGTCCTAATTATAATTTCTAAAATATTCCCCTCACGGAGGTTAAACATCTTGGCACATAACTTTCAAAAAATAGGCCCGATGTTGTCTGTATACTGCATCTATAATGTCAAGATTTAAATTGAAGAACTTGATCACTGCAAGGGTGTTATTAACAACTTGAATAAATTGCATATAATGATCACAATGCTCATAACATATGCCATAAAATTATAAGATAGCATCAACTATTTGATACTTCAGTCAGATTTTTAAATGTTAGTGCTTTACATTACATTTATTTTTGATGTACTACTTAAAACATTACTTGTAATAATCAACATTTTGCAGCTTGAGGTCTATTCAGGAAAATGTACATTACTGCTAAATTAACATTGCTGTATTTTGTGATCACAGAAAGCATTACATTGCTTTTGGAAAAACAATTGAGCCTAAATTGAATGCTGTCTGAGAACCAGCAAATAGTTGTACATTCTTATTTAATTAACTCTGCAAGTTACTCCCTTACTTGTTTTCTTGTGGCTTAGTTATGTGTACAATAAACAATGATTTTTTTAATAGAACTACACATCTACCCAGGTTTTGTGAGTTACAATGTTTTCTTTTGCTGTCTCCTGGCTTTTCATGTAAAATAAAAGCTAGAATGCAATGAAAGCAGACTTTTGAAGAAGCGGCTTGTGGGACATTCTTAACTTCAAAGCTTATCACTACTGGAACCCGTCACTCAAAATTCCTCCATAGATTCCTGTTATCATAAACATAATTCCTCCACATAGACATCAGCTGTTGAAAACCCACAAAATGGCTGAAATCATCAGTGTGGCACCTCACTCATCATTCTATGATGACCTGTTCCCCCACCAAAAAAAAGAAAATGCCTGCCTTCCATCTTGCAATCTCCAAATGGAGCAACCTTGATGAGCAAGATCTGCCAACAGGCTTGAGGATTGAGGAGTGGGAAACATGGGAAGGCATCTTGTGATGAACCCCATCTTTCAAATGGCAGGCTTTGAGCTACCGTGAAAACGTGTGGTCCTTCACTAAACATGTTCAAGAAAAGCTTGGACCTCTGCACAGCCAACATCTATCATTGGGGCCTCAGCACAAACTCATGCAGTCATAGGGAGACTGAAAGAATGCTGCATGTTATTGGGAATGTAACCCTCTACAGCCTAAGCAATAAGCCAATCGCCTTTAAGTCAACAAATGAGCAAGCTATCATTTGGGCCCAGGGATTCACTAATAAATAAGTCTTCCAAGCTGATACTGAAAATTATAGAATATTTGACAATGGAAAGACAAGTCTGGGAATAACAACAAATGCCTTGATGTGAAAGCAAGCTAAAATAGACAAAACTCCCTCAGCCAAATCTCTGTATAGTCTGGAAATATACTGGAAATTTGCCAATTTAGTTAGACATTTTGGAAGTGCCCATCATGCTCTACACTCTAGACGTTGCATTTTATTTCGAACACAAAGGGACCGAAGCTGCTTACAACCTCAAAACAGGTGTGATTCCAACAGTAAGACAACTGAGAGGCTGGTGAACCAAATTTAATTTAAGTTCAAGCATAAGCAAAATAAATCAAGTGAACAAATGAAGGGCCTAAATCAGCTTTTTGGGCCTTACTAAGTAGCCAGCAGTCATTTGCTGGAACTAGAAGAAACGTGCTTGCTTGTTCGTTCCGACTCCACAAACACAAAGATTTGTAAATGTTTTGGGGCTTCATTGAATGGCTGCCAAATACGTAGAAATATCAGTCGGAGCTTGTGCATCACAAGTTCTAATCAGGTCAAAAATGTTGACCAATCGAAGTCTAAAATAAACACAAAATCTAAACTCAAATAGCAGCGTGAATCACCGAGAAGAAAATCTATTTCAATTTAGGAATGATCAGAAGCTATGAATGTCAAGCTCAGGTTCTGGCTCTGCTAATTGTTTTCAGTTGCACTGTTTAACCCCATTACTTGGCCACTGCAATGTTATATTTCGTATGCAAAAGTTAACCACTTCCTGAAATGGTGTACAAAAAGGAAATACAGTTAATTGCTGCTGGCCTTTTTAACAACTGGGATAATCCAAACAGGTTGTTGAGATAGCAATGAGTAGAGTCAAGCGTCAAGCTATCTAGAAAAAGACTTAGCTACAATATTTAGTCTCCAATTCATCTATCAATGTATGCAATTTGAATCTTCCTTCATAGTCACTAGGGAGGCAGTACTTTAAACAAACAACTCAGAGTAGCTTCTAAACATTATAACTCTACTCCAAACTACATACAATTAGAGCCACAAGGATCAGTGAGCATCAATAACATTAATCATTGTATTGAGCTATCAGAAATAAGACATAAACAAACTCCAATGTGGCAAGCTTACAATTCACATCAATTACGGCTGAGTGGACGAGTAGACAATGCAAGACAGCAGTGGATTTATTCAGCGTATCCTTCAGGGGAAAGTAAGACAGAGATAGCAATTCTTTGTTGAGATAAGGTAGTCTCTGAGATGATGCGCCTGGCAGTGGAGGGCTGCTGCTTACCTGATAATTTATTCTGATAGATTCACAAAGTGGATCACAATTCAGACCATTCACTGATGGGTGAAATATCTTGAAATACTCTTCTAAATGTAACTCTGCAATCAATGACCTAATGACTAAGTTGGTGGATGTACCAACGATGGGAATTTCACCCTTGGTTTATGCTGGCTATTTACAAATGCAATCTTAGTTTATTAAGGTGCAACAATGATTCCTGACTCCTGTCAAACTTTTATTCTATGCTAATAGAAGATCTTGAATGTTACTTTGAAAAGAGAAAAGAAACATTAGTCATTATCCTTCATTTTAGATATCAAAACGTGAAAGCATGGCTGGTTAAATATCAGACAACACTAGATGAAGCGTGTGTTAAGAAGCTTCAATGACCAGGGTATGAGACGAACTTAACTTGAGAACAAATCCTGAGAAATTTGTGGCACAACTGTTTGGCCTGAGCATAGTATTTGTGGCTACGGCTAAAGTTATTTTATTTTATCTTTTGCTGAGTGTCCTCTGTTCTGCTGTATATGACCTGCCACAGGCACAACTTAAGCCATCTGGCCTAAATTGTAATTAGACCCTTTTTTGCCTCTTTCACAACTACCATGCACAATATCTATACTAATTTTAATCTGATTGACTGTGCACACAATGATAGATAGCAAATTTACACAGGATAAGATATTACGTAAAAGTACTTGAGTAACTAAGCAGATCTGGCAGCATTTGTAAAGAGAGAAAACATTGACTTTGTTTCTCTTTTCACAGATGCTGGCAGACCCACTGAGTCTCTCCAACACAGCCTTCCAGACATGATATTGAGTTCTATCACTTTAGGGCCTAAACTCTCCCATGTCCCAGCTCACCATCCAAACACCAGGCCTTGTTAACACATAGCCTGCCACTACACACCCCCTGTTGTTAGTCACTAACAGTCCCCATTAACAACTATTCACCCTCCCAGCCTGATCGTTAACAACTCCTTTGTCTGTCCAACTGCCTTTCTCTCTCTTTGGGCTCTATCCTATCGTGTACTATCAACCCCAGCCACTTCCCCATTTTCTGCATAGAAACTGACGTTTCCCAGCCACCATCAGTTTTGACGAAGGGTCACTGGACCCGAAACGTTAACTCTGTTTTCTCCTTCGCAGATGCTGCCAGACCTGCTGAGCTTTTCAGCAACTTTCTTTTTGTTCCCGATTTACAGCATCCGCGGTTCTTTTGGTTTTTACTTCTTGTTTGTATGTCAGATCTCCAGCATCTACAATACTTTGATCCTATTACATACACAGGCTAAGGCCTGGATAGTAACAAAATATCAGAGATAATGGGAACTGCAGATGCTGGAGACTCCAAGATAATAAAATGTGAGGCTGGATGAACACAGCAGGCCAAGCAGCATCTCAGGAGCACAAAAGCTGACGTTTCGGGCCTAGACCCTTCATCAGAGAGGGGGATGGGGGGAGGGAACTGGAATAAATAGGGAGAGAGGGGGAGGCGGACCGAAGATGGAGAGTAAAGAAGATAGGTGGAGAGGGTGTAAGTGGGGAGGTAGGGAGGGGATAGGTCAGTCCAGGGAAGACGGACAGGTCAAGGAGGTGGGATGAGGTTAGTAGGTAGCTGGGGGTGCGGCTTGGGGTGGGAGGAAGGGATGGGTGAGAGGAAGAACCGGTTAGGGAGGCAGAGACAGGCCGGACTGGTCCCGGGATGCAGTGGGTGGGGGGGAAGAGCTGGGCTGGTTGTGTGGTGCAGTGGGGGGAGGGGATGAACTGGGCTGGTTTAGGGATGCAGTAGGGGAAGGGGAGATTTTGAAACTGGTGAAGTCCACATTGATACCATATGGCCGCAGGGTTCCCAGGCGGAATATGAGTTGCTGTTCCTGCAACCCTCGGGTGGCATCACTGTGGCAGTGCAGGAGGCCCATGATGGACATGTCATCAAGAGAATGGGAGGGGGAGTGGAAACGGTCCGCGACTGGGAGGCGCAGCCGCTTGTTGCGAACTGAGCGGAGGTGTTCTGCAAAGCGGTCCCCAAGCCTCCGCTTGGTTTCCCCAATGTAGAGGAAGCCACACTGGGTACTTTGAATGCAGTATACCACATTGGCAGATGTGCAGGTGAACCTCTGCTCAATGTGGAATGTCATCTTGGGGCCTGGGATGGGGGTGAGGGAGGAGGTGTGGGGACAAGTGTAGCATTTCCTGCGGTTGCAGGGGAAGGTGCCGGGTGTGGTGGGGTTGGAGGGCAGTGTGGAGTGAACAAGGGAGTCACGGAGAGAGTGGTCTCTCCGGAAAGCAGACAGGGGAGGGGATGGAAAAATGTCTTGGGTGGTGGGGTCGGATTGTAAATGGCGGAAGTGTCGGAGGATAATGCGTTGTATCCGGAGGTTGGTAGGGTGGTGTGTGAGAACGAGGGGGATCCTCTTGGGGCGGTTGTGGCGGGGGCGGGGTGTGAGGGATGTGTCGCGGGAAATGCGGGAGACGCGGTCAAGGGCGTTCTCAATCACCGTGGGGGGAAAGTTGCGGTCCTGAAAGAACTTGGACATCTGGGATGTGCGGGAGTGGAATGTCTTATCGTGGGAGCAGATGCGGCGGAGGCGGAGGAATTGGGAATAGGGGATGGAATTTTTGCAGGAGGGTGGGTGGGAGGAGGTGTATTCTAGGTAGCTGTGGGAGTCGGTGGGCTTGAACCACACAACCAGCCCAGCTCTTCCCCCCCACCCACTGCATCCCGGGACCAGTCCGGCCTGTCTCTGCCTCCCTAACCGGTTCTTCCTCTCACCCATCCCTTCCTCCCACCCCAAGCCGCACCCCCATCTACCTACTAACCTCATCCCACCTCCTTGACCTGTCCGTCTTCCCTGGACTGACCTATCCCCTCCCTACCTCCCCACTTACACCCTCTCCACCTATCTTCTTTACTCTCCATCTTCGGTCCACCTCCCCCTCTCTCCCTATTTATTCCAGTTCCCTCCCCCCATCCCCCTCTCTGATGAAGGGTCTAGGCCCGAAACGTCAGCTTTTGTGCTCCTGAGATGCTGCTTGGCCTGCTGTGTTCATCCAGCCTCACATTTTAGTAACAAAATATATTGTTATTTCTAAGATGGACATTAAATGCCAGTCTACTCATATCTCAATAATTCAACTTTCCAAAAATTACTCTTCATGTAATAAATATATGCAAACAATCTGAAACTCAGTTTATATAAAAATAAAAGTAGTACTTTAATAGCATGAACATTTTTATTTGCAGGAATTTCCATTTTGGAGTTTAAACTATGGTGTTGAGCTGTTTTAAAGAACATCACTACCGCCTTGGCCTGGGGCAAGTGACTTCACAGAGTCATGCATTTATCACCTCATTGGCCCAGATATTTGGATCAGGACTGGAAACCTTATTTCTCACTCTGATCAGTAGGAGGGTTCCCAAGTGGGTGGGATGCCACATGAGATGGGTGCCAGATAAGCAAATGAGTGCTCAGGGTAGGTCAGGTTTGGAGGCACAAAAACAAACTTGCTGGAAAAGATCAGCAGGTCTGGCAGCTGGAAAAACTCAGCAGGTCTGGCAGCATCTGTGGAGGAGAAAACAGAGTTAACGTTTTGGGTCCAGTGACCCTTTCTCAGAGTTTGAGAATGCGCTTGTGACACCGCATGGTACTGAGTGTGGATCGCACAGTGTGGCGAGAGCAGCTGTCCATGGAATGTTGAACATCATGGAGGCATCTGTGATTCTGGGAGGATTCAAAACATGAGGGATGAGTGGGGTGAGTCTAAGCTGGAGACAATCACTGAGGAATGTGACATGGCTGTGGAAATGAGTTTTCGCAAATACCTGGTCAAACACCAGGAGTGACAGTGAAACTAAAGTCGGCGGGCAAGAAGAGAGATTGGAATGGAAATCCCGTCGGAGGAAGGAGGAGAACTTCTTCAAGGCGGGCATGCGTGGAAAAGGTGTGGCAGTGAATTAAATACTGAATAAAAACCAAAAGATGCTGTAAATCAGGAACAAAAACAAAGTTGCTGGAAAAGCTCTGCAGGTCTGGCAGCATCCGTGGAGGAGAAAACATTTACTCCCTACCCCACTCAACTCCCTATTTTCTGCATATATACTGACGTTTTCCCAGCCACCATCAGTTCTGAGGAAGGGTCACTGGACCCAAAACGATAACTCTGTTATTTTCCTTCACAGTTGCTGCCAGGCATGCTGAACTTTTCCAGCAACTTCTGTTTTTGTTCCTTAAGTCTATCGACAACTTGATTTCACTCAACGGCTTGATCATCCTGATTGGCAATTAGAAAGGCCTAAGCCTTCCTGATGCGTTCTTATACTATTGACTAAACTTGTCCAAGTTCAGTTACATAGACCATTATCTATGTGAGTAATCTAGAACAGACCCTTTCTTGTCAATTGATAAAAATAAATTCTCCCTGTTCAGTGGTTAGAATCTTGAGGCCAAACTGCTGTGCCAGTTCGAAAGCCAGCTGTGGAATGTGAAGGGAATTGGGCACACTGTACTAAATTTCTAATCAGAACAAGATTGGTCGTTTTGAGATTCAGGGTGAGGAGAGGTAGAATGAAAGGAATTCATAAATTATTGTCTAAATTGAACATGAAAGATGCATCAGAAAAAGTGTATAATGTAAATAATTGTGTTAGGAGAGGACAATGATATATAAATTGGAAAGATCCCGTTTCTTTTTTCAACTGTCAAGTAAAAATGGGAATTCTGTGCTTTAAAACAAGGGAAGTGGCAAAAGATGCCGCAGATTTTTTTAAGAAAAAGGAGTTACCAGAATTCATTGTTATTGTATCTATAATATTGCTTTATGTAAGCAACAGAAGCAAGGGGAATAATATTAGACATCTCAGTTCCAGGGTGATGGGTGTGGGATGTGTGCGTGTATGTAAATGTTTCATTAGTCTTTCAAGCAAGACTAGACATAGATGTAGATGTCGGTGTCGGTGTGTGTTCAGCACAGTGACATATTTTTGATTGTTTTCTGGATGAGTGGTACAGTGTAGTGTATGGAGAACATGCAAGCTGTGATATAGTAAGCACCTCAAACACTTTCTCTCTCTCTCTTTCTCTCTCTCTCCACGAATATTGTGAGCATCTAGCCACATTCTCTCTTATTCTCTGCAATTCTTTTCTTCAAAGAATAGGGAAAAAAAACTACATTCAGAGACTCTGAAAATACAAATTTGCAACCACTTACTGAAAGATCAAAAATCTTGTGTCCACAATCCCATCTCCATACTAAAGAATCAAAGGGATTGGAAGGGAACTGAGGGAAAAATAGCTCATCACTGTTATAATTCAGCCTGGTACCAAAGCTGGTCCTTCACAGTGTACTTCACTGATCTTCTTGTTGACTTTGGTGTTTGGCCTTGTCTTTTTGTCTCAACTTGGAAGTGTTTGAGAATTTTTTAAAAGGGGTACAGTTTAAATTTTAGAATGACAAGTTAGCAGTTAATGATTAAAACTTTGATTAAATTACATAGTAATTTGCTCATTAATTCTATAAATCTGATGTGCATATTCTTTAAACCTGAATTTGACAATTATGTAAATTTGGTCAATTCAAGTGTTTAATCAAATTAGCACAACTGTAATGACCCCAGGATTAATGATTGATTTCTAACACACCAGCCCAGGAATCATGTAGGTGAGGAATTATTGTAAATTCACAACTGTTCACTGTACCAATAAAGTGCAGTCAAACTTGGTTCCTCCCAGATATCAATGCAAATCTTGGATCTGTTAACGCAGAGAGGAAAGATACCAGATCAGTTATGGTTCTTTCTCTATATACATTCTGTGGAGACCTTAAATCACCAAATGGCTTCGTGCTGCTTTTTGGATGAGCATCAAGGGATGATGAACCAGGTCTTTCTGGCCAGGTTTCTCTGAAGGAAAAATTTTCTTTCTATACTTATCACTTGCTTAACTGTGGTATTGTGGAACTGTACTGGGGCAAAGGAGATACAACTAGTGAGTGTCAAAACACAATGGCACTTCATCAGAGGCTGCACTGATGATGTTACCCAGTAGGGTAATGAAACGTCTGCGGAGCAACAAACCAGCTCGGCGAGCCAACCAACCACAGCATCCACAACCCAGGCTACAGATCCACTTTAAAACCTTGGATACCTATGAGCGAAGCACGCTCAAATTGGCACGAAATTGTGAGAACTTCACCAAATACCAGGGTGCTACGCGCAAAGAACTCCACTTCCTACATGGCTGCCTCAGGAACCAGGTATTACCATGCAGTGTGAAATACAAACCCCACCCCATCAACAACCCACCAGTTCACAAAACAGCAGAACACAATGGCCGCAAGATGGTAAAGGTAATGATCAGCGACGCGCACAACCGGCTCCACAGATATAGCAGAGAAATTACGCACTAAAAGACATTATTCCTGGAAGCTAACAACCAAGACGGGACAATGGACCTACAACAAACCATCAACATCAGTCAAAAGACCACAAGAGCCAGGAAAAGATAGACCCTTCAGGAAATACTAGCCAAACTAACCCACTAAAGCAACAACAACAGAGCAGACACCTGGATAAGAAATCTTTCAGACAGGAAACTGACAGACACAGAGAAAGCTGTTCTCATTCGCAGACTCAACTACAACGACTGAGATGCCAACAAAACAGAATTCCTAGCTGCATCGAAAGCCATGCTGAGGACCAACAGCATCAATGAAGAAACACAATAAGCCAGAAGACAGACAGTGACCCCAACACTGACCAGAAAACATGAACGCAACACTCTCAACACAACTGAAAGGAAAGCCCTGGAAGGACTGAAAAAGGACAAGAACATCACAATGTTACCAGCAAACAAAGGGCACATGACAGTAATACCAAATAAAAGGGACTACCTCTCCAAGGCACATGCACTGCTAGCCAACAAAAATACATACCAGCAAGGGCAGACAGACCCAACGCCACAACTGGGCAAAAGACTCTCAACACACCAAAGAGACTCAAACAGACCAGAAAATCAATGAAACAGACTTCTTAAGAATGAAACCTGAAGGAACTAACCCCCCACCCCCGATTCTATGACCTTCCGAAAGTCCACAAACTGGAAGTACCCCTCAGACCCATAGTCTCCCTGCCAGGCAACACTATCACATAGAGTAGTCAAGGAACTACAAAGGAGACTAAAGTACCTCGTCCACAAATCACCCTACTCAATCCACTCAGCCCAGGGCTTCCTCAGTTCCATCAAGGACATAAGAATAGATTGTGACGAGACCATAGTATCATTTGATGTTACTGCCCTATTCATATCGATAGACATACCACGAGCAAGAGAAGCACTGACAACATTACTAAAACAACAACAAGGCCCTAGTGACACCATCTCCACAGACAACATGCTGAAGCTACTGAAGCTATGCCTGACCACCCACTTCACCTTTAAAGGCCAAATATATGAACAGAACAATGGGACACCCGTGAGATCACCTACCTGCTGACTAATAGCTGAAGCAGTGATGCAAAGACTTGCAAGTATGGCCCTTCCACTAATCCAATCAAAACTATAGATACACAGTACGGATGACACCTTCGTCTTTATTAAATGCACCAAACTAGAGGAGACACAAGAACTAATAAACTACATCCTGGCTGGGATCAGATTCACCAGAGAAGAGGAGAAGAACAAACAGCTCCCATTCCTGGACGCCGTGGTGGAAAGCAGGACAATTGGGGAATTCCTAACAAAGGTACACAGGAAAGCCACACCCACTGACCAAGTACTGAATTTCAACAGCAACCACCCTAACACACAAACAAAGTTGCGTGAGAACATTATTTAAACAGGCAATAAAACACTGCAGCAGCACAGAGCTACACCAAGAAGAAGAAGAGTATCTCTTCCAGCTATTCAAAGACAGTAGATACCCAAAAAACTGGATACTTCACGCCACAACACACTCATCATGTTACTTTACATCATGAACACGCCTGAACTGACCACAAGACTCCTACAACCACTGGGTATCACACAAACCCACATCAACCCTATATCTACCACTCACCCGGACCAAAGACCCGCTACCCGCTATGGACAGGACCAATGTCATATACAAGATTCCCTGTAAAGACTGTGACAAATACTACTTTGGAAGGAAATTTAACCACAAGGGTATACAAATATCAAAAATGGCAATAAATATACACAACCAATACTCATCCATTTCTATCCACATGGATAAGGAAAACCACCAATTTGATTCAGGCAACAACAGGATCCTTGGACAAGCAAAGCAGAGACAAACACAGGAATTCCTAGAAGCCTGGTACTCCACCAAGAAAGCCATCAATAAATACGTAGAGTTTGACCCCATATATACTCCACTGTGATGGAAAACTGGAAGTGAGGTAATCCAGCTCAACAGACACCAGAGTCTAAATAACAGGCGGGGAAACACAACAGCACTTCATCGGAGGCTGCACTGATGATGTTACCCAGCAGGGTGATGAAATGTCTGCGGAACAATGAACCAGCCATCCACAGCATTCATAACCTGAGCTATAAATCTACTCTAAAACCACAGCCACCTTCTTTTCTGACACTGGCATGGGAGAGGTTGAATATAAAAAGCAACTACACTCTGATCAGAATTTCATCCTGGATCCTGCATCAAATTCAAGCACCATAGCCTGGTGTTCACCACCTAATTCCAGGAATTTAAGGGATACTTTATCCATCAGCACCATATTTTTGCAGGAAGTAGCATTTTATCCTATGTGACATAGTCAACTTGATAAATGAGAAACAGGCTACAGAATGACTGTGGTAAACTTTATAAAGTACCTTGTCCATTTGATGGCATTATCAGAGAAAATGAACTCTTACATCTTCTTTAGTCTGTATCAAGGAGAATATCCCTGGCAGTCTTACTGCTGTTATGCCTTTCAAAAAAACTTGTTTGTGGTGCCATCTTGCAAAAACTTTCATAGAAGACTTTACTCAAACAGCAAGAACAATTAGGAAAAGAAACAGATAATACTTCACGTCCAGTACAGCCAGTCATAGCAGGCCGATAATGAATCAATGGGTGCTGGAATTATCAAATAGTTTTTTGCTGTTTTCTGTGTGTGTGTGTAGGTGGGAGAGGGGAAGTGATGGATATGAAACAGGTCTTTCTGCCTCTGCAGTTCCCATTATCACTGATAACTCCTGAGATGCTACTGGGCCTGCTGTGTTCATCCAGCCTCACATTTTACAATCTTGGATTCTCCAGCATCTGCAGTTCCCATTATTTCTGATGGAAATGTTTTCTTTCTGAACTTGACTTTTACTCAGCATTTGCCAGCCGCTCTGTGCAACTGTGTAACTGCACTGGGACAAAGGAGGTGAGTGTCATAGCCGCTTCCTTTTCTGACATTAATGTGGGTGAAGTTGGATATGAAAAGTGATTGTCAAGAGCAGCTGTATTTTTGTCTTTACTTCAGATCTCCAGCATCTACAATACTTTGCTTTTATTTTCGAGCCATGAATTAGCTCAATTTTCCCAAAGTTTGGCTCAGTGTGAGCTTTGGTGAAGAAGGGTGGAATAGTTCATGGAGGGTATTCCCTCCTTAAACTCGAACAGACTTCCTCCTGCAATTTTATTTTGCCTCACCTCTTTATCATTGCAGCACATTTCCATGCTGCCACACTTAAGTTACCTTGCAATCAATAGAAATGCCCGCCGGTGATTAGTCCTTCCAGTGATCACAAACACTGTATTTAAACTTTAACTGTGCACTGTTTCCAATGCTGCATGACCTTCGAGTCTGCTCTGCTATTCAATAGGATCATGGCTGGTCTGAAAGCCCACAACTCCACTTTCCTGCCTATTTTGCCATAACCCTTGATTTATTAGCTGATTAAAAATCAGCTTTGAATGCATTTAATGACTCAACATCGCTAGCCTTCTCCAGTACAGAATTTCACAAATTTGCAACCAGCTGAAAGAAGAAATTCCTCCTCCTCGCTATGTTAAATGTATGACCCCTTGTTCTGAGATTGCACCCTTGTGTCCTAGGCTCTCCCACAAAGGGAACCAATCTTTCCACATCTACCCTGTCAAGACCCCCATGAATTTTGCATGTTCAACAAGGTCATTTTCTAACATTCAATAATTTTAGCCCCAATTTACACAATCTTTCGTCTTTCCACACCTAATGAACCAATTTTCATATTTGAGCAGCCCAGAACTGCTCAAAGTATTCCAACAGTGGCCTTGTATAGTTTTAGCAAAATCTCCTTATTTTTATATTCCATTACCTTTAAAATAAAGACCAATATTCTGTTTGCCTTCCTTACTACTCAGCAAACTTGGATGTTAGCTTTTTGAGATACCCAATGGGAATGAGAATCCCAATCACTCTGTTCCCTAGCTTTCCACGTCTTTCTCCATTTAAATAACATTCAACATCTTTATTTTTCCTGTCAAAGTGCATAACCTCACATTTCCTCACATAATATTCCATCTGCGAAGTTTTTGTCCATGTGCTTAGCCACATCAGAGACTTCTCTCACAGTGCAAACAAAAGACTCATGATATTTTGGCTCACCCTTGCCCAGAACCAGAACAGGACAGTGCTCAACGTTCAAAGTAAAATTTTATACTGACTTTGAAGTGCCCCTGTCCCACGCCCTAACAGGAGCCAAGATGATCCTGCTTGGCAACTTGAATACCAGGGTTAGAAAAGGCACAGAGTTTAGGGGAGATGTCATCAACAGACAAGGGGCTGAGAAATCCAACTGCAACCCTAACTTGCCCTTGACAAAATGCTGAGAACACGATCTTACCATAGTTAATACCATGTTCCATCTGAGGGACAAGTTCAAGGAGTCATGGCTATTCTCTCACTACAAGAACTGACTCCTGTTTTATTATGTCATCATCTGAATGAGAAACCAGAAGGATGGGTGTGTAACCCACACCCTGACATGAGCTGATAACTACCAGACAGACACACTACTGGATTCATGTCATCAATGTCAGTGTAGCCCCAAGCAGCTTCAGCAACAGAAGCATTGTCTCAAGAAAATCACCACTGAAGCACTCAGAGGTTCTGATAAGAGACCCCTATTCAGCCATGACCTCACTGTCAATGACACCTGGCAATACAGAGTGGTCTGCCCTCAAGGCCTACTTCATCAGCTAATACAAGAGACAGGTTTGAGAATGACAAGGAGATCCAGGAGCTAGCCATTTCCAAACCTGACACAACAACCTAACTTGAGGACTAGAAAGCGGCTAGCTAAAGGCAAAATCCAGCAATAAAGACAATAACTTCTAAAGTACATGTGGTGGGCAGAGATTTTGTTTACTTCTGCACAGACGTCCAAGGTCCATGGATGGCAATGAATTCCAGAACTGAAGTCATTACTGTGGCCTGTGTTGGAACTCAGAACAGATGCGTGTGCTTACAACCTTGCAGCTTAAAAGGAATATTGACGGTGGGTGGAGACAGTGCAGGAGATCCAACAGCTAGCAAATAACCAAGATGTGTGTAGTTTCTTCAGCACAGTGAAGAGTACATACACACCATGTGTACAAGGTCCCAGTCTGCTGCTGGCCACAAAAGGGAGGTACTGATCAAGGTCAGGATGACAGCTGGTAATGACCGGAAGGAGCACTTCGAAGATCTCCTTAGGAGAGACTCTACCTTCAATGCATGTACTGCCAACTTTTGTAACAAGCTGCACACCACCACTTGTGCATAACACCTCTCAGTGTGAGGTAGAAAAGGCAATACATCAGCTAAAATCCATCAAGGTGTCGTGAGCAGATAAAATCTCTGCCAAAGCATCAAAATATGGTGGGAAAAGCACACCTAGCTAGAAGGAGGAGAGCACGAGGAGCTCTCAGAGATGTCATTATTGTGACCATCTTCAAGAGAGGTGACAAGTTGGCCTACAGTAACTGTAGAGGAATTTCCCTGCTCTCTGCCTCAAGGAAAGTTATTGCAAGAATCCTCTTCAATCACCTTTTCCTGCAGCTGAAGACCTCCTTCCAGAGTCACAATGTGGATTTCACCTTCTAAGGAGCACATCAGGCGTGATCTCACTGTACACAACTACAAGAGAAATACAGGGAAAAACATATACATAGCCTTCCTTGCTCTCACAAATTGCTCTAACACTGTCACGCCGAGTGTACTCCTCCTTTTCAGCTGTTCTGAAAAGTTTGTCACCGTCATTCACCTGTTCCAAAATTTTATACAAGCCTAAGCAATGGATCCAGCACAGACCGAATTCATGATGGGACCAGGATCAGTCAAGGCTGTGTCATCACACTGATGCTCTTCCTTACTGCAATATTCTCCTCGCCCTCAAAAAGTTCCCTGCTGGTCTTGAGCTGATCTACAGAATAAAGGGAAACTTGTTCAACTTTGGCCATTTGCAGGCCAATACAAGAATGTCTCATCCTCTGTCATTGAACTACAGCAGTTTGGAGACAATGATCACATCAGCACACACTTGGAGGTTGCACTCCAAGTCAACATGAACACCTTTGCTGAGATATGCAACAGCAATGGCCTTACATTAAACATTCATAAGACAAAGGTTGCCTGACTGGTTATCACAAGACTACCTGCCTCAACTATCCACCGAGGCAGTGCATTCCTGACCCTCAGAACGCTCTATAGTAGCCAAGTCTGCCTACGTCTCATGAACAAATAAAAAAAACATGACTTAGGTTTGTGACTGCACTCCCTCCTGAGTTTGACTGTAAAATCTCTAGAGATTAGAAATCTTACAAAGTGGGTACAACCACTCACCACTCAGTAGATATTCAATCTCTCTTGTGCGTGGATCATTTTTGAAAGGTTGTATACCTGGACAAAGAATTGGCAATCCCACACAATGTCTCAGCAGCCCTAAAGCCAATTCGTTGATCGTATATGGCCAGCATCGTTGACACTCCATTGCACATATAACCACTACACTTGTTCCAGTTGCTGTTTTACCACCACCTCACAAATTTTACCTATCCTTAGCGACATTCCACTGAGCAATCCTCTATAAGTCATTGCTACTCTGTCCTCAATGTCTACAGGACACCCGCAACTCACCGCTGTCCAGTAGAGGAACATCCCACACAGGCAAATAATCAAACACAAATATACATGGGAGCTTTGCATTACTGAAAACAAAAGGCAACACAAACAAAACTAATGGAGTCTGAAGTTTCCCAAGCAATGCAAATGACATTTCTGGATCATGATCAAAGATTATTTTCCAATCAACAATTATATGCTGCAGCCAGCCCTCATCTAATGTGAATGGCGTCCTGTCTAGCTTTAGCACCAAACTAAGCTGAGCTCTGTCATGGACAATAGTAGCTTTCCCCTCATCAAACTGCTCCTGTTTCCCCAGTTCCTAAGGGTTCGTCACAACTGTACAGGGCATAGCATGCCAGGATAATGCAACACACTCTGCCTAACCTTTACTGGAGGCCCCCCACCTCTGCTCCCACCAGATCATTCCAAATAACAGAACCACATCTTTAGCTCAATCGCCTGCTCCACCACAACCCTGGTAAGGCCATGGGCAACATTTTTTTTGTGTTCCACCTCAGTCATAGGACTGCGTAAAGATGTCATAGTTCATAGCTGCAGCTTTGTCCTTATCTCCCAGTGACCAGCCTTGTAAGGCAAATTGACCATTAACTGCACCAGGCGTGTGAATGTGCTCCATATTAGGAGTCACGGCAGCTGCTTGGATACCAGACATTATTAACAGTGAATTTGTGTACTTGAACAGTTCCAGTACCATGCTTGCAACTGTACCCTAACAACATTTGTCACATTTAGCTTGCTAAAGTCAAAAGCGCTTTGTAGCGCTCAAAGGGTGATTCAGTCATTTTCTTTCTGTTAGTAGATTAAACTTTTATGCAATGTGCTTGTGTGAAAAACAAAGTATTTCTGAAATACTATAACAAATATAATAAAAACATCAATGGATCTCAGCAGGAAATGATTAAGTCAGATACATGGTAGATTTTCCAAGAAAACTGAAAATGCATCAGGCAAAGTGACAAGGTGATGGTGAATAACATTATTTACAGCATTTATTATACAACCTGAAAATGCAAGAGTGACAAGATGATTCTGATTAACATTATTTATATTTTTTAATATGCAGCACAAATCCACTTCGTTCTCTTAAATCTGACAGGAATTGTGTAGCCTGGCATGAGCTCAGTGTCATTTGTTTTTAGCAGGCCTAAGTAGCTGTATTTATGAAATACATGTACATGTCAATACTGTACTTTTCTGCTGTCATATCTGAAATATCTTTTAAACGTAGAAAAATGCTACTGAAGCTAAATCAGTTGAAAATTGCAAAATTACAGTTGAGAGAATTTCGGTAGCTAAGGGTATTAATACATATAGGGGTGGGGGGACATGGACCTCGTAAGATGATCAGAAATAGGAACAGGAGTAGGCTGTTCGTCCCTTGAGCCTGCTCCGCCATTCACTGGGATCATGGCCGATCTGACATTCCTCATGTCCATTAACCTTCCCTTTACACATAACCCTTCATTCCACAACTGATCAAGAATCTATCCATTTCAGGCTTGAATGTACACAATAGCTCTGCTCCACAGCTCTACAATAAGGAGCTGCAAAGACTGACAACCCTCTGAGAGAAGAAATTCATCCTCATCTCAGTCTTACATGGGCTCCACTTTACTCTGAGACTATGCCGTCTGGCCTGACTCTCCAGTGAGGGAAAACATCCTTCCAGCATTTACCCTATCAAGTACCTTAAGGATCCTATTTGTTTCAAAGAGACCACTTCTCATTCTTCAATCTCCCCAGTGAGTAGAGACCCAATCTTCATCCATTTGTACGGTGGCTCAGTGGTTAGCACTGCTGCCTCACAGCGCCAGGGACCCAGGTTCGATTTCAGCCTCGGGTGACTGTCTGAGTGGAGTTTGCACATTCCCCCTGTGTCTGCGTGGGGTTACTCCGGGTGCTCTGGTTTCCCCCCAAAGTCTGAAGATGTGCAGAATGGGTGCTTTGGCTGTGCTAAATTGCCATAGTTCTTAGGGAAGCTTAGGTTTGGTGGGTTAGATATAGGAAATCAGGGGTAGAGAATGGATCTAGGTTGGATGCTCTTTGGAAGGGCAGCATGGATTTGTTGGGCCAAATGGCCTCCCCCCCCCACCAACTCCGCTGTAGGAATTCTATGAAGACAATCCCTCCTTACCAGGAATTGCCTGAGTGAACCTTCTCTGAACTGTCTCCAATGAAATAGTTTCTTTCCTTTATTGAGGGGCCCAAAACTGCTCATAATATTCCAAATGTGGTCTCACCAGCCCCCTGTACAGTAAATTGTATTAAGACTTCTCTACTCTTATACTCCAATCCTCTTGAAATAAGGGCCAACATTCCATGAACCTTCTTGAATACTTGCTGCACCTGTGTATTAGCTTTCCCTGTTTTGTGTGCAAGTACTCCCAAGTTCCTTTGTGTTGCAGCTTTCTGCAATGTTTCTCCATTCAAATAATACTTTTTTTTTGTTTTTCTTTCCAAAGTGAGAAATTTTTCATTTATATTATGTTCCATTTGCCAACTTTTTGCCCCACTTAAACAATCAATATCTCTCTGTAAAATATTGTATCCTCTCAAAATCTGCCTTGCCTCATTATTTGTCATTTCACCGCTGTACTTTGAGTCCAGTTTTAAGCCCAAACCGAGTTTGTGAAGACAGTGGATAGGGGATAAAGGAAAAACGTGCAGAATCATGACCAAACATTCCAGCAAAACCCAAGCAAGTCCACAACAATACTGACTCAAGACAAAGAGTTCAGCTCTCTGTGCTGCTTCTGTGTTGTTTTTAACAATTGAAACTGTTGCTTGACACTACAAAACACAGTTACCTTTGTTAAGATGAACTTGTGCACAAATTTTTTAATACAAGTACAATGGAAGATCACTGTGCTGGAATGTTTGAGCATTCCACATGCTTAAATCCATACAACACATGAGTAAGAGAATTCAGGCAATTATTGAACTGTTAGTTTAGCATTTGGCTATATTATTAGTATTTATAATTAAGTGGGGGAGTGGGAGTGGGAATATAGTTACTTCACCTGGTTGGATGGCGAGCATGTGGTTTAAACTAATGTCAACAGTGTGGGTTTGATCCCTGTATCAGCCAAGATAGACTTGGGGCTTGCTTCCTTCCCCTTCTTCTGAAAGTGAAAGGCAATGACAAACCAACACTGATGAAAATGGTCAGGCAAACTGCTCAAGATCAGCAGATTACAAACCAAAAGCCTGTTTTCGGGCACAGCACACTGTGGAACTTATGGAATGAAGGATACTGCCACCTTTCTTCTCTCTTTGACTGGGGTATACAAGTATATTTGATGTCGTCACTATTGAGTCTTAACGAGAAGAAGTTATTGTCTTGAAATGAATGTATTGATAGTAGTAATCAAGAACATATTGCATTAGCCAGTAATATGTACTTGCCAAGACTATTGATAGATGGGAGAATTTTTCCACTTCAAGGTCCAGAGCTACATTCCTGATATTCCAACCAAAGACAGAATAGAGTAATCAGATTTGGTGGAGATTAATGAGGTCTCCAACATTAACCCTTTCAGAACTATTATCTCATACAACATACACAAATGACAAACTCGAAGGCAGAGTAACTGAGCATTTGAAGAGGTTTTAACTGATTAGAGAGGCAACATAGATTTTTTAAATGGTAGATAAAGTCTACCAAATCTAATTTAATTTTTTTGACTAAGTACAGAGAGGAAAATGTCTATGACTGTCATTTATATATACTTTGAGAAGGTATTCAATAACATTCCATAAAGGACATGTCAGTTAAAATTACAACTCATGGAAATTGACAGCATATTATGGAGAATGGTTAAACAGTAGAAGGCAGAGAATGGAGATAATGGACTGCATTTTTCCTGGTCTGTGGAGGCAGCTTTGGAATTATGTGGAATGAATGGTGACTTGGGGCATTTGGGGTGGGAGGGGTGGGGGAAGGGGGGCATGAAAATTTTAATGAAGTTGCATCCTACTGCTCCACACATTGCTCCCATTTCCATGTTCTTCATTCAAGGGTTGGCTCCATGGAATGCGTAAGAGATTACGTTTATTCGTTTTTGATCGGGGGGTACTGAAAATGAGAGAAAATGGACATTGCTTTTAAAAGAGAGAGAATATACAAGAAATTGTTTGCAACTTGAAAAATAACAAATGAAGCTAATGGATGCATATGACACAATGTTACTTTTTGGAGACTTTAACTCCAGATAATCTGATATGAATTGTTGTGGAATCAGGTGACTCCACGTAGGAACAACCCTTTGATTGGTAAGGCTGCAGTTTACCACAGATCCTGTGAGGGAAATAAAACAGAGAGAAGTGAGGAGATCTCTAGAATGAACTGCGTTAATTCTTCTGTATGTAAACGTTGTCGTCTCTAACTCTCTGTTGAACATGAAAAACTACATTCGGAGATGTTAAAACCTAAAGGCGTCCACAAAAATCCGGATTCAACAAAGCAACCAGTTAACCACAGAATGATTGCCACTATGTAGGTAACATCAAGGAAAATTGTGAGACCAACTCAACTGATTTTGTGACTTGGACTGATGATACACAACTGTATTCTCATGATTATTTTGTTTCCCTCCACTCATGCTATTTGTGTTTTGCCCATACTTTTCTTTGTGCATCTGAATTTAAGAGGGGTAAATTTTAAGGCACATAAATTAGGAATCCTATTCTTTTACTGTTCTGGTTAAAAATGAGTGTAAAAATAAATAGTGTTTTTTGAACACCTGTACTAAAGGAACCTGGTGGGGTTTGTTTTAATCCTGCATGGTAGTCACCAAGAGTCCAATTGAGATTTCGATCATTTCATTAAGTATTCCAATTTGTGTGAAATCCATACCAGGACTTGATTTCCAGCACATTACCCCATTGAGTAATGCAAGTGTCAGCTACTGATTGTGTGAAACTGATTACAGTAACTTTTCGGAAAGTCAGTCCTTTTTCTGGTAGTGGATTGAAATTGTCACAGTGATGCACAGGGTCCTTGATGTGCCAGGAGCCCAGAAATGTAGCAAAGACAACTTCACAGCAGGTGGTTTGGATCCAAAATATTTCGGACCTATGTTATATTGTCAGCAGTAAATTGCAATGCTTTAATTTCTCCAAGCAAAAGACATCCCAGTGCATGTTGTTGAGAGTGATTTGCCTAAACCTGACAATTGATAGTGTGTTGAGTATTATAGACAGGACCATACAATTTCAAAGAGAGATGTTGATAGATTAAGTGTTGGAAACAGCAAGTGAGTGCGAGAGAAAGACATCAAATAAAAAAGAATGAATCCCGCTAAAAAAGTAAGAAGAACAAGCTCCGCATTACAGCCTTGGTTCAAACTGGACAGAAGAGCTGAATTCAAGAGGTCTGGTGAGAGTGACAGCCCTTAACATCAAGGACCCTATGGCATCAACGACCCTGCACAAAACTGGAATCAGTCAGAATCAGGGAGCAAACTCTCCTGTGGGTGGAGTTGCACCTAGCACATAAGAAGGTGGTTGTGGCTGTTGGAGGTTAGTCATCTTAGCTCCAGGACATCTCTGCAGTTGTCCCTAAGGGTAGCATCTCAGCCTAACCATCTTCAACCGCTTTAGCAATTATCTTCCCTCTGTCATAATGTCAGAAGCGAAGACATTTACTGATGATTGCACAATGTTCAGCACAATTCATGATACTAAAGCAGTCCATGTTTAAATGCAACAAGATCAGGCTTGGGCTGATAAGTGGCAAATAACATTTGTGCAACACAAATGCCAGGCAATGACCATAGGAAGCAATCTAACCATTACCACTTGACATTCAATGGTGTTACCATCACTGAATCCCCCACATTGGCACTCTAGTTGTTACCATTGACCAGAAACTCAGCTGGACCCAAAACATAAACACAGTGGTTATAAGAGCAGGTCAGGAATACTGTGATAAGTCACCGCCTCCTGACTCCCCAAAGCCTGTCCATCATCTACAATGCACAAGTCAGGAATGCATGGTAATTGCCCCCACTTGCCTAGATGGTTGCAGCTTCAAAAACTCTCAAGAAGCTGTACACCATCCAGGGCAAAGCAGCCTGTTTGATTGGCACTTATCCAAGCATTCACTCTCTGCACCAACAATGCTTAGTAGCAAACAGCATGTACTACCCATGAAATGTACTGTGGAAATTTATCAAAGAAACTTAGACAATACATTCCAAACCCACGACCACTTCCATCTAGAAGTACATGTCAGCAGATACATGGGAACACCACCACCTGCATATACTCCCCATTCTGACTTGGAAATATATCCTGTTCCTTCACTGTCATTGTGTTAAAATCCTGGAATCCCTTCATGAGGGTAATGTAGGTCAATTTACAGCACATGACTGTGGTGGTTCAGAAGGTAGCTTACCACCACCTTCTCAAGGACACCTGGGATGGGCAATAAATGCTGACCAACCAATGACACCCACATTCCATACATGAATTAAAAAATGGGCATAGATTTGAAGTGATGTGCAAAAGATGCCAGGGAGATGTGAGAATAAAATTTTCACGCTGCAAGTGGTTAGGGTATAGAGTACACTACCTGGAAACATATTGAGGCAGGCTCAGTGAGGCTTTCAAGAAAATATTTGGATAAGTCATTGGAAAGAAATGGTGTGCAATAGTATGGGGATAAAGGACTTAGGCACGAGGTAATGATGCTCATTTGAACTGCCAATGCAGGCATAATGGGCTAAACAGTCTCCTCCTGCACCATAACAATTCAATAACTCTGTGAATAGTACAGAGCAAAGAAATTTAGGAGACTGCATATACCCATCACTTAGGTCAGGTGAAAAAATAATTTGAGCTAATGCAGTATTAGCGTTCTAAGATGCACCACATTCATAAACATCTAGAATATTGTGACACCTCCCCTGACAGTAACATTCAATTGCTCTCCACCATCACCATGGGATCACCAGAAACCTAACTGATCAAGGCACATAAAAACAATGGTTTCCTAAGCTTGTTTCATTCGCAGAAATCTGTGTCTTTTGTGACAGAATATTCTCCATTTGTCTCAAACAGCACAGCTCCAGGAATGCCCAAGAAGATCAGTACTATCTAGCATAAACAGCTTGTTTGACCAGCAGCCTGTTAGCCACCTTAAACATTCGCTTCTTCCACCATGGTGCAACATGACTGATAATTGTACCATTGCAAGATGTACGATGGCAACTCTCCAAAAATTTTTCATTAGCACCTCCCCCCAAATCTACATTCTATACCACAATGGACGGAGGTATCAGGCATATGGAAGCATGATCATCCCTACATTCGCCTTCAAGACACAAACCAAAATGATGAAACGATATTGCCATTCCTTCTTCATTAGGGGATCAGATGCTGGAACTCCTGCCTAATAAAATGGTAGGAGTAGCTTCATCACATTGACTGCAGCAGTTCCAGAAGGCACAGAGATTGTGCTTAAGCTTTTGCAGTTGGATTTGGTGCCACAAATCCCAAGAGAGTCTGTTGCCAACCAAGCTAATGTGTAATAGTTAAGTCTATTACAAACTGAACCTAATCATTATCTAAGAAAACAAAGTGTTTAGCTGGATGAACACAGCAGGCCAAGCAGCATCTCAGGAGCATAAAAGCTGACGTTTCGGGCCTAGACCCTTCATCAGACACTCTTTGATGAAGGGACTAGGCCCAAAACGTCAGATATTGCGCTCCTGAGATGCTGCTGGGCCTGCTGTGTTCATCCAGCTACACACTTTGTTATCTTGGAATCTCCAGCATCTGCAGTTCCCATTATCTCTAAGCATTATCTAAATTCCTTCCTTGCCTAGAAGTGCTGATTGACAATGCTTTATTATAAAGATGCTTAGCAAGCTATAGAGTGCATATGTATACAACTCACAAGTTTTCTGTATCTGTTCTTGATATTGTATCCCTTCCTTACTCATTTTCTGTCAATGGTTGACATTTTATGCAATTGGCATTTTTGTGAAGTTGGGAAGGTTGTAAATGACCATTTTAAATTTTTGCCAGAGATATCTAAACCTAATCTGATATATGTACTCAGTTTGAAACTCAAGACATTTGCTTCAGGGCTTCCTGCATAATTAGGATGCAGTTGCCATCAACGTCACCACCTGTGCTGCTAAAGCCAGTGGTGCCATTCGTGCTGTCATGCTAAATTGGCTGGTTTAACACAGAACTGAATTTGAATCGACAACTAACCTCATCAGTATGATTCAGTCTCTCGTGATTGAGATTTAGATATGCTATTTCATGAAAATAGCTTCTACACTGTTGTGAAAAGTATGGAAAAATTGTTTGATTGAAATGTGCAATTTACTTCTTGGACAAAAAAATGTCAATCAAGACTACTTTCCTGTGAGTCAGTAGGCAATTAAAAATAGATCAAGTAGTCATGTTCATGCTCTTGCCATCAGCAAACATTAAGTGTTTCCATGGCAATACTTGCATGATTGCTCTTAAGCATTCTAGAGCATTTGTAGTGAAAAAGACAAGCTCAGTGACACCATATATTCGACTTGCAATAAGGAGCTGTACGTAGTCATTTTGTTTCACTACCTTGTCTTAAACAACCAATTGATAAAAGATAATATCACCACCATCGTGATGGCTGCTGTTAACTATTTTAGAATCGGTATAGAACCAAAATTCCCATTGATGAATGTGCTTCCTCCACTGAATAAACGGTGATCAGAGAATCCCAGTTTAGGAAACCATGGTTATCTTCTCTTTCCTCATTTAAATGATTCCTCGCCCCAGCATTTTGCAGGACTGCCTTGCTTTTCTCAATGTCCCATCTAGTGGTAAAATAACATGAGGTTTAACAGCCATCAGAAAGTGACCTTTTAAAAGTTTGGTGTCTCTGATCTTCTTCATCATAATCTCACTATACCAAAACAAAATATTCCAACACAGGGGGATTTAATGCAAAAATAGCCTAGAGAGCCAGGGAATACAAACTAGTCTGAATTAGATTTTTGAAACACATCATCATAAAACTAACCATCTCTACGGGTCCAGGAACTGTACTGTAACAATGAAATTATAGGGGTGCACCATTTGTGGCAATGAACCCTGTGGCCACTCCAAAATCGGAATGCTACCACTAGATCAAAATCTTTTCTCCACTCAACCTGAAACGTGCCACCCTCTTTCCAGGCTATACTTCTTTGACCATTTTCAGTGAATAGCAATACCAACATGACAACATTTTGCTACATTCCACAAAGCACAGGAAGCTGTCCATTTGGTTATTCAGCCAGTGGGTTTCTGCTCCTCTCCTAGCATCATTGCTCCTCCTCACCTGAGTAGGATGAATTAATGAATGGCACCTAAACTCACTATTTGAATACCTTTGAGTATGTGGGTGTGTGTTTGTGTGTGAGCGCACTGCACACGTAGCTTTATTTAATGTTTATTAATTTTGGCACAAATGATGCAGGAATCTACAAAGTAGTTTCTTACTCAGAATACTCAGTGCTGACTGATGTTCATTTCAGAAATGTTCTAATGGTTGTAAAGGATACTCTCAAAGGGAGCTTGTAGCACAAAATATTAAACATAATGTATTATTAAATAAAAACTGAAAGAACTGTTGATGCTGAGGAAGGGTCACCGGACATGAAATGTTAACTCTGTTTTCTCCTTCGCAGATGCTGACAGGCCTGCTGAGCTTTTCCAGCAACTTTGTTTTTGTTCATGTAATACTACCTAATGGATTAATAAGTGGGTATGGCGTAATATAGGATGGTATTAAGTCTAAACTTGGACAAAGCCATTGACTTCATTTGCATCTCCTTCTCCAAATTCCAGTTTTACATCCCTCAAATTGTCAAAGAGTGGAATCTTACAGGGGCATGAATGGTGGGCTGTGGTGAGAAATGTGGCAGAATCATACGGTAAGTGCAGCAAGGCCTGTATTGATGTAAGGAACAACTCGATTCATCTTTTAGCTTTGTTCTAGGTAAGGTTCTAGCTAGGCAGCAGCAAATTGTGTATTAAAGGGGATTATTGCTTGTTATTAACTGCTCTTAGTATTTCCTCACATAAGCCAGAGATTCCAGGCTCATAGTAATGCTGTACTGTCTTGCTGTTTAGCACAGAAACAAACCCAGGAAGCTTGCTGTGTTTGTCAGCAATCCTCAGTCAAGCCATCAGTCAGATGGTCCTAGCACAGTAAATCAATGGCACTCCAGTACCAGTCCAGGGACTTTGACATGGTTGGTCAGTCGCTTAGGGTGGTCAGTCAGGTTCCCCTCCTCATAATGGATGAGGAGCCAAATGCCACACTAAAATCGGCCTAAATCTTTCCAAATTGCTTTCAGTCAATATTTACCAGGAAAAAGGAAAGGATGCCATGAAATTAATGTTTTAAGAATATTTGAACAGAGTGAGGAGAAAAATCTAGAAAAAGCACAGCAGTTAAACATGACAGTAAGAATTATCTGAGTGTTATAACAATATGAGAGCAATCAAAGAAGGATAATAGAGACATATTAAAAATTTCTATATACACAAAAACAGTCAATATTCTAAACAATTATTTTCTTCAAGTATTTTGAAATAAAGCACAGGCAACATACTGTCCACGAATGAACATAACCAAAGCAAGATCAATTACTTTAATAAAAATGATACAGAAGGCTGACACAAGCAAAACCAGGTCAAAACAAATAAATCACAAGTTGAATCAGAGATAATAGGAACTGCCGATGCTGGAGAATCTGAGATAACAAAGTGTAGAGCTGGATGAACACAGCAGGCCCAGCAGCATCTTAGGAGCACAAAAGCTGACGTTTTGGGCCTAGATCCTTCATCAGAAATGGGGGACGGGGAGATGGTTCTGAAATAAATAGGGAGAGAGGGGGAGGCAGATCAAAGATGGAGAGAGGAGAAGATAGGTGGGGAGGAGACAGGCCACAATTCTCCTCAAATTGGCAAAAGAAGAAAATTTATGAGGGGCTAACAATTATGAAGATGTCAATAGATAATGGAAGAGGGAAAATTTGCAACACTACAGAAAAAAGGTGGAGACTGGCACTGGGGTTGTTAGTTTTGAAGGTAGCCAGCACAAACAGAATAGGCTAAACAGCTTTCTTCTGTGCTGCAAACACTCTATGATTTTATAATTCTGTAATGTATAATTCCTTTTCATTAGTTTTTTTAAATCTTTTCCACTTTTGTATTCTATATTTTGGTTCATTTTTATGTTTTCAGATAGCACCAGAGAGTGGTAACACTATACAATACTTTTCACTGTATTTTGTAACAAAATACACAATGACAATAAATAAATAAAATCAATAAGAGATGAGTAGAGGTAGCAATGAGTTGAAAATAAGAAGTAGAGTATCTATATTCAAAAGAATGATATAATGTTCTAAGGCAACTAATAGGCCAAGGGTTGAATATTTTGTTTTCTGACTGTCGTCAGTTTTGTTGAGTTTCATGGAGAATTTCTCTCCATGAGGCTGAGCGAGATCTCTCACTGCATCTTAGTTCAACACCGTTCATATAATAAAAACCAAAATAGAAAATAAATCAGATACAAAAACAGAAATTGTAGAAAAGCTCAGCAGGCCTGGCAGCAGCGTGGTGAGAAATCAGAGTTAATGTTTTGAGTCCAGTGACCCTTCCTCAGAACTGATGGTAGCGAGGAAAAAGCTTTTTTATGCAGAAGATAGGGTAGGGAGAGGGGTGAGGGGTAAACGATAGGTGGAGTTAGAGCACAAAGAGAGAGAACAGAGAAAAGAGTGGATAACAATCACCCTTGGGGAATGAAAAGCTACTAATGGGGACAATTAGTCAGTTGTGTTAAAAGCACACCAAGTGCTAACAACCCTGGTGTTTGGGGGTTGAGGTAAGGACATGGGACAAGGTGCCTCAAGCCCTAAAATTGTTGAACTTAATATGGAGTCCAGAAAGCTGTAGAATTCCCCAGCAGAAAATGAGATGCTCTTCTTCCAGCTGGCACTGAGCTGCACTGGGTCACTGCAGCAAGCCTGAAACAGAGACGTTGGCCAGAGAGCACGGTAGTATGTTGGTAGTGGCAGGCAACTGGAAGCTCGCTGTCTTTTTTGCAGACAGAACTTAGGTGTTCTGTGAAATGGTCACCCAGTCTATATTTTGTTTCCCCAATGTCGACGAAACCGCATTGAGCAGTGAATGCAGTGTAAAAGGCTGAGTGAGGGGCAGGGGAAGCAAAGTATCTTTGGGCCCTTTGATACTGAGGATGAAAGGTAGGTGTTACTCTTTTCAGAGGTTGCAAGGGAAGGTGCCACAGGGCTGTGGGATGTGTGGGAGTAAAAGTGGACCAAAGTGTCCCTAAGGGAACGGTTCTTGCAGAAGACTGATAGAGGAGGGGAGGGGATTTCATGCGTAGTGGTGACATCCCACTGGAGATGACGGAAATGGTGGCTAATGATCCTCTGGATGTGGTTGCTGATGGGATGGTGGGTGAGGACAAAGGGTATCTTTGCTGTGGGAGGGAAAAAAAGCGAGTGAGGGCTGCTGTATGGGAAACAGATTCAGCTGAGAGCACTGTCAACTACACTACTGAGGAATCCTCAGTTAAGGAAGAAGGTGGACATTTGAGAGGTCCCCGAATGAAGTCAGCATCATCAGGACAGATGCAATAGAGATGGAGGAACTGAGGGATTGGAATAGGGTTTTTTTTACAGGAAGAAGGGTCCAGACCCGAAAGGTCATAACACATTCAAGAGTGCCTCATTGCCATCCTCCAACATCTGCCCAAGCCGCGCCAATCAACGCAGCTTTGGGCCTTCTCGGTGATTGACTGTTACCTCCACCAATCAGACCCGAGAATGGCCAGATTGGCGGTGCGGTGTGTACGAAAATGGCACTGTTGATTGGCTAGAACAAGGCGGGGCAAGCCTAGACTTCCGGCTCGGTGAAGATAGCCTGCACATCCGTCAATGAAGGCCCAGGAGGGGCGGGGCCTGTCCGCTGTTTGTAAACACAGGTGTCGCGAGTTGTGTTTGTCCGCGCGTTCTCATCGCAACCGCCGAGTAAACGGCCGCGGCGCGAGGGACAGTGGGTACATGTAGATACCCAGTTCATCCTGAAGTGGGGTGGGAGAGGGTTTGGAAAGGAGGAGGCAACAGGAGGTGCCTCCAACGAAAGGAAAGATGCCGTTCTTGGGGCAGGACTGGCGATCCCCCGGAGGCTACTGGGTGAAATCCGAGGACGGCTGGAAACGCTTCCAGTTTTACCGAGATGACGACGAGGAGGAGAGCAGCAGCGACCGGCGCCAGCTGGAGATCGGACAGTGAGTGCTCAGCAAACGGGGGATTGACCGTCCGTCCGAAAACACTGGTGGTAAACATTCTTTACCCAGCAACACCAGGGGCGTTAGCTTAAAGTTGTGATTCTGTAAATAAATACTTCCATGCCTTTTGTTTTTGTCATTTTTATTTTGTTTTGAGTTCCTCTCCTGTTTTTCCCTCTTTGTTGGTTTGATTTTTCGCCTTCTTTGGTCTTACGGCTTATTGCTGTATCCTGGTCTATGCTTGTGATCCTCAGACTGATGATGTTTCCAGCTTCGTATGGCCCTTGGGCAGGGTGAGGAGTGTACGAAGTGATTTTTGGGAGCTGACCTGGAGAACCAGCTTACCATCATGATGCGTGTCTTAACTTTCGCTGTAACTACTCAGATGTCAATAGAGACACGGTACCAACTTGGGAGCTCGTAAAATTTGCTTTTTTTTTGCAACACTTAAAGGAGACAACAAAGATATCTCCAAAAACTTTGGTGTTGCACTTTTGATACAAAGCTGCATCCTTGGTAGAGCTGACCTGCACTTTTAACAGGTTTGACATAATAATGGACAAAATGGTGAGGGGTCCCCTCATTAATGAAGAATTTGGGGCTTGGTCCTTTCAAGGACTGTTTGGTCATCAACAAGTCAGCAGATATCTCGCAGACACTGGTCTCTGCAACAGGTTAGATTGTTAAGGTTGCTGTGAATTCAGATTTCCTCTCGTTCGCCATCTCATGTGCCTATGTCTGTTAGAGTTTGGTCAGCACTTTTGATGGAGGTGCTACTGAATTGCTTTCAGTTACAGATGTTGAGATCTTGGTGTTTTCTTTTGCAATACTTCTGCCAAGTGGTGCATAATTTAAGATTCATTACCAGAACATTGTAATGATCAGCAGGGGGTTTCCTTGCCACTGTTTAACCTGATGTTGTGAGACTTCATGGGACCCAGACTCTTATGAAAATTCCCAGAGCCACTCCATTCCAACTGTTTACCACCACTGCTAGCCAGTGGTCTGTCTTGTTAATGGTACAGGTTGGACCAAGGACCAGCGACTGATGGATTCTGGGGATAGGGGAGGCTGCAGTATGGAACGTTCTCAGAGAAAACTGTATATGGAAACCTGTTCTAGCACCAGTGGCATTTGTGATGGAAAATATTACATGGTCCAGTAGCACTGTGGCACTGAAGATTACTGAGCCACTTCATGAATATCTGTTGTACTCTTACAGTGGAATTGATGCATCAAGTGCATATATGTGTAGCCTCAAGCTTGCAGCTCCTATTTGACTGGAAAAGAGCTACTCCTAGGATTCTAGCTGAATTTCTCACGTACACTAATTCTTGATCTGTAGGAGCAGGTGTTAGTGGTGGTGGCAGGGGTGTTGGTTGATGTACTGGGCACAAGTTGGCTGAGGATCTTTTGGTTTTCTCTGGAATCTGGTTAAAGTCACCATCCATGGGCCTAAAATATGCAAACTAAAAAGTGTTGGGAGTTCTGGGTACATACTGGTGGTGCTAGTACAGAATCAGTGTTCTTTGAAATAGAAATGACCACCATTGGATATGTGTTGACTTTCAGAAGAGAGTTTAGCTATTTTAAAACCTGCATTTTCATTTACTGTGAGTCAGATTTTAGTGAGCTGCTTTTGTAATATGGTCACATGTCAAAAACTAGTTGTTATTTTGAAGCAGTGATAATGGGAACTGCAGATGCTGGAGAATCCAAGATAACAAAGTGTGGAGCTGGATGAACACAGCAGGCCAAGCAGCATCTCAGGAGCACAAAAGCTGACGTTTCAGGCCTACACCCTTCATCAGAGAGGAGGATGGGGAGAGGGAACTGGAATAAATAGGGAGAGAGGGGGAGGAGGACTGAAGATGGAGAGAAAAGAAGATAGGTAGAGAGGAGAGTATGGGTGAGGAGGTAGGGAGGGGATAGGTCAGTCCAGGGAAGAAATTGAAGCAAATGGCTATTGTTTTCAAAATAGAACACAACTGATGGAGACAATCAGTAGAAACTTTGATGGTTAACCATGTGAGATTTTGTGGTCAATTATAAATTTCATTTCATTGTTTACCTGCAGATTTGAGCATTGAGAGGAATATTCCATATTTGGTAATGATGCTGAGCTGTCACTGTAGTTTCAGAAATTTTGTTCGTTTATCAAGATAAGAATGTGGAATAGGCACTTGGCGGTTTATTATTTTGAAGTATAATTACCTAATTCCTGGTTTTGGTATTGTGAATTGTTGTCTGCAACGTTGGTTCCTCTTGCACCCACAGTGGGAGAAACCAAGGGCCTGATTACTTGCAATGTCATATGCGCTATTTTCACTATAACAGTGATGGATTTTATTTTACCATTTTGCTTACCATCCACTTAAGAATCAAATTAAATTGGATATAATTTGCTATGATTTAAAAGAAATATCTATTTATGTTCAAAGTGCAACTAATTGCAGTAGTATTACCAATTACTCTGTCGCCCTCTTTGCAAAATCCAGAATGAGAGAAATGATGCTTTGTCTCAAGACTTCCCTTTCCCCCCTGATTATCAAGGTTAATAGTTAGAGACTCCTGTTAGACAGACAGTATATAATTCAAAGAAATGAACAAGTGCCAGGGAATAACAATCTCCAGCAAGAGTCTCTACATCATCCACATCAATGTATGTTGGTCATTGTTGATCAGAAGCCTAACTTTTTGGCTAAGTTAACACTTGAAGTTTTAAACCATGCCAGGAGAATCTCACTCGATTGCCGCACAATCCAGCACCATTTAATTGTTAATTTATTCTTCTACCAATACATCATGGCTACAGCCTGTACAATCTGTGATTCCAATAAAATAATTTCAGCAGGGCTGTTTTGACCGTTTGTTCAAATCTCCAGTCTTTACCACCGAAGCGGACAAAATCCATCACATGAAATATCCTTTCCAAGTTCCATCACCCAGGTTTGGAAATGTTTTTTCAATCCTCCCTCATTTCTGAATTAAAATCCTGAAACGCCATACCTAACAGTGCTGTGACTGTAATGACACTACGTAGTTGGCAACAAACTCACCACCTGCAATGTCCAAGACATTTGGAGATGGAAAGTAAATACTGGCCTTGCCAGTAATGCCTGCATCCTACAAACAATTTCGTTTTAGAATGGAGATGAAAAATTTACTCTCTAGTGCAAGTTTAAAACATGCTTTTCCTTAAACAGTTGAACTACTGTAAGATTCTATCTTTGGATGCCCTTTAAGCGAGATTAGACACAAGCTATCTATTTTAGAAGTGCAAATGCCAAATATTAGAATTAACATATTTGTGTTTGTAAGCTGGACTGAAGTTATAAAACTGTCTTTTCAGTATATTGTCTCAACAGTTTTCAAAAACTTCAAAAGCTAAAATGTGATTGCAGGGTGTAAGTTTGTGGTTGGTGCTTCTACATTTCCAAAAGGGAAGTTGGGATTTTCTTTTAGGGCTTGGAGGAATTTCTTATGGTTGACACTCTATCCAAGAAGAGTATACATAAAAGATAATGAACAACTACTAAAGGAAGTTTGTTTAATAGCTACTTCTCATTACTGTTACATTAGTATTGGTGAGAACTCCAATGGAACATTGCACCTTTCCGACTGTTAAGTGGGGCTTGCCTTTGTAATAAAATATAGTTTGACTTCTTGGACAATGTTCATTCAGTACAGTTTTCTCTTAGTATTCATTGTTGTGTTCTGATGAACATAATTTATTTACTGACATATCACTGAACCATTAAAGTTAAACCACAAGAAATTCTTCAACATACATTAATTGCACATGTTCCAGGGAGACTTGAGAATTTTGGTCGATATTGGCTAGCTTTTGCAATCATTCCCTAATGAAGACATTTTGGAAATTAGGAATATTGCAGAGTAGATTTGTAGCTTGGGTTGTGGATGTTGTGGTTGGTTGGCTCGCTGAACCGGTTCATTGTTCTGCAGATGTTTCATTACCCTGCTGGGTAACATGATCAGTGCAGCCTCTGATGAAGCGCAGTTATGTTTCCCCACCTTTTATTTAAACTCTGTCTGTTGAGCTAGATTACCCCACTTCTGGTTTTCCTTCACAAAGGAGCTTATGTTGAATCTAGCTCTGTATATATTCTTGGCTTTCTTCTGTGATGTACCAGGCTTCCAGGAATTCTGGTGCTTATCTCCGCTTTGCCTGTCCCAGGATCTTGGTGTTGTCCAATCAAATTGGTGGTATTCCTTATCCGTTTGCATGGAGATGAGTGAAGATTGGTCATGTCCTTTTGTTGCCGTTTGATGTTCATGTACGCTTGTGGTTAACTTCCTTCCTGTTTGCCTAATGTAGCGTTTGTTGCAGTCTTTGCAGGGAATCTTGCATATGACATTGACACTGTCCATAGTGGGTAGTGGGTCTTTGGCCCGGGTGAGCAGTTGGCATGGAGTTATTGTGGGTTTGTGTGCTACTGATGCCCAGTGGTTGTAGGAGTCTTGTGGTCAGCTCAGATGTGTTCCTGATATAGGGTAGAGTGGTGAGTGTGTCAGGGCGTGAAGTATCTTCCTGTTGTCGTGTGTGATAGGAATCTTCTGACTCAGTTTTTTTTTGGGTATCCATTGTCTTTGAATACTTGGAAGAGGTACTCCTCTCCTTGGTGTAGCTCTGTGCTGCTGCAGGTGTGTTTGTTACCCGTTTAAATAACCTATTTCTCCTCACACAACTTTGTTTGTGTGTTAGGGTGGTTGTTGTTGAAATTCAGTACTTGTTCAGTGGGTGTGGCTTTCCTGTGTACCTTTGTTAGGAATTCCCCATTTGTCCTGCTTTCCACCATGATGTCCAGGAATGGGAGCTGTTGTTCCTCTTCTCTGGTGAATCTGATCCCAGCCAGGATGTAATTTATTAGTGCATATGTCTCCTCTAGTTTGGTCCATTTAATAAAGATGAAAGTGTCATCCATACTGTGTGTATCTATAGTTTTGGTTCGATTAGCGGAAGGGCGATACTTTCAAGTCTTTGCATTACTGCTACAGCTATTAGTCCGCAGGTCAGTGATCCCACGGGTGTCCCATTGATCTCTTCATATTTTTGGCCTTTTAAAGGTGAAGTGGGTGGTCAGGCATAGCTTCAGTAGCTTCACCATGTTTTTCTGTGGAGATGGTGTCACTAGGGCCTTGTTGTTGTTTTAATAATGTTGTCAGTGTTTCCTTTGCTAGTGGTATGTCTATCGATATGAATAGGGCAGTAACGTCAAATGATACCATGGTCTCGTCACCATCTATTCTTATCTCCTCGATGGAACTGAGGAAGTCCTGGGCTGAGTGGATTGAGTAGGACGAATTGTTGGTGAGGTGCTTTAGCATCTTTTGTAGCTCCTTGACTACTCTATGTGATAGCGTTGCCTGGCAGGGAGACTGTGGGTCTGAGGGGTACTTCCAGTTTGTGTTCTTTCGGGAGGCCATAGAATCGGGTGGTGTACGGCCTCCTGAAAGAACACAAACTGGAAGTACCCCTCAGACCCATAGTCTCTCTGCCAGGCAACACTATCACATAGACTGGCCAAGGAGCTACAAAAGATGCTAAAGCACCTCAGCAACAATTCGCCCTACTCAATCCACTCAGCCCAGGACTTCCTCAGTTCCATCGAGGAGATAAGAAAAGATGGTGACGAGACCATGGTATCATTTGACGTTACTGCCCTATTCATATCGATAGACATACCACTAGCAAAGGAAACACTGACAACATTATTAAAACAACAACAAGGCCCTAGTGACACCATTTCCATAGAAAAACATGCTGAAGCTACTGATCCTATGCCTGGCCACCCACTTCACCTTTTTAAAGGCCAAAAATATGAATAGATCAATGGGGCACCCGTGAGATCACTTACCTGCGGACTATTGGCTGAAGCAGTGATGCAAAGACTTAAAAGTATGGCCCTTCCGCTAATCCAACCAAAGCTATGGATGCCCACAGCACGGATGACACCTTTTTTGACTTTATTAAATGGGCCAAACTAGAGGAGACACGTGAACTAATAAACTATATCCTCACTGGGATCAGATTCACCAGAGAAGAGGAGAAGAACAAACAGCCCCAATTCCTGGACGTCGTGGTGGAAAGCAGGACAAATGGGGAATTTCTATCAAAGGTACACAGGAAAGCCACACCCACTGACCAATTACTAGATTTCAACAGCAACCACTCTAACAAACACAAAGTTGCGTGAGAACATTATTTAAATGGGCCGCAACACACCTGCAGCAGCACAGAGCTGCACCAAGAAGAAGAGAAGTACCTCTTCCAAGTATTCAAACACAATGAATATCCAAAAAACTGGGTCAGAAATGCCTATCACACGCAAGGCAACAAGAAGATACTACATACCCCGTCACACTCATGACACACTACTTTACATCAGAAACACAACTGAACTGACCACAAAACGCCTACTGCCACTGGGCATCAGAGTAGCACACAAACCCACATCAACCTTTATGCCAACTGCTCACTCGGACCAAAGACCCACTATCCACGATGGACAGGACCATTGTCACATGCAGTCTTTGCAAGCAATCTTGTAACAAACACTACAGTGGGCAAACAGGAAGGAAGTTAACCACAAGGATACATGAACATCAATTGGCAACAAAAAGGCACGATTAATACTCACTCATCTCCATCCAAATGGATAAGGAGAACCACCAATTTGATTGGGACAGGCAAAGCAGAGATAAATACGGGAATTCCTAGAAGCCTGGTACTCCACAAAGAAAGCCATCAATATACACATAGAGCTAAACCCCACATAAACTTTGCGAAGGAAAACTGGAAGTGAGATAATCCAGTTCAGCAGACACCAGAGTTTAAATATCAGGTGGGGAAACACAACAGCACTTCATCAGAGGCTGCACTGGTGATGTTACGCAGCAGGGTAATGAAACATCTGCAGAACAATGAACCAGTTTGGCGAGCCAACCAACCACCAAGGAATGTTGCACTCGTGCATTTTTGGGGAAGCTACTAACAGAAGAGCAGATGAATATCTCCCTCACAGCATAGGTGGAAAATTAATCACAGGTATTTTGACTGGACTGCAGATTCACTGCAAATAAAAAGACTCAGAAATTTCTATCAGAGAAAACAAGGTGTAAAGCTGGATGAACGCAGCAGGCCCAACAGCATCAGAGGAGCAGGAAAGCTGACGTTTTGCACCTAGATCTATTTTCAGATTCTCCAGCATCTGCAGTTTCAACTATCTCTGATCAAATTTCAATCACTTTGGTTATCTCTGTTAACTGCCACAAATAAAACTCCATCCTACTCAGACATGAATAAGAATGCTGCATTAAATACATGGCCTGTTTGTGCAGAAGAAATAGGGTTTTATCTTTTTTTAACTTTGAAATTTGTCAACCGTATGTAAATTGAAGCTAACTAAGGTTGTTGTAAAAGGAGCTTTGTCGTATTGTGGGAATTTAGTTGGCATGTGCCCATGCTTTCTGTGGTTTTGTAGGAGCTTAAAATGTTAAACCGCTTGGTAATTAACACCTGCCCAAGATTTGAGTCCTACCTGGGGCAAACTAATTTTGGAAGCATTTCCTTTACTTGGACAAAAGAAATGTCTCTATGAATAGGTGGCATGGCGGTTCACTGGTTAGCACTGCTGCCTCACAGCGTCAGGGACTCTGGTTTGATTCCATCCTCGGGCGACTGTCTGTGTGGAGTTTGCAGTTTCTCACCGTGTCTGCATGGGTTTTCTCCGGGTGCTCCGGTTTCCTTCCACTGTCCAAAAATGTGAAGGTAGGTGGATTGACCATACTAAATTGCCCATAATGAAGTCATGGAAAACGCAGGGTTAAAGGGATTAAAGTTAGATGGGTGTGGACCTGGGTGAATGTTCTTCTGAAGGTCATTACAGACTTGATGGACTGAATAACCTGCTTCTGCTTTGTAAGGGTTCTGTGATCTAATAACTGCTCTTCATCAGATGAACCCTCTTGTTGGCATTATGCAAAACAAAATTTCTTATTGTACTAAATAACACCCTGTTTTAGGTGAATAGCAAATTTTGCTTCCTTATGTCCATGATGACATTTGATCTAACTCTTATTGCAGAACTTGTTGCACGCGTAGGGAAAGCAGGAACCATCTTCAGATGCTTCACAGAATGTGCATGGCATAGCATCAATAGAACAGGATATTGTCACATGCGCTTGAATGAGTACAGTGAAAAGTTAGTACACGTTTTTAAAAATAAGTTATTATAGTGTAAAAGAAAATAGATTAGCATGGAAACAGTTGAAAAAGTCTCTAGAATGGGAATAAGGTAAGTATTTATTTAAGTTCCAGTCTGTGCCTGTCAGCCCCAGAGCATGAGGCCATGCAGCCTCAAATTGCTGGCCCCCATTTAGCTTTAGCTCCTCCATAGGACCCGGCCCACTTGCTTCGCCCTGCCACAGGACTTGGACCTGCAGTGGGACCCGGCCCACGCTTTCCTCGCTTTGCCCTGCCCCACCCCAGGCTCGTCCGACTTCTCCACTCCAGTCTCCAGGTAGGGTAGAAGTGGGGGTGGGGGGGAAGAAAAGAAAAGCTGCAAAGAGGACAGAAATAGAAAGAAAAATGAAAGGAGTGGCAAGCAGAGGAGTTTCGACTGGAGCATCCTACTCTTCTGTCATCTTGAATGCAGAAGACTGTCTTATACATTGGGGAAATGAAGTGTAGACTGGGTGACTGCTTCGTTGAACAGTTGCATTCTGTCCACAGAAAAAGAGCCTGAATGTCTAGTTTCCTGCCACTTCAACATATCACCCTGTTCCCTGGCCAACATTTCTGCCTCAGGCTTGCTGCAGTGCTCCAGCAAAGCTCAGCACACTTGGAAGAACAGCATCTCATTTTCAGCTTTCGGACCCTGCAGCCTTCCAGCTAACGCTTAGGAATAAATGCTAGGTTTTGAGGATTCTATTCTCAAAACTTTGATGTTTGGACATGAAATATGGGTGACTTATGGCTATCGAGAAAATGAGCCCAATTTTCACACTTGCTGTCTGAGGTGCATGCAGGGCAAATCACAAATGTGGCAATCCTCTCAAAGGCACTTTCTTCCAAGTATGCAGACACACCTAAAGCAGAAGTAGTATTGCTGGCTTGGGCATGTTTTCAGAATGAAAAGCTGTTGCACACTTAAGAATTTTTTTTCCTTATTGGTGAAATAGTAGGAGACAGACAGTCAATATAGTGCCCAAAACTCTGCTTCAAGGATGCTTGCAAGCATGATGTGATGGTCCTGAACAGCAATCAGGAACTTCAATTACATCGAAAAATGAGATAAACTGAGGTTTCTTTCAGTGGATTACAAGAGATTGAGGCGTATTTTAATACAGGTCTTGGGTGGTAGAGAAAGGTATTCTGATCTTCATTAAGGGGTAACTGTTACATGAAGCAGAGGGTACTAGTTTAAGGTAATTGAATATACAACCAGAGGCATAATAAAGAATATTTTCATGCCAGTTGTAATGTGAAATGCACTCCCTACAAGGAGGGTGGAAACAGTTGATGAACCCTTTCAAGAGAAAACTGGCTACCTACTTTTTTGTTTTAGGTGGCAGGAGAGAAAATTTCATGGCTCTGGAGAAAGCATAACCAGTTCTGGACTCTTATTTCTGAGCTCACGTGCGTAATAAGGTTGGATGTTCTCCTCCTGCACATAATCATATGATAAGAGTCCAGAGATCAGAGCCTTGGTAATATTCTTATCACCTAAATCTACACACTTGTCAAGATCAGATTCTGGCCATTTCATCAATAGAGTGTCAGAGCATCTGAGTCATGGTACGTTTCACCATAGAATGGTGGGGAAAAAATTCCTTGGATCAGTCTACCACATACATGAATGTGTGTAAATTAATTCCATCTTGTCTCACTTTATGCTACTTAATTCAGATTTCCTAATTTGAATTTTGTAAGTGTAAAGATATGAATATTTGCTTAAGACTTAATTGCAAATCAACTCATTTTAAATTGTTTGAACTTTGCATTATCAAGTAGGCTGTATTCATTTTTTTTGTATTTAATGTCAAGATATACTATACACAAGTTAAATTTGTCATTGAACTAATGGTATTTGTTTCATATACAGCAATTTTGATAAGACGTTGTACCATTCATAAGTGATACAGTTAAAGCTCACTGATACCACCATATCCAAAGTAAATTGCATGTGTTTCTCCCTTCATTATTTAGCAGATATTAAAAGAAAAAGTCCAGTCGATTATTTCTGTAAACCTGTGCAGTACTTTCTTTTTCCAAGCATTTGATCATTATGTTTGAGTGGGTTAGTCACTGAATTCCTTTGTTTCTTTTTTTTAGGGTCCTATCTTTACCCATTTTCAATATAGAAAACTCTAAATTTTGCCAATCTGTGTCCTAAGATCAGAAACGTTTAATGCCAGGAATTAGTTGCACGGTCCTTTTCTGCACTACTTGAGTGTTTTGCTTTTATGATGGTATAAAATAGAACAGAGTTCAACATGCAGTCTGATTCAGACACAATATAATTAGTCATCACATTTTCTAAATTGTACTGAACTGCCTTGGCATTATGTATCCTAATTGTTTTGTTTATTGTTACTCCAGCGCTAGGTTCCGAATAAATAATCGCACACTTCTGTTCCACTATTAGTTATTGCCAGTATTTGTGATTGTTGTTTATTGTTTCTTCTGCCACTATGTATTACTTTGTACTTACTTGTATCAATACTATTGATGTGCAATTATTTTTCCTACTTTTCATTTGATTTGCTTAGATTTGAAGACCTCAGTTCTTCACTTTTGGCTTCTTTTTCGATAGATGTTTTGTCAATGCCAGTGTGAGTTTGCACATGAGTAAATGCTGCAATGTAAACTCAAATGAATACATTTAGACACATAGAATACACTTGGGGTTGTAAAGCACATAAAAGCATTGCTGAATATCAAATAAAATCTGAATGAACCGCAGATGCTGTAAATAAAAAAAAACAAAATTTCTGGTAAAACTCAGCAGGTCCTGCAGTATGTGTGGAGAGAATTCAGAGTTAACATTTCAGGTTGAGTGACCCTTCCTCAACTGAGGAGCATGTTGCTGAATATCAACCTGCTTTTGTTAATTATTTTATGTAGGAAAAGCAAAATGGTTTGGAATCTGTCTGGGCCACACATACATCCATGTTATAATTGCATGCCACTTCAGCCCCTTACTAAAGGCGTGTCTGCAGGAAATCCCCAAAATAAAAAAATCTAAATATTTTTGCTTGGTAATCATTTATATAATAAACCAGATGAAGCATTTACCACAGCTAATCTTTGCTACTATAGTTTATGCATATCATTTAAAATGTATTAATTGTTTATATTGTACTTGACAATTTCAAAGTGACATTATCAGAGTATAATACCATTGGAACTGTAGTGTGCATGCATATCAAATTATAAAATTGCCAGTAAAAATCTGCAATACCAATAGAACAAATAAATTTTTTTTAAAAAATTCGTGTCCCTATTTTCGTCATCTATACTATGTAATTCTTTAAGAGCTATGAGCCCTCTTTGAATATAACTTCCTTACAAGCTCTTATTAACACAGCAGATCCTAAAATTATTTATTCACGTGAAACTTCTGCAAAAAAAGTCATATCTATACAATATCACATTACTTATATAAAGTATTTTGAACTTTTTTCTTTTTTAATAGATTGCAGGAAGAGAGCCAGGAAAGTAGAATTATTGGGGAAGACTGTGAGGTGATAGTGAAAAAGAGGAAGAAAGACCACTTCAATAACAACACAAGGACTCAATGTAAGGTTTTTTTAATAGCCACTTATTTTGAAGTGAACAGGACAGTGAGCATTGAAAGCTTTAGAGCTTTTCAGATGTGTCTAAACTTACAAATGGTTATCTGTGTGTAACTTGGTTATATTAATCAAGTTATTCACTACAAAATAGTTTGGAATTAATGTCTGATTAATTCAGTACCAAACCACTGATTTTTTTTGTTTTAAAAATTTATGCACATCCATTTTGACTGTAGAAAACAGAATACCTTTCTTCACTGCAGGATTTCTTTTTCCAAAAAAAAACCTAAATTGTTCTTTCAGATGTACAAGTCACCATAGTTCCACCAGCCCATTGGGCTGCTCTCTCACTACAGACAGATAGGTAGCTAGTGGTGGTTTAACCTGAGAGTCACTTTGCCTCAGGCGAGAGGAGAGGTTGAGAAGGAGAATTCTTGGTGGTAACCTCAGCTGGTGCCTGAATTGAAACCACAGTGTTAACATTAGTCTGCATTGCAAACCAGCTGTCCAGCCAACTGAGTTCACCAACTCCTCCTCTGTTTGAAATATGCATCATACATAGAACATAGAACAGTACAGTGCAGAACAGGCCCTTTGGCCCTCGATGTTGCACCAACTTGTGAACTAATCTAAGCCCATCCCCCCCCCCACACTATATACCAAGTTATTAAAACTGTTTTCTGTTTTGAGATACTCAGACATTATCTCATTTGTATGGGAGAAAATTCTGGAATGTAATTACTCAATGCTTGTTCCTGTTAAAGGACCCTCTACTTCAAAGTATAATATGTCCAACTGTCTGCCTCCAGAATGCCCTGAGGACTGCACCCATCTCTGAGAATGAGCTTAATTTAGCAACATCTTTTTAACATAGTCATGTAAAACAAGAATACATTTCTGGTAATGTATAGTAAATATTTGCTAGGCTATTACTAGATTCATAATAAAAACCATAATGTTCATAATTATCCACACACCCAAACAATTTTGAGGTTTCTTTTCCCTTTTTAGGGAGGCATTTGAGAACTTTTGACAATAGAAAACATGAAGCTAATAACAGAAGTAGTAGAATGTGGGGCTAAGTTGGATAGTTGCGCTGTGTAGTTAACTGGCATTTGTTTACTGCAATGCTAGAAGCATGGCAAATTCAGGCTGCCTTTGGGCTTAAATCATTCCGGGGGCAAGTAAGTGCTCGCTATGCTGTTCATTGGCTGTACTCAGCAGCAGGGGTCTGTTAATATGAGTATGAAGTATTACATGATGGCACAAAAGCAGAAAATATTCTGACAGTACCTAGAGAAAGGGAGACTGTTAAGTTTCAACCTTTGTCAGAACTGATAAAAGCTAAAGATGTCACCAGTTTTAAGCAATACAGAGAGGGAAGAGAAAGAATAAGAAGTGATTGAAGAATGTACGTGATAGGAGAGGTTAAAGGGGATGCTAGTGTGAAGCCAAAGGAGAGGGTCAAGAAACCTAGGAGACATTGTAAGAACACCAGTAGAATCATCACCAAAAGTTCAATTTTCATCAGTTGTGTGGAACATCCTTTTGTTTCTAATGTTGTTTTTGATCCAGGCCCACTCTCTTCATTTTCTCGATTTTGTTATTGGCTGCATTGCCTATTCTTTTTCCCAATAGAAAATTTATTCTGTATATGTGGTGTGCCACAAGGATCAGTGCTGGGTCTACCGCATTTCGTCATTATGTTTAAATGATTAAGATGTCAACATAAGAGGTGTGGTTAGTAAGTTTGCAGATGAGACCAAAAATGGTAGTGTTGCGGACTGTAAAGAGGGTCTCCTCAGAGTACAACCGGATCATGATCAGATGGAGTTTAATTTAGATAAACGTGAGGTGCTGCATTTTGGAAAGGCAAGACTTAAACACTTAATGGTAAGGTCCTGGTGAGCGTTGCCAGACAGAGAGACCTTGGGATGCATATTTGTAGTTCCTTGAAAGTGAAGTCCCAGGTGGACAGGATAGTATAGGAGGCATTTGGTATGCTTTCCTTTATTGATCATTGCATTGAGTAAGGGAGTTGGGAGGTCATGTTGCGACTTTACAGGGCATCAGTTAGGCCAATTTTGGAATACTGTGTTCAGTTCCAGTCTCCCTGCTATAGAAGGATGTTGTGAAACTTGAATGGTTTCAGAAAAGATTACAAGGATGTTGCCAGGGTTGGAGGATTTGAGCTATAGGAAGAGGTTGAATGGGCTGGGGCTATTTTCCCTGGAGTGTCGGTGGCTGAGGGGTGACCTTTATAGAAGTTATAATATGAGGGGCATGAATAGGGTGAATAGCCAAAGTCTTTTCCCCAGGGTAGTGGAGTTGAAAACTTAAGGACATAGGTTTAAGGTGAGAGGGGAAAGATTTAAAAGGTACCTAAAGGGCGACGTTTTCATGCAGAGGGTGATGCTTTTATGGAATGAACTGCCAGAAGAAGTGGTGGAGGCTGGTACAATTACAACATTTAAAAGGCATTTGGATGGGTATATAAGTCGGAAAGGTTTAGAAGGATATGAGCCAGATTCTGGCCAATGAGATTAGATTAATTTAGGATAGGTCAGCACGGATGAATTGGACTGAAGGGTCTGCTTCCACACTGTACAGCTCTATGACTCCATGCTCTCAATTTCACGTGCTGTATCTTTGCCTCTTTGCTTCCTTGACTTTTTATATCCCTATTTCTGGGGATTGGATGTGTGCCATCACCTTTGTCACCCCACTTACTCTGTTCCTAACTATATTTCCTATTGTCCCTTTTCCTGTAGTGACTGTCTTCTATTTGTGCACCCCCCACCGTTCAAATTATGTCAGTGCTCTTGCTATTTTCTGCCTGTCACTGGGAAAGCATATTTTTAAGTGCCTGTTCCCTGTTGCTTTGCTTCGTCTGATGTTCCAATAATGTACAAAGGCAACCTTTTTTTGTGTGTGCACATTCTCTTGAATTCATTTCTAAGTATACATCAGTGCACTTCCTGATACTTCATCAGAGAATACAAGAGAAGTTATGATGCAGTTGTTAGAGGAGAGGTTAGAAGTTGCTAAGTTGGAGGGTTGTGTTTAAGGTAGTGATCTTGCTTAGGAGTTATTTGACAGAGGCGAGGCAGCGAAGGATGCTAGAATTTATTATCTCCTCTTGTTCCACTAGTCTAGTGTCACATATTTCCTATTTCCTAATTCTTGCTCTCATCTGACATATGGCTGCAAAGCTTGTTTGCTCATAATGGTCAAGGATGCATGCCACAGATCTTGATAGCTGCTCAACTGACTGTCTTGTCTTGTCTTGTGTTGTGCTCTTCAAGTTTTCCGGGAGCAGAGCATTTCTGAGGTCATTGTGTTCTCATTTGTAGGTCTGAAGTGTGGATCTAAAGTACATAGATTCTGCACTGGGGTTATTTCATGAACGAGTAAACCTTGTCATGGTATTCTTCATGTCTTGTTATGTTGTATACATTGCAGCTAGCACAGAGGAATATCTTTAAAATGAAGGAATAGTGACAAACTGCCATTCATCTGTGTGATGTATCTTGTGACTGGTGTGCAACGACATGCGCTCGGGAAAATGACTGAAGTCGCGAAGCATGTGCAAAGTATTGCATGCATGCACGTAACACCTGCAACATAGGGAAGCCTTTAAAAACTTGTCTCTTCCTCTACTTTCTGCTTCTGTTTCTAACAGTCTCCTCTGGTCTATTTTGTGCATCAGTATAATTTCAGTTAAAAGGCATTGCTTATATACCTAGCACTAACCTGGAAGGAGTCTGACACACCACCAGTTAAGAGCTGTAATGACTTGACAGCCTTGGGCAATTCAGTCGTTGCCATCTCCAACATTATCCTATTGGGATGAAAACAGGTTTCAGTCACTAATATTTTTTTAAATTGAAGTGCATGTGTCTTGTATATAGGTCATTGCTGAAGGTTAACTAAGAGATGTCCACCCTGGAGATCCTCTGATTTTTTTTTTACCCCAGAGAGCCCCATCTCACATCTTCTGTTTTCTGGTATTCTGGTTTTGCTGTGGATGTTTCTCGTTCTTCTCAGTCATGCTCAATTTCAAAACAATGACACCCAATCCAACTATGACTGGAAGGCAATTTTTTTTTCAGCATAAGTCTTTAAGATTACCAAAGAAGTAGTTAAGCACCAATCAAATCTCTCCCTGTAGACTCTTAAAATGTTGTAGAAATATAATTTTAAAAACACAAGTGCATTAACAATTAGTTGGAATAATCTAAAATTAACTTTTGTAAGTAGTTCATTGCCCCTTTCACATAGTGTTGTTAAGATAGGTCCTTCATGCTACTTAACCTGTTCAGTTGCAAACTTAACAGTATCAACTGGCTGCTGTTGGGAGAAGTCACTGATTGCAATGCCAGCCAGAAAAATAGGAATGTGCAACTTTTTTTTTGAATTGCCTGCTTGGAATCACTAATTTCTGATCAGATCCATGACTGTCCTTGTCGTGGGTACTGCCAGTGGCAATTAAACTTTGTTCAACCATGTTGTGTTAAAGGTGGTCTAAATGCAGTTCAATAACCCATCTCGACCACACATAAAGCTCTTCAAAATGTTTAAAATATCCCTGGAAAATCCCTTTTCCTTGCTGCACGGAACACAAAGAAGTGTGATGACAGCAGCTGATATTTTTGATGGTTCACCTCACTTCATAAGTCAGTGAAAGATTTGGACCTGGCCATAACTGATGCAAGAAACTTGTCAGATGGGTGTAGAAATTCGCAGTTTTATTTTGTTGTGTGCCGCCTTCTGTGTGATAGGTAATCTGTTGAGTAGATAGGAGAAGCAGGATTCAGTTGATACTGTTAATTTAACCTGTTCAGTTGCAAACTTAAGTTGGGTTACTACATTGAGATTTAAAAGTAGGTTCCAACCCATGCTGGAATATATATGTTTTTCTGCCAGCTGTAAGTAAAAGATCGGCTGTGGTTTGCATATTTCACAGACTAAATTTAAGGAGCAATGATATGAAAATAGTCACAATCAGTCTTTTGATCTTGTAATCTAAATTTCTACTGGATTTTAAAAGTCTTAATACACTAAGTACTCGACCATATGTGTCAGCCATTTTATTAGCATGTATTGATGTCACATTACCTATTAATGAACTGTCGAATATTTTAGTAAAAAGTTTTTCATTTTAATTTTTTCAGATTTCTGTCAGGAAAAGTGGATCTATGTCCATAAAGGAAGCACCAGAGAAGTAGGTTAATTTACTGTGTAATCTTTGTCATTTTAATTTTTATCCCTCTTTAAAATGTTGTGGCTTTTTTTTGTTTGCAGAGACATGGTTATTGTACACTAGGAGAAGCATTTAACCGCTTAGACTTTTCAAGTGCAATTCAAGACATAAGAAGATTCAACTATGTTGTTAAAGTAAGTTGTTTTCCTAGAACTTTGCATTTTTTTAAAGATTATACATGTATTCCCTACAACTCCCCCCTCAGATATTTTTGAGCTTTTATCGTCTCTAGAAATGCAATAACCTTGAAATGTTGACTTGCATTTCATTGCACAACTTGAATTGCAAAATTTGCTTGAAGTGTTAATCAGAAGATTGTATTGCCGTGGAACTTTTGATAGTAAAAACATTTAAATTTGGATAATATGAGTGCACTTCATTTTGCTACAACAAAATTAATCAAAATTGAGCTCTTTCCTGTTCAGAATATGCTGATTTCTATTCGTAACTTTGTAATTTACTTGCAGATTTCAGATGCTTGTCATAATTTTAGATAAGAAGCTGCATCAGAGAAGTGGGATTAATTTTATAGTTAGGTGGATTTATCCTTCTGTGACATATTTAGCTGAGACATCTCAAACATTTAACACCTGATGCTGTTAGAAAGAATTTTGAGTTCCACGGCAAAGAAACTCCATTTATTCGTAATATCGTTCATGCTGTTTGAAACCATGGAAGTCTGAGATTTTTGAATTGATTTACGTAGCATGAACAGTGCAGACTTATTTACGTTGCTTGGACTCTGAATGCTTCTTGTGGAAGAGTTCATTTTCAGAAACTAGATGTGTTTCCTGAATGTAGTATTTAACATGAAGTCCAGTTATTCACATCATTTGCAATAAGAACTGTTTACAGGCAGTGTTGCTAAATTGTGCTATGAGTAAAGATACTTGGGCCAGCTAAATTAACATTTTTTTTAAACTCAGCTTTTACAGCTTATAGCAAATTCACAGCTGACCTCTCTAAGTGGAGCTGCACAGAAGAACTACTTCAATATTTTGGAAAAGATTGTTCGGAAAGGTAAACTTGACCATTTTTTAAAAAAATTTACAAATATGTAGAACCTGTTTCTCAGACCACAAATACAGAGAGCTTGTTTTACCCAACACAGTAAAGCATTAATTGCTATGAAGTGACTTGTTTTTTGTTCTGTATTAAGAAGTGTCTAAACTGAAAGGATTGATTTGTCTTTTTGGTATAAATTTATTTAATCTTGGACACTGTAGACTTTGAGTCACAGAGTTGTACAGCATGGAAACAGACCTTTCAATCCAACTTGTCTATGTTGACCAGATATCCTAGGTAAATCTAGTCCCATCCAGATGCCTTTTAAAAGTTGTAATTGCACTAGCCTCTACCATTTTTTTCTGGCAGCTCATCGCAAACATGCACCGTCTTCTGTGTGAAAAGGATGCCCCTCAGAACCCTTGTAAATTTTTCCCCTCTCAACTTAAACCAATGTCCTCCAGCTTTGGACACTCCTACCGTTGGTTGAAAGGCCTTGGCTGTTATTCCTGTCCATGCCCTTCATGATTTTGCAAACATCCATAGGGCTACCCGTCAGCCTCTGATGCTCCAGAGAAAATAGCCCCAACCTATTCACCATCTTCCTATAGTTCAAACTCTCCAACCCTGGCAACACCCTTGTAAATCTTGCTGAACCCTTCTGAACTGCTCTCTCACCCTGCACATGCTCTCCCTACTGCTGCGCGATTCCTCCCACTCCCTATCTCTGTGCACCTCATGGCCCTCCCTCGTGCAGTGAGGGAGGAGGGTGGCACAGTGAGAGAGAGCGAGGGGTAGAAAGCACAGGCTTAGGGAGAGAAAGAGAAGGTGTGGGCGCAGTCAGTGGGGGGGGAGAGAGAGGAGGAGAGGATGCGGTCAGAGGGAGAGCAGTTGGAGCGGGCGTGGTTGGGGGGAGACAGGAGAGGGTGCCGTCAGAGGAAGAGAGTCTGGGGAGAGGGCATAGTCAGACGGGGAGACAGAAGGAAAGGGCGTGGTCATATGGAAGATCGAAGGAGAATACGCGGTTGGACGGAAAGAGGGGAGCGGGTGCGGTCAGACGGGGAGAGAGCAGGAGGGGGCGCGGTCAGACGGGGAGAGTGAGAGAAGGGGTAGGCATGGTCAGAGGGAAAGAAGAGAGGGTGGGCTCAGGGAGAGATAGCAAGAAGGTGAGGGTGCGGTCAGAGGGTGAGGGAGGGGGGAAGGAAATGGCGCAGCCAGAGGGAGTGAGTGTGAAGAAGGCATGGTCAGAGAGCGAGAGAGCGAAAGAAAAGAGAGAGGAGAGGTTGCAGTGAGTGACTGAGGGAGAGGAGGGGGCCCAGTCACAGGGAGAGGGTCAGAGGGAGGGAGAGAGAAGAGAGGGTGGGGTCAGACAGGGGCTTGAGGAGGGCGGGGTCAGAGGAGGAGAGACGGGAGAGGGCACGTTCAAAGGGACAGCAAGAGAGGAGGAGAGGATGGGGTCAGGGAGGGAGTGAGAGGAGACCATGCGGCGGGAGGGAGTGAGAGGAGACGGTGTGGCAAGAGGGAAGGAGAGGACACTGTCAGAGGGAGGGGGCGTGGAGAGAGAGGAGAGGATGTGGTCAGGGGGAGAGAGAGGAGACGGTGCAGTCAGAGGGAGAAGAGACCACAGTCAAGGAAAGGGAGAAAAAGGAGAGATGGAAGGAGAAGGCCCAGCCAGAGAGCTGGGGGGAGAGAGAGAAGGAAAGGGTGTGCTAAGGGAGAAAGAGAGGCGAGAGTGCAGTCGGAAGCAGAGAGGGGAGAGGGCTCGGTCAGAGGGGAGGGAGTGAGGGAGGAGAGGGTGTGGTCAGAAGGGGGTGAGAGAGGGAGGAGAGGGCACGGTCGTGGGGGGCATGAGGGAGGAGAGGGTGCGTTCGAGGTGGGGGCAGAATGGGAGGAGAGCGCATAGTCAGAGGAGAGGAGAGGGAGCGGTCAGTGGAATAGGGAGAGAGAGGAGAGGGTGAGGTTGCGGGGGAGAGGGAGGGAGGGAGGAGCCGCATTGCTTCTCTCCCTCCCCCTCACTCCTCCCCCCTCCACTGTCTCCATCACTTCTCCAACCCCTGCCCTGCGCACCCACTATCTCCCTTTCTCTGCGCGCACACACGTGAGAACGCTTGGTGATCTTCAGTCATTGCCCGCTCGGTCCCCGATGAGCTGGTATGACTTTGTTGGAAAACTTACTGGAACAATAGATGAGGTAACTACTTACCCGTTCCAATGTCATAATGTCCCATGAACAACCTCTTGGCAAAGACAAATTCCATAACAGATTGTCTCACATGCAGTGTTTCTCCAGTTCCAGAGATAATAACACAAAGAGAATATTCTGCAGAGAGAGATGAATGGCAGCTTTCACAACCAATTTCAAAACCCCAATGACTGAAAGCTAAACTAAAACTCTGGTTCTATGGGATCCTGACTCTTAACTATTCATGCTATTTGTTATGTTTTGACCTTAAATGCCCCTTTTTAAGAAAAAAACCCATTAAGATCCAAAGATGGCTTTTATTTTTGTAAACCGTTACCCTTTTTGCTTCTAGTACGCTATGGTACATATACATTTCATTGAATGTCTGCACGCTTCGAGTCAATGCTCACAGTCCATTTCAGTTGGTTTCTTCCACCACTGAACTTTGTCTGCCTTTGTCAAATTCGTGACAGTGTGTTGGCAATTACGTTGTCTCATCCTGCCATGTGAATAATTTTCAAAATAAACAGCTGTAACATAAATTTCATCTAAATAGTCCAGTATTTTTATTTTTAAATTTTTCCAAAAGTGTTAAGGTGTTACGAGCAATATATACAATTGTCTCACATACTTAACTGGCAACATAAATGTTGAAATGTTACAAAGTCAACACCAAAGTCAAAGACTCTTCTGAATTGTGGAATATTTCTGTTGATGAATATTCAACTTTGAAAAAATGCCCAGAAGGTCTTTCTATCTTGCCATCTTGCAAGAGTACAGTAGCGACACCCATGTCACTTGCATTGATAGCCACCTTGAATGACTTTCCATAATTAGAAATGGTTTACATTGGGGTGGTGGTTAACACCGTTTTCAGGCTGCCAGATGCCTTCTGACATTCTTTTGCCCACTGAAAATTTCTGCACTTCTTAAAGTCAGTTAGTGGAGTAGCCACACTGCTAAGATTTGGTAAAATTTCCAATTAAAAACCACTCTGTCATAGAAATCGTAGTACTTCCCTCTTCTTCAATGGTATGGGAAACTCGACAATAACCTTTTTAATATCCCGTTGGGTTGTCTGTCTATGACCAGTGACGAGGCCTAGGATCATGACTTGGGTATTTGCGAGCGAAGTCTTAGCCAGATTTATTACCAAACCCACTTTCTGAAATTGCTAGAACGGTTCTGATGTATGCTCCAAATATTCCTTCCACGTGCGATTTAAAAATCACCCAGATCGTCAATATACACCAATTTGGGATTATCCATTGTGTGGCTTTATTTGTTAGACTCTGAACTGTGGCTGGTTCATCTTTTCTGCCAAATGGCATTACTTGAAACTGGTAAAGTCCATTCGGTGTCACGAATGCCGAAAATTTCCTTCCTCCTCTCTGATAAATGTAGCTACCAGGTACTAAGGAATAGTTAGAAAAATAAGTTGCTCATTCCACTTCCTCAACACTGCTATGGAATAGGATACAAATGTGATTTCATAATGATATTGACATTGCAGTAGTTGACACACAAACATTGGGTACCATCTGGTTTCTGCACTATCCCTATAGGTGAGCTCCATTCACTGCAACTCACTTCAATTATATTGTCTTTAAGCAGGCTTTCAATCTCCCTGAACCTGTGCCAATTTTAGAGGGTTAAGTCTATAACAATGTTGTTGGCAAGAGTCCCTGATTTTGTTACGAACCAGACTAAACCCTCTCAAAATATCAAAGAGATAGCCAAGGCCCTTACTTTATCTTGTTTACAGGCAAGTGTAGGGCGCTGCATTTGAGATGGGATTTGATTGGCCAAACTATTAGGCTTTAAGCAAAATACACTTTTTAATTCATAAACTGGTTAAAATACAAACAAAAGAAAGAAGAATTGGTATGACTATTGGAAAACTTAACAGAATATAGATTATTTATCTATTAAACAGAGACTATTCCATTATGGGAGCATCCGAAAAACGCACCCTTGGCAAAGGCAAATTCAGTAAAATAGATTGTCTCAAATGGTGTTTCTCCAATCCAGGGGGAAATAACACCAAGAGAACATTCTGGCAGAGAAAGATGTATGACAGCTTTCACAACCAACTTCAAAACCTCCAACAACTGAAAACTAAGTTAAAACCATGGTATGATAGGAGCCTGACCACTCAATCCTGCTTCTTCTGTTGTTCTAACTTCTTTCAAAAAAAAACCAAGGCCTTCACATTTCCTAGAGTCACCTGATTTATTCTTCTAGATGTCAGTTTCACAATAAGATCAACCCTTTTTTGACACCACTTATTCCCGGTAGCTTACTGCACCGCAACGATAAAATGGTACCAGCAAAGCAAACTTTGTCTATCGTCTTTAGTGCATGCAGTGTCATGTCCTAGTCATTAACTATCATCCCAAACGTTCCAAATGAGATACCACAAATTCATTTGTCATTTCTAATTTTGAAGGCTTTGTTTTTAATGTAACATATGCATACATATGTCCACAGGCGTGTTACATATTTAGTTTTCATTAAACCTGTTTTAAAACATAAGCTATCTTGACCTCAGAACATTTTTTACAAGTTAGCCTGTGTTCACATTAACTTGAGCCATAAAAAAAAATAAAATAAGCCTTGCTTATTAAAATGACATTCAGAAACTATTTAAAAACTAATTGCAAACATATTATAATTCCTCACTGGCTTCATCAAGTCCAAAATTGTTTATTAATAGTTGTAAAATTCTACAATACTGTCAAAGCTTAATGACTCTTAAATGGAGTAATTTTTGAATTTCTAATGTTTGTAACTTTCAACCTTCAAGAAAATCATAATTTATCTGTATGTTTAGAGAAAGATTGGAGTGAAATTGTGAAAGGCACAAATGTTCCTGTGGTAGACCAGGATCAGGCACAAGGAGATTCCAGCAGCGTGTGTCTGAAATTGAAAATGGACAATGCTGCTAATACCAGGATGTGATAATAAATTAGAGGATGAAGTTGCACAAATGTGTGTGCACATGCACATGCGCATGCACATACACAACTTCAACAGAGCTCAAAAGTTCAAACTTCAATTCTTGGAGACTGTTCACAATCAGTAAGGGTTGGCAATCCTAGCGTCAGCACAATACATAACCACACTTGCTTGTATGATTGTGGAGCTTCCTTTAGGTATTTATATTTCCCCTTTTTGAATTTTCTCAAATTGTTGTACACTAGCTTCCACATATCAAGCAAGGTAGCTGGCTGATTGTGGTTTAATGGACTTTTTTGTTTCCTGGAGATGTAGCAGTTTTTTTTGCCTGATTTTTATGAAATTCACAAACTAATCAGTTACATTGTCCAATGATTTAATACATGAATGTGTCATCTGCAATACCGTTTTAGCCACTTCAGTCATGAATTGTCCAGTCATTGCCACATTTCTTTTCCTCAGTCAATGTGGTGTTAGCTAAGATTATTTTTAAAAATGTTAAGTTTAATTCTTGTATTTCTGGTTGTACGAAGAAAATGTTTCACAAAGTACTTAGTATATAAAATGCTGTGTTTTATACTATGTATAACTTGCCTTTTTTCATTGATACATTGAGTTGTCTTCTACGTAACAGGTAACTAGTATATCTAACTTACAGTTAGATTCTAGGTTTTTGGTGATGCTAAAAGCATACTAATAAGAACAATTAACTATTTTGATTTATTTCCTCTTCCTCTGTAACTGTGGCAATTTTTAGCCTTGAATTATTGATTTTTGTCCTTGCCTTGTGAGTTCTTAATTAGTAAACAGAAATAGTTATTTTTACACTTTTTTGATATAATTTTGACATGTTAAAATGTATGATGGTACTTTTGCAAATGTGCTGCTTCCTTGCCATATCCAAAATCAAACTTCAAATGATTAGTATCTCTAAAAGTAGGAATATTTATGAATTCTATACCTATTGTATCTTCTCCCCCCATGCCTTAAACCTATGTCATCTAGTTTTGGATCTCCTTACCCTTAGAAAAAGACGTTAGGCAGTAAATTCTTTCTTGGGTAATTGGATAATTAAGGCACACTTCGCATGAAAGAGGTTGCAGTTCTTAATTATGAAGCTTTTCAGCATTGAAATTAAATACTATGGTAGGTTTCATGCTATGCAAGTCCAACTTTTAAGTTCATTGTAGTCTTTACTAACGAATGAAACCGCTTTGCCGATCGAACATCGTCTTTGGGCAGGTAAATAATACCACTTCGGTATGAAATTTCTCTTGATTAGCTTAAATGAGCTAAATCAGAATTGTGGGGACTACCTTCGCTTCTGTCACCACCGGCTTAATGATTCCCAAGTTAAGATTTTATTCGCTTTAAATCTGAAACTTTTGCATAAACTAGTAACCAGACTGATACATGCCAAAACTCATTTGTCACTAGCAAAAGAGAAGGGACATTCATCCCATCAGTTGATTTTTAATTGGCCTGAACAAACTGAAAGCAGAAACAATCATTTGTAAACCACAGCACAATCTAATCCAGCGACAATTTTATCCTTCTTAATCTTAGTTATATTGAAGCATTGGCGTTTGCTTTTCCGGTTCTCTTACAGTGCTTGAAGACCAGCAGAATCCTCGACTAATCAAAAATCTTCTTCAGGACTTGGGTTCTGCCCTCTGCATCTTAATCCGTGAGGTGGGAAGGTGTGTCCTTGTTGGGAACGTTAACATCTGGGTTTGCCGTATGGAAACTATTCTGAACTGGCAACACCAGTTAAATAATCTGCAAATTACCCGGGTGAGATGACTAACCTTGTATTTTTATTGATTACTTACTTGTTTTAGTTTTGACTTTCCTGTTGATCAGATCTATGAATCTGTTTTGTTAATAGTTGATCTGAGTGTTGTATTACCTTGAATTCATGGCTTATCTCTTTAACCTGGTCACCACACTTGAGTTGCTTCTGGACAAGTTAAGTGTACTCCTGTGTTTGTGTACATTTTGCAAGCCTGAGACTTGAGGCTTGCTATCATGAATTGTTTTTTGAGCATCTGCTGGATGATAGTCCAATATGTTCAACATCATTTGGCAGTACAACTCGAAGCAGAGAAACAATTGGGAATCATCCCAGAAAGCCTGGAAAACCTGTGACATAACTGCCTGTGAAGAAGCTGACTGGCCCTTCTGTTCGGCCTTGTGCCAGGCTGGATCAACCAGCCATACATGTAGACTGGATCTGGGTTCTTTGCTCACTAAGCTTTCATTTTTGTGTTTGGTGACAAAGCCTGGATGAGTTTGCAAGGCCTCATTTTGAAGAGAGGTGAGAAGTAGAAAATATTTGTAGAAGTATCATTTTAAGGGGAGAGTTAGGAGATCTGGGTGTGAGTCTGGTGTTCACCAAAGGATTGATGATTAATGGGAGGAAGTCCAACTCCCTGAAAAGGAGCATCTGGTTAAAAGCTTCATTCACTGTGATAAATCTTGAGCACGACCTCCTCTGGAGAGACTCAAACCTTTCCACAAATTTCTCAATGGCTACAGCTAGTATCTTATGATTGTCATTTGCATTTTGGGCACAAAATTTTAGAATAATTTTACATGTCGAGTCTGATGCTTTGCATACATTTTGGATAACAAATGTTTTTAGTTGAAAGGCAGGATTATGCTATTAGGGTATCAGGTTTGCCTGTTCCCTTTGGACCTTATCATGTAATTTGTCTTTTTTTTGTGCTGATTGTACTGAAACTAAGTTTTCTATGAAGTTTGAGCTGTTCTGCAAGTTGATCATATTGTGGTTACCATTCAGCTTTTGCTAATTCAGATTAGTGCAAAATGTTTGGAACATATGGCATTATTGTTTGCCAGCTCCTGCAGTCAGTTGTGAGATGATCCTAGTAGCTGAAAAATATATTATTTGCTTGCATGTCTCATTTCTTGTTCATTTAATTTGCTTGCCATTCCTGTTTGCTGTACAAAGTGATGTTCAGTAATGCTGAATCGTCCACATAAGTGACACAGCCTGAGTAGCATAGCTACGCTCATGACAGAGGAGTATTTTTAAGGATATCTCCACTGATGGTGTGTCCTGCTGTTAATCACACAAAATATGTCAAGATTTGCAAGAACAAACATAACAGAAACGACAGGGCAGTGTTCATTAAACGAGATGGGAATTTGGTGGGTGACCAAGAAGATTAAACACACTTGTTCTGATGATGAGCACAAATCGCACCATATTGTTGAATGAAAGCCACAGGCACTGGTGCAATAGCACCACCCACAGTGGGCAGTTTCTTGGTCGGGTGAATTGACACTTACCTTTTAGTTGGCCACAAATTTTATCTCTGTTAATCTTGAAGCTAGTGGCTAGAGAACCATGCCTATTCTGTTCTCAATGAGCAGCATCATATCAGCACTTGAGGCATTTTATTCCTGTGAGTTCAAGGAACTACAACACGTTGTGTACTGATTTGGGATTTGAATGTCTGGTGTATGTGTGCAGTCATGAAAGGGAGAGATGCAATCCTTAACGAGCCCTGATGGAAGAAGGTAAGGTCTGAAGGACTGAAACTTCCTACTTTCTTGTTTGGAATTGTTGAGGGGGTGGGATTAGTTGTCTGTCATGACAAGGCAGTTGTTAAAAAAAAAACTTGCTGAATGGGAGGTGACTAAAGAATGCCAATATACATAAATATCCTGGACAATGGATAATTTTGTCATGTATCTGTATGTTTAGATTTGCCATTCAGCTCGCACATGCATACGTAATGAGCTGGTAAAATCACATGAGAAACCTCAACCTGCCCCCAGGCAGATGTGGGCTCTGGACTTGGATTCCATAATGGAAGATACCATGCCTTGTCACAGGCAGATCATTTTGTCTTTGGCTGCACTTCTCCTGCAAATGGCACCAAGAATGGAGGAATGGGAGGCTAACGTCTTTCTAACATTCATTCTGCCTGCTTCTGGTTTACAGGTGGATCTGGGGATAAGCAGGCAATCTGCTGTCTGGCTGCAGGTTAATCAAATGCACATTTAGGTATGTTTTACACTAGCTGGACAGTTGTTCCGGTATAAATTTGAGCTATGCATAGGGACACTTGGGGATTCACATCATTAGCATACTTCAAAGGAATTGCAAGTGAAATTGAACTTTCCTCTTGGGCAATTTCTCTATGACCGAAACCCTCCCAAAATTTTTCTTAAATTGGAAACTTCAGATGGCTCCTGAAATTAAGTAGTATAGCTACACAGGAAAAATATTTAAATATACGATGTAACTTCTGAGTAATTATTAAACTGACCCTATCCTTAACTTGTACATACACCCTCAGCACCATCTCCATACCATTTACCTATCTAGTATTCTTCCTGCCCTACCCTTGCTGCACACTAACATCGAGCTCACCTCGCTCAGTTACTCTTTGACAGAAGCTGTCAAAATTGTTTAAATTTCAAAATACCGCAGCTGACTTGTGAAAAAGGAGCATGGGTTGCCTTCCTTTGAGAGTTTTGTGCTATGAAAAATCTGTCAGAATGGAAGTATAGCTCTGCATTTCTCTTGGAGATCTGAGTTGAATCTCCTCTCAGATATACAGCACTCCATTCTTACTTTAAAAGATGGGCTAAAGTGGCAACCTGCATGAAATATCTACTGGCTTTCTGTTTTTCCTTTTCTGATGTTTTTGTTTCCATTGCTCATTCATAGAGGCTCGTTTGGTGGGCATCAGGTAGCCTTACATGTAAAAGGAGGTAGAAAGGGATTTTAAAAGTATTTTTATATGATGTGGGTATTACTGGAGAAGCCAGTATTTATTGCTCACCATAATTGTCCTTGAAGATGATGGGTGAGCTACTTTCTTATACTTATTCAAAAACAGAAATTGCTGGCAGAACTTAGCCGGTCTGGCCATATCACTGGCAGTTCTGATGAAGAGTCACCAGACTTGAAACGTTAATTCTGCTTTCTTCTCGCAAATGCTGCCAGACCTGTTGAGTTTGGCCAGCAGTTTCTGTTTTTGTTTCAGACCTCCAGCTTCACAGTTCTTTGCAAAATATTTGAGAAATAAAACTGTCTTGCGTGATACTGATCCAGATTTAGTGATGGGGAAGGATTTTTTTTTAAAAATGTGTAATATATTATCAGGATGGTGTGCAGCCTTGGGAAGCTTTCTGATGACGTTTCCTTGAATCTGTTGCCTTGTTGCTGTAAGTGTAAGAGGTTACAGTTGGAAGGTGCTATTAAAGAAACTTTAGAATATTGTAATGCACTTGCAAATCGTGCTCTCTGCAATCACGTAGCAAAGGTGGTGCAGGGAGTTAATGTTGAAGGTGATAGATGAGGTGTCAAGTAGTCAGCTGTTTTGTCCAGGATGATGTTGAGCTTGTGTTGCAGTCATCCAAGCTAGTGGAGCTTATTCCATCACACTCCAGTGCTTTGCAGATGGTGGGCAAGTTGGGACGTAACGCATTTGCTACCAAATTCCCAACCTTTGAGATGCATTCTCTGTATGGCTGGTTCAATTCAGGTTCTCTTCAATCATCATTATCCGGAATATCAATTGAGGAAGATCCAGATGATATTCTCTGGAACAAGTAGTTCGACTCTCTCTTTCTTTACTGAAGATTATCGGACACGTTCTGGTCCGGTGACCCTTCCTCAGAACTGATGGTGGCTGGGAAAACGTCACTTTATATGCAGAAAATGGGGAGGTGGGTGAGGTCGGAAGTAAATGATAGGATAGAGCCCAAAGAAGGAGAAAGACAGTTGGACAGACAAAGGGTTTTGTAACGATCAAGCTGGGAGGATGAATAGTTGTTAATGGAGATTATTAGTGACTAACAACAGTGGGTGTGTAATGGCAGGCTATGTGATAACAGGGCCTGGTGTGTGGTGTAGGGGGCTGGGACATGGGAGAGTTTAGGCCCTAAAATTATCGAACTCAATATTGAGTCCAGAGGGCTGTAGGGTCCCCAAGCAGAAAATAAGGTGTTGCTCTTCCAGCCGGCGTTGGGCTTCACTAGAACACTGCAGCGAGCCAGAGACAGCGATGTTGGCCAGGGAACAGGGTGGTGTATTGAAATGGCAGGCAACAGGTACTACAGCGTCTTTTTTGTGAGCAGAACGTAGATGTTCTGTGAAGCGGTCACCAAGCCTACACTTCATTTTCCCCAATGTAGAGGAGATCACATTGTGAGCAGGGAATGCAGTAGACTAGATTCTGGGAAGTGCAGGTGAAGTGTTGCTTCACCTGGAAGGTATGTTTGGGCCCTTGGATACTGGTGATGGAGGAGGTAAATGGGCAGGTGTTGCACCTTCACCGGTTACAGGGGAAGGTGCTGTAGGGCTGTAGGGGGATGAAGGAAGTGTAGACCAGGGTGTCCTGGAGGGAACGGTCCCTGCGGAAGATGGACAAGGGAGGGGAGGGAAGTATGTGACTGGTGGTGGCATCCTGTTGGAGGTGGCAAAAATGGCATCTGATAATCTTCTGGATGTGGGTGCTGGTGGGGCAACACCTCATTTTCCACTTGGGGACCTTACAGCTGCTGAGCTTTTTTTTTAGCAATTTTGTTTTTGTTCCTGATTTACAGCATCCGCAGTTCTTTTGGTTTTTATTGTGTTATGCAAATGTTACTTGCCACTTATTAACCCAAACTTGACTATCGTTCAGATCTTGCTGCATTTGACATATGCTGCTTCAATATTTGAGGAGCTATAAATTGAACTGAACACTACAGTTATCAGTGAACTTTACACTTTTTTGACCTTTACGATAGTGGTGAAGTCATTGATAAAGCCTTTGAAAATACTTGGATGTAGTACCTTGAGAAATCCCTGGAACTGGGATGGTTGGCCTTCAATAATCCAATAAATATGATCCAGACAGTGAAAATTTTTTAAAAAATCCATTCATTACTATTTCATTAGGGTTTCTTAATGTCACACACAATTAGATGCTGTCTTGATATCAGGTGTACTTAGTTTTTACCTCTGGAATTAAACACCTTTTTTTGTCTATATTTGGCCAAGAGCTGTAATGATGTCTGGAGCAGTGTGCCCTGGGAAAGTATTTGCGTGTAAGTGCTACCTGATAAGAGCACTGTCGTGAGAACAGCAAAGGTTGTTGGACAAGGCATCCCTCTCCAATTTTCCATTTCTGATAGATGCCAATGATTTAACTGTAGAAATAAATTGGTACAGTAGGTTCCGGAGCACAAGGTCTTCAGCCCTTGGCTATTCTCAAGTCCCATAACCTTTTATTGTACTCAATACCTTGATGAGGACCATGCATTTCCAAATCTGCTTGTGAGATGGAGCTGGTGTGTTTTCCGTCATTATGATTTAAATGCGGCAGTTCAACAAATGACCTCCAGTTATAAGTGATGTCATGTGCTATAGTTCTGGAACATTATTAAAGCCCCAGTGTATATTGCTTTCTCCCTTTTTGGAAAAACCTAATGGCAGTAAATTTTGTTTTTCTTTGCGTTTACAGCAAATGAATAAAGGAGCAACATTGAGTGACCTTCCACTTCACATGCAGAACAGCATCCTCTATAAGTTTTCTGATGGTCTGGATATTGTCAGTTTAGGTCAGGTGACTTCTACTCTGCACATGCTCAGTGAAGATAGACATCTGTGGAAAAAACTTTGCCAGTACCATTTTGCAGAAACACAGGTAAATCAATCAGATGAAGCTACAAACAACCTAACAAAATGTAGAAAATCCATCAAAGACCTAATACTGTACATAAGTATGTATTTTGTTTTTAAAATGCAGCTTTGCTCCTTGAATATGTATGAAAAATGAGACTAGTAAAAGCTAAGTGACATAGAGTCACTATTTCAGTATTTTGCAAGAGTACATTGCCTCTGTATTTTGGATTATTGCTATTATCAGCGTGAGTGTTGGATTTCATTGGGGCACTTTGCAGTCAGAACTATAGCTGTCTTCTGTCGTCTGACTCCTCCAGTTACATCCACTTGACACTATTCATGGTAGGAACTTTCATATATTCCTTGTCCCTGTGGTCATGTCAAAAATGTAGGTTTTTTTTTCCTCCCTTATGGTGCATTAATATGTCTACCCATTTGACAGTAGTGATACTAGTTCAAAACTGAAAGATTTGACGTTGCCCATTCACTTTTTTTAAAATGGTGTTGGGGGTGTCCATGCCTTTTTTATGGGCTATTAACCATTAATCTTTGTTAGATATCTAACCTAGAACCATCTGTACTGAATCTATTGTATGTGTGCAAGGGAATCATAGTTCTTCATATAGTAAGATTTGAGAATACTTGCCGAGATATTTAATTCATTGTAAAATTGTGAACAGAATGCAAAGTAAAGAAACATGAAAAACGATTGTGAATGCTACTTTGAACTCCGATGTTCAAAATTACTCTTGATCTTTTTATTTTTAATAGAAAGTTAGACCTTCACTTTCCTGAGATTAGGGGAGTCCAAAACTTGAGAGCATAGGTTTAAGGCGAAACAGGAAATATTTAAAGGGGACCTAAGGGACAACTTCTCCATGCAGAGTGTGGTACATGAATGGAATAAGCTGCCAGAGGAAGTGGTGGAAGCTGGTATAATTCCGGCATTTTAATAGGTATCTAGATGGGAACAAGAATACAAAGCGTTTAGAGGTATATAGGTCAAATGCTGGAAAATGGGACTGGATTAATCTCGGATATCTGGTCAGCATGGATGAGTTGGACCGAAGGGTCTGCTTCTGTGCTGTACAATTCTCTGACTCCATAACTGAAAATTAAATTCCATTCTCCCTCCATGTTAGAACCTAAGTTCTCAAATTGTGACTGTATTGTGAACTTTGATCACACTGTCATGTATTTTAGATTACTTTGTCAATCACCTTGATTCACTGAACTTTGGTTGTCATGCTATGTGGCATTGGGAACAGTTTCTCAGTGTCTACTCTGTTCAGACCCCTTATTGTTTTGAACATCTCTATCAAGTCTTCTCTCAACCTTCTCTAAAGGAAATGGCCCCACCTCTCCATCAATTCATGTAACTGAAATCCCTTATTCCTCTAGATGTTTGCATAAATCGTTTCTTCTTCCTTTCTAGAACCTTTAATAATGGCTCAGTTTCAGCTGAACCAGTGTTTTATAAAAGTTCTCATAACTTTCTTGCATCTGTACTCTATGCTTCTATTTATAAAGCCAAAGATTCCTCCATATCTTCTGAACCTTTGCCACCTTCAGCTATTTGTCGTCCCATACTTCCAGGTCCTTTTTGTAGAATTTTATTAACATGTTTAATGTTGCCTGTCCTCTTCTTCCAAACAAGAAGTATCAAGTTGCAATTCTGTGTATTAAATTTCATTCTGCCACCCGGCCACCCATTCAAAAGTCCATTCCTAGTCCTTTTGAAATCTGTTTCTATCCTCAGTGTCCACTATTTCCAAATTTTACATCTGTAAATTTTGTAAGTGTGCCCTCTACACTTAAGCCTAGGCTGTTAAAATAGATCAGGTAAAAAGAGGTGGACCGAATATCAACCCCTGAGAATCCCAAATATCTTGTCTCCAGTTAAACCATTGCAAATTTCCATCAAAATCTAAAATCAAAGCTTAGCTGTTTCTGCCTATATGAGGGTTCTTGTAATAGTGGCAGTGCCCCTACCTTTGAGTTAGAAGACCCGGGTTCAATTTCCAGATGTCTATCCGAACACATCTGAACAGGTTGTTTTGAAACAATTATACCTTGTGCCAGTCCAAAAATAGACTTTAACACCACTGTTTGTTTCTTGCAATTTGGTGTAACAATTTATAATGTTTAAAAGATACTTGTGATTGATTTAGATATTAATTATTGTCATGAAGATTGAGTGCAACCAGTATGGTGGGCTTTTGTAAGTTGCTTTAAGTTGGTATATAATACAGTAGCTGTACAGCAAAAACATATGACCGTGATAAGTAACAATGGGTACTAGTCCAGATCAGGTAAGGTGTTGACTTCTCAAGTCCTTCAGCAATTTTTGCAGGAAGAGTCAAGAGTTCTGTCCCACCTGTATCACTGGGCTGTCCCAAGTCTCTCTCTTTAATCTGGTGTCCACACTTCTTTTAAAGCATAGATACATTGAAAAGACTTTAATGGTCCTATAAAGATTTACTTTATTTCAAAATATCCAGTGAAGTTTTAAGATCTTTGTCTAACTTTTGGAATTAAAATTATGCCTTTGCCATTCACCTGTTGTTAGCTTCCTTAGCTTTATATTTACTTTCTGGCTCTGTCTCTTTTATTTAATCTTTTCCTTATTGCATTTGTCTGATCAATATTATCCTGCTAACAACATTCCATTTAAGCATCAATGTGACTCACAAGTTTCATTTATTTATATATATTCCTGCCTAAGACCGTTGTTAAGGCCTGTTAATAAGTAGTTCATAATAACCACCCATTCAGCTGATGTTCTTTCTTCCTTTTAAGAGTGTTGAAAAATTGTGTTCTCTAAAATATTTTCTATTCTATTTTCACACACTAATTAACTCCTGCACTTAAAATATCCTAATTAAAACAAAGGTTAAAGTATAAGCCCAGAGTCACTTTGTGCTATAGTTGCTCTTCCACTATTGCAAGGGATCTTATCTGTTTGATTCAGAGATAGTGGGAACTGCCGACGCTGGAGAATCTGAGATAACAAGCTGTAGAGCTGGATGAACACAGCAGGCCAGGCAGCATCAGAGGAGCAGGAAGGGTCTTGACCGAAAACATCAGCTTTCCTCCTCTCCTGCTGCTTGGCCTGCTGTGTTCATCCAGCTCTATTCCTTGTTATCTTGAGTTTCATTTCAACCTAGCCATCATTACGAAGACTAATTATTCACCAGCTGTTTTTTTCATGTAAATGAAACCTTAACTAATAAAACAAAACTTGGAGCATTAACCTTGCCACTGATCATTTTCTTTCATGGGCTTCAATTTTGCCGACAAACCTGTTGCATGGCACTTTATCCATCACCTTCTGAAAGTCCATTTACACCACGTCCGCTCCATTTCTTTCAATATTCTTATCTCATCAATAAGTAACTTCTTAAGATTTTTTTTAAGCATAAAGTTACGTCAAAATTTATATCTAACATCCTTTGCAGTTCTGCAGACACCTGATTCTGACTGAGAATGGTTGTGTTGACTGGAAACTTATGTATTTCACACTACAAAAATATTGTCCAGAAAAGGAGCAATATGGTGACGCCCTACAGTTCTGTCGTCATTGCAGTATTTTGTTCTGGAAGGTAATTTTAATTTCAGTATTAAGTTCACCTGAAAATCATCTTTATGTTTAATGGTGTTTCTAATGCTTAAAAAATCTGTACATTTGTCATTTTGAGTAACATTAACAGACCAATAAACAGCATTCTGCATGCCTAAAGTTCTCTCTGTCTCCCTCTCTTCCCCAATCTCTCCTCTCCCCCCCCCCCCACCCCAACATACACACAGTTGATGTGACTCTATGCATAATTCTCGCTGTTTTTTTTGCATGAATTTCAAACATTGAATTTTGGTCAATTTGTCAAATGTTCATTGCCCAGAAGTAGAGAAAATAGTTAAATCTTATACACATTTTAGGACTTGCTTTGACATGGCTATTTTTGTGGAGGTTTCATGCTCTTACGTATACAGATATTTCAGGAGTAGTTGAGAGCGTACCAAAACAAGCACAGAGGGATGAAATGAAGAAGGAACATTGTAACCTGCATAGAATGTGTATCTGGGATACTGTGTACATGTCTTGGGATAAATTTAGAGTGGCTGTTGTTCAGGTAAAGTTAGAATTTTTTTTAATGGCTAGTGTTTTTTTGAAGTTAGTTTCACAACTAACTGAACAGTTAAATATGCTTTCTGAAAGAAAATAAAATCCAGTTCTTCGACAAGGGAAACGGCAAGAAGTTGTGATCATGTTGTTAGGATAAAATTGAATTCTACAGGCAGAATGATCTAGGGAAAAGATGTAAAGTAGCTGCAAAGGTAATGGTCTCTCTATTACTTCCCATGTACGAACCGGAAGATGATGATGGTGAGCACCTGGCATAAAAGAGGTCCGTCAATGAAGTCTTCAGGTTCTTGGGACAAGAGACATTTTGGTTATTAAAGAAACAAAAACAGCTGAACAGAGCGAACACCTTTAGCTTCTCCACAGTGACACCTAGTGGTACTGGGTGGATTTAGATGGCACCAGGACCCAGCAGCAAAGACCTGATGCAGAGAAAACAATGAAGAACAAATTGCAACAGAACAACAAATAACGGAACAAAAACAGAAAATGAATAGACAAAAAGTAGTTAAGATTGTGTTAAAATGCATGCATATTAATACAAGGAGTATTACACAAGGTGGTTGAACTGCAGACCCAAGTTTCAATGTAAAGCCATTATGTGAGGGCCAAGAGTTGTGGTTTCGACTTGGATGAATGAGAACTCAAAATTCCTACTAGAAATAAATTATGGAAGGATAAAGTATTTCAAAATAGTGGAAAAGGACACAAAAGTCAGATAATACTCAACATTTTGGGACCCAATTTCAGTGATTTTTGCAGAGGAAACTAGAGCAGATCGAGTTATAGAGCTGTACAGCCTGGAAGCAGATCCATCAGTCCAACTCGTCTATGCCTACCAGATATCCTAAATTAATCTAGTCCCATTTGCCAGCATTTGGCCCACATTCTTCTAAACCCTTCCTTTTCATAAATGCATCATGATGCCTTTCAAATGTTGTAATTGTACCAGCCTCCACCACTTTCTCTGGCAGTTCATTTCATTTGTACACCACCCTCTGTGTAAAATAGTTGCCCCTTAGGTCCTTTTTTAAATATTTTTCCTCTCATCTTAAACCTATGCCCTCTGGTATAGACTGAAACAGACTGGAAAGCAGTAAATAAGCTTTCTTTTATATAAGTGCACTAGACCTAGGTGGAGGTTTAAAACATGCCTGTAGTACATAGTGAGTGTAATAGAAATCAGAAGGACTAAGACTGACTGATCAGTAACCACATGGCAGATATAGTTTATTATAGATTTTGCTCTTTGGAAGAACATAAATATTGCAAAACAGTTGAATCTAATGGTTTCTACATTGATGGAATAGAGGCCTTGGTGCATATTTACTAATCTTTGAAGGTGACAGGGTAAGTTGAAAATGCAGGTAAGAAAGCTAATGCTATACTTGGTGCCATAACTATAGACATTGAGAATAGAAAGAAGAAAGTGGTGCAAAAAATTTACACAGTCTTCTGGCTAAAGTCCAAACAGAATCATGTACAGTTCTGACCTCCACTCTTGTTTTAAGAGAGAATGCCAGGGTCCTGAAGATACTATTCTAGAAAATCCCTACAATACTCTGAAAGGAAGAAGAAGAAGACATCATGTAGATATCCAAAATTGAGAGTATTTAATGGAGCAAGAAAAGAGAAAATAATTTAAAATAATTTAAAATAATTTAACTGACAAATTAGCCTAGACATGCAAGTGAAAAAGAATTTTCAAAAATATAAGAGGGGAAATTAGAGATTTCTTTACACCGGTTGCTAAAATCAAATGTGAAGTATGTGGTGATTTTAATGAAGTCAGTTAGGTGGACTGATTGGGATTGAGTTGACAAGACTGGGTTACACCCTTTTGGAAGATAAAAAGAGGGCAATCAAACGTGCCCTGGCTGTCACATTTGTACCGGAGCTTATGTCTTTCATTGGGCTGGTGAATTATTATGGAAAGTTCAGAAATAACCTGGCCTCCATCCAGGAAACTTTGTATCAAATTTTAAAGGGTCGGCCTTGGAAATGGTTGCATGGCCAAGCAATAGCTTTCAGGGAAGTGAAGAAACCGTTTTCATCCTTTTCAGGTTTTGGCACACAATGATCCTAAGCGAGACCTAGTATTGATGTGCGATGCCTCCCCATATGGCTTTGGTGTAATATTAGCTGATAGGTAGCCCAATAGAGAGACATGCCCATTAATGTATACATCTAGGATTTTGGGTAATGCAGAGCATATATGCTCCCAAATAGAGAAGGAAGGTTTGGCAGTCCTATTTGGAATCAGGAAGTTCTATCGATACCTTTTATGGGCTTAAAATTCTAATAATAATGCACCACTAAACCCTGCTAAGTCTATTTTCAAGGGACAGGCAGTGCTGCCCATAGCTTTAGACTGAATTCAGCAGTATGCTGTAAAAATTAAAAATATAATTAGAAATTGGAACAGCACCTGGGAGGCCAAGTGGACCATAGGACATAGGAGCAGAAATTAGGCCATTTGGCCCATCACTTCTGTTTTGCAATTCTGTCATGGTTGATAGATTTCCCAACTCCATTATCCCACCTTCTCCCCATAATTGATCCCCTCAGCAATCAAGAACCTAACTGTCTATGTCTGAAATATACTCAATGACCTGGCCTCCAAAGCCTTCTGTGGCAATGAATCCCAAAGATTCACCACTCTGGCTGATGAAGTTTCTCTTTATCTCCATTATAAAAGAGTCTTCCCTTTACTCTAAGACTATCCCTAGTCTCTCCTGCTAATGGAACCATCTTTCTAATGTCTGCTGTATCCAGGCTTTTCAGTATTCTGTAAGTTTCAATTAGATCCCCCACCCATCCTTATGAACTCTATTGAGTACAGACCCAGAGTCCTTAAATGTTTGTCATATGTTAAGCCTTTCACTTCTGGGATCACTCTTGTGAACTTCCTCTGGACCTGCTGCAGAGCCAATACATCCTTCCTGAGATGTGGGGCCCAAAACGGCTCCCAATATTCTAAATATGGTCTGACCAGAGACTCGTAAAATCTCAGAAGTACATCCCTGCTTTTATATTCTCGTCCTTTCAAAATAAATGCCAACTTTGTATTTGCCTTCCTAACTACTAACTCAATCTGCAAGTCAACCTTCAGAGAATTCTGGCCAAGGACTCAAGTCCGTTTGCACTTTAAATTTCTAAATTTTCTCCCCTTTTTTAGGAAATAGTTTATGCCTCTATTCTTCCTACCTAACACTTTCCCATGTTGTATTCCATCTGCCACTTCTTTGCCCACTCTCCTAACCTGTACAAATCCTGTAGCCTCTGTGCCTCCTCAATACTATCTGTCCCTCCACCTGTCTTTTTATCAACTGTAAACATAGCCAGAATGCCCTCAGTTCCTTTATCTTGATCATCAGTGTATAAAGTGAAAAGTTGTGGTCTCAACATTGACAATTGTGGAACACCATTATTCACTGGCTGCCATCTTGAGAAGTACCCTTTTTTCCCTGCTTTCTGCCAGACAACAATCTTCTTTCCATGCTAGTGTCTTGCCCCTAACGTGCTGTTACATCACAACCTTCAGTGCAGCCCAATGTCAAAGGCCTGTGGAAGTCTAAGTAGACAACATCCACTGGCTCTCCTTTGTCTAACCCGCTCATTACCTCCTCAATTTTAACAAATTTGTCAGGCGTAACATCCCCTTGATGAAATCATGCTGATTTTCCCCTATTTTTCCATGGTCTTCCAAGTATTCAGAAAACTCATGCATCACAATGGACTACAAAACCTCACCAATAACTGAGGCCAGGCCATTCAGCCAATAATTTCCCATAGATTTGTAAAATCCCTACAGTGTGGAAGCAGGGCATTTGGCCCATCAAGTCCATGCTGGCCCTCAGCAGAGCATTCCACCCCTTACCCTATCCCTCCATTTTCTACCCTAGACAGTTTGGGCAATTTAGCAAAGCTAATCTACCTAACCTGCACATCTTTGGACTGTGGGAGCAAACCGGGATACCTAGCAGAAACACACATGGTCATGGGAAGAATGTACAAACTCCACACAGACTGTCGCCCAAGGGTGGAATCAAACACTGCTTCCTGGCAGGATGAAGCAGCAGTGCTAACCACTGGACCACCATGCCATCCCTATCTTTTGCCATACTGCCTTCTTAGACAGAGGGGGGATAGATTAGCGATTTTTTTTTTTTTTTTTTTTTCCCTGTCCTCTGGGCCCTCCCTGACTCCAGTGATTCCAGAAAGATCACTACGAACGCCTCCAATATCTCTTCAGCTACCTCCTTCAGAACTCTGTGTGGTGTAGTCCCCCTGATCCAATTTATTAATCCACCTTCAGACCTTTTCAGTTTTGCTAACACTTCCTCCTTGGTAATAGCCACTATACTCACCTCTGCCCACCCCCCCCGGACTGTCTTGAATTTTTTGGGATGTAGTTCGTGTTTCCCACCATGAAGACTGACACAAAGTAATTATTCAGTTGTTCAGTCATGTCCATGTTCCCCACTACTGTCTGTCCAGTTTCATTTTCCAGCAGTACAACGTCCATTTTTGCCTCTCTTTTACCCTTTATGTATCTAAAGAAACTCACAATTCTCCTTTATATTACTGGCTAGCTTACACTCATAATTAATCTTCTCTCTTTTTTTTAGTTGCCCTCTGTTGGTCTTTATAAGCTCCCCAATCCCCTGGCGTCGCACTGCCCTTCACCATGTTATATGCTTTCTCTTTTGCTTTTATGCTATCCCTGAATTCCCTAATCAGCCATGGTTTCCTCATTGTCCATGCACCATGCTTCTTCTTCCTAGGGATGAATTTTTGCTGTGTCTCCTGAGTTACTCCCCGAAACACCTGCCATTGCCGTTCCGCTCTCATTCCTGCTAGGCTCCACTCCCAGTCAGTTCTGGCCAGCTCCTCCCTTGTGCCTCTGTAGTAGCCTTTATTCCACTGTAACACTGTTGCCTCTGATTTCAGCTTTTCCCTCTCAAATTACAGAATAAATTCTATCATATTATGATCACTGCCTTCTAAGGGTTCCTTCGCCTTAAGCTCTCTTATCAAGTCTGCCTCATTGCGCAACAAATCCAGAATTGCCTATTCCCTAGTGCACTCCACCGTAAGCGGCTCTAAAAAGTCATCTTGTAGATATTCCACAAATTCTATTTCTTGCAATCCACTACTAACCTGATTTTTCCCCCAGTCTGCCTGCATATTAAAATCCCCCATGATCACTGTAACTTTGCCTTTCTTACATACCTTTTCTATCTCCTGGTCTATCTTGTGCTCCAGCTCCTGACTACTGTTTGGGGGCCTGTACATAACTCCCATTATGGTTTTTTTAATGACTTTAGTGGTTCCTCAATTCTACACAAACAAATTCAACATCATCTGACCCGATATCGTTTTTTGCTATCAATATCATTTCTTACTAATAAGGCAACCCCACCTGCTCTGCCCAACTGCCTGCCTTTTTGATAGTGTATATCCTTGGATATTTAGTTCCCAGACCTGAACTTCTTGCAGCCATGTCTCTGTGATGCCCATCATGTCATACCTACCAATTTCAATCTGAGCTACTTTATTTCATGTACAGCATGCATTCAGATGCAACATGTTTTAGTCTTGTATTTACTGTCCCTCTTCTCATTGTCATCTCTTTTTCTGATGTACTTGAGGTTAGATTCCTAACCTTTCAAAAACTGGCCTATTTTGTGTGCTAGAAAGTTTAATAACCTCCTATGAGTTCTCCTTCCATTTTTTTTTAACATACTTTTCCATGCAGTTGTATCCACCCCCACACATGTTAAACTGCTGCTTTGTTTCCCATTGGCCATTATACTTCTTGGAGTTTTACTCTTCACCCCACCACCCCTCCCACCCCAACTTTCTACTTTAAACTCCCTTTGACCTCCCTATTTACCCTTCCTGCTAGAATATTGACCCTGGCCTGGTTCAACTGGAGACCGTTTCAATGATACAGATCCCTCCTGTTCCATTACTGATGCCAGTGCCCCATGAAATAGAACCCCTCTTTCCTGTACCACTCCTTTAGCCACGTGTTTATTTCCTTTGTTCTCGCATCCCTATGTCATTTTGCACGTGGCTCAGGTAGTAATCCAGAGATTATAACCTTTTGAGGACCCGTTCTTTATTTAGTTCCTAGTTCCTGATAATCCCCAAACTGGTCCTCTTTTCTTGTCTAGCCTGTGTTATTTGGCACAACGTGGACCACTACAACTGGATCCTGCCCCGCTCTCTCCAGTATCCTTTCAAGCCGGTCAGAGATGTCCCTCATCCTTTCACTGGACAGGCAACATACCATGTGAGACTGTCAATCCTGCTTACAAAGATAGCGTCTATTCCCCTAATTATAGAATCACCGAAAACTACCACATGCCTTCTTGCTTCCTGCCTCTTGAATGGCCTCCTGAACCACTGTGCCATGGACGGTTGCTTTATCCTCCCCACAGCCTGTTCCTCGTTCACACAGGGAGTAATTACCTTGTATTTGTTAGACAAGGTCAAGATCTGAGGCTCCTCTGTTCCAGAATGAAGGATCTCTGTATCTGATGGTAGACCAGATGGATTACACCCCAAAGTTCTTAAGGAGATGGCTGAAGAGATAGTGGAGGTATTAGTTGTGATCTTACAGGAATCGCTATGGCCAGGGAGGGTCCTAGACGACTGGAAAATACATAACGTGACACCCCGTTTAAAAGGGGAATAAGGCAAAAGACTGAAAATTACAGGCTGATGAGCCTAACCTGAGTAGTGGGTAAGGTTTTAGAGCCCATTGTGAAGGATGAGATTTGTGCATACTTTGAAGTGCATGGTAAGATAGGGTAAAGTCAGCATGGCTTCATGAGGGGAAGGTCATGCCTGACAAACGTGTTAGAATTCTTTTGAGGGAGTAAAAAAACTGGCTAGACCAAGGAGAGCCAACAGATGTTATCTACAAGGACTTCCAGAAGGCCTTTGACAAGGGGCCACACAGGAGGCTGTTGAGTAAGATAAGGGCTTATGGTGTTAGAGGCAAGGTACTAGCATGGAAAGAAGATTGGCTGTCTGGCAGAAAATAGAGACTGGTGTAATCAGAATGGCAGCTGGTGACAAGTGGTATTCCACAAGGGTCATTGTTGGGACCACACCTATTCACTTTATACATATTAATGATCTAGATGAAGGAGCTGAGGGCATTCTGGCTAAGTTTGTGGACTATACAAAGATAGGCAGAGGGACAAATAGTATTGAGGCTGCAGAGAAGCTACAGAAGGATTTGTACAGGTTAGGAGAGCAAGCAAAGAAGTGGTAAATGTAGTACAATGTGGGAAAGTGTGAGGTCATGCACTTTGGTAAGAAGAATAGAAACAACTATTTTCTAAATGAGGAGAAAATTCAGAAGTCTGAACTGCAAAGAGACTTGGGAGTTCTAGTCCAGGATTATCTCAAGGTAAACCTGCAGATTAAGCCAGTAGTTAAGAAAGTAAATGCAACTTTGGCATTTATTTTGAGACGACTTGAATGTAAAGCAAGGATGTACTTCTGAGGCTTTATAAGCCACATTTGAAGTATTGTGCACAGTTTTGGGTCCCATATCTCAGTCAAGATATACTGGCCCTGGAGTGGGCTCAGAGGAGGTTCACAAGAATTGACCCTGGAATGAAAAGCTTAACATATGAAGAACATTGAGGACCTGCGTTTATAATCGATGGAGTTGAGAAGGATGAGGTGGGATCCATTGTTTCCATTGGTAGGAGAGGCTAGTACCTGAGGGCACAACCTTAGAGTATTAGGAAGACCTTTTAGAATGGAGATAAGGAGAAACTTCTTAAGCCAGAGAGTGGTGAATCTATGGAAGCCACTGCCACAGTATGCTGTGGAGGGCAGGTCGTTGAGTATATTTAAGACAGAGATAGATAGGTTCTTGGTTGTCACAGGGATCAAGGATTATGGTGATAAAGCGGGAGAATCAGCCATGACTGAATGGTGGAGCAGACTCTATGGACTGAATGGCCTAATTTCTGCTAATATGTCTCATCGTCTTATAAAATGCCCTAGGAGGAGCTACATAAAGAAAGTGGCCTATGTCCTCTCCCGTGGAGGGAGAGGGATATAGTGATTGTAACAGTGTCAGTGGGTGGACCTCATAGAATATGAGTTCCCTGATTGTACCTGTTAATTTGGTCCAAACAGGGAGCCCTGGCTGACAAATAAGAACAGGAGTGTCAAACAATCAGTTTGAGATCTGGCTCTGAGGGAGCTGGATCAGTGTCAAGGATTCTCCACATATAAATAAAGGGTGACTTGATGACGGGATACTGGCCTCTGGAATTATTTCAGAGTACATACCTGAAAAGATGGTGAAATCAAATTGCACAGAACTTCTTAAGACATTTGGGATATTTAATCGAAGAGGTTTGATTCCCAGTGTTCTGGGTGAAAAACAAAGAAGTGAGACTAATTTGATAGCTTCTTTTCAATGAGCCAGTACAGGAATGATAGGCCAGATGTCTCCCTCTCTGCCATAAGATTCTTATTCCATTAATTTTACACTAGTATTAAAAGCGCTATGTTATTTGCAATGCAGTAGATCTCATAGCTGTGCTCTTAAAATCATGAGCTCAGAATAATTGGGTTGCATATGAGAGATGAGGTCACAGCAAGGTTTACACGTAAGAATTTTAAAATTGTTTCTTCGTTCCAGGACACTAACATTCATAGAGTCATAGAGATATGCAACATGGAAACAGACCCTTCAGACCAACCCGCCCATGCCAACCAATTATCCCAGATAAATCTAGTCCTATTTGCCAGCATTTGGCCCATCTCCCTCTAAACCCATCCTATTCATATACCTAACCAGATTCCTTCTAAATGTTGTACTGGTACCAGGCTCCTCCACCTCCTCTGGCAGTGCATTCCATATATACACCACCCTCTGTGAAAATGTTGCCTCTTGGGTCCCTTTTATGTCTTTCACCTCTCACTTTAAACACGTGCCCTCTATTTTTGGACTCCCCCATCCCTAGGGAAAAGTGGCTAAACCAATGTCCTGTACAACCACAACGTGGTTGGTGAGCAAAGGGTGAATTGGACTAATGCAAGTTGAGATACAAGCAATTTTGGATGACCTTGTGCACAGTGGAGTTAGGACAAGAGGCAGTACGTTGATTCTAGAAGTAGAGTATAGATGAAGCTTTCAGCAGCAGATGAACTGAGGCAGAACGAGAATCATCATTATGCAATGATGGAATTTGGCATGGAAAGGATTTGCATTTGAAAATATGCTTGGGCTGAAGGAGTAGGGATTGCCAAAATCAAAAACTATCATCGAAAGTTCATGAGAGATAATGGGAACTGCAGATGCTGGAGATTCCAAGATAATAAAATGTGAGGCTGGACGAACACAGCAGGCCAAGCAGCATCTCAGGAGCACAAAAGCTGACGTTTCGGGCCTAGACCCTTCATCAGAGAGGGGGATGGGGGGAGGGAACTGGAATAAATAGGGAGAGAGGGGGAGGCGGACCGAAGATGGAGAGTAAAGAAGATAGGTGGAGAGGGTGTAGGTGGGGAGGTAGGGAGGGGATAGGTCAGTCCAGGGAAGACGGACAGGTCAAGGAGGTGGGATGAGGTTAGTAGGTAGCTGGGGGTGCGGCTTGGGGTGGGAGGAAGGGATGGGTGAGAGGAAGAACCGGTTAGGGAGGCAGAGACAGGTTGGACTGGTTTTGGGATGCAGTGGGTGGGGGGGAAGAGCTGGGCTGGTTGTGTGGTGCAGTGGGGGGAGGGGATGAACTGGGCTGGTTGAGGGATGCAGTGGGGGAAGGGGAGATTTTGAAACTGGTGAAGTCCACATTGATACCATATGGCTGCAGGGTTCCCAGGCGGAATATGAGTTGCTGTTCCTGCAACCTTCGGGTGGCATCATGGTGGCAGTGCAGGAGGCCCATGATGGACATGTCATCAAGAGAATGGGAGGGGGAGTGGAAATGGTTTGCGACTGGGAGGTGCAGTTGTTTGTTGCGAACTGAGACTCAGTTCGCAACAAACAACTGCACCTCCCAGTCGCAAACCATTTCCACTCCCCCTCCCATTCTCTTGATGACATGTCCATCATGGGCCTCCTGCACTGCCACCATGATGCCACCCGAAGGTTGCAGGAACAGCAACTCATATTCCGCCTGGGAACCCTGCAGCCATATGGTATCAATGTGGACTTCACCAGTTTCAAAATCTCCCCTTCCCCCACTGCATCCCTCAACCAGCCCAGTTCATCCCCTCCCCCCACTGCACCACACAACCAGCCCAGCTCTTCCCCCCCACCCACTGCATCCCAAAACCAGTCCAACCTGTCTCTGCCTCCCTAACCGGTTCTTCCTCTCACCCATCCCTTCCTCCCACCCCAAGCCGCACCCCCAGCTACCTACTAACCTCATCCCACCTCCTTGACCTGTCCGTCTTCCCTGGACTGACCTATCCCCTCCCTACCTCCCCACCTACACCCTCTCCACCTATCTTCTTTACTCTCCATCTTCGGTCCGCCTCCCCCTCTCTCCCTATTTATTCCAGTTCCCTCCCCCCATCCCCCTCTCTGATGAAGGGTCTAGGCCCGAAACGTCAGCTTTTGTGCTCCTGAGATGCTGCTTGGCCTGCTGTGTTCGTCCAGCCTCACATTTTATTATCATCGAAAGTTCATGGTTCTCTTCTGTCATATTTAGCCAACATATGGTTTGGCATTTTCTGTAAATGATCAGTATTTGTGCCAGTTGTAAAAGTTTGTAAACAAAGACACTAATATACTGAGATATTATAACATATTGCTCTGTTGGTCGCCTTCCTGTAGTATAAAGCTCCTTCGTTCTCAACCATTATTGTAGATCTGATTTTATTTTTTTGTTCCATTTCTGCTTCCTAATTATTGAATTAGAAATAGGGGCATTTTACTGATGCTTCATATCCAGCATACTGGTACTTCAAAATTTAGCACCTCCAATTCATCAATTTTCTTCTGAATTAGTATATTTTAATTCTTTATGGTTGGCTCAAATTACTATTGAGTGAATATAATCAATTTTTCCAATATCTTGAATTACCAGCAATATTGTTATATAATTTAATTGTTTCTCATTAACAAATTAAAATAAATATCACAATAGGACCTTTTATTTTAGTGAAGCTTCACTGAAAAGAATGAAGAGGGTGGGAAAATCATTTTATTTCTGTTCTTTTAACTGTATCTGTTTATCCTTTTTCTTCCTCCTTCCTTCATGCTTGACCTTCCTGCTCCTTCCTTGATCTCAAAGGACTATCACCTTGCTTTATTATTCAAGGTATTTTGAAACATTTGTGTCCTTGAATTCTAACTCTTTATCAAATTAGATAAACAGTACAATGTTCAGAATTTTGATGTCTTAGTTTAAGTATATCATATAGGACAAGAGCTGGTTATAAAGCTACTTTATAGAATTTTTCACAAGGATATATTACGTTGACTTGTTTGAGAACTAGTAAGCATGTGAGTATCCAGTCTTCCTGACACTAAATGAGTCAAAGTACTTAAAAGATTTCTATTAATTTGCTATTTTTCAATTATTTTTAACAGGATACAGGGCATCCATGCACAGCCAACAATCCTGAAAGCTGCTCTACACCAGTGTCACCTCAGCACTTCATAGACCTTTTTAAGTTTTAAACAGAACTATGTATGCTTGAAAGATTTTATTTTAGAGGGTCCCTCTTTTGTAGGCAAGCACTTTGCTGCTTTTCCTGTTCTAGTGCAATACCCATTGTTCTTCCTTTAATTTAAAAACAGGTTTTTAAATAAAAATTGCATATGAAACATTACATTAAGCTTACATTAGGGAAAAGAAATCATGTCGTCTTGTTTCCATAAATAATAAAAACATTGTAACTCCTGGCCAGGTGTTTGCATGGAGTTAATTCTTAATTTGAAAGCTTCAATAATGTTACAACTTGAGTTTAAATAGATATTTTTGCACAACATGGCGTATCTAGTCTGACATGTGATTTAGTCAACAAAATAATTGCTTTAGCGTTTTTTTAGCAGCCCATATTTAAGATCCTGTGAGTTTGATGCAATTCATAATCTAGTGTACAATAATTTTAAAACAAAAAGCACTTTGTTATGTTTTTAAGCTGCCTTTTGAAGAGAACATTGGCCCTTACAAAGTATTATGTACGATCAGTATTCTTTAAGACTCCTCCACATGAATGGAATTAAACTATGTTACTGCTTTGAATTGTAATACCCAAGGTATTTTCAAAGATATATTGTGAATGTACATTATTTTGTAAAACAATCATTCCAGCTGCCTATAATGTTACTGGTATAAGAAGCTTATCTGAAAGTAAATACTATATTCTTATAAGCTTGTGATGCAGAATACACAGTTGCTGTTTAATATTGGAAAAAAATTTCCATGAATGAATTCAGTATGTAGGTTTTTTTAGTGCAGAAACAGTAATATACTGCCAAAACCTCGTATCATGTAAATATTTGGAGAATTGGAAGAAATAAAGAGATTTTGATTGACCCCTGATTGATTAATCTATTCACTTGTATTTTACTAGAAACTGAAGTCTTGGGAGATGTACTCTGTTTATAAAGTGCCAACCTTTTTGTATTCATTTTTACTTATAAAGTTGAAGAATAACTACTTTGTTTCCCTTTTTATTCCTGTGCTGCATTTGCTGTGGTAGAAATGTGATTTTTAAAAAAACTGGCTCTGTTCTGCCATGCATAAGCCATAGAAAGTGCTTTGTGATTGATCCAGATACAGTCAGTGACTCTTCCTCATATCTGAATTAGTACTGACAGATAAATGACCATATACATGCTTTTGACTTTTTTTATCAAATCTCCCTATACGGGCATGTTTTTTCATGCCATCTCCAGCTGAGGTTGGAATTTGACCTGACATTCTAGCCCAGCGGTAGGGACGCTACCAGTACACCACTAGACCTCATTTTTGTGGAACCGTCCTTGTTTCATTCCTATTCAGGACGCACACCCACAGCTCTTTCTCTAATGATGATGTCATTAGTGCTGCCTCCTGCTCTGATCTGGAAATGAAAATGTTTATCAAAATTTTTTGGTTTCCAATTTCTGTCCTTCTCTCCACTTTACCAGGTCCATCTGACTTTTCCCTTCCTTGATGTCATATTTCCATTTCTGAAGCAGGCTATCCACCAGTATCCAGTACAAATCCATTAATGCCACAGTTACCACTACTAGACTTTCTTACGTGCTGCTTCTTTCAAAGATTCCATTCCACTTTTCCCAGTTTTTTTCCATCTCTGTTGTATCTGGTCCGATGACGACATCAGCCACTGGAATGTCTTCTAACCTCCATTTTTCTTAACCGACGTGCTCATCCCCACTCTCCTCCATGCTTACTATTTCTCAGACTTATGCCTTCAGCCCCTACCCTCTGTTCCAGAACAAGAGGGTTGCCTTAGTCCTCACTTCTCCATACTGCTAGTCTCTGCATTCAAAGAATAATTCACTGCCACCTTCAGCAGGGTGCCACCCCCACACACAGCTTCCCCTCCTTTCCACTGCAGCATTCTGCAAAGATCCATTGTCTCTTTGAAGTCCGGTCCATTCTTCTGCCATGCTAAACACTTGTTCATTCCTGCATATCACCTTATCTTGCAATTGCAGAAAGAATGACATAACTCCATTCCTCTCTTGCCTTACCATTCATGACCACAAATACACCTTCCGGGTGAAATAGCATTTTACGTGCACTTCTTTCAATCTAATATACTATGTTCACTCTTCTCGGTGCGGTCTACTTTGGCAGGATAAAATACTGACGAGGTGACAGCTTAGCGAAACACCTTCAATCTGTCCATAAGAGTAACCTTGATGACTTCTGTTCCAAGTACATCCATCTTGAATATTTTATTTTACAGTTTATTTACCATTGTTGCTTTCAGTCTCCCTCCTAGTATTTGTAAACGCTTGCTTTCATTATCGTATCTTCTTCCTCGATGACTGGCTCTGCTTTACCACCCACTGTTCTAACTGTTTTGAATCCACCAAAGATTATAGGTTATTTTTGATGTACAGTGTTTCTCAGTAAGCTGCTCCCTCATTCTGAGATCCACACTATGTCTTGCAGCAACTCATGTAAACTTGGCTGTGCATGCTCTCTATTCAGTGCTGCTTCACACTATCTCAAAGCTTTGCTGGTCCTTCGTACCATTTCATTATTCTCTTCTTTTGAGATGTTAAGGAACTTGAGCTCTAAAGCCTGGTAGATACTTAAGCCCCTCTAGATTCATCCTTCATGCCCTTTCCCTCTGAATCCATCACTTGTTCTAATCCCACTTCTTGCCACATATTCACCGTACTCTCTGACCTTCCTGTCTTTGCTGAACAGTCTGTGTTCAGCAAAGAACATAGTTTTATTCTTTTACGTTTAATTATAGTTATTTAAGGGAAACAAATATTGCTTTATTCCAAGTGAATTCATGAAGGGAGCAATCAGTTAGGATAGACATACGGTGCCTAATATACTGGCTTTGTAAAACCCGCTCTGATTCTAGCATTTTTTTGTCTGTGTGTATTGCTGGCTTTTATACTGAAGGAATCCCAGTGAATTTCCCTCCAGAAATAACTGTTATAACCCATTGGGTAACTTACTGGAAATCAAGCCTTGCTATTCCACAAGTTTTCAAAATGTGAAAAGATTTTGTTAAACTAAATTTACCTGACTAACAAACTTGGTTGGAAAGAATATACTAGGTTTGTACATTTGACCAGAAGAGGACAATTTATTATGAAATCGCCTTTAACTGATGGAAACAAAAATATGAATTACTAACTGCAAACTCTGCAACTTTACCCCAGTTTAACAGCTGAAGCACACCGACACACACATGGATTTTAAAGGTGAAAGGAAAGGAAAGTACAGTCTATTGTGCCAATCTAGGGTGCAGGATTCAGTGAGAGGTTTTAGTTTGAAGTTGTTCAGTTTCTTTCGATACCTTTTTGGTGCTTGCTGGCAACACGAGATTGTTTACACCAAAGTTCAGTCTTTCAGTTACTGATTTGAATTGACACTTTAAATGGTCTGGAAAGCTTTCCTTTTTACCTTCCTTCAGCAGAAGAATTTTACAGGAAAAAACGTGGATGAGGAAAAACTAGCTGGAGCTGAATTCTGTTACTTTTCACACCCAGGAGGTGGAGGAGGAGCTATATTTTGACGCTTTTCCTTCAGAAGTTAGGTTCTGTTGTGTATTTCCATTAAACCCAAATGCTGTATTAATACCTCAGTTATTTCTGCCTTCCCAGTTCTGGCAGGGAACATCTTTGTGGTTTTTTTTGGTATTGTTGCATTTTCAGGAAGGATATCTTTTCCACTTGTAGGAAAACCTTCATAATTTCTAATGTCACGTTTATATTTTGATATATACCTGGTTTCCTTTTTACCTTTTATCTCTTAGCTTAAACTTTGCAATTCCAAAACCATCTTTTTAAAAAGAAGTTCATAACTCATAGCAAAGATATATCCTAGTGATGAATCAGCATTAGAGGAAGAGAATAGCTCAACCCTGGTTAACCAGGGAAGTTGAATATAGTAGTAGTTTGCCACATGGGAAGAAAAAAAAATTAATGGTAAACCAGAGGATCAGGAATACCACAGAAGGAAAGTTTTTGAAGGCCAAAAAGAATAAAGACACTGATAAACTAACAAGTAATGTGAAAGCTGACAATAAGAACTTTATTGCCTTTTTTTCCCTTTAAATATATTTAATGAACATTGGGCCCTAAGAGAATGTGGCTGGGGTAACCATGATGGGGTACTGGGAAATAGCAGAGGAGTTGAACAAATACTTTGCATCAGTCCTCATGGTAGAGGATACAAGTAGCATTCCAAACAAGTCAAATAATGAAGGGACTAGTGAGAAGGAAACTGCCAACTGCTCCTATTCAAAAATAGAGCGATAGTTACTTGAATATCTGTCATTGGGTCAATGTTAAGAGTTTATTATAACGAATGTGATAGCAGAGCATTTGGAAACTCTTATGATCAAACAGAGTCATTTTAAAAAAATAGTATTCAAGTTCAGAGAGCAATGAGGAAGGCAAATGGAATGTTGGCCTTTATTTCAATGAATGGACTGTAAAAGTAGAAAGGTTTTGAGAAAACTACACAAAGCTCTGGTCAAGTCACAGCTGAAATACTGTGAACAGTTCCAGTCCTCTTGTCCAAAGAAAAATATACTGGCATAGGAGGCAGTCCAGAGAAGGTTCACTAGGTTGACACCTGATATGGTGAAACTGTTTTATGAGGAAAGATTAAGTGGATTGGCCTGTACTCTGTGGAAATTAGTAGAATAGGAGCCAACTTTATTGAAACATTAAGAATTGGGAGAACTTGACAGGGTAGATCCAAAGGGATTCTTTTCCCTTGTAGGAGGTTTGAGGATCAGAGGGCATAATCTCCGAGCAAGGGGTTACCCATTTAAGACAGACTTAGGCAGGATTTTTTAAAATCCCTCCAATGTGGAAACAGGCCCTTTGGCCCAACAAGTCCACACCAAACCTCAGAACAACCCACCCAGACCCATCTCCTATAACCCACCTAATCTACACCTCCTTGAACACTATGAGCAATTTTGCATGGCCAATCCACCTACCCTGCACATCTTTGGACTGTGGGAAGAAACCCACGCAGACACAGGGTGAATGTGCAAACTCCACACAGACAGTCACCCGCGGCTGGAATCAAACCCGGGTCCCTGGCGCTGTGAGGTAGCAGTGCTAACCACTGAGCCACCGTGCCACCCTAATGGTGATGGTGGGGAATCTGTAAAATTCTTTACTACAGAAAGCTGAAAAGGCTGGGTCGTTAAGTGTATATATAAGGCTAAGATTTTTTTTATCAGTAATTGAGTCAAACATTATAATGAAAGGGAAAATGGTGTTGAGCATTGTCGGATCAACCCATGATGTCATCGAATGGCAAAGCAGACTTGATTGGCTGAAATGCCTATTACTACTCATGTCTTATGATATTTTGTTTCCAAACCCATATTCCTGAAGCTTTTGTAAAGATTGATTTTTTTTTAAAGAAAGGAAACACTATGAGCAATATATTGTTATGCATGTTTAGTCTGTGCTTACTAACCATACCAATGTATTTTCCAGCATATTTGGCTATATGCTTGAATAAAAATTAACCTGGTAACTGTTCAGGAAACAGTTTGAGCTGTCTCCGCATTTTCAAATGTTTTTTGATAAATGACAGAATGGACTTGCCTCATGGTCCAGATGGTAAACAAATACTGAAAGAAGGAGCAAATATGGGCCATATGTCCCCTTGAACATGCTCTGTGATTCAGTAAGATCATGACTAAACTTTTGCATTAATTCCATGTACACATATCTCTTAGTGCATAATGGTGTCTGTTTCTGATCTAGAGAATAATAAAAACTGACAACCCTCCTAATAAATAGGTGTCTGCTCATTTCCATGGTAAATGATCAACCTCTTCTATCTTCAGACTGTGACCCCTAGTTCTAAACTTGGAGACAACAGGCTGTCAGCAACAATCAAACCGTGTGAGAGTACTAGAAGAAGTGAAAAGTTACCTATAAACTACATTTAATGAAAGAAAAGCCCAGATTATGTCCTGTTCAGGGACTTTCCCCTGCACTCCAGCAAATTCAGCTTCTTGGCTATCAATAAGTGACGGAAGAGGTTATTGGTGCCAAGAAGCACTTACCCAGGAGCCAGCAGTTCAGTGATGCTCAGTTTGGGCAATTCTATCACAGTTACTCAGCTCATGGCCTTATTACAGTCTTAGTGCAAAGATGAACAAAAGGTCTGAAATCCAGAAGTGAGATGAAAATGACAGACTTAAATCAAGATAGCGTTTGACTATGAAAGTTAGCTGATGGTGAGAATGGGAAGTAATGTTGATGCTTTCCAGTTTAGGGTAAGGTACAGGAAATAAGATCAATGTACTACTCATGGACCAGAAAAAGAGGTGAAGCACGGGATCTAAATAATATTGGAAGAAGGAAAGTTCCACACATCACAAAACGATGGTTATTGCCAGATCCCATTTAGCCCTTTGTTTTTACAAAAGAGTTACACATTTCTGAGGTAATTGACCCTAGATCTCCTTTAGAAATGTGTGGCTGTATTTCTATTCTGATAGCTCTTCTGTTGCACAGAACCGGGGAAAGCATGTCAGGTCCTGGGAGTGTTATGTCTGGTGTTTGAGGGTGTGAGAGATAAATATGGAGTTTTTAATCATTACCCAGGTGTTAGACTATGTACTTAGAGAACTGTTTTAGTTAATTTCATTGGACCATCCAATATCTTTAACTTAAATGGAGACTTTCGGCAGTTTCTTGACATAGAGGAATTGCCCAGAGGAAGATTTAATTTCCGAGGCAATTCCTTTGAGCAACATCCATCTGCACTGAAATAATGGCCGTCTGGCCTGTGGAGAATCCTGTCTCATTATAAACTTTAATCACAGCAATATATTTTAGGTTACGTTTTCTATCGTGACATCTCAGGTTTCTTTGTGTGTATATATTCCTTTGATGCTAAAAGTATCCTTTATCAATTTCAAAGCAACCTAATTTCATATTGCATAAAATCAAAAGGAGTGTTTCTCTTTACCTTATTGAATAGTGATTGATACAGCATGATACTTCAGAGGCCAGTGGTGTATTGTGTAAGATTCTGTTTTTATTTCAACAGCACATGAGCCTGTTTCTGCTGTAGTGATGCTGGTGGATGGAAGATCTGTCTACCAGCACTATGATACCAATTATGTGTACATTGCAAGATCAAATTTAATCATGCACCAAAAGTGCAACTCACGCATAACACTGAGCAGCAGTCTAAATTACTGAGTGGAGATTGTTAAAGGTGAGATTGAGAAGTCAGAAATTATTGCACACATTGGTAGGAATGACATTTTTAGGGAAAAGAGTAAAGCAGTAATGAGTGGTTTTAAGGGGTTAGGTAAAAGATTAAAAAATAGAAGCTTGAAAGTAGTAATTTCTGGCTTACTCCCAACGCCAAACTCAAACGAGGGAAGGAACAAAAGGTTAAAGGAGACAAATCAGTGGCTGAAGAGCTGGTGTAATGTTCAGTGATTCAGGTTTTTGGACAATTGGAATGTCGTTTGGGGTAGAACTGTTCAAAAAGGATGGGTCTAACCTAAGCTGGAAAGGGACTAGTGTCTTAGCAGGGAGTTTTGCTCATTCCACTAAAGGTGACTTTATAATGATAGAGAGGGGAGTGGAGGAATTCTGAGCACCGGTGCAAATGGAATGATTAATTGGGAAGGTCCTGAATGTGAGGAGAGCACATCAATCAGAAAGGAAAGACAACAGCAAGTCAGAGTATGTAGTAACTCTGAAGAACTAAATTGCATTTATTTCAATGCAGGGGGTCTTACAAGTAAGGCTGATGAAGCCAGGGCATGTTAAAGAATGTAAGAATGGGAAATTATGGCTATTACAGAAACTTAGCTGAGAGATGGATAAGACTGACAGCTCAACGTTTTGAGTTTTAGAATCTATAGGAGGGATAAGAAAAGGAAGCAAGAAAGGAGAGGTGGTGTGGTGTTTCTGATTAAGGAATACATTACTACTGTAACTAGGGAAGATATTTATGAAAAATTGTCCCGTGAAAATCTATGGGTAGAAACTACAAATAAGAAAGGAAAGATCACTTGATGGGATTGTATAATAGGATCACTTAATAGTAAAAGGGAAATTGTGAAACAAAAATGTAGGGAGATCTCAGATATATGTAAGCATAATAAGGTTGTAATAATGGGGGATGATTTTAATCTTGCAAACATTGACAGGGGCAACCATAGTGTTAAAGGTTTGGATTGTGAGGAATTTGTCAAATGAGTTCAAGAAAATTTTCTAAATCAATATGTGGATGCTCCGAGTAGAGAAGGATCAAAACCAGACATCTTTTGGGCAACAAGGCAGGGCAAGAGACTGAAGTAAAAGTGGGGCAACACTTTCGGTCTAGTGATCATAATTTATTAGTTTCAAAATGGTTATGGTAAAGGATTGGCCTTCCATAAAAGTTAACAATTTTAATTGGAGTAAGATAAATTTTAATGGTAAGAGAAAAGAATTTTCAGAAGTTGACTGGAGTAGGGAAAAGGACATCTGATAAATGGGATGCATTCAAAGTGTGATGACAAGTTTGGAGGCATTTTGTTCCTGTTAGAGTGAAGGGTAAGGCTGGTAAGCTTAAGGAACAATGGATGAATAAAGATGTTGAGGTTCTAGTCAAGAATAAAAGGCAGTCTTATTTTACACACAGACAACTTGGATCAAATGAATCTCTTAATCAATATAAATAGTGTAGGGACATTCTTGAGAGAAATCAGGAAGGCAAAGAAGGGATATCAGAGAGCATTGGCATATAAGGTTAAGGATAATCCAACAAGATTCTACAAATACATTAAGAGCAACAGGGTAACTAGAGAAAGGGTAAGCCCTCTTAAAGATCAAGGAGGGTGCCTTTGTGTTGAACCCCAGGAGATGGGAGAGATACTAACTGAATATTTTGTGCCAGATTTTACTGTGGAGAAATAAACTTTGATGTTTTAAAAACAGTCCACGTTACAGAGGAGGATGTTCAGGAGGTCTTTGAGGATACAAAGATGGAAAGATCTCTGGGACCTGATCTAATATATCCCAGAAAGTTGTGGGGGAGAAAATTACAAAACACCTTGCAGAAATATTTGCGTCATCTATAACTACAGGTGAGGTGCCTGGTGACTGGAGGGTGGCTATTCTTGTACTTTTGTTTAAGAAAGGATGTAAGGAAACTGGGGAATTACAGACCTGTGAGTCTGACTTCACTTGTGGGTAAATTGTTGGAGGTGATTGTAAAAGATTGGATTTGTGGACACTTAGAGAAGCAAAAATTGATTTGGGATAATCAATATGGTTTTATGTGAGGAAAATTGTACCTCAGTAACTTGATTGTATTTTTTTGAGGAAGTTACCAAAAAGATTGATGATTGCAGAGCAGTAGCTGTTGTTTATTTGGATTTTACTAAAACCTTTTACAGCGTTCTGCATGGTGGATTAATTAGTAAAGTTAGGTCACATGGAATTCAGGGTGAGTTTGCCAATTGGACACAAAATTAGGTTAATGTCAGGAGACAGAGAGTAATGGTAGAGGGTTATTTTTTGGACTGAAGGCCTGTCACTAATGGTGTTCCACAGGGATCAGTTCTGGGTCCTCTTTTGTTTGTCATTTATATAAATGATTCAGATGAGAATATAAAAGGCATGGTTAGTAAGTTTGCAGACAACACCAAAATTGGTGGCACAGTAGACAGTGAAGGAGGTTTGCTAAAATTAGATTAGACTAGATTCCCCACAATGTGGAAACAGGCCCTTCAGCCCAACAAGTCCACACTGCCCCTTGAAGCATCCCACCCAGACCCATCCCCCTATAACCCACACATCCCTGAACACTATGGGCAATTTTAGCATGGCCGATCCACCTAATCTGTACATCTTTGGATTGTGGGAGAAAACTGGAGCACCTGGAGGAAACCCATGCAGACACGGGGAGAACGTGCAAACTCCACACAGACAGTTGACCGAGGCTGGAATCAAACCCAGGTCCCTGGTGCTGTGAGGCTACAGTGCTAACCACTGAGCCACCGTGCCGCCCCAAAGATTACAAAGGAATCTTGATCAAATGGGTCAATAGGCTGAAAATGGCAGATAGAGTTCAATCTGGATAAATGCGAGATATTGCATTTTGGTAAAACAAACGAGGGTTTGGGTAGGGTGTAAGTACATAATTCTTGACTCAGCACAGTGGCTCAGTGGTTAGCACTGCAGCCTCACAGCACCAGGGGACCCAGGTTCAATTCCAGCCTCAGGCAACTGTCTATGCGGAGTTTGCACGTTCTCCCTGTGTCTGCGTGGGTTTTCTCCAGGTGCTCCGGTTTCCTCCCACACTCCAAAGATGTGCAGGCTAGGTGGATTGGCCATGCTAAACTGCCACTAGTGTTCAGGGGCGTGTGGGTTACGGGGGATGGGTCTGGGTGGGACGCTTCAAGGGGCGGTGTGGACTTGTTGGGCCGAAGGGCCTGTTTCCACACTGTAGGGAATCTAATCTGATCATATATAGACAGGACGGTTTACAAAAAAAGCATTTGGCATGCTTGCCTTCATTGCTCAGTCCTTTGAGTTTAGAAGTTGGGCAGTCGTGTAGAGGCCTCTTGTGGAATATTGCGTCCCGTTGTGGTCATCCAGCTATAGGAAGAATATTATGCTGGAGAGGGTTCAGAAGAGATTTACCAGGATGTTACCTGGTACAGAATGTTTGTTATAAAGACAGGCTGAATAGGCTGGGACTTTTTTCACTGCAGCATAGGAGGTTGAGAGGTAACCTTATAGGAATTTAAATGATGAGGGACATAGGTAGAGTTAATGATAGTTGCCTTTTCCTAGGGTGGGGGATTTCAAGACTGGGGGCACATTTTTAAGATGAGAGGAAAGAGATTTAAAAAAAGATGAGGGGCAATTTTTTTACACAGACGATGGTTTGCCTGTGGATAGAACTTCCTGAGGAAGTGGTGGAAATGGGTACAATTACAATATTTAAAAGACATTTGGATAGACACATGAATAGGAAAGGTTTGGAGGAATATGGTCCATGAGCAGGCCAGTGAGACTAGGCTAGTTTGGCATTATGTTTGACATGGAATGGTTGGACCGAAGGGTCTGTTTTAGTGTTGTATGATTCTGTGCCTCTCTTAGATTGGGTTGAGGTTCTGGAATGCTAGTTCAGTGACATTACCACTATGCCACCATCTCACCAAATCAACTTCATTCTCCTGGCCTAATTTCATGTCTTTTGATAATTATCAATATCTGTTGTCTTAGATACGTTAATTGAGTGAGCATCCAAAAACCAAAAATAAAACATCCAAGAATACAAAGCCCAAAATAATTTGTCCACAGCTCAGTTCTGGCAGCCTCAACATTTTAAGTCTATGATCACTATTTTTCACATCTTCAGCCAATGACAGCATCATCTCTGCACCTACCCCTGTCAAACCCTCAGCATTTTATACATTTCAGCAAGATCAGCTTTCATTCTTCTAAATAGTCAATGCCAGTTCTAATTTGTTTCTGGGCTTTCTCATTCTTGGAATCAATCTTGTGCACATTTGATGTACTCTGACCATGCATGTATATTTACCCCATCAAGGAAAGAAAATAAAACAGTCTCACCAAGGTGTTACAGAATCGTAGCAAGACTTTTTACTTTTGTACACCATCCTTGAAATAAAAGTGATATTCCTGGTTGGCATATTTATTTTGGAGCCTGTGCCCACAACTCATTTTCCTTCAGTTTTACAAGTGTTCAATACAAAACACTATACCAAGCTTAGTAAAGAGAATCTTATGACCAATTGGCAAATCCAAAGTTTTCTCAAACAATGGAATAACAGTGAGAAAATTCACAGTCAATATTTTAGGTTTCACTGTCCTTTTTAATTGATAATTTCAATTGTTTGCTTGTGATTCATCTTTGTAGACCTTAAGATTTTTTCCTCTTTCTTGTAGGAAATCTCTCAACTCAAAAGACAGGTTTAATTTTACATATTCAATTTGTTCAATGTTTCTTTTCCAGAATTTTCCACCTTGAGTTTGCTGCAAGTGAAAATTGACAATAACTGTACAATGTTGATTAGAGAGAAGAATTATATTTCAGCATCACCTCCTGGGAGCTTGTTTACATGTATATCAATAAATTTTACATTTCCAAGCAAGTGAAAAGTAAACAAAAAATGTTGTTGTAATAATATTTTATTGATGTAGAGCAGTATTGTCTGGCCAAAAAAATGCATCCAGAGAAAACAAGGTGCCAACTATGAATCAAGTTTCAAATTCAACTCTCAATATGAAATGTCTTCTGCTTTCAGTTTTTAAAGTTACACATCAAAATCAAATGAGAGTACTTATCATTTACCAAGTGAGAAGCCTTGCATTAAATAATATTTTCATGTTCAGATGGAAAATCTCTCATTGGGTCACAAAGATACATTTATAACAACAATGTATTAAAAGAAAATGATTCTCCCACCTTTAAAGTTTAACAAGGCAAATGTCCAAACGATACCACAGGTATTGCATAGTTATATTTATTTATTATGTCTGCCTTTGTTCAGTTTACAAATAAACAGTAAAGTATATAGTATGTATACCAGAAATTTTGATCTGGCAATTAGAAATATATTTCATTTGTGTATTAAATTACTTTGGCAGCATTGTTTGACCTGTAAGCAGACAAAAAGTAACAAAAGTTTGTGTTAGAAAATCAAGCAATGATCTTGCAGAAAACCAAGAATCTTGAAAGGTTTCACACATTGAAATGTTGATCCATCTCGAAGCTTGCACTACCTGATAGCATGTCAAAAGAGTGACCTTTCTAAACATTAAAGTGTATTATCACCCTGAGATGGTATTTAACAAAACAATTTTGTACTCCTATCATCATGTGCCAACTATACTTCACTGAAGAATGGCAAAATTCTGGTAGTTTTTTTCCCCCTCCAGCACAGAATCAGTCTTCCAGCAATATTTTAAGTAGATACTGGGGTAGGGCTAACTTTTTAGCAGTCTTATCAGAGGCAACACCTAATGAATGACTCATTGCTTTAAAATTATTTTCTTACATTCCTTCCTAAATCAAAATCACTACTTGGTTATTTATACTTTAATCGTAATAACATGCTTCTAACTAATGGAGCAATGAACCTTGAAACCTGACCACCCTACATAATAACACAAATAGCAAAACTTCAATGATTAAAGATCTTATTTAAAATGGTCAGATTTCAAAGCTGTAATTGAAACATTAAGAGCTATAACACTTCATTTCTATGTTTTTGCTCATTCATTTTATGAAATTTTGCAAACGATTCAATGAACTACATTTTCTGTAGCATATGCCTGGTTATGCGTTTTTAATTCACGTTTGGAATTTATTTCAATCCATTAGTGAACTAAGATACTCTCCAGCCACTGGTACTTGCATCATATCAGAAATATTTTTTGCAGACAGTACCACAAAGTACACTAGCACCACACAGCTGACATGCAAAAATCTCCTGCTTAAGTCTAATTTAGGAACTATAGCACACTTCCAGAATAATCGACTTGAAAAAAGGCGACCATGAACATCCTCCATTGTTTGGGTGCTTCCTTGTTGGGGTTTGGTTCCATGAGTGTCAGGCCATGCCCAAAATTTGTTACAGAGTATGAGAAGGCTAAGCCAACCTGAAGAGCATTTATCGCAACTGAACCCAGTGTTGTCACTACTTGACACAGGAAACTTACAGCAAAAGCAGCAGATAATTCAATCTCTGTAGCTAATTTAGAACATGGCTGATCTATGCTTCAAACTCAATGTACTCACATTTACATTATAACCTGTAATACCTTAAACTCCAGAAATTTATCAATCTCAAACTGAACATGTTGATTGGCAAAATGAGCACAGATTTATGAGTGATGTGGATGGGGAGAATTGAAAGTGGGAAGAGAAAGGAACTTCCAAGTTTTTAACACCCTTATCATGAGAAACTACTTTTTCACTTCATTCATAAACATTTTCTTTCTAATTTCATAATTAGTTTTACGCAATCCAAATTTAAAAAGGAGAGAGAACCATGAGAAATTTAATACAGTTGACCCTTAATGACGCCTAAAATAGGTGCTGGAATCCTTTCATAAAACTACTTTGTCAGCAGCTTATTACATGAACTATTAGTCTAGTCCAGTGTTTCTCTAATTGTACTTCATTAACAATTTGTACACACAAAACAAATTGTTGGAGATTTTATACAAAAGATTTAAGACAAAATATGAAACAGATTTTCAGTCATAGAAAGGCATGTGTAAACCTGGAGGCACCTATTTATAAAATCTGGTTACAATCTACAGCCGTTAACATATTTTTAAGATGTTTTGGAAAATACCTTGTTTGGAGTACAGTTCAGTTCAGAAACCATCTTTGAACAAATGTCTCCTTTGCACCTTTGCCATATTCACTACCTCAGTACACACTCTGCATTACTGTTCTGTTGCTGTTCTTTATTGAGATGTAATTCAGTGTTATACAATTAGACGCAATGTCTCCAATTGTGATTAAAGAAACAACTTAGCTTTAATTCCTATTCTTTTGTTGGAAGCATGCAAACGTCCTTGGGAGTAGGGATTTGGATTTATAACAATTCTCATGATCAAGAACCCTCATTCTTCACATTCACATCATGAAACTGTATGAAGAACACTACTACTGTATCTAAACAGAAGCTAGTTTCTTCAGGTGAGAGGCTATAAAATTGACATTTGTAAAAATAGAAAAAAGGTATATAACACATAATATCACTGGCCAGGGCTTTTAAAAAAATGCATGTTGGCATCACTGGCTGGTGTCTGTCCTTAAGTACCTGAAGGGCAGTTAAGACTCAGTCACATTGCTGTGGATCTGGAGTCACATGCAGGTCATACCAGTTAAGGATTTACCTTCCCCTAAGGACATTAGAAAACCAGATGGGTTCTATTGACAATACTTACATAGTCATCATTACAGCAGCTTTTAACGCCAGATTTTTATTGCATGCAAATATTACCTGCCATAGTGCGATACAAACCCATGTCCCCAAAACATGGGGGCTCTAGATTACAAGTCCAATGACATTACCAACACAGCACAAATTGAACTGAAGATTTTTGGATTACTCACATGAACTATCTCACACAGTGGTGTCTGTTGTAACTGGGCACTGGGTTGCTCTAGAATGCTTGCCAAAATAAGATAATAATGTGAGGCACATTTGGCCCAGAACGACACCCTGTGCTGGAAAGACACTGGCTTCCATACAAATTCAAGCTGCAACGATCATTTGAATTCAATGACTGAATGGAATTTTATCTCCTCACACAGACTAACAGTTACACTTGGGAAGGAGGAGCAAAAATAGTGGTTTCTTCCTTCAACTAAAGGCAATATCACTTGTACCATTAGTAGTCGTTCCAGCACCTCCTTTACAAGGTACAGAAAGGGTCGTGAGAACTTGTTTTCTTTCGATAAACGTGAGATAAAATATTAATATATATAACTATATTTAGGCACTCAGTTAAGCTGATGTCGGAGAGTCACAAATAATGAATACTAAGGGACCAATTTACTATGAAAGGTCTTCTGAATGAAAATGTGTACTTACATGTATTGGAATAATTATGGCACAAACAGAAAGGAGGTTATCAACTCTTACACTTAATTAAAATGGAATGCTGATCAGACAGCGATTTCTTCACAAGTGCACAAAATCTCTTAGAATTTGAAACAAAATGTTGACTCCGAAAACATTCATAGAAAGCATGACTATAAATACAAGAAGTGAAGAATGGTGCAAACTAAACCTTGGATTAACATTAAGACAGACAACCAAATATCACTCTATCTCTTCCCAGCAGTCAGTCAGATTTCCTTTGCTACGTCTCCTGATTCCGGGCAGCTTCCCTGCTGTCATAATGCTCCATTTGGAGCCACCTGTGTTTGTTTCACTGTCCAGGCTAGTGTATTTGGAACTGCCACAAGTCTCACTTGCCCAGTCAGACCAGGTACTGGAATCAGTCAGACCGCTGCAAGGGTTCTCCACCTTTACCTGTGGATCCCAAACCTCATCCTCTGTGGGAATCTTGCTGGCAGAATTTTGTTTAATTCCTAAACTGTCCCAGAAACTAGATTTCTTCTCCATTTTCACTTCTTCTTTTAGTTTGACTGTGGTCCTGCAAAGATACAAGGGTGAAAAAAGATCATTGCAGCCACTAGTGACACAATCTGCTTCGAGTGCATTTGTTTATACCATTAAACTACTGTTACAATGTGACTAACCCACTTCTAGGATGTGATTGACCATCCTCCATGACCCGCACAGATAACAGTCAACCATTTGCTATCATCCTCAATTAAGGATTGAAGTGGATGAGTTTAAGATAGGCAAGGGAAGGTGCAAGAGGAGAAGCAATAGAAAGTAAGACCAGTTTGTTTGAAACTAAAACTTTCAGTAAACGTACAATGCATGCCTGCAAAGGAAGAAGACAAAAAAAAATTCCACTACTGGTGGCACGATGGTTCAGTGGTTAGCAAAGCTACCTCACAGCGCCAGGGACCCAGGTTCGATTACAACCTCGGGCAACTGTGAGGAGCTTGCACATTCTCCCCATGTCTGCGTGGGTTTCCTCCAGGTGCTCCGGTTTCCTCCTACAGTCCAAAGATATGCAGGCTAGGCAGACTGGTCATGCTAAATTGCCCATAGTGTTCAGCGAGGTGAGATTAGGTGGGTTATAGGGGGATGGGTTTGGTTGGGATGCTCCGAGGTTTAGCGTGGACTTGTTGGGCGAAGGGCCTGTTTCCACACTGTAGGGATTCTACAATTCTATGATTCACTGATCAGAATCAGCAAATTCCACATACAATGTGCAGTTACAGTTCAAAGGAACTGCAACAGCAGAACAGTACATGCTCAGGATCCAAAGCGTGACCTTATGAATTGGGTTATCTGGGAGATGGTATGAATAATGACCCTTTTTATCTCAAGCATGAATGCCAGAAATCTGACGTTCTAGAACTGATGAACAATTGATGAACACCCTGTATATCACAGTACAAATAAAATAAGAGAATGTAATTACACCAGATTGAAATGAAAAGACTTTCACAAATACTGTTAGACCTATTTCAAAATACATGAAAACAATTAACCTCAATTATCTCTTTGATACAAACACTTATAGCTGAAAGCCAAGCTGAGTTCTCCATTTTCCTTGAGCTAAACTGATTACAGAAAAAAAAACCTTTTTGCTTTGACTATTAGAAATTGGAACTGTAGTAGGTCACACAGCCCATCAAACCCACCCCTCTATTTTAACTCCCCTTTTCTGCCTTATCCCTCAATTCCCTTTATTTTGAAACAGTTGTCGATCTATATCTTGAACATTCTCCATGAGTGAGCATCCACAATCTGTAAAGAATTCTGAAGATTCTGAACTCCTTGTGAAGAAACTTACTCTCAACTCATCCCTAAATGGCCAGCATCCTTATCCCGAGTCACTGCCACGAGTTGTAGACCTGCAAGCCAGGGTGACAGCATCTACTGTGTTAAATTGTCCAAGAATCTCCTACATTTTACTGAGATCACCTCTCACTCTTTCTAAAGATAATACTGGTTTACTCTACTCAATCTGGGTTTGAAATTACATTTTCAAACAAGACACAGAGCTGGCTCGCTCTCTTACTTCATATATATATATTTTTTTAAAAATCACCTAATTTGAAAGCCTTATAGTCTTCTTGTAGATAAGTTATAATGCCTTAAAATTTACGGTATAGAAGTTTTTGTGATATTAATCAACATAATTACAGTTGTTTGTAAGCTTTCCTTGTGAGATTGTTAGATGGAACATTTATAATTCTACTGTGTGCTAATTCAGGGTTTAGTATATTAGGGAGATATTGAGGGTTCTTTTCAAATAACAAATAAATTGTACAGGATTGGTTCATCACTCTTACTGGGACATTACACTAAGTTTCAAGCTTGCCACACCATTCCAACTTTAACGATTTGGGAGGGTTTGACAGATATCTTGGAGTTGTCAAATGGATTTCTATGGAAATGTACCAGCATACCTGCCACCTTAGAAGTTTCAGAAGGAAAAATAACTGTTCCAGTTGGCGTATCTGTTTCATTGTATTTTGGCCTTTGCAGTGGGAAAATTCATCACCAAACCTATATATTGACAAGGCTTAATCTGTGTACACAAATTCTGCTCCTGAAACCATGACTGATGCTTTTGTGACCTCAAGTATTCCCTTGCACTCAGTCTCTGAGCAATGCTGAAACCTGCTGCTGTACATCCAGCAGCAAACACCACATCTCCATTTGAAATGGGTGAGTTGAGGTCACAAACTGCTCCGTAAACTTGTGTTACATTACCACATAGCGCCAAATTTACAGGTGCCTAACACCTCTGAGTAAGTTCAAATTATGATAAGAAACAATTAAGACCGAAATTGCATGCTAAAAATCAGACTTTCAAAAGTTTTTCTCCCCCAGGAGGTTGTCTTTTTTGCATAGCATCCATTTGTTGCCTGTTTTCGTCCTTCAACCTCAATATGTTTGTGCATTTCCAAGGCTATTATGAATAATTAGATGGGATTGGATTATTGTTTCCGGTCATCATCGATTTCATTTTGCTGACAAAGCCTTGAGCAACATTTATGTTCTCAACACACCATTGGAGTTAAATCCAAAATTGATTGATTCTGTGAAAGCTACAAGCAGGACATGACATGCCGAGAAAATGTCAAAGCCATTGTAGATAAGACAGTGTTGCTCCAAGTCTCTGCACTTTTTAAACGCCAGAGCTTGTTTCATCTAAAACCAATACTGAAACAAGTGCCAAATGACAATATTCACAAAAAAACCTAACAGTTGTATAAGGAACCTAACCAGGTCGACGGTTGGCTTTATAATGCTAGAGGACGTATATTATTAAGACTCATACAAAAAACATAGGTGTGTACAAAATGTTTAATTCAGAGAGGGAAGCATTCACAATAGCTGCAAAGCAGCCATACACAAGCTCAAACACATTATTATTTGCAACACTCACACCTAAACTAATAAAGTTGTGGACTACAACATGTGGTAGCCCTGAAAAAAAACTCAGAATCTAACAGTTGGAATATAGAATGGAAACACTTCATCGCTGAAGTGTGGAAGCAGGCTATTTGGCCCATCAAGTCCACACCAACCCTCCAAAGAGCATCCCACCTAGAACACCACCACCACCTACACCGATCCCAAACTTGGAACCCTGCATTTCCCATGGCTAATCCAACCAGACTGCATAGCCCTTGGCACTATGGGCAATTTAGCACAGCCAATCCACCAAATCTGAATGTCTGTGGACTGTGGCAGGAAAACACAGTAGCTTGAGGAAACTCAAGCAGACATGGAGAGAATGTCTGCGTGGAGCTTGCACAGTTGCCGGAGGGTGGAATTGAACTCTGGTGCTGTTAGGCAGCAGTACTAGCTACTCAGCCATAGTGAACAAGCATCATAAACTCGATAAACTGAAACTTCAATTGCTGTATGATTAATACATCTCAAGATCGTGCATGAGAGAAGGAAAATAATCGTTCATTTATTTCTGAAATCACTTTGCAGTAGAGACATTGTACTATTTACAGATACACAACCTAACTGTGTAGCAACAGACAAAACTGTGGACAGCCAACTTCATAGACTCAACGCATACTCTATATGCAAGACTAATGACTTGCAAATATGAGCTTCTCAAGACTTTTGTTCATAAGCTTGTGCTAGGGAATAAAGGGATTTTGTTTTGCTGAGTGGTTTACAATCTTTCAACCTGTGTTATATTTAGACAGCTGGATTTGCTTATTTTCATTCCTTTTGCATAATAAACATCTGTTTTACTGTTAAAACCAGATCAGCAGCCTTGGGTGCTTATGTTTCAGTGAAAGACCATCAGTTTTAATTAAAGACAAAAAGATCTATCAGACCAATTTCATTCTGGGATTGGATTTGTACAGCAGCAACAAAAGCTGGAATCAAGACAGTGTACATTCATAAATCAGTTACAGGGGAGGATATGATAAAGGATATCCTGCCAAATAGCCCTCATGTGTTTCCTAAGTAAAATTCAGAGCTATGGCCTGGTCATAATAGATAATACTATATATTTCACTTGAAGGGACGCGAAAAACGATTGAACATTGGGAACTGCAGGTTTTTGTTTTCAAACTTGTGCCTGTAGGTTGCCTTCAATGCAACTTATAATCCCTCAAAGCAAAGGGCATAAATTGTCCTGGAGTATTATTCAGCGGAGATAAAAAGAAATTGCCCAACAGGTTAAAGAATGTCCATAGAAATGTTGGAGTGATGTTCCCTGGTTACTCAAGGCTGTATTGAGGCTCTGAAGCTGCTTAAGCTGAAATGTTTGTTTAGCCCATGTTTCGTGCAAGAAGCCAATTCAGAAAGGAGTTCACATGCACAGCATGAATGCTGCCCAGAAGACTGATACATAGTTTAACAAGTTCCTGCCAACCCTCATTAATAAGACAGTACTGAACTTTGTGGCTAGTACTTGACCTCATGTCCTTTTCTTACGGCTCAGAACTAAATGGAAGAGAACAAGCTGCTGCTGAGGATTCTGAACGCTATAATGACACCTTTTTCTTGCCCTTTGTGATTAAGAGCACTTTTTAAATCGTGCGAGAAGACACTGTACAGCACTTTTCCCAGGCTACAAAGGTCAAGCAACATGTATTTCAGAAATTATCTGAAGACATTGCCTTAAAAGGCTGAGTGTCATGTAAGTTTGCCTTATAAGATACCAGCAAAGGGAGTGTTTGCCACAGGCATATAGGTTTTCCCCTTAATCTTTCGGGAATTGACAGGGTCACAAGACCAAAAAGGTGGTTATAGCAGAGAGATGTATACATTATGGGCCTCTGAGCTATTCAGAAATGAAAGACTAGTTCGTATGTGAGCGAGTTCATGTCTAACAAGTTTTATTCACAGTTATTAAAAATTCCTGCTCCATACTTACAGCTTGTTTCATTTTCTCCAAGGCTACACCCAGTCTTAACTAACCAAGGTAGTGAACATCAACAGTGCACAGGCTCAAATAATCAAACTGAACAACTGGGCATTACAAGAAGGATATAGAGGAAACAGGAGAGAACGTTGAAAGTTTTCTTGAGGATATTCCTCCTCCACCTGGTCATGAAACAAGGGAGCTCTATCACTCACTCCCTCAGTCATCCTGACATAGAAGGTTGTGCATTAACACTGCACTCCGTACCTTTTGTGGAACAGTGAATGGAAGCCACATAACCAGTTCCATCAAAATGGTTTTTAACTGAGTGCTCAACCTGTTGGTACGTGACATAGCACAATAGACAAGTTCAAAATATAGTAATCAGCAATTAAGTCAAAAATTGTACACTAAAACTAGACTATTAAACAGGTATATCTTCCAATCATGGTACCCATTTAGTGGTTTCTGTCTTGCATAAAAATATTTTGCAGATGAATTTTTGACAATTGATCGCGAAATCCAATTTTTGAGTACCTGACTGTGGCACTGAACTTGAAAAGGGACTCAAACGGTTCAGTTGTTCAGGTGTGGATGGAAAAGATCATTTGCAACCAGAAACGAACTTTCAGCATATTGCACAATGAGGTTTGCTCCTCAAAACTGAGCTTACAGACATATTCTTATCCGCATATGAATAAGGGGCAGTAATAGTCCATTTGGGCCCTCATACTTATTCTGTCAGTTGATAAGGTTATAGCTGATCTGATAATAGCCTCATTCAGCTTTTGTCTCTATCACCTTCAATTCCCTTGTTAATCAAGAATCGAACTCAACCTTAAAGTTTTCAATTACCCCACCTCCATTTGACCCTAAATATTTTCCTTAATTCGATTTTGGGGGACCCCTTATGGTTTTAAGCAATGAATTATAGTTCTAGTCTCTCCCACAATTTGGAAACATCCATTCTGCATTCACCTTGTCAAGATTCTGCAGTTCTTGTATGTTTCATTAAGATCACCCCTTCAACCTACTAAACTCTAGGACCGGCATGACCCTTCCTTCTCCATAAGATAAACCCCTGATCCCAAAAAATCAATTTAATACACCTCCTCAGAACTTTTTCTAATGTAATTATGTTCTTTCCTAAATAAGGGGGACAACACTGTGCCCACTGTTCTAACTGTGATTGCAACAGTGTCTGATATAACTGCAGCAAAACATCTTTAATTCTATATTCTATTGATCTCACAGTAACTGATGACATTCTATGTTGCAAGTGAGCTTTCATTAGGTTATGTCTATTGGCCCGAAGTTCAATGAGAGTGCTTGCTTTTTATAATGTTCCAGACCCATCCTCTTTCTCCATTGACTATACAGAACTAAATCATGCAAGGTCAAGCAACCCTCGCATTATTGCATACGTTGATTGCAATGATTGGGCCATCACAAGACCTAGCTTAAGGAAATAAAGAAAAATGGTCATACATTCAAGTCTACTGTAGATTTCTTCTGAGCTAAAGTGACACCACTTGACATCTCTCAGCCTATGACTCACATAGCTCAATATCACTTGTGTGATTGCATCATCTTAACCCTTAGCAACCTGGATCTGAAAATGAAAATTGTTCCTCTTCTAAGTGCATCTTGTTAACCTGGCAGATGAGGAACTGGGCTGCCTCAAGGTCAGGCAAGGCTTGGTTATAATTTTTAAGACAATTAATAGTAAGGCAAGTGCACAGAATAAAAATAACTAATTTCACTTATTTCCATGTACAAAACTTGCTCCTGTTTGAGCAGACTTCATATGCAACAAAAAACTGAGGTAAAACAAGCAATAATTCAGCATTGCCAATTTTAACTTTACGCCAATACTCCTATTAGTACTATCTTATGAGTAAGCGCATTCCTCTTTAATTTTCTCACTTGCAGAGGATAGTACACCATGTATGGGCACAAGTCTAGAAAGGTAGTAATCACCTTGGTTAACACCTCATGAATAGGCACTTGGTATCTTTAACATCTAGAATCTACAACCATTACAACAGAAAGGTGTCAGAAATCAAACATCTTTTAGATGATAAGTTCCTTGTTCACATTGCGTACTCCATGATCCCAGTTGGAATCAGCTACCTCTCAACAATCTAGATTAGGAACCTGGGAGTCTACTGGATTCTTGGACTCAACAATCACAATATGTGGTATACCTAATTAATGGAGTATGGAAGAAATCAATGAGTCATGTTAAACTCAGAGTGACAAGGGGTCAGTATGGGAACATCTAAGTCTTGGCATTACCTACAAACATGAAACAATCTTTGCAAGGAATGATCAGTTGTCAAATCTTCCTAGGAACAAGAACAAACATTATTGCAGAAAGACTGAATTGTGCAGTTTTGGGCATTACTTTGTCTATTACAAATTCATACAAAGATTTTCTTTTTAATTCCTTCATGGGATGAGTGCATCACTGGACGAGCCAGCATTTATTACCTCTCCCTCAATTGTGATCACATGCGGTACAGGGAGAACTAGCCATTTGAAAGCAGGAACAAAAACAGAAGTTGCTGGAAAAGCTCAGCAAGTCTGGGAGCATCTACAAAGAAAATATCAGTTAATGTTTTGGGTCCAGAACTGAAGGAGGGTCACCAGACCTGAAAAGTTAACTGTGAGCTTTTCTTCACAGATGCTGTTAGACCTGCTGAGCTTTTCCGGCAACTTCTGTTTTTGTTCCTGATTTACAGCATCCGCAGTTCTTTTGCTTTCCATTTGGATACGGAACTCGTTTGACACGGTGGGGGGTGGTGGTGGTGGTGGGAGGTGGTGGAAGGTTGCTTTTCAGACTGGAGACATGTCACCAATGGTGTGCCACAAGGGTCAGTGCTGGGTTCACTGCTTTCATCATTTATATAAATGATTTGGATGTGAACATAGGAGGAATGGTTAGTAAGTTTGCAGATGACAGCGAAGGAGGTTACCTCTGGGTACAACGGGATTTTGATGAGATGGGCCACTGGGCCAAGGAGTGGCAGATGGGAGTTTAAATGAGATAAATGTGAGGTGCTACATTTTGGGAAGGCAAATCAGGGCAGGATTCATACACTTAATAGTAAAATCCTGGGGAGTGCTGCTGAACAAAGAGACCCTGCAGTGCAGATTTTGGGTCCAGTGATCCTTCCTCAGTTCCTTGCAAGTGGAGTCACAGGAATACAGGATAACGAAGGAGCCATTTGGTATTCTTACCTTTATTGGTCAGTGCATTGAGTATAGGAGTTGGGAGGTCATGTTGTGGCTGTGTAGGCCATAGTATTCCAAAAATGGCTTAAACAATGTGCAGTTCTTGTCTCCCTGCTAGAGGTAAGATGTTGTGAAATTTGAAAGGGTACAGAAAAGATTTACAAGGATGTTGCCAGGGTTAGAGAGGCTGAATGGGCTGCGGCTGTTTTCCCTGGAGCATCTGAGGCTGAGGGATGACCTTATAGAAGTTTATAAAATCACAAGGGACATGGAGAGGGTGAATAGTCAAGGTCTTTTCCCCTGAGAAGGGGAGTTCAAAACTAGACGGCATAGGTTTAAGGTGAGAAAGAAAAGATTTAAAAGGGAACTATGGGGCAACATTTTCATGCAGAGAGTGGCATGTGTATGAAATGAGGTGCCAGAGAAAGTGGTAGAGGCTGGTACAATTACAAGATTTAAAAGCCACCTGGATGGGCGCATGGATAAGAAGTCTTTAGAGGGATATAGGCCAAATGCTGGCAAATGGAACTAGACTAATGTAGGATATCTGGTCGGCGTGGACCAGTTGGACCAAAGTATCTGTTTCTATGCTGTACAGCTCTATGACGATGAGGACAAGTGGTTATTAAACTAAATTTTAAGCCAGTCAGTCGAACACACATGGCAAAAACCAGTGCAGTGCACGAAAGTTACATTTTTTAAAAACTGTGATAATTAAAATATGATTAAACAAAATGCGCACAATCACAAGGCAAGCATTCCAAAAGCAGGATAACAGTGCACTTATTTTCAGAGATTTCCAGAACCAATAACAGCAAGCTGAATCAGCACAATACAGGAAGTGATCTTCTCCAAACTAATCGGTATTGCTTTTTCACGCATTGTTTGATAAAGCTAAATGGCTGGTTAAATTACTGTGATGGATCCACAAGAAGTTCAAACAAATTAAAAGAAAGATGTCTTTTACAGATTAGCAACATCGTTATTCATACTAGCCAGGCAATAATTAGAGTGTACTCAGAAAGTCTGGCAGTTTTTGTGGAGATACGTTGCCAGAACTGCTGAGTTTCTCCAGCAATGTATTATTATTTCAGATATGAAGCATCCACAGTACTTTGTTTCAATTTGAGGTATAAATGATTTATTGGCAACCGCAATGCAGTAGTGGTGCAAGACGTTACTTGGAACCCATGCTTAAGTGGTGTTTAAGGACATCAGCCAGAATTTCTGCTCCTGAAATCAAACCAGTAACTGCTACAAAGTCTGCATGTGAGTTTTGGATGTGTGTTTACACAAAAAAAATTAGCTTTTCAACAATCAGCATCTAGATTCATTTTGAAGAATAACCACTGTGTCAAGGTGTCAGAAAAATGATTGAAGTCTCAAAGCTGTGTATCAATAAGGTAGCATCAAGGGAAGAGAGAAGGCAGCTAGATACAAGTAAATAACACAAACTTTTTATATTAATATCAATAAAGTAATAGAAACATTAAGATATTCTTACTAACATGTCTGTTACAGAATAGTAGCAGGTACTAAATTACTTGGTTAATAAACTATAAAATTATTATTAGTGGCATAGAGTGAAAGATTAGGAAGGTTATGTTGAATCTTTATCAGGCACTAGTTGGACCTCAAGTGAGGTATGTGTATTTTTCTGGCCACCATGCTTTCGGGAAGATGTGAACAGTTTGGAGAGGGAGTTTTTCAAGAATAGTTCCAGGGAAGAGAAACTTAGAAATGATGCTAGTTTTCAAAAGTTGGATCTGTTTTCTCCTCCAAAGAGGGGAAAGCTGAGGGGAGATTGAGTGTGAATAAATTTAGAGTAATTTTTGAAAGAAGAAAATGTGATGCAAGAGAAAAAAACTTTTTCACACAGTGAGCGATTTGAGTCTGGAATGGATCTGCCAGCAAGGTGTGATGAAGGAAGGTTCAAGTGAATCACTCAGTTAGAAGAGGGAATGCAAAGGGAATGTGCAGAGGGAAAAGGTGGCAGTTGGTCACTCATTAGGGGAGTTGGTACTGCTATGATAGGCTGAATGGTCACCTTCAGCACTGTAACAATTCTGTGATGTACTGGTGCTGAGAGTTGGTTGACACCTCTGCAGTCTTGAACTGGACAGTCAGGGTTCTTGATTGTCCACAGGCTTTGTCCACGGGCTACCTCCTTTCTATAAGTCCACATAATTTAAGGAAATGACTCCAAAAACAGGAACTTAATTAGCAAACGTTATCCTGCAGATTAAGCATCACGTAAGCATTAGCAAGGTGATTCTTTCAATACCTACACTTGTCATTATTGAGATTCTTGTTAAACGGAATTCAACAAATCCATATTCGTCAGTGATTACAGTAAAAAATGACCACCAGCTACTGTACCTCATAATGGAAACTCAATGTTGACATTATAATGAGGTTTTTTTTAACATTTGTGTATCATTGTTTTGATCTCTTTACTACCAGGGCACAAACAGGAAACACACATAGTATAAGCCAACAGTTAAATGATGCAGAAGCTGATGTTAAAAGCTCTGTACCGTCTTTGTTAACGGGGTAATGGGGAAATTGCACAGCCTACATCAGACAGACAGTGAATAACCAGCATAAAGTAGGAATTAAAAGCGAAACTGAGCAGATGGGAGATTAAGACAGAAGCATCTGAAAAGCTATACTTACAAGAAATAATTTACGAATAACAGTGCAGTTGGACAGTACTCACATTAATAAGCAAATGCCTCAAAATTTCTACCCATTCTTGTGAAGTTGTGTTTTGGCAAAATCTGGCTTGTCACTAAGTCTTGAGGCATGAGGAAAAAGCATTACATGCGCAACCACTCTCTCTGCTTCAATGGTTAGAAAATGTAACTAACAGGAGGAGGAGGCTGGTGAGGTTATGATAGCTCCAAGGTCAATAAAAGTCAATATTAACTGATCTCTAGAGAAAAGGGCTTGTTTGATTAATTAGAAATAGATCTAGATTAAAAGCTGTAATGCTGAAAGCACAAATACAATGGAACTTGTATTATTCACCATAATGAAAGTGAGACACCCCACACTTTAGCAGTTGAAGGAAACGTGTGGTTACTCAAGAGTTCCCATATTGCACTATTGATTGATTACCGCTTCAATATTTAATTACTCTCCCACCTGTCCGATTCAATCCTCTACAGCACCAGCCTCTCATTCTTTCTGCTGGCGACAACTGACTGGCACTAGAATGGCTGACCTGCGTGCTTACATTCCCAATTTGGAGCAGTCCACAACTGAAGCCGCCAGTGCTGCTACTGGCTCAGGAGAGCTGACCGAAAACTCTATCCTACTTACGGGGATGCTTGGTTACACAGGAGAATACTTAGCTGAGACAGAAAATTATGGGTGTAAGTCCCTCTCTATGACTTGGGTGCAAAACTCAAAGCTGATCCTCCAGTGCAGAACTGAGGTGATGCTCAATGAGGCATATGGTGGTCATGAAAGGGACCATATAAATGCAAGTCTTTCTTTCCTGAATTGGTCACTTCCAATGTTCTATCTGCAGTCTATACAGTTTTGATTTCAGCAGAGTTGCATACTTAACTCAGTATAAAGCCTTTCTGCTAAAATATATTGTTGTACCAGCGAGTTTGAAGAACATTGGCTGGGCTGAGCTATTAATTCTATCCACAACTGGAAAAGGCTAACAGCAGCATTGACTCTGCTGCCTTTATCAATGAAGGGCAACAATCAGTACCTCAAATATATCTCATTTACCTAACATGTTGAAGTGATTGTCAAATTGAACACTGACAACAATGCCTAAAAAACAAATAATCTAACTGTTCATAGATTCTCTCGAGTGCAGTAAGAAGCCAATCAGTCCACTGAATCTGTACCAACCCTCTGAAGAGCATCCCACCCAAACAAAGCCCCTACCCTATCCCTGTAACTCCGCATTTACCATAGCTCATCCACTTAACCAGCACATCTTTAGACTGTAGGAGGAAACCAAAGCATCTAGTAGGAACCCACACAGACATGGGGAGAATGTGCAAACTCCACACAGACAGTCACCCAGAGCTGGAATTGAACCTAGGTCCCAGACATTATGCCACTCAGTATATTTATGGTAGCACACAATAACTCCGGAGAGGGGCTAAGTTGACTTTAGCTTTGCCTTCAACATTATAACTCCAAACAAGCTCATCTCCAAACGCCAACACCAGGGATTCTGCTCACCACTCTGCAAGAGATGCTCAATTTCCCGATCAGCAGACCACAACCAGTAAGGATAGGTTACAACGTCTCGCCCACAATAATGACGAGGCACAGTACAGGAAAGAGATGGAGAGCTTAGCAGCATGGTGTAAAGACAACAATCTCTCCCTCAATGTCAGCAAAAGGAAGCAGCTGGTCATTGACTTCAGGAAGCAGGCTGAAGAGAACACCCCTGTCTGTATCCTGAGGTGCAGGTGCTCAGGAACTTCCAGTTCCTTGGAGTGAATATCACCAACAATCCATCTTGATCCATCTACATTGACACTACAGTCAAAAAAGCACACGAATGCCTCTATATTCTCAGAAGTCTAAGGAAATTTGCATGTGCACAATTACCAATTTTTAAGCAGTGCACCATAGCAAACCTTCATCCTTTCCTGATGCATCACAGCTTGTTATGGTAACTGTACTGCCCAAGGCAACAAGAAATTACAGAGAGCTATGAACACAGCCCAGTCCTTCACTCAAACCAGGCTTCCCCTTCCAACAAGTTTCAGAGATAATGGGAACTGCAGGTGCTGGAGAATCTGAGATAACAAGGTGTGGAGTTGGATGAACGCAGCCGGTCAAGCAGCATCATAGGAGCAGGAAAGCTTGACGTTTCGGGCCTAGACCCTTCATCAGAAAAATTTTGATCTTTGATCATACTTAAGGTGATAGATTGCTGATGATCATTGGCACGCAAATATACAAGGCTGGGGTGAGTAAAAGGCATCGAAATGATATAGAATGATGGACTGAATGGCATAGTCCACATTCCAGTGCCTAGGCATCAAGGATCACCAAGCCTGAGCACTCCATGGTAAAGTGGTCCTCCTCAGACAGTTTTCATCTCTGCAGTCAATCCAATTTAATTCGCTGTAACGTACCAATTGGGCTCCAGCGACTCAATGTTCAATATCCTCTGGTGCTGTAATGCGCATGAGTCACGTGGAACAGTCCAATTAAATTTGTTGGCTATCAACATGTTAAACACTATTTCATTTCATTACACAAATTGTGCAATTATAATAATAAATATTAATACAAATGTTACTGTCTTAGAACTCCTCAAAATAGCTCTTAGGTAATTTTCTAAAACCAGTCTCAACCTTTGGACAACGAAACACTATCTTGGTCTGACAGATACCTGCTATCAGCTAGGGCAGAATTGAAAACAATTGCTGTTCGTAAAAGCCTGACACTACAATATTGTTTTGCTTTCTTGAAGAAAACTGGTACTGACATCTAACAACATAATTATTCAATTTTCAGATGCTTACTTCAGCGAGATGTGCAGAAAAGAAGGTCTGGATAGCTTAGAAATCCAAGGCTCTGGAAGATGTACACCTTGATAGCTAGGACATGGTCAGACTGGCACAGGACTGGTCACCAAGGGTTGAGCTACAGATGTCATTCATATTAGCCAAATCTCCATGATGCAGTTTGTTAAGGAATACCACATGTGGGCTTGTCCGCAGTTACCACCAGACCTTACAAGAGGCTAGGTACGTTCAAGGAAACTGTGGCCAAGTCCAATATCTTGGAGTGTGCAACTTTGTATAAAATCACTTAACAGAAAACCAGTTCACAAGTAGGTGTGTTGCAACTCCACGAACACCTGAAACAGAGCCTCCTGTGACAAAACTTCCAAGATCAGTGGAAATTCCACTTGGAAATACGATACTCTGCTATAGCGTGTCAACTTTGGATGAAAGGTAGCACTCCGTTTTGAGTCAGGTGGTTGTACATTCATTTCCTACTTGAAATTGGAGCAAATAATCCAAGTTGGCTGTACAGTGTAGTGCCAAGGAGGAATCTTCCTTGACCGCCCTGGAGTAGGACTTGAACCCAGAGCTTCTGGCTTTGAGTAACAGTCTTGGTGTCTATATTAACTTCTTCATACCTTCAGTTACTGTGAAATGTGGCCAACTCAACGGATTTGAAAGTGAAATATTAAATTCCGAAGTCCCATGAGCGATCTATTTCTGATTAAACACCAAATCTAGCAGTAAGCTTGGTTGGTAGAGTGACTTGATAGAGGTGTACAAAATGATCAGAGGTATAGATAGAGTAGACAGCCAAAGACTTTTTCCTAAGGTGGAGGTAGCCATTACGAGGGGGCATAGTTTTAAAGTGAGTGGAGATAGATATCGGAGAGATGTCAGAGGTAGGTTCTTTACTCAGAGAGTGGTAGGGGCATGGAATGCATTGCCAGAGAGGGTAGTGGAGTTAGCCTCATTAGGGGCATTTAAGCGCTATTAGATAGGCATATGGATGATATTATAAAGGTGGGGTGGAGGTTAGATAGACTTTAGGATTAGGGTAAAAGTTCAGCACAACATTGTGGGCCGAAGGGCCTGTACTGTGCTGTGCTGTACTGTTCTATGTTCTATGTTCTAAGCAGTATCACATTAAGAGGCAGCAACTATCGAACGTGTGACCATCTAGACAGGAAGGTGTCAATCCTAATCCTGATATTTCAATGTATACGCCAATATTTCACACAGATTGAGATGGTCAGAGGAAGGAGTGGAGATGTGCACTCTCACTAGAGTTTCTGGTCTCTAATGCTTTTACTGAAGCTCAGTACAACTTGGTTACAAATCATAGGCTGAATGTGCATATTAATTGGTTACTACTGGGTAATGAGAACCTTTCCATTTTAGAACTGAAGGTCAGTATTGTAAAGAGGAACTAAAATTTGTTACCCAGGTGGAAACTTTTGCTTTCGAAGTATATGTGGAGGAAGCCATTTACAACCAACAGCACAGGATGAAGCAAATGTTCGATTCTGCAGACACCTGAGGGAAAATTACGTTGATATTTGCATAACATTGAGATACTGATAAATCTCATACTGGAAATCTGTGATCTATAGACTAAGAAATTGATAATGACAGCATTTCAGGAAATTTGCAGTTTAACCATCACTTAATTATATATGACAATTATAAATAGCAAAATTCTGGGCAACAGCAGTAGTTACAATGTTTCAGTCACTATGAAGGCTACATAGAACTTCGAAATAGCGATGTTATTTTTTATTAGGTAAGCTTACATGTTAAACACAAAAGATCAAAGAGAAAGTTCAAAATTTATGGCTTCAGTGTGGTTGAGTAACTAAAAATTATAAAAGGTTGCATGGGTCAGACGTAAGTACAGTTTTATCCTTTATCATTTGGTGCAAACCATTATTATGTATTGCTACTAGTTGATAGTATGGTGGAGTTTAACATATTTATTATGTACTGTTATTATGGCTGAGAAAAAAGTCGGCACATTAAATTTCATTGATAAGCTTGCAGTTTTAATAGAGTGAGGAGGGCAATATAGTTGTGTATTTAATAGCTATCTACAGAAGATTTCAGGGTATAGTCAGGATGTTTGATTTCCAGATGGTGTTCAGTGCAGCTGGTGTGATCGGTGAGCAGTATTTTGGAGGGTGAGTATCATTCGAATTATTTGTGGATGCTATGTTGAAGTTTGTTCAATGAGGTTGTAGTCATAGGCTTGGGTCAACAGACAGGGAAACATTAATATAGGAAATGAAAGTATGTTGTTGACATTCCATATTCCCTTTAGGTCTCTCAACATCCCAAGGTTTGAAGTTTCACAGCTGCAGGCACTGACTGCTAAATGTTTGTAGTTTCTGGGACACAAGAAAAGTAGGAGAGGTTTCATCATCAATTTGATTATATAACCTTAAATAATTGCAGCATCTTGAAATAAATAGTAAAAGAACTATTTCACTTGCAGACACAATCACAAGCACATCCATGGCTCCAGTTCTCAATTCTTCTTATGATCCCTAACCCTTAATAACTTGGTTAATGCATTACTTTCCATTATACCAAATTCTTTATTGCATCCATTTTTTCCAATTCGCTGAAATCAGTAATAACCATTTTAATTAATTCTTCTAACTAGTTTAGAGAACCATGATGATTTTTGATTTGTATCCCTACATGAAAAGGTGAAGCTACTTACCATTTGGGTTCACTGTCAGTCAGCAGTTTGTGCTCATCATCCTTATTGAAAAGTGAGGTTACTTCTTTCCAACCTTTTAGACTTGCTCCTTGAACCTAAATGATGGGAAGGGTTTATTAATACATGGCTAGTACAAAAAAATGTGTCAAGGAAAAATCATGCCTGGATTCTCTTAATGGCTCTGTTGATAAATGCAATGTCCAGTGTGGAACAGCCATATAGATCAAAATGTCCACAGTGCTGAGTTGACTCCTGCTCTGGGTTGTAAGCCGATTTCAGCCCCATCAATAGTAAAAATGTTGGAACTGATGGTTTTGGAAGAAAGCCAAAATTTTCATGTGTTTATATTCCTCAGTACTAACTATTGAAACATTCTAGAATATATAGGTGTGGACTACTGGATGAGAACGAGCCTAAATCCCGAGCTCACCTGGACTACAAGTAACTCCACTCTTACACAGCATGCTGTGAGGATATAATGGCTTTAAGAGGTGTATTTGTTTTTACTAATGAAGGTCGAGACAAAGGTGTAAAGCAGTCTGCTTCAAAGCCCAGAAAGTAAACAGCTTGTAAGTGCTTGGGGTTCTTTTCCAAAATTGGAAAAATAGAACCAGCCTGAATGGGTGGGGCAAGGCTCCCACGGAACCAGGATTTTTAGTTTTAGTTTTTCATTAGGAGTTATTGGATCTTGAAGCTGGGTTTGGAAGCTACAGTACATCTCTCCCTGATACTTTGAGTTTTCCCTTAATGTTTTTCCTCTTAGACTGGAGAACTGCATGTGGGACAATCTATGTTACCGAAATTGCCTTTACAAAATGTGTTTCTTTTTGTTCATTCACAAGATGAGGGCATCGCTGACAAGGCCAGCATTTACTGTCCATCCCAATTTGCCCAGGGGACAGTTAAGTGTCAACCACATTGCTGTGGGTCTGGAGTCACATGTAGGCCAGACCAAATAGGACGGCAGTTTTATTTTGTAAAGGACAATAGTGAACCAGATGGGTTTTTCCAACAACTGGTAATGGATTCATGGTCATCATTGGACTCTTTATTGAATTCAAATTCCACCATCTGCTGTGGCAGGATTTGAACCTGTGTCCCCAGAATGTTATCTGGGTCTCTGGGTTAAAAAATCCACTGATAATACCATAGGGCGTGCATTTATTGGATATTGCTGTATTGGAACAATTTATTATTCTGTTAAGCTTTCCAATAGAGTTAAGTTATTCCAATTTCTTCTTTCTTTCATTGTATTTTAACCATAGTGTATGAAGAAAGTGTATTTTGCTTCAAGACTGGTAGTTTGACCAATTAAATTGCAACTGGATTGCAAGGACTAGCACTTGTCTTTAAAATAAGAAACAGTTAGGGTCTAGGCTATCTTTTTAATATATTTTCAGGGGGTTTGGTCTGGCCCAAACAATGTTGACTCTCTGAAGTGGCCTGGCAAGGTCACACTGCATGGAAGATAAGCTCCACGGTTTTCAAAAGAACAATTAATGATGGGCAACAACACAGCTTTGTCATTAATATAAAAACAAAATCAGCAGACTGGGGAATTCTGAGCTAAGAACAAAAAAACTGGAGAAACTCACAGTGTCAGGCAGTGTCTGTGGAGAGAAACATTGTTAACATTTCAGGTTGATGACCTTTCATCAGAACTGAATGGAAATAGAAATGTGGAAGTTTTTATGCTTGTGGAAGGAAGCAAAAGGCATAAACGCAAAAGATCTATGAAAACAGATATTAAATATCAAAATATTTAATGATGCAACAGCCAGAATGGTAAGGAATACAGTGAAGAAATAACAAAATGTGAATTTCCCACAACGATTCCATTCTATTCTCCCGGTTTCAAATCCTCATCATATCTTCTTCCAGTGATGCCATCTTTCACCAACTGCTTTTAAAATGCTTTTCTTTTTCCACAGTTGAGGTTTTCTCACTCAGCGCAGTTGAATAGATCCTCCAACATATCTAACCCACTTCATGCTTCTCTGCTTTTACTCTAGCCTTCACCTTCCCCTCCACTAGATTGTACATTCAATGGCTTATCCTTCACTCTTTCAATCAGCAGAATGACACATTCATCACTTCTTCCCTTTTCAGCATTCCCTATGGACTGTTCCCTTTGCAACAATCTAGTCCATAACATTAGGAGACCACAAAAACAGGAACAAGACTAGGCCATTCAGCCCCTTGAGTCTACTCTGCTATTCCACAGGATCATGGCTGACCCGACATTCCTCACCTCCACTTTTCCACCCTTTCCTCATAATGCTACATCCCTGACTGATCAAGGCTCTATCTATATCAGTTTTAAATATACACAAGGACTCTGCATCCACAGCTCTCTGTGGTAAGGAATTCCAAAAGCTCTCAATCCTCAGAAGAAATTCCTCCTCATCTCAGTTTTAAATTGGTATCCCCTAAAAATGTGAAGTGCTGAGCTTTCCCAGGAGCCACCAGGGAAAAACAAGTTTCATGAGCCTTCAAGGACTCTTAGCAGCTAATCACAGAAGTTGTTTCCACTTGCTGCAGAATCTCAAATCTGGGAACAAATGAAAATAGATTATGAATAAAGTGCTGGAAATACTCAGCAGGTGTGGTTACTTATAAATAATATTGTTTGTTAGCAAAGCGAGTACATAACTAAGTCTTACTGAAAAACAGCATTCAATTACAATGTTAAAGCAATTATAATTAAATGTTAATTCACATATTTACTTGCAGAATTATACGACACTATATAGGGCATTTTACTGTCAAAACATTTTTTTATTGCACTGTAAATCAGATATCCAACGTCTGCACAGTAGATATTTGACTTCTGAAAGCTGTAACCTTCACAAATTCGATTGAAGAATTGTCAATGAACAATGTGGACCCTGAACCAAGAAATTGCAAGTTAGAGGAACAAATTCAATGTCAGAGCAGCTACAGAAGGTTAACAAAAAAGGAAAATAAAGATTGAACTGACAGCAAGAGAGAGAGAGGTGGCAGAGATATTTACAAATTGTCTTTTTTTAGAAAGCCTCCACCAAAAATTAGATTTGACAAAATGAGATTCTACGTTCACAAGTATTCATTTTCAGCACCAAAGTAGTTGTTAGTAGTATTTAAAATTTACCACACTCTTGAAGGTTGCACTGCAACTGGCAACACCCAACAATTTGTGGTGAGTTTCAATGGTGAGAGGGGTTGGTTTGACTTAACTTGTTGGATGATACAGAGTGACACCAACAGCATGTGTTCAATTCCCACACCTACTGAGGTTACCATGAAAGATTCTCCTTCTCAATATGCCCCTTGCCTAAGGATGGTGACTCTTAGATTAAACTGCCATTTGTCTATCCCTACTGAGAAAACAGCTATAGAGTCTGTTATAACAATGGTAGCTTTATCTTTACTATTTAAAACACAAACTGTAGATGCAGGGAATCTGAATCAAAATCAGAAAAACAGATCCTCTTGAAAAAGAGTCAGTGGACCTGAAACTCTCTATAAATGTTGCCAGACCTGCCTTGTTCTCCAGCAATTTCTGTTTTTGTTACCTTTACTATTAGTTGGCAACTATGGGGGAAGCATGGCTACGTGGACAGCAACTTTCTGCTTTCCACACTGAACTGTGCATGTGTGGTTTGCACAATGTTGCCCAATTCTCATGAAAAACAGCGAATGCTGTCAGACACACTATCAGTTCTGCTGCAAAATCTGGGCCATTATCTTTGTTTATAATGTCTAACTTGAACATTGAAGACAACAGTGAAAAGCATCCAACCTCCCTCTTTCAGTTACAACAGCGCCCACAGAGAAAACAAAAATGCCTCAGTAGCCATAACAGATAAAACGTCATTCATACGCAGGTGAACTAAATGCTGCTTCCCAAAGATATATACCACTCCTATGTTGGATTATCATGTAAACAATTTGAGCTTTGTCCTCAGCATTTCTGTTATGAATTGAGCCTTCAGTGTGCTCATGCCTGGTAGCACATTTTTTTTCAGTATGGGTTAACATGATTGGCTTGGAACTAATCCCATAGTTTTATCTTAAAAATCACCGTGCATCTTTAAGTTAATGCAAATATTTGTAAGGAGTATATACCAGACTCCATCTTTAATGCAGTGAGGTGATGTTAAATAACATGTATCTATTGATTTTGGTAGCTTTTCATTCTTAACAGCTCAAGTTAAATAGTGCTGGAGCAGCTTTGCAAGTGAAATATCAAACTAACTCCAACAGCATGCAAATATTTCCGTTAATAAGCTGGCAAAGTCTATTGCTTGTGGAGCTAGATCTGGGTGATGAAGGACAAAGGTGGGAGACTGTGAAGGTCACGGTTACAAAAAAAAATGAGTGAGGGAGAGCAGGAATAAAATCAATCAGACAAGGTCCCAATTGTTGCAATCCAACCTCCCACCTGCTACATCAGGCCAACTACACCTTATGTGTGGCCTTCCCTGTGATGAATTGCCTCACCTCCAGTTGGCAAGTCTCCACAAGGCTGCAGTTGAGATCAATGTTGGAATTTGAATCTCCGAGCAGGAAAGCAGCCCAGAGGGCCAGAGGCATCTGTGGGAGGTCCAGCAGATTTCAATGGCTAGGCCTCAAAACCATGTCACTGGCTGACAGCAACCAGAATGCCTGGAGATTTGGCAGAAAGTCAATCAGCTGGAGAACCGGCACAGACACTGAGTGAAGTGTAGCTCTGGGGTGGGCAGCAGCAAGGTACAAAAAGTCATGGGAGCTTGGGAGGTGACGCAGGGAAGCCGAAGCTCATTACACACTGCCTGCCGTGGCTCCTCCTCTTCTTGGTCCCATGAAGGAAATTTTTAATCCATAACCAGTAGTCTTATCAGATACTGATTGCCCCCTTCATTCTCTCCAATTATGATGGTACTGTGATCCCACTGAAGGAAAAGGAACATATAACAGATTAACCTGTCAGAAAAGTGTGTCATACTCCTGAAATAGCAGGCATTTTTAAATTGCTGCCAGTTAGGGACAGAGCAGTTTATTTCTTAAAAAATTCATTCTTTGAATGCAAGTGGTGCAGCAAGGCCAGCAGTGATTACACATCTCATGGTGATGAGCCATCTTCTTGGATGTTTACCAGGGCACAGAAAAGCTTTACCAGGATGTTACTGGGTACGGTGGATTTTGGCTATGAAGAAAGGTTGGATAGACTGGGTTTGTTTTCAGTGGAACGCAGGAGGTTGAGGGGGTGACCCGATAGAAGTTTACAAGATTGTGAATGGCATGGATAGAGTGGAAAGCATGGGGCTTTTCCCCAGCGTGGAACAGTAAATTACTAAGGGACTGAGGTTCAAGGTGGGGGGGTGGGACTGGAGTTTAAAGAGATGTGCAAGCCAATTTTTCACTCAAAAGGTGGTGAGTGTCCGGTACGCGCTGCCAGATGAGGTGGTGAAAGCAGACGCTAGCAGCATTCAAAAAAAAAACTGGAAGAACACATGAAAAGGAAGGGAACAGTGGGATACAGACCGTGTAAGTGAAGACAATTTTATTATGGAAAGGCAAAATGGGTTGGCACAGGCTCAGTGGGCCAAAGGGCCTCTTTCTCTGCTGTACTGTTCTTTGCTCTTGACTGCAGTCCATGTTGTGTAAGGATGCCAACATGTTGTTGGGAAGGCAGTTCCAAGACTTTCACCCCAGCTATGGTGGAGGAATGGCAATAAAGTTACAGGTCAGGGTGGTATGTGACTTCTAGGGGACTTTGCAGGTGGTGAATGCTTCCATGTAACTGCTGTCTTTGTCCATCTTCATCTGCCTACTCCACTGGTTTCTGTCAGATTGGAACAAGCGATATTTCTTTGCTGCCATCATCCACATTCAACATGCATACAGGATAGTCATCCTTCATTTATCACAACATTGTGGAGATGTATAACTAATTCCTCTTCGATTTTCAAACAAAAATAGTCCTGTGTCCATGGGAAAAGGACAGCATCCCATCAAATGTTTGAATTCCCTCCCATTAAAGTGATTAATGGTCAATAATCTGGTTGAAGTGTCACAACAGTGAAGGAACTTTGAACTTTGCTCTGTTGTCACTTGGTAATACAAAATTTGAAGCTTAGAAATGAAACAGATACCTTGTTAATTGCTAAACAAATAAAAAAGGACAACAGTTGCTGGAAATCAGTTACCAAATTGCTGGAAGAGACTCTGCACGTCTGGCAGCATCTGTGGAGAGACAGCAATGTTAACCTTCCAGGTCCAGTGGCAGTTCTTCAGAAACGACTGTAGCTAGGAAGGTGGGGTGGGGTGGGGTAGGGGGGGAAAGTAAAAAATAGTTGGAGATGGAGCCCGGAGATACAGAAAAACAATTGGGCAGAAAAAGGAATTGGTAAAGGTCAGCCTGGGAAAATTAACAGCTGCTAATGCCAGATGTAAAGCGCTCATTTCAATTTGCTCATGCTTCTCAAACATTGGTCAATCTGTTCTTATTCTTGCAATATATTTAATGCACACCCAAACAATTTACAAACCACACACAGGGCCTGATCTATCCGAATCACTTCAATGTCCTAATTAGCTGAAATGAAATGCCATGTTGCAATGATAGGAATTGTAATGCAGGCAGCATGACTTGAGGGGAGAGCAAGAAAATACAGTCACTATGTGCTATCACATTACTTGAGAACTATTTTACCTGCCAAAATGTAAGGTAGGATTAAAAAGATAGGTTTAGTACTAGATTGATACCATAAATTGTGTGTAGGCTGCAAGCCAGTCCAGGCACTGCCGGAACTCCATATTTGAAGTGCTGAGAATTGAGATAGTTAACAAGGTCACAAAAACAGAAATTGATGGAAAAACTCAGCAGGTCCGGCAGCAGCTATGGAGAGAAACCCAAGTTAATTTCTCAGGTCCTGTGACCCTTCTTTCAAACCTGACTGTAGCTAGGAAAACTTTGGTGTATATGTGAAAGATGGGATGGGGAGGAACAGGAGAGCAGCAGATAACAGGTGGAGATGGAGCCCAGAGAGAAAAGCAATCATTTCTGCCGCTCCAATTTTTTTGGAGTTTCTCAATTGTCCCGATGGGTTCATGCACTTCTTATGCACAAGGATGCCTTCTCACAATGCCAGAGGAAATCTTACCTAAACCAAAGGTGTGATGGCACCAGATCCAAAGGGGAAACAACTCTCCAAAAGGAGATTACAATGAAATATTCCTTCAGCCCTCACCCCTCTATGTGCCCTATACCCATCCCTTGTAGCCCGCTCATATACTAAAAGGAAAGATTATATTACACCAGATTATCAAACAGTGAAGCAGTTTGAAGGGTCAAATATTCCACGTCTGCTAAAAAAAATCCCATGTTACAATATGGCACTGAAAATACAAACAAGTTTGCTAATCTATTCTTTTGAATGGTTTGGTTGATATTGGAACAAGTGAGTTTACCTACTAGGGATTGCACTAAATAATTGAAGGGGAATACAATGCCTCCAATCAAAACTCAAATTTCAGGGATTAAAACAAATCAAACCTCTAAGATTGGCAAGTTAATCAAAAATTATACATGATATGAACGAGAATTTTGAATGTGTATAAATTCGAGATGATCTAATGAATCCAAGCTTGATTTGCTTGTGGAATTCATTGCCGCAGAGTGCAGTGGAGGCCGGGACGTTGGATGCCTTCAAGGCAGAGATCAACAAATTCTTGATCTCAGAAGGAATCAAGGGCTACGGGGAGAGTGCAGGGAAGTGGTATTGAAATGCCCATTAGCCATGATTTAAATGGCGGAGTGTGCTTGATGGGCCAAATGGCCTTACTTCCACTCCTATGTCTTATGGTCTTATGGATTCACCCTCAGGCAACTGTCTGTGTGGAGTTTGCACATTTTCCCATGTCTGTGAGGGTTTCCTCCAGATGCTCCAGTTTCCACCCACAGTGCAAAGATGTGAGGTTAGGTAGATTAGCTAATGCTAAACTGCTCTGTAGTGCCCTGGAATATGCAGGCAAGGTGGATTAGCCATTGTAAGTATAGGGATAGAGTGGTGTTTGGATCTGGGTGGGAGGGATGCTGCAGACCCGATGGGCCAAGTGGCCTCTATCTGCACTGTACAAATCCTATGAAATTGACTTGTTCTTAGTCAGATGGGTGTGCTACAGTCTTAATTTCCTGACACATATCACCTTTTCCAGCTACCCCATGATGCGAATACAGGCCAGAAACAGAGGTCAGTGGGTGTTTTTGTGTTCCAATCAACCAATACCTATGGTTACATTTTATGCAGGGGTGAAAGATATAGGACAGATGTCAGAGGTAGTTTCTTTACTCAGAGAGTAGTAAGGGAATGGAATGCTTTGCCTGCAACGGTAGTAGATTCGCCAACTTTAAGTACATTTAAGTCGTCATTGGACAAGCATATGGACGTACATGGAATAGTGTAGGTTAGACGGGCTTCAGATTGGTATGGCAGGTCGACACAACATCGAGGGCCGAAGGACCTGTACTGTGCTGTAATGTTCTATGTTCTATATAATGTGGAATGCAAACACAGCCTTGGAGACACAGGCATTTGTTCCAGCATATTAGAAATTGTTTTTCTCTGATTTTATGCTGAAGGCATGAAATTGGATAGCTTGCACTATTAAAATAATTATACAGTGAATCTCAGGAATTTCTTTTTGAAGTTTGCTTCAGTGCCAAAGTCTCCTGGATATCATCCCCAACTCAGCCCATGATGAATTCACTTAACTATACTGAGGTCAGTTTTATTTAATTAGAGCTGTTACTTAGATGACACTTAATAATATTTTGTTGCAACAGCCATTGTGCTCAAAAAAGACTGCATGACAAAAACAACTAACGTTTATTTTTATTTCACAGTAAACAGCAAGCATAAAATTGCAGTAGCACAAGGGAACCTTCAAACAAGTGAAGGGAGGAGGAACTTATTATATTTAATACAAATAGAACTAACAGTAATGGAGAATCTAATGGAGCTAAAGAAAGATAATTCTCCCAGACCCAACAGTTTCTACCTTAAATATATTGAACAAAAAAATTGGAAAATTGCCAATACAAGTAAGTTTCTAATCCTCTCAAGATTCGGACTGGAAAGCTATAGCTTCACTATTTATTGAGGAAGTATGAAGAGAAACAAGGAAACTGCCACAAATTAGTCTAATATACATCATAGAGAAGTTGTTAGAGTTGATCATCAATATACAAATGAAAGAATACTTGAACAACTATGACCTAAGCAAAGGCAGTCAGCATGATTATCTCTTAGTCATCACATATAAGCAAAAAATACTGGATATACTCATAGTTTAGGCTACATCTGTGAAAACAGAAACAGAGTTAATAATTTAGGTTTCAGAGACAGTAGGAACTGCAAATGCTGGAGAATCTGAGATAACAAGGTGTAGAGCTGGATGAAAACAGCAGGCCAAGCAGCATCAGTGGAGCAGGAAAGCTGACGTTTCGGGCCTAGTTTAGGATTATGCATTTAGCCAGAACTGGAAAACATTTATTAATATAACATGATCTTAAAGGGATCAAAGGGTACAGGGAGAAAGCAGGAGCAGGGCACTAGGTTGGACAATTAGCCACAATTATATTGAATGGCACAGCAGGCTCAAAGGGCTGAATGACCTACTCTTGCTCATCTTTTCTATGTGTCATGCAAGTGCAGAGGTAAGGAAGGCGCGAATAAGGTGAAAATAGGACAGATTAAATGGCAGGGAGACTGACAGTCCCAAGACAAAAAGAGATGGTAATGGGACAAGTAAAGAGACAGATAATTTTGAGGAGGTGTAAAGGGAACTAGGAAAATTCCAATGAACTTCCCTGGAAACAGAGAAGGCTTTGCAACACTGTTTCAAATAAGCTCAGGACACGCTTAGAAGGGCAGCATCTCATCTTTCAAATAGACATTCTATAACATTCTAAACTCAATGAGTTCAACATTGTCAGCCTCTGTCCTGAGCTATCAGTAATGAATCTGTATCATTCCTATATACATTCACTGCAGCCATTTTGCTTCTTTATTTGTCCCATATCATCTCCTTCTGCCTTGCAACTTTCATCCCTTTCTAATTATTTCCTCCCTTCCACAAGCCTTGCCTTCCAGAATCAGTGCTGTGATGAGATTATGGCTTTAAGAGATGTATTTTGTTCTGTTTCATTTTTTGAGGAGATGTTTGGAGCCACAGGTGCTAAGCTGTCTATTCCAAGGCAATAAAGTTAACAGCTTGTGAGATACTAAATAAAAATCAAAAGAACTCCAGGTGCTGTAAAAAGCAGAGTTAATGTTTCAGGTCCGGTCACTGATTTCTCTTCACAGATGCTGCCAGACATGCTGACCTTTCACAGCAACTTCAGTTTTTGTAACAGCTTGTGAGGCCTTGTTTTTATTCAGTTGGAACAAAAGAAGCAGCATGAATGAGTGCAATTCAGGCTCCCACAGAACCAGAGTTTTAGTTTAGCTTTCTGTCGACGTTCGGTTTTTTTGGAAGCTGGTTGTAAAAGCTGCAAAATCTCACTCTCTTTGCTACAAAAGATTGGAGGTTTCTATCTCTCTCTCTCTCTGCCAGAATTTTGTCTTGATATTCTTTCCTCCTGGACTGGACAAACATTGCACATAAGACAATCAACTTTGCTGAATGTGCCTTTGCAAAGCGTGTGTTTATGGGATGTTACTGTATTGGAACAGTTGCTGTTTCCTGGTTAAATAATCTATTATTCTGTTAGGTTTTCCTATAGAGTTAAAGTCATATCATCAATTCTTCTTTCTTTTGCTCGTATTTTATCTGCAGCACATGTTTGGCTTAAAGCCAAGTAGGGAAGCAAATCAAATTATATTTGGAACACAGGGCGTTACACTTGCCTTTAAGCAAGTAAAAGTTAGGGTCTAAGCTTATCGCCTTGATATATTTGAAGCGGATCTCGTCTAGTCCATAACAGACGCTGCCAGACCTGCTCAGCTCTTCCAGCAACTTCTGTTTTGGTTCCTGATTTACAGCATCCAAAGTTCTTTCAGTTTTTATTTGGATGTTGAATTTATGTGTACTGTACAGGTATAAAACTTAATCAAAAACACTTATGAAATGTGGCCCTGTATCTCATCAGGGCTGGAACACAAAGGCAAGAAACATTAAAAAAAACATAAATTTATCGTCAGACTCCTGTCAAATAGTGTTCAGTCTTAAACATCATACTTCAGGAAGGCTATTTGGCCTTGGTAGGCAGGTTCATATGAATCTGAAAGAACTATACTACAGCTTAGAAGGCTGCCGTGTGACGACGATGGCATACATTTGGTAAAATTCCAATGTAGATCGAAAGAAAAAAAGATTTATACTTCCATGACACTTTCTACAGTCCATAACATGCCAAGGCACTTTACAGCAGATGAAGTACCTTTGAATTGTTTTAACGTAGAAGATGGAGAGTTGATCTAATTGAAGTGCCTCAAGTTATAATAAACATAGTGAAGCTATTTTCGTGGCATCCAGAAATGGATGCTGGAATGTCACAGTTAGAGCTTGATTATTAAAGAGAAATCTGGAAAGCTATCCACAAAAGGCCGTAGAGACTGAACAACTTCAAATGTTCAAGAATGAGACAGACAGATTTTTATCATCAAGCAAGGGGAACAAACACTATGGACTAAAGACTGTCAAACACGTTTTAGAAGTACAGATCAGCCATTATTAACGGAATTACCAAAATAGCTTATAAGATTGGCTCCTATTCATATATTTCTACAAGAAAATCACCAACCTCTGGATACAACGCATCATCCTCCGACACTTCCGCCATCTACAATCCGACCCCACCACCCAAGACATTTTTCCATCCCCACCCCTGTCTGCTTTCCGGAGAGACCACTCTCTCCATGACTCTCTTGTTCGCTCCACACTGCCCTCCAACCCCACCACACCCGGCACCTTCCCCTGCAACCGCAGGAAGTGCTACACTTGCCCCCACACCTCCTCCCTCACCCCTATCCCAGGCCCCAAGATGACATTCCACATTAAGCAGAGGTTCACCTGCACATCTGCCAATGTGGTATACTGTATCCATTGTACCCGGTGTGGCTTCCTCTACATTGGGGAAACTAAGAGGAGGCTTGGGGACCGCTTTGCAGAATACCTCCGCTCGGTTCGCAATAAACCACTGCACCTCCCAGTCACAAACCATTTCCACTCCCCCTCCCATTCTTTAGATGACATGTCCATCATGGGCCTCCTGCAGTGCCACAATGATGCCACCCGAAGGTTGCAGGAACAACAACTCATATTCCACTTGGGAACCCGGCAGCCCAATGGTATCAATGTGGACTTCACCAGCTTCAAAATCTCCCCTTCACCCACCGCATCCCAAAACCAGCCCAGTTCGTCCCCTCCCCCCACTGCACCCAAAACCAGCCCAGCTCATCCACTCTCCCCACTGCATCCCAAAAACCAGTCCAGCCTGTCTCTGCCTCCCTAACCTGTTCTTCCTCTCCCCCATCCCTTCCTCCCACGCCAAGCCGCACCTCCATCTCCTACCTACTAACCTCATCCCACCTCCTTGACCTGTCTGTCTTCCCTGGACTGACCTATCCCCTCCCTACCTATACTCTCCTCTGCACCTATCTTCTTTTCTCTCTATCTTCGGTCTGCCTCCCCCTTTCCCTATTTATTCCAGAACCCTCACCCATCCAGCTCTATGATGAAGGGTCCAGGCCCGAAACATCAGCTTCTGTGCTCCTGAGATGCTTCTTGGCCTGCTGTGTTCATCCTGCCTCACATTTGATTATCTTGGACTCTCCAGCATCTGCAGTTCCCATTATCTCTCATTGTTTACAAGTAGTTAGGTTGTGAATTGTATCATACACAGAAAGTCAAACCTGTGGTCTTAGTTTTCAATAACATAGGTTTGCATATTGTAGGCAATACTGACATTTTTCCCAAGGTTTGGATAACATAAGCATAGATCAGCATTGTTTTTTGCCTTTTTCTTCTTTTAGAGGACCATAGGATCCCTACAGTGTGGAAACAGGCCCTTCGGTCCAACCAGTCCACACTGATCCTCAGAGCACCCCACCCAGACCCAACCCCCTCTAGCCCACCCAAGCTACACTACACTAAGCACTACGGGCAATTTAGCGTGGCCAATCCACCTAGCCTGCACATCTTTGGACTGTGGAAGGAAACCGGAGCACCCGGAGGAAACCCAAGCAGGCAATCAATTCACTTGTTTTGAGCAATTTATTAATGTGCAGAACACGAGTCATTCTGATCCTTCACTCAACTTGAAATTAAACAACAAGGTTTCATTTTAAAAAACAGACGAGAGATGCACTTCATGAAAAAGTACTTGCCAAACAATTTTTTAAAATGGTACATGGAGAGAGAAAACCTTTGCATCATTTATTACAAGATCGCATACACACAAGTTACATATTTCCACTTGATTTAGGTCACTGCGTCATATTTGTAAATGAGCCAACCGCTTGCACTCATTAAATGTGTGCCTTTTAACAATTAATGTACCTTGGCAATAATAACATTCCTTTTTTTAAAAACTTTAGCAGCAACCTTGTTGCGGAGATACGTGTCCTTCCACTTTCTGATGTCCCCACCCCATGCTGTGTTGGCAGACAGAGAAAATGTATTTCCCCACAGGGCAGTGAAAAAATATAATCAAATGGCCAGGTCACCTACAGCTGCTCCTATGTAGCTCCTAGCAACCCAGACCTAGATTAAATGGCATGTTGTGTTTCGCGCTACCATACATGACCGTTTGTTTAACATTACACCGCACAGATGGCTTCATGTTTTGATAGCTGTAATAATCAGCACAGAAGTAAATTCCCCCCCAATTTGTTTAAGTGCTCATCTCATAGCAGTGTTAGTAACAGGCACATCAACGATGCTTCATTACCAGTGAAGACTGAGAGCATAACACTGCAGAATGATGACTTCTGAGGCATGTGCATCACTAAATATGTCACCAGAAATAAACTTAGAAATAATGAAGTTGCTGTTGTGAAGCAGATCTCTTGCCTCACCAGGACTAAATTAGACGGCTCTCAAATACAGAGTGAAGAAACACCCTGCAGTCATAAAACTGCCCCTCGATTTCAATGGAGGCAGATGGCCGCACTTGTGCTGCCTAATGATTTGAATGACTTTTGTATGCTACCAGCACTAGCCACCCTGCTCAGTGGCCGCACACATCAAGGAGAGGTCCTGATTTGCATCAGTTCAAAATAGTGTGAACTGCTTTAAAAAAAAGTTGCATTATGGTGGACCAAATGCTGACACTTATACAAAAGGGGACTTCAGCTTGCCTCCAACACGATGGGCTCTTGTCTTATTTAGCAGCTTCCTGAGCAGCACCTTGTCAAAGGCCTTATGGAAATCCAAGTAGATTATGTCCACTGGCTCTCCTTTGTCTAACTTGCTCATTATCTCTTCAAAGAATCCTAATAGATTTTTCAAGCATGACTTCTCCTTTATGAAGCCATGGAGTCATACAGCACAAAAACATACCCTTCGGTCCAACTCATCCATGCTGACCAGGTTTCCCAAACTAAACAAAGTCCCATTTGCCTGCATTTGGCCCATATCCCTTCAAACCTTTCTTAATCATGTCCCTATCCAAATATCTTTTAAATGTCTTAACTCTCTCTGCATCAATTACTTTCTCTGGCAGTTCATTCCAGATACGAACCACCTTTTATGTGGAAAAGGTGTCCTTCAGGTCCCTTTTCAATCTTTCTCCTCTCATCTTGAAAATATGCCCTCTGGTTATGAACTCCCCTACTCGAGGGAAAAGACCCTTCCTATTCACCTCATCTGTGCCTCTAATGATTTTATAAATCTCTAAGGTCATCTTTCAACTGGCCACGCTCCACTGAAAAATCTCCCAGCCTATCCAACCTTTCTTTATAACTTAAACCCTCCAGTCTCAACAACATCCTCATAAATGTCTCTGCACCCTCTTTGACTTAATAATATCCTTCCTATAACAAAACAACCTGAACTATCCGCAGTGCTCCAAAAGTGGCCTCCCTAACATCCTGTACAACCGCTAACATCCTGTACAACCACAACATGACAGCCCAACTCCTATACTCAGTGGTCTGAGCAATGAAGGCAAACATGCTAAACACTTTCTTAACTACCTTGTCTACCTGTGATGCGACTTTCAAAGTACTATGTACCTGAACCCCTCAATCTTTCTTTTCATCATATCAAATTGCAATATCTTGCATTTATCCAAATTAAACTCCATCTACCACTGTTCATCCCACTTGCCCAATTGATCAAGATCCCTTTGTAATCTTAAATAACCTTCTTCACTGTCAACTGTACCACCAATTTTGCTGTGATCGGTAAACTTAGTAAGCATGTCTCCCTAAATTCTCATCCAAATCATTTATATAAATGACAAATAAGTGACCCAAACCTATTTTGCCATGCACTTCACAACATCATCCTTAATATCAGAATAATATCTAAAATCTTACCAATTACAGAGACAGATTGAATTGCAATCTCTTCAACCCCCCTCTGCTATCTACTCCAGACCTCTGGGGAGTAGTCCTTCCGGCCTGGGTGGTTTATCCACCTTCAGACCTTTCAGCTTCCCCAGCACCTTCCGCTTAGTGATGGCCACATCTGCCCCTGTCTCTCTTGATCTTCTGATATACTGCTGGTGTTTTCCACTGTGAAAACTGAGGCAAGTGCCTCTTCAGTTCCTCTGCCATTTCTATGTTCCTTATTACTACTTCTCCAGCCTCATTTTCCAGTGGTACAATGTCCTCACTTGCCTTTTTCTTTTCTTTTATACATTGGAAAGAAAACTTCGAATCTGCTTTTTATTTCGAGCTAACAAATCCTCAAATTTCATCTTCTCCCCCTTCCTGCTTTTCTGGTTACCCTCCGCTCATTTGTAAAGGCTTCGCAAACCTCTGGTTTCCCACAAATCTTGACCACACTGTACATTTTTTCATTTGTTTTTACACTGTTCCTGACTTCCCTGGTCAGCCATGGTTGCTCTGTCCTCTTTTTAGTATGATTCCTCTTCTTCTGGATGAATTTACTTCCAAATTACTTCCAGAAACTCTCAGAAGATGATTGCTGCTTCATCACCTTCCCTGCTAAGCTCCCCTTCCAATCAATTCTGGCCAACTCCTCCCTCATGTCTTTGTAGTTACCTTTACTCAATTGTAACACTGTTACATCTGATTCAAGCCTCTCCCCCTTCAAACTGCAGTGTGAATTCTATCATATTATGGTCACTGCCGACTAAGTGTTCCTTCACTTAAGCTCCCCAATCAAGTCTACCTCTACCAGCAGATTCACTACCAACCTGATTCTCCCAGTCCATCAGCACATTGAAGTCCCCCACAATTAATGTAATAGTGCCCTTCTTACATGCCTTTTGTATCACCTGACATTTCTTCCCTCGTCCTGGCCACTGTAAGGACCTCCGTGCATAACTCACATCAGGGTTTTTGTTTCTTTGCAGTTCCTCAACTTTATCCACAGATTCCATGTCTTCCAACTCTATATCATGTATTGTTATTGATTCAATTTCACTTCTTACAAACAGTTGTAAGTTACCTGCCCGCTCTATCCAAATAATACCTGTCCTTAGTTCCCAGCCCTTGCAGCTGTGTGTGGTAATTTCAATCTGTGCTACAAGCTCATGTGCCTTATTCCGTACACTGTTTGCATCTAAATACAATACGCACAGTCCTGCATTGACTGCCCTCCATCTCGTTGTTGTTCCTTTATCGGCTGTGCCTGAAATTAGATTCTTCATGCTTTTCCATACTCTCTGACCTATTATTTGCCTGGAAATTTTAATAACCTCTTCTGAGCCCTCCCCTTTCTTTAATTTTTCTATAATTTTCCGAACAAGGGAACCAACTCTCCCCAGCGTTTAGTGTAAAGTCTTATCCACAGCCCTAGTTATGCACTTTGCCAGGACTTTTCAGGTACAGCCCATTGCATTGGATCAGCTCCCTCTCACTCCAGTACTGTTGCCAATGTCTCCTTATATTTGAACATTAACCTCCCAGATTAATCTTTGAGCCACACGTTTTTAACTCTTTAATTTTATTTGCTTTGGCTCAGAAATCCAGAGATTACAACCTTTTTGGTTCTACTTTATAATTCAGCATTTAGCTGCTCTTATTCCCTCAGCAGAACCTCTTTCTTCTTTCGACCTCTATCACTGGTACCCACAAGTGAATATTTTCCCTTCAACTCCAAATTCCTCTAAGCCCAGATGAGATATCCTGAATAGGAGCCACCAGGTTTTCCAATTGCCTGCTGCTCAGCCATGTCTGGAAGCATCTAGACTGAGCAGAAACCCTAACAGCAGTAAAAAAAAAATCCTTCAGCATTTCCTACACAGTTGAAATTTGCAATATATTAGCGACAGCCTGATGAAATCAACCAGCAACTAATTTGCAAGTCTTTAATACTCCCTTTCATTTCCACTGGAAGGGTGCTTCTTGCTGTTAAACACAAGTTCAGCTGTGACAGATAAAAAGTTAGCAGGGTACATGTGCTTAATAAAGGCAGCACTGGAATTACATCAATCAGCACCGTTTGATGTCATAATCGAGTGGTGCTGTATATTTTTGTATCTCCTGACATATTTTCTTCCGTGTATCCTAATTACTGCTAGAAGGCTTGTTCAAAATGCCACAAAAAATTGCCAAGCCTTTAATAGTTGTACCAGGATACAATTTGCCCCACAGTTGCACATACAACCAGTTTGCAGCTCTCTGCATCCAAGGACAAATACTAATGACAGCTCAATTCCTTAACAACCCCCACACTGTCAATTACCTAAACAAATCTTATATAGAACATTGTTTGGCTATGGCAGATCAGGAAAGAAAGATTTACTATAGATAAGTTAATTTGGGTGCATGTGCTTTTGGTTCAAATGAAGAATACCTAGCTAATTACTGCTACAGTGTTCAGCTTTTCACATAACTAAAAACAGGTTAGCATATAACAAATAAAACATTTCTCAAGAATTATCATATTACTTTTGTTCTTCTTTGGATTGCAATATCATTTCTCATAAAATGACTTTTTATCATCTCACCTGAGATACAATGAGTAATCTACGAAAATCTTCGCAATATTTTCCATGAAACGTACAGTTGTTTTACCAACATCCCACGAAGTAAACATAGCATTAGGGAATGTTAGCCAAGCAACTAAATGCATTTCTATCTTTTATGCAGCGTCATTGACCCCAGACAGGCAGGTCTCAGGTTGTTGACAATACTGGCAAGTATACAGTTTCTGTCGTCCAAACGTCTAGCAGCAGTAGATAATTAGTTTATCTATGGGTGCTTTGTATTGAACTCAAGATTTCCCTTCATGGTTTACAGATGTACTGAACAGGATCACAATATAGCCTATCACAAGAAAAGTACATTAATGCAATTTAATACTTACATTTCCAGGTTTCTCCCCAGCTACTTTCCCTCTTCTCCCTCCAGCTTTCTGCAACAGGGCATATTCAAAATCAGGAAATTTATGAGTTTTATGAAGATGCAAAAGATGTAGGTCTGCTCTTGGTATGTAGCAGGAGTTTACTTTGAAAACTAGACACCAGTCTTATGCACATCTGCTCCCCATTACCTATTATCAGCCTCCACATGAACTACAGCAGAGTAGCACTGAGAGGTGGCATTGCCATCAATCTCTCAGGACCAAAGTTCAATTTAAAGTTGTTTTAAACTTCCCAACATCTCCTCTAAAGAATAGTGACGTTTCTTCAACCAAAGGTAAAGGTTTATTTAGTACAGAGTTTATCAAGTACCGAGTACTTAACAACCACAACGGGTGTTTCAACAGGCATCTCTTAAGAAATAAAGAAATCTTTAACAGCAGAATTCCTATTTTAAAATGCATAAAAACTTTTGCAACATTACAGCACTGAAAATGCAAAAGATGCTGCACAGGGCAATATATATTTTGTTTTCTTTAGAAAGACATAGTGATATTAGGGCAAATGGCCAAAAGCTTGGACAAACAGCTCGGTTTAAAGATGGACCTTAATGGAGGAGGCCCTCAGCAATTGAAGGTATGCCCAGTAACACTGTAGCGGATAAACTCAAAATCGTTAAATTTCAGGATTGTAGCAATCTCAAAGGCCCGTAGGATTGATTGGGATGACAGAGAGATGAGATGGTCTGTTAGGACCATAAGAGTAGTTGAAAATAGAGATCAAGAGGAACTTGAGGCATCGCCAGGCCAGAAGCCAATACAGGTCAACAAGCATTGGGGTAATGGTGAACAGGATTTGCTGCAAATGAGAAAATGGACTGCAAAACTTTTACTGGGCTCCATTTGATGGAGGGAGCAAGATGAAAGGCTGGCCAAGATTCCAGTGGAGTGTCAAGTTACAGATACCAAGGCCTAAAGAGGATTTCATGAATACATACGTTGGGAGGGGACAGAGTTAGCAATGTTACAGAGGTGGAAACTGGCTGTCTTGATGTTGAAGTGGATGGGTGTCTAGAAGCTCATCCGCGCATCAAATGCAACACCAAGTTTGCAAACAGCCCATTTTAGGCAGAGGGGTGACATCAGTTACGAAAGAATGGAGCTTGTAGCCAGACCAAAGACAATGATGTTCTTGAAAGTTTTACTCTTACAATACCGCATGCTGGACAAGCAGATAGGCAATCAAGAGATTGCAGAGAAATACATGTGCACATGTGCAACACAAGTGTAAATCTGGATTACTTCAGTAAGTAAATGACAAAATATAAAAACTGAAAGAACAGCGGATGCTGTGAACCAGGAATAAAAACAAAGATGCCAGAAAAGCTCAGCTGGCCTGGCAGTATCTGTGAAGGAAAAAAATAGTTAACGTTTTGAGTCCAGTGACCCATCCTCAGAACTAATACATAAGTCTTGATCCAAAACTAGATCTTGAATCCCTTAAGTCGATCCCTCTGTGGCCATAGCTGTGTCAGGCTGATGGAAACTCCAGCCACAGGTAGGAAACTGTGGGGGAGATGGCATCAGTTCTTTGGGAAACATCAAACAGAATTATGTGCCTTCCCAGCCTATTATCTGCCCACTGCGTGACCTCCTTTGCGACGGAAACCATAGGCAGTGGAAGTCCTCCCTCCCATATGCTGCCAGCTAGAGACCAACAGTTCCTCTTGCCACCAGCATCAGGGAGGCTAGGGGCTGCCGAAGGAACTGGACTCCCCAGAGACCCAGAACCATTGTGAGACCTCAGAGGCGAAGGGTGGATGTGCGTCAAGGGGAAGGAGGCAAGCGGAATCAAAAGCAATGTACAGGATGGCTTTCAGCATCCAATGCCAGTTCAAGAGCTGGGTCCCTCAATTAGGCAGATTCGCCAGATAGAGGGGGATCCGTCCCCCCCTCTACTGACAGATTACAGCAGAAGACTTTCCAGAGGCTTAAAAAGCCATAAAGCCTCCATTTAAGGGGTCTCACAGTACAGTTTTGCCATCCCTACCTCTGTGTCGTCAGGTCTGGGTTCAAGTCCCACCTGTTCCAGAGGTGTGTACGAATCTGAAATTTAAAAAAAAAATCTCTAATCAACCTTTCCAGAGATGTTATTGCACACCTCTGGAGCTGGTGGGACTTGAACAGTGGCCTCCTGCCTCAGAGGTAGGGACACTTCCACAAGACTCCACCACATCGCTGAACAGACTGTCGATATTTTCCAATCAGCCTCAATTTAATCCCTGAGTGACCAATAAATTGTAATGGACTCAGATAATGGGTGACATTTGGCTTCTTCGAAAGTCTAACTATCATCCTGTTACTTGAATGGGAATCCCACATCAGCCTTGTGCATCCTCCATCTGAACTGGAGGAGGTTCTCCCACCATTGGGAGACTGATCGGGACATCTCTCATGATTTATTATGTTTCCTGATGCTGTGAAAGAGTGCTCTGTGGGCACTGGCATGGCCTGCTTTAAGGGAAGATGTACTTCCACATCTAATTAAGCTGCAGATATGTCTTTTTTGAAATTCATGTTTCAATTTCCCAAATGCCATTTTCCACCATTAAAGAAAAACATATTTGAAAATCATCCAGTTCAAGTGATTGTTTGATGTGTTATCAAGTGAGTTCAGGCCAAAGTGCATGAAAATATTGTGCAATACTGAGCAAAATCTGCAATTCAAAATGAAAGATCTTACAGGGCTAATATTCCAAGATTACAGCTTGTGTCTTGTACAGCTCCAACTATATATGCAGTAGAAAATTACAGACACATTCCTCATGCGTGCTGATGCATTAATTTCAATTAGTGAAGAAGCATTGGTCGTGTACTAATGATAGCCATGTCAGTGCATGCCATTTTTTATTAGGTTACCATGCTTGCATTGCTATTCTGGTTATTGGAGGAAGATAGGACTTAATATGATGCCTTCCTTCCAGTCTCCTACGGACGTTTGCCCAGTTAGATAGTGGACCCAAAAGAATTCCTCCTCACCCTGGCTCTACAACAACTCAGCAACACCATTCAACCTTGCTTCTCAGTAAGCATTCTTCACTCACCGGATCCGGCTTACTGCATACCTTCTGTGTGCAGCTGTACACATTTTATTTTAGGTTAATGCCAAGATCGATAAAATGGTTATTCTCTGGCACTTCCTCAAGAATGCTATGCTGCTTCCTTCTTTTAATATGTTCTCAAAATCTATCTCTTAGCTCCTGTATTACCATTACAGCCCAATTCTCGCAATGATACCCCTGAGGGTGTTTTGTATGATTAAGCTACAATATGAATATGGCCTGTTTAGAATGGCCACAAGTGAAGCTGCAGATAGTAACTGGCACCCTCAGAACCATATCTGAACAGGAATAACAGACTTCCAAGGAAAGGAGAATATTGGAAAAATCATATTTTTGATGTATTGTCAAATAGTATTAAAATTAATGACTTAGAGTTACATGGACTTTTTAAACCACAACTTGAAGCTTTCTTTCCGTCTTAACTGGTAACAAAGATAAAAGACATCCTACATACTACAAGAAAATGTGCAAGCAGTATGTCTAGTAAATTAGGCAGAATTTCCCTAGCACAGGTTGCTATGTTTGAAATGACTGTCAAATAACAGTCTTGCAGTATGAATGTTCCAATAATGCATGGGACTTCCCATTAACTGTTTAGTATCTTCTACCTTATATTTTAGTTACCAAATGTTGCAAAAGGTTAAGTAAAGCAACGTCAAGTGGAAAGACATGGCAAAATCTAGTTTTGCAAAGTTTAGAAGTGATTGCTTCAAAGTAGAGATGCTTAAATGATGATGGAGGAACATAGCAGGCCAGGCAGCATCGGAGGAGGAGGAACATTGATGTTTTGGGTCAGGACCCTTCTTCAAGACCTCTTCTGAAATAGGGTCCCAACCCGAAATGTCAACGTTCCTGCTTCTCCGTTGCTGCCTGGCCTGCTGTGTTCCTGCAGCTCCACATTGTGTTATCTCTGACTCCAGCATCTGCAGTTCTTCCTATCTCCCATTAAATGATGGTGGGTGTGACTGATTTGATTTACTATCCTGGAAAACTGAAGAGTAGCAGGTCAGAGGAAATCAAAATTTAACCTTTTGAATCATTTTATCTCATTTGTTAAAATTCCTTGCAGCATTAACATCATCTAATTCTTACATTTAGATGCTCAGTAACATTTTCAAAAAATTCCTTAAAATTAAGAAATGCCTGATTGAAAGATTATTTCTGTAATTAACTTAAATAACCCCATCTTGAAATTGTTCAGTAACTTTCTCGAGAGGCCAAATCTAAAGTAATTCAAAAGAACAATAGACAAAGCCAAAAACGTGCAAGAGAAACCTCAATTTTTGAAACAATTTTTGCAGAAGGTAAATCTACTGATGAATGAATGTGGGTAGAAGAGACAAGGAGGGATGCAAAGTTTGACACATTATGTTCCTTGTATTTTGTGGTTAGCAAATAGTTAGCAAGATACGCCGCCATTCATTATACTTCTGTGGGATTTTGTAAGGTGGTAATTGAACATTTCAGCACAGTACCTTCTTCGTGGGATTTAGAACCTGAGCAAGGAATGCTGCATTACCTTTGCCAATCAGATCAAGGAGGCCTCATTGTGACACACAGATTCTAAACCAGGAAGTGCAACTTGGAATATTTACATCAAACGTTAAGTAATGTGCAAAAATTAAAATAAAAGGCACTGATAAACAGTTTTGGAGATAGCACATGTGGGCCAGCAAAATTAAGTAAAAATCCATCAACATTTAACATCTCAATGAAAGAAACTCTGCATTTCTAATTGTAAATTTTCAACGCAACGAATGCTACATAAGATAATGATTCTGAAACGGTTAATGATGGAAGATCTTCAGATGGCTAATTTTTCTTATTTCAACAGATGTAAAATTTATAATTTGAACCACCCAAAAAAAGGCTTCTCATGTTTTGCCATAATTTGTATAATTATGATTTTCATTTTGTGCTACAGTAATATAATCTATATATTTCTCCCAAATTATTATTGTGGAAATAGCAGATCACAGTTTCAATAAACAACCAAGAGTTTTCCATGAACTGAAACCTACATCTTTATTCTCGACTACTGTTGGATTTATTTGGCCTAAGTATGTTGAAGCACTGACTGGAGAATGTGAAAAATGAAGACAACACTTCTGAATTCATTTACAAATGGACTACGCAGAAACAGAAAGAGATAGGTAAAACAAAGCTATTTTTATGTGAAAACAACCATCCTTTTTTCAAGAAACTATCTATTTATAATCTCTTGAAATGTAACAGCTCCTTTAGGCAAATCAGTCAAACCCTTATTTTCAGTGAATGAGATGCTACTCTTAGACTCTAGAGTCAGAAGTGCCCCATGAAGCCTGGGTGTCTTTGGCATTATCAAGAGATAAGAACCAGAAGGAGAGTATTTATTCCATCTGCTTTTATGTCAAGCAGTCTACTGTACTTTGAAATGAACAATTAACATTCTTATATTTTATATCTAGAAAAGAGAATAACCTTCATTTTTAACCCGAGCAATGTGAAAGTGCTCTTAACCCAAAGATAAAAACATTAGCTTGTGCTATTCTTGGATGAAGAAGTTAGCAAGAGTGTGCCAGGTATAAACTACAGGGTCATGAAAACATTAAATTAAGCAGCTATACAAAAGCTCAGAGCCACCAAAAATACTGCATCATAACTAGTGCACTCAAGGCTGACTTCAGTGAACTACACAGTCATAAACCCAGACAACCTAATATTTGGAACACAATCATGCATATCATGTGCATTGTTTAAAAATAGGATGAATGGAACATTGAGTTTAGTTTTATAACTGAAATGTCTTTAGGAAAAACTGACAGTCAAACATCTTTAACAACATAGAATAACATTATTTACAATGTAGTTTACTGTTATTCATACAGAAGTATGGCTATGATAAATTATCACACTGGTGAATTTATTTTCTCTAGCTTTAAATGATTTAATAGTTCAAAGCACCTGCAACCCCAAGTGTTCATAAATTTCAAACACCTCTCACTCTTGTTTCTCCTTTCCTGACTCTGATCTTGCTTTATTCCTTCTCCTGCTTCACATCAGTTTATTAAGTAAAGGAATACATTACTTGATTTTTAAAAAAAGTTAACTTGTTAATTAAAATAAAGCACGTAGTAGGAAGCCAAGCAGAAAAAAAAAGTACACCATTTGGTCAATTCTTATAATTATTACCTTGTCTTGGAGTTGAAAAATAACTGATTAAAATTGCGACAATATCAAAGTGCATATTTTGCAACATACCAGACTGTTCTGACATTGCAGCAATAACTAGACATATATTAAGCTTTTGGACTGTAGCTCTGCAATCATTTCTTCCCATAAGTACACTGAAAGGTCGTGAATGCCACACTTACATCAATGGTAACTGAATATTACAGTTTTCATTTAGATATTTTTTCAGATATTTTTCAGCAAGCTTACTTTAATCTTGCTTCCTGGACAGAATCATGGTATATCATGGTTGTATCTATCAAATTCTGGCATGTATCCCAGCATCCTAACATTTGACATTCATTTGCTTTCTGAGCTTTTAGCCCAGTCATTATTTACAATTGACCACTTACTGAGTTACTTAGCTTTTTCAACCTTGTCCAATATTAGGAGATAGATATGCATTTTGAAAATAAAAATAATATAAAAAACAGATCCTTGGCAGGTCTCTATTTCCATCTTGGCCAAAGGAAGAATATAGAATTAGACAGGCTCAAGCACTGCATGTCTATGTTCAACTAGTTCCCTTTTGAGCACTGGGAAGAAAAGAAATGTTACCTCCATTTTATTTTAATAATTGAGGATATGCATGGGCATTAAAGATGGCTATTTGTCAATGTCCTCTACAAGATGACTGCAACAGATGTATGCAAGGCTAGATTTTTCTATATGACAGCATTAATACAAACAGCACACAGGAACTTGTAGCATTACATTTTGATTCCAATTCCCTGGCTCAGTTTAAATACAATCGCAAAGGTAGGACCCCATTTTCAGCTCCAGCCGTTGGTGAGGGCTCAAATCTTGGGAAGTGACACAATTGGCAGAGGGAAACCTGGCACTACAGTCTCCTTACCTGCTAGCAGCAGCATGTCCAGCCCAATTATGTTCAGTGTGTCATTTCACAAATGTTCTCCACTTCACTCTTCATTACCTGCATTGAGGTCTTTCAGCTAACTCCAGCATAACCTGCAATGCGCGATTCCCAAAAAAGATGATCGGGCAACAGTAAAGCATTCTAGCATTGAAGTGGTGACAGATGCAAAAGACGGATTGGGTGGTGGAGTGGAAAGGGACATCTCCTTTGGTTTCCTGAGAAAGTAGGCATTACACTAGAGATCTCTTAGTTTCAATGAGCTGATTAGTATCATTGTCTTGGAGACAATAAATACTGTAGATGCTGGAAGCTAGAGTCAATAAAAAGGATGCTGGAAAAGCACAGCAGGTCAGACAGCATCCGAGGAGCAGGAAAGTCAATGTCTCATGCTGAAATCCTTCATCAGGGCTGGGGAGAGGGAGGGGAACCCAGAAATAAATAGAGGCGTGGGGGGGGGGGGGGGGGGGTAGAGCTGGAGGGAGGGTAAATGAGACGGAGATAGGTGGATGCAGATTATTACATCATCTTCTCACATTTCCACCACCTACAATCAGACCTCACCACCAAAAATATATTTCCTTCCTGATCCTTATATGCTTTCAGCAGGGTCCATTTGCTCCAAAACTCCCTTGTCAGATCCACACTCCCCGCTAACATCCCCCTATATCTCCCCCCTCGCCTCTGTCCAAGGCCCCAGGAAATCCTTCAAAATCTGGCAAAGATTCATCTGCTCTTGATGTAACATCATCTACTTTATCCCATGCTCCTGACATAATCTCCTCTACATCGGGGAGACCAAACACAGACTCAGGGGCCAGTTTGTGGAGCATCTGCGTTCTGCACACACCAACCAACCCAGCCTTCTGGTTGTCATTCACTTTAACTCCCTCTCCCAATCCCACTCCCTTGGCCTCCTCCACCATTCAGAATGAGGCCAAACGTAAACTGGAGGCACAACACCTCATATTTTGCTTTTTATACTTACAGTCCAATGGCCTGAACACTGACTTCATTAACTTTGAAATCTCTCCTCCGCTAATCTGTCCATTTTCCAACTTATCCATCCGTATCACCCTTCCTATTGACCAACCACAACAACCCCCACCTGTACCACCAGCTTCAAAATCTCTCCACCCCCAACCCTGTCCATTTTTCCACTCATTTATCTGCACCAGCCTTCCTATTGATCAACCACAATAACTCTCTACCTGCATCCACTGATCTCTATCTCACCTACCCTCCCTCCAGCTCCAACCCATTTCCCCTATATTTTTCTGGGCTCCCCTCCCCTCCCCAGTATTGGCGAAGGGTTTTCATCTGAAACATTGGCTTTCCTGCTCTTTGGATGCTGTCTGACCAGCTGTGCTTTTCCAGATCCACATTTATTGAATAGTATAATTTCTTGCCCATTACTGATCAAACTGAGCAAAGCCTAATCATGGTGGTTCTAACAAATGTGTCCTTCCTTGATGCTGCTGTCTCAGAAAAATCCAAGGCTGCATCACCCATGATTTCTTAATATGTAGCACACATATGATTTGCTGACATTACACTGTTATCCTCACTAAAATCCCGTGACATGAAAGCTGCAGTCTGTGGGAACTCACACAGGCAATATCTATGTCCCTGATAAAAATGGACTGCAAGTTCAGCACAATTTCTGCACACTCACATATATTGATCATTACTCAAGTCAACATAAGAATATGTTTGCAAACTGCCATCAGCTTCCTCTCCTGGCTTCCTTTTGAATTGACTTCTTGCGCGCTTCGTGTCAAAAATGAAATTCCCGAGTGAAACTACCCTGCATCATGTGCTGAATTCTTAAGGATGGTCTAAAAATGAAAGGATAGCAAGAAGGAAAACAGTTGCATCAAATTCAAAACGTTGACAACATTGCCTGCACAGGAGAGGGAAATCAATGCTGGTGGTTCATGGAAACCATACAGACACTGTAGTCTCGGTTTTGTTGGGCAGAGCCAGCTGCTAACATTGGAGGGGATGGAACATCAACTGATGGTGGAATTTGAATTCAATAAATGTCTAAATTAAGAGTCTAATGATGACCACGAAACAACGGTCAATTTTTGGAAAAACCCATCTGGTTCACTCATGTCTTTTGGAGACGAAAACTGCATCCTTACCTAGACTGGCCCACGTGTAACTCCAGACCCACAGTTTGTGGGTAACTCTTAACTGCCCTCTGGACAATTAGGGATGGGTAATAAATGCCGGCCTAGTCAGTGACACCCTCTTCCAGTGAATGAATTTTTTTTTAAAATGGCATGAGAAAGAACATTTTAATTGATGCTATTGTTCAAGGATTTGTATTGGGACCAAGGCCTCCACAGCTCATTGTCCTCTTTCAGGTGCTCTGAGAGATGGATTTTGATGCAGCCATTACCCCTGACTCACAAATACAGAGTCCATACTTTTTCCTCCTGCTATCCTCCAATATTTCACTCAAAGAATTGTCAACATTCTCCACTATTAGCCCACAGTCTCATGATATCTCAACCAGAGCGGTGGAGCTTCTAGTGAAAAGGAAGAAGGTAGCTTACATAAGGTGGAGGAAGCTAGGGTCAAGTTCAGCTAGAGAGGATTACATGCAGGCAAGGAAGGAGCTCAAAAATGGTCTGAGGAGAGCCAGGAGGGGGCACGAGAAAGGCTTGGCAGAAGGAATCCGGGAAAACACAAAGGCATTTTACACTTACGTGAGGAATAAGAGAATGGTCAAAGAAAGAGTAGGGCCGATCAGGGATAGCATAGGGAACTTGTGTGTGGAGCCTGAGGAGGTAGGGGAAGCCCTAAATGAGTTTTTTGCTTCTGTCTTTACGAAAGAAACGAACTTTGTAGTGAATGAAACCTTTGAAGAGCAGGTGTGCATGCTGGAATGGATAGAGATAGACGAAGCTGATGTGCTGAAAATTTTGTCAAACATTAAGATTGACAAGTCGCCAGGCCCAGATCAGATTTGTCCTCGGCTGCTTTGGGAAGCGAGAAATGCAATTGCTTCGCCACTTGCGAAGATCTTTGCATCCTCGCTCTCCACTGGAGTCGTACCTGAGGACTGGAGAGAGGCAAATGTAATTCCTCTCTTCAAGAAAGGAAATAGGGAAATCCCCGGCAATTATAGACCGGTAAGTCTCACGTCTGTCGTCTGCAAGGTGTTAGAAAGGATTCTGAGGGATAAGATTTATGACCATCTGGAAGAGCATGGCTTGATCAAATACAGTCAATACGGTTTTGTGAGGGGTAGGTCATGCCTTACAAACCTTATCGAGTTTTTTGAGGATGTGACTAGAAAGGTTGATGAGGGTCGAGCTGTGGATGTGGTGTATATGAACTTCAGTAAGGCATTTGATAAGGTTCCCCATGGTAGGCTCATTCAGAAGGTCAGGAGGAATGGGATACAGGGGAACTTAGCTGCTTGGATACAGAATTGGCTGGCCAACAGAAGACAGCGAGTGGTAGTAGAAGGAAAATATTCTGCCTGGAAGTCAGTGGTGAGTGGAGTTCCACAGGGCTCTGTCCTTGGGCCTCTACTGTTTGTAATTTTTATTAATGACTTGGACGAGGGGATTGAAGGATGGGTCAGCAAGTTTGCAGACGGCACAAAGGTCGGAGGCGTCGTTGACAGTGTAGAGGGCTGTTGTAGGCTGCAGCGGGACATTGACAGGATGCAGAGATGGGCTGAGAGGTGGCAGATGGAGTTCAACCTGGATAAATGCGAGGTGATGCATTTTGGAAGGTCGAATTTGAAAGCTGAGTACAGGAATAAGGATAGGATTCTTGGCAGCGTGGAGGAACAGAGGGATCTTGGTGTGCAGATACATAGATCCCTTAAAATGGCCACCCAAGTGGACAGGGTTGTTAAGAAAGCATATGGTGTTTTGGCTTTCATTAACAGGGGGATTGAGTTTAAGAGTCGTGAGATCTTGTTGCAGCTCTATAAAACTTTGGTTAGACCGCACTTGGAATACTGCGTCCAGTTCTGGGCGCCCTATTATAGGAAAGATGTGGATGCTTTGGAGAGAGTTCAGAGGAGGTTTACCAGGATGCTGCCTGGACTGGAGGGCTTATCTTATGAAGAGAGGTTGACTGAGCTCGGTCTCTTTTCATTGGAGAAAAGGAGGAGGAGAGGGGACCTAATTGAGGTATACAAGATAATGAGAGGCATAGATAGAGTTGATAGCCAGAGACTATTTCCCAGGGCAGAAATGGCTAGCACGAGGGGTCATAGTTTTAAGCTGGTTGGTGGAAAGTATCGAGGGGATGTCAGAGGCAGGTTCTTTACGCAGAGAGTTGTGAGAGCATGGAATGCGTTGCCAGCAGCAGTTGTGGAAGCAAGGTCATTGGGGTCATTTAAGAGACTGCTGGACATGTATATGGTCACAGAAATTTGAGGGTGCATACATGAGGATCAATGGTTGGCACAACATTGTGGGCTGAAGGGCCTGTTCTGTGCTGTACTGTTCTATGTTCTATGTTCTATGTTCTATTATAAGATGGTGGCAGAGAATCAGTGCAATGGGAGGGTTGCTTAGCCTAGGAGCCCAAAGCTTGTGTGCTTTTACTTTTCTTTTCCTTCTTTCATCTTTTCATTCTCATTTTTCTTCATCTTCTGATGTCACGAGGAAGCAGGAGTGTTGTCAGTTGGCTGCAGTGATGGTGATGCCTGGAATGAAAATTCCTGACTGCCATAGGCCCGGAGCCTGGACTCGGAGAGACATTGGGTTGTTGGCTGAGGCAGTGCTTGGTGCCCCAGACCAGGACTGTGGTAAGCCCTGAGCAGGGACTTGGGAACCCAGCGGGACATCGGCTGTAGCAGTGGCAGTGCCCAGAAGAGGACTCCTGGGTGCAGTAGGCCCACACTGGGGGACAGACTTGGGGGTCTTTGACTGCAGCAGTGGCTGAAGCTTAGACTCGGATGCCCAGAGGAGGACTTCTTGCTGCGGGACCTTACAAAAGCCCTCTATTTGTGTTTGTAGACCCCTTGTTCAGAAGATGATTTATGTATTTCCTTTTTATTCCTTTGCATGCATAAGTGGCAGCATGGACTGGGGTGGATGGACTGTAATTCTGAAATTTTTATTCCTTTATTTTTCTATTTCATTCCTATGGTTTTGTACTTTCCTAATTTATTACTAAGAATCTGTACTTAAAAACCTGTACCTAGGTATCTTTTGTACCTAAGATGGCACTGCAGGGGCAATTTGTGAACTTTTCATTGTACTCATGTGAGTACATGTAACAATAAAGCTAATTCTAATTCTGATTCCATCTCTCATCCCATCCTGGTACCAACAGTTAATGTTTGAGCCTGTAGTTCCAAGACAGCCAAATCCCCCCTCTTTTCTGGTGCACAAGTATCTACATTCCCATACTGCTCACTATTTCCAGGCTGTTCACCCTTGCCACCTTCCTAACCCTGTCCAGTCCCCCAGATACACAGACTTTATGACAGTAAAATGGGGAATCTTTACAATATGCACCCCTTGGTCACCTAAATGCGTATGACGTGAAGATGACACTTGCTCTCATCGATCAGTTTTAGATGCCAGATGTAGCCTGCACAATTTTGCTCCAAAAGGTAAATCATTTTACGTTGAAACAATTGCAACATCCCTTGTTTCAATGCATTTTAAAACGTTGCTGCTGCTTGCATTCAGAAACCTTACTTCTCTAATTTCCTTCATGTTGACAACCTTCCTGCCCCAAGCAAAGCTCTACTTCACCCACCCATAACCTGAATGAGTTTCACCAGACGCCAGCACAGTGATAGCAGCAACAGACATGCTGCCACATCCGGAAAGATGTGGTGCAGTGGTCTGTGCATGTTTGATTTTGAGCAAAGTACTCTTTTGGAGAAATGAGATGCATTGTTATTTAAAAATAAATGTATGACAAAATTCTATTTCCACTTTTGTAGCTTCAGCACACCGCATGCACACAAACACACACAGACACAAGATAAAATAGCAGTCAGATAGGAGGAATGTTTGCTCTTGTTCATAGTACTGAGCGTGTCTAAGGAGGGGGGGGCCGCCCTAGTAGGCAGATGCTTATTTTATATGCAAAAAGCATGGTTCAGTGAAGTCAACGTTGTGACAAAAACTGGGAGGTCCATACATTTTAAACTTGTATTTGAAACCAGGGAATAAACATGTTATGATCTGCACAAAGACCAATAACGTTTAAAAAGGTACATGACACTAATGAGAAATATCAAATGACACGAGTTCAGGAACATAAAACACAGAACAGTACAGCACAGTACAGGCCCTTCAGCCCACAATGCTGGGTCGGCCTATTATCCTACTCAAAGGTCAAACTACCCTGCATATCCTACAATTTACTATCATCTATGTGCCCATCCATGAGTCGCTTAATGTCCCCAATGTATCTGACTCCACTACTACTGCCAGCAGCACATTCCACGTACCCACGCTCTCTGTGTAGAGAACCTACATCTGACATCTCCCCAAAACTTCCCTCTAATCACCTTAAAATTATTCTCCCTTGTAATAGTCATTTCCGCCCTGGGAAAAAGTCTCTGCCTATCCATTCTATACCTCTCATCATTTCGTACACCTCTATCATGTCACCTCTTATCCTTCTTCACTCCAATGAGAAAAGCCTTAGCTCCCTCAACCTTACCTCATTGGACCTGCCCTCCAGACCAGGCAGCATCCTGGTAAAAGTCCAGACAGTATCCTGATAAAGTTAAAAGATTTTTACTGCTGCAAACTAAAAGCAACATTGTCAAAATACTATTCTAGTATGCAGCTTATGGATCACTAAAGGATTTAACTTTTGAAACCCTTACACAGTTATACTTTATATTGCCTCTTACTATTTTCACTTCATACTGCAGGGGCCAGATTCTCTGTTCTCGATGCATTCCTTCTTTTTGTATTTTCCATCCAGATAACTTCTAACACCTGAACTGACTTTCCCAGTTACCCTAAGAGATTCTGATCTAACCAAATTCAGTGAATCTGGGATCATTTAAATCCTCACAAATTTGTTCCATTCAGTTCAGACATGAGCTTTCTGCATGGGGAACATGACACTGGATGCCTCTATTCCCTTCTGCTCTCTCCCAGAATTGTGCAAATCAATCAATTTGTGAAGATTAGAAATATTGCAAGAAAACATTGGAAGTGGATATAAATGGTTTTCTTTTGCCTTCTCAGCTTTCAAGGCCCTTTTCCATGACAATGTGAATCACATGGATCTTGTATCCAGGTAGGAATGCTACTTAACTGTTCTTGAACTCCCACCCCAAACTCCATTCTAACCCAGAATCAAGGATACAGATCAAGGTATAACTGTTTATAAAAGTCATATCTCCCTGTAACTTGAAAACTATCAGAATTTGAAAGCTGTCTGAACAACTCTCCTGGCCATTGTTTATAGTTGTAAATATCTCATACTTGCTATTGTCTACTCCCCCTCCTCCCATTCCTCTGCAGTGAAACTCCCTGGCCCTTCTTTCACCTTTAATAATGAAGTCCCCTTGGCTTTTATGGGCAGAATTTAGAACAGTTGACATGAACCTTTCATTCTTCCACTCAGAATTAAAGGGCCAATCTGAAAGCACAACCATCTTACAAATCTCAAAATTTATAACAAGCCACACTGCAAAGAGATACAGAAATCTTAGGTTTAAATCACTCAGGTTAGTTGCATACTGTAGATATTGACCAAAGTATAACAGTACATTCCCATTTAAGGTTCAGTTTAACAAAAATGACCAAGAATAATAAGCAATTGTTAAAGGGATACCAATTAGTATTAATGCCCTTTGACTTCGATAAGCTGCAGAGCATGATCCATTTCACTCCAAGTAAAGAGATATTTAACAGGCATCAAAAGTTAAAGGTTTATTAGACAGAGTTCAGGCATGTACTTTCAGTCAACATATTTTATTCCAACTCTCACATCACAAAAACTCCCATACACTAACTGCTTGTTTCCCATGTGTCAAATATGCACAAATAACTTTCCCTCAATTATCCCAACATTTAACCATCACGTGTTCCTTAGTTCCATTTGATCTCTGGCATACCTACCTGCACACACACACACACACACACACACACACACACACACACACACGAATATTTAACCTAACAGCTCTGCGCTACAGTTGTTGAAGAAGGTAACTCATCATCACCTTCTCAAGGTCAATTAATAAATGTTTGCCTAGCCAGTGACTCCCACATCCCTTTAATGAATAAAAATCAATGCTGTAAAGAAACAAAATATTTGTTTGGCTTAGAAATGTATAAACACATACGTATATAAACTACACCGTTGATTAATTCAACACCACCATGAAACTAAACAATATTTTAACGTATACAATAATTTTTAGTATAATTTAGTGGTTACCACACAGAAGTCATTTGATTCCATCATGTTTCTTTCAACCTTTGCTAACACAATCCAAAGCTAACCCAACAAGCATTCTCACTCTCCACTGCCTTTCATCTGCCTCAAAAATGTGTTCAATCTGCTCAAAAAGGATCAATGACCTTTGCAGATGACATAAAGCTGTGTGGGAGATTGAGCTGTGAGGAGGATGCAGAGATGCTTCAGTGTGATTTGAACAAGTTGGATGAGTGGGCAAATGAGCGGCAGATGAAATATAATGTGGATAAATGTGAGGCTGGCAGCAAAGACGGGGAGTAGACTATCTGAATGGCAATAAATCAGGAAAGTGGAATGTGCAACAAGTCCTGAGTGTTCTTCTAAACCAGTTGCTAAAAGTAAGGATGGCAGAGGTGAAGAAGGCTAATGGTATTTTGGCCTTCATAGTAAGAAATTAGAGTACAGAAGCAGGGACATCTTGCTGCAATTGTACAGGGTCTTGGTGAGCTCATACCTGGAGAGCTGTCTACAGTTTTGGTCTCCTTGTCAGAGGATGGGTATTCTGGATATGAAGGAAGTATAACAATGATTTATCAGATTGATTCCTGAGATAGAAGGGCTTTTGAATGAAGTAAGATAGATCACTTGGAGTTTGGATGTTACAGAAATCCATAAAATTATAGTTAGATTAGACAGGTTAAACACAGGACGTACGTTCGAGATCACCAGAGAGTCCAGAACCGGAAAGGTTGGTCATTTCAGATTGAAATGCGGAGAAATTTCTTCTCTCAAACATTGGTAAGCCTGTGGAATTTTCTGCCACAGAAAACACTGAGGTCAAAACATTGAATGTTTTCACGCAGTTAATATTGTTCTTAGGGATCAAACAATACAGGAAGAATGCACAACAGGATACTGAGTTGGATGATCAGTCATGATAATACTGAATGGCAGAGCAGTCTCAAAAGGACAAATGGCCTACTCCTATTTTCCATGTTTCTATGCCCAGTACTCCCTGTGGAAATGCAAGCAATTTGACTGTGTAGAGGCGTATTTAGTGTATGTTTTAAATGAGTAGGAAGTTGAAAATAAGAGATGAAACTGATTGTTGACGATAGTATAAATTAGCAAATGGTGATCAACAGCCCACAGCATACAGGTTCTTGACAGTCTGTTTTGCCTTAACTCCAAAGACTAATTCCATTTCCAGAATTTAAAAAGCATTCAGTTTTAAAACCTCAGTCCCATCCTCTGTTGGCCTCCACTCCTGCAGTGGAAAATATTAACTACATTCTTTTATCATGATCTTGATGGCTCTACACTCTCTGCTCAGGACACTTTCTATAATGGCATCTTGAAATTGCACAAACGGTTCTAACTGGGATCTAACCAGTTACTTGAGCTGATATTTCCAAAGTTCCTGGCTCTTGTTCTTCACGTTCTTATTTTAAAGATATTCTTCATCAGGTTTCCAATTTCATTACAGAACAGAAAAATCTTGTCCCCATGAGTTTAGAACACGATAATTCTTCAAATAGGATATATGAAAGCAATCAACATAAATTTTCCACATTTTAGGTTCAGTCCCTGATCATTTATATTTGGTGAACTGAATTTGGGATAGAGAGAATATGAGTGAGACATTCTAATATCTAGTAGTGTTCTCACTGATTATATCAATAACTGAAATAGGGTGTGTGGAACATAATTTCAAATCTATTAGATGACAATATATTCAGCAAGGTGGAGAGCCGTAATAACAACATCAGCAGGGCATGGACAAATTGAGGAAATGGGAAAACCCACATTAAGTTAGCAAAGATATATGAAAGGATTCATTTTAGTGGTAAGAAAAAGGAGAGCATTAAAACTTTAAGAATTAAATTCCAGAATTTTAACAGGACTACAGAAACAGCAGAAGACCATGCACAAATCATTGAAGGCCCAGGAGAAGTTGAAAAGACTGTTTGGAAAAAACAAATGCACACAGGATCCTTGGTTTTATTAATTCAGACAGAGATTTTGTTTACAGTTCATTGGATATTGGCATCACTGACCATCTCAATTTATCGTCTAGAAAGTATTGATGAGCTCCCTTCTTAAACCAGTGCAGTGAATGTGAAATAAATACACCTGCATGAATATTGGAGAATTACAAAATTTGACCATGTGATGAAGGAACAGCAATATAATATCAAGTCAGGATGTCGAATAACTTAGAATCCCTAGAGGGCAGATCATTTGGCCCTCTGAAGGGTATCCCACCCAGACCTAGCCCCTAATCCTATTTCCATAACCCATATTTCCCATGGCTAATTTACCTAGTGTGCACATCCCTGGACATTAAGGGGTAATTTACCATGGCTAATCCACCTAACCTGCACACCCTTGGACAGTGGGAGGAAACCAGAGCACTCCGATGAAACTCACAGACATGGAGAGAACATGCAAACCTCACACAGACAATCACCTCGGCTGGAATCGAACCCGGTGTTACGAGGCAACAGTGCTGACCACTGAGCCACTACACTGCCCTGATGGGAACTCGGAAACATAAATGCCTACATAATCCCTTCCACTCTTCTCTTGTCTTTGACTTTCTAAAAAGGTAGGCATTTGAAAGTCTGGATTGGGCCATTGAGAGTTCTGCAACGTGTTTTGTACGTATGACACACTGCAGCCAAAATACATCAGTTAACAAAGATGGGGAATGAATTCATTTGGTCATAACAGTTTGCAGCAGAGTCTGGAATCTGAGGGAAGGTTTAAAAAAAATTGGCAAATGAATCAGCGGCAACATGAGACAAAATGTTTCACACTACCTTTAATCTGAAAACCACTGCCTGAGAGGTAATATGGGCAGATTAACTTCACCAAAAGAATCTGAATAACTCTCTAATAAGGTAAAGGGCTATGAAGAGAGAACGATAAAGTGAAATTAATTGGATACCTGTTTTAAAGAGCTGCTCCAAGTATGGTGGACCGAATGACCACTTCTATCCTGTATCATTTTATGATTCTATAATCAGTTAAAGAGGCGGACGAGTATTATGCAAGTTATCACAAAAAAAATCTCTAATATAGGCAATGCAAGTGTAAAATGGTTTCTCATCCTGAGCCTTCAAAATCAGAGTTCAATTTGAATCCCGTTGAGATGCAATCAAATCACAGGTGGCTGTTAAGGAGTCACCTTCAGCTTGCAACTAATTTAGAAGGATCAGAAGCCATAGCTGAAGTACTATTGGCCCAAAATTTAATATGTTCCCACAAAAAAGCAGTAGAGAATATCTTCAGTCCACCCATGTCTAGAGTGCTGGGATCCAGTTCAATTCATGAGAATGGGATCCTGAGCTGGACTCACACCAGCTCTCCCAGAAATACTTCCACCGGTCCCCCATTCATTTGGAAGAAGTCCAACACACTAAAACTGGAACTGATTCAGCTGTAGAAAGGTGACAGGATCCTAATGGAAATGGGATCTACCTCACTTTCCCATCATCTTGTATGTTTTTGCCAAAGGCCCCAGAATATGAGGAGCCATCCTTAGAAGAAAATTCACAAATGGGCATTCTGGGAAATTAAAATTCTCAGGATGGTAGTCTGAAATTGGTGCAGTTTTGAAATTGAATACAAGACTTGTTACTGGGGCAAATCAGTAACAATTTCCCTCTGCACTTGGAGTGCATTTTACCTGATCTAGATTGCATGACAAAAATTGGAAATAGTATTATATTTCTCATTCTCAACATCCACCCAAGCGGATAAAATTCTTTCCCAAAAAGGAGGGGCACACGATATGATAGCTGAACTGAACTGAACTGATCCTGAAAGAAATATAATCTAAAAGATGCACCAGTGAGTTATCAGACAGCAAATGTATTAGCGGTGGGCCAAACCACATTTCTCCAACCAATAGTGTGTAAATTTACAAATATAGAAACATCAGGAAATTCCCTCTATCATGGATGGTGGAAAAAAAGTAATGAAGATTTCATTAGAGCTGATATACTGCATTGACTTTTACCCAGAAAGTGACTGTCCCATTCAGAATCATCACTACATCTGGACAGTGATATACAATGCTCGAAAATCAATGTAAATGAACTGGCAGTCAATTCCTGTACAATGACAAATGCTCATGCAAAAAGCATAATATGTTAGCTGGGTGTCTTTTGGCCACAGCTGATCCATTCTATTATTAATTTATGATATTGCTCCCATCATTATTAATTTATAATATTGTTCCCATCAAAAGCACATTTAACTGGACAAAAGCAGCATTGTTGCATGTATTGATCAAATATTGATTAATATAGTGGCGTCATTAGAAAGTAATGTTTGCTCGAATCGCAAAACAAAAATGCATAAACTTTTTGATAAAAACAAGTGTGGAAATTTTCAGTACAATCCATCAAAGCAGACTAGGGAATCTGAGTGAAAACAGACACCTACCTTCGTAGCAAGCTGAGACACAGAACTCGTAGTCTCTTCTGGAAGCAAAGGGTCCTTGCTCTGAAACAAGTCATGAAACAGACATTCCAAATATGTTACTGCTCAGATAGAAGGCAATGCAATCTCATGAGAACTTAAAACTCCTGTGAACTCAGACCTTAAAAGGCAATGCAGTATTGCGCCAACCTTGTGAAACCTTTATTCTGTTATAGTTTACTCTTCATTTTGAGGTGCACCGTTGAGGCAACGTGAAAGTACAGACGCTATCATTATTAGCTTGTGTGGTATCTGAAAGATAATCGCCTAGATGGTTCCTGCACCCCGAGGAAACGGGCGTTTAAAAACCTTCGCACGTTGTGACACATGTTAGAAAAGGAAGAAAACATTTCTCCAATTGCCGGCCGCTCCAGATTTGTTTGCCCCCGCACCCCCCGCCCCCCCACGCCCGCAGCCAGAGCCTGGTTCGCCTCCCCCCACCCCGCCACCAACGCCAACATCCCATCTCAGTGAGATAGTGGAAGCTGCAGTAGGCTCCCTCGCTGAGATACGCTGTTAGCAGTCTCGCCTGCACCAGAGCTGCTCTCCAGCGGCCCTATCGCCGGCAGGCGAGTGAAGCTTATCCCCGGGGTGAACACATCGGAACCATCCCAGCCTGAGATCCGCGCTCAATCCGACCTAAAAAGAATCCGCCATCCTTTACTGTCATTAAAGGAACGTCAATAATACATACTCCCGGCGGAAGGCCAGGTTACGTGAAGTTAAAAGGACACTTACGGACAGCATACACCCTTTTGCGTCGGACATAACGGGCTGGGAGCCTGGCGTGTGCGAGAGAAACCTGAGCGAGTGTAGCAAAGCATTTGGACCTCCTCCCGCAGCTACTGAAATAAAAGATATCTGCTTGGAATTAATGGGGATCGTACCTTCGACACTTCCTGCGGCTTGTCATCCTCCGAGTCAGAATCTTTTAGTCCTTTATGCTTATTTCTCCACATTCTTCAGTCTGCTTGTGAGCAAAATGTTGAAGATTTGGTTTGTATTTTTTGTTGTCTTTAATTTGCCCTCCTGCCTTCTCCTTCTGTCTGTCTCCCTCTGACCCAAACGCCGAAGGCTACATTCGATTTGAAACTCCTGAACACTGCAGGAGGCCAGCGGCGAGAGAACAGCAACACAATCCCCAGCTGGAGCCTGTCCAGCACAACCCCACGGTCTAATCTGTTCACATGGTTAACGGCTGACAGTGCTCAGGAGGATTAGTCTGACCAATCGCTAAGGAACAGTGTTGTTTCCCCAGCCTAATAAGAAGGAAAGATCAAAAGGCTAACTAAGGCTTACAACCAGCAAAGATTCTTCCCCTCCCCCCTCACCTGTGTGACTGACACATGCAAAACCTACACACAAACAAAAAAAATCTTAAGTACTGTACTGAGGGGAGGTGGGGTCATTTATTACCTCGCTTGTTGCCATGGTATTCCCAGAACTCTTCCACATTGCTTGAGAGTTTTGATCAAAATGCGAAAGAGGATTTTTTTTCAGCTTAAAAGTGTCAATGCTAGCGCAAACTGGCCATTTTAATCTTTCCAGTACTCCCAAGAACCACAGCAGTATGCAGACAATATCAAATTGGGACATTCATTCTCGCATTTCTAACTAAGCGCACGCATCTTTCCTCATTGTGAACTTGTGAGTTCAAATCTGAGAATTTGCATTAATTTACCCAAGCATGAAAGCCGGAACAATTTGTACTGACCTTCCAGGTTGAGTCGACGTCTTTTTGCAGCAAAGTGCGCAGACCAGAGTTCATCCATAAAACTTATTTTGATGGCCTGCGTGCCAGGAAGGGGTGTATTGAAGGGTTGTAGGGGACTGGGGGTGGAGAGGGGTTGCTATAGAGACTTAGGCTTAATCTTGATCATTTCCACAACAGCCGTGTAGAAAATAGGTTGAGCATACAAGTTAGCAGCTTCAGGATATCCGAACAGGATGAAGATAAGATCAGAGAACTATGGAGTCAGATCAAATGATCGGAATCTACCTTTGACTCAATAAATGTGTGGAGTGAAGGGGTCTCATTTTAAACAAAAACATAAAACGTCAGTTAACCTCCCCACCCATAAAATACAAGCACCACAAACATTGTACGGTCCGATTTGCACTTATTGTGACCCACATGCTAAAACTTTTTAAATAGGGACGGACAGTCTATGTAAAGTAAACCTGCCCACGCCAAGGGAATTTACTTACAAACAATTTGATTACAGATAGATTCTGGCTTTTTTTCCCTCTATTGTGCAATTGGCTTTCCAACACAAGAGTTGCAGTCCCTTTGAATTCAAACAATGTAACAAAATCCGTTATGAAAAAGGTCATCGGACGCGAAATGTTATCTCTGGTGTTTCTCCACAGACGCTGCCTGACCTGCTGAGTTTTTCCAGCGATTTCTGTTTCCGTTTCTGATTTCCAGCATTCGTAGTTTTCAGTGTTTTTTGTTGTAACAAAATTGTTTATACCACTTTCAAAGTCTATGTCTCAAAGTGAACGAATCTGTCAACTGAGCAAGACTGACGTTTTAAATAAAGGAATTTTCACTTCCAATCTAATTTTAATATTTAATTATAATGTTAGTGTAATCTACCGAAAAATGCTGCCGTAACTTTTCCCCCATGTTGGTTAACCGGAATATTTAGAAACGACGCGGGCATTTTTTTTCGAACCGTTATCAATCATTTAAGACAGTTTGCCGGTGAAGAATCCACGATTTTCTTTTTCAGAAGTCTCGATACAACTATCAAGTTAGTTGCTTGCTGGAATTACTGGAGCTGACAGTTTGCCTCAGTCCAGTCTGCTTAAAACCTGGCAAAAAGCTTTTGCATTTGAATCGATCTAATTATCCCTAAATTATGTTCTCCAATATCCAACCAACAATCACAGACTGCTGCATCTTCCCATGTTCCAGCATTTCTCTGCCTTACGTCAATATTACTTCCCTCAATCACATGGGAAAATATCCATTAGTGATATTTTTGTGCTTGGAGTAATGATACGTTGTTGCTCCTGGCTTCAGGGTGACAGCAGACCTTTCCTTTTAGATGTGTTTGCCTTCCTAGTTCAAGTTTCACATTAGATGTTTGGACAAGTGGACATTCTGGAGCTACCATCTGCTTCAGGGTGAACTGCATTACTCCAAACCTCAGCATCAGGATATTGTCAATGCCGACTAAAGCCTGACAATATTGGGCACTATTTTCAATGCCAGTACATGTATATTTCCAGTTAAATATTCAAAACTGTTGCCTCTAGCTTTGGGCATAAGCTCTATTCCATGCAATCAATTCCTGACAGCCGCTTGAGGCTGGACTAGTCTATTCACAGTCTCTTCGACCTATTTAACCCTAAACTATGTCCCCTATTCCATATCTTCTCCACCACAAAAGTGATATACTTTCATCTCCATTATACTTCCTGCCTCCTGCCTATCTCTGCTTACTCTCATGCCTTTGTCATCTTCAGACTCAATCATTTCAACATTGTCCCATCCTCTGCCCTCCATAAATGTGAGCTCTTTCAAATTCTGCAGCAATATCATACCAGCACTGTTCACTCAGCTGCCCCTTGTTCACTCACCTAGAATGCTCTTGCAGTCTATGATATTTTTCTCATACATGTGCTCAAATATCTTTGTGACCCCAGTCTGTCTTATCTCTGTCACTTTCTCCAGCATTACAACCTAGTAGGAAGCTTTTGCATTCATCACATATTTCATTCACCTTGACAGTGATCGCAAACCATTTCACCATGGCTCTAGACTTCTATGTTCTCTCCAACTATCTACCACCCCAATACTCTTCCCTGCTTTAAAATCTGCCTTAAAGTATATGTCTTTAATCCAGCTTCAATCATGTCCAAGGTAACAAAATGTGAAGCTGGATGAACACAGCAGGCCAAACAGCATCTCAGGAGCGCAAAAACTAACGTTTCAATCATGTCCACCCAGGTTTCTCATTAAAATCACAGAGTCATATTGTCCTACACCATGGAGACAGGCCCTTCAGCCTAAACTGGTCCATACTGACCAAAGTATCTGTCCACACTAACCCTACTTCCCTACACTTGCCCCGTGTCTTTCTAAACCTTTGCCATCTATGTATTCATCCAAATGAATGTTGTTAAATGTACCCACCTCAACCACTTCCACTGGCAGATCATTCCATATGCGTACCACCTATCTGTGTAAAAAAAAGTTGCCCCTTAGGTTCCCATGTATTCTTTCCCCTCTTACCTTAACTGATGCCTCTAGTCTTCCATTTTCCAACCCTGGGTAAAAATATTGATTGCATTCACCCTATAAAAGCCTCTCATGATTTTATCCACTTCTATGATATCCCCCCTCACTCTTCTATGCTCTGATGGAAAATGTCCAAGCTTGTCCACCCACTCTGTATAACTCAGTCCCTTAAGTTCTGGCAACATCCTTGTAAATTTCTTCTGCACTCTGTCTGGTTTAATAACATCCTTCCTATAGCAAGGTGACCAAAACAGAACAAAATACTGCAGGTGCAGCCTTACCAAAGCCCTTTACAACTGCAACAAAACTTCCCAACTCTTATAATCAATGCAACTTCTATACTCAGTGCCCTGACTGATGAAGGCCTGAGTTCCAAAAGCCTTCTTCAGTGCCCTGCCTGCCTGTGACCCCACTTTCTTCACTCTCGAGGTAGCAGCATCCTCCACTTCATGTCCTATCCCAGCTTCTCCTTCCCACTGATGCTGTATACATCATCCATAGGATCCTCATAATGTGGAAGTAGGCCATTTGGCCTATTGGGCTTATGCCAACAATCCAAAGAGCATCACACCCAGTCCCACTCCCCCACTCTACCCCTGTAACCCTATATTTCTCATGACTAACCCACCTCTTCCACACATCCCTGAACACATTGGGTTATTTAGCATGCCCATGCCACCTAATTTTCATATCTTTGGACTGTAGGAAGAAACCGGCGCACCCAAAGAAAACCCACGCAGACATGGGTTGAATGTGCGAACTCTACACAGATAGTCACCTGAGGCTGGAAGTGAACCCAGGTCCTGGTGCTGTGAGGCATCAGTACTAACCACTGAGCCACCGTGCCACCCACCATCAAGCGCGCTCCTTTCTGCATGCCTGAAATGGTAAATATCATGGTGGCGTAGTAGTTAAGTACCTGCAATGGGACTTCCTTAACATGACCAGCATATTACGGTGGCAACAGTGGTTAAGTATTGTTCAAACGTTTTGAACAAAATCCCCAATTATATGAAGGTAAAATTTTAAGTAATCACTTTAAGCCGCCAAGGTACATTTGGATCAAGTTGTTGCCTATTTTCATCACTGTGGTTGTTAGCTTATTTTACAAAATATATTAGCCAATGGTCACAATTGTTTCCCTCAATAAACAGCAGTTTGGTTTGGGATTATGGTCAGCATAGACTGGGTGGACTGAAGGGTGTGTTTTCATGCTGTATGTCTCCATGAATGTAGAACATTACAAAAGCAGATCACATACCCCTGTGAGAGCTTGCTGTGCAAGATTTATATTAAAACAATGATAACAATTCCAGATGTACCTTCCTGGCTGTAAAGTGCTTTGTGCTACCAGGTTGCCATTGAAGAAATCCAAACCTTTCTTTTTTGTTTTACAGGGAGAAAATCATAGAGTTGAAGACTCAAGGAATAGAAGATACTGCTGCCAATGGTGATGCAATGAAAATCAGGGATGTACAAGTGACTCCAAGTTTTAACAAAACACAGCAGAAAGTTGATGGACTGGGACAATATGCCAAAATAGGAAGGGTGGATCTTGGCAGCATTTGAAAACTGGATTGGTAATTTTAAAATCAGACATTGTTAGTTTAAAGCCAATGAATATCAGTGAGCGCAAGTATTATAGGTAAATGAGACATAGTGCAAGTTAGGATGTGCTCAACCTTTTCAAGGAGGCAAAGCGTGATGGAGGCCAGTTAAGCCAGGTCGAGTACGAGAATAATCAGTCCTGGGGTAACAATGGTATGAAGGACAGTTTCAGCATCGTATGAGCTGAGACAGTGATGGAAGTAGAAATGCTATGGATGTGGAAGAAGGTGTTCTTGGTGATGGAGACTTGAAGTTGGAAACTGAGCTTGGAGTCAAGTATAATAAGAAGGTTATGAATAGAGAGAAATGGAGCAAAATAAGGAATTAGAGTTTCTCATTTGCAAAAGGAATTTTAAGAGGATGGCTTTTATCTTCCCAATATTGTCATTCTGATTTTGGCTGATGGCACTGACAGACATCATAGAGATTAAAGAAAGGAGGGGACGAGGATAGATCCTGTTGGAACTCCAGTGGTAACAGTGAGGGAGCAGGAAGAGATGCCATGACTGGCAATTCTCTGGTAAAGAGTGGTAGATAATAATGGAGTCAAGTGAATACAGCTGCACCCATCTGGACAATGGATGAAAGACACCAAAGGAGGTTAGAATGATCAATAACACCAGAGACTGTGGATAGATCAAGAAGGGCAAGCACTGAGAGTTTATTACTCGTATAGGATGTCAATTGGTGTAGCAGAGCATAAACCCGACACATGGGTTTCAAAATTCAGTGTGCAAGGAAGATGGCTGCAGATGTGAATGATATGTTCAAGAACTTTGCAGAGGAAAGGGTAGATTACAAAGGGACAGTAATTTGGGAGAACAAAGGGATTAAGGGTTCTTGAGATGTCAGTGATAACAGTAGACTTTAAAGGCAGGAAGACTGTATTTGAGGAGAGGGTACACAGTTTGTTGGAAATATGGGCAAGAGAGCACGAGTGGATCTCATGGGTGGGTTAAACTTGGAATTAGCAAGATGGGAGTTAGGAGAGAAAGAAGGAAATTCATGACTAGAGTAGGGGGAACCATAGGAAATAGTACATTTGCTGTACTGCAGGAGGGAGGGAAATGGCAGAAGTAGTTGAATGGATTGTCATAAGATTAATGACAAAGCCCATGAACTTGTCATTTGTTGTTGAAGGAGAAGTTGGAGAGACTGGAGAACTAGTGTTTAAATGCCAATTTATGGTGCAAGGAATTAGCCACGAAAGCCAGGAATTAATTTTGCACTCAAGGATGATGCTGACATAATGAAGATATTTGACAAGACGAAAGCTAGCATTTTGTGGTATAGCCAGATCGCTTGAATAGCTAAACTGATGGACTATCATAAACAATAAGTCCCTTGAACAAAAGGGAAGTGGCACTCTATCATAATGAGGGAGTAAACATTTTATGTCAAATGTTGAGGCAAGGATATGATTGAGCAGATCAGTAGTCACAGGAAGACTGCCAAAGGAAGTGTACTGACATTTTCCATATGACTAGACTTTGAAAAATACACAGAATGACAGGATATAGCTCTGCAAGCTTTCCAGCAGGGCTTCCACCAGTTCAGTGCACAACTTGTTTGCAAACTCAAACAAGAAGCAGTGGTGAGTGGAGTTCCACAGGGCTCTGTCCTTGGGCCTCTACTGTTTGTAATTTTTATTAATGACTTGGACGAGGGAATTGAAGGATGGGTCAGCAAGTTTGCAGACGACACAAAGGTTGGAGGTGTCGTTGACAGTGTAGAGGGCTGTTGTAGGCTGCAGCGGGACATTGACAGGATGCAGAGATGGGCTGAGAGGTGGCAGATGGAGTTCAACCTGGATAAATGCGAGGTGATGCATTTTGGAAGGTCGAATTTGAAAGCTGAGTACAGGATTAAGGATAGGATTCTTGGCAGCGTGGAGGAACAGAGGGATCTTGGTGTGCAGATACATAGATCCCTTAAAATGGCCACCCAAGTGGACAGGGTTGTTAAGAAAGCATATGGTGTTTTGGCTTTCATTAACAGGGGGATTGAGTTTAAGAGTCGTGAGATCTTGTTGCAGCTCTATAAAACTTTGGTTAGACCGCACTTGGAATACTGCGTCCAGTTCTGGGCGCCCTATTATAGGAAAGATGTGGATGCTTTGGAGAGGGTTCAGAGGAGGTTTACCAGGATGCTGCCTGGACTGGAGGGCTTATCTTATGAAGAGAGGTTGACTGAGCTCGGTCTCTTTTCATTGGAGAAAAGGAGGAGGAGAGGGGACCTAATTGAGGTATACAAGATAATGAGAGGCATAGATAGAGTTGATAGCCAGAGACTATTTCCCAGGGCAGAAATGGCTAGCACGAGGGGTCATAGTTTTAAGCTGGTTGGTGGAAAATATCGAGGGGATGTCAGAGGCAGGTTCTTTACGCAGAGAGTTGTGAGAGCATGGAATGCGTTGCCAGCAGCAGTTGTGGAAGCAAGGTCATTGGGGTCATTTAAGAGACTGCTGGACATGTATATGGTCACAGAAATTTGAGGGTGCATACATGAGGATCAATGGTCGGCACAACATTGTGGGCTGAAGGGCCTGTTCTGTGCTGTACTGTTCTATCTATGAAAAGAAGCTCTGTGCCATTTCTTGAGGATAGCCATAATATTTCCTCAATGTGATAGTCCTCAATAGTTCCTTTTTTCCCCTTCGACCTTTATGGGCTAGGCTGATTTCCAAGAATAAAAGGAATGCCCTCACCAACTGATTTATATATTTTATCAGGATCAGAGGCACAGACCGTGTGCTGTGACATAATGAGAACCATGCAACAATGGAATTTCTCCTGTATGCACAGTGCTGGGTGAATCTCCACATTTAGACAACTCAAACCTACATATTGAAAACATGCAGAGCTAGTCTCTAATACTTCTATTGCTGGTGAACTTTCAGATGGGAAGGGTATGGAATGGTGTTGTACCTAAATCCTGATGACTTCCTGCCTCCACTGAAGTTTAATTCTGGGAGGGAAGACCAACAGCCAACATTTCCACCAATTGAGGCCCTGAATTGGCCAATTAATAACATTGTCACGGTCTCATCCTACTGCGACACAGGGCCAGTTTGTTGCCTCTGGAGGAAGCAGGAGGGTCACCCAATGCCTATTTAAGAGACTGAACATCAAGAAGGATGCCGTCTTACTGAGTTCAGCTCTTCTGTGCTTGCTGCTGAATCCCCTGAATTTTTCTCCCAACAACTCCTACCCCACAAACCAACCCCTTACATTAGTTATAATGGGAACTGCAGATGCTGGAGAATCCAAGATACAAAGTGTGAAGCTGGATGAACACAGCAGGCCAAGCAGCATCTCAGGAGCACAAAAGTTGAAGTTTCGGGCCTAGACCCTTCATCAGAGAGGGGGATGCGGAGAGGGTTCTGGAATAAATAGGGAGAGACGGGGAGGTGGACCGAAGATGGAAAGAAAAGAAGATAGGTGGAGAGGAGAGTATAGGTGGGGAGGTAGGGAGGAGATAGGTCAGTCCAGGGAAGATGGACAGGTCAAGGAGGCGGGATGAGGTAGTAGATAGGAAATGGAGGTGCGGCTTGAGGTGGGAGGAAGGGATGGGTGAGAGGAAGAACAGGTCAGGGAAGCGGAGACAGGCTGGGCTGGTTTTGGGATGCAGTGGGGGGGAGGAGACGAACTGGTCTGGTTTTGTGATGCGGTGGGGGGAGGGGAAGAACTGGGCTGGTTTTGGGATATCCCCACCCTTGTATGCCTTCCAGAGAGGCCACTCTCTCCGTGACTCCCTTGTTCTCTCCACATTCCCCTCCAACCCCACCACACCCGGCACCTTCCCTTGCAACCGCAGGAAGTGCTACACTTGCCCCCACACATCCTCCCTCACCCCTATCCCAGGCCCCAAGATGACTTTCCATGTTAAGCAGAGGTTCACCTGCACATCTGCCAATGTGGTATACTGTCTCCATTGTATCTGGTGTGGCTCCCTCTACATTGGGGAAACCAAGCGGAGGGTTGGGGACCGTTTTGCAGAACACCTCCATTCGGTTCGCAATAAACAACTCCACCTCCCAGTCACGAACCATTTTAACTCCCCCTCCCATTCCTCAGATGACATGTCCATCATGGGCCTCTTGCATTGCCACAATGAAGCCACCCGAAGGTTGCAGGAACAGCAACTCGTATTCCGCTTGGGAACCCTGCAGCCCAATGATATCAATGTGGACTTCACAAGCTTCAAAATCTCCCCTTCCCCCGCTGCATCCCAAAACCAGCCCAGCTCGCCCCCTCCCCCCACTGCATCCCAAAACCAGCCCAGCCTGTCTCCGCCTCCCTAACCTGTTCTTCCTCTCGCCCATCCCTTCCTCCCACCACAAGCCGCATCTCCATTTCCGACCTACAACCTCATCCGCCTCCTTGACCTGTCCGTCTTCCCTGGACTGACCTATCCCCTCCCTACCTCCCCACCTATACTCTCTCCACCTATCTTCTTTTCTCTCCATCTTCAGTCCACCTCCCCCTCTCTCCCTATTTGTTTCAGAACCCTTGCCCCATCCCCCTCCCTGATGAAGGGTCTAGGCCCGAAACAGCAGCTTTTGTGCTCCTGAGATGCTGCTTGGCCTGCTCCCTTACATTAGTTACCTATATCTTGAGCCACTCCACAAACCTGGGACTTCAAGGCCCTTCATTCTGGAAGCAGAATGGTCACCTCATTAATATTGCTGAGTCCAAAAGCCACTAGCCTCTGTTCCATTGGCAACTCTCAGGAGGTGAGACTTCCAACCATGAACTCTTGTTCCTAGGTGTAGGCCCACCAATGACCTCACCACTACCTGCTCGATTGTGATCTGACAGACCTTCCTGAAAAGATACAAAGTATTTCATTAGGTTTCCAGCTAGCCTGATGCCACAACAGTGTTGAAACTTTTTAAGGCAGAGAGAGACAGATTTTTGACTAACAAGTGAGTTAGAGACTGACAAATTTCTCAATACTGGTGTAATGAAGGGACATGAGGATAATGGGATAATAGCCATTGAATTGGAAGATTGGCCATGATTGTATTGAATGGCAGAGTAGGCTCAAGGGGTTGAATGGGATTAACTGGATATGGCTCCACCCCAGCCTGGGGTCTCCTGGCGAGCGAGAAGCAGCAGTAATGGACTCAGCAACATTCTTTTTCTCTCCCTCTCTTCTTCATCTTTCTTTTTCTTCATCTTTCTAATGTTATGAGGAGGCTAGAGTGATGTCAGTGGGGATTCCTGGCTTGATAGGCCTGATGCGTGGACTCCTGGAATAGCAACGGACTGTTGGCTGCAGTGATGGCAGAGTGGGGACTCCCGGCTTTATATGCCCAGGGTGTGGACTCTCGGAGGCAGTGGCAGTGGTGGGGCTATCGGCTGCAGTGGTGTCAGTGCCTGGAGCGGAGACCTTACGGGAGACCTGGATCCATGTTTGGGACCCCTGCTGATGAAGATGAACTCTTTTTTATTCTTCTTGGACCTCAAAATGGCACCAGATTGTGGCAACAAAATACTTTTCTCTCTAGGTATATGTGACAATAAATAAATCATTCAGTCATCATTCATTCAATGTTTTTAACATGATTCTGTTTGGTATCAGCAATTGTATGGTCGAGTAAAACATCCTGTTTATGAACAACATTCCCACTAATTACTTTTTCTCTTACATGAGCTTCTGAGGTGTGTGCACATTTCCTTTTCTTATCCTCCCTATTCCCAGTGGTCAGCGCACAGCTCTGAACCTGAATTTATTTTGGAAATAGGAGAAGAACGTTTAGATTTTAATAGTATGATTAGATTCTGTAAAGGCAAATGAGTAACTAATGAAAACAGTTGCAATTTGAAATATATCATTTTTTAAAAAGTTCATTCACGGGATGTGGAGTTTGCTGGCTAGGCTAACAATATTTGCCTAGAAAATGATTTCATAGGGAAGAGGGGAAAAAAGAGAAAATGATAAAGAAAAACCCTGCATATCCTGTCCCCCGAACTCACTAGATACCACATTCTTGAAACATCCACCACTCCTAATGGATATGTCCTACTTTTCAAATGGTGATAGCACATGGATGAAGCAAAGCCCTTCCTCTGTGGTTTCCTGCACCTTAAAGTTAGATTAGTGGGAAGTTTGAAATTGTCAAATTAGAGATGCAATAGTGTTGTTACTGTTTCCACAATAGAAGGGGTGTGAAGATGAAAAGAGGATGACCAAATGTCTCAGTTCTGCTGTGATAGCCAGGGTTTTCGTTAATTGTCCCAGTGACCCAACAACTTCCTACAAATAGTTCAAATAGCCTGGTCATCACCTTTTCCATTTTCATCAAATATAAAGTTGGTTTAGGGGGAGGAAATTTTTGTGAAATTTCGTCCTCCTTTCAGTGAAAACACATTACATTACATTGCGTGGCCTGTACAGCCTCATAGCCCCAACACCCCTTTAACAACTTGAAAGCAGACTGTCTTTGTGGTGCTGAAGACTCTATTGCTAATGACACCTTTTAAATGATCAGCAGAAAAGTGTTATCAGTTCTAACTGGACATATTCCAATAAATGGCATCACATGAGCTCCAAACGTCAATTGCTCTTTACCCAGATTCTTGGTTTTGATCACCTAACATATACATCATCACAAAGCTCCATCTCCCATAGCTTCTTAATGCATCCTCAGGAGCAAATCTAGAATCCTGATAGGGACAGTGAAGGGAAGTGCGTTACAGTGATTGCAGGATATTATTGGTAATCAGTAAGTGTATTGGGCTCTTGGGTAATGTAAAATCCCTCAAAACATAATGATCAATATGAATTTGGAATCTTACATTAGCTTTCTTTATGAAGGCTTTGTACTCTTCCCGCATTGCGTGTGCCTCCTGAAGTGATACTTCTTTTCCTGATCTGGTCTGCCTGGATGTCTTCAATTAATACTTCGAATGGAAGGATGTTTTGATGGTTATGTGAAATTGCTCACTGGTCTGGAAACAAGAGCTTGATTTTCATCATTCTTTTCCCTGATTCTTCTTCTTTGGACCAAGAGGAACAAGAAAAGAATTATAATGGGATATGAACTGCAGAGTTTACCTGCCACTCTCAGTTATAGAAGTGTAATGGGGGTTTCATGGCATACTTTGCTTGCAGCGATTGGGGCTGTACAAAAGCCTGAAAAGGAAAGAAGTACGGCACAGTGTTTAATAGAAGGGTCATCACAAACCTTCAAGTGGCAACCTCCATCCCACATCTCTATTCCCGTACATTTGCATTTGCCCCAATTCACTCTCCCTGTTAATACTGTTCACTCCCTGGGAGCATCAATTCTCCTAGTAATGGGTGAAAGGAGAGGATTGAGGTCTATTCGCTATTCCTAATTTCTCCTATCATGTTTTGTCTTATTTCAATAAAGGAAAGATGCAAGGACGAAATCAACTTTTGTAATGTTGAAGTGTGGTTAAACTTGTGTATCTGCATGCAGGCAGTAAAGATTATTAGCACAACCAGTAACAGCAGCTCATGTGATTTTTTTTTGTTCTAATTGCATGTAAACAATTGCACAGGAAAGTTGCAGATATAAAGAGTGCAATGGATGTTAATGGTCAGCTCTCTCAGCATTGTAGCACAGTGAGGGAGAGATCTGTTTAGTGACAGTACTGAATTCTTTAACATATGATTAACTTCTCTTACCTTGCTTGACCTGGTTCAGTCTTTTTTTTATGACTTTGTGTAATGTTGGATCTTAGAATTGGCATTCACCAGTCTGGCAACCTGCTTTCATTTTTCCATTATTGCTTTCCTAGGAGGCCTCTGTCAGCCAATCCAAAATATTACCTTGTCCTGGACCTAGTACAGTAATAGTTCTATTTGATATTTTCCTGGCGATAGGGTTATGGTTAGGTTTTTCTGACCTAAACGTGAATTCATTTGGCTATAGGTAGATTGTTGCCTAAGAGGTGGGAATTAGATTGAAGAGGGCTGATCCACCCACACACGGATGGCCATCGTCATACTTCTATGATTTGTTCCATGATGCAGTTATAAAGTGGAAGGTTATACATCAGATTTTCCATTACTGACACCATAGCAGCACTGCACACGGGCTGTAACCATGTTGCTAGCAGCCAGAAAAGTGATAGTTTACAAAGGAGGATTACTATGTTAAAATACTTCATTAAGGACTGCAATCAATCACCAAGTTAAAAACTGTGCACTATCTGCCACAATAGTTTATTATCACTGCTTAAAAATTGGCCTCTTTACAGCTTTTCCACTGGTGGCTGGCCTCTCTCTGCTCATGGAAGCATTTCCAATGACAGGCACTTTCAATGTTTGGGACACACCCAGAAGGGCCAAGTTAACATGACCTTGAAAAATATGTCAGCTAAACTCTCCTGCAGTTGACAAAATTGCAAAGTTAGTCAATTTGGACTGCCTTGTGCTTTTTAAAACTAAAATAGCCAAATTAATGCACAAACTGTGGTCCTAATACAACTTGAATCACTTACTAGTCTGACAGGTCAATCAACCTTAGATAAGCACTGCTTTGGTAATATGTTGAAGAAAGTTCATGGTTTAACTTTTGCAATTGATTCGTTCCACGTCCTCTGATGCAGCAATTTTCTTTTTGGTGGAAAATTAAAGCTCATCCCCCATGGTGTGCTGTTGGCTCAATCTTTGTGTTTTTGGTGCCTTGGAATTGATGAAATATTGAGAGCTGTTCTGATAGTAATAAAGATGCCATAGCAGCAGCTAAGTACTGTAACTCTAGTAGCCATGGTTACAATTACTTGCACGTCCTAAGTATACATTTGAAAGAACATTTTACATGGCTAATTATTGAGTTTTTCATGGAGGTCCAGCCAGTGCCTCAGGGTGCTTTGAAAAGACATGAAGCCGGATAGATACTAGATGTTGCTTTCTGACTTTCCCCACATTTCATTCTATAGACATTATGAAAAGTTACTGTCTCCGTATTGAATAAAAATGAATAAATAGTTAGCGTCAGTGATACTTCCCTCCCATATCAAGCTGACACAAATGCAATCCCAGCTACCAGCTTACAATGGCATTGACTTGTACTGGAGAATCCAGATAACTGAATCTTTCCATTTAGCATTACATCCAAGAGCGATCGTTATGGCCCATGCTACTTCAGCCAAAATTAAGTAAGGTTTCAGTGAGGTATTGCAATTAACCTCAACATCCTTGATTTGGGGAAAGGTGGTGGGGAATGGACTGGATCTCCTGCTTCTGATTACTGTAAAGTGATCCAATTGCAAAACACACATCGATAGATATCAGATGAGATAAACATGGCTGTAATGTCATCCAGAGCAAATATTTTGGCATGATGCCGGAGGGCTGCTGTTGCTAATGGAGTTATGTCCCAGCATTCATGTTGGCCTCTACAAAAGAAGACAAGGAAGAAAAGGAAGTCACATTACAAGACACTAAAGTTTGCTTAGCAATTCCCCTGCGCTTATTCTAATGGGACCGGCTTAGTTTCACTTTATGCTGTGCAGATCATGGAATTTGCCTTACATTTTACTGAAACTGTCATATTTCTGTTCTCTAATTCTGCCTAAGCCACATTATAGCTGTCAGATTTCCAACATTTTAATTAAAATCTAGACTAGGGATCACTGTACTTCATTGGCACATTAGATGCAAACTATTGAAAGCATATTACGCATATGCTTTGGCATTTATGTATTTTCTTTCATCACACATTGAAATAAGCTGTTATACTGATGAAGAATACAATGAATCATTTGAATGCTATGTTTTTCACTTACAAATTAGCTTTAAGCTTTTAAATCACCAAACAGTGCACAGAAAACATGTTAGTTTAGTTAGTTTTAGATTGTACAAACAGGTTTTGAAATAAAGAAGTGCATGCATTTTGGTTTAGTAATTAGGCAAGTTCGCCATGGCATACAACATAATGAGAAAACGACCATACGTAAGTGATTCTTTTGATTTGCAACCAGCACCTGCTGAGTAGTTTTGATGTGAATGCAGCAAACTGAACAAAGGATTCTGGTGATTGATCATTACTTTCTATTACTTTTTATTGTCATGTTTCCATTTGTGGAAAAAAGGCTAATGCTGAGTCAATATGAGCTAACTGTTCAGGTGAACAACCTGTCAGTTTTGAATAACAATGAACATGTTCCATTTCCTTACAGAAGAAATTGGGTTGCGATGAACTTCACATGATCAAGTCCCAGAATTTGCAAAGTAACTCAGAGAGAGCTACTGCTTCTCATCATATTCTAATAGAAAGTAGTTAGAACTCTGACAATCTGCTCTCATCTGACTTTTTCACAGTAAGGTTGCTAAGAGTAATAAACAGCAGGAACTATTCATTGATTTTAACCCCCCCTGACAGTAGGATGTTATGGCCATTTGTGGTGTTATGTTGCAAACACACATGCAATCAGTTAATTCAGAAGAGAGCAGCAAGCAATCCTGAGAACTTCACGAGTTGTGTATTGACAGAAAACAATGAAAGAAGCTAATCGTTCGGACAGGCAAGATGTCTTAAATGCTGAAAATGAGTATGCATAAGTTTCAAGAGTTGGAGTGCAATTAAGGTTTAAAAGTACTTTTTTTCCACTCACTGATAGTGGGCATATGAAACAAATTTCAGAAGAGGCTGCTAGAAGAGTTGAATTGAGTCAACTGCCATCTATAAAAAAGTACTTGAACCATCGTCTTTTAAGAAGGCTTAAGTATTGGATGTGTGTTTAGCCTTAGTACAAATTAATTTTTTTCTTTTCCAGGATGGCAAAGGAGACAACTGACACCAGAATTTTCAAATGCTCCATTCTATGCTTGGGACAGGCCTGGTTCAGAAAATTGGTAGATTTAACTAATTACATTTTGCTCTAAGTATTATGTGATTATGTTTGCAGGTGCTCCATTTTTATCTTTTTTTTTATCTTTACTTGGCAATTTTTTTGCCCTACCATTTTTGTTTGCTGCTAGTTGTGAATGAAGAGCAATGTATTCCTGCAGGGTTTGAGTGCTCTGAATTTTTTTAATTCACTCATTGGATATGGAAGATGGGTGTTGCTGGTTGGCAAGCATTTACTGGCTGACCCTAGCTGCTCTTGAGAAGGTGATGGTGAGCTGCCATATTAAACTGCTACAGTCTACATGCTGTAGGTAGACCCGCAATGCCATTGGGGAGAGATTTTCAAGATTTTAACCCAGTGACAGTGAAGGAACGATGATATATTTCTAAGTCAAGCTGGTTAGTGGTTTGGAGGGGAACTTGAATATTCCCATGTATTTGTTGCTCTTGTCCTTCTAGGTAGAAGTGGTCATGGGTTTGGAATGTACTATCTAAGGATTCTTGGTGAAACTGTACAGAGGGTCTTGGAGATAGTACACACTGCAGCTACTGAGAGTTAGTGGTGGAGGGGATGGACTTTTAAAAGAGATGTGAGCGCCTCTGGCTAGGCAGCATTTATTGCCCATTCCTAAATGCCCAGAGGGCAGTTAAGGGTCAATCACATTGCACAGGGTCTCAAGTCACATGTAGGCCAGACCAGGTAAAGATGACTGATTTCTCTCCTTAAAGGACATTAGTGAGCCAGATGGGCTTTTCTTATAGCTGGCAATGGCTTCGTGGCAGCTGTGTCCTCAATGTTACTGGGTTGTTATTGGAGCTGGGCCAAACCAGGAAAGCGGAGAGGTTTCCATCACATTCCTGACTTGTACCTTGTAGATGGTGGACAGAATTTAGGGATTCAGGAAGTGAATTAACCACTATAGTATTCATAGAATGATAGAAAGCCCACATTGCAGAAAGAGGGCATTTGGCCCATTGAGTCTGCACAAATCCTCTGAAGGGCATGTTATCCACACCCACCACCCCACCCCCATAACTCTGCATGGGGTTTTCTTTATCATGGCTGCACATCCCTGGACTCTATGGGACAAGTTTTCTTTTAACACAGCTAGCCCACCTAACCTGCACCTCTTTAGACATCATTCCTAGCCACTGAGCTGCTGTTGTTGCCACTGTATTTATGCTGCAAATCAAGTTGAGTTTCGATCAATGCTATCCCCCAGGATGTTAATATGGGAGGCGGGGTGGGGGGGGGGGTTAGTGATGGTAATACCATTGAATATCAAGGGCAGTAGTTAGATTGTCTGTTGTTGGAGATGGTCATTGCCTGGCATTTGTTTGGCATGAATATTACTTGCCACTTATCAGCCCATGCCTGGATATTGTCCAGATTTTTTTTGCATTCAACCATGGACTGCTTCAGTGTCTAAGGAGTTCCGAATGGTGCTGAACATTGTGCAATCAGTGGCGAACATCCCCACTTCTGACCATTTCATGGAGAGCAGGTCATTGATGAAGCAGCTGAAGAAGGTTGGGCCGAGAACACTACCCTGAGAAACTCCTGCAGTTTGTCCTGGAGATTAAATGACTGATCTCCAATATCACAGTCACCTTAGGGGCAGCACAGTGGCACAGTAGCACAGTGGTTAGCACTGCTGCCTCACAGCACCAGGGACCCAGGTTCGATCTTGGCCTCGGGTGTCTGTCTGTGTGGAGTTTGCACATTCCCCCTGTGTGTGCATGGGTTTCCTCCAGGTGCTCCAGTTTCCTCCCACAGTCCAAAGATGTGCAGGCTAGGTGGACTGGCCATGCTAAATTGCCCGTAGTGTTCAGGATGTGTAGCTTAGGTGGGTTAAAGTGGGAATGGGTCTGGGTGGGATGCACTGAGGTTCTGTGTGGACTTGTTGGGTCGAAGGGCCTGTTTCCACACTGTAGAGATTGTACTTGAAATCTTCTTATGTGCTAAGTATGCCTCCCACCACTGGAGACTTTTTCCCCGGATTCCCAATGGTTTCAGATTTGCTAGGGTTTCTTGATGCCATACCCAGTTGACTGCATCATTGGTGTCAAGGAGTGTTCTCTCTGGAACTACTTGTAATTGTGCTGGAACAGCTTGGCAAGAGGAGCGTCAAGTTCAGGAGCACAAGTCTTCAGTACTATTGCTGGAATGTTGTCATGGTCCATAGCCTTTGTATTATCCAGTGTCTGTAACCATCTCTTGATAATGTGTAGTGAATTGAATTGGCTGAAGACTGACATTTGTGATGCTGGGGATCCCTGGAGGGACGTCAAGATGGATCATCGATTTGTCACTTCTGGACTGACGATTGCTGCAAATTCTTCAGCCTTATCTTTTGATGTTTTAGGGTCTTCCATCATTGATGATAGAGATATTTATGGAGCCTCCTCCTCCAGTGAGTTAATAGTTCGTCATCAGCATGACTAAATATAGTAGGACTGCAGAGCTTGTCAGGTTGCTTAGCTCTGTCCATCATTTGCACGCTCAGTACTTTCCAGTGCTTATGTACACCTCCACTCACACAGAAACAAAACAGTGAAGAGATCCGTCTTTATTAACTCCTTACTGCAAAATGGGCAATGATTGCATTTTATTGACTCTTGCATGGTGATCTGCAAAAATGACATTTGCAACAGGGATACCTCAAATCCTTGAGATTACTGAACCCTACAAAGTCAACTGAAGAACATTAGTCTACAGTGCGGATTAAATCTAACAAGGAACAAACAGTCTGTCAGAGAGTGTATCATTTCCTTTTGAAAGGAACCATTTGCTAAATCGGGCATAGGGTTTACATCAAATTGAAGGCTTCTGTTGAATTTAAAGTGTCAATTATATGAACATCAGGTTTTACATCAACTCCACGGCCTAATAAACATAAAGAGATTGTGGTCAACAATTGTACAGTTGGTACCTCATCACACAAATCTCTTTGTGAGTACTGATGCATGTTATCCAGGAAGCAGCCATGATACCTTCATGTTGTCACAACAACGGGTTGAAACCCTGAAGTATTATAGGTGTTTTTGGCGCATTTTTTCCAAAATGGGTTCTTAAAAAAGGGGGCTGCTACAAAAAAAATCTGGAGATGTAAATTTAGTGCTGGTTGTCAAAAATTCTGAGTGGGAGCAATGAAATGAAACACTTAGATAAGGATAAAGTCATCATAGTCTTACCAGACCATAGGGATGCTCTCTCATTAGAGAGAGATGAGTGGTGGTGGTTTAACCTGAGGGGCAAGGTTGAAGAGGAGAGTCTTTCATGGTGACATCAGACTGTAAAGGATTTGACCCCACACCGTTGGCATCACTCTGCATTACAAACCAGCTCTACAGCCAACTGAACTACCCAACCTCTAGAGTAGTTCCTGATGGTGTCAAGGATAGACTGACCTATGATCTCCCGTGACAGGAAAATATATGAAAGGTTGACAGACCCCTTCTCAATTGTAAGCCAACATCTGTAGGTTATGTCCCTTATTGCAGACACCATTTCATGTTTTTCCCTTTGAAGAATACATAAGGACCAATGTTAAAAAGCTAGTATCTACTCTACTGCAGTATATCATTCTCATATGCATCAGTCCTCATTCAAATATTAATGCGCTGTGAGAGTCACAGTCTGAGAGATAAACCCTAGTCTCCTCTGCATCTTAGATTTTGGAAGAACTTCTCTCACTCTAAGTGCTGCAAAACAGGTAAAAGGAAACAGGGCAACAACTGTCTCTTACTCACACTGAATGCTGGAATTCAATTATGTTTCAAAGGTATGAGGACTACAGAACCTCAATTCATAAACTCAGGATCTATTTGATTACCAACATAAATGCTCCCATAAACCTTTACTGCAACAGCTGTAAAATCCGATTATCCCCTCTTTGTGAACAATTCAGAGACTAATCTTAAATCTTTCTAAATTAACTTCCATGTTTTTGGATACACACCTTTTATTTTTAATCTATATGTGTGTTATTTTACTCATTCTTCTGATATATCATATTGAATAAACTCACTATTTTTGATAACAAATTAAAGCCTTGTTAAATGAGCTTCTTTTAAAATATAAGTTCATTTGGGTCTTGCTAAAAAAAATCGAACAGGATCTTTATGTAAGATTTACTGCCATAAGTAATGTATGCTGAATGGGGAGTTGGTGATATGTGGGAAGGAGGTGCTTTATTTTATCTTAGTAAGTTCATTGGTTAATAAAAGAAAACTGCACCAAGAATAAAGGAAGATCAAGGACTTTGTAATAAAGTGATATAGGTAATCCAAAACAGAATAATGTTAATCGAAGGAAATTAAGTTAAGACATGGCAGGACAGCTTATTGATCAGAATTTGTAGCCTGCAATATATTGGAAGCTATGAACATGACTGGTGTCCTAGATAATCAGACGTGTGGGCAGAGCTGCCAGCCGCAGAAAGTGGAGCTCTGGTATTTGGAGTGTGAGCAGCAGCTGAAGTCACATTTTCTGAAGAAGGGTCCAGACCCGAAACGTCAGCTTTCCTGCCCCTCTGATGCTGCTTGGCCTGCTGTGTTCATTCAGTTCTACACCTTGTTATCTCCTACTGTCTCTGAAGTCACAATGTTGTCTGCGCAATGCTGAGAATTAAATGGTTAGCATGTTATCCATGTCAAACTGGAGATGCACAGCTAAAGGGCATAAGGAATAAAGAGAATCATTGACCACCAGGTAGTCAAAGAGAAACATATTGTAGTGAAAGGCCATCCCAATAAATTGGCTTTCCATTTTGGAATTTGATGAGGGCACCAGTACCTCAAGAGCGTGCATGAGCCATATTTGTGGCACCATGAGCAGCTCAGCAGTACGAGAGGAGAAGAAGAAGAATGTAAGAGCCATATTAACAGAGGATTTATTACTTGGGGGGAAAGGACAGCCGTGTCCTTGGTCAGTGATATGACACCAGGATGAGATGTTGCCTTGCTGGTGTCAGGGTCCAGGACATTGGATTTGAGGAGGGTGAAGACCATAAAAACAGTCAGAAATTTGGATAGTACAGGTATCAATGACATAAATTGAAAGGGGAACTGTGGTCCTGCAATCAGAATTTAGGGAGTTCAACCAAAAGTTAGCAATTAGGACCTCAAACTGATTAATCTCCAGGGAGATGATGGCCTGGTGATGTTATCATTAGACTATTAACCCAGTGACTCAGGTCATGTTCTGGAACCTGGGTTCAAATCCTGCCATGGCAGATATTAGAATTTGAATTCAATAAAGAAAAATCTAGTATTGAGAGTCTGATGATGATCATGCTTTTGGAAAAGTCTGCCTAATGGTCTTTGGGAAGGAAATCTGCCACCCTTACCTGATCTGGCCTACACATGACTTCAGCCCCACAACAAAATAAATGTCTTTTCACTGGCCTCTGGTTAGGGATGGATAATAAATGTTTGCCTAGCCAACGACTTCCACATCCCATGGATGAATAATAAAAAAAAGTGCAGCGTGAAAGTGAAGGCATAAATATGGGAAAAGGTCGATGAGCGAGTGAGTAACAGGATACAGGAGGGAGGGTTTAAATTCCTTGAACATTGTAACCGTCTCTGGGGAAGGTGTCATGTGTATAAGCTGGACATTTTGATTCTGTTTATTGATGGGACTGAGTTTCTTGATGGACAATTTGCTGGTCCCGTTGGGAAGGCTTTAAGTCAACTTGGCAGGGATATGGGAGCCAAGACAGAATAATACAGACCAATACTAGGGCTCACAAAATACTTTTTACAAATTATAAGACTATAAGATGTAGAAGCAGAAGTAGGCCATTAGACTCATTGAATCTCTTCTGCCATTCAATGAGACCATGCCTGGCTGATCTAATAATACTCGGCTGCAATCTCCTGCCTCATCCCCACAACCCTTGATTCCCTTATCAAAAATAAACCATTCCTATCTCAGTCTTGAATATATTTAATCAACTAGCCCTGCCAGCCCTCTGTAATGAACAACTCCATAGGTTCACTAAGATAAAACAAAGAACAATGGATGCTAGAAATCTGAAACAAAAGGAGAAGTTGATGAAGAAACTCAGGCAAGTCTGCCAGCATCTGTAGAGCAAAAAATATAGTTAATGGTTTGGGTCCAGTGATCCTTCTGCAGAGTAGAAAGGCCACTGGACTCAAAATATTAATTCTGTTTTTGCTCCACAGATACTGCCAGGCATGCTGAGTTTTCTTCAGCAATTTTTATGTTTGGTCCATGATTCACTACCAGCTGATAGAAAAAATTCTCCTCGTCAGCACTTCTCGATTGGCCAACCCTTTATTCTGAGTTGAAACCTTCCAAACTTAAATTGTCCCTTGGGGCAACAACACCTCTGCATCTAACTCGTCAAGCCCCTTAAGAATTTATATTTCAATAAAATCACCCACCATTCTTCTAAATTCCAGTGAGTATAGGCCAAAGCGACTCAACCTCTCCTCATTAGAACCTTCATTCATACCTGAATCAGCCTAGTGAAACAAATAGTCCTCTGTTCATTGTGTGTTCACTCAAGGGACACCTGAGAACAAACATGCTATAGAAAGGAGGCAGGTGTCATGTCTGTTATGCCGAATGACACCCTCAACTGCCTGCATTGTGGACCTATTAATGACTTTTTAAGACCATAAGAGAATAATAAAAAAAATACCATGGCTCACAATATAATTCGAGAAACAAATCATAAGACCTTAAGATGTGGGAGCAGAATTAGGCCATTTGGCCAATCAAATCTGCTCACCATTCAATCAGATCATGAGTTGATAATCCTTGTTTTCACTTTCCTGTCTTTTGCCCATAGCCTTTGATTCCATTACTGATTAAAATCTGTCCATCACAGCCTTAACTATAGTGAACAAAATCACCTCAACTGGCCTCTGCTTTAACAAACACTACAGATTGACGACTCTCTGCAAGTAGAAATTCCTCTTCATCTCTGTCTTAAATGGATGATCCCTTTCTCAGACATCATACTGCCTGTTCCCAGACATTTCCAAAGGGTAAAAAAAACTCTGCATCCACACTAACAACCACACTAAGAGTTCAATGTTTCAGTAAGGTCACCTATCATTCTTCTAAACTCCAAAGAATACAAATTCATCTCCTCACAAGAAAATTCCTCCATTCTCAGAATCAACTTTCTCTGGACTGCTTCGAATGTCAATATATCTTTTTCAGATAAGGAGACCAAAACCGTTCATAGTGTTCCAGATGCAGTCACTTTGTATGGTTTCAGCAAGACCTTCCTATTTTGAGAGTCAAAGAAGCCTACAGTATAGAAAAAAGCCCTTTGGGCCATTGGGCCTGTACTAGTCAAAAACAATGACTGAACTATTCTAACCAGATATTCCAGCACTTGGCCCATAGCCATGTATGCCTTGGCATCTCAAGTGAACATTAAAATACTTTTTAAATGCTATGAGGGTTTCTTCCTGTAAAACCTGATTTCAAAGTTCTCACCACTCTCTAGGTCAAAAATGTTTTGCTCACAGCCCCTCTAAACTGCCTGCCCTTTATCTTAAATTTATGACGCCTGTTCATTAATTCCTCCACCCAGGGGAAAGTCCCATACCGTGTACTCCATATACTCTATTTTCTTTGAAGTTAAGGCCTACACTCCTTCTCCTTTCTCTATTACTTGCTGAACATGGATGCTAACATTTTGAGGTTCATTTCCTCAAATTCCTTTGTGATGTGGCTTTCTCCATTTTCCCTCCATTCAACCAATATTTTCAGCTCTTCTATTCTTCTTGCCAAAATACATAATTGTTTCCAATACTATATTCCACCTACCACATACTTGCCTACTCACAATTTGTCTCTGTTTTATCCTCAATGCTTGCCTTCCCACCTATTTTATGTCTTGACTATGGTATGTTCATTTCCCTCATCCAAGCTATAGATTACGATGGCCCCAGCATTGATCACTGTGATATTCTAATAGTCACAGATTGCCATCCTAAAGATGAAGCCTTTATCTCAACTCTCTGTCTCCTATTAGTTAGTCAATCCTCAGTCCATGCTAATACAATACCACTAACACATTGGACTTTTAACTTATTAAGTAGCTTTAGGTGCAGTATTAGATGCCTTTTGGAAATCCAATGGATTATTTACCAGTTCCCTTTAATCCATCCAGCTTGCTATGTCCTCAAAAAACTCGAATAACTTTGTCAGACATCGTTTGTCCTTAGTGAAGCCATGCTGACTTTACTTGAAAATATATGCATTGCTAAAAATTGTATGATTACATATTTTATAACAGACTTAAGTATTTTCCTAATGTTAGATGTCAAGCTAACTGGCCTACTGTTACCTTTTTTGTCTCTTACTCTTTTTGAATAAGGGTGATGCATTAACAATTTTCCAATCCTCTGAGATTTTTCTGGAATCTAAAGATTTTTGGATGATCACTAAGCGTACGTCCAATTATTTCTGAAGTTAATTTCTTTAAAATCCTTGGATACGATCCGTTATGTCAAGGGGATGTCTCGGCGTTCAGTTACATCAGTTTCCCTGCAACTTTCTCTCTAGTGAGTTATTCTGTTTATTTCCTCCCCTCCTCTAGCCTTTTGATTATTTAATGTTTTCTAAATGCTACTTCTATCTTCTACCATGAAGTATTTATGTATTTATTCAACTCCTCTGCTACTTTCTGCTTCCAAATTATTATTTTCGCAGCCTTGTTCTCTCTTCTTGTGCTCCTAAGATGCTGCTTGGCCTGCTGTGTTCATCCAGATCCACACTTTGTTATCTCTAAGGGAAGGCTGGCCTCTTTCTTCCTTCTGAATGATTTGCATATGCTCTTAATGTCAGATTTTATATTACTTTCTAGTTAGCTTTCATAGTTTATTTTCTCCCTCTTCATTCTTCTTTGGTAATCTTCTGTTGACCTTTAAAACTTCCAACCCTCTGATTTACCGTATTTTATGCTATTTCTTTCAATTTGCTACTTCTTTTACACTCCTTGGTTAACTATGGCTGGTACAGGGACTTGGTATCCTTCTTCCTCACTGGGATATATCTTTCTTGTGAGTCAGAAACTATGTTCTCAAATGACTGCCACACTCATGACACTCTCACTTATTCTTGCTTCCCCTCACCACCCACCCCACACACCACCCCCAACCTCAAGTAGTGGACAATTGCACTTGCTCTTTTTGCAGGTAATTGAATAATTTTGGATAATTGCCATAACAAAGTACATTAAAATGGCAATTCAAAAGATGTGGTGAATAGATTGAAGCATCTTCTGTTTATGTGAATTGAATTTAGCAACAAAGTGGAATGTGTAAATTTAATGTGAAGTGATAATAATTGTACAGAATGATGGAAATGAAATTTAAATGGCTAATAGGAAAGATGCTGGAATGTTTGATTCATTGTGTTTTGGACATATGCTGAGAACATTAGGTGAAAAAGAATGAGTAATGACAATTGTTTGAAGTTAGTGTAAGAAAATAGAAATGATTATGATAATGACTTCCATTGAGGATATTATTCTGAACTCTCAAGAAAATGTGTTGCCATTCTTTCTGTTCTTTCTGCTGTGATTAATTGATGGAAATAGATGGTGCATCAGATGCACAAGGATCTGCTCACGATAACACAATGAATTGACCAGTTGCTGAGATAATTCATCGCATCTAGATAAAAAGTGTGAAGTACATTGGGCCATCAGCTTCCAAAGTGCGGAAGACACAGAATGAGAGGGAGGAGTCAAGAGAAAAGAAGTCAGATGAAGACTCATTACCAAAAAGGAAACCTGTCACTCATTTTCAGGGTGCAGCACAGTATTCTGTGAATATGAGATAATAAAATGTGAGGCTGGATGAACACAGCAGGCCAAGCAGCATCTCAGGAGCACAAAAGCTGACGTTTCGGGCCTAGACCCTTCATCAGAACTCTATCAAGTATATTGAATTGTGAGGGGCATAGCATAGTTGAAGCAACGTATAGCCTCACCTGAGTGCTTTTTTGCATATAATTTGAATATAATTATCATCTTCTCACTATCTTAATTAACACACAATTCAGTGGATTGGGCTCAAAGATCAGAGCAAGCTATGTCACTTGAATTCATGTGCATGTGTACTGTTGTCATGAGAGTAATAAATGTTTTCTATCATGGGACATTTTCTCCTCAAGCTAATGAAATTAAGTTACCAAACATGTGTAGGCATGCAAATATTTCTTTCATGTACCCACAATTTTTTTTTCCCTTTGGAACGTAGGAGGGAAGTTGGAAGTATTAGCGGGCTGATTAACAAACCATTACACTGCATTATGGATGCTTCTTTGGACAACAGGTCTGGAGTAGGAACTAGGCATTTCTAGTCTTGCACATCAGCATGTCACATTTTGTCCTTTAATTCAATGTAATATCGCTTTCAATGGCATCTCCTCTAGTGTTAGATAGCTGGAAGTGTTGAGAATCACTGGTCGTGATTAGAAAGACAAAGGCCTAGAATTGCAATGAAATTAAAGGTAAGACTATCAGCACTTGTGCATTTGTGCAGTTAAACCTGACACTCCAGAGGGCGCTGTCAGAGCTACTCTGCTTCCCCACAAAAAGCGCATTTGCAATCTGATATTCCGAGAATTGAAATGAATGCAACAGTGTAAACTTGAGATACTTGCCCACTAATTCCATGCTAAAAGTAACTGAAAATGTTAGACCGCAAGCATTTAGAAAAAAGCTTGTTTTTTTTTGTAGTTGTAATTATAATTACTGATTAGCATTTTTGGTCCTGAAAAAATATTTTTACCGTTGTGGAATATCATTCCATAAAAGAAATTTAGTACTGGAGGTTATTTTAAGATTGTGCATGATTTAAAAATACATTTTATATATTTTTTCTGTCATTCAGATTTTGCTTGCTGCACAATGTTTAAAACAAATGAATGCTTTGTCCTTTAAGTTTATTGTTTTGAACTATCCATGTTATCCATGAGAATTCTTCATTCTGGTTACTTGTCTTTTACACACACAACAAAGATCTCTTGTAGCATTTTCCATTTTGGAAAGAACAACTGAACAGATTATTGATGGGAAAATAAAAACAAATGCTGTTCTTTTGATACCGAGACAAAAATCCAGGCTATACAGGATTGTGTTTTCCTATTGCATTGTCTGGCATTCATAGTTTAAGTGCGCTTATTATAGAACATGTGTCTATTTCTTGCATTACTTTGTGTTGATTCTGCAATAACATAATAAAAATACTAATAGTCTAAAAATAAAGAAAGTTCTCTGAGCATTTACTGGACAGGTTACAGATTGGTTTGAAACAAAGAGACAGGAATTAAAAATATTTCAGTTATGGATTCACATGCTGTGACTGCCCTTGTGTTATACTTGTACATTCATTGACAATGTGTTGCCTTACAATTGAAATGTAGGCCAACCAATCTGGATAAATGCAAGTAAAGCTAAAATTATAGATTTTGACTGCGATGCCAAGTTGCTACCTTCGAACTAGTGTGCAGCACCCAGGATAGAAATCTTGTACCCTATTGTTTACTTCTGTTGTGGAGCCCCTAAATCTCCATCAAACATCTGTGTTACTGCATTAGAGAGAGAATTGAGAATTGTCGTGATGACACTTCCACGCATCAAACTTCAAAATCATGCATCCTTTAATTTTGAAATTCCGCAAGTAGATTGTCAATTGTAATGAGAATAATCTAAGCCAAATTCATTGATAACCAAAAAAAAAACCCCAAAGAACTTCAGATGTTGGAAATCAGAAACAACAACGCATTCTGAAGAAGGGTCACTGGACCCAAAACATTAACTCTGCTTTCTTTACACTGATGCTGTCAGACCCACTGAATTTTTCCAGCAATTTCTGTTTTTGTTTCAAGAATAACTGTGCAGGATATATTCATCTGGCATTTGGTAAACGGAGACAGAGTCTGGATTTTTGGAGGGTGGAATTTTCTGAGAGAGAGAAAGCACACAAAGAGAAAGAGAAAAATCTTTATTTTGCTTTGTCTGTCTCCCCCCAACCCCCTTCCCCTGACTGCAGTGGTATGTGTTGCTCTGCCATCCTGCGTATAATGTGAGAGCTTAATATAGGAAAGTCTTAAAGATCATAAAGCGGGGATTCCACTAGTATTGGGTCATTACAAACATAAGAAAAAACCAGGGTAAACAAGCAAGTATTTTCATCAATTGAACAAAAGTGCTGGGCCATCTCAGCAGGTTTGGCAGCATCTATGGAGAGAGAAATAGAGTTATTCTTTCATGTCTGGTGCACAAAACATTAACTCTTTTTCACTCTCCACAGATGGTCAAATGATCAATTGGACCAAGTGTAGCATCAAGGAGCCTTAGTAAAACTGGAGTCAATGGGAGTCAAGAGGAAAGTGCCCTGCAGTCAAACAAAATTTCAATTCATAGTTTCTATGCCAGCTCTTTTCTGGAGCATTTCAAAGCCTTTCTTCTGATATGACTAGAATAAGTATTTTTTCATACGATCCTAAACATTGGAATCCTACATCAATCTACAGTGGATGGAACTATTGGCTTGCCGAAATTGTATTGTAAACATAATCTGTAAAAATCATCTACCTACTATGTGAAGTGTTTTTTTCCACCAGTGTTCTCTGTGACAACATCAATATTATCATGAAATATGCAAGAGATAGGGAGGTAAATACATCTTCATCAAAGCAACAAATTATTACTTCATCTTGCACTTACACGACTCTAACTCATAACATAACTTCATAAAACAATTATGCAAGAAGTAACCAATGGGCAACATAGAACAGGTTGAGTTTTAGTCTTGAGATTAATGATACTATCTGAACTACTGGACTAAGTGAATTTCCTAAATCACCCACATGCCCATTTTCCTGTATTTATTACTTTGTGCCAATGAACAAAGTGTTAGGAGAAGATTTATTGCATACAAAATATCTCAAGTGAAAACATTAGTGAAATTTTTGAAAAGCATCAAGGTTAAGTATGATTGCAAGGCTATAAGCTAATGACCTTTAGCAAAATTAATTGTCACTTGAATATTTAAGCATGAGTTAATATTAAAAATAGAATTAAACTGAGGATATCACACCTTCCCTTCTGTAAGTGGAAAATCTATTCCTTTATTAATTGATTTTCACTGACTGTATTTGGACTAGTCCTACAGATAGTTGTCACTCCATCTAATAGTGACACTGTATAATAGTACTGAATTAAATTTATTACACAAATATTGTAGGAAATGTTTTGTAAGAATGGTATAAAGCATGCATAATATTGTAATATCTTTTGAACAGCAGATGTATGGATCTGAACAATATTGAGCATTGATCAGTAAACCTAAGCATTTTGGCTATTGGACACTAAAGAACTGTATTTTCTGCCAATTGTCTACAAGTAGATGGAGAACCCAGTCCTGTGTGCTGATTACTGGCACTCTGCAATTCCATGGACTAACACCATGTGGGTCTAAAGCCCATTAATAATAGAAAACAAAAGCCATAAAATGAAAAAAAAATCAATATTAAGCCTCAGACACATTTTATCGGCATCCCCAGGGAAACCAGCCATTCGATCGCAGGGTGTTATCAAAGCACTGAATAGCACTGCTACTAGGAAATCAATCAGTTTGGAAAATGTTTGCCAAGATCTACATCAACTGAAAGCCTTCAGTAATGGTGAAATAGTGGATGTCAAGGGAAATGCTGATTATGTTCATGTTCTCTGTTATAACAATTGTAAATCTCATAAGCAGTTAAAAAACTGGGTAACTTAATTAATTTCACCAAACAGAGAAAATTGAGTGAAGAGTCACGAGACTCTGTCTTCCACAGATGTTGCCAGTGAACCAATATATGAACAAGCAACGTTAAGGACTTATTTTTCATTATTTCAGAAGGCAATCAGTTTCATGTTTTTCCACCACGGGGTTATTTTTATTTTTCTGAGGGTGATACATGAGTGCTCTACTAATGGATTCAAGAAACAGTCATTTTTGTAATAAGGTTAATCCTTTGCTGGCTTGTTTTTTTTATCTCAAGCAGTACCTCCTTTGTACTTTCATTTAACTAAATTCATGCCAGTGATCGAAATGATGAAGCTATCAGAATTGTATTTCTTGTCTCAAAACGATAAAGGGCCAGAATTTAACAGTAGCTACATCAACCATTGCAAAAGTAAATGGCAATCATCGGCTTAGGAAATTTAATATAAGAACAGTATGTTCTGAAAATGCACAGGAGATCCCTTAGTGTCTGCAACAAAAAGGATAGGCCAATTAGCTTAGCTACTAATCTTGCTTTTCCAGATAATACTTAAATGCTGCACAATTACTGAATTACTAGAATTATCAGATTGTTCCATTGTTAGAAAAAAACACTACTGCTTTCATTACTGGCATTTACAGAATGTTTTTTGGAATAATATTGTATCAAATATCACAGGCATGACTTTTATTCTGCTTGATGGTCATTAGTATAAGTCTATAGGAGGGGTAGTAATTGTTTATTCTGACATTTTAGCAGTTTGTAATATGACGACAGATGAGATTAAACAAAAGGCAAGTCACATGGAGGTGGTCTTGTGGTGTGATAGGTGGCATTACCCATGAGACAATAGCTCCAGATTCAAGTCCAATGGCCAGACCGGATGATGTATAACATCACACAGCATAACAACAGGTTGAAAAGCAACTTGTAAATTCTTCCCAACTTCCAGGGAGAGAGAGACTCTCCTTCAGCCATGTGATGGAATGAATTTAGAGTCTTTTTCATCACTATCCATTGCTCCAGGCTACAACATACATACAAAAATGCATGTTGCTATAACAACTTGGACGAAGGGAGATGTTGGATGGCCAGCTGGCATGTATCAGATTGGAGCCAACATGCTAACACCATAGGTTTGATCCCCGTTCTGGTTGGGATATGTTTGGGATCTGCCTCCTTGCTTTACCAGTGATGAAGGTGTGATTTCATTGTTTGGTCTATCTTCCGGCAGAAATTGAAGAAGCGAGTTGCGCTTCAATGTTATCTCTTAGCTACTTGCAAATCTCAGTAGATTTATTAAATTATTTTTAAGAATGTGAGTGGTATGGAATAAATTAACACATCAATATGTAGTTCCATCAAAATCAGGTCAGAATCATACAACATATTCTTTGATAACTGAGTAGTGATTGAAGCTTTTTTTTGAAAGTAGTGACACCTTCTGGTGGATTTTTGCTGTTCCAAACAAGTATACCTTTTCTAATTCTGGATTATTCTATGAGATTGTACCTCCAAAAGAGTAGAAATTCCTCATAATTATGTTATTGTGTTAGCCTGGGTTATGTTAATTCTTGCAGAACAAGATGGCACCCAACTCAGTATCCCACTTTTTCCATGATTTATGATAATTACATATATGCACTGTGCCCCATTAGAACATATATCTTAGAGATGTTTTCCCATTCTCGCTTAATTTACCTCACCTCAGGCCTATTTCCAAATTCAGATGCAAAATAAAAGTTAATTATAAAATAAATCGCTATCAGATAGACAGGACTAACCTTAACAAATAAGATTGCTGACCTTTGTATCACAAGGATCAATAAATTGTTATATTATTAACACACATTATGAGCAACTTTTATTTCCTGGAATCTGCTGGAATGTACAAGTTGCAAATCCGGCAGCCAAATTGCAAAATTCAATCATTTTTGCGTATTGTGGGCAATTGGAAGGTCAGGTATGCCATAATAAGCTTGGAATTTTGATTAACAATACTGATTAGAGAAAGCTTTCTCTGTGAGAGAAAGTGGCAACATTCCTAAACAGTCCCTGACATCATAAGGACCCTCCTCGACTTTTACAGAAGCAACAAGAAAGCATTCTATCTGGACGCATCACAGCTCAGTACAACAATTGCTATGCCTAAGACCCTATGAAACTACCGAAAGTTGTGAACACAGCCCAGGCCTTCATGCAAGCCCACCTTCCATCCATTGACTCCATCTACGTTTCTTGTTGCCATGAAAAGGCAGCCAGTATCATCAAAGATCCTTCACCCCCACCTCCTCCGACCCTTATCCTAGTCATAATCTCTCCCATTCTCTTCCATTAGGCAGAAGATACAGAAGTTTAAATATATGTACCAACAGGCTGCACATTCTTTCCATGTCAGCATGGGTTTCTGCTAGGTGCTCCGGTTTCCTCTCACAGTCCAAACATGTGCTGACTCGGTGGATTGGCTATGCTAAATTCCCCTTAGTGTCAGGGATGTGTAGATTAGGTGGGCTATAGTGGGATAGGTCAGGGTGTGATGCTCTGAGGGTTGGTGTGGGTTTGTTGGGCAAAGGGCCTGTTTCCACACTCAAGGGATTCTCAATGATTCTAAGGTTCAAGAACAGCTTCTTCCCTGCTGTTATTAGACTTCTGAATGGACTTGTCAAATTTCAAATCAGACATTGATCTTGCTTTTTATACGCCTTGTTTGTAGCAGTAACTTTGTACTCCTCACCCTGTTCAATCACGTTATGATCCAAATGTCTTAGTATGTTATGATCTGTCTATCCTGCACACAAAACAAAACTTTTCACTGTACCTATGTACATATGATAGTAATAAAATATCAAACCATAAACTTCTAAGTAATTTGCAGATATCTGAATAGATATATAAAATTCGTCACGTTATATAATTTCACACAGGGTATATGCTTTTGCTCCATTAAATTTTGACCTTTCAGTCAAGATGTTTTTGACTCCCCTATCAAGTAAATTCCACTTGGATCTTTTAATAATTATAAATGGGATAATGGGAATGGGGACAAAAGGAACTCTCCTCATGCTACTTCATCTAGGAAGGCAATGGCCTAGTGGTATCATCACTGGACAGGTAATTCAAAGACCCAGATAATGTTTTGGGGGCTCGGGTTTGAATCTCGCCATGGCAGATGGTCAGATTTGAATTCAATAAAATATCTGGAATTAAGAATCTAATGATGACCTTGAATCCATTGCTGATTGTCGGAAAAATCCATCTGGTTCACTGAAGTTGTTCAGGGAAGGAAACTGCCAATCTCACCTGGTGTGGCCTACATGTGACTCCAGACCCCCAGTGATGTGGTTGACCTTTAGCTGCCCCTCCAGGCAATTAGGGATGGACAATAAATGCTGTCCAGCCAGCAGACCTCTCATCCGGTGAATGAATAAAGAAAAGAAAGAATTCCTACATGCTTCAGGGTATGTAATAATATCTCTGAATGGGCTGATCAGAACCATTCTATATGAGATGTGGGTGCCACTGGCTAGGCCAACATTTAGTGATCGTCACTATTGGTCCTTGAGAGGTTCACAGTAAGCTGTCTTCTTGCTCCTGCACTCCATGAGGAGTAGGGAGACATAGAGTGCAGTTAGGGAGAGAGCTCCAGGCCTTTAATACGGCCACAGTAAAGGAATGGCAATATGCTTCCATGTGCTTTGTTTCAAATCTGGTAGTTTGACCAGTCATTTCGCATCCAGAACGCAATGCCTAGTACTTGCCTTCAAAATAAGAAAAGCTTTGGATCTCGGCTATCTTCTTAATATATTTTGAGAATTTGTTCTGGTCCATTACAAATGTCAGGATGATCTGTGTCTTCACAGGGAACTTGAATATGGTGGTGCTCCCATTTGCTGCCCTTGTCTTTCTAAATGGTAGAGGCAATGGGTTTGGAAGGAGCCTCTGTAAGTTACATCAGTGCATCTTGGAGACAGCAGACATTACTGCAACCGTGCATTGGTGGGGAAAGGAGTGAATGTTGAAGGTGGTAGCTGGTGCGGCAATCATGCGGGTTGCTTAGTCCTGGGTAGTTTCAAGTTTTGTGCCTTGTTGGAGACAACTAACACTGGCGAGACAACAGGTGAGATACTTGCTGCAGAATTCCTAGTCTCTGACCTGTTATGACTGCCATTGTATATAAATGGCTTGCCTAATTCATTTTGCGACCAACGGTAACCAACAGGATGCTAATAGTGAAGGAATGATGGTAATGCTATTGAATGTCAAGGGGCAATGTTTAGATTCTCTCTTGTTGGAGATGGTCATTGACTTGCACAAGTATTACTTTCCACTAATCAGCCCAAACTTAGACCTTGTCCAGATTTTGCTCTATTTGGACATGTATTACTTCAGTATGTGAGGAGTCCTGAATAGTGCTGAACATTGCACAATTCATCCCCACTTCTGACCTTATACTGGAGGGAGGTCATTGAGGATGTTGTTGAAGATGGTGGGCCAAGGCACTACTCTGAGAAAGTACTGCAATGATGCCTTGTGGCTGGAATGATTGAACTGAACAAGATATGACTCCAAGATATTTCCCTTAATTCCAATTATCTCCAGTTTTACTCCAGCTCCTTGATGCCACGCTTTGTTGAATAAAACCTTCATGTTAAGGTCCCTCTTACATCAAAACTGGAATTCAGCTCTTTTGTATACATTTGGACCAATGGTATAACGAGTTCAGGAGTGAAGTGGCCTTGGTAAAATCTAAACTGAACATCAACGAAATTATTCCTTTGCAGGTACTGCTTGTTAGTGGTGCTTGTCACTTTTGTATAACCTTGCTGATGGTTGCAGTTAGACTAACGTGGTGGCAACTGGCCAGTTGGGATTGACTCTTATTCACAGAATGCACCTGGGCAATTTTCCATTTTGTTAAGTAGATGCACCAGTGCCGTAGTATACTGCAACAGTAGCTAATGGCATAGGATGGTTTGGAGCTCAAGTGTTCAGTTATTTTGCTGGAATGTTTTCAGTATCCATGCCTTCACAGCATCCAGTGTCTTTATCCATTCCTCAATATCAAGTAGAGTCAAATTGCCTTAAGACTGGCATCTGTGATGCTGGGGAATTCAGGAAGAGGACAAGACCTGGCATCCACTTGGCATTTCTGGCTGAAGATGCTTGCAAATGTATTAACCTTGTTTTTTATAGCATGGTATTAGGCTTCCCCAACAATCAAGGATAGGGATATTCGTGGAACTTCTTCCTCCTGTTAGTTAATGCATTATCCACCACCATTCATGACTGGATGTGGTAGGGGCAGGGCTTGGATCTGGTCTGTCAGCTGTGAGATTGTTTAAAAATAGCCCTTGTAGTATAGCTTCACCAAGTGGACACCTCATTTTTAAGTATGCCTGCTGCTGTTCCTGGTATGCTCTCCTACACAATCGAACCGTAGATAATCTCCCAGCTTGATGGAAATGGTACTGTGGTGAAATAGCAGGCCATGAGGTTACTAACTGCATACCATTGTGCGCTGCTGATGCTCCACAGTGCCTCATTGTTGCCCGATCTTGAGTCGCTAGATGTACTTGGAACCCATCTGATTCAGCATAATGGCAGTGCACAATGGAGGTTGTTTTAAATTTAAAAAGGAGCTTTGACTTCACATTGATGTGTGGTATTCGCTTCTACTAATAACGTTATTGGCAGAAGTACCTGCAACAGGTACACTGTTGAGGAAAAAATCAAGTAGGTTTGGCCCTGATAATAGGAACTGCAGATGCTGGAGAATCTGAGATAACAAAGTGTAGAGCTGGATAAAGACAGCAGGCCAAGCAGCATTATAGGAGCAGGAAGGCTGATGTTTCGGGCCTAGACACTTTTTCAGAATTTCAGAAATGTCAGCCTTCCTGCTCCTCTGTAGTTGCTTGGCCTGCTAGGTTTTTCCCCTTTGGTTCCCTCACCACCTGCTGCAAACCCAGTCTAGCAGTTATGTCCTTCAGATCTTGACCAGCTTGTTCAGTATTTGGCCAATGATCCAGTATTGGTTATTGAAGTTCTCCACCTAAAATACATTCTATGCCCTTGTATCTCTCTGTGATTTCTCCATGTGGTGTTCAACATGGAGGAGTATTGATTTCATCAGCTGAGGGGAGGCATTTAGGGTTTCCTCGCCCATGTTTGACCTGATGCCATGAGATTTCATGAGGTCCAATGTCAATACTGGGGACTCCCAGAACAACTTACTTCTTTCTGATTGCATACCACTCTTGCAACATCTGTAGGGGGAGAAGGGGTCAGAATCAAATGCTGCCAGTGGGATTGGACATTCCCTAGGATCGTGATGGTTGTGTCTGGAACATTGTCTACAAATTATGAATCCAGGATTATAACTATGTCAGGTTGTTTCTTAATTCTTTTATGGAACAGCTGTCCCAGTTTTGGCTCAAGATGTTGGGAGGGAGAGTGTTGTAAGGTTGACAAGGTATATATTTGCTGTTGTCGCTTCCAGTGCCTAGGTCAATGCCAGGTGTTCTGCTATGTTTCCCTCTTTTGTTCAGACTTTGTCACAGTTTGACACAATTGAGTGGTTTGCTAGGCCATTTCAGAACACAACTCAGAGGCAGCCACACTGCTGTTGATCTAAATTCATGTGCAGGTCAGACCACGTAAGGCTGGCAGATTTGCTTCCCTGAAGGATTTTAGTGAATCGCATGGGTTTTGTAAAAATAATAAATCACTGATGCTCACCATTAGACTGACTTTTGATTCCAGTTTTTATTGAATTCAAATTTCATCATCTACAATGGTGGGATTCAAATCTATGTCTCTATAACATTAGACTGGTGTTCTAGATTACTCGTCCAATGACATTACCATTACATTGGAAGGAGCAACAATGACTCATTGTTGAGCATTATAGAATTGTGAAATATTTCAGACTGCATCACCAAATAATATAAATTTTAGAGCCCAGCAATGCGTTATAAAGACATAATATGAAGAATATAATTACAAACAAGTAACAAAAGCGGAAACAAAACAAAGAACTCCAGCCTAAGGAGTTTGCAGATTCTCCTCGTGTCTGTGTGGGTTTCCTCCGGGTGCTCCAATTTCCTCCCACAGTCCAAAGATGTGCAGGCTCGGTGGATTGGTTATGCTAAATTGCCCATGATGTCTAAGGTGTGAAATGCAGGGCTAGGTTAGGGGGTGGAGTCAATAAACGTGGAGCTGGAAAAGCACAGCAGGTCAGACAACATACGAGGAGCAAAAAATGTCAACATTTTGGGCCAAAACCCTTCATCAGGACTCGTGGTGGGGGATGGGGGAAGTTGGGGGATGGTAGTGGATGCAGTGGGAGAGTGGTTCAGTGGCCAGCATGCTGCCTCACAGTGCCAGGGAGTTTGTATATTCTCCCCGTATCCGAATGGGTTTCCTCCAGGTGTTCTGGTTTCCTCCCACAGTCAAAAGATGTGCAGGTTAGGTAGATTGGCTATGTTAAATTGCCCGTAGTATCTAGGGTGGGAAATGCAAGGACAGGATAGGGGATGGGCCTGGTTGGGATGCTGTTTGGAGAATCAGTGCGGACTCAATGAGCCCATGGCCCTCTTCCACACTGTAGGGATTCTATGAACTATGATTGCTGGAGATCGGAAACAAACAAAGATGGAAGTTGCCAGAGAAATTCAAGAAATTGAAAGGGTCAGTCTGTTTTCTCTTCACAGATGCTGTCTAACAAAAGCAAGAATGGAGCATATTAAGTTGGGACGGTTGCGTGTATAGTCATCCAACTTAGGACCAAGTGGTTTGGCCAGAGAGTCTATTAAGTTATAAGATGTTATGACAGACCATAGCAACTTGCAAGTCCATCTACAGAAATTCTCTTTAATTCCTGTAATGGGACATCCTAATTTTAGAAATTAGAAACATTTTAACTAGACTACTAAGGACTGGTGTTAGGAAGGACTTCTTCAAAGGACCTATACCACCACTGTTGAGGCTTGGTCAGTTGAAAATTTCAAAACTGAGATTGAAAGATTTTTGTTAAGTAAGTAACAAAGACAGGTAAATGGAAAAATGATGTAAATCACACTTGGTTACATTAAATGGCAGATTACACTTGATAGATCTGAATGGCCTTCTCCTTACTGTGTTCCTTTTCAACCAAAGAATTTAGACATGTAAATTCATGAACAAAATAAATATGTAAAATAAAACTAGTTGTAGATCAATGTAAATGGGAGTAAGCCATCAAAGAATGAGTGTGTCTTCGTGAAAGTGTTACAGCCTGCTAGTGAAGAAAGCAAGTAAATTTATGAAACAGTCAACACAGTATTCAGTTGTATGACAACAATGTCTATTAATTATAGGGCATTACTGATGAAATAGAAAATAAATCTAAGAGATCCTTTTAGATTTCTCGTCAATCACTGGGTTTGAAATGTGGGACTCCTACAGCAAACAATTCCAACAAGTTGTGTTGCAAGTACATATTAGACCACTGAAAAAGTGGACTTTTCTGGTTGTCACCAGTATTGTTGAGTCTAGTAAATGTACTATTCCACCACCAGGTACGCCATTAAGGTAATGACAGCATGGTGTAGCACTATGCTATCATGCACTATATTTTCAAATAATTTTCATAGCAGAACATTGACAAAATATTGTGATACAAGTCCGTGCACACCTAGTGGTGAAAAATCCACAATTAGCCTGCGTCTTACCTGGATTATTGAGAACTCACTTTGCAACCAGTTCACAGGAAGACATGTTACAGATTGTAAAATAAATGGATGGCATGGTGGCTCAATGGTTAGCTTTACTGCCTCACAGCTCCTCATGAAGACCCAGGTTTGATCCACCCTTGGGAGGTAGTCTGTTTGGAGTTTGTATATTCTCCCCATGTCTGTGTGGGTTTCCTCCCACTGTTCAAAAATGTGCAGGGAAGGTGGATTTGTCACACTAAATTGCCAATAGTGTCCAGGGATGTGCAAGCAATGTGGATTAGCAATGGGAAATGCAGGGCTGCAGGGATAGGGTAGGGGTCGGTGTCTGGGTTGGATACTCTTTGGAGGGTCAGTGTGGATCTTATGGGCAAATGGCCTGCTTCTGCACTGTAGAGATTCCATGAAAAATGTAAGCAAATATATGATTCCACCTGAAGTACTGTGTGCATTTCTGGTAATCTAATCATTTGAAGGAAATTACTGCTTTTCAGAAGATACCAAAATTATCAGGAAAACTTCAGAAGTAGGGCCTGTTTCCTTGGAAAATTAGGGATTTTATTTTAACCAATTTGCAATTTTCAAGACTATGGTAAAGAATTAACAAAGTACATTGTTTATGATGACTCAAAATGAAGAAAGAATGTGAAGGGACATCAAGTGTGGGATTTCACTCCAAATCTGCAATGGAAATGAGAAATGTCCACTGAAAGACATGAGACAAAATTTCAAAATTAAGACATGGGTGTTTAGAGATGGGTGAATAGGTTAATACATCAGGATAACTTCAGTTGGTAGGGCCCACAATGTTTTCCTCTGAGCTGAAAAATCATTACAGTCTGGTTACATTATTTATGACATTGACAGGTAAATAAGCCAGACTTAGATTCACCGGTGATTATCTTTTCACAGTATTTATTCATTAGTAAGGTTAATTTAGATTTTAACTGTTTGCCAACTATTTTAGTCACTGTAAGAGTTGGTTAACTTAATTGGCTAGACAGCGAGTTTACAGCATACAATGATGGGGTTCAATTCTTATACCGGCTGATGTTACCACGAAAGACTCTCTTTCTCAACTTCCCCCCTTTCCTGAGGCACCGCAACACTCAGGTTAAACTGTGTGGAAATTTCTTAGTTACATCTAACAAATTTGATAAGTGGTAATGAAATTGTAGGCTCCATTTTAAAATATTACTTTTTTTACGCATTGGCAGCTCATAAACATAAAGAAACAACTAAAGTCATGCAAAATAAATGATCTGTCATAATTTCAGTTTTATTTAAGAATGAAGTGAATTCCTTTCAATGAAATGAAGTTGGAAATGGGACCTGCACAATAATAGTGCCACCTAGTGATAGGTGCACATGGTTTCATGAGCACTCAGTCACAGGTAGAGAAAGCATTTAATAGCGGTCATACAAAGATGCATTGAGACATAGCATGCTCGCAGTTCTGAAACCTCATATATATTTACAATCTTATTCTTTGATGCGTACCAAGCATTTATATTTTCATGTACATTTTCAAGTTCCAGCCATTTACGAAGATGTATTTAAAGCATTGAACATATACTACAAAAAATTGTTGAGTATGGCATTGAAGGCCATAATTCAATCAAAGGGCTTCATACTGAGCTATGTATTATAGAATCATTGCTTTTGTGGTTTATTCTGAGAAATCCCAAACTAAATTACAGCCATGCAACTCCTGTTGAAGCAATTTTTTTTGAACAGCACATGCATAGGTATGAAACTTGAAAATAATGTTTTTACAAATCCAAAGGTACAAAGCTGTAAAATAGTGGAAGAAACACAGAAAGTTTTGGAGAAATGCAGCAAGTCTGGCAGCATCAATGGAAACCGAACAAAAACGAGTTAACATTTCAAGTTTCTGGAGGAGTCATATTGGACTCAAAACCAGCATTTATATATTTTTAATAAATTTCACAGACAAACTAAAAATATATAAATGTACAAGCCAAATGTAACAATGGCATAATCCAGTAATAGTAGCATCTGATGAATGGAACATTATTTTGTTACTCATGCATGAAATATGAATAAAATAAAATACCTCATTGTCACTTATTAAAGAATGCCTCATTAGACAGGAGCAATTCTGTTGTCATCAGGAATTCCTAGACTTTATGACACAAACATGTCTCTTAAAATAACTTTAAAATGGAAATGTAGCCAATAATCAATCAAAATTCGTGTGTCTGATGATGGAAAGCAGAAATTATATCTTGGTCAAATTAAATCAAAGATGGGTGGAATTTCTCATATGTCTCCCAACCCGAATAGTCCATGTCTACCTCCTTCTCAAGGTTTAAAACCGGGAATCTACTGCCTCATGGAACTTATTTCCTCCAACGGACTCTGCTTTCTCTCTCTTTGTCCCAGGTTTTCCCAGCTGCATCCTTTACTTTTCTAGCATGCTGGGAAGACTCTAGAAAAAAATCTTCCAATTTAACAGTTTTCAGTTGTGTGGCACTAATGTATATGTGTACAAATTAGGAGTACAAGTAAGCCATTTGCTTCCTCAAGCCTACTCTGTTATTCAACAAGATCATGGCCAAATTGTTTGTGTTTCAAATTCCACTTTCTTCTAATCCTGACGATTGATTCCCCAGTCTAACTACCGCCTATCTACTGACACCTTAAAAATATTCAATGATCCATTACTTCCATGTTGTTCTGAGGCAGAAAGTTCCATAGTTGCACAAGCCACTGAGAGATAAAAATTGTCTCCATTCTTTTTTCATTATGGTTATCCAATTACCAGTGAAGTCTGAAAGGTTTCTGTTTCTTCCTTGTAAAGAATCCCAATTAGACTCCGTTGGCTATCCCCATCCTCTGTCAGAGTAAATTTATTCTTACATTTGAACAATTTTTCCTTTACCTTCATTCATTATTTTTAAACAAAAGTTATTGCTATAGGATCTAAAACAACAACTTACATTTATAGGTCTTACCAACGCACTTCACAGGTACATTATGAAACAAAATATAACATCAAACTGTGTAAAGCAATATTAAGTCAAAGACATAGGTTTTAATAAGTATTTTAAATGTCAGAAGTAAGGTAGGTAAGTAGAGAAATGCAGGAATGGTCTTCCAGATTTTGGGGCTCAGGCAACTGAAGATATAGCCACCAATGATGGATTAAAATCATGGATCCCTCAAGAGACAAGATTAGAGGAACACAGATATCTAAGAACACTGTAGAGCTGGAATCAAATTCAGAGATAGGAAGGGGTTTTAAAACAAGAATAATATTTTTTAAAATTAAGACTTTGCGTAATTGGGAGCCGACGTTGGCCAGCAGGCACACGGGTGATGGGGAATGTGATGGTGCAAGTTAAGAAATAGCCAACAGAGTGTTAAATGATCTTATGGAAGTAGAATGTGGAACAAGAGCCAGGAGTGTCTTGGAAATGTTGAGTCTTTAAGTAACAAAGGTTTGAAGAAGGGTTTCAAACAGATGATCTGAGATACAGGTGAAGTTGGATGAAATAATAGAGGTGGAAATAAATGGTCTTACAGTGTGAATATGAGGCACATCTTAGAGTCAATTGTGACAGAAGGCTGTGAACAGACTGGCTTATCTCAGATTGCTTAAAAGGACAGAGATGGAGTTGGTAGTGTGGTATTGGAAAAGGTTTGGTGTCAACACATTGTCTCAGACAACCCTCGGTGCAAGAGTGGTCATCTGGGAAAATACCACAGAAAATAGGGTCTTTTTTTTGAGGAAAGAGGTAATGATTAAGTGGGGCCTATTTTTCTTTTCATAGAACATATTATGTTGCAGTGCTGCCCAGGTGCCTTCCTAACCATGTTTTACAACATGATAGTGATATAATCTTTGCTTCTAGCTTCAACCCTTGCCTCCGTTGTTCATGATCCATCTCCAAATCTTATTTTCCTTCTTCAACTACTCTGTCTCCATTTCTGGATATAGGCTATCAACCAATATCCACCGTAAGCCCACTGACTTCAATAGCTACTTTGACTACACTTTCAACCGATCATATCTTGAAGGATTCTAATCCATTTTCATTGTTCCTCCTTCTCCAGTACATGTGATCCATCTTGTGCCTTCTTTATACCTCATTTGGGGAAACAATATTGTTGACGAGATCTTCAAGCAGATTATTCCATTCCATTTCTTGCATGTCAGTTCTCAAACCTTCACCTTCCTCTACGAATCAAAACATGGTTCTTCTCAACTTCCTTTCCACCCCACCAGCCTCCACATTCAATGGATCATCCTCCACCATTCTGTCATCTTACCCAAGTCCACGAACATTCCTTTTATGTGAAACAGTGATTTCATTCTTTCGTAGACATGGTGCTCTTCCACACTGGAAAGACAATAAGCAGATTTAGGGACTGCTTTGTAGAACACCTAATTTCAGACTGCAAGCATAACTCAAAGCTTCGTTTTAATTCTCCTTCATCGCCACCTCTACTCTACTGTCTGTTCTGGACCTCCTACACAGTTCGAATAATGTTCAACATAAGTTTGAGAAATGAGGCTTCTCCTTTAGATTCGGGACATCACAGCCTTGCTAACTTATCATTGAGTTCAATAACAATGAATCTTAAGTTGCTTTTGGATGGCTATTGTTGTTAATGCCATGTCCATTCACATCTTTGCAGTTCCATGTTTTGTTTCTTTAATGCCCTACTGTCATCTTTTGCTTTGTGCCATGCATTCTTTAGTCATTAAATTCATTTGCCTTTAATTTTGCCTGAACATAGTGCAATACAAACATGGACATTTTGGGCAGTCCCTTTCAGGATAAAGTTACCTAAAATAAAAAGGAGTAGATAGAACTGGGATGGCAGGGAATAAGGATTCTTCTGTTTCCTGAGTTCTCTGGTGGAGTTTGCTTTCAACATTATGGAACTAACTACAACTAAGCACATGTCATCTGATGTCATTGAGAATATTGAGGATGGTTGTATGCTCCAGCTTTATGACCCTTCTGAACTGTCAGCTTGCCCTGATTCTCCTAACATACTGAGCAAACTGCTGATAGTGTGATCATTGATCATTTACTTCTTGTGTCAATCACCTTCCCTGACTTCTATCCTTTCTTTTAATTGCCACCAGTCCAGTCGGAAAAGTCCAGTTGAGGCCCAGAAGGCATCGATTGGAGTTTTGACGGTGGCAGAAAGTCACTGGCTCAGTACTGCTGATCGTTGTTGCAGAAGTGACTCTCCGAAACAATGGAGATTGGCTCAGTATCCCTCGTGAACTGGAATAGTGCCCATGAGTCGATGTTGGAATGTAAACCTTGAGAATCCAGAATAGCATGGCCTTAGGAGATGAGATCAAGCCACCCAGAAGGGAGGAATCTTTGAGGAAGTCCAAGTCAGTGTGGCTTTTGAGGGAAGTTGTGTCTTCGAAGGTAAAGAGTTGAAACCCCTCAGGAGGAAGAGAGAGTGATATGAGATGTTGGTGATTCAGTGGTAGTGAAATTGATGGAAGTATATTAGAAAGGGTGATAGGAGTGGGCGACTTAACAGTTTGAGGGACAAGCTGTCTAGTTTGCAGCCAAGATTTTGAGTCCTCGAGTATAGTTTGTAGCCTCTGGGATGCAAGTGTTTGGGAGGGCTGAATAAACTTCTGGAAATGGAGGATGCACGATCAGTGGTTGTGGTTCATGTGGGAATCATCAACATTTTCAGGACAGCTTGAAGATCTTGCAAGATCATTCCAGGAGTTAGGGAAAATGTTAAAACAAAGGATCTCCAGGATGGTAATCTCAGAAATTCTATCTGTGCCACAACCTTCACAATTTAGGCAAAGTCAGATCAGGGAGGTAAAAGTATGGTTTAAGGGATGGTCTAATAGGGAAGGATTATGATTTTAAGAAAATTGGGATCACTTTTGGGAAAGGAGAAAGCTGTTCAGAAGAGATGGTCTTCACCTGAGCAGAAATGGAAATAATTATCTGGCTGAGAGATTAAATATCGTAGTGGAGATAGATTTAAACTTGTACGCCAGGTGGGTCAGCCGATGAATAAGCCTAGATTGAGAAGAACCTGCGAGGGCAAAAGAGAGGAAATGGTGAACAGGGAAAAGGAAGTGAGGGAAGGCTTGAATGTCGGCAGTGAGCAAAGAAATGGTCACATCCCAATGGGCAAGAAAGAGATAAGGGCAGCGTTAAATTCTATGCATAGAATGTAGTCAACAATTTGAGGAACAAGAAACAGAAATTGCTTTAGGAGGATATGACAAAGCAGCATTGACAGAAACATGGCCCAAGCCAGAAAGGACTGGATACTTAACATTCCGGTTTATAAGGTTATTAGTAGAAACTGGATGGGTAAAAAGAGAAGATGTGTAATGGTTTTGGTCAAAGATAATGTCATTACCCTTGAATCAGATGCAGTTCTTGAATTAGAATCTATTTGATTGGAGGTAAGAATCAGGAAGGGAGCGGTGACCTTAATGGATATTTATTACAAACGTCCAAACAGTGGGGAGGAAGCAGAAGTGGCCATTGTCGGCATGTTATGGAAATCTGCAGGACAGATAGGTTTGTGATAGTTGGAGATTTCAATTTCCTTCGGTAATTGGGAAAAAGGTAGATTATGAGGCACAGAAGGGGAGAAATTCCTACAATGAGACAGGAGAAATTTCTGGAACTGTACACTTCCAGTCTACTACCGACAGAGCTGTGTGAAATAAGGCAAGCCAAGTAGAGAACGTCAGAGTGAGGAAGCATTGGAAATGGCAATTATAATATGATAAGGTTCAATATTAAATTGGGTTTTCCCAGCAATTTCTGCTTTCGTTTCTGATTTCCAGCATCCACAGTTCTTTGCTTTTATGTGCTGTGATTTACTACATTTTGGTTGTTAATTTATTCTTAGGTTGTGTTAAAGGTAAAAAAGGCAGGTATTGTAGATTGTTTTAACTTTCTGACTTTCTGAAGTTTTATAAAATTAAGTATTTGGGTATTCAAATTTTGTCTATTTTGAAATTAAAAGTCACTGGTCCCTAACTGGATCATAAACATTGAACCCGATCTGTAATTGCTACAACCCCAATAAGAAAATGCTGATGGTCATACACAATCAGGATGCTGGATACATTGTTTGACCCCTGTGTCAGGCTTCATTCATCGTCAAGGAATTCAATCCAAAATGGTAGTGGGCATTAAACAGAGCTTGCCGACCATCTTGGTCACATTGCAGAATCAGAAGTACCTTGAACAAGTCAGAAATGTTGAAACCTCTACCATCAGTATTTGTGGTTCCACACACAACATGCATGGAAAAGTGCCTATTTCCATAGCAACATGGGGTCCTTGGGTTAGATTTGATATCTACCTCCTTGTCCTATGTGTGGTGGAGGTCAGGTCTGTCTTCCTTCAGAGACCTGAAGGAGAATAAACTGAAAAGACAGAGCTGAAGTAAATTTAAATTACATCTATTTGCCATATTTCTGTAAAAATACACTTTTCTTTGTGATCATGAAGTTGAGTTTGGTAGTTTTCATATTGTAATGAAAGTTCTTTTTCATCTCTCAGTGTCACCAGAGATAGTTGAGTATTGAGGCAAAAGTGAATTTTTATTTTTGTCTTGAGCAATTAAGCTTTGCCTCTTTCTTTTGCTCTGATAATTCACTTATTTGCTGCTATGCTGTGGTTAAGTATTTCATGATTTGCAGTCGTAAATGGCCTTCATACAGCAAAATAAATGTTATTCCTTAAATTGTCAAATATATCACTGCATAGCATTATATTGCTGTCTTTCTCTTCATATTTAAAATATTTCATTTGGGAAAATACAATCATGCAATGATTGTCAAATAATGAAATGAATGGCATTTTGAGCAGATAAAGATACCATGATCCTTCAAAACCACAGATTAAGTCAGTACCATTACTTATTCACAAAAGTTAATGAAATTACTACTTGTTACAGTTGAAAACTGGCAATGCATAATTTTTCTGATGATATCTTTGCAAAGATAAATAAAGTTAAGGGGTAGATATGCAATGTCAAATATTTTAAAAATTATTACTCATAATACACAGAACAATTCTTAAGAAATAAAAACCCGGCATGAAAAGTGGTCCAATGTTGGCTATTAAGATTTTTAAGGATAGTATTACAGTAAAAGTAAAAGCTTCCAGTGTTCCTAAAGAATGTCAAATGTGAGATTGAGGATGATGTTAAATTTCAGAAAACGTTGAATAAAAAGGATATAGAGAGATGTTAGAAGATGGAAGTAAACTAGGAACAGACATAGAAATAAATTGGAAAAGTTTCTGTGGGTATGTATAAACATTAAGGGAAGAAAAGAGATTAACAACAGTAAACATCTTTCTTATTGGCAGACAGGTAAATTGCAAGTGGAATAAATAAATAGTAGAAGCAATAAACAAATCCATTGTACCCTTCATGTCAGAAGACACAAAGAGCATTATAGAAATAATGAGGAACCAAGTGTTTAGTGAGATTGAGGAACTTTTAAAAAAAGTATTAGTACAGATAATGTACTGGGGAAATTAATGAAGCTACGAGCTGACAAATCCCCTGAACTTGATAGCTTATGTCATAGGAGATGGCTACAAAATTAGAAGTTGCATTTTGATCTCTTAGCTTTTTGAGTCATCTCCAGAGGTAAAAACAAGCCTGTTATTCAAGAAGGGGGAGAGAAAACATGACTTGTGGGATCATGGACAATATGTTTGCATGCATTGAAGATTGGCTAACAGGCAGAAACCAAACAATCTGAATAAATGGGACAATTTACTTTAGCAAACTACATTGTGGTACTGCAAGGATCAGTGATTGGGGCTCAGTTATTTATAATTTACATCAACAATTTGTTATGTGTTCAAGCTTGCTGATGATACAAAGTTAGATGGGAAAGTAAAGTCTGAGGAGGTTGCAAATCAGCTACGAAGGGATGGGTGAGTAAGTAAAATTGTGACACTTGAACATAATTTGGAGCCAGATGTATTTATTCATTTTGGTAACAAAAATAGAAAAATAAAATATTTATTAAATGGCAAGAGGTTGGAGATGTTGGTTTTCAAAGGGTATTCTCATACACACAATTCTCAGGAAGTTAACAAGCAAGGTACAGTACGAAATTAGGGGAACACAAGTGGAATATAAGCCTCTCTTTCATGGGCATTGGAGTATAAGAACAAAGAAGCCTTGCTGCAATTATATAGGACCTTGGGGAAACCATACTTGCAGTACTGAGGACAATATTGGTTTCCATACCAAAGGAAGGATACACTTTTCTTCAAAGGAAGGTAATAAAGGATCAGTAGACTGATTCTTGGAATGCAGGGATTCTCCTATGAGGAGAAATTCAGTGGACTAAGCCTATTACCTGAAATTTAAGTGAATAAGCAGTGATCTCATTGAAAGATATACAGTTCTAAAGAGATGTGATGGGATTGCTACTAGGGAGGCTATTTTTCCAGCCTGTAGAGTCCAGACCCAGGGATTGCAGCCCCACTGGGAAGATTTAGCCATTAAGGATTGAGATGAGGAGAACTTTCTTCACTCAAAGGACTGTGAATATTTGGAATCCTCTGAACCAGAGGGGTGTTAATGCTCAATCATCAAATACATTCAAGTCAGAGATCTATGGATTTTTTAGATGTATTTGTCAATCAAGCAATAGGGATGTTGTGCAGTAAGGTGGAGTTGAGGTAGAAAATCAGCCATTATCTTACTGAATGACAGAGTAGGCACAGAGGGCCAAACGGCCTGTATCTGCTCTTTCCATTCTTATGGTGCATTTGGCCCACCATGTCTGCCACGTTTTCAGAAGCTGATGATAAAAACGGTTCTTTTGTCATTTCTGCAAAATTTTGTCCCTCATTAAATGGAATCATTTTGTATATATTTCTGCATACAGCCATCATGGTGAATGATAGCGCTGCTGTATTGTCCCCATTTTGCAGAATTGATTATAATAAGGTTTAGACTTAGCTTCAGATTCAAATTTCTGTACACAAAGTTTCAGAATTTAACAGTCTGCATTAGCTAAAAGGCCGATTGCCTTTACCAGGACAAATCATTAGTGCAATTGTAATGGCAGCAAAGCTTATTGGTTTTTGAAACTTTAAGACAGCAGGCGTGGTCCAGGAGGTGATCTGACAACATTTACCATCAAATACAATCTCACTTTCATGGCCTGACTGTGAAAGTTCTGTATCCGTTTCTTATCAGGCGCCTGTTTTAAAGTTAGTTAATGATTTCTGCTGAAGTTGCATTTGTCGTGTACTGTAGTAGGACATGCTGAAACCTAACACGCCAAGAAATAGAGCTGTGCCATGCATCAATGTGTCTGTATTATTCAGAGTCACTTTGCTCGCAGATCGAATCTAAAAGACAAAATGAAACTACTGTTAGTTTCAATTTAAAAAAAAGTTTTAGGCAACCATTTTGAAATAGATATTTGTTTATAATGATCAATAACTACTCTTGCCTACAAATAATTCCAGGTAACATAGAGACCTTTTTTCATTCATAATACTAAGTTCAGTCAGAATGCCAATGAGTCTGCTAGGCAGGCATCTATGCTTTCCAGTAACTATGGATAGGACATTTCAACAATAGAAAATCAGTACTATTTTATTCAGCATGTGTTGCATATTCAGGACACACCATTAAATTGTTCAGTTACTGTGACACAATGCAACTCAATGTTCGAATGGATACTATAAAACATTAAAATATTTCAAGCGGATTTTTGAAACTTCAAACACTAGTTTTCTATGGGCAGAACAAATGCAGGTAAGTGCATTTAATCTAAGCAACCATGAGGGCAAATAGTATGTTGGCCTTTATTGCATGGGGATTATAGTAATTGAATAAGGTTTTGCTACAACTGTATAGGCGTTAGTGAGACCAAATCTGGAATAACGTACATAGTAGCAACCTCCATATTCGACCTCCACATCTAAGAAAAGATATACTGACTTTGCAGGCAGTAAAGCAAAATTCAATTGATTGTTTTCTGTAGTGAGAAGGTTGTCCTATGAGACTGGGTAAATTGAGCCTCTATTCCCTGGAATTTAGAAGAATGAAGTGTGACCTCATTCAAAGCTACAGAATTCTGAAGAAGTTTGACAAATACAAAAGTTGTTTCCTCTATTGGGGGGGGCTCTAGAAATCGAAGAAAAGTTTCAGTTTCAGGATTGAGATGAGAAATTTCTTCACTCAGCGAATTGGGAATCATTGGAAATGTCATGCCTCAAGGCTTGTAGATACCCCCATTTTTGAGCATACTTAAGTGTGGAATAAACAGATTTTGGTTTCTTTGAAACCACTATGGAGAGGAGCTGTTCAAAGTTGAGATCTGGCAGAAGGTCCACCATGATTTTATTGAATAGTGGGGTTGGCTGGAATGATTGTATGGTCCAATCTCGCTCATGTTTTGTGTTATTTTAATTTATATACGCATATATACATTATGAGAGCTATAAATGAATTATCCATGAAGTTTTATCACCGTAAGTAATTCATCATGATAAGAACAGAAATCTGGAGAAATTCGGAAGAGGCCTAGAAACTGATGGTTTCTATGCTGTTGAGAAAATGGGAGGACCATGTGGAACAGATTACCTCTTGGAACAGGCAAAAGAAATGCTAATGGAAGTAAAGGCGAGTATAGATCCAAAACAGGTATTAATGATATATGTGAACAGTTCTGATGAGGGCGTACACATGGAAACAAGACATGTGGTAGATGGGGTTGGCACTATAATCAGGATGAAGGACAATGTTTGAATTTGATTCTCCATTTTGATTACAACCACCTAGCCCCAACCCTACATTTTGTTTGTTTAGGCTTGCTGTCATCAAAGTTTACCTATTTTTGCTATTAACAGAATTTATTAATCTATATATCCCTTTAACTGCCATTAGTACATTCTTTGTCTTTTACCAAAGGCACTATCTGTTCCAACTCAAACCCCTCCCTTATTATCAACAGCATAAAAATGGTCATTTTTGGCCCTCTTTAGTTCAGAAGAAGCATCACATTAGACTCAAAATGTTAACAATGTCACTCTCAATACAGATACTGTCAGATCCTCTGAGTTTGTCCAGCATTTTCTCTTTTTATTTCAGATCGTCAGCACCCACAGTAGTTTGCTTTTATTAAATTATTACTGTTTGTCTGCTATTGATTTAATCATACAAAGGCATAGAGCAAATTAGGTGTACTTACCATTATGTCCATCACTGGCTCTGACAGCAATGATGATTCAAAATTGAATAAAACCATTCCTACACACCTTTTAGAAAGCATTATAAAATAAAATGTGAGGTTTGTAGTGAAATTGTAAAGGAATCATTAATAAGTGCATTTACAATTTTTCTACAAATAGCACATACTAAGTCTGAACCATTTAACAGTGGGGCCGTGTAACTGTGTTTTTCTTATTTGAAAATAGCTTTTCACAATCAATAAATCATTTGAGCCGTTAAAGCAGCATTTTTGTTTAGAAAAAAAAACTTCCAAGACATTTGTGCTTCCATTATTTTATCACAGAAATTACAGCAAATGATTAGTTATTATTTTACTATGATGAATGGAAATATGACAAACTTCATATATTTGCAAAAGCTGCTATATAGAAACAAAAAACTCCATAAGTTTGTAGTGTTATCCACTGTTGGTCAGTGTGATTGGCTTCATTAGCTAAAATCTGCAGCCAGGCTCAATGACACAAGCCATCTTGTTTCACTTCTTGAAATCTCCCTGGATGTAGTTTCAAGGGAACTTGTCAGTGCTGTGGTTCTACTAAACTGGTAATTTATTTGTGAGGAAAAGAGAAAATACCAGGAATCTCTGGATTAATAGTCTAGTGATAATACCAATAGGTCATCACCTCCCCCTGAAATGTTACTGCTTCAGATCATATCATAGAATCTCGGAATTCCTAAAGTGCAGGAACAGGTCATTTGGACCACCAAGTATGCACTGGCCCTCTGAACAGCATTCCACTCAAACACAGCCCCACACCTGATTTCTGTAACCCCTCATTTACTTTCGCTAATCCATCTAGCCTGCACATCCCTGGAAACTATGGGGCAATTTGGGATGGCCAACCCACTTAACTTGCACATCTTTGAACTGTGGGAGTAAATCAGGGCACCTGGAGGAAACACACGCAGACGCAGGGAGAATGTGCAAACTCCGCACTGACAGTTAACTAAGGCTGGAATTGACCCCAGGAACTCTGAGAGACAGCAGTGCTAACCACTTAGCTTGCAAATGTAACAGGACAGTTTGGAAATAATTTGAATATTAACACACTTCAAATACTTTGGTTCCTTAAGTAAACCAAATTTAAACCAATCTATATTTTTCTAAAATTTGATTAAAGAAAAGCTTTTGTATGCATAAACACATGATGCAATTGTGTCAGAAGTGGTAGTCTTGTGGTGCAAGGTCAGAGCAATGTGAAATACATTGAACCCATTTATCTGGCCTGCTACTGCTTGAGTTACTTATTTGCCTCTGGCGTACTCCATGGGAAATGAATAATTGTCCAGGATTCCTAAATTATTCCCAGTTAGGTTTCTGTGATTGTGTAGATTGAAAAAAATTCTGTTCTGTATGGCAGCAGATAAAAAGGCAGATAGCCAATTTAAATCAAGAGGAAGTGGGAAACAACATTAGGTTAAAAGCTTCATGCGTCCAAAAGACTGCTCTGTTAGTATGACAAATTAAATACATCTAATCTCCAATATAGTTTTACCAATTGACTAGGAACACAGCAAAAGAGGGACATTATGTATTGACAAAAAATGAATTCACAGAAATTTGACTAGTGGGTCTAAATTGATGACCCAATTTAAACCAATGGAAACAAGGAGACAATTTCTGAAAAACAGCTCACACAAACCTGCAATGTTGCTGTATCAGATGTGACAGGACACTTTGCTGCTTGTAGACTTTCAGTAGAAGGCTTTGGTGAGCCAACCATCAGAGTGCTAATGCACATGGAGATGCTGCAACCTGTCATTTTCCGTGGCTATGGACATGAACTGTATAAGCACACTTAGGTATTGAGGAATGGCTGATAGGTCAAGATCCTTTTCACAACTTGAAACTGAACTTGAGAAAATTTCAAGAACATTTCCAGGTTGGCACTAAACAGGCAGAAAAGATCAATCTTTAATGGTAAAGAATGAGATTATTGTCAGCAAATTGACGTGGGCCTCTCTTGCAATGCAGTGATAGTGTCCCTATCCAAAGAAAAAAAATGGTCATTTGGGGAATTGGGTCCATGATGGCTCTCTGTAGAGCAATACAAAGAGTCACATTCCTCTACTCCATCCCCTTAGTACTGAAAGTTTATTTGCTTCAAATCCTCACCAAATTAACTGTTGAAGTCATTGATCATCTTTGTGTCAACCGCCTTTACAGACAGCACATTCTGGATCATCAATCATTGTACAGGAAGTTCTTCCTCACAAACCCCTGCATCTCTTGACCCAAAACCTTAAATCTGTCCTCCATAATCCTTGCACCATCAACTAATGAGAACAGATTACCATTATCTATATTCAAATCTGTTATATTCTTCTACATGTCTCTCAAATATCCCCTTAACCTTCCTTGTGCCAAGGACAATTGCCCCTGCTTCTCTAATGCAACCTTATAATCAAAACTCCCCAACCCTGGAAGCAGTCTTATGAATCTCTGCACCCTCTTGTGGATTCTCACAATCTTAATAAAGCATGGTGATCCGAACAGGATGTGAAATTCTAGTTGTGACTCAACCAGAGCTTCGTGAATGTTCGACATCACTTTACTGCTTGTTTACCCAAGGCCACTATTTATGAAGCTCAAGAACTCATTGCTTTGCTAACAGCTTTTTCAATATATCTTGCAACCTTCAAAGATCTATGAACCTGTAGCTCCAAGTCTGTGACACCAGTTGTTGTCTGCAACATTGTCAGTGGAAAGTTGTCAAATTGACTTTTCTTCAAATTTGCCTTCCAGAGGTCTTAATCAAAATAGTGCAGACTAAGTTCAAAACTGTACTTGTAGAAGGAAATATTACCAATATCCCTTGGTGGAGATCTGGGAGCTCTGCTCTGTGAGTCGACTGGGGAGAACACTTGCATTTTGTTTGAAATGTTTCTAAGGGATTAAAGTCTGAAAATACTGGACATAACTAAAACTTGGGTTTCTTCAGCAAAAGAGTCCGGGTTGATATTGGAATCTGATTCTGATCTGAGGGATTTCCTGAAACAAGTCTTGTACTGCTACAGTAATTGTTGTGTGGCATCTACTCTTGGTTTCCACAGAATTGGATGACAATCTATTGTTGTGTAAATTTTTTCTCATTGTTTAATTTGTAGCAGTAATGGACATAAGAATGTCTCAAATATTGGCTGAGAGGTCATCATGCTCTTTGTGCATACATGCTATTTGCTAAAGGGATTCCTAAACTTTATTATGCTTGTCATGGAGCAACTGTTTGTTTTTTGTGGATGCATTCTATAAAAGCAAGACATATCTGACATAATGCTTTATCAAGTTTTGATGACAAGTAATGTTTATGGAGGTCATAGATGGATCTTTTTTAAAAAAAAAAGTATTAAATTTTGCAGAAATGCTCATCCAAAAATCAGGTATTTAATTTTTTTCACAATGAAGATAACATACTGCAAAGGTATATTGCGTTTTTAGAGCGTAGCTAAAAAAATTCAGTTGTGCCTGATCTCCTTGTACATTACTGCTTTTGTTTGCTTGCTTCTGTCTGCTCTATTTGTTTTATATTTGGCCACTGACTGAAATCAATGACTGGTTACTAAACAACAGGTGACCCAGAATGCTCTAGAAAGGACAGCGCAGTATTACGCTTCTAGAAGTTTGTTGCCAGGAGCTGATGTCTTATAGGCACTTGGAAAACACAAGAAAGAGAAAAAAAAACTCAGACAGGACAAAATTAAATAACATTTATCTAAACTAGTATATGTTCTAGAGAGGCAGTAGATGTTGCACAAATCATGGTGTGAACAGTCAAATGTGCAAAGAACTGTCAGTGATGGAAAACTGGAGTGGTGAAACTGCGTAGGTTCTGGGGTCTTATACAAAGATAGGAGCTGCAATTTGGTGGAAAAATTTGACTTATCTGTTTAGCATGTAATTTTCCCTGAATCTACCAACCATAACTATATTCCTAGGACATCTGCAGGACATTGAGTGAAGGTGAGTTTAATGTATCTGTAAAATGTACCAAAGTTCATATAAACTTAAAAGACTTGAAATTTTTGCAAATTTGTTAATCATCAAAAGTATTGTCAATTATCATTGGTCAAGAGATTAGTGAACACTGTGTTCTTTATAAGGTAGGATATTGTAGATTATTAATAATATCAGCACTTTGCGGCAATATAAACAGGATTACAATGTGGTGGTTAACAATATTTTATATGCAAAGTGTGATATTCTGAAAAAAAATGCATTGTGTCACCTTAGAATGTTTGAAAGGAATACTAATTTCTAACTCAGATAAAGAATCCCACTGACACGTTAATAAAGAGATTAATGACGTGATGCCATTCCTGAGATTGCCAGAATTTATAAATTTTCTTAAATTATTACTAGCTATGAGCTTTAAAACTTCCTGTTTCTCTTTCCAATGTTAAACTTTGATCCACCTCTCTGGCTTTCTAATGCAACGCAGCAGTACTTACCTTTTGAGGAAGACTGTGTTAAACTAATCAGCACCACAAAAGGAGCAACACATTCAAAATTTTATAGTAACGTTATCGTTATCCATTGTAAGTTACTGTAACAAAATAGTTGACCTTGTTACATAAACTATGTCTATAAAATCCTACACATTACAAAATTCTAATTTATTAATATATTTTACCTGCAATAACCGTATTTCCATCATTCCCATCTGTCCTCGACTTTGCTTACAAATTGCTTAGCATCATTTAAATTGGTGGATGTAATTCAAGACATTGCAGTAGCAACCATTCATTAGTTGATTTCCTTTTTGTGTTCTGTATAAATCAGATTTCAACCTGAATCTATTTAAAATGTAAGCCAGGAGGAAAATGCCCAGAAATAAGACTTCCCTGCACCTATGCCACACAGAATAAATGGACACTTTAAAAGCTGGGTGCTTTGATATTGTGCTATTAGTCAAAACAATAAAAGCTGTCAGTGATATCAGTCATAAATGACATGTAGTGTTCCATTAGTAGTCTAATACTGATGGCATCTTAAGTGCAGTCAGGAGTACCTCATTCGGAGCATCAAGAATGGCCTGAATGTGGCTCGATATTTATTTTAGCTTAAAGCAAGTTGCATCATTTTCCATAATTTCAGAAAATATATTAAAATAATTCAGAATAAAATTTGCAAAAGCTCAGCTAAAAACATCAGGAAAGGTCATGGAGTCCCACAAAAGTTAGTTTAATTTATTAACATAAATTTTATCATTGTATAACATAACTGTGTGTACATGTGAATTCAGTAATTTTCACATGCAAGAACTAAAAGTTATTATACAAAACTAAAATACACCGACTTAAACTTCAGACAAGTTCTTCACACTCAAACCGTCCCTTTCTAATGCTCACCTGCAGCAGTCTGATGTATCCAGGTATCACTGTTCGTAGTGGAATAAACATTTTCGATCAAGTTTTTTTTGATGCTGTAGAGATATTGGCGGTTGCAACTGAATTATATTTTTAGTGGGATCTTTTGATTACAAAATTTCAGTCTTTTTGCATTCAGATTAATATTATTTAATAAAACAGTAAATTATACTGTGGTGCACTCAATCGTCTTGTGAGCTCTTTATATACAAGCTTCAAGTAAGAATAAACTGGATAAATTGCATGATCTGTCACGTGTTATCAATCTGGGGTGCTTATATGTCGGCAAAAGGCCTTGAGCTAGAAGGCTAAGACTGTCTGCAATACATTTACAGAGATAGGCTCAGCTTTATCTGATTTTACACAATGTTGATGTTCAGAATTGAAATATAGGACGTTGTGCCTAAATGCTGGCAAAGAGCCAGCATAACAACAGAAAATTAGCCCATCTGTCTCATTTTCTTTATTACTGATTACCCACCAGTGCTAGTTGCAACCCTTGAGGTAATTTGGTGGTCACAGTGGGATTGAGTGTTGAGTGTGGAGTTGGGCAGAGATTTTCAGAATGCGGCTTTCAGTTGGGAAAGAATAGGATGTTTCTGATGGTATAGCTAGTCTGTGGATTTAATTTAGAATCAGAAGGAGCAATCCTGGTTTTCCTGGCTCCACATGAAAGGAAGGGGAAAAATCTTAATCTAATTTTCAGATTGCAATCTCCAGCAGTATCTGAAGAATCTGACTGCAGCATAGTTTAGAGTTAAGGTGACTAGGAAGGAAGGCTAACCAATATTGCAGAAATCTGCTTCAAACATGGAATGTCTGCGTACATAACAGATTGAACTTGCAATCGATGCCCGTTTCATCTGTGTGGCATAGGTGCAGTGTAATCTGATTTCTGGGCATTTGCCTCCTGACATGTTTTAAATAGACTCAGATTGAAATCTGATTTATATAGAACACAAAGAATTTTTAAAATAATTCTGCATTTCTACTAGACAATCACATTTTTAATTTGATAAAGTTGAACCAGTGTAGCCGGAAAACGGACAGCTACAGAGTTTATCGGAATAAGGATAGTGCAGTTACTAAAGTAGAAGGTGTCTCATGTGAGACTGGTTAAGGAGGAAAGAGCCCATGGTATCCAGGTAATTTAGCAAATTGCATCCTTAACTGGCTTAGTGGCAGGAGGCAGAGCATGATGGTCAAAGATTATTTTTGAGACTGGAAGCCAGTGTCCAAAGACACACCACAGGGTTTGGTGCTGGATTCCTTGTTTTTTTTTTGTCAAGTAAATTAATGATCTAGACACAAATGTGAGCTTGGAGATGACATGAAAATCAACGGTGTGTTAAAAAGCAAGGGAGAAAGGATTAGACTACAAGACAGCATTAATGGACTGGTCAAACAGCCAAAAAAGTGTCAAATGGAATTTAGTTTGGAAAGGTGTGACATGATTTATTTTGAGAGGACTAACAAGGCAATGGATAATATAAAGGACAGAAGATCAGAGGGACCTTGGTGTGCATATCCACAGATCCTTGAAAGTCACAGGGACAGGTGAATAATATAGTTAATGAAGCATGTTTGTGGAGGCATTGGAAAGAAGAAGTGAAGTTATGATGGAGCTGGATAACTTGTTATTTGGGTCACAGTTGGAATACTGTACACAGATCTGGTTGCCATGCCAAAGGAAGGATGTGATTGCAATAGAGAGGGTGAAAGGAAACTCATCAAGATGTTGGCTGGACTGGAACATTTTCAGCTATGGAAGAGACTAGTCTGGATTATCTTGTGTACGAAGTTAAAGTAGCATAGATAGGAATAAACCTTTACGCTTCAGAGATGGGTCAACAAACAGCAGCATAGATTTATGAGAAGGGGATTTAAGGAAGAATCTTTTTACCCACAAGAGATGGGCATACAGAACACACCTTTTGAAAGGACGCTAGAGATGGGAACCTTTTTACCCACAAGAGATGGGCATACAGAACACACCTTTTGAAAGGACGCTAGAGATGGGGCCCATCACAATGGTTAAGAAGTACTTAAATCAACACTTGAAATGTTGTGGCATACTGGCAACAGGCCAAAGTGCTGGGAACTGGCTCTAGAATAGAAAGCTGCTTGATGATTGGTGCAGACATGATGGGCTGAAGGGCCTCTTTTCATGCTTTATGACTCTATGACGTGTTGCATGATTTCACAATTCAAACATACTTCAACTCCATTTATCTACCTTACTTTTTCTTTACAGTTTTATAACAAACTGTCCACAGTTACTCCCAATGGATTCCCGAGTTTCCACTTCACCTAGCAACTTTAAAAGGTACCTTTCTCAGTTTTAAGTGACTTTCTTAGATTCAGCCAAATGGGCTGCTCTGATGATTCTTATTCCTCTGTGCCAGAACGAATCCACAAATATCACAAAAGGAAATGTAAGGATGTGCCTCTTTGACGTGAAGCCATCTCCTACCCATGTCTGTCTGGTGTAGCTCACAAAGTCAAGAATTCTCTTCTCTCTGCAGACCATAACTGCTGATTACCATAATGCATATTGTAGGAAACACTACATCTGATCTGAAAATGGCTCCCACTGACTTCTCTCAGGTAACATGAAATACATTAATTTTGTATCTTGGTAGAAATGCTAATTAACTATTCTCAATCTCAACTCCGTTTAGAAGTAAATGAATTGTTCACAACACAACTGTTCATAATCCAGTGCCTTCATCACCTCTCTGGGATTTGGGATTACTTGGGGTTGCCGCATTGTAAACTCAGAAACTGCTGCCATTCTCTTAAAGCATAAATACCTTGCACTTTCATCTCACTGAAACAATCTCGGCCTTCCTTCGATCCATATGAAACCATGCAGGTTTACTATTTTGAAGACTTTAGAACAAGTTTTGTTATGTCCTTCATTTACCACAGATTTAAAGACAGGGTTAAAAAATACTATGACCTTATCAAGCTTATAATTGTAACATACATAATGGGGGTCCAGCAGAAGATAATGTAGTGAATGTTGCAATCTACCTTCCCTGGGCTGTGCAAAGGCCAGTTCCCACTCACCACAAGGAAAATACGCTTTATGTATCTCACTGACACTTTTTGAAGGGATGGGTTAAAAATCTTCACACACTTTAAAAACATTCACACATAAGACCTCAACTTGTCCTGCATTCTCAATTAGACCCTTAATATGCTCCGTAGTGGGAACATATGTTTTACATTGACATGTTGTGGAACAACCAGGAGCAGAGACCAATAGCAGTAGCAATAACATTTTTTTAAGGACAGGTACGCCTGTAACAGTAGACAGGACTTCATCAAATTATTTCCACCAAAAGATTAAATTTCCAACACTTAAAGGGGATAAAATGGTTATAGTTTATTTTAACTTTCTTCTGACTGATCACTTTTGATGTGGTAAAACAAATTAGCAGAGGAACCGTAGTTATTTACCATAGTTGATCATGTGTGGCATAGTATTTACTGGGCCATTGCATTGTTTATGTGTTGGGAGAGTGGCTGGCATAAAATTTCGTCAACATGTTTTAAGAAAACACACTTAATCCAGATTCCACAGGCTAGAAAACTGCAGGTTCAGGAAGTCAGGATGAAGCCTGATGTGAACAGAATCATAATTTTTCTTATTATATCTGCTAAAGATATATTTGTTGTACAAAGGAAAACGGCATTAATATTTTGAAAAGCAGTAACTTAATGATTTACTGTGCAATGTTGGAAATTTCCAAAGAAACAAATATTGATTATTGACCAACTACTGACGCACATTTTACGTCAAACAGGTAACCTATTGTGCAAAGGACGACCCTTTTGGATACTTTGGAAGTAATTCATTGTGCAAAGTTAACATTTCCAAGAAGCAAAGATTGATTAGTTTCCATTATCTAATGAGTCAAACATTTGTACTAAATTAACAGAAACAATTTTCAGTTGAGATTTTCAAATATGAAATTAGATTAAAAAATGGTTTTCCTTTGAAGAAAATAAGAATGATCCAGGCAGAGAAACAATTTTTGAGAAAATGGCCAATGTGATTTGAACAATTCAGTTGTTCAGCGCAATGCCAAATTAGTTCTTCACTTGCCTGATCTGTTTATTAAATACTGATCCAATCTGTACATAGGAGCATTATTCATGATTTTGTATAGTCAATCCAATGGATTCCTAAAGAAAATACATATATTGTTTATAAGGGATACTGTCACAAGTTCTGGTCTATTTGCATAATACATTCATATATTTCTACTGAATCTGTATGATCAGTTACAGGGTATTGCTGAACTAGGCTGCAGTTCCAGATTCCAATTCTCATAGCACCATAAGATAATTTATTTTTTATTAATGTTTCTACATCTACGTGAAAGTTGTACGGAAATCATCACATTCCATGGTACTAACAGACCAACTTGTTGGGGTATAACCACAATGAAAATGTGTGGACAATTCTCAGTAGGAATTGACTGCATGCTAAATTTGAGGAGTTTCACGGAGAGTTTCTTTACCTCAGCTTTTGTGCTTTATCTCATGTTATTCACATGTTTTATGTGTACCAAACCTTTTACGTGCCCTTCTCACGTTATTACATGCTCAGTAATGGTGAAGGTATTCATCACTGCCAAGATCTCCCAACATTCCGGGTCCTAGGTCCATATTTAAAATACAGCTTTGCACCAGGTCAAATGCCGTCAGTCAAGAGATGCTTTTCATAATTAACACGTGTGAAAAATGACCACAGAGATGGATGAACAAGTTAGCTCCCCAATTTGCTAACAAGGAACTGGAGCTTCGCACTACCTTTACCCTTCCTACAGCCAACTCCGAACAAGGTTCATGATCTACCACTTTCACTATTGCATGCAACATCTTCCCTCATTCACTCTCACCTTCACCTGTCCAATCCAACACATTAGTAACCCTATAATGGTGTGTATCTGCTACTCATTCATTCAGAGTTTCTCATCACCTATTGCTCACTTGCACCAGTTCTAACAGCTTTGTTAGTCACTTTTGTCTAACTCAATCCCTCCCTTTGTCTTGCTTCAGGGGAAATATCCCTCAATAGGGCAAAGAGAAAGAGAGAGAGAAAAGATATGTAGTCGGGTGTCCGATATCTATTTGCCTGCTAGCTTTGAGAACAGCATCCATGCCCCAGTGGGAGAGAACCATGCAGTGATGTCAAGACTATAATGTCCCCGCAACCAAGTAAGATTCATGTTCGCTCCACACTGCCCTCCAACCCCACCACACCCGGCACATTTTTCCATCCCCACCCCGTCTGCTTTCCGGAGAGACCACTCTCTCCGTGACTCCCTTGTTCGCTCCACACTGCCCTCCAACCCCACCACACCCGGCACCTTCCCCTGCAACCGCAGGAAATGCTACACTTGCCCCCACACCTCCTCCCTCACCCCTATTCCAGGCCCCATGATGACTTTCCACATTACGCAGAGGTTCACCTGCGCATCTGCCAATGTGGTATACTGCATCCACTGTACCCGATGTGGCTTCCTCTACATTGGGGAAAGCAAGCGGGGGCTTGGGGACCGCTTTGCAGAACACCTCCGCTCGCTTCGCAATAAGCAACTGCACCTCCCAGTCACAAACCATTTCCACTCCCCCTCCCATTCTTTAGATGACATGTCCATCATGGGCCTCCTGCAGTGCCAGAACGATGCCACCCGAAGGTTGCAGGAACAGCAACTCATATTCCGCTTGGGAACCCTGCAGCCCAATGGTATCAATGTAGACTTCACCAGCTTCAAAATCTCCCCTTCCCCCACCGCATCCCAAAACCAGCCCAGTTCGTCCCCTCCCCCCACCGCACCACACAACCAGCCAGCTCTTCCCTCCACCCACTGCATCCCAAAACCAGTCCAACCTGTCTCTGCCTCCCTAACCTGTTCTTCCTCTCACCCATCCCTTCCTCCCACCCCAAGCCGCACCTCCATCTCCTACCTACTAACCTCATCCCACCTCCTTGACCTGTCCGTCTTCCCTGGACTGACCTATCCCCTCCCTACCTCCCCACCTATACTCTCTCCACCTATCTTCTTTTCTCTCCATCTTCGGTCCGCCTCCCCCTCTCTCCCTATTTATTCCAGAACCCTCAGCCCATCCCCCTCTCTGATGAAGGGTCTAGGCCCGAAACGTCAGCTTTTGTGCTCCTGAGATGCTGCTTGGCCTGCTGTGTTCATCCAGCCTCACATTTCATTATCTTGGATTCTCCAGCATCTGCAGTTCCCATTATCAAAGATTCATGATCTTGTTTTGTATTGCTATCTCATTACTGCTACTATGAAGGTATGGAAATTTGGTGGAGTGAGCAGACATGTGATATATGAAGCTCACTGCAGAGAAGTGTAAGGCAGAAAGAACATGGAGTGACTATGTAAAACCAAGAGTACTGATCTAAAGGATGCACAGGAGCAGAGAGACCTAGATATATGTGTGCAAATGTCATTAAAGGTCATAGAACAGATGGTGAAAGTGGTTGAAAAATCCATGGACACCATATGATTTATTAACAATGACAGAGAATCCAAGAACAGAGATGTTACAAGTGAATCTGAATAACACACAAGCCAGATCTCAGCTGCAGCATTGTGTACAGCTATGGGAGCCACATATTGGGAAGAATGTGAAAGCTTTGGAGACAGTGTAGAAGAGCTTTGCAATAATAATTCCAGTGATTGTATTTTATCCAGACTTTGGAAATGTCAGGCAGGCCGTCTTTTTTAAGGGAAGGAGCTAAGTGAAAATTTGATCAAAAGTTTTCAAAATCATGAGGATCTGATTCTGCTCACAAAAATAAAATCAACTTAAGAACTTGTGAAGAAATTATATGCAGGTTATATTTTATATAAGATTGGGCAATCTCTAACTGATTAAGAATGATTAACTATTTTTGGCTTTACTTGAAGTCCAAAGAAGCCACAGCAGATGTGAATAGCACTGTCATCTTTGACTCAGAAAGTGGATTCCAATCCTACAAAAATCAGGGCTGATATTCCAATGCAGTAAACGAGGGAATGCTACACTGTTGGATGAGGCTCCATTTGCCCTCTCAGGTGGGCATACCATGTCACTGCATATTTCGAAGAAGACTGGGAGAATTATAGTTGATGTGTTAGGCAATATTGATCCCCAATCGACATCACAAAGGCAGATTATCTGGTCACTAACATGTCATTGCTGCTTTCAGGAGATTGTTACGCACACGTTGGCTGCCACATTTCCTACACAACAATAGTGACTACACTTTATAAGTACTTAAGACACCCAATGGCCATGAAAGGCTCTTTTTAAAAGCACAATCTCCGTTCTTTTTATCTGAATATTTTATAGGACATAAAGAAAACACTTCCAAGATTAACAAGTACAAACTGCTGTAATGAAATTCCAAGGACTTTATGTAATTCCCAATGCAACACATTCTGAAACAAATGTCTGAGCCTTGACAACATCTAAATGGGGCAGCACGGTGGCTCAGTGGTTAGCACTGCAGCCTCACAGCACCAGGGACCCAGGTTCAATCCCAACCTTGGGGGTGTGGAGTTTGCACATTCTCCCTATGTCTGCATGGGTTTCCTCCAGGTGCTCCAGTTTCCTCCCACAGTCCAAAGATGTGCAGGGTAGGTGGATCGGCTATGCTAAATTGCCCGTAGTGTTCAGGGGGGTATAGATTAGGGTGATGCTTCAAGGGGCAGTGTGGGCTTATTGGGCCAAAGGGCCTGTTTCCACACTGTGGAGAATCTAATCTAAATAGCAGCTCTGAAAATTGCAAGGGCCTGTAACAATATTTTTATTTCAAAGAGAAAAGTATACATGAGAAATTACTTAATACTATTCTTTAAAAGTAGTAGGCAGCATTTACTCATTTTTAAATGCTGGATGCCAATCATAATTGGATGGAAGACAATGTGAATTCTATCTTAAAACCAGAACACTTAAGGCTACCTAAGAGTTGTCGCTGTTTGGATTTTCTTTTGCCAGGCTTATTCATTATTGTCATATTCAACTCTGAAAAAAAAATGTTCTTATTCTCCTGGTTCCCAAAAAAAGATTGCTGCTAATTGGCCATTGTTAAGTGGCAAGTGCATAAATTGAACAAGTTATCAAGAACTCCTCAATAGCATTATGATGAGCACACATTAGCCCGAGAGACTTTGCTGCAACGTAGAATGTAGTGTGTCAGACCACATATGGAATCCCTGATGCGGGTGACTTCCTGAGAAGTGCCTAGGAAATATAATTTTTTGATGGACAATTCCCCTGTATCTGGAATGCTTCAAATGAGTCCATGGAAATTGGACTGTTCTCTGTCAAGCTTAATAATTACCCAGAAACCATTAGAGGATTAAAATTGTATCCTCACCTCTGGTTTGACCGGACATAATGGCCACCCCCAAGATGGCCTGGGCTGAGCCAGGCAGGGACAGGACCCAGTTCAGCTTTACCCAATGTGACTTTACTAGACCCAATGAGGCAATGACATGACCCCACCCCAGTTGACACCCATCTCCTGGCCTTGCGTTTCTTGGCCACTTCCCCAACTACACTCCCCCAAATCTATATAAAGAACTCACCTGACAACAAACTCAGTCATTTATCTTTCCTCAGTAATATTGGATCGGAAATTGGCTGGCTGAAAGAAGACAGAGGGTGGTAGTTGATGGGAAATGTTCATCCTGGAGACCAGTTACTAGTGGTGTACCGCAAGGGTCGGTGTTGGGTCCACTGCTGTTTGTCATTTTTATAAATGACCTGGATGAGGGTGTAGAAGGATGGGTTAGTAAATTTGCAGACGACACTAAGGTCAGTGGAGTTGTGGACAGTGACGAAGGATGCTGTAGGTTGCAGAGACATAGATAAACTGCAGAGCTGGGCTGAGACGTGGCAAATGGAGTTTAATGCAGACAAGTGTGAGGTGATGCACATTGGTAGGAGTAACCAGAAGGCAAAGTACAGGGCTAATGGTAAGATTCTTAGTAGTGTAGATGAGCAGAGACATCGCGGTGTCCATGTACACAGATCCTTGAAAGTTGCCACCCAGGTTGACAGGGCTGTTAAGAAGGTATACAGTGTTCTAGCTTTTATTAGTACAGGGATCAAGTTCCGGAACCAAGAGGTTATGGTGAAGCTGTACAAAACTCTGGTGCGGCTGCACTTGGAGTATTGTGTACAGTTCTGGTCACCGCATTATAAGAAGGATGTGGAAGCTTTGGAAAGGGTGCAGAGGAGATTTACGAGGATGTTGCCTGGTATAGAGGGAAGGTCTTACGAGGAAAGGCTGAGGGACTTGAGGCTGTTTTCATTAGAGAGAAGAAGGTTGAGAGGTGACTTAATTGAAACATATAAAATAATCAGAGGGTTAGATTGGGTGGATAGGGAGAGCCTTTTTCCTAGGATGGTGACGGCGAGCACAAGGGGGCACAGCTTTAAATTGAGGGGTGAAAGATATAGGACAGATTCAGAGGTAGTTTCTTTACTCAGAGAGTAGTAAGGGAATGGAACGCTTTGCCTGCAACGGTAGTAGATTCGCCAACTTTAGGTATGTTTAAGTCGTCATTGGACAAGCATATGGACGTACATGGAATAGTGTAGGTTGATGGGCTTAAGATCGGTATGACAGGTCGGCACAACATCGAGGGCTGAAGGGCCTGTACTGTGCTATAATGTTCTATGTTCTAAGTTACTGTCCAAGTGCCTTTGACTCCTGAAAGATAGCAGCAAGCTTTGTGAAAAAATGGTTGTGCTTGGCTGGTTATACCACCCCTGTGTTGAGTGTATTTCTTTCCAGTTACCTTCAAATGCATGCACTTGGGACAGGTCAGACTGAGGGTCTTTGCTAGAAAAATTGTAACCAAGTTAATAGGTCATTTTAAAGAGGTGTCTAAATCTATTTTGACATTATTCAGAATAGTAGATCATTATATAAATACACTATAAATTCCATAATTTTAATCACAGTATAGAAGAGGCACGTACCTATCAAAGAATTACAGTATTACGTTGTTATGCACATGTATATAAAATGCCACATGACAGTTTATGGATCGAGTAACAAGATCATTTGTCAGCACTTTGGAAAGTTGAAAGAAATACACTCAATAAAAAGTGGGCTAAAAGTTTCATTATTTCAAAGATCAGAGAGTTAATAAGAATAACACTAGCCTTCAGCAGCTACCATCATAAATCTCAATTTCTTGATCAGTGTGATTACACTGCGATTTTACGCAACTTATGACGCGTCTGCGAAGGCAACTGACAAAATTACTAGGTGTGCTTGCTTCCACCTGCTTAATATTGAGGAGAAGGATTTTGGCAAAAAACAATGCCAATTGTGAGAATGACTTCCAAAACTTCTTCATCGACTACTAAATGGAGCTACAGGTCAATATGAGCAAGACCCTCCCAAGAGCTTTTACTTTTCTTTACATCACTTTTGAACTGATCCCATTCAGACACTGAGTAAAGAATGCTGAACCATGTCCATTAGGAATAGGAAAACGGCCATTTGGCCCCGTGAGCTGAGTCAAAATCCTGGAAGTCCTTCCTTTAACAGCATTGTGGGTCTATCTACAGCTCTTGAACTGCGGTGATTTAAGAAAGTAGCTCATCATCACTTTCTCAAGAGCAACTAGGGATGAGCAATATGTGCCTCTAGCGATGCCCACATCCGATGAATAAACAAAATAAAACCTTGATGCCTTCTATCATCCATTGCCACGTCCCACTGTTAATATTTTTTCAAAATGGCAAATAGAGCAGGTTAGAACAGCAACAAGATTGTATCTAAAATGAAGCAATACAACTGTTTCAAAGTACCTGGAACATACATTCAAAGATTACCAATTAAAATATATCATTGAAGACTATAGGCCAAGTGAAAATGGTAAACCTTGCCTTGCTGTTCTTTTGAGAAAAACAGTTTCACAGTCTTGTAGTTATCGTTAGCTGCCAGCTTCATCACAAGCACTACATCTGACACATGATCAAATGCCTTCTCATAACCATTTGACTACAGTGCAAGTTTTATCTCAGCTTTGCAACAGTATCATCAGATATGATTTACATCACAATAGGAGACCATCTGGCTCATTTTCAAAAATTATCTGTGGGACATGGGTGTCAATGTGTGGCCAGTATTTACAGCCCATCCCTAGTTGCTCTTGAGAAGGTGGTGGTGAGCTACTTGAACCACTGCAGTCCACCTGCTGTGGGTTGACCCACAATGCCATTCGAGAGTGAATTCTAGGATTTTGACCAGCGTCACTGAAGAAACAGCGATATAGTTCCAAGTCAGGATGGTGAGTGGCTTGATCAGGAACTTGAAGGTGGTGGTGTTCTCATGTGTCTGCTGCCAAGACCTTCTAGATGGAAGTCGTCTGGCATTTGGAAGAGGCTGTCTTAGGATCTTTGGTGAATTCTTGCAGTGCATCTTGTAAATCATTCATTGCAACTACTGAGCCTCAATGGTAGATGGAGTGGAATGAGGTGCCAATCAAGCAGGCTGCTTTGTCCTGAATGGTGTCAGGCTTCTTGAGTGTTGTTGGAACTGCACTCATCCAGGCAAGTATTTCATCAGACTCCTGATTTGTGTCTTGTAGATGATGACAGGCTTTGAAGAGTCAGGAGGTGGGTTACTCGCCACAGTATTCCTAGCCTCTGAACTGCTGTTGTAGCCTTTGTATTTACGTGGCAAGTCCAGTTGAGTTTCTGGTCAATGATAACATTCAGGGTGTGATTAGGACAAGGATTCAATTATGGTAATACCATTGAAGGTCAAGGGGCGATGTAGATTTTCTTTTGTTGGGGATGGCAATTGCCTAGCATTTGTGTTATTTGCCACTTGTCAGCCCAAGACTTGATATTGTCCAGATCTTGTCACATTTGAACAAGTATCAGAGAAGTTGAGAATGGTGCTGAATATTGGGTATCATTGGTGAACATCCCCACTTCTGATCTTATGGTGGAGGGAAGGTCATTGATGAAGCAGTTGAAGATGGTGGGGCCTAGGACTACCCCGAATGTACTCTTGCAGAGATGTGACGGAGCTGAGATGACTGGCCTCCAGCAACCACAACCATCATCCTACAAATGACTCTAACCACTGGAGAGTCTGCCCTGATATCCATTCATTTCAATTGTGGTAGGGTTCCTTGATGCCACTCAGTTGAATGTCACCTTGATGTCAAGGGCTGTCACTCTCACCTCACTCTTGGAATCCAGCTTTTTTGTCCACATTTGAACCAAGGCTGGAATGCAGTCAGGAGCTGAATGGCCCTGGCAGAACCAAACCAGGTGTCACCATGTAGGTTATTGCTGAGGTGCTGCACCTTCCATTACTTTACTGATCACTACAACATTGTGAATAGTGGCTTGTTGCACTAACCTTATTGTGTACATTTTTAATGCAAATTAACAATTATTGTGCTGACATTGCTCATGTCTTGTACAGCGGTAATTATCTATTCATATCATCTGATCAACTTCAAAACTTTGTTGATTCTTGGAGGGATAAATACTAGCACAGTTTTGTTTTACAAAATACCTTTTAAAGCTGGAATAAGGTTTTAGAATGAGTGTAAACTGTAAGCCTTGCTTGAGGGACAATGAAATGAAGAATGAGAATAGACTAAAGTAATAGTCCTCTCACTGACCATAGGATTTCAGTATTGTAGCCCTACCTCTGACCCACAGTAGGTGCCTGTAGAAAGGGTTTCAATAAATGTACCCAAACGCTTCATGCATGGTTCATGTCGCAAACACTAAATTATCATGGAACCTGTGATGTGACATAACCTGTGTTTCTGCCATAAAAAGTTGACTTAGCAATCAAACAGTGTCTTTTCTCTTGCAGTATACATTTGTGCAATCGTTCAAAATTTGGCACTCTTCCCATTTACTGATGAGGGTAAGATAAAAGTTTGGCAAAATGTCTTTCATTTCATTAAAATTCCAAGTTTCTTAAAACATTTTTTCCATTCATTTCAGCAAATACTCTGCTGCATCAAAGTCCATTTCCTAAGGCTTTTCTCATTTTTCAATATTTCAATTAAAATTAAAAGCTGGAAGTAGGAAAAACATTGATAGTGGCGTTACGGCGAAACGGCACTGAAAAACGTACTTCCATCTGCATTCTATTTTGCCAAGAGTGGAGTACGTATCAGAAATTCAACAAGAAGTTGTAAATACATAACAGACAATTGCTTAGTTAAGTTTAAAAAGTAGCACACTTTCCAATCTTGGAGATAGAAGTGGGAAACTCTCAACTGAAACAGAAAACTAGTTATCAAGCTACAATAATTTGAAGGTGAGCCTATCTCAAATGCATTTTGGTTACATAACTGTTACCATTTGTTTAGTCTAACTTAAATATTATTGATTCCTAATAGTAAGTGCTATGGCGTACACTAAGAGAGTAAAGCCACAGGTTTCCATGGTTTTAAGTAAACACAATGATTAAATAGTGCAGGCAGCAGGGCAGGGGGTGTTCAGGCTGCTAGCTATCCACTCTGACACATGACTGACCGCATCCTTTCTTATTCTAATCAAATTCATTTTCTTCTGTTTGTGGCTGGAGTGGTGGAGAGAAGGTGCGGGAAGATGTCAAGCAGTGGATTCGATCTGTTCCTTGTAGCCATAGCAGTTGCGGCTTGAGCAACTGTTCAAGCATTAACAGATTGGGATTGGTTCTTTTCCTTTGGTAGGATCTGCAATGGTGGTGGAGTGAATGATCCCTTGATCCTTGGGAGTTAATTTGCATGGTCCCTTGGTCCTTGGAAGTTGAGAATGGGACCTGGTCCTCAAGAGCTGGGTCACTCTCCTGGCTATGGAAATGTCTCAAGTATTGGCCATGATGAAGCAGCTTTGGAAGAGGCGATGTTCTGGGACTGCTACAGCATGCTTCCTCCTTGGTGTCGCAACCTTAGTGACAGCTTTGGCTGCTGTGAAGGTGTTTCCCATAGCTACTTATGAAATCAAGAAACTGTATGCATTTTTGTTTTATATTTTATGTAATTAAAATAATGCTGGATTATGGCAACTTATACGTATTTTACTGTATTTTCAAAAATACATGTAACAATAAATTACTATACTATTGAAGTAAGAATAGTACAATCGACGTGTACTTTTTAAAAAAAACTTAGAATTAACACGTGGCACTGTGATCGAACACCCAGAGTGCACATTAAATAACAAAGATGATCAAGATAAATCCTAACTAAAAACCAAAAGAACTGCAGATGTTGTAAATCCAGAACAAAAACGAAGATGCTGGAAAAGCTCAGCAGGTCTGGCAGCATCTGTGGAGGAGAAAACAGAGTTAACATTTCGGGACCAGTGACCCTACCTCAGATAAATCCTACTGATTTCTCAGGAACTTTCCCTGGATGTAAATGATGTAGTGGGTCATTAAATCTCATTTAACTTTACAATTCTTTGCTTTTATAGATGTGGCCTTGAAACATCGAGCTGGTCCATCATCGACTGCTTCAAGAACTACTTCTGTTATAATCTATTGTCCTGTATTCATGCCCCCCTGGGTTCTGAAAACTGCATCCAGTATTGCTCTCAAGGAGAACTCCAACTTCACCAAATTAAAATCTGCATTAATACTTCTAAGTTGCATCAAACAAAACACTTCTTAATGGCTTTTTCAGTTCCACTCTCTCAGCTGCACTGAACAATTTTCAGGCTTCTTCAGAGTCCCCCATGGCTTTCACTAACACAGAGGCAAGGACATTCCCACTTTTCACAGTTCTCAGAGCTTCCTCTTTGCTGCTTACTGATTCCTCAACAAATGCAGGGAATTTAATAGTACAGGATTATCCAACTACTCAACTCCTTTCTTGCAGGTCAGGAAAAAAAATGGTAATGCAAACATGGAGTCTGCACCAGCTGTTTCTCTTTGTCCCACAATCTCAAGCTCTTGAACTGCTTTTCAGTGACCGCCATGAATGGCCTTTTGGAAACACTGCTATAAACCTACTCTCATCAAAATGAACTGGTGCCATGTAGCTAGTCTTCAACCTTTTGTACCCCGTTACAATGTGACCATTTTACAGAATGCTAGCTTTATGTAGAGAATCCTTACCAAAAGGGAATTTGTCACAAAGGAAAAAGCAATGATCTATGACTTAATCATATAATGAGGGTAACTGATACAATCTCATCATGATAATAAAATGTGAGGCTGGATGAACACAGCAGGCCAAGCAGCATCTCAGGAGCACAAAAGCTGACGTTTCGGGCCTAGACCCTTCATCAGAGAGGGGGATGGGGAGAGCGAACTGGAATAAATAGGGAGAGAGGGGGAGGCGGACCGAAGATGGAGAGTAATGAAGATAGGTGGGGAGAGTATAGGTGGGGAGGTAGGGAGGGGATAGGTCAGTCCAGGGAAGACGGACAGGTCAAGGAGGTGGGATGAGGTTAGGAGGTAGATGGGGGTGCGGCTTGGGGTGGGAGGAAGGGATGGGTGAGAGGAAGAACCGGTTAGGGAGGCAGAGACAGATTGGACTGGTTTTGGGATGCAGTGGGTGGTGGGGAAGAGCTGGGCTGGTTGTGTGGTGCAGTGGGGGGAGGGGACGAACTGGGCTGGTTTAGGGATGCAGGCCCTCCGCTTCTTCCTGTCCCGCAGGCCCGACCAGTCCCCCTCCACCGACACTCTCATCCGCCTAGCTGAACTCGTCCTCACACTCAACAACCTCTCTTTTGACTCCTCCCACTTCCTACAGACTAAGGGGGTGGCCATGGGCACCCGCATGGGCCCCAGCTATGCCTGCTTCTTTGTAGGTTACGTGGAACAGTCCCTCTTCCACACCTACACAGGCCCCAAACCCCACCTCTTCCTCCGGTACATTGATGACTGTATCGGCGCCGCCTCTTGCTCCCCAGAGGAGCTCGAACAGTTCATCCACTTCACCAACACCTTCCACCCCAACCTTCAGTTCACCTGGGCCATCTCCAGCACATCCCTCACCTTCCTGGACCTCTCAGTCCCCATCTCAGGCAACCAGCTTGTAACTGATGTTCATTTCAAGCCCACCGACTCCCACAGCTACCTAGAATACACCTCCTCCCACCCACCCGCCTGCAAAAATTCCATCCCCTATTCCCAATTCCTCCGCCTCCACTGCATCTGCTCCCACGATAAGACATTCCACTCCCGCACATCCCAGATGTCCAAGTTCTTTAAGGACCGCAACTTTCCCCCCACAGTGATCGAGAACACCCTTGACCGCGTCTCCCGTATTTCCCGCAACACATCCCTCACACCCCGCCCCCGCCACAACGCCCCAAGAGGATCCCCCTCGTTCTCACACACCACCCTACCAACCTCCGGATACAACGCATCATCCTCCGACACTTTCGCCATTTACAATCCGACCCCACCGCCCAAGACGTTTTTCAATCCCCACCCGTCTGCTTTCCGGAGAGACCACTTTCTCCGTGACTCCCTTGTTCGCTCCACACTGCCCTCCAACCCCACCACACCCGGCACCTTCCCCTGCAACCGCAGGAAATGCTACACTTGCCCCCACACCTCCTCCCTCACCCCTATCCCAGGCCCCAAGATGACATTCCACATTAAGCAGAGGTTCAACCTGCACATCTGCCAATGTGGTATACTGCATCCACTGTACCCGGTGCGGCTTCCTCTACATTGGGGAAATCAAGCGGAGGCTTGGAGACCGCCTTGCAGAACACCTCCGCTCAGCTCGCAACAAACAACCGCACCTCCCAGTCGCAAACCATTTCCACTCCCCCTCCCATTCTCTAGATGACATGTCCATCATGGGCCTCCTGCACTGCCACAATGATGCCACCCGAAGGTTGCAGGAACAGCAACTCATATTCCGCCTGGGAACCCTGCAGCCTAATGGTATCAATGTGGACTTCACCAGTTTCAAAATCTCCCCTTCCCCTACTGCATCCCTCAACCAGCCCAGTTTGTCCCCTCCCCCCACTGCACCACACAACCAGCCCAGCTCTTCCCCCCCACCCACTGCATCCCAAAACCAGTCCAACCTGTCTCTGCCTCCCTAACCGGTTCTTCCTCTCACCTATCCCTTCCTCCCACCCCAAGCCGCACCCCCATCTACCTACTAACCTCATCCCACCTCCTTGACCTGTCCGTCTTCCCTGGACTGACCTATCCCCTCCCTACCTCCCCACCTATACTCTCTCCACCTATCTTCTTTACTCTCCATCTTCGGTCCGCCTCCCCCTCTCTCCCTATTTATTCCAGTTCCCTCTCCCCATCCCCCTTCTCTGATGAAGGGTCTAGGCCCGAAACGTCAGCTTTTGTGCTCCTGAGATGCTGCTTGGCCTGCTGTGTTCATCCAGCCTCACATTTTATTATCTTGGAATTCTCCAGCATCTGCAGTTCCCATTATCTCTGATACTATTTCAATCTCATCATGATTTGGTTTGGAAGGTGTAAAATCTGTGGTTAGAGGAGAGGAACTGCAAAGGAACCGAAAGACCCTGATTGTGTATAGGTTTCCTAACAGTAATCAGGATGTGGGCAGAAAATAAATCAGCAGATAGAAAAGACATGTGAGAAAGGCACTATTACACGATGCCGAATTTCTGGGTTTTAATACATTCACACATCAGTTTGATTTGTAAAGGCTATTAATGATTTGTGTTGAATAAATTGAGAACCAAATGTTATGAATGGTAAACAATCCCTCTCATCCTCCTGAAACTATCCCGTCTTTGACAGTTAACCAGGCCACTTCCAGCACCTCACCTTCAAAGTCATAATTAAAGAATCACCTGAAATGGTTTCTCTTTCTGCTCCATTACCTCTTTGACACACTCCTTTATTTCTAATTTGAAAACACATTAAGTGGCACAGATACTCTGCTGACGACAAGTTCTATCTCACTGACATCTTATCCGATATAACCCCTTATTCTGATTTGTTTCATTGTTCGCATGACATCCAATATTGTACAAACAGAAATTCCTTTAATAAATGAGAAGGTCAAAGCCTTTGGTAACTGCCATGTGCCAATTTCCAACAAGCAAGTCCATGCCTTTTACAGAGTCATAGAGTCTTATAGTAGGGAAACAGAACCTTCAGTCCAACTAGTCCATGTCAAACATAATCCTAAACTAAATGAGTACCACCTGCCTGCTTCTGGCCAGTGTCTCTCCAAAACTTTCTTATTCATGTACTTATCTAAGTGCCTTTTAAATGTTGGAACTGTGCCCGCATCCAGGACTTTCTCAGGAAGTTCATTCCACACATTTCAAGATGAATTTTCTGAGTCTCAGCCAAACTATTAGTGATAGCGCCAACACAGTTGACTGAACTGAGTTTATAAGCCTATATTTTTTTGCATCACCAAGACCACCTATATGTATTTCCGTAATATTCACCTCTCCATGTTTATCTATATTATTGAATGCTGAAATCCTTATTCATGCCTTTATCACTAGACCTGACTACCCGATTACTCTATCATTTGGCTTCAAACACAAATTGATTCAACAGTACACTAAGCAATTCTCAATCCAATTTCCAAATCTCTCAATGGTTTTGCCCCTTCCTGTCATTGGACTCATCTCCAATCACAAGGCTAATGTGCCCCTCCAATTTTGGTCTCTGGTACATCCCAGATTTTCGTTGCCTTTTCTCTTGGCTAAATTTTCTTTAGAAATCAGTCCTTAGACTAAGCGTTTTGTCACAAGTACCAATGATCAATTCTGTTTGTTGATATTCAGGGAAGCATTTTAGCATGTTTTATTACTGCAAAGTTTATGGCAATAATACTAAGTATAAATTATAATTTTTAGCTAATTTTGTTCTAATAGCAACTTGGTAAGCCATTTTTCACCACAGTATTGCTTACATATGGCGACTACACAACTTACAACCCTAACCCTCACTATAGTTTCAGCCGACAAAAGAATGCTTTGTTTGGCTTGTAAAAGGTGCACTTTGGTTCCACAGCTACTTACTATTACTGCCTATTATTTAGTACATAATCAGAGTATTAGAGAGCCCAGCTATCTTTCGTTATAGGCCTGGAAAAATTGCCATTACTATGTATATGTTACAAAATAAGAGAATTTATGACAAATGGAGTTTAATGCAGACAAGTGTGAAGTGACGCACTTTGGTAGGAGTAACCAGAAGGCAAAGTACAGGGCTAATGGTAAGATTCTTAGTAGTGTAGATGAGCAGAGACATCGTGGTGTCCATGTACACAGATCCTTGAAAGTTGCCACCCAGGTTGACAGGGCTGTTAAGAAGGCATACAGTGTTTTAGCTTTTATTAATAGAGGGGTCGAGTAACGGAACCAAGAGGTTATGGTGAAGCTGTACAAAACTCTGGTGCGGCTGCACTTGGAGTATTGTGTACAGTTCTGGTCACCGCATTATAAGAAGGATGTGGAAGCTTTGGAAAGGGTGCAGAGGAGATTTACTAGGATGTTGCCTGGTATGGAGGGAAGGTCTTACGAGGAAAGCTGAGGGACTTGAGGCTGTTTTCATTAGAGAGAAGAAGGTTGAGAGGTGACTTAATTGAAACATATAAAATAATCAGAGGGTTAGATCGGGTGGATAGGGAGAGCCTTTTTCCCAGGATGGTGACAGCGAGCACGAGAGGGCACAGCTTTAAATTGAGGAGTGAAAGATATAGGACAGATGTCAGAGGTAGTTTCTTTACTCAGAGAGTAGTAAAGGAATGGAACGTTTTGCCTGCAACGGTAGTAGATTCTCCAACTTTAGGTACATTTAAGTCGTCATTGGATAAGCATATGGACGTATATGGAATAGTGCAGGTGAGATGGGCTTGAGATCGGTATGACAGGTCGGCACAACATCGAGGGCCGAAGGGCCTGTACCGTGCTGTAATATTCTATGTTCTATGACGAAACACAACTCGCTCGAAAACATTTCTGGCAAGACATTGGCAGGTAGCATTTTCAATAATAATTCACAAAATCTAAATGCTAATTTCACACTTTACTGTGACTGTTGGATTTTGTATTAATCCCACTTTTATGGAAGTCAATACATTTGTGAATTATTCCATTTTCTGGAGTACTTGAAAGTCATTTGCAAGATTATTTTTGTTCTTTGTGAAAAACATAAGTACTATCCTTGGCACATTTCATTTCCTGGTCTGATATATCAGATGTCAGCGATCTATCAGTAGAATACAAAGCAGAGTGTTACTGTCCCTGCAAAAGGTCACAAACATGAACAAAAATATTTAAATGTCAATACAGTAAAACTTACCTGGAAATCCCTACCTGCGTCATTGCAACCTTCCACAAGTTAGTACAATTGTGTATCTAAGTTTTATAGATGTATTCTCTGCAGTGAACACCGAATAGCATATGTCTGCATCTCTATTTTTCTTTCTTTGTAAAGTTGGAACATCTCTGGCAACACGGGGTAAAATTCACTTTTCTTCAAGTGACTCAGCCATTACTGCCATGTTATGTGTACATACCTCTGGTTGTTGCAAGGATCAGTAATAAAAGGTGTAACAGGATTATGCACAATACATGGAAACCTTTAGTAGGGGATCTAATCCAGAAAGAACACTGGAAACATGAAACGGCATCAAGATTTAGAATCCTTGGTTAACACTTCATTTGTTTTTTTAGGGAATGAGTTGCTGAATAAAGTAACTGCACCATAACAGCAGTGACCAAGCTTGAAGGATATTTATTTGGCTTTAAAATACTTGTGACACACCAAGATTGTGAGAAGTGCTATATAGATGCAAGATTTATTTCATACAATCATAGCTATTGAACATAATATTGTAAACTAAATCTTGCAGCAATAATATTTAAGACCATTACCAGAACAGCAGAAGAACTTACAACCAGATAATGGGACAGATCACCTTGAATAAGTGACACCTATTTCTGAAAGAAACAATGAATCTTCATATCTGTCCTTTTCTTACATCTCAAAATCTGAATATTTTATTATCTCCAAATGTCTGCCAAAGGCACTGGACAATTTACTTTCTTGCTTTTTAAAACCTCACCAACTCAACTACTTCTAATTTAAGTTCAGAGATACCAATCTAGAAGTCTTATCGGTGGAAAATTAAAGTAATTCTGTTTAATTGGTGTGCATCAGTGGACAGAACTACACTGATGATACTGATTATTTACTATTTTTTAAAAACTATATCAGAAGGTGGACTGTGCTATATCTGGCATCAAATTTCCATTGTTCTTTCAGATCTGAACAAACAGATGCCGAGTAGACACTCCCTCTGAGTCGTGAGTGTGGAACTAGGAATCATAGTCTCAGATTAAGGAGTCAATAATTTATAACAGACACACAGAAGAATCAGAGTTTAACAAATGACTATGGATTGTATTGGGAAATATAATGAAACTAAGAATCAACGTTTTAATAAGGTCAGCCTTATTTCACCAACTCAAACCTGCAATTGTTCTCCCATTTTACAAACACTATTTCAATAAAGGCTTGCTGCTGCTCAAGTGCTCCTTTCTACTGACAGCAAACATAAATCAAGATACTTCCTACAAATTTTACTACATGCCTTTGTAACATTTGTAGGACCAGGAACAAAATCTGCAGGTAGATTAAATCTCAACTTCACTTGGATTTGCAAGGCTGCACTTCTTAGGAAGTGTAACAGCCAGTACAATCCACTCAGAAGGTAGTGAACCATTCAAAGTCCATTTACCAGAATCCACTGCTCCTTAAGTATTCTGCAAACACTTCACATGAATTACTGAAAGCAGCAAGTATAAATAAAGAACAGAACAGAAGTAATCACAGCACTTACTTCGAATTCCTTCAATCATAACTCTGTTACTTTTACAACAGTCATGGAAAAGAACAGATACATACAGAAGGGTAAGGTTTACAACTGGGGGAAGGGCAATAACAATTCTGTCAGGCAAGAGCTGGGTAACATAAAGTGGAAACAGATGCTGTCAGGGAAGAGCACTATTGAAATATGGAGATTGCTTAAGGAATGCATACTGCATGTGCTCGATACGTTTGTCTCTAGCAGGCAGTGAAAATAGGGTCGCGTGTGTAGTTAGTAAGTTCGCAGACGATATGAAAGCGGGTTGCATTGTGGGCAGTGTGGAGGGCTGTTCTAGGTTACAAAGGGACATTGGTAGGATGCAGAGCTGGGCTGAGAAGTGGCAGATGGAGTTTAACCCCGAAAAGTGTGAGGTGATTCATTTTGGAAGGAAAAACTTGAAAGCAGAATACAGGGTTAATGGAAAGATTCTTGGCAGTGTGGAGGAGCCAGAGGGATTTAGGGGTTCATGTCCACAGTTCCCTGAAAGCTGCCACCCAAGTTGATAGAGTTGTTAAGAAGGGATATGGTATGTTAGCTTTCATAAATAGCATGATTGAGTTCAACAGCCATGAAATTATGCTCCAACTATACAAAAGCCTGGTTCAATCACAATGGAGCACTGTGTCTGGTTCTGGTCGCCTCATTACAGGAAAGATGGGGAAGCGTTGCAAAAGGTGCAGAGGAGATTTACCAGGATGTTGCCTGGAATGGAGGGAAGGTCTTAGGAGGGAAGGTCTTAGGAGGAAAGGTTGAGAGAGCTAGGGCTTTTCTCTTTAGAATGACGAAGGATGAAAGGTGACTTGATAGAGGTGTACAAAATGATCATAAGTACAGATGGAGTAGATCAAGAGACATTTTCCTAGGGTGGAGGTAGCTATTACGAGGGGGCATAGTTTTAAAGTGAGTGGAGGTAGATATAGTGGAGACGTCAGAAGTAGGTTCTTTACTCAGAGTGTGGTCAGGGCATAGAATGCATTGCCGGAGCGGGCAGTGGAGTCGGCCTCATTAGGGGCATTTAAGCGGCTATTAGATAGGCATATGGATGATAGTATATGGTAGGGGTAGAGGTTAGATTTACCCTAATCCTTACGGTCCAAGTTCGGCACAACATTGTGGGCCAAAGGGCCTGTACTATGCTGTACTGTTCTATGTTTTAATTACAAATCTGTTAATATTGCAGAAAACAACAGATACAGGCAACAGAGATGTAGAATATCAGAAAATGGTGTAACTCTCTGCACAAAATTCTGCAGAACTTCATAACTTCCAAGATCAAAAGTACAGTACCAGTTTTAGATTGCTATAGAATTTTGAGAGATTTTGAAAATAGAAAATTAACTAATTGGTACTCATAGAATCCCCAGTGTAGAAACAGGCCCTTCGGCCCAACCAGTCCACACCAAATCTCAAGGCATTCCACCCAGTTCACCCCTCTATAACCCACCTAATCTACACATCCCTGGACACTACGGGCAATTTAGCATGGCCAATCCACCTACCACGCAAATCTTTGGACTGTGGGAGGAAACCGGAGCACCCGGAGGAAACCCACACAGAGACGGGCAGAATGTGTAACTTTCACACAGACAGTTGCCAAAAGGTGGAATCGAACCCGGGTCCCTGGTGGTGTGAGGCAGCAGAGCTAACTACTAGGCACCATCATCCATTGTACATAATCAAAATAATGTTTAATATCAAAGCAATAATTTTAGCATTTCCAGAAACACAAGACAATGGGGCATGGGTTCTGATTCACAATGGCCAAATGTTAAATTCTAATCTCAAGTAAAGAAAATGAGAATTGTGAAAGTCCCAGCCACTCATTCAGGAATGATACTGATACAGCACTGAGGAAAAAAAAACCAGATCATTCTTTTGCGTTCCTACACTGAGCCACTGAATTTTGAGAAAAAACACAGAAGCACCATGTTTTCTCCAAGAATTATAGCTTTGGTGATTATTTCTAGATTTGATAGTATTCATTCTGGGTGGAGGAACACACTCAGGCCACATAACATATTCTCTACATCACATGTCAAAGAGAAATACTTTGTAATAATCTTAGCAGCCGATAAGTCACAAACAAGGTCAGAAAGGGAAGAGAGTTAATTTGACAGCTGGAAAACAGACCTTCATGAGTTAAAGAAAACAGACATTTTCTCAAGCAACTGGGCAATACAGTGCTTATGATATAAAATTGTTTTGTTTTCAACTTAGAAAAGAAAAGCATAACTTTGAATACAAAAAAAACTCTCTGATATGAAAGGCATCTGATTAGGCCACATCTTTCTTTTAAGTTGCTGACTGAACTCTGATTAGAATAGATCCATCTCAGCAAACTTAAAGGAGAAACCAGATAAAAAGGGAGGTTTTGGGGTCGGGGCAATAAATGCCAGGAAAGGTGCTGTTCCAGATTATTCTGTTAAGGAATAACAGTAAAGCACCATCAGCAAAACACAATTCCTACACTGCATTTAAGAAGTCCATAACGTCTACCTCTCTTCACTCTTTGCAGGACCTGCTTCACGATTGCCCCCTCCTGGTTCATACATGAATTCTACAGCTGTGGCTCTGGGTGCCAACCCAGCAGCCTTTAACCTTTCTTTTTGTCGTTTCTTTTTCAATTTTCTTTTCCTGTTTTTGGTTAATGGTTCTGCTCCAGGCTTTGCAGAGTCTAAATGCAGAGAGTGCAAGATGTCAGTTTTTAATTCTTCTTGTTGCTGAAACACAGAAGGTACATTTTTCTTGATGTGGTCAAGTAATGAACTATTGAGGTTTCTTCTTCGCTTACGTTTTCTTGGAAATTTTTGTGAAGAATTTTCTTCTGTAATTGAAAATGCTTTAGTTGAAATACATAAGCTCAAAAAAGTGAATAGTTGTCTATTACCAGAGTACTAAACATTGTGCCATACTTAATATATTTGCAGACGCCAGAAATAAACTTTATACAGAATAAACATAATATGCAAGTCACAGAAATTTGCTTGATTTATGTAATATGTTCATATTATGTTATAATTTTTATTCATCAATATATCTTGGGAAGATTGGAGGATCAGCTGGACCTCGTGCATGTACAGGAATGAGAAGACTGATAGGGTGGTTAACCACATATGAGGTTTATCTCTATTTTACAAGGCATAATATACAAAGATTGGGAGGGTGCGGAGTAGGTTCACCACAATGTTGCCAGGGCTGGAATGTTTCAGCTTAAGACGTCAAGGCCTGGAGTTTCTTTTGAGTAGAAAAACTGAGTAGGAGTTTGGCTGGGAGTCAAGAGACAGAGACTGGGGGTTGGGGGGTCAGAAGAGAACAGCAAGGGAGTGAGAACATGAGACAGTTAGAAAGAGAGAGAGAGACTGCACCTGTGAGATCGAGAGCAAGAAGAAATAGGACTCCACTGAGGCATACAGAACTATAAAGTACATAAATAGGGATAGGATTTAATCTACAGGAATTAACTTTTGCCTTACTGAAGGGTGCAATCACCCAGGGCTATATCACCAAGAGGGAGTTGAGAATCTGGAACTCATTGCCAGAAAGAGTAATTGAAGCAGAAACAATTCATGATTGTATCCCTATTTATGTACTATGATTCATGATCCCAGTGTCTGCATGGGTTTCCCCCCACAATCCAAAGATGTGCAGGCTAACTGGATTGGTCATGCTAAATTGCCCATAGTGTTCAGGGATATGTAGATCAGGTGGTCTATAGGAGGATGGGTCTGTTTCCACACTGCAAAGAATCTAATCTAATCTAAGAAAGAAGGAGACTTAGACTTAGAATCCCTACAGTGTGGAAACAGGCCCTTCAGCCCAACAAGTCCACACTGCCCCTCGCAGCATCCCACTCAGACCCATCCTCCTATAGTTTTAGACTCCCCCTGGGGCGGGGGAGTCTAAAACTAGAGGGCATAGGTTTAAGGGGAGATATTTATTAGGGCCTAAGAGGCGACTTTTTCACGCAGAGGGTGATGCATGTATGGAATGAGCCACTCGAGGAAGTGGTGGAGGCTGGTATAATTACAATATTTAAAAGGCATATGGATGGGTATATGAATAGGAAACATTGAGAGAGATATGGGCCAAATGCAGGCAAATGGGGCTAGATTTATTTAGGACATCTGGTTGGCATGGACAAGTTGGACCATAGGATCTGTTTCTGAGCTGTATATCTCTGTGATTTTAATTATAAGCATTTACTACAAAGATACATAACAGTTGGAAATGATTACTCAAAACAATGTTCAAATGCAGGAACCCAACTCACTGAAACAACTAGAAGCAGCAAGACAAAAGGGCTGCTCTTTTTGGAGGATGAGATCAAAAATGTCAATATTTGTTTACCTAACACATCACTGCGATATAAATTTGTGTTAGAACATAGAGCATTACAGCGCAGTACAGGCCCTTCGGCCCTCGATGCTGTGCCAACCTGAGAAACCAAACTGAAGCCCATCTAACCTACACTAATTCCATTATCATCCATATGCTTATCCAACGACGATTTAAATGCCCTTAAACTTGGCAAGCATTGTAGACATCTGACCACAATTTGCAGGTGAGGCAATGACCTAGTGATATTATCACTAGACTACTAAACCACACATTCAAATAACGTTCTAGAGACCCAGGTTCAAATCCTGCTACAACAAATGGTAAAATTCGAGTTCAATAAAAATCTGGGAGTCTAATGATGACCATGAAATCATTATCAGCTGTCAGGAAAAAAAACCCATCTGGTTCACTAATATCTTTTAGGGATGGAAATTTGTCAGCTGTACCCAATCTGACCGAGAAGTGATTCCAGAACAGCAATGCGGTTGACTCTTAACTGCGCCCCCCCCCCCGCCCCCCCAGGCAATTAGGAATGGGCAATAAATACTGGCTTGGTCATGACGTCAATATGCCATGAATAGATTACAAAAAATTGTAGCTGGTTTTTAAAAAATGTTGTGAAAAGGAACAAACTGATCCTATTATAGAAACAAAGAACTGCAAATGTCAGAAATCTGTTATAAAAATTAGCAACATTGATTAGGAAAAAACAGATTTTGCAGGGTAAGGCTATTCTAAGAGAGCGTCTCTGGACTTGAAACATAACTGTTTTTCTCAACAGATGCTGCCAGCCTGGCTGTGTTTCTCCAGCACTCTTTGAAGCTGAAGCTATTCCTACCTTCTGGTTCTTCACTTGAATCTTGAGATTCATGATGTTCTTTTAATCTAGTTGAGCACACTTCATTCCCAGAAGGCGGCAGATTCACCGTATACACTTTCTTGCTTACAGGAATAATTTGTGCATCGTCTATGGGAAAGATTGCAATACCCTTTTGTAGTGTATTTCTTTACATTAGTGCCTTAAATTACATTTTACTTCAATAACTATGAATTTACAGGAGCAGCAATGTAACTTTCACAGTTAATATTTCCTTTTAACATGCTAAATGAAGGCAGTCAGCATAAACAAAATAGCAAACATGTTGGAAATCCAAAATGAACACTGAAAATGCTTTAAAGTCAGGCACATCTGAGATGAGAAGCAGTTAATGCTTCAGCCATTAATACTTAACCTTTTATTGGAACTGGGAAGAGTTTAGTTTCAAACAAGTGAAAGTGAGGAGAGAGGAAAATGTGAATGTCACTTAAACACTTCATTTTTAAAAATTCAACCAGTTTACTTTCAAACGGATTCTTATCCTTTCCATAAAGTGTATGAGCAGAATTAGGCCATTCAGCATTAACAAGTCTGCTTCATCAATTCATCACGGCTGATATTTTCTTCACCCCACTTTCTCCATAATCCTTGATCCTCTTAATGATCAAGAACCTATTGGTTTGAAATACACTCAATAGCTTGACCTCCACATTAATGAATTCCAGATCAATCGAACAGCATTTAATTTGAACTGATTGTTCACTTAAATCTCTGTACTCTAGATCCACTTTTTTTGCTACCAAACAAAGAACTATTAAATATCTTCTTACGCTGTTCTTTTCAAAACTTTTGCAACTAAGAATACCTTGTAACCAATTCTGTGAAACTACATTTTCATATCATTTGTAAATTCTGTTTAAATATAAGATTTGTTCTATTTTATCACTCATTTTGAGTTTAATTTTTCCTCCATATTGACACTTCCAATTTATTCTTTTACATTCTTATTCTATTTAGATTAGATTCCCTACAGTGTGGAAACAGGCCCTTTGGGCCAACAAGTCCACACTTCCCCTTGGAGCATCCCACCCAGACCCATCCTGCTATAACCCACACACCCCTGAACACTACAGGCAGTTTTGCATGGCACCTAGCTGACACGTCTTTGGACTGTGGGAGGAAACCGGAGCACCCAGAGGAAACCCACACAGACATGGGGAAAATGTGCAAACTCTGCACAGACAGTTGCCCGGGTCCCTAGTGTTGTGAGGCTGCAGTGCGAACCACTGAACCAGCATGCCGCCTGTGTTCTTGAAATGCTCTCTCCCCTTCCTATCAACCTACTTAAAAGCATACTTTCACTTTCAAGCTACCCATTTGCTTACCAGTGTTTCCTTCCCATAAGCTGTTTCATTAACTGCATACCTCCTGCACAACACCAGTTTTTTTTCTGCAGGGATACTAGTCGCAACTCTGTTCAGACACATTTATTACAGTGTGCCGAAATTTAAAGTCTGCTCACTCACTTTGTTTTAACCTGCACAGTCACCTTCCTAATCTGGTTTGCCCCACACTAACTAGAATGTGAATTTGGTATTATGCTTTACTCGATTATTATTCTACTTTCATGCTAACTGTTGGGGCTGCTCATAGCTGAAAGCAGCACTAAATGGCTGAAACTGGTTTTCAGTTAACTTAGAATTGCTTGTTTAGTGTAGTATCAAAAGAAACCATAAGTTAGGACAACTGCAGCTTTGTAGACAGAATATACCCAAGGTAACAAGATAAAGATAGCACATAAAGGGTTCTATGACAAACACACATCTGTGTTGTTTATAGGGAGACAGTTTGATATCGATTCCCGACAGTATGCTGATAGAACAATTCCATATCTAACTGATTTACCATCAGTGTTCTATCATATATTTACTTTGGTTATGATGGGGGTGAGGGAGGTGGTGTGGGGGCAAGTGCAGCACTTCCTGCGGTTGCAGGGGAAGGTGCCGGGTGTGGTGGGGTTGGAGGGCAGTGGAGCGAACAAGGGAGTCACGGAGAGAGTGGTCTCTCCAGAAAGCAGACAAGGGTGGGGATGGAAAAATGTACTGGGTGGTGGGGTCGGATTGTAGATGGCGGAAGTGTCGGAGGATGATGTGTTGTATGCGGAGGTTGGTGGGGTGGTGTGTGAGAACGAGGGGGATCCTCTTGGGGTGGTTGTGGCGGGGGCGGGGTGTGAGGGATGTGTTGCGAGAAATGCGGGAGACGCAGTCAAGGGTGTTCTCGACCACTGTGGGGGACAAGTTGCGGTCCTTGATGAACTTGGACATCTGGGATGTGCGGGAGTGGAATGCCTCATCCTGGGAGCAGATGCGGCGGAGGCGGAGGAATTGGGAATAGGGGATGGAATTTTTGCAGGAGGGTGCGTGGGAGGAGGTGTATTCTAGGTAGCTGTGGGAGTCGGTGGGCTTGAAATGGACATCAGTTACAAGCTGGTTGCCTGAGATGGAGACTGAAAGGTCCAGGAAGGTGACGGATGTGTTGGAGATGGCCTAGGTGAACTTGAGGTTGGGGTGGAAGGTGTTGGTGAAGTGGATGAACTGTTCGAGCTCCTCTGGGGAGCAAGATGCGGCGCCGATGCAGTCATCAATGTAACGGAGGAAGAGGTGGAGTTTGGGGCCTGTGTAGGTGCGGAAGAGGGACTGTTCCACGTAACCTACAAAGACGCAGGCATAGCTGGGGCCCATGCGGGTGCCCATGGTCACCCCCTTTGTCTGTAGGAAGTGGGAGGAATCGAAAGAGAAGTTGTTGAGGGTGAGGACAAGTTTGGCTAGGTGGATCAGGGTGTCGGTGGAGGGGGAATGGTCGGGCCTGCGGGACAGGAAGAAGCAGAGAGCCTTGAGGCCATCTGCATGCGGAATACAGGTGTATAGGGACTGGACGTCCATGATGAAAATGAGGTGTTGGGGGCCGGGGAATTGGAAGTTCTGGAGGAGGTGGAGGGCGTGGGTGGTGTCACGGACGTAGGTAGGGAGTTCCTGGACCAAAGGGGAGAAAATGGAGTCCAGATAGGTGGAGATGAGTTTGGTGGGGCAGGGACAGGCTGAGACAATGGCAGGTTTGTGGATTTTGGGAAGGAGATAGAAACTGGCCGTGCAGGGTTGGGGAATGATAAGGTTGGAGGTTGTGGGTGGGAGGTCCCCTGAGGTGATTAGGTCACGAATGGTTTGGAGATGACGGTTTGGTGCTTGGGGATGGGGTCATGATCAAGGGGGCGGTAGGAGGAGGTGTCGGAGAGTTGGCGTTTGGCCTCGGCGATATAGAGGTCAGTGCGCCATACTACCACTGCGCCACCCTTGTCTCCGGGTTTGATGGTGAGGTTGGGGTTGGAGCGGAGGGCTGCCAGTTCTGCTGGAGAGGTTGAGGCGGTTGATGTCTCGACGGCAGTTGGAGATGAAGAGGTCGAGGGAGGGTAGGAGGCCTGGGGGTGGTGTCCAGGAGGAGGACTTGTGTTGGAAGCGGGTGAAGGGGTCAGTGGAGGGAGGGTTAGGCACCCGGTTAAAGAAGTAAGCGTGGAGGCGAAGGCGGCGGAAAAACTGCTCTATGTCCAAACGTGACTGGTATTCCTCCTCCCACCCTACCTCCTGCAAAAACTCCATCCCCTACTCCCAATTCCTCCGCCTCGGCCGCATCTGCTCCCAGGATGAGGCATTCCACTCCCGCACATCCCAGATGTCCAAGTTCTTCAAGGACCGTAACTTTTCCCCCACAGTGGTCGAGAACGCCCTTGATCACTCTCTCCGTGACTCCCTTGTTCGCTCCACACTGCCCTCCAACCCCACCACACCCGGAACCTTCCCCTGCAATCGCAGGAAGTGCTGCACTTGCCCCCCCACCTCCTCCCTCACCCCTATCCCGTGCCCAAAGATGACTTTCCATATTAAGCAGAGGTTCGCCTGCACATCTGCCAATGTGGCATACTGTATCAATTGTACCCGGTGTGACTTCCTCTACATTGGGGAAGCCAAGCAGAGGCTTGGGGACCGCTTTGCAGAACACCTCCGCTCGGTTCGCAATAAACAACTGCACCTCCCAGTCGCAAACCATTTCAACTCCCCTTCCCACTCTTTAGATGATATGTCCATCATGGGCCTCCTGCAGTGCCACAATGATGTCACACGAAGGTTGCAGGAACAGCAACTCATATCCCGCTTGGGAACCCTGCAGCCTAATGGTATCAATGTGGGCTTCACCAGCTTCAAAATCTTCCCTTCCCTCACTGCATCCCAAAACCAGCCCAGTTCGTCCCCTCCCCCCACTGCATCACACAACCAGCCCAGCCTGTCTCTGCCTCCCTAACCTGTTCTTCCTCTCACCCATCCCTTCCTCCCACCCCAAGCCGCACCTCCATCTCCTACCTACTAACCTCATCCCACCTCCTTGACCTGTCCGTCTTCCCTGGACTGACCTATCCCCTTCCTATCTCCCCACCTGTACTATCCTCTCCACCTATCTTCTTTTCTCTTCATCTTCGGTCCGCCTCCCTCTCTCCCCCTATTTATTCCAGAACCCTCTCCCCATCCCCCTCTCTGATGAAGGGTCTAGGCCCGAAACGTCAGCTTTTGTGCTCCTGAGATGCTGCTTGGCCTGCTGTGTTCATCCAGCTTCACACTTTATTATCTTGGATTCTCCAGCATTTGCAGTTCCTATTATCTCCAATGCTTTAATTTGACTCTGTTTCAAATGATTCATTTATTAATTCCCAACACAAAATACCTTTCTGGGACTATTTTGTCTGGAATCTAATCTTCTATGCACTGTTGGCTCTGGTTATGCCTATGATTTCTGATTGACCATCTGCCCGCTGCAAAAACCCATACGCACATTTGTCTATATTCAGAGTGTTGCAAAGTAACACATGGTGTTCAGAGTATTGATTAAATGGAAGTCACCATAATCTTAGGAGACCACCAACTGCTCCCTGATTAGAGTCAGGGTTGGTGATAAAGTTAACCGTCACTATACTGGGGGGGGCTAGTTGTGGGACTTCATGATGACCTCAGCTGGTACAGAAATATAACTTATGTTGTTGGTATCTAACCAAGTTAATCAAACTCCTATTCAAGATTAGTCAAGAACTGGTCATCAATTTTGTCTTCTAAAGTCTTCTAAGAGCAGTTTTTCTGAATTTCTATCACTGAGCAACCATTTTAAACAGTAAAATGGCCTATTTGCAGCTACTTGCAAATTATTGTCTTTGTAACAAGTATTTAGTACAGTACTAACATGTAAAGATCACACCCTCAGGAGTCTCTTGCACTTCCTTCACTTTTCTCCTCTTAACAGATGGCAACTCGAACTGTTTTTATTCCCCATTACTGGCAGCCTGGTCTCTACCAATTCTTGGAATATTTTATCTAGAAACCTTACCCATTTTCCAAATGCAATTTTAAGACTTGAGTGAATGGACTTTGAATATACCTCCTGCAAATAAAATTAATTTAGTAGTGCAATTCGTTCAAAAATCAAGCTGTTTTCATTACACAGATCACCATTGTGCTATAACACTTTGAAACGTACTTTAATATATAGAAATAAACTAAGTATACAAGTCTAAACAGTGAGTCCAACAATATACATTGAATCCTTGTCTTGATTCTGAAGTTGGCATATAGCTATTTATCCATTTTTTAAAATCCTGTTGTTTTAAATTTTAAGCAGCAGTTCCATCAAGATAGAGCTGTTCCACTTGGTGGAGTCTTAACAATTAAATTGCAAAACTGCTGGGCCACAACAGTACAGCTTGCATAGAAAGGGCTGTGGTGTCTCAGCAGTACTGTCAAGTGAACCTCAGGTTGCAAAATAGCGAAATACATTATGGTACTGTATACAAAGGGGTCTACTATAGTTCATTTGTTTTGGTGAAATATTTTACACCTAATTACCTTTTGAGTCGCCAGTACTTTTGTTTCTTTCCTCCTCCTTCTCCTGCTCTTGTTGTGTCTTAAAAGCTTTTGTCAGGGCTTCCTGTATTTTCCTTTCAGGAGGTGGTGAAGAATATAGTTTCTTTAACACCTTTTGTTCGAATACTGCAGGGGAAAAGAAACTACAATCATTAAATATACAGCAAAATAAATATATTTATTCAGAACTCAAAATCAATAATTTAAAAGCTTAGCAGAAAAGCAAAAAGCATTCAGATTAATTAACACCTGAATGTCAAAACTAGCTGATAGCTAGTTGGTATTGCTAAAAATCTTAAAAAGGCATACCATCACTCCAGTGCTACCTGAACCCAAATTTTACAAGCTGACCAAAGATCTATTTATGTGGAGCTGGATGAACACAGCAGGCCAAGCAGCATCTCAGGAGCACAAAAGCTGACGTTTCGGGCCTAGACCCATCTGCAGTTCCCATTATCAAAGATCTATTTGATCATCTTCAATATACAATGGTTGAGCTGAGAATATGTTGAATGGTTGGAGTTTAGAGGTAGTCCTATATTTGAATAGATTTAAGATCTACCTGCTTAAAGCTTGCCATTATACAAAACAGTTAGATTTTACAATGAAATCACAAGTGTTGCCTTAGCCTTCATTGAATTCAAAACGGCCAAGTAAGCAACTCTAAATGGCTTCAAGTCATTAGAATACAAGTGCACTTTGATCAGCGTAGCAAATTTGTAAAAGGATTAGTGGCACTGTCTAATATATGTCAAGCACAACTATGTCACGCTTCCTTATACATTGGATATCTGGTGCTGAAAACAAGATGCAGAGTACATACTTCATGCACATAGCATCTGATTCATCAATATGTCTATTATCCCTGAGAGATTTCAGGGCAACAAAAAAATCTAAAACCTTTTCTCTCCTCCAGTAATTCAAAATGCGTCGATTACGGTTAAAGCGTGGAGTAAATTTTGAGAAAACAACAAAAAAAAGCAAAATTATATCTATTTCAAAAAAAATTTCGTGCTCTAGAGTTAGAACATTAAAATGCTGCATTCTATTTAATGGCTGCTGAAGCAACGTAGTGCAATCCACAATGAAGAAGTCAAAGTTAAGTAACAGACTGTGGTGTAAACTAAACCTACACGAAGTTCTGGAAGGAGATATTGTATATTCTGTCAAATAATCATATGGGAAAAAGGATAGTTAATGAAGGAATAGACTGTACACGTTTCGCGGACATAGTAGGCTGACTGGGTTAATGATCGCTAGCCTCTACAGCAAGAAAAAATCCTATACTTTGCTTATCAGTAATCACAACGATGCAAAACTTGTAAGCGAACAAGTTAAGCTAAGGGAACAGAATAAAGAGGAAGAAATGTAGAAGATTAAGATTTCAAAGTAAAAGAAAATATGACTGACAAGTTGCATCTCAGGAGTTAGATTACAGGCTACACACTTACTTATTTACCCACGATCGCACTTTCCCCAGAACACTAACAAACCCCCAGATCCTGACTTAAGCCCTCCACCCAAAACTCCCTAAACCCCCGTCAAAGGTTCTATGACTCCAGTGGACCCAACATGGACCTGTACACTCCCAGACCTGACACTCACCATTTCCTCTCCCACTGGAACCGCATTCTCCCACCCATCACATCCTGTCCTCAAAACTACATTGCTTGTTACCTTGTACCCTAACCCCTTCCCACTTGACATTTAACCAAGTTGTCATCTCACCCCATCCCAGCTCACAATCTAATTACCTGGAATTTCATCTGTTCCCCTACTGACATCCTACCCCTTTACCCAGTTGACACCTACTTACATGGCACCCTGCCATTACACTTGCCCAATGCACTTATAGTTTGACAGCAGCTATCAAATTGGCACTCAGGACCTTTAAATTTCAAAATAGTGCAACTGACAGGTATTGAAAAGTGTATGGTTTACTTCTTACTGGACAATGGTAGAAAGGAAGTACTGCTCCACATTGCTGAGGGAGCACTGAGCAGAATCTTCTCCCAGAAATGTACATCTTTCCTCTTTTGGAAAAAAAAAATGGAAGGCCAAAGCGGCAGTTTGTGTGAAATTGCCACTTCTCATAATCCATTCTCATTTGATATATGTTTCACAGAAAATAGCTCTAGCAGAGACAATCCACTTCAGTGCATCTATTCCATGTCTCCATCCAAAGGATCCCAAATTAATGCTATTGCCTGAGAATTTATTCATTGCCCTGTTGTGGAAATTAATGTCGCAGGCCGGAAAGGAATTTAGTTGAAAGAAAACCCAGTGTATATCCTGATTAAAAAACGCAGGAAAGTAAATTGTATAAAGTTAATATGGTGTAAGCAGCTATTCGATTTAAATTGTTACATTGCCATAAAGCCATACAATGAATATATTGGTAGCCAAGGTCAGATTATTGCCAATAATTTTCGCACAACCACTGACATTTATATAGCATCTTTAATATATCATTCCAAATTTCTGCAGAACAGCATTAATGAACAAAATGTGGCACCAAGCCACCTGATGCAACATTACAGAAAATGAAGAATGAGTGGTCATAGGTAAGTTTTTGACATTTGTTTACTGGATGCAGGCTAAACCGACACTCTTACTGACCATTTCCAACTGAAGGTGGTGGTGAGCTGCGTTCTTCAACTGCTAGTGTTAGGGTAAGGGAGGGAGTAGATACACTAACATGCTGTTAAGGAGGGAGTTCTAGGCTTTTGAGGCAGCCACAGTGAAAGAATGGTGTTATAGTTCGAAGACAGGATAGGAGTTTGCCTTGGAGAGGAACTTGCAGGTAGTGCTGCTCACAAATGCATCTGCTGCCCAAGTTCCTCTAATGATTGCGTTCATAGATTTGAAAGATGCTCTAAAAGGAATTTTGTAGATGGTGCATGCTGCTACCACGATGTGCAGTGGTGACACTTGGATTGGAAGGGGGGGTATAGTGAAGGCTATAGATGGCAGTATCATGAGCAAATCAAATGGGCTGCTTTCTTCTGGATTATGTTAAACTTCCAATGATTCTGGAACTAAACTCAACCAGGCAGGCAGAAAGTTATTACACCACAATTCTGAACAGTACCTTGTAGAGAATGGACCGATTTTGGGAAGTCAGTTACTCGCCGTACAGAATGCCGAACCTCTGACCTAATTACGTAAACATCTGATCCACTTCAGTTCAGTTCGTGGTTAATGGTAACTCTCAGGATGCTGTGAGGAAGGGACTGAGCAATAGAAATGCTATTGAAGGTCAAAGGTCAATAGTTAGATTCTGTTCAGAGTATTTATGTAGCACAAACATCATTTATCAGTCCAAGTGTGGGTAGTGTCCTCAACTTGCTGAACATGGATATAAGATGTATCATCATTTCAGGACTTGACAACACCCTGGGGTTCTTTTACAATGATGTCCTGCGGTAGAGATGTCCGACCTTGAAAAACCACAAGCAATCATCTTCCGTTCTGGGGATGAATCCAAAGAGCAGAATTTTCAACCGATTTCCATTGAAAATTTCAGTTTTTCCAAGGATCCTTGATGTCATGGCAATTGGCTCAGATGAATTTGTCTTGATTTTTGTAGACAAAGTTCCCTGACAATTTTCTACTCTTTTAGAGAGATGCTAGTCATCTAATTATACTGGAACTCATCTATTGCTGGAACACGTTGTCAAGTCCCAATGTCTTTGCAGTATCCAGTTGCTTCAGTTGTTTTTTGGTATCACCTGAGTGAACTGAATTGCCTAAAGGCTGGCATCTGTTATTCTGGGTGCTTCATTAAGCAGACAAAATGGATCATTTATTCAACACTTCTGATTAACACTTCTGCTTGCGTTGTCTTTTGTCCTGGGCTTCCTCATAAAGGAGGGCTCAGGTATTCATACAGAATTCTCATCTTGTTAATTATTTAATCGTCAACTGATGTCGCAGGATGGCAAGATTAAGATCTGACCCAAGGGTCATGGGGTAGCTTAACTTTCTATTGCATGCAAGTAGTCCTATGTTGTTATTACAACAGACTTTTAGGGATACCTGGTGCTGCTGCAGGTATGTTGTCCTATACTCTTTATTGAGCCAGGGTTCAGTAAGTAAAGATTAGCTCATTCAGCACCAACATTCCCATCACTGAAGAAGCCAAGTATACCAAAGCAAAATACAAAGTTGAAACACTTGCAGTTGTCTTCGGTCTGAAGTGTCAAGGGCATGTTCTATTTTGCTCTCTTAACATCCCTATAATTATAAATACCAGTCTTCAGAAAATTAAGTTCATTGACATTGAGCAACAGCTGATGGAATGAATGCTGCAAAGGCTATAGGCCCTGAGAATATGTTGAGCCGTAGTAATGAATGTATACTCCAGAAACAGTCACATTCTGCACCAAACTGTTCTAGTGCAATTACAGCACATGCTTCCTCCAAACAGCATTGAAAATGTGTCCAAATATACCCTGCCCTCAAAATGGAGGGTAAACCAGTCAATTACCTAGCACAAAGGAATCTGCTAGTTGGAGTCTAACTATTTCAGTTCCTAGATACAACTGACAGAGTTCATCAGGGTAGTGACCAAGGTCCAGCAATTTACAGCTACTTAATTATTGATCTCTCCTCCATAAGGACACAGTGGGGATATCTGCAGATAACAGAAGTGTTCTATACCATTATCAGGTCTTTATAACAAAACAATCTAAGCCTGCGTGCAGTAAATCAAACAACTTTAGGTTCAGGCTGGTAAATGAAAAGTCACAGAAAACTTTGTTATAACCAGCAACTTATGAAAAAGCACTCTTATTAAACAGCAAAACTATATGGATGTGAGTTTGCTCGCTGGGCTGGAAGGTTAGTTTTCAGACATTTTGTCACTTTTTTATAAATATGAAAAAATATACTTTTATTCATAGAACGTACAAAAAATGAGAACATTTATACACCTAACCAGTCATGCAAGTCGCTCCGGGTTACCCAGGGGGTACGTACACCAACTAAAGGCAAAAAAACAAAGAAGAAAAAAAAACAAAGCAAAGAAAATACCCCGGCAGTCGTCTCCCCGCACAGTCCCTGATGGCCCCCTGACCAGTTGGGGAAGGCGCCAGATGGGCCCAGTTACCAGATAGGGCCCATTTTTCTATTCGGGACGAGCGGTTTCATACGGGGGTCTTTCCCCACCGCACCTTGGCGGCGGCTGCCCCAAGCTTTAGCGCGTCCCTCAGCACGTAGTCCTGGACCTTGGAGTGCGCCAGTCTGGAACACTCAGTCGGGGTCAGTTCTTTCAGCTGGCAGACCAGCAAGTTGCGGGCAGACCAAAGAGCGTCTTTCACCGCATTGATGGTCCTCCAGGCGCAGTTGATGTTGGTTTCGGTGTGCGTCCCGGGAAACAGCCCGTAGAGCATGGAGTCCCGTGGCACGGAGCTGCTCGGTACGAACCTTGACAAATATCACTGCATCCCCCTCCAGACCTCCTGCGCACAGGCACACTCCAGAAGGAGTTGATCGACAGTCTCGTCACCCCCGCAGCTACCTCGAGGGCAGCGTTTGGTGGCGCAGAGATTCCGGGCGTGCAAAAAGGATCTCACTGGCAGAGCCCCTCTCACTGCCAGCCAAGCAATGTCCTTGTGCTTGTTTGAAAGTTCTGGCAATGAGGCATTCTGCCAAAGGACTTTGGCAGTCTGCGTGGGGAATCACACAACGGGATCCACCCTCTCCTTTTCCCGAAGGGTCTCGATACTACATGCTGACCACTGCCTGACGGCCTCGTGGTCAAAGGTGTTTCCTTTCAAAAATTTCTCCATGAAGGACAGGTGGTACAGGACGGTCCAAATACACGGAGCGTTCCGCGGCAACGAGGCCAGGCCCATCCTTCGCAACACCGGGGACAGGTAGAACCTCAGTAAGTAGTGACACTTGGTGTTTGTGTACTAAGGATCTACGCACAACTTGATACAGCCGCACACAAAGGTAGCCATCAGGGCGAGGGTGGCGTTCGGAACATCCATTCCCCCGTTTTCCAGGTCTTTGTACATGGTGTCCCTGCGGACCCGGTCCATCCTCGACCTCCAAATGAAGTGGAAGATGGCCCAAGTGACTGCAGCGGCGCAGGTCCAGGGAATAGGCCAGGCCTGCGCCACATACAATAGTACCGAAAGCCCCTCGCACCTCACAACCAGGTTCTTACCCGCAATGGAGGGGGACCGGAGCGTCCACCTGCCCAGCTTCTGCTTCAGTTTGGTGATACGCTCCTCCCAAGTCTTAGTACATGCCTCAGCACCACCGAACCAAACAACCAACACCTTCAGGTAGTCTGTCCTGACGGTGAAGGGGATGAAGGAGCGGTCACCCCAGGTCCCGAAGAACATGGCCTCGCTCTTACCCCTATTGACTTTGGCACCCGAGGCCAGTTCAAACTGGTCACAGATGTCCAACAGCCTACTCACCGACCGACGATCGGTGCAGAACACGGCGACGTCATCCATGTACAGGGAGGTCTTGACCTGCAGGCCTCCGCTGCCTGGGATAGTCACGCCCTTCAGGCTCACATCCTTCCTGATGGATGCGGCAAAGCGCTCCATACAGCACACAAACAAGGCAGGAGAGAGAGTGGGCAGCCCTGCCTGACTCCAGATCTGACGGGAAAACTGTCCGATTCCAACCCGTTGATCGAGACTGCGCTAACGATGTTGGTGTAGAGTAGCCGGATCCAACTGCAGATGCCCTCCCCATACCCCAATTTGGAGAGGACGACCCTCATGTAAGCGTGAGACCCTGTCGAAGGCCTTCTCCTGCTCCAGGCTGACGAGGCAGGTGTTCACGCGCCTGTCCTGTACGTAGGCGATCGTATCCCTGATGAGCGCGAGGCTCTCAGCGATCTTCCTGCCCGGCAGAGCACAGGTTTGGTCAGGGTGAATTACCGACTCCAGGACAGACCTGACTCAGTTGGCTATGACCTTGGCCAGGATTTTGTAGACCATGTTCAATAATGAAATGAGACGCCAATTCTTAATTTCTTCCCTCTCCCCCTTCCTCTTGTAAAAGAGGGTGATGATGCCCTTCCTCATGGGCTTGCACATTTCCCCTACCCGAAGCGCACTATCGTACACCTCCAGCAGGTCCTGGCCGACCAGGTCCCACAGAGCGGAATACAGCTCGACCGGTAAGCCGTCGCTCCAGGGAGTCTTATTCCTCTCCAAGGACTTGAGGGCTCTGGTCAGCTCAACCAGGGATATGAGCCGCTCCAGCCACTCCCTCGTGCCGTCGTCTAAGACCTCCGTGATAGACGACAGGAATGGCTCGGAGGCCGTGCTGTCCGTGGGCTTCGTGTCGTACAGTCCGGCATAGAAGGATCTGCTGATCCTCAAAATGTCGGCGCGAGACGACGTCACCGAGCCGTCGTCCTCCTTCAGCCAGCTAAGCACAGAGCTCTCTTTGTGCACCTTCTGAAAGAAGAAATGTGAGCACGTCTCGTCCTGCTCCACGGAACGGACCCTGGACCGGAAGATTATCCTGGAGGCCTCCGCAGCGAAGAGTGAGGCTTGCTGGCCCCTCACCACGCGGAGGTCCTCCATGACATCGACCCCCATCAACTGCAGAAGGAGCAGGTTCTGCACCCTTTTCTAGGGTCGCGACAGCTTTCCCCGCCTCTCTCTTGCCTTCCGAACACCCTTGAGGATAAAGAACCTCTTGATGTTCTCCTTCACCGTCTCCCACCAGTTACCCAGAGACTCAAAGAGGGGTTTCACGGTTCTCCAAGCAGCGTACTCCCTCTTTAGCTCCTTGACGTTCTCTGGGGTCAACAAAGTCGTGTTGAGCTTCCACGTCCCCTTGCTGGCCGGCTGGTCGTCCTGTAAATGACAGTCAGCCAGCAGGAGGCAGTGGTCAGAGAAGAACACCGGCTCGACGCCGATGGACCTGACCGAGAACGTCCGTGACACAAACAGGAAGTCTATCCTTGAGCGGATAGACCCGTCCGGCCACGATCAGGTGTACCTTCGCTGCGCTCCGGCTGCAGGGTTGCTGAAGACGTCGAGCAGCTTGGCGCCCTTCACCGTGCCCATCAGGAATCTGGACGTGACGTCCAGTTCACTCCCCCCACCCGCTGTCCCCACGCCGGATCTTCCATCTGCATCGATGATGCAGTTGAAGTCTCCACCTAGCATGATCGGTCTGGACGTAGCCAGCAGGGGTGTAAGCCGCCGCAGGACGGCCAACTGCTCACTCCGTACCGCTGGGGCGTACACGTTGATCAGCCTCAGGGGAGCGTTCCTGTAGGTGACATCAGCCACTAGGAGGCCCCCCTCCCACCACCTCCTGAACTTGAGAGATGGTGAAGTTGCACCCCCACAGCAGAATAGCCATGCCCGAGGAGCGACAGTCGTTACCACCCCGACCAGATCGAAGGCCCACAGGTCCAGGCGCCGGACCATTTCCCGTACCTGCTGAGGTGCGGTATCCCGCGGAAACAGGAGGTCCGCCTTGATGGTGGTCAGGTAGGCCAACGTGGACACACATCTTGCGGTGGACTTGACGCTGCGCACATTAATGCTCACAACTCGTACCCCCATTGTGGGCAGTGATCTCAGTACTCCCCAAGTCCAAGGTCCAGCCCCTCCGTCTGTCCCTTCATGCCCATTGCCCGGGCTAACTGCTGGACGCTCTCCGGGCTGAGGAAACCGTCCGTGCTGCCTTCCGGGTGGCATCCCCCCATCGGGGGTACGGAGGCAGGAGAGTCCGGCTCTGGATCAGGCTGGGGACGTGCTGTTTCCTCCTTCCCGCCTGGAAGTTCTGGGGGGCCCTCCAGGGCCCCAGCGGCATGTGACTGGGTGTCAGAGGGAGCCTCAGGACGCCTCCCGTTACCTGGAAGTCGGGTGCTGCTTTCCTTCTCCCTCGAAATCTTTAGCTTCTGCTTCGGGCGGGCCCTCTCTGAGTCTCCCTCGTCAGAGGAGCTCTTATAGCCCCCCTGTAGCTGCCTCTTCCCGCCTGATGGTTGTGGTTCCTGGACCCGCCGATGCGCCTTCCTCCTCGCTTTCCGGACCGTCGTCCACTCCCCTGGGTCGCCTGTCGCCGCCTCCATCGCTTCCGGGTTGTCGGGGGGGATCGGAGCCTGCAGGGTTGCTTTGCTGGCCTCGGGCCCATCCTGCATGGCCTGGCTCTCCTGCACATTAGTGGGGTCCTTGCTGGGCCCTGGTGCCTTCCTCTCCTCCAGGGGGTCTGGCCCCGCATTGCCCCTGCTGGCGACCTGGGCGTAGGTGGTCCCCCGCCGCGGGCATGCCCTATAGAGGTGGCCCGCTTCCCCGCAAAGGTTGCAGCTTTTCTCTTGGGAGCAATCCTTTGCAAGGTGTCTCTCCTCCCTGCAGTTCCTGCAGATGGTGGCTTTGCAATCGGCTGCCACGTGACCTGACCTACCACAGGCATGGCAGACTTTAGGTTGCCCTGCACAGGTCAGGTAGCCCCTGCTCCCGCCGATCGCGAAGCTGGCCGGTGGGTGTACGACATTCCCGTCCGCGCCCATCCTCAGCGTCACCTTGACCTGCTTCTGACTCGTCCAGATGCCAAAGGGGTCCATGATGTCAGTTAGGTCCCCTTCCACCTTCACGTACCTTCCAAGGAAGGTTAGGACATCAACTGCTGGCACATGCCGGTTGTACATGTGTACAGTCACCATACAGCTCCTCAGCGCTGGCATCACAAACAGCGGGACAGCAGTCAATACAGAGCGGGGGCCCTCACCTCCTTTCTCCTTGAAAAACTCCAGGAAGCGCTCGCAAAGCTTGGCACTCCTGAAGGTCACGTCGTAAAAACCTCCTCCAGGGAAATCCTGCAGGCAGTAAATGTCCGCAGCAGCAAACACACAACAGTCCAACAGGACCCTCTTCACGAAGAAGGTGCGATCCACAGGTGCAACTTCATCCACCTTCTTTATGGAAACACGGATGGTGTTCCAGACCCCCTGGCCTGGGGCATGAGCACTTGCCGCAGCCATTGTTGCAGGTTGGCTGCTTCCCTGAACCAGCGTTAGGCCGAAGCCAGCATTAAGATCCACTGATCGCAAGGGTGCACAGCCAACCCGACATCCTCCTTTCACCTCCAAGACAGCACTCTCCTCCTCTTGGTCCACAAGAGAGTGGGTCTTTATTTTGTTCCAGATGTAAGCTGGTTCACTGAGCTTGAAGGTTTGTTCCCAGATGTTTTGTCACCATTCCAGGTAACATCAACAGTGAGCCTCCAGTGAAGCACTGGTGTTATGTCCTGCTTTCTATTTATCTGTTCAGGTTTCCTTGGGTCGGTGATGTCATTTCCTGCATTGGTGATGTCATTTCCTGTTCTTTTTCTCAGAGGATGGTAGATTGGCTCCAAATCAATGAGTTTGTTGTTGGAGTTCCAGTTGGAATGCCATGCCTCTAAGAACCCCAGGCCTCATTCCAATCGGAACTCCACCAACAAACACATTGGCTCCGAATCAATGTGTTTGTTGATGGAGTTCCAGTTGGACTGAGGCCTGGGGTTCTTAGAGGCATGGCATTCCAACCGGAACTCCATCAACAAACACATTGGCTCCAAATCAATCTACCATCCTCTGAGAAAAAGAACAGGAAATGGCATCACCAACCCAAGGAAACCTAAACAGATAAATAGAAAGCGGGACACAACACCAGCGCTTCACCGGGGGCTCGCTGATGATGTTACCTAGAATGGTGACGAAACGTCTGAAAATGAACCTTCCAGCTCAGCAAGCAAACTCACATCCAGAAACTCAACCTGAGCTACAAATCTTCTCTAAACTTGCTCGCAAAAATATATCCCTGATGTACTGGAAGTTTACTGTATTATCAAGACTGACACTTTTTGATCACTTGTTGAGACAAATTATTCCGTCTGTCTGCACTCCACTCTCACCATTTGCATGATCTTTTAATCTCTCGGCCTATAAATCCTGTGCCTGTGAAGTTCTCTTTCATTTCACCCGAACGGCAAATGCTCTGAAGTCTGTTGGGCCATAACCTGGTGTTGTGGGACTTCTGACCTCGTCCACCCCAGTCCAACATCAGTACATTCACATCCGAGTCGACAGCTGAGAGTGACAGTGAGAAGGATCTCAAATGGCAAGTTTTATTTAAGGCGAAGTTGCATTATTATTTAAATACAGTATAAGTGATGTGCACACCACACTGCATTACATTTCTATAACTTATTGTGATTCTGCATTATGTGGACCTCTTAATTAACTGGAATATTTAATCAACCAGCATACTTCTAATCACATTAGTGCTGGTTAATATAAAGTTTGCTCCTCATAAACTTCAAGAACTGGACAATGATCATCTCAAACTAAAGAGGAATATTACCTTTGGCCTTGGTGCTCAAGGTAATTACCACTGTTGAATTCTCCATCTTCAACATCTTGGTCATTGTTGTTTAAATGGACTAACCACATAAACATTATCACCGACAGATCAAACTGAAGATTCTGTAGTGATTAATTCACCTCCTGACTCCCCAAAGGTTGTTCATTATCTACTAGGTAAAAGTCAGAGATTGAATTATTTCCACTTCATTTGGATGAATGGAACTCTGACAACATATCATCCAGCACAGTCCACTTAACTGCCACTTCGATGCATGTGGCAACGACTTCACAAGACTACTGGCAGCATCTTCCAAACAGCTGACGTCTATCACCTAGAAGGACAGGGCAAATAAATGGGTACACCACCCCCTGCAAGTACCCCCTCCAATGCAATCCCATTCCCCATGCACATGTTCATCTAAATACTAACATGTTGACAGTTTCTGTCTCTAACACCCTTGCAAACAGTGATTTCCAGATTCCCAACAGCTTTTTTTCCCCTCCTTCTAAATTTCCAACCCTTTAAATTAATGATGCATGGCCATTGATCTCTCCGCCAAGAAGAAAGGTTTCTCCCCATCTAGCCTGTCTGTGCCCTCCAGTTTTATACATCTCAATCTTATCCCGTCACCACCAATCCCTGCCCCATTAAGGTAAATCTCCTTTACACCCTCTCCAGTGCACCTTCTCCTTCCAACTGCACACAATACTCAAGCTGTGGCCTAACCAACGAATTACACAGTTCCAGCATAACCTTTCTGCCTTAAACTCTGTGCCTTGGCAAATTAAAGCAGGTATCTCATACACGTTTTAACAACATTATCCACCTTTCCAGCTGCCCTCGGGGTCTCCATGGGCATGATCCTCAGTGTTTCCTTGTGTCCTATCGAGATAGAAAGTCAGGGGTGCAGTTTGAACTATGAACTGATTCCAATTACTTCATGTCTTCCCAAGATTTAAATACAGTGGGTTGGTGAATTCTTGCACATTCAATACTGGAATTAATTAGATGTCAGGCAGTCAAGATACATCCTGATGGGAGGCAAAAATAGCTCTGGCAAGGCAAGCTCTTCCTCCCTAGAAAAAGGAAAAATACACATTCAGACCATCAAGGCCCTGAACTGTTTGAATCGGAAGCTGCAGGAGGAAAATCAGGACTGACAGCATCTTTAGACATAGAAACAAAAATTAAGGTTTCCAGTTCAATGTGTCTCCTAAACGGAAAGGTCTAATTTCTGAAGAAGGGTCTAGGCCCTAAATGTCAGCCTTCCTGCTCCTCTGATGCTGCTTGGCCTTCTGTGTTCATCCAGCTCTACACCTTGTTATCTCTAATAAAACCATGACCGCTATCGCTGCCCCACACATGACCCGCCAGAACCGCGGAGCATTTTTGGTTTTGATGGTGGATTACTGTCAGCCACCGCGGGGTTTCTTCTTCTGCCGCAGGGGAAAGGAAGTGGGGTCAACCAGGGATTCGGCAGCAGGAGTCAGTCTTTGACGAGAGAATTCTGTCTCTATCTGCATACACTATGGTCGGGGTTGAATCCCCATCTCCTCCAGGGCCCGAAGCTACGACCTGCTAACTCTGGACCGTCCCTTACCCAGCCGCCTGTCCACCATCATATCCCGCTCGAAATCCACTCTTGTTCAAATCATCCGTTCGCGCTCCGACCGTTGAACCGTCCTTCAACGAGTCTTCCCTCTCCCAACAACACACGAACGACACGTCAATCACCGACCGGGAGGCGGGGTCTGACCGGGCAGCGACCTTCCATTGGTCGTCCCGGCGTCAGTGAGGCAAGGAGAAACACATCACACGTGCGTAGGTCCGTCCGATGGCGCCTCGTGTCCACCCTCCTTAGCTCGCATGCGCTCTCCCGGCTGTGTTGCTATCTCTGTGGCACATGCGCAGGACTTCGTAGCTTCGCCCGGGAGGAGGAAAATAATTTCTTATTTGAATTTTTGTTTTGAAAAACAATAAAAAAAAGTCCGATCAAAAGCCGCAAATAGGAATTGGAAAAGTGAGGCTGTTGTGGATTTCCTGTGCCGCGCTGGCAGTGTCATGAATTGTAGTCTGCTGTAAAGGGAAAAATACCATGTCAGCGTTGAAGAAGGTAAATACTTGGTGGATGTTGTGAGCAATTGGTGGAGGGGAAGGGTGTGAAAGCTTGACTCGCTTTGATCAAACCTTCATTCACTCACTTCGGGAATGGTGGTGTTGAACTTTGAATCAGACAGGAGTTTGTCAGTGCGGAGACCAGCGTGCGCGTGTGTTTATAAACTGTCTCTCAAGTTCTCCAGGTGGAGCTACTGCTGTTCGCCCAGGTGTGTGCGGAGTGAGTGGTCAACCTCCCGACAACGAGCAGCCCCCGGAAAGGCCTGGGTCGGGGGGGGGGGAGGCGGGCAGGAGGGAACGGTAGTGGTGCGAATTTGCCATTGAAAGGGAACGTGAACCTGCTTTGTCGAGGGAAGCAGGTGAAGGGTTACGAAACCTGTTTGAGTGGAACCCCGTGCTCGGGAGGGAGAAGCAGTTGGAGGACTGGCTGTAGAGCACAACATAGACGCGGCAGTGGGAGACTTACGAAGTGAGTGAGGATGTATTCAAGACTGCGGACACCAATAAGGCTCAGCTGAGGTCAGAACCCAAGGACAGCGTGTTGTCTGCTTAGGTGAAAATTTAATATACTGAGTTACATTGAGGAGTGATTTTATTGGCCTTGAGTGTTTATAACAATTTTTAAAAACTGCGCTTGAGCTTACAAATGAAGAATAATGTTTACTTGCATATATGTATTGCACAATGATCGGGAAGGTAACAGACAGTTAAGGGATTAATCTAAAGTGTTGTTGGCATTTTACCATTAACACAGCATTGCCTGGCTCAAAATTAAATGTTTCACCCAAGGGCAGAGGAGAACCTTGACAGCAGAGGGCAGCCGTTTCTGATGACGATGAACACAGTGACCATTGCGTTAATTACCAGCCAACATATTAGCATGTGTTGGACCAGAAGACAGTGGAACCCAGGAGCTAGGACAGACTATTATACTGTGTTTTTATTTTATATGTTTGTGCAGTGAGAAGCAGAGTTAACTTTTGAAGGTCAATGACTTCCTCAGAACAATTATTTTGCTGAAAGAACTTTAGTGCAGTGGAATTTGATATCACTGAACTAATCTGGGGTGACATCTTTGTATTACATTAACTGTATTTGGGTCAATGAAGAATTATGCCTCATGATAATGTCCAGGATTCCATGTGACAGCAGCAGATGACTACTTTGATTTAAAATTCTAAAATAAAAGACTAATTTGCTCAATTGTTCCATCTCGTTGTCTTATTTAGCTATGTTACAAATGTACCTGAGGTGCCATCAGTTTTCACTACACTCACTATCTTTGAAACTAAGGAATAAAAATTCATTCCATTTAGGTAGAGGAGTTCTTTCTGCTGATAAAACAAAGGCCTGCAGTTGTGGCCTGAAATAGTAATATATTGATGTAAAATTTGGAAAATAAGATTGCTAATAACCCATGGTAGAATTACTGCCCAGATATAATGTGTTGCTCTAAATTTGAAAATAGGGCAGTAAAATGATTGCAGGACCTCTGAAAACTACTGAAATGTGAATATTCTGAACAATCAGTGTTCTCAAGGGAAATAACCTAAAGATTAACAACTTTCAAATTTTGTTTCTCTGCTTTGACCTCTCTTGCAATTGGGGAAGTTTCAAGGATGAATGATAGCTGTGAGACACTTATTTGTATCTCATGGCACACCACTCTGTTTACACATAAATAATGCCTTTGTAATATCATTACAGATAATACGGGTTATGAGAGATAGTAAGAACTGCCGATGCTGGAGTCTGAGATTAAAGAGCGTGGAGCTGGAGGAACACAGCAGGCCAGGCAGCATCGGGAAGAAGAGTCCCGACCTGAAATGTCAGCTTTCCTGCTCCTCTGCTGCTACCTGACCTGCTGCGTTCCTCCAGCTCCACGCTGTGTTATGTCAATACAGCATTAATCCCTTTTTGAGAATACCAGCATTGTGATGTTGAAACTATCCTGACACCATTAAGAAACAGACAACATAGATTATTTCCCTTTAAGACAGAATTAACATAAATTAAACAGTGTGGGATTATTCACTTGTAATCTGATAGAGAATTTCAACATTGTAAATGCACAACAGGAAATCCAGCAGTTTTTTGTCAAAGCTTGCAGAATATTGTAATACTGATTTAGGCCGTTTTACATATGGACAAATTACCTCAATACAAGTGCAATTATAGTTTTGAAGTATCTTCTCCATGGGTGACTTCTGTTGATATCTGTGATGAATGGTTATATCTACAGTTTAACAATGATAATGTTTTCACGACCAGTTTATTAATTGATGGGAGAAACAATATTCAGTAAAGTAATGAGAGCAAATTTAAGTTCATCCATGATGTTTGAGGATCAGATGCAATTTCAACAGTTTTGACTTAAGTTTTATGTTTTATGGTGAACATCACTTTGAATAGATCTTCTGATAATGCAACAATATATGTAAATACACATTCCTTGTAAAGTTAAAGCCTTATTTTTGTGTATTTTTTTAAAAATTGAGAATTCCTGAGTCAAAAGCACTGGCGTTTACAATTTTAGTGCTGATACCTCCTTACTGGATGTGAGTTTGCTCGCTGAGCTGGAAGGTTAGTTTTCAGATGTTTCGTCACCATTCTAGGTAACATCATCAGTGTGCCTCCAACGAAGCGCTGGTGTTATGTCCCGCTTTCTATTTATCTGGCACGAGAATTCCTAGAAGCATGGCATTCCAACCGGAACTCCATCAACAAACGCATTGATTTGGAGCCAATCTACCATCCCCCTGAGAAAAAGAACAGGAAATGACATCACCAACCAAAGGAAACCTAACCAGATAAATAGAATGCGGGACATAACAGCAGCGCTTCACCAGAGGCTCACTGTTGATGTTACCTAGAATGGTGACAAAACATCTGGGAACAAACCTTCAAGCTCAGTGAACCAGCTTACATCTGGAACAACATAAAGACCCACTCTCTTGTGGACCAAGAGGAGGAGAGTGCTGTCTTGGAGGTGAAAGGAGGATGTCGGGTTGGCTGTGCACTCTTGCGACCAGTGGATCTTAATGCTGGCTTTGGCCTAACGCTGGTTCAGGGGAGCAGCCAACCTGCAACGATGGCTGCGGCAAGTGCTCGTGCCCCAGGTCAGGGGGGTCTGGAACACCATCCGTGTTTCCGTAAAGAAGGTGGATGAAGGTGCACCTGTGGATCGCACCTTCTTTGTGAAGAGGGTCCTGTTGGACTGTTGTGGGTTTGCTGCTGCGGATATTTACTGCCTGCAGGATTTCCCTGGAGGAGGTCTTTACGACGTGACCTTCAGAGTGCCAAGCTTTGCGAGCGCTTCCTGGAGGTTTTCAAGGAGAAAGGAGGTGAGGGCCCCCTCTCTGTATTGACTGCTGTCGCGCTGTTTGTGATGCCAGCGCAGAGGAGCCGTATGGTGACTGTACACATGTACAACCGGCATGTGCCAGCAGTTGATGTCCTGACCTTCCTTGGAAGGTACGTGAAGGTGGAAGGGGACCTAACTGACATCATGGACCCCTTTGGCATCTGGACCAGTAAGAGGCAGGTCAAGGTGATGCTGAGGATGGCTGCGGACAGGAACGTCGTACACCCACCATCCAGCTTCGCGATCGGCGGGAGCAAGGGCTACCTGACTTATGCAGGGCAACCTAAAGTCTGCCATGCCTGTGGTAGGTCAGGTCACGTGGCGGCCGACTGCAAAGCCACCATCTGCAGGGAGGAGGGACACCTTGCAAAGGATTGCCCACAAGAGAAAAGCTGCAACCTTTGCGGGGAAGTGGGCCACGTCTATAGGGCATGCCCGCAGCGGGGGACCACCTATGCCCAGGTCGCCAGCAGGGGCAATGCGGGGCCAGCCTCCCCCGGAGGAGAGGAAGGCACCAGGGCCCGGCAAGGATCCCACTAATGTGCAGGAGGGCCAGGTCGTGCAGGAGGGCCCAGCCCCACAGGATGGGCCCAAGGCCAGCAAAAGCGCCCCTGCAGGCTCCGCTCCCCCCCGACAACCCGGAGTCGATGGAGGCGGCGACAGACGACCCAGGGGAGTGGACAATGGAAAGGGAGAAGGAAGGTGTGTCGACGGGCCCAGGAACCGCAACCATCAGGCAGGAAGAGGCAGCTACAGGGGGGCTATAAGAGCTCCTCTGATGAGGGGGATTCGGAGAGGGCCCGCCCGAAGCAGAAGTTAAAGATCTCGAGGGAGAAGGAAAGCAGCACCCCGCTTCCAGGTTACGGGAGGCGTCCTGAGGCTCCCTCCGACACCCAGTCAAGTGCGGCTGGGGCACTGGAGGGCCCCCCGGAACGTCCAGGCAGGAAGGAGGAAACAGCGCGTCCCCAGCCTGACCCAGAGCTGGACCCTCCTGCCTCCGCACCCCCGACGGGAGGATGCCACCCGGAAGGCAGGACGGACGGTTTCCTCAGCCCGGAGAGCGTCCAGCAGTTAGCCCAGGCAATGGGCATGTAGGGACAGATGGAGGGGCTGGACCTTGGACTTGGGGAGGGTACTGCGGTCACTGCCCACAATGGGGGTACGAGTTGCGAGCATTAATGTGCGCAGTGTCAATTCCACCGCAAGATGTGTATCCACGTTGGCCTACCTGACCACCATCAAGGCGGACCTCCTGTTTCTGCAGGAGTGCGGGATACCGCACCTCAGCAGGTACGGGAAATGGTCCGGCGCCTGGACCTGTGGGCCTTCGATCTGGTCGGGGGGTAACGACTGTCGCTCCTCGGGCATGGCTATTCTGCTGTGGGGGCGCGACTTCACCATCTCTCAAGTTCAGGAGGTGGTGGGGGGGGGGCCTCCGAGTGGCTGACATCACCTACAGGAACGCTCCCCTGAGGCTGATCAACGTGTACACCCCAGCGGTACAGAATGAGCGGTTGGCCGTCCTGCAGCGACTTCCACCCCTGCTGGCTATGTCCAGGCCGGTCATCCTAGGCGGAGACTTCAACTGCATCATCGATGCAGATGGAAGATCCGGCGTGGGCACAGTGGGTGGAGGGAGTGAACTGGACGTCACGTCCAGATTCCTGATGGCCACGGTGAAGGACGCCAAGCTGCTCGACGTCTTCAGCACCCCTGCGGATGGAGCGCAGCGGAGGTACACCTGGTCGCGGCCAGACGGGTCTATCCGCTCAAGGATAGACTTCCTGTTTGTGTCACAAGCGTTCTCGGTCAGGTCCACCGGCGTCGAGCCGGTGTTCTTCTCTGACCACTGCCTCCTGCTGGCCGACTGTCACTTACAGGATGACCAGCCGGCCGGCAAGGGGACGTGGAAGCTCAACACGACTCTGTTGACTCCAGAGAACGTCGAGGAGCTTAAGAGGGAGTATGCCGGTTGGAGAACCGTAAAACCCCTCTGAGTCTCTGGGCAACTGGTGGGAGATGGTGAAGGAGAACATCAAGAAGTTCTTTGTCCTCAAGGGTGTTCGGATGGCGAGAGAGAGGCGGGGAAAGCTGTCGCGACTCCAGAAAAGGGTGCAGAACCTGCTCCTTCTGCAGTTGATGGGGGTCGATGTCACGGAGGACCTCCGCGAGGTGAGGGGCCAGCAAGCCTCGCTCTTCGCCGCGGAGGCCTCCAGGATAATCTTCCAGTCCAGGGTCCGCTCCGTGAAGCAGGACGAGACGTGCTCACATTTCTTCTTTCAGAAGGTGCACAAAGAGAGCTCTGTGCTTAGCTGGCTGAAGGAGGACAACGGCTCAGTGACGTCGTCTCGCGCTGACATTTTGAGGATCAGCAGATCCTTCTATGCCGGACTGTATGACACGAAGCCCACGAACAGCACGGCCTCTGAGTCGTTCCTGTCGTCTATCACGGAGGTCTTAGACGACGGCACGAGGGAGTGGCTGGACCAGCCGATATCCCTGGTTGAGCTGACCAGAGCCCTCAAGTCCTTGGAGAGGAATAGGACTTGCGGGAGCGACGGCTTACCGGTCGAGCTGTATTTCGCTCTGTGGGACCTGGTCGACCAGGACCTGCTGGAGGTGTACGATAGTGCGCTTCGGGTAGGGGAAATGTGCAAGTCCATGAGGAAGGGTGTCATCGCCCTCATTTACAAGAGGAAGGGGGAGAGGGAAGAAATTAAGAATTGGCGTCCCATTTCACTATTAAACGTGGACTACAAAATCCTGGCCAAGGTCATAGCCAACCGGGTCAGGTCTGTCCTGGAGTCGGTGATTCACCCTGACCAAACCTGTGCTGTGCCGGGCAGGAAGATCGCTGAGAGCCTCGCGCTCATCAGGGATACAATCGCCTACGTACAGGACAGGCGCGTGGACACCTGCCTCGTCAGCCTGGACCAGGAGAAGGCCTTCGACAGGGTCTCTCATGCTTTCGTGAGGGACATCCTCTCCAAATTGGGGTTTGGGGAGGGCATCCGCAATTCGATCCGGCTGCTCTACGCCAACATCGTTAGCGCAGTCTCGATCAACGGGTTGGAATCGGAGAGTTTTCCCGTCAGATCTGGAGTCAGGTAGGGCTGCCCGCTCTCTCCTGCCTTGTTCGTGTGCTGTGTGGAGCCCTTCGCCGCTTCCATCAGGAAGGACGTGAGCCTGAAGGGCGTGACTATCCCAGACAGTGGAGGCCTTCAGGTCAAGACCTCCCTATACATGGACGATGTCGCCGTCTTCTGCACCGATCGTCGGTCAGTGAGTAGACTATTGGATATCTGCGGCCAGTTTGAACTGGCCTCGGGTGCCAAAGTCAATAGGGGTAAGGGCGAGGTCATGTTCTTCGGGAACTGGGATGACTGCTCCCTCATCCCCTTCACCGTCAGGACAGACTACCTGAAGGTGTTGGGTGTTTGGTTTGGTGGAGCTGGGGCGTGCACTAAGACTTGGGAGGAGCGTGTCACCAAATTGAAGCAAAAGCTGGGCAGGTGGATGCTCCGGTCCCTCTCCATCGCGGGTAAGAACCTGGTTGTGAGGTGCGAGGGGCTTTCGGTACTGTTGTATGTGGCGCAGGCCTGGCCTATTCCCTGGACCTGCGCCGCTGCAGTCACCCGGGCCATCTTCCACTTCATTTGGGGGTCGAGGATGGTCCGGGTCTGCAGGGACACCATGTGCAAAGACCTGGAAAATGGGGGAAAGGGCATACCGAACGCCACCCTCGCCCTGACGGCTACCTTTTGTGAGCAGCTGCATCAAGCTGTGCGTAGATCCTCAGTACGCAAACACCAAGTATCACTACTTACTGAGGTTCTACCTGTCCCCGGTGTTGCGAAGGATGGGCCTGGCCTCGTTGCTGCGGAACGCTCCGAGTAGTTGGACCGTCCCGTATCACCTGTCCTTCGTGGAGAAATTTTTGAAAGGAAACACCTTTGACCACAAGTCCGTCAGGCAGTGGTCAGCACGTAGTATCCTCGAGACCCTTCGGGAAAAGGAGAGGGTGGATCCCGTCGTGTGGTTCCCCACGCAGAGTGCCAAAGTCATTTGGCAGAATGCCTCATCGCCAGAACTTTCAAACAAGCACAAGGACATTGCTTGGCTGGCGGTGAGAGGGGCTCTGCCAGTGAGATCCTTTATGCATGCCCAGAATCTCTGCGCCACCGCACGCTGCCCTCGAGGTGGCTGCGGTGGGGGACGAGACTGTCGATCACCTCCTTCTGGAGTGCGCCTGTGCGCAGGAGGTCTGGAGGGGGATGCAGTGGTATTTGTCGAGGTTCGTCACGAGCAGCTCCATGACGCGGGACTCCGTGCTCTACGGGCTGTTTCCGGGGACGCACACCGAGACCAACATCAACTGCGCCTGGAGGACCATCAATACGGTGAAAGATGCTCTTTGATCTGCCCGCAACTTGCTGGTCTGCCAGCTGTAAGAACTGACCCCGACCGAATGTTGCAGACTGGCGCACTCCAAGGTCCAGGACTACGTGCTGAGGGATTGCGCTAAAGCTTGGGGCAGCCTCTGCCAAGGCGCGGTGGGGAAAGACCACGGTATGAAACCCCTCGTCCAGAATAGAAAAAAGGGCCCTATCTGGTACCTGGGCCCATCTGGCGCCTTCCCCAACTGGTCAGGGGGCCAACTGGGACTGTGCGGGGTGACGTCTGCCGGGGTATTTTTTTTGCTTTGTTTTTTTTTCCTTTAGTTGATGTATGTACCCCCTGGGGAACCCGGAGTGGCTTGCATGACTGGGTAGGTGTATCAATATGTTTTATTTTTTGTACGTCTTATGAATAAAGTATATTTTTTCAAATAAAGTGACGAAACGTCTGAAAACTAACCTTCCAGCTCAGCAAGCAAACTCACATCCAGAACCTCAATCTGAGCTACAAATCTTCTCAAAACTTGCTACCTCCTTACTCTAATACTTTCACATTATCCTGAAGTAAATCTAGAATGTGATCAGATTAATCACTGCAATCTTTCTGGAGTGATGTGGAGCAGGAAATATGACTTACAAGATCAAGAAAAGTCTTTACAGCAATTTCCATCTTTTTCCAAAAAAAATTCTATCTAGGGAATTAATTTTTCGTTGAAAATACACGTTCTCTTCAAAATGAAGAATGAATATTATTCGTATTTGATTTCAATCCACTCCATTGTGAGCATTCTTATTTTTAAAGTGATAGCATTTAGTTCAATGTATCAAAATAGGGTAAAGTCATCACAGTCCCAGAGGTCCATAGGGCTGTCATCTCATTAGTGTTCTAAATCAGTGGTGATAATTTACTAAGACCTAGAAAGTACAGAAGTGAATGGATTATACAGTTAATCTGGAAGAACCTTGTTTTTTTTAAGTTAAACCACTTTTTTGGTGACTGTTATTTTTGTGTAGTTTTAGCATGGGAACTTAAACTAAAGCCCAAACTGCTCCTGAAGTGTGCATAAAATATTCCATGACACTGATTGAACAAAAGCACGGGATTTATCCTAGGATCCTAACTGATACGTATCCCTGAACTAGCATTTTAAAATAAAGATTGTCCGATCTTTATCAATGGCCATTGTGAAAACTGGCTGTGTGCTTCACTACTTTTTGTGCCGTGATTTTATGTAACAGAGGATGGATGTCCAAAGCAATTATGTTCAATGTAATATCAGCGGTTTTAGACTGAAGTTTCCCTGGGTTTCCTCCAGGTGCTCCAGTTTCCTCCTACAGTCCAAAAATGTGAGGTTTAGGTGGGTTGGCCATGGCAAATTGCCCATTGTGCTCCAGGGGTGTCTAAATTAGGTCGACTAGACGTGGGAAATGCAGGGTTACAGGGAAAGGGTAGGGGGATGGGGATGGATAGGATGCTCTTTGGAGCAATGGTGTGGATGTGTTGGGCTGAATGGCCTGTTTCCACACTGTCAGGATTCTATGATATTCTATTCTATGATAAAGTTGATGAACAGGAAGGACCGTGAGGAGGAGAAATCTGGTGATCAAATCTTTAATGAGCTTAACAACAAGGCCAGTTAAAAATCTAGATAAACATAATAGAAAAAATAATATTGACTAAAATGCAAGGATTTCAGACGAAGGAGAAAAGTAAAGTGATGCATCAAAATTGTGGCGAAAATTGATCTGTTGTTTGGACGTGTGATGCTTAGATTATGACCATGAAAGTGGGTCAGCCTGAAAGAAATTCATGGAATCATTTGTGATATTTAGGAACACAATAGCCCCAATGATGACTGTATATCTTGTTAATATGGTGGATTGAATGATTTGTATGTTTTGCACTCGTGGGGGGGGTGGAAAAATGAATGTTTGCAGCTTTGAGAGAGTGAAAATTGGCCGTGCAGTCATAGAGGTTATTTGCTTTTCTCATTTTGCTGAATTAGATGAAATGGGCAGAGGCTGCAAGATTACACCATGGGTGTGGAACACATAATACAAAATAATTTATATAAGTTTTAAAAATGCACTTGCACAATTTTTTTTAATTTAGGAAAATGGTTTTTACTAATGGTCATATTCATACTGGATATTAAAACGTAAACATATGTTCATTCTAAACTTTCTCTATTGAACATAAGTTTGTTATTATTACTTGAAGTAAGCTTTCTGCTTTAGTATTGAGTGGGTGTTCAGATAAGTGGGGTATGGATGCTAGGGCAGTTGCTTGCTCCTCCTGCAAAATGTGGCAGTTGGGAGATGTGGCACACGTCTCCGCTGGCTACATCTGCGGGAAGTGCACCCAGCTACAGCTCCTTGAAAACCGTGTTAGGGAAATGGAGCTGGAGCTGGATGAACTACGGATCATTCGGGAGGCAGAGGGGGTAATTGAGAGGAGTTATCGGGAGTTGGTCACTCCTAAGGCTCAGGACGAGGATAGATGGGTTACAGTTAGGGGGAGGAAGGGGGACAGACAGACAGTGCAGAGATCCCCTGTGGGCATTCCCCTCAGCAATAAGTATACCGTTTTGGATACTGCTGGGGGGGATGACCTACCAGAGGAAAGACATAGTAGTCAGTTCTCTGGCACTGAGCCTGACACTGTGGCAAAGAAGGGAAGGGGGCAGAATAGAAAAGTACTCGTGGTAGGGGACTCGATAGTTAGGGGAATCGACAGGAGATTTTGTGGGCAAGATCGGGATTCCCGGAAGGTATGTTGCCTCCCTGGTGCCAGGGTCCGGGACGTCTCCGATCGGGTGTATAAAGTTCTGAAAGGGGAGGGTGAACAGCCAGAAATCGTGTTACATATTGGCACAAATGATATAGCCAGAAATAGGTTTGAGGATATAAAAAGTGATTTCAGGGAGTTAGGATGGAAGCTGCAGAGCAGGACGAACAGAGTAGTGTTCTCTGGTTTACTACCGGTGCCACGAGATAGCGAGGTGAGGAACAGGGAGCGGGCGCAGCTGAACACGTGGCTACGCAGCTGGTGTAGGAGGGAGGGTTTCAGATATGTTGATAATTGGGATGCCTTCTGGGGAAGGTGGGACCTGTACAAGAAGGACGGGTTGCATCTGAACTGGAAGGGGACCAATGTCCTGGGTGGAAGGTTTGCTCGAGTAGTTCGAGAGGGTTTAAACTAGTATGGCAGGGGGGTGGGAACCTGAGCTGTATACCAGAGGTGAGCGTTGATGCAGGTGAGGCAGTAGCAAGAGGTAGACCAGCTAGTGGGAAGGATTTTCCTGGGAAGGAACCAAGGGATCGGTTAAAGTGTGTTTGCTTTAATGCAAGGAGTATCAGGAATAAAAGTGATGAACTTAGAGCATGGATCAGTACCTGGTGCTATGATGTTGTGGCCATAACAGAGACATGGGTTTCTCATGGGCTGGAATGGTTGCTGGATATTCCAGGGTTTAGAACATTTAAAAAGAATAGGGAGGGGGGAAAAAGAGGAGGGGGTGTAGCACTACTAATCGGAGAGGGTATCACAGCTACAGAAGCTTCCATTGTCGAGGAAGATCTGCCTACTGAGTCAGTATGGGTGGAAATTAGGAGCAGCAAGGGAGTAGTCACCTCGTTAGGGGTTTACTACAGGCCCCCCAATAGCAGCAGGGAGATTGTAGAAAGCATAGGTCGACAGATTTTGGAAAAGTGTGGACGCAGTAGGGTTGTTGTAATGGGTGACTTTAACTTTCCTAATATTGATTGGAACCTCCTTCGAGCAGAAGATTTGAATGGAGCTGTTTTTGTAAGGTGTGTTCAGGAGGGTTTCCTAACGCAGTACGTTGACAGGCCGACGAGGGGAGAGGCCATTCTAGACTTGGTGCTCGGAAACGAGCCGGGGCAGGTATCAGATCTTGTGGTGGGAGAGCATTTTGGTGATAGTGACCATAACACTCTCTCATTCTACATAGCTATGGAGAAGGAGAGGATTAGGCAGAATGGGAGGATATTTAATTGGGGAAGAGGAAACTATGATGCGATTAGACACGAGTTAGGAAGCATGGACTGGGAGCAGTTGTTCCATGGTAAGGGAACTATAGACATGTGGAGATGGTTTAAGGAACAGTTGTTGGGAGTGATGAGTAAATATGTCCCTCTGAGACAGGCAAGACGGGGTAAGATAAAGGAACCTTGGATGACGAGAGCGGTGGAGCTTCTAGTGCAAAGTAAGAAGGTAGCTTACATAAGGTGGAGGAAGCTAGGGTCAAGTTCAGCTAGAGAGGATTACATGCAGGCAAGGAAGGAGCTCAAAAATGGTCTGAGGAGAGCCAGGAGGGGGCACGAGAAAGGCTTGGCAGAAGGAATCCGGGAAAACACAAAGGCATTTTACACTTACGTGAGGAATAAGAGAATGGTCAAAGAAAGAGTAGGGCCGATCAGGGATAGCATAGGGAACTTGTGTGTGGTGCCTGAGGAGGTAGGGGAAGCCCTAAATGAGTTTTTTGCTTCTGTCTTTACGAAAGAAACGACCTGTGTAGTGAATGAAACCTTTGAAGAGCAGGTGTGCATGCTGGAATGGATAGAGATAGAGGAAGCTGATGTACTGAAAATTTTGTCAAACATTAAGATTGACAAGTCGCCAGGCCCGGATCAGATTTGTCCCCGGCTGCTTTGGGAAGCGAGAAATGCAATTGCTTCGCCACTTGCGAAGATCTTTGCATCCTCGCTCTCCACTGGAGTCGTACCTGAGGACTGGAGAGAGGCAAATGTAATTCCTCTCTTCAAGAAAGGAAATAGGGAAATCCCCGGCAATTATAGACCGGTAAGTCTCACGTCTGTCGTCTGCAAGGTGTTAGAAAGGATTCTGAGGGATAAGATTTATGACCATCTGGAAGAGCATGGCTTGATCAAATACAGTCAACACGGCTTTGTGAGGGGTAGGTCATGCCTTACAAACCTTATCGAGTTTTTTGAGGATGTGACTAGTAAGGTTGATGAGGGTCAAGCTGTGGATGTGGTGTATATGGACTTCAGTAAGGCATTTGATAAGGTTCCCCATGGAAGGCTCATTCAGAAGGTCAGGAGGAATGGGATACAGGGGAACTTAGCTGCTTGGATACAGAATTGGCTGGCCAACAGAAGACAGCGAGTGGTAGTAGAAGGAAAATATTCTGCCTGGAAGTCAGTGGTGAGTGGGGTTCCACAGGGCTCTGTCCTTGGGCCTCTACTGTTTGTAATTTTTATTAATGACTTGGACGAGGGAATTGAAGGATGGGTCAGCAAGTTTGCAGACGACACAAAGGTCGGAGGTGTCGTTGACAGTGTAGAGGGCTGTTGTAGGCTGCAGCGGGACATTGACAGGATGCAGAGATGGGCTGAGAGGTGGCAGATGGAGTTCAACCTGGATAAATGCGAGGTGATGCATTTTGGAAGGTCGAATTTGAAAGCTGAGTACAGGATTAAGGATAGGATTCTTGGCAGCGTGGAGGAACAGAGGGATCTTGGTGTGCAGATACATAGATCCCTTAAAATGGCCACCCAAGTGGACAGGGTTGTTAAGAAAGCATATGGTGTTTTGGCTTTCATTAACAGGGGGATTGAGTTTAAGAGTCGTGAGATCTTGTTGCAGCTCTATAAAACTTTGGTTAGACCGCACTTGGAATACTGCGTCCAGTTCTGGGCGCCCTATTATAGGAAAGATGTGGATGCTTTGGAGAGGGTTCAGAGGAGGTTTACCAGGATGCTGCCTGGACTGGAGGGCTTATCTTATGAAAAGAGGTTGACTGAGCTCGGTCTCTTTTCATTGGAGAAAAGGAGGAGGAGAGGGGACCTAATTGAGGTATACAAGATAATGAGAGGCATAGATAGAGTCGATAGCCAGAGACTATTTCCCAGGGCAGAAATGGCTAGCACGAGGGGTCATAGTTTTAAGCTGGTTGGTGGAAAGTATAGAGGGGATGTCAGAGGCAGGTTCTTTACGCAGAGAGTTGTGAGAGCATGGAATGCGTTGCCAGCAGCAGTTGTGGAAGCAAGGTCATTGGGGTCATTTAAGAGACTGCTGGACATGCATATGGTCACAGAAATTTGAGGGTGCATACATGAGGATCAATGGTCGGCACAACATTGTGGGCTGAAGGGCCTGTTCTGTGCTGTACTGTTCTATGTTCTATGTTCTATGTTCTATGCATTAGGAGTAACTATAGCCCATTCAGCTCCTGAGACTCCTGCCATTCAGTAGAATCATGGCAGATTGATTGTAGACTCAAATCTACATTCCTGTCAACTACTGATAACCATTTATCTCCTTGTTTAACAAGAACCTTATCCAACTCTTCATTGAAAACATTCAAGGATTCTTCTAACACCCAGCACTTTTTCAGGAAAAGAAGTCCAAAGCTTTATGACTCTCCAATAGAACAAAAATTAGCCAAATCTCAGTTTTATTTAGGCAACCCAGATTTTTTTTTAAATGGTGACTCTTAGATCTAGATACACAAAAGAATCTACCTTTTATCAAGGAAATAAAATCAAGTATATTGTGGCTGCTGAAGAACTGAAATAAGATTAAAAAATAGAGTTCTGGAAAAGCTCAGCAAGTCTCTCAGCATCTCAGTAGAAGCAGTGTTAATGCCTTGAGCCCAGTATGACTTTTCACAACAACTGTTTACGATATTTGTGTTGATTGAGTTGCCTCTTGGTCTTCTGAACTCCACTAGGCAGAAGCAGAGTCTGTCCAATCATTCTAACCTTCTCATTTCCAAATATTGTTTGAGTGAGCCTCCTCTGACCTGCTTCAAGGTATTTATATCATTCCTTAATTAAGACAACCAAAGCTACTCTACTCCAGATATGGGCTCACCAGTACCTTGCGTAACTGAGACGTAACTTCCCTATTTTTGTATTCAGTTCCTGTAGTGATAAATGTTAACATTTTGTTAGCTTTCCTACTTACTTGCTGTAACTACATACTAACCTTCTGTGAGTCATGCATCAGATCTGTCTGCATCTGTCTGCTGTGATATCACTCACCATATAGATGATCTTTTTTATTCTTTCAGGACAACTTCACATTTCTCCTCATTATACTTCATATGCTGTGTTGGATGGATTTGCTAGTGTTGCTGCTATGTCTTTATTTTGTTTTTGTTTCAATATTGTGATTCCCAATGCAAGATTTTGTTGTCTGCCCATTTCCTTTCTCCTAAAATTTGAATGTGATAGGAAGGAAGAATAATAACATGAGATAAGCAGAATAGGTTTGAAAATATAAAGCAACCACCTAAAGCTAATCTTGCTAAATGTAATTTTGGTACATCATAGCTTGATTTATTGTGTATGTTTATTGCTATTCTAAAAATGAAGACTAATAACTGAGCAGTCTGTCCTTCAAGTGCCCTATTGCTAGCCTTGACAGGAGGACAAAATGCATTAATACAGCTTTAGGGAAAATATTATTCACTTTACTGTATTTTATGCAGACATATTGGACAAACAAATATTTTTACTCTTAAAAAGCTTATTAATGAGAATAAATTTAACTGCTAAAATGATAATTAAATTCATGTTGCATATAGCAACAGCAAAACATAGTTCTATTTTTATCCCGAAAATGTCTAGTCATTTTCTTAAATTTGGTTTGTGGTTGTAAATATGGCTAGCAAGACCACATGTATTGCTCAGCACTTAATTTCGCAGTCTGCCAGGAGCTTATGGATCCCAGTTTGAGAGCCATTGTCAAATGATGTGTACATTTTGATTCCAGCAATTTGAGTGAACTTCATGGAAGTTGAGGGAGGAGCTTGAAAACTAAGCCTGTTCTTGACTTAACTCCTTAATACAACTCCCATAACTGTTATTATGTCTTTGATTTTTCAGGACAATCTGGATGAGTATAATTCCTCTTTTGACAAATACCCATGGATGACAACGATTTTCAACTATAGCCAACTTTTTATTAACCGGCACCTATGGGACAAGAGGTCTACATAATCAATGTAAAAACACACACTAAGTAATAGAAATATATTGCAGGGGGTATACACATCACTGTTATACTTTATTTGCAGCATAAATCACTTTAAATAATAATGCAACTTTGCCTTAAATATAACTTACTGGCAGAGAGCCTTCTCACTTGCACCTGTACTCAGACATTGCTGATGTTGCAGAGATCACAATAATACAACAAACTTCTGGTATTTCAGGTATAGTTTTGCCAGTTTATCAAGGGTCCGGTTAAGACAAAGTTTGCTGTATTAGAAGAATTTCAGTTGTCCTGATGGTTAGTACTTAAGTGAATTGTTAGAAGACAGACTTGGCTGTTTCTTTTTAATTTTCTAAGACACCAGAAAGTGAACTGCTATGGTCTACTCCTCATTTCGATGTGCATACCTTGTCAACAAACCTTATTAGTATTTTGTATATTTTACAGCATAAATGTGCTATAATTTTGATTAGTAATAATGTATAACAAAGCATAAAGAATTGCAAATTGCTGAAACAAAAGCAGTGTTGGAGAGACTCTAAGTCTGGCATCATCTGTGGAAAGAAAAACAAAATTTCTCGTCATTTCTAGTCCAGTGAGACAGTACCCAGAAAGAGGAAAAAAAGAAGCAAAGTAATTGTTGAGCTTCTCTTTTTCATTTTATATAGATATTTTTGAATTAGTAAAGGTTAAGGAATGAGTGTTGGGAAATTAGGTTCAACATCTATACCTTACAAGAAAATCAAAATCTAAAAGGGTTCAATTCAAAGTGGTAGCAGAAAAACAATCTAGTTTTGTTAGCAACTACCTTACATTTATGTACAAATGTACTGATTTATGCAGTATTTTTCCATTGAATCATCGTCACTTTTTAACCTACCCAATGTCCCCAAAACTGACAGTGTTTGCCAACTTGGGCTTTGGATTTTAAAAAAGTCTAAGTTCACATCTGATGAAAATCTTAAGGGTCACTTATTTGATATCCTCCATTTTCCCTGCCAGTCCTGTAAAAAAGATGTAAAGACACATGCCCCATAGAGATATTAACCTACTGACAATTGAATAAGTAGTGATTTATAATTTCCTATATTTATACAATGTCCTGGAATTTGTGGTTGTAATGATAGTGTAACTGTGATTGTTTACAATTGGTACTTTGTGAGACTGTTAGTAGCTTTTGTCATCAATGCATGCAGTGAAATGTGAAAATGAAGTTGTAACCCTAGAACTACAGTGTGCTGCTGAAGTTTGTGTAAACAGAAATCACTGGATATGAATTTCCACTTTTTATGCTCTAATTACAATGTGAAGTCATCCAAAAATGTTTAACATTGCTGAACGAGATATATCTGATTGTTAATTTATGTAGTGATTTCCTGATCATTGCTGAGAAATCCTTTGTATGTTTGTGAGTTGCATTTTTAATGTTTAAAATTCCATAATTTTAAGGTTTTTCATTTCAACACCATTAATGCTGTGTGTATATCTCAAACTTTGTTTCACCTTTTAGGGTAATGTCATTGTGAGATCAACAGAGTCCTTGCAAAATATTGACCTACTGACTGTCCTGCTTTAAGCTGCAGAATAATGTTGTGGCTTTCAATGTTTGTATAAAACCCCGAAAAATGACCTTTTTCTGTGACTTCACTTCCTTTGATATTTTGTTCCAGTTGATATCTACCTATTTGGAGAGTGTAAAGAACTAGTTATATTGACTGTGAAATTAATATTGTGTTTATATGTGAAGGAGACAAGAAAGAATTCTCTTTCTTTGGTCTCATCTAGAATTCCTGATGGCTGAAGATTTTCATCCTTTGTAACAAGTTTCAAAATCATTCAATCATTGCCATTAGTTTGTTATTCTGTCTGGAAGCTATTGCTTATTCTGTTTTACTGCCATTTATTCTGGTGTCTGTTTCCCTAATCCATGACAGTACTGTCTGTTCTTAGACCTGGAACAGCTTGGTTTCAAACAAGTGTTTAGCTGATCTCTAAATATGAAAAGTTGTGATTTATCACAGTCCATGTTCATTCAGGATGTCTGATCACTATACTGGTCTTTTTATTTTCAAATGACTACCAAGCAGGGAATCCTTTCGGGCTGCTATATGTTTCACAATATTTATATTCCTAGAAGTACTGTTTCTATTCTTCTGTATCCAGGACTAAACAATTCAGTCTCTAATTCATTAATTCCAGCTGCTAAGTCAAGTCAGCCAAAAGTATGTGAATCCAAATTCTGCACATTTTTCTTTGTATGTTATTTTTGAATCTTAACATCAAAGGATAATCAGAAGTAGAAGCAGGAGTAATCAATTAAGCTAAATGAAATTATCCTGCCATTCAGTAAGTTCCTGGCTGGCTTTGGCCTCAATTCCACTTTTCTGCAACTTTCCCCTGAATAACCTTAGACTCCCATACTGATTCAAAATTCTGTCCAACTCAGCCTTGAATGTATTCAATGACCGAGCTTCCACTGTCCTCTGTGGAAAAGATTTTCAAACACTAACATCCCTCTGACGGAAGGAATTTCTCCTCCTCTCCATCCAAAATTAGAGATTTCGTTTTCTTTTAACCAGTGTCCTGGAATGACCATGTTGTAAATGATAATCTCTTTAAGAATGAACCAGCGCATGCTGCAGAAACAATAGACAGCAGCTGAATGAGTACAAACCCTGTTTGCTCCAGAGGTATGCCATTAACAACACACTTCTGAATAAGATAACAAAGTGTGAGGCTGGATGAAGACAGCAGGCCAAGCAGCATCTCAGGAGCACAAAAGCTGACGTTTCGGGCCTAGATCCTTCATCAGAGAGGGGGATGGGGAGAGGGTTCTGGAATAAATAGGGAGAGAGGGGGAGGCGGACCGAAGATGGAGAGAAAAGAAGATAGGTGGAGAGGAGAATATAGCTGGGGAGGTAGGGAGGGGATAGGTAAGTCCAGGGAAGACGGACATGTCAAGGAGGTGGGATGAGGTTAGTGGGTAGGAAATGGAGGTGTGGCTTGAGATGGGAGGAAGGGATGGGTAAGAGGAAGAACAGGTTAGGGAGGCAGAGACAGGCTGGGCTGGTTTTGGGATGCAGTGGGGGGAGGGGACGAACTGGGCTGGTTTTGGGATGCAGTGGGGGAAGGGGACTTTTTGAAGCTTGTGAAGTCCACATTGATACCATTGGGCTGCAGGGTTCCCAAGCGGAATATGAGTTGTTGTTCCTGCAACCTTCGGGTGGCATCATTGTGGCACTGCAGGAGGCCCATGATGGACATGTCGTCTGAGGAATGGGAGGGGGAGTTAAAATGGTTCGCGACTGGGAGGTGCAGTTGTTTATTGTGAACCGAGCGAAGGTGTTCTGCAAAGCGGTCCCCAAGCCTCCGCTTGGTTTCCCCGATGCAGAGGAAGCCATACCGGGTACAATGGATACAGTATACCACATTGGCAGATGTGCAGGTGAACATCTGCTTAATATGGAAAGTCATCTTGGGGCCTGGGATGGGGGTGAGGGAGGAGGTGTGGGGGCAAGTGTAGCACTTCCTGCGGTTGCAGGGGAAGCTGATGGGTGTGGCGGGGTTGGAGGGGAGTGTGGAGCGAACAAGGGAGTCACGGAGAGAGGGGTCTCCGGAAGGCAGACAAGGGTGGGGATGGAAAAATGTCTTGGGTGGTGGTGTCGGATTGTAGATGGCGGAAGAGTCGGAGGATGATGCGTTGTATGCGGAGGTGGGTGGGGTGGTCTGTGAGAACGAGGGGGATCCTCTTGGGGTGGTTGTGGCGGGGGCGGGGTGTGAGGGATGTGTTGCGGGAAATACGGTCAAGGGCTTTCTCAACCACTGTTGAGGGGGGGGAAGTTGCGGCCCTTGAAGAAGGTGGTCATCTGGGATGTGCGGGAGTGGAATGCCTCATCCTGGGAGCAGATGCGGCAGAGGCAGAGGAATTGGGAATAGGGAATCTGAATAAGTTGATTTGAAAATATCTGGACTGGATTTACCTAGAAAGGAGCGTTGGATAGGAAGGGGAGAAAGAAAATTAGAATTTGTATTGAGCTGTGAAATGCAGATAAACCATTGTTTTAAAAAAAAACTTACTGACTCTTGCTTTGGTAGATGGCTTACACCTGGTTCCAGTTTTTCCCCCATTAGGGGAAACATCCTGTTAGCATTTAGCTTTTCAGGCTTTTTCAGCACCTTGAACGTTTTCAATAAGATCAGCTCTAAACTCCAATGCTTATTGCCCAACCTGCTGTACCTTTTCTCAGAAGACAACCTCTTTATGACAGGAGTGAGTATTGGAAACTTTCTCTGAACTGCTTCCAATGTACCTAAATGCTCAACCTGATCAATACATACTACTGTACAGTAGTAGCAGGACCTCCGTTAATATTCCACTCCCTTGAAATGGAGCCCAGTGTTCTAGGAAACTACGTTGTATAGGAACCAATTGTAAACTTGCAAGAAATATGTTAGAAATTACCTTTGTGTAATAACATTGCTATTTCACTTCTTTTTCTGAACAGCATTGCCACCTCGCCATGTGCTTCTAAAGTGTGAAATTGTGTTCTAACTATTGAATTCTGGCTATTTACCTTTTCAGACACAATAACACATGCTTCTCACACTGTCCTTAGATGCTCACTGAATTCCAACTCTGTTTTCATGCCAAGTTTAATAACAATTTTGTGCCAGAAGTTGGTCTGCTGTTGAATCAGTTTTGTTTTGTCATTTGTTATGTTCCATTCCAACTGATAATATTACTGGAAAAAGTCAGAATCTTAAGCGACACCTAGCCTGAGGTTTTTTTTAAAATTTTGATTAATGAGGTGATCTTTTTCAAACACATAATGTAGTGCTGCAGATTTGAGTTTATCATGCAAAAGAAATGAAGATATATAGAATAAACTAAACTGTTTATATATAATTTAAAGATTTTGTAGCCTATGGTAGAATATAATCTCATTGATTCTGACAAGACTTCTTTGCAGCTCTCACATCAGAGCCAATTCCCCTCTCAAGCTGTGGCAGTAATTCTTGATCGTGATATTTTGATAGCTACTTGATTCATCATATAACTGAGCGTAAACTTTTTCAGCTGCAAAAACACCTTCCAGTTTCAAACAAACACTTCTGGTCTGGAAACTTCACTAAACTCTTTACACTAAGTTATCTATTTTGTTGCATACCCCTTTCTCAGGAGCAACTACATACACATCTAGCTTCATCTAAGAACCCTGCCTAACTGCCCAAAAGAAGTCCAGAAGATTTTTTTTTCCGAAACTTCTGGTGTTTCCCCTTCGCCAAAAAAGTCCAGAATCTTCTATCTGCAAGCTTAATGCACCAAAATGTTTACTTCAGGAGAGTTTATGAACAAACAATGTAAATAAATTTCCTCCCAAAAAACACAAGAACTGCAGATGCTGTAAATCAGGAACAAAAACAGAAGTTGTCGGAAAAACCCAGCTGGTATGGCAGCTGCTGTGAAGAGAAAAAAGTTAACATTTTTTGGTCCGGCGACCCTTATTCAGCACAATGTTTTTCTCTTCAGGGATGCTGCCAGACCTGATGAGCTTTTCTGGCAACATCTGTTTTTGTAAAGAAATTCCTGTTAGCCTTAAGCTATTTCTTTCAACTTATAAACATAAGAAATAGAAGCAGGTGGAGGATATTCGTCTCCTAAAGCTTGCCCTGGCATTCTGTAAGATCATGGTTGATGTAGCACAGCATTAACTCTTGTGCCAGTTCCTCAACTCATTCAAAGATGATAACCTTTTCACAGAACCATATTCATTGTTTTGATTTCATCAAACTTTGTACATGTCCTGTAGTTTTTTTTCCCACAATGATAGACGGTAGAATTTTCTGAAATAAAAATGTTAGGTTAAATGGCCTTTTAATTGTCTATATTTTATTTGCTTCCCTTCTTGAACAGGGTATCATATGAGTAATTTATCTGATCTGCAAGTCCTGGAGTATATATATCTCTGAAGCCACTTCCTTTTAGACCCTTGGATCAGGCCTTCATGTCCTGGCATCTTGTCTGCCTTCAATCCCATTAGTTTGTTAAATTATTTTGTCCTGCCTGACAGTGTAACTTCTTTCCTCCCATTAGTACCTTCCTTATCTATTTACCTTGTGGGATGATTCCAGGTGATCTCTGACCTGTACACTGATGGAGGAAATATTGTTTAACTGATCTCCCATTACCCTGTACCCCATTATCAATTACCCATTCGCATCTTCCAAATGTCCCCCACTGACTTTAGCTGTGCTCTTTATATATATCGATAGAAGGTCTTGATGAGTTAATTTGATAACTTACTTTCACAATTAATGTTATACTTCTTTATTAGCTTTTTAGTCATATGCTGCTGGTTCCTGGAAAAAAAAACAAATGCCAACCCTTTGGCCTGCCACTAGTTTTTTGCTTTTTTTAATGTCTTCGTTTTTTTTAATTGGAAACTCTCCTTGACCACTGTTGTTAACCACAGGCAGATGAACCTTCTCATCAAATTCTCCTATTTGACCAGAATAAACCTTTGCTAAACATTATGAAAAAAAGACACCACCATGACTACAGAAATACATATGTTAGTTATTAAACCTCTTCAGACAGAGAAAATCCATATGCCACTACTTCAAAGTTCAAAACTCAAATGACTGATATTAAAATAAATATAAATCTCATGCCTATTAAATCGATTAACTTGGCATTCATTGCATTGAAATGAGTAGCAGTATGATTCTGTTCAGACACTAGATCAAGCATTCTTGTGATTCTAAAACAGCGTAACTAATGACTCGTTAGTTCCTTTCCTGTGAAACAACAGAATCCGTGCAGGGGAATGGTCTGTTACCAAGAAAATACTTAACTAAATCCAATGAAAATAAAGGGGACACCTTTTGTTGAACCAGTTAATCCTTTTTTTTTACAGCATGCTGAAATTCATCCACTGCTTTTAGTTAGCAACAGTAGTTGATTTCTGAGCCTACTCTTTTTGCTTTGGATTATTCATTAATGATAAAGAAAATTGAAGTTTGCCGATCTTATTTTTCAGTGAGGACTACTTTACCGTTTTGTACTTCAGTGGAACAATTTTTTTCCTGATGTCTTGAATAAGTTTGTTGAATTCATACGCAAGCATGCTCGCACACTTGTTATGACTTTTAATTTCATTCCCTTGATTTAATAGAATAACTCTCCACAGTTTACTTCTCTTTTCCTAGTGCAGCCACTTTAATAAACACAGTTGTTTTTTTTCTGCCTATATTATATTGTAAACCTGTATTATAGCTGCAATGAGCATTGCAGAATTGAATGATTTTCAGACGATTGTTTTTACATTTATTTTTGAAGATTTGTAGAAAGTTCTGCTTTCCTGGAGTCCTTTTAAAGTAATGGATGTTCGATGATTTAATTCATGAATCTGAATAGGAAGAATTTGGTGTAGTACCATTAATATTTAATTGAATCTTACAATAAATATTCACAAAATATTGTCATGAATTTACTGAGCATAGCTTTTATTCACTTGGAGAACGCATTTTTCAGCTTTTCAATTGTATAATTAATAATTGCATAACTAACAGTAATATAACTTGTTGTGGAGACATAGAATTTGAAAATAAATGATGTACCATTAAAGTTGTGCTTCGTGTTCATACTAATAGACATTCAGTTTTCCAATGAGCAAATATCGGTGCTTTTATGGAATATCACTGACAAACTATTTTTAAAAATAAAAAATACTGGCTTTGATGAAAAATTGCTACGGTTTCATTATTCGCATATCGAGTCATACAGCATTGAAACGGAGCCATTATGACCCATATTGACGATAATTCCAAACTAAACTAATCTTCCCCCCCCCCGCCCCTTCGCATCTGCTTGGCCCATATCCCTCCAAGCATTTCTTATTCATGTACTTACCTAAATGTGTTTTAAAAATTGTAACTGAAACTGCATTCACCACTTTCTCTGGGAGTTCATTCCACATACTGTGTTTAAGTAGTCAACAATCTAGTACAGTAATCAACCCCTGACTTTTTACCGAAGTATCTAAATGCTTTCTAGTTACCAATATGAACTGAACCCGACCAGTTTCTTTCTTTCCAATTGTTGCTGAAGTCAAACTCGCCCTGGTGTATACTGTTCCTACTCATTAGAAGGCAGATGTTTAACTTCTCCATGTCTGCTCCATCAATACATGCTGTTAAGGCCACTAATTCAGTGGTGCATGCCGTTTTTATTTCTCCAAGTCTCCCCTGTGTGACAAAATGGTGTTAGAAAGGCAACACAGATACATGGTCTAGTTAAAACTTGCTTTGATATTGCAAAATCAGCAAATAATTATTCAGCAGTTAGAGATCAAGACATCTGAGAGAAATGAGGGATTGTAGGAAAGTTTTTGCACAGTTTAGAGAGATGTCTTGGAGCAAAAGCGCAAACAAAAAGTCTGGTATCTGGCCGACGCAAGAAGATCAAGTTGAAAAATATGTCGATGAAAATCACCAGAATGAACTCTGACTTTCAAGTGGATCTATCTGAATTTTCACCTTTGAAACAAACAAAATTGGGCAAGGCAGAATATGAAGCCAGGCTGGAATAATGTCCTGGATTTATGAGGATAAATTATTTTGTACTGCAATGAAAGATCAAAAGTTCACAGCATCTCCCAGCTGAACTTCATGACAGGCTTATCATATTTTAGCAAGACATAATCCAACACCAACAAAGAATGGATACTGATTGGCATGTGTTGGGAACTTTGACGTGCCAGGCAAACAGTGAGCAAAATTGGAGAGAAAACAATGAGGTTTACGATTGTGCTGCCATGTATGTCTAACTGATGTAAACTGAAACCAGTGATGATATTCAAGAGAGAAAACCTTTTTTTAAAGAAAAAGTCAATATTCACAGTAAAGAACGTATGCAAGTGCCTTAAAATGTGGCTGAGAAAAGTTTGGAATTCCTGACCAGGAAGATAATGCAAATAAAACTATTTCTCATCTAGGTGATTTTCAGGTAACACTGTCTAAAGATGATGCAGTAGTGACAAATAATGATGTTGCATGATTTCTGACAATCTAACCAGCATTGCTGTACCACTGACTGTCTTTCTAAACAAATGATGTTAAAAACAAACGGTATGAAGAAAAAGTAGATGATAGGCGGAGAGAATACATTCACAAGAGTAGGCAGCATATGGGTTTTGATATTTGCAATCATGTGTGAATTGGCTGTGGAATCTATGATGAAATCAGTAGATATTTCTTGAATTATTTGAGAACAGTGGGATATCCAATGCACTCGCCAATAATTATTTGTGGAATGATATGGATGATAACAGTGTAATTGCTGATGATCCAGGTGATGCAATTCAATAAACAGATTGGGATGAGTTATTTGATATTAGAGACTAGGGGGAAGGTGTTAGTAATGGATTTTAATGTATGTTCTGGTAATCAATATTTTCTGTACTGTGACAAAACTGAAATTTTACAACATTTTGTATATCTTTTATGCTTGATTCATTTCATTTGAATTGCCTCTTACCCTTCTAAATTCCAATGATGAATGCCTAGCCTAGCCAGCCATTCTTTATAAAAGAACCATCTGATCCCAGGTATTAGACAAGTAAATCTTTTTGAACTGCCTCAACATATTGACACCCTTCAATACTATGCACAGAAATCCAGATGCTTTGGATGGATTTGAGAGATTTGCTGAATGTTGTCAGACACATGCAACTTGCAGATTATTCACCAGTAATTATCTTTCAGTTATAATAATTAACTAAGTTTTGAATAAAAAATCACTGGAGTATTGGTATGCTCCATGGAGCACACAAATGTATGAATCAGGAGTAGGTTATTAGCCACTTGAGCCTGTTCTATCATTTAACAAAGATCATGATTGATTTGATTGCAACCTCAAATCCAGATTCCTGTCTGCTCCCTGATAATCTGTCAGTTACTTGCTTAATGAGACTATATTTATCCTGTCTTCAAAATATTCAAGAACCCTGCTGCCACAACTTTTACAGGAAGTGAGAAAAGAACTCACCTAATCTCATTTCAAATGGGCAAACCCTGATATTTAAACACCAATCTCTGTGGTGCAATACTCATTGCATCTCTTCAACCTGAAAAAGACCCACTGACACCTGCTGTCTGTTTCCAGCTAGCCAGCCAATCTTCTAATGTGTTTTACCCTACGACATGATCTTATTTCCCGCAGTAGCCTTTTTTGTGGATGCTTATCAAAGTACATAGAGTTTGTAGGATTGAAGAATCCAATATTGATGTTCGGAAGCTTAAGGTTCAGATGCAAAACTATGATCGATTAAAACCGACAATTGAATGTCTAGGCAAAGAGCTGAATATAAAGCACTAATATTGGACCGAAAGTTTAAATGGCTACGCGGTAACGGATGTCTGAAGTACATCGAGGCTTTCCTGATTGATTTTAAAGTATGAAAGTCTCTGAGTAATGATTAATTGTTAATGTGTTAGACCATTATTCCTGGTAGAATGATGAGCAAGATTTGTGACTGAATCTCCAAGGGCCATTAGACTATTTGTAGAGCAAGTACTTATATATGTGGTTTGGCAGGTTATAAACTATCTCTAAAGAAAAAGCCTGTGATCTTGTCATTACCAATCTGATCGTAGCTACAGATTGTACAAAATAAGGAAAATCACACTTTGAAGGCAATCTTTTTCTCATCCTTTTTGATGCACAAGATTACTTGATGCCAATGCATAGCAGAAGTGAGAAACATGACAAGGAAAATATTGTAAATATGCTCTCATTGCTTTCTGAAATCAATAATAAGAAATTTTGAATGTAGTACCGTATATATTTCTTAATAATGAATCCCTACAGTGTGGGAACAGGCCATTGTGCCCAGACAGTCTTTCCAAAGAGCATCCCACCCACTGTCAACCTTCCACCTTATCCCTGTGTGTCCTATGCCAATCTACCTGACTAACACATCCCTGGACATTATGGGCAATTTAGTATGGCCAATCTGCATATCTTTGGACTGTGGGAGGAACCTGGAGCAAACCCATGCAGACTCAGGGAGAATGTGCAAACTACACACAGACCCAAGGCTGGGATTGAACCTGGGTTCCTGGTGCTGTGAGGCAGTAGTGCTAACCAGTGAGCCACCATGCTGCCCCATATGTAAGACTATTTGCAATAGGAGCAAGATTGGGCCATTCTGCCCCACCAAGCCTAAACTACCATTCATTAATGTCATGGCTGATTTTGTCAAACACACTTGCCTGAATCCAAAATTACTTGATGCTCTTAGTGCTCAAAGATTTATCAACTTTGTCTTGAATATACTGAGTGACTGAGCAATCACACCTCTCTGGGTAGAGAGCTCTGAAGATCACAATCCTTTCAGTGAATAAATTTCTTGTCACTTCAGACTTCTGATTCTAAGGATGTGACCCCTGGTTCAGTCAGCATGAAGTGCATTTTTGTCTGTCTGCTGACCTGAGTTTTAGATTCTGAGAGGCAGTATGAATGTGATGAGTTCTGATGAGAGATTACAGATAGTAGTTGAAAACAGATCTTTTGCTGCTGATGAACCCTAGCATCTCATGGAGATCAGTTCTGAGTTGCTTGATGTGTTTGAAATCTATCTCATTCAGCCTGGTGGTAGTAACACACAACATGATGGAAAGCATCCTAAATGAGAGACTCTGCAGAGGTCACGCCTACTGATACTGTAATGGCCAGACACATTTGTGATATTTAGATTAGTTAGGACAAGGTCAAATACATTTTTCCTTGTTGGTTTCCTTACCATACTGCAGATCTAATCTAGCGACTGTGCCCTTCAGCAGCTGAGGCATGGGTGGTAGTCAGCAGGAGATTTTTTTTACCCATGTTTGACCTGATGCTATCAGATTTCACTAGCTTTGGGATCAGTGTTGAGGACTCCTACAGCAATGCCTTACCATCTATATGGCCACAATGCTGCCACATCTGTTGAATCTGAACTTTTGGTGGGACAGAATTTACCTAGATATTATAATGATGGTGTTTGGGACATTGTCTCTAAGGTGTGATTCTATGAGAATGACAATGTCAAGCTGTTACTTGATGAGAAGATGTCAGAGACTGAGTCCTGAAGAAGGGTAATACCGAGAATGTTGACTTATTCTTTCAACAGATGCTGCCTGGCTTGCTGTGTTTTTCTAGTCTCTTGTTTGTCTATTTTTGATTCCAGGATCTGCAGCATCTTTGCCTGTAGCACCATTATGTTCACGGATATTGTTACATCTGGTAAGCACTGAGGCATAGTCGGTCTGAGAAGGCATTTTATTGAAAGGGAACTGGAGAACAATGTACTCTTAAACAACAATTCTAATGCTTATGTATTGTACCATCTATTAATTTGCTAACTTTCTACCTCTCCAAATCATTTAGCCTATACAAAACCTAGCATGAATATTCTGAATCGATAAATATCGTGAATATTCTTTGATTTTCACTAAGTAATTCACTACAACAGAATGTCTCAAGTCTAACAATTAAATGCTGACTTATTTATAAGAAGATTAAAAGGCAGAAGTGAGAAATTATTTTCAAGGATTTACCTGTTTACCATTGATCAGTATAATCATGCTTTTCGTTAAATCTCTTGGAATCCAATGCTATCTAATTTGCATTGTAAAAAGCTGCTTCACATTGAGCTGTACGTGATTGGTGTTCATAGAACATTGAACATAGAACATTACAGTGCGGTACAGACCCCTCAGCCCTCGATGTTGTGCCGACCTGTGAAACCAATCTGAAGCCCATCTAACCTACACTATTCCATTATCACCCATATGTTTATCCAATGACCATTTAAGTGCCCTTAACGTTGGCGAGTCTACTACTGTTGCAGGCAGGACATTCCACGCCCTTACTACTCTCTGAGTGAAGGACCTACCTCTGACATCTGTCCTATACCTATCACCCCTCAATTTAAAGCTATGTCCCCTCGTACCAGCTGTCACTATCTGAGGAAAAAAGCTCTCACTGTCTACCCTATCTAATCCTCTGATCATCTTGTATGCTGTTATTAAGTTGCCTCTGAACCTTCTTCTTTCTAGCGAAAACAGCCTCAGGTCCCTCAGCCTTCCCTCATAAGATCTTTCCTCCATACCAGGCAATATCCTGGTAAATCTCCTTTGCACCCTTTCCAATGCTTCCACATCTTTCCTATATCGTGGCGACCAGAACTGTACGCAATACTCCAAGTGTGGCCGCACCGGAGTTTTGTACAGCTGCAACATGACTGCATGGCTCCGAAACTCAATCCCTCTACCAATAAAACCTAACATGCTCATTCCCAAATCATTTTTGTTCTCCTATTCACCCTTTACCAGCAGGACAAGAGGATAATTTCATGTTAAGGACATACTTCCTGTTGCTTATTCCAGTCATCATTTCCCCTTCTTAAGATATCAAAATCTAAAACTTAAATCTGAGCCTTAAAAGCTATCTGTCATATCTCACCCTATCTACATAATTAGTTAAAGCTTTTTTACTTATTACCTTGTGCAGAGCTTTGTGTCAGCTAATAGTGTGCACTCACTATCTTCTTGAGTTAGTCTGTAAAAGAAAAAAAATACAATAATATGCTGCTTGTTTGTTAATAAATACATTTATAAACAAATACAAAATCTGACATTGTTTTGCGTAAATATTAGATATATTAATTTTGGTGAAATGTTTATATTTTGTATGTGTTCTTCAATGAAAATATCTTGCTTTGCCTTTGAATCAAATCTATTGTTTATTTAATTTGGTCAGTCTATTGCTGTGAAGCTAGTGAAATGTGACTTTCTTATGTATTTAACAATACTGGTAAATAGTTTATTTCAGTTTTGTTGAATGTAGACATTAGAGCTTCATTAGCACCAATGAGTTACATCTGCAGCTGATAGGTTGCTTAAATCATGTGAGTAATGATATCTTCACAAACTTGTTGTGCAGCAGCAGAAGAAACTTGGTTGCTACAAGCTTGGTTATTTAATATTCTTTGGAAAATGTGCAGTGGCTGCACTGTAAGCATGAAACAAACTGCATTCAAAGAGATCAATAAGTTAAAGCCTGCTTGAGATGACAATTTCCTGCTGACCGTTTTGTGTGCTAGCCAAAATCCATTTAGTCTACACACCTTGAGTATTGAAGGCTGCATGGAAACATCTTAAAAGGAAGCAGTGTGCAATAGTTTTCCATCCATTTAAGTCACTTCATCCACTATTCTATTGTTTCACACACAGTTTGACTATAATCACGGCGGAAAAAAAAAGTGATGCTTAGAACATTAAAAAAATGTTCTTTAACATTTTATTATATTTGGCCATAGAACAATTTATTTTATTGAAAGTCATGTTATTTGTAATTCTTAATGAAAGAGTTGGGTAGAAATCAAGAAATCCATTTATTCTGGACAAGCTGAATTACACGTAGTCTCTCTCAAATCTATAAAACTCAGAGATGAGTTTATGATTTTAAAAACTGGATTTTGTTTTTGTAACACTATAAAGAACCTTGACACCATTTGGCCCAGTTCCGGGGGAAAAAAAATCTTGTAAGTAGCCTTGTACTGAGCAACCTCATAGTTTCACATTTCCCATGCTGCAATGAAACATAACTCCATATGATCCAACTCTGACAAACCTGCCCAACTTGACACATGTTGGAGCACCCAACCTATTATTTTTCTTTGAAAACTGGCATAAACTGAAGTCTGGCACGACCTCTGCGCCAAAGGTGTCAGATTTGAGAGCGTGCCTGTACATCTTGCTATGACATACAAATTAATGAAGTGGTAAAAGCTTACTATATAAAGTTTTTTGTTAAATTAAAGGCAGAAAGACAGAGGTCAAGATAAGTGGTTGTCAGTTGGAATAGTTATCACAATTTAAGTACCTGGGAAGCATCTTGTCAGCAAGTGGATACTGCCATAAAGGAATCTGAGTAACTATAGCAATAGAAAAGAATGCATTCGCTAAACATCAATAATTGCTCAGCATAGGAGTTGGTAAAGTTCTTAGGAAAACATTTTAGGTTTTAGAGTGTTTTGCTGAAATATCGACCTTAAGATAAGCAGATACTCAAAGATTAGAAGGTTATGAAATTTGGTTCTGGAAAAGGATTCATCAGGTCAGTTGGAAAAATAATAAAAGTTCTGAGGATGTTGGAGAAGGAACAACTATTAGTGAGTGACATCAAAGCTCGGCAGCAAGGTTGTATTGGCCAAATCCTGGGAACATCGAAACTTTCTGAAAGAAGTGATGGATAGCCAGTTAGAGAAATGTGGACCAAAAGGGAGAAGGAGTAATGGTGCTGGACAACTTGAAGTTGTAAATGGGAGCCTGCTAAGGAACTGAAGAGGAAAATGGGCCCAATGGTCTAAAAATTCTTAGGTTCTCATCTAATTCTTGGTTTATACAACTTTTCTTATGAAGGTTGGTTAAATAGGTCAAAGCTATACCATTTGGAGTTTAAAAGAATGAGAAGTGACCTTACTGAAATACAAGATCTTGAGGAGAGTGGATAAGGTGGACACCAGGAGAATTGTTTTCTGCTATGGCGGAGACTAAAATTTATAAAGACTGTATTTGTGGGAAGTGGGAAAGGACTCTTTTAAAACAAAGATTTATGGAATGAATTACAGTACTTTTTAAAATGTGATTTACTGAAACACTGCTGCTTTGTTAAAACTTTGAAGGAGACCATTTCATTGCAGATGGGCTAGCACTGGGATGTGTGGTAAAAGTAAGATTTGGCTGATAATGTTGACCAGATTGACATCTGGCCACAACTCCACAAACCAAAAGCCATCAGCCTGAAAACATATCTGTTTGGCCCCTGGGCAGCTAAACAGTTTGTGGGTGTGAATGATATCGACAGAAATCATCAGACCTCCTGGGAGTGGAGGTGGTGTGGCTTTCTCTCCAGTCAAATACCTAAAACCTGAAGAAAGATAGTTTATATTCTATCATTAATTGCTGTAAGCTGTGACCTTTAAACAGCAACAAAGGGGCTTTACAGTTAGTGTGTCAATCATTTGTGCTTCCTACAAAGAGATGAAAAGACATGGAGAAGAGAGAGATTGAAGAACAGTGGGTCTATGCAACAACATGATCATCTCAGTGAATCCTGTCAACTGAGGCCATTGAATTGCTTTCCCACATTCTTCCTTCCACCCAAATTGCTTAATTTATTTTGTCTGTCTTACTTATTTAAAAGCTGGTCAGAGTTTTAACAGGTCAGGAGATATGTTAGCTGTTTATTGCTGTTTACATGTATTTAGAAACTATAATATTTGTCCTAATAGTTCTTAAGTACAGAAACCTGGTCCGTGTTTTTTGTTAGACTAGTTTTGTCTGAAACATAAATTGGAGGTTTTGGATATTTTTATCAACGTATCTACTTTTTGATGACTCTTTTTGACGATGGATCTTGATTTCCAGCAAGATATCCTCATTTGGTGTAGCAAATGAGAGAATATAGTTTAAGAATAAGAGGTTCTCCTTTTTGATGTCCCAGAAAAATGTGTGAATATGGAAATTCACTTCCATGAATAGATAGTAACAGCTGGATCATTGAATTTTCTTAAGACTGAATTAGGCTATATTTTTAATCTATGCGTGAGGCCAGGGTGATGAGGTGCCAACAAATGCATTTTCTAACAGCAAAAGCCCTTTAAGGCAATCCTGTTTGGTGAAAGTAACAAACACCTTGTTGGGAGCAACAGAATATGTGGTGCTCCTAATAGAGTTGAGAGGAGCCAGGTAAAGAATCTCCAAAGCTGCTATCTCTACGTTGTGCCTCAAGTTGAAGGATATGGTGGCACAACACTCTAAGGTAGGTGCTGAAAATCAAGTCTACTCTCTCAGAAATATTACAAAAGTTCTTGTTTTGTAAAGAAACATTCAAAATCCTATCACTATTTGTTGGAGCTTGTTAGTTTCTAACACCAGTAAACATTTAAATTATATTAAATAAACTCTACAAATTAAAACTCTTAAACCCCTGATAAACTCCCCCTGATATACACAAGTAAACAAATAGAAACAGCATAAAAACACACAAGCAGAAAGAAAACGAGGACATATTCTGTAGTCAATAGTGTGGAGCTGGAGGAACACAGCAGGTCAGGCAACATCAGAGGAGCAGCAAAGTCAAAGTTTTGCAAGGAAACCCAAGGAAACCTAACCAGATAAATAGAAAGTGGGACATAACACCAGCGCTTCGTCGGAGGCTCACTGATGATGTTACCTAGAATGGTGACGAAACATCTGAAAACTAACCTTCCAGCTCAGCGAGCAAACTCACATCCAGAACCTCAACCTGAGCTACAAATCTTCTCAAAACTCGCTATCAAATTTTTGCATTTATATCCTTCATCAGGGCTCTGTAGTCTTTGTTCCCAAGATCTGTTGTGTCAGTTCTTTGCTGATCTGAATATTTCTCCTTAACCTTTTTTTCTGAATAGTTCCACTGGTTTTCAAAAGGCACAGGGTGGCTGTTCCACTTATGAAAAGTCTCTGACTCACTTAGTTCAAAGTCACAACTCACAGTACCCACTGAAGGAAGCATAAGTTAGTTTTATTCTGGTTTAAAGTGAATTACTGCAAAAAACTGAGAGAGTTTTTGGATGTTGCAGATCTGCTGGCTTCTCTCCTGATCTGAGCAAGCCTTATCTGTGTCTTGTTCACAGCCCAAGCTGTTCAGTTAACTGACAATGAATCATCCTGTTATTGGCAAGTAGAGAACCTTTGTGACTGATAATCTGTCCCAAGTCCTCAAGCTAATCAGCTTCACTTGTAAACAACATCTCGCTTCCAGTTCGACTGCTTTGCTACAACACATTTCCGCAAAAACCAAATTCACAATAATGACCAAATTCATTACTTTCGAAACATGTAGCCAGACCTTTAAATTCCTGGATTTGAAAACAGTTCGTTCCCATATAAGTCCACAGATTTAAAAAACACAAAAATGAAAAAGGCATAGTCTTTATAATGGTAAACATCTAGACTGGCTGATTTTAAAATGTTTTACTTCAGCAGAAATATTCTTGATGTGGTTGGGCCAAAATAAAGGAAAATATCTGCTTGCTTTTGTTTCCTTCCAACATAAAATTTGTTATTGTAAAGTATATGCCTAAATGCATACCTGTAATTGGTTATATCAAAGAACAAAGAAAATTACAGCACAGGAACAGGCCCTTTGGCCCTACAAGCCTGCGCCAATCAAGATCCTCTGTCTAACCTGGCATCTATTTTCTAACAGTCTGTGTCCATTTGCTCCCTGCCCATCCATGTACCTGTCCAAATATATCTTAAAAGATGCTAACGTGTCTGCGTCTACCACCTCTGCTGGCAACGCGTTCCAGGCACGCACCACCCTCTGTGTAAAGAACTTTCCACACATATCGCCCTTAAACTTTCCTCCTCTCACTTTGAACTCATGACCCCTAGTAATTGAGTCCTCCATTCTGGGAAAAAGCTTTTTCTATTCACCTTGTCTATACCCCTCATGATTTTGTAGACCTCAATCAGGTCCCCCCCCTCAATCTCCGTCTTTCTAATGAAAATAATCCTAATCTACTCAACCTCTCTTCATAGCCAGCACCCACCATACCAGGCAACATCCTGGTGAACCTCCTCTGCACCTTCTCCAAAGCATCCACATCCTTTTTGTAATGTGACGACCAGAACTGTACACAGTACTCCAAATGTGGCTGAATCAAAGTCCTATACAACTGCAACATGACCTGCCAACTCTTGTACTCAATACCCCGTCCAATGAAGGAAAGCATGCCATATGCCTTCTTGACCACCCTATTGTCTCCTTCAGGGAACAATGGATCTGAACACCCGGATCTCTCTGTTCATCAATTTTCCCTAGGACTTTTCCGTTTACTGTATAGTTTGCCCTTGAATTTGATCGTCCAAAATGCATCACTTCGCATTTGCCCGTATTGAACTCCATCTGCCATTTATCTGCCCAACTCTCCTGTCTATCTATATTCTGCTGTAATCTCTGACAGTCCCCTTCACTACCAGCTACTCCACCAATCTTAGTGTCATCAGCAAACTTGCTGATCAGACCACCTACACCTTCCTCCAGATCATTTACATATATCACAAACAACAGTGGTCCCAGCACAGATCCCTGTGGAACACCACTGGTCACAGGTCTCCAATTTGAGAAACTCCCTTCTACTAGTACTCTCTGTCTCCTGTTGCCTAGCCAGTTTTTTATCCATCTAGCTAGCACACCCTGGACCCCATTATGACTTCACTTTCTCCATCAGCCTGCCATGGGGAACCTTATCAAACGCCTTACTGAAGTCCATGTATACGACATCTACAGCCTTTCCCTCATCAACCAACTTTGTCACGTCCTCAGAGAATTCTATTAAGTTGGTAAGACATGACCTTCCCTGCACAAAACCATGTTGCCTATCACTGATAAGCCCATTTTCTTCCAAATGGAATAGATCCTATCCCTCAGTGTCTTCACCAGTAGCTTCCCTACCACTGACGTCAGGCTCACCGGTCGATAATTACCTGGATTATCCTTGCTGCCCTTCTTAAACAAGGGGACAACATTAGCAAGTCTCCAGTCCTCCGGGACCTCACCCGTGTCTAAGGATGCTGAAAAGATATCTGTTAAAGCCCTCGCTATTTCCTCTCTGGCTTCCCTCAGTAACCTGGGATAGATCCCATCCGGACCTGGGGACTTGTCCACCTTAATGTCTTTTAGGATACCCAACTCTTCCTCCTTCCTTATGTCAACTTGACCTAGAGTAAGCAAACATCTATCCCTAACCCCAACATCCGTCATGTCCCTCTCCTTGGTGAATTCCGATGCAAAGTACTCTTTAAGAATGTCACCCATTTTCTCTGACTCAGCGCATAACTTTCCTTCTTTGTCCTTAAGTGGGCCAATCCTTTCTCTAGTTACCCTCTTGCTCTTTATATTTGAATAAAAGGCTTTGGGATTTTCTTTAACCATGTTTGCCAGCAATATCTCATGTCCTCTCTTTCCCCTCTTAATCCCTCATTTCAAATTCGGTCTACATTCCCAATATTCTTGCAAAGCTTTGTCTGTGTTCAGTCGCCTGACCTCATGTATGCTCAATTCTCTGCTGATTATTTCTGAATTCCAAAGATTGTTAAAAGCTGTAGAACAATACTATGGACAGATTTCATGTAAATTCTAATACCACGTGAACAAGAGACACCTTTTAAGTATGGATAAAACAACATATTTGTGTACATTTATATAATTCCTATTTTGCTTTGCAAATACTAATCATAGTTATTGTATGCTTGATGCTATTGTGTAACCTGAAATGGCAATGAATGATGTAAATGTAGTTATGATTGATTGACCGTATTTTACCAAAATGTAAAAGAAGTTCATCATCATGACCCCTTGTAGAAAAAGAATTAACATGCTTCATGTTTGTCTGTATTTGGACAATGATTGTGGGATTGAGAATAGTTGCTGTTGCTGACATTGAGGGAAGTGAATTAACATAAAGAACTGAAACAACCCCAATTTTTGAATCATCTTCATTTAGTGTCTTCCTTTTATGTCAAAATTCAGCTCCCTTGCACTATCTGGATAAGTAACATCTCTCATTCAAATTTCCTTTGATGCTTTAGTTGGGAAACTGTTGAAGCAAGCACCATGAAAAGTGTATCTAAAAACATACCTCAGAAAGCATTTTAATGTTAATTGTTTTTAAATGAAAGGACCAGATTTGTTCTTCGATATAGCTGTTTTAAGAGCTATTCTGTACTTAAATAATATGTGAATTGAAAACAGCAAATAATGGTGTATGGTGTATTGACTTTGTTGTTGTGTGCACTTGAGCCTTGGAGCTCATTGGATTAGGTTATGTATACAGCTAAAGAAATCCACATTTGAAGTGTTGCACCCCACAGTTTGGCCCACACTGGTCTTGTGGTTTAGGATCAAATGTTCTTCCAATTTGGAATGGTGGCTGGTTAGTTTGGATAACTAGTTTGCAATGCAAAGTAAGGGGCTCCATTCCAGCATCAGCTGAAGTTACCATGAAGGATTGTCTTTCTCAGTTTGTCCTCTCGACTGAGGCGTGGTTATCCTCAGGCTAAACTACCTCCAGTCGTCTCTCTAATGTGAGAGCAGCTGTTTGGTCTTCCAGCTCTGTAATGACTTTATCTTTTACCTTTGTATTTGGAATGGTACATTTTTGTTGGGAGAAATAAGTTTTATTAACGTTTGTCCCGCAAGGATGCAGTATTGTTCCATTTTCAAATTCTACCAGGGATCCAGTTTTCTTTTCTAGTTTATAACTAGAAGTTATAGTATTTGTTTGTAACTGTGATTTGGAAGCTAAGTCAGTATAATCAGAGCAAATTCTCCATGTCAGTATAGTTGGCTGTTGAAAAGGTGGATGCTTAGGACCCTACAGCATTCATGTTTTCAGAAACAATGAAGCTCAACAGTAACTAGTCAAAAATCTCCTTTAACCTAGAGGTAGGTCATTGGGAACCATTTTGTTTTATTTATCTGGTTTCTGCTGTGAGCAGCAAAATATTTTTCCACAATTATTCCTTTTCATTGCCAAAATCATTATAAATATAAATCGACCTATTTAGATGTTACGAAGCAAGCCTGGCGCAGGTAGAATTTGAATCTAAGCTTTCTGGCCAAGTGATGATATCATGGCATCATGAGAACTTACCAAAAAGTACCTCAGTAAATATTATGAATTAACCTGTTCAGTTGTGTTATCACACATATGTAGGGGAGGGACTTGAACCTAGGCCTGCTGGCCCAGGGAGAAGAACACTACCACTTGCCATTAGACTGCTTCAGAATTGTTGTAGACACTTCTCTAACCAACATGTTCAGAGATGTTATGGTGCACCTCCGGAGCAGGTGGGATGTTAACTCTAGCCTCCTGGCTCGTAGGTAGAGATGTTACCACAAGAATCTCTTCAAAGTTGTATACTGAGAAGAGCAACTGTGATACCAAAATGTCCTGATCGTATGTTTACTGATGTCATCGCTCACTGGACATGCTTTCTACTGAATTTCTGTATGTGTTCATGTTAGGAGGTGATAAGCTAGAGATATTAACACGAGACCATTAATCCAGGGACCTGGGTCAGATCCTGCCATGGCAGATGATGGAATTTGAAATCAATAAATACCTGGAATTAAGACTGACGATAGCCATGAAAACATCACTTTTTTTGTCGGAAAAGCTAACTATTGTCATTTAAGGAAGTAAATCTGGCATCCTTATCTGGTCTGGCTTATGGGTGAGTAAAGATCCACAGAAATATGATTGACTCTCAAATGTCCTTAGAAATGGCCTAGGAAGCGTCTTAATTGTAACAATCAGTACAAAGTCTTAAAGAAAGAAACCAGGCATTTGGTGTTGACCTAGTCACTGGAAAAGACAATGGCAAAAACAGCCCTGTTGAGACTGCAAAGTCCTTCTTACTGACATCTGGGGCCAAGTGCCAAATTGGAAAAGCTGTTTCACAGACTAGTCAAGCAACAGCCTGGCATAGTCATATTCACAGAATTGTATCTTACATACCATGTCCCCTTCGCCATCATCACCATTCCTGGATATATGGGCAATCAGTAGAAGCAGAGAAATATTCTGCTAACACAATCTGCATACTCATGGACAAGAATAGTGGCCACTTTGCAATTTACTGACATGCCAGGTGATCAACCCAAGTTCAATGAAGAATGCAGGAGAGCAAAGAACGAACAACACCAGGCCTACTGAAAAATAAGGTAATGGTGAAGGTGCAAAAGAGGACAACTTGCATGCCAAACATCCTTATCAGCAAAGATAGCTAGAGCTAAGACCTGCAGCCCTGCCACATCGAGTCACAGATGCTGGTTGACAATCAAACAACTCGTTGGAAGAGATGGCTCCACAAATATCCCCATTCTCAATGACGGGAAAGCACAGTATGTCCATGCAAAAGATAAGGCTGAAGCATTTGCATCAATGTTCAAGCCTTAGTGTCCAGCCCTCTAGAGGTCCCCAGCATCATAGACACCAGTCTTGAGCCAATTCAGTTCTCTCCACAAAGCAAGAAACAGTTGGAGGCACTAAACATTGCAAAGGCTATGGGCCCTGATGACATTCGGCAAAAATGCCAAAGATTTGTGCTCCAGAATTTGCTACACCTCTATCTAGCTGATCCAGTGCAGATACAACATCTACCCAACAATGTGGAAAATTGTCTAGGTGTATCCTGTATACAAAAAGTGAAACAATCCAATCTTTTCAAATTACCACCCCATCTGTCTATTATCAGTTAGCAGTAAAGTAGTGGGAGGTGTCATCAACAATGCTGTCAAGCTACACCTTCTCAGCAATAATCTGCTCACTGATGCCCAGTTTGAATTCCCCCAGGGTCTCACAGCTCCAGACGCCATTCTGCCGTTGGTCAAACATGGACAAATAAAGCTGAATTCTAGAGGTGAGGTGAGAATGAAAAGTCCTGACATCAAGGCTGCATTCAACTATGTATAGTATCAAGTGGCCTTAGCAAAACTAGAATCAACAAGAATCAGAGAGAAAATTTCTTTGCTGGATGACATCATACCTGACACATAGGTAAATAGTTGTGATTGCTTGAAGCCAGTCATCCAAGATATCTCTGCAGAAGTTCGTCAGAGTCGTGTCTTAGGCCTAATCATCTTCAGCTGCTTCATCAATGACCTTCCCTCCATTGTAAGGTCAGAAGTAGAGATATTTGTTGATGATTGCACAATTTTCAACCCTATTTGTAACTCTTCAGATACTGTAGCAGTCTGTGTTCAACTGTAGTAAGACGTGGGCATTATCCAGGTTGAAAAGTGGCTAGTAATTTTTGTGCTGTATTACTGCCAGACAGTGACCATTTCCAATAAGAGACATTATCTAACTACCAACCCTTGACATTCAATGGCATTACCGTCACTGAATCCCTCACCAACAGCATTCTGGGAGTTACTATTGAACTGAAACTGAACTGAATTCATCCTATAAATACAGCAGCTATAAGAACAAGTAAAAGGCTAGGAATACTGCAGTGAGGCAGCAGTTAAGAATGTGTTAAAATATTGCCCGCTTGCCTGGGTGTGTGCAGTTTCAACATAACTCAAGAAGCTTAACACCATCCAGGACAAAGCAGCCTGCTTGATTAGCACCACATCCACTAACCACTCTACCATCGACACTCCGTAACAGCAGTGTGTATTATTTAGAAACTTGCCAAAAATCCTTAGACAGCACCTGTCAAACTCACAATCACTTCCATCTAGACTAATTTTTCCTGTCCATTTGGTATTGCCCTCCAGTATTTTCCTTTTGTGCATTTATGCAATTTTCTTAAACAAAAATTAAGTTTCATGTAAAATCAAAGCCACACACACATCAATAAGTGCAGATATTATGAGAACAAGGATAATATCAGGAGATCGATTGACCTTTGGATGCAGTTATGCTTAAAAATTTTATGTCAGGAGTTGGAGGAAATGCTAAGTAGCTTGCTGGGATAAATATTTTTACCAACTTCTAACTAATTATAAGAGTTTTAATCTTGTACCTGAGTTTATATTGCATATTCCGTCATCCATTTGCATTAGTGCATAGAACATAGAACATTACAGCACAGTACAGGCCCTTCGGCCCTCGATGTTGTGCCGACCTGTCATACCAACCTGAAGCCCATCTAACCTGCATTATTCCACACACGTCCATATGCTTGTCCAATAACAACTTAAATGTACCTAAAGTTGGCGAATCTACTACCATTGCAGGCAAAGCGTTCCATACCCTTACTACTCTCTGAGTAAAGAAACTACCTCTGACATCTGTCCTATATCTTTCACCCCTCAATTTAAAGCTATGCCCCCTCGTGCTCACCGTCACCATCTTAGGAAAAAGGCTCTCCCTATCCACCCTATCTAACCCTCTGATTATCTTATATGTTTCAATTAAGTCACCTCTCAACCTTCTTCTTTCTAATGAAAACAGCCTCAAGTCCCTCAGCCTTTCCTCGTACATTTGAGAGAGTTCTATGGCGGGTGCCTGACCACAGCTCAGAGGGACCTTTTCCCACACTATCTGCTGCTCCCCACTACAATTAATTATGCAGCCAGTCTCTCTGGCATCTTTCACGTGCAATCATGTGGCACAGGGAGAGAAAAAGTGTTTTCACACAGTAGATTGTTAAATTATGGCATGGACTGCCTGGGAATGTGGTGTAGGCAAGTGCAAGCAATTAATTTAATTAGACAAGATACTAGTATTTATAATGCTTCAGTGCCGTGAAGTTTTCTTGTTCTCAAACCAAATTTATGGTTTTGTTTATCTGATTGGAATCCAAAAACAACAGTTGAAACAAATTTTACATTTCTAGTGAACCATGAAAATTTGTAATCTTTTGATTTCATGCTTTTTATTATTAAAAGTTGCAGAATTAATTCAGTGAAGGTTGTCTACAATATCGTTTAGATATGTTTAATTTCAGTCTATTTTCCTTTGATTCACTGCATGGCAGTGCTGCTTAAATGAATAAAAGTGCAATCAGAGTGCATATATCCAAGCTTTGACTTGGTCCTGCCTCTCAGTGTCCAATCTGCCAGTTTAATATGTTTCTGTTCCAGGTTCTTCCCAGCTCATCCAGCTTGTTGATCACAATTTCCCATATTATCCTGTTTTTTCACTTATTTCATGCAAAATTCCCTTCCTTATGCGTTTAACTATTCTCTAGTCTTTTGTGTGTTATCAGTTTTCTTTTTTGACCTAGTTTCATCCTCCATCAGGTTATTTTGCTTACCTTTATGAAGTTAAACACCGACAGGCTATGTTCTCCTCTTCTGATCCATTTATTTATAATGGGTATCTTCCAAATGAGATGGTTATTATCTGCTCTTTCTTCAGGCAGGTAATATATTCCAATTACCATAGTTTCATACTGTGGCTCAGTTTAACCAAAACATTCAAAAGTAGTCCACCCTCCCTCATCGTTAGATGTCATAAGGTCCCCATTATGGTGGTTTTCAATAGTTTTTTTTAATCCAAAGATGTTCCCAAACTGTTTAATTTTGCTTCAAGGTTACCAATTTTATAACTGTCTTTTGTCTTGATAGTTCGAAGGAGCCCCTCAAATGTTTTGAATTGTAAGTTAAAGGAGTTGCCCTTCTGAATGTTTGAGCATAAATAACTGAGGGCTTGTTCTTATGGTTCATAATGGGCGTGAAATAATCTAATTATTTTGACTAGATCCAGAATGGTACATTAAGCAGCTGAAAACACAATACAAAATCCAATTTCAAGCCTCTGTAAAAATCTAGATCAAAGGAGTAATGGATGATATGTGGGGATGAGGCAATGAAAGATGTTGTTGAAGAAGATTTTGATACATCTATACAGGGGAATTAATGTCTTCTTGTGACAGGTCAGTGGGTGAACTGGAACCGACACATAAGAGAATGCCTTCACATGGCATTGTAGAAATAGAACAGTGGGACTGCAGCACAAAGCAGAATTGATTGAGTTGGTTGGACTGGTCAGCATACAAAAATTTTGAAGACAAATGTGTTTATGGTCTCAGTGATACCACAATATCATTGACGATAGCTATGTTTACGTGAGTATATCGTAATTGATGGAGATTATGAGCCTGTGGTCTTTATCAGGAAACTGGGCAAAGTTGATCAAATAAACTTACCAAATATATAAAACCAAACTGTCTGCTATAAACGATAGAATAACTAACAACATTTTTGGATACATTTTTAATGTCTTGTCTGTTTGAAGTTAAGATGTATCGTAGTTTTTCTTATAGCATTCGCTGGCTGGTGGGAACCACACTGTCTTACAGAATAAGAAATTTATACTTTAATCAGTTTTTTGGATGTTTTCTGTCTTGTATGTAATGTAATAGAGTGAAGCTATGTATAGCATTTTGCCTCTTTAAAGCATCATTGAGTAATTGTCAGTATATTTCTTAATTTTGTATGTATTGTATTTCAGAAATTATTCATTTGTGTGCTATTACTTCTACCTCGGCATTTTTGTCTAAATATCTCAGCCATGCCTCCGGAAATGATTGGCAGAATCTTGAATGTGACCATTGTGTTATTTTAGACAGCTTATTTCAAGATTAGTTTGAAGCATAGCAATAAAGAGAATTTGTGCAAATTAAACTATATGCTTTTTCTACAAAGGAAAATTCCTCGAAAATCATGTAGATTCAAGTGTGATATTCTCCAGGGTTCTTTGAAAACCTTTTCTCCAAAAAAGGAGCCGTGTTCGTCAAACTGGTATTGTAATGGGCATCCAATGTCTGAACATATTCCTTTGTGAACTGTAGTCTGTAGTATTTGACCTCTTCTACTTATGAGTTATTGATTATTAAAATTAATTTCTACATCTTTCTACATTTGAAATATCATAATTTTAGCCTGAAAATGTTTAAAAGTGCATCAGCATCCGCTTAGTTGAGTATCTGGAGACATTTGACATATCTGTATAAATGCCATATTGATTTGATTGTAGTCGGTGAATCATCAGAGTGGCCTATTAAGGATAGAATTGCAGGTTTTACCTTTTTTTAAACATGTGGGAGGAAGTGATGCACAGCCATTAAAGAGAACAAGATAATAAAATGTGAGGCTGGATGAACACAGCAGGCCCAGCAGCATCTCAGGAGCACAAAAGCTGACGTTTCGGGCCTAGACCCTTTATCAGAGCTTTTGTGCTCCTGAGATGCTGCTGGGCCTGCTGTGTTCATCCAGCCTCACATTTTATTATCTTGGATTCTCCAGCATCTGCAGTTCCCATTATCACCGATTTAAAAAGAACAATATTGGTACCAAATGAATCGCTACCGAGGCTGCTTCAGTAATGAGTTATGCATTTGACGCTATTCAAAATTCATTTTCTATGATCCAAATATCCTTTTTCCCTGCCATCACATAACTCCTCCTAATCCAAGATAGTATCAGAGATAATGGGAATTATCACTGCGGGGGGAAAGTTGCGGTCCTTGAAGAACTTGGACATCTGGGATGTGCGGGAGTGGAATGTCTTATCGTGGGAGCAGATGCGGCGGAGGCGGAGGAATTGGGAATAGGGGATGGAATTTTTGCAGGAGGGTGGGTGGGAGGAGGTGTATTCTAGGTAGCTCCTAATCCAAGCATCTTTTCAAGTAAGTAAGTGAAAATTTAGCTTTATCACATGAAAGAATGTTTTCTAAAGAATCATGTCTCATTCGCACAATTTGCTTTCCACAATTTGTGCAGTTCTGAAAAATTCACATTTGCCTGGGAAGTATTTACAGAAATGATCCTACTTTTAATACGTTTAAAATTAATAGAAAAGAACAAGGAACACTTTAGTGTAAAAATAATTAATTATTAATTAAATAGCATTAAAATGCGTAGCACACAAATGCACCACACTGCAAGCGAGACTGATACTCCTAAATTGGTTGCCAGTGTAATTATTTGCACACTCAGATTTGGTTAGCAAGTAACATGTAAAGTAAGACATTATTGCTATTTGGATGCGCAGGCTGGCTGGGTGTGATCATTACCTTACTTGTTAACAACCAAAGGGATAATCTGTTTGATGCACTCCATCATCTTTGGTACTCGAGGCCTACATAAATAGCATTATGTTAGCACTAAAATTCATATGCCATGTTACTCATTTGTGTCATAGGTATAACTTTTCTGGCTTTGTGGCAGCATCCTGTTATATTGAGCAGTGAAGGTAGGCATGCAGATACAGTAGTTGAGAATCCCTGGCCAATTTCTCAGCCAGGACATTAAGGAAAGGGAGCTCATTTTACTACGTCATTGCAAAGATGAATTTGAGCACAAGATGGACCATATTAAGATGTGTAAAGAAATTCTTAAATGAAGCTGTGGATTCAGAAATAGAAAACATATCATCCACATTTTGCAAATAGGCAAGGAGTAGGAAGGACTTTGAAAAAAAGTTCTCAGGCCCTAAAATTATTGAACTCGATATTGAGTCTTGAAGGTTGCAGGATTCACAAGTGGAAAATGAAATGCTATTCTTCAGTTTGTGCTGAGCTTCACTGGAGTACTACAGCAAGCTCTAGACTGAGACGTTGACCAGGAACATGATGATTGTTGAAGTTGGAGGTAACTGGAAGTTTGCGGTTGGTTCTGTTGACAGAACAAATGTGTTCTGCAAGACAGTTGTCAAATCTATGTTTCATCTCTCCCGTGTAGGGGGGATCACATTATGAGCAGTGAATACAGTACATTAGGTTGAGTGAAGTGTGTGCAAGATGATGAGAGGCATAAATAGAGTGGATAGCCAGAGGCTTTTTCCCAGGGCGGAAATGACTATCACGAGGGGGCATAATTTAAATGTGATTGGAGGAAGGTATTGGGGGAGATATCAGAGGTAGGCTCTTTACGCAGAGCGTAGTGGGTGTGTGAAATGCACTGCCAGCGGTGGTAGTACAGATACATTAGGGTCATTTAAGTGACTCTTGGATAGGCACATGGATGATAGTAAAATGAAGGGTATGCAGGTTAATTTTGATCTTTGAATAGGGTAATAGGTTGGCACAACATTGTGGGCCGAAGGGCCTGTAATGTGTTGTACTGTTCTATGTTCTATATTTTATGTAGGTGCAGGTAAATCGCTGCGTCACTTGGAAGGTATGTTTGGGTCCTTAGATAGCAAGGAAGGAAGAAGTAAATGAGCAGGTGCTAGACCTTCTGCAATTTCATGGGAAAATCCTGTGGGGCTATAGGGAAATGTTAGGAGTGGAGGAGGAATGAACCAGTGTGTCCTGAAGGTAACACTCCCTGCAAAAGGCTAACAAGGAAGGGGAGGGTAATATGTAGCATTCTGCTGGAGTTGGTGGAAAAAGGCAGCTTATGATCCTTTGGATATTGATATTGTTGGTTGGAAAACAAGGACCAGGGGCCCCAATTGGTGTAGTGGCAGGGAAGAAGAAGGAGTACAGTAAATCGGTTGGACATGATTGAGGCCCTGTTAACCACAGTGGTGGGAATCCTTTGTTGAGGAGTAAGATGGATATTTCTGAGGCCCCATGTGGATGGTTATATCAACAGAACAGATGCACCAGAGACAGAGAAACTGGGAGTATGGAATAGAATCTTCAGAAGAAATGATGTATGAGGATGTATAGTCCAGGTAACTCTGAGAGTTGGTCAGATTATAGTGGATATCAGTGGCCAGCCTATCCTCAGGAATGGAAACAGAGATGTCAAGGAAGAGAAGGGAGGAGTTGGAAATGGACTAGGTGAAGATAAGAGCAGGGTTGATGTTGGTCCAATTTCGGACAGAAGAGGGGAGCAGCATTGATGATTCTCTTGATGTTCCAAAGAAAGAGTTGTAGCATTGAAGTACCATTGTACCATTGAAACAAGCAATGTTGCAAGAACCCCACAAAGAAACAGGCATAACTGGGGCCCATTTAGGTTCCCATGGCCACAACTTTGCTGTGAAGAAAGTGAGAGGATTTCAAGAAAAGTTGCTCAAAGTGAGGATGAACTTGGTCAGCCAGAGGAGATTGGTAAAAATTTTTTATTTGCTCATGGAATCTGGGCATCACTGGCTAGTCAGCAGCTATTGCCCATCCCTAGTTGTTTCTCAGAAGGTTGTGGTGTGCTACCTTCTTGAACTACAGCAGTCCACATGCTGTAGGCAGACCTACAATGCCCTTAGGGAGGCAATTGTAGGATTTTGACCCAGTGACAGTGAAGGATCGGCAATATATTTCCAAATTGGAATGGTGAATGGCTTGTAGGGGAACATCTGCTCTCATTGTCCTTCTAAATAAAAGTAGTTATGGATTTAGAAGGTGCTGTCTAAGTATCTCTAGTGAATTTCTGCAGTGCATCTTATAGATAGTGTACACTGCTGCTACTAAATGTCGGTGGCGGAGGGACTGGTTACTTGTTGATGTGGTACCAATCAAGCGGGCTGCTTTGTCCTGGGTAGTGTCAAATTTCTTGACTGTTGTTGGAGCTTAACAAATTCAGGCAAGTGAGGAGTATTCCATCACTGTCCTATGTACCTTATGGACAGGTTTCAGAGAGTCGGGAAGTGAATTACTTACTGCAGTATTCCTAGCCTCTGACCTGCTGTTGTAGCCACAGTATGTATGTTGTCAATTCTGTTGAGTTTCTGGTCAATAATAACCCCCAGGATTTTGATAATGGTGGATTCAGTGATGGTAACACCATTGAATGTCAGAGGGCATTGGGTAAATTATTACTTAGTAGAGATGGCCTTTTCCTGACATTTGCATGGTGTAAATGTTACTTGCCATTTGATAGCCCAAGCCTACATACTGTCCAGATCCTGTCGCATTTGCATATCGACTGCTTCAGTATCTGAGAGCTGTGAATAGTGCTGAATATTGTAAAATCATTGACGAACATCCCCACTTCTGACTTTAAGATGGAGGGAAGGTCATTGATGAAGCACTGAAGATGGTTGCACCCAGGACAATACCCTGAGAAACACCTGCAGAAATGCCCTGGAGTAGAGGTGACTGACCTCCAAAAACACAACCACCTTCTCCACCCAGTGGAGACTTTTTGCCCCTAACTCTCATGGTTTCCTGTTTTGCTTGGGGTCCTTGATGCTATATTTGGTCAAATGTGGTCTTGATACCAGGGGCTGTCATTCTCACCTCACTTGTGGAATTTAGTTCTTTTGTCCATGTTTAAACCAAGGCTGGAGTGAGGTCAGGAGCTGATTGGCCCTGGTGGAAACTAAACTGAGCGTCGCTAAGCAAGTTATTGCTTTGCAGGTGCTGCTTGACAGCACTGTTAATGACACCTTCCATCACTTTACTGATGATTGAGACGAGAATGATGGCATAATAATTGGACTGATGTCTTTGTCCTGCGTTTTATGTACAGGACATAATTTTCCACGCTGTCAGTAGATGCCAGTGTTGTAGCTGTACTGGAACAGCTTGGTTAGGGAAACGGCAAGTTCTGGAGCACAAGTCTTCAGTACTATTGCCAGAATGTTGTTAGAGTCCATAGCCTTTGCAGAATCCAGTGTCTCCAAATGTTTCTTGAGTGAATTAAATTGTCTGAAAACTAGCATCAGTGATGCTAGGCACCACTGACGGTAGCTGAGATAGATCATCTACTTGGCACCTCTGGCTGATGATTTCTGGCATGGTAGTCAAAAGAATCAAATTTATTTGTGTTTTACCCAGGCCTTGTAGCTGATTCTCTTCTTTGTTTATTGCCCATCATGGTGAACCCAGTCATATTTCAAAACCTTTTATATGTTTCGAAACTTGCATGTTGCAGCAATGCCACATAGGAGCTTAGATCATGAATGTAATTTTAGATACTTCATACATTTTGAAATGTAATATTCACTTTTCAACCACCTCTTCCCCCACTCTCTAGTGATTCAAAAATAACTTTCCCTTGCATCTGGAGAGATCAAAAACTGTTTGTTTGAAATCAAATGCATAATAAGCTGGTTTTAACCAAATTGATGATATAACACTGAATTTTGGTGAAAAATAAAACTGTAGTAACCCTTATTAAAAAGATTGACTATGTTGTTTGAAATTGGGAAATATTCATATTAAGTTTTATTATACACTAAGAAAACCTATCTTTCATGTAATAGAAAAAATATTCCCCATCATTACGATTTTACAACACCACCAGCAACAAATTGTATGTAATGCCTTTAATATAATTGAACATCCTCAGGTGTTTCACAAGAAGTATTATAAATTGACATCTTCGCCACATACAAAAAAAGTTAAGGGAGATGCCCAAATGCTTGGCCTAAGGTCTAAGTTTTAAGGAGGCATCTTGTAGGATAAAAGAGGAGTGTGATGATTTAGTAATGGAATTCCATAAATCATGTTCCCAAGAGGTGAGAATTAGAGCAGTGCAAATATTACTTGTGGGATTCGAGGAAGTTCCAGAGTTGAAAATGAATGAGGCTTTGGATGCATTTGAAAATAAAGATAAGAATTTTAAAATCGAGGTTTTGCCTAACAAGCACCAGTATAGATTAGTGAGTAAAATGAGATGGAACTAGCATGAATTGGAAACAGTTTTGAATGGTCCAAGGGTGGCAGATGAAGAATTTGTGTAACTTGGAGGAAATGCATTAGAATTTGCAATTTTAGAGGTAACAGATTCATGGTTGAGGATTTCAGCAGATGCTGACTTGAGGTGGGCCATAGTTGGATGGTGTTATGGGGGTAAAAATAAACAGTGTTGAAAACACAGCTTGAATCACATTTTAAAAATTCTTTTACAGGGTGTGGACATTTTCTCTAGTTGCCCTTGAAATAAATGGTTTACAAGGTCAAAGGGGACTTGAGTGTCAACCATGTTGCTGTGGATCTGGAGTCTCACTTAGGCCAGACCAAGTAAGGATGGCAAATTTCCTTCCCGAAAGGACATTATTGTACCAAATGGGTTTTACAATTATAAATGCTAATTATCATGGTCACCAATATTTAAATTACCTTTCAATTATAAATTTTATTATTGACAGTAATATTTCACCACTTGCTGTTATAGTGATCGGAATGAAGTCAGGCAAGTGGATAACATAAATGAGTTCCCTGATTGGGACTGTTAACCTGATCTGATTAGGGAGGCTTGGCTGGCAGATATAAAGAGGAGTACTAGGGTTCTGCTCACTCTTGTTGCAGCTCTGAGCTAGCTGTGTCAGTGTCATGTAACATGAGCATGTAAATAAAGGGTGACTTGGTTTTGGGATACTGGCCTTCGTGGAATTATTTCAGTGGTGATGCGAGAAAAATATGCCCCAAAGAAATTCACTGATAACAGTCATCTTTGAGTTGGGGCATGTATTTCTGGCATCATGCCACTATTTGAGGAGCTTGACTTGTTCGAATCTACAGCTGAAGATGGGACGCAGGATGCAGAGAGAATGCATTTTTTAACTGGTCAATGACATTGGGGCAGATGAAAAGGAACAGGTAATTCTTCTGACAGCTTGTGAACCAACAACTTTTTGGTTATTCGGAGTGTAACTTTCCCAAATGTACCAGATACTAAAAACTTTAAGTGCTGATGGATTTAGCTAAGGCATCTTACGACCCCAATCCTCTTCGAGTCCTGAGACACAATCAGTTTTACTCAGTGGGGAATTCATATCAAAATTTTTGACAAGGTTAAGATGACTGGCAGAGGCATGTGATTTTGAGTTAACTCTAAGTCAGATGCTGATACCCCATTTGGTAGGTGAGATTAATTATGTGACCATCAAAAAGTGCCTACTAACTGAAACCCAAGTGGACTTCAAACACCCTGTAAAACTGGCTTTGTCATCAGAAAATGTGGCAAGTGGAGCTTATGAGTTACAGGGTATTGCGATGGAAGTGGACACCCTTGCCAGTCTGATTGAGATTGGGGAGCACCACTTGAGTGAAAGCAATTGCTCAACCTTACACAGAAATGTCCTATACAGCGGGATTCCAGGTCAGCCCATAGCAAAATCCCAAAACGGAGGTCAAGCAGCTAAAATTTTCTTGCGTACCCAGGCCAACAGGCCATTGTAGTTGCTGCTGGTATGCCGACTTGAGACTGCAAAAGAGTCCAACTAGGCCTGAATTGAATCAGGGAACTCGTTAGTATTCAGGATAGTGCACTCCCTGGAAAGCCCACCTATGACTGGTTTAGAACAGTTAAATTGGTTCTGATTTGGATGTTGTTAAGCAATCAAAATAAATCAGGGAGGCGATGGCCGAGTGACATTATTGCTGGACCGTTAATCCAGAGTCTCAGATAACATTCTGGGAACCCGGATTTGAATCTCGCTGTGGCAAATGGAATTTGAATTCAATAAATATCTGAAATTAACAGTCTAATGACTGTGAATATATTGTTGATTGTTGGAAAAACCCATCTGGCTGTCTAATGTCCTTTAGGGAAGGAAATTGCCATCCTTACCTGGTCTGGCTTACATGTGACTCCAGACCCACAGCAATATGGTTGACTCTTAATTGCCTTGTGGGTAATTAGGGATTGGCAATAAATACTGCCTAACCAGCGACACCCTCATCCCGTGAATGAATAAAGGAAAAAAAAACTTGGTAAATTGCCACCCAGTTCTGATGGAGTTCGATACCAGCACAGCTGTATCAGTGATTGCAGAACCATTCTTTACCAAAATTTGTTCTGGACTCAGCTGCAGCAGTGTTAGTTGCTTGAGGAACTCTACCTCAGAGTTGATGAGCTGGAGTCTGAGCTTCGAACACTGCGATACATCAAGGAGGTGAAGAACAACATGGACACTGTGTTTCAGGGTTGCCCTTTAGATTAACTACCTTGAATTTGGTCAGTGACAGAACAGTGTGACTATGAGCGAGACAGGTAGAGAGATCCTTGACGTACTGCTGAAGGAGATTCTGCCCATAACAAGTTTAAGGTTCTTGCTCCTCTTGTGGATGAGAGTGGGGACTGTAGGAAGGATAAGCAAACTGACCATATCACGTGGTACAGGAAACCATTCAAGAGAGGAGAGAAAAGACAAACGTGGTTGTAATTGGGAATGGTATAGTCAGGAGAATAGACACTTGGCTGGCTTAGATCAAGAGGAGCAAAAGCTGTATTGTGTACCTGGTGCCAGGGTTTAGGATATCTCATTTGGGCTTCAGAGGAATTTAGAGTGGGAGGGAAAAGATCCAGTGTCGTGGTCCTTGTAGGTACCAACGATACAGGTAGGAAGAGGAAAGAGGTTCTGCTGAGAGAATATGAACAGCTAGGGGATACATTGAAAAGCATAACTAAAAAAAGTTTATAAGTTCTGGAGTACCTGAGCCATGAGCTAATTGGCACAGCCTCAACAGATTGAAGAGTAAATGCATGGCTCAAAGGGCAGTATGAGAGAAATTGGTTTGAATTGCTTGGACATTGGTGCCAGTTGTGGGAAAGGAGGGAACTGCTTTGATGGGGTGGGCTCCAGGTGAAACATGGTGGGACTAGAGCCCTGACAAATCACAGAAGTAGGGCTTTAAACTGAATAACTATTGTCCAGAGGGCAGATAGGAGTCAATCACATTGCTTTGGGTCTGGAGCCACATGTAGGCCAGACAAGATAACAATGGCAGTTTTCTTCCCTAAAGGACATTAGTGAACCAGATAAGTTTTCCCAACAATTGACAATAGATTCACGGTTATCATTAGACTGTTAATTCCAGATATTTATTGAATTCAAATTCTACCATCTGCCATCCTGTCTCCATGCCAATACATTACCTGTAATACCATGCAACTTTATCCTATGTAGCAGCTTTTGGTGTGGCACCTTGCCAAATGCCTTCTGGAAATCCAGATACACCACATCCACGGGTTCCCCCTTGTCCACCATGCAAGTAATGTCCTCAAAGAATTCTACCAAATTAGTTAAACATGACCTACCCTTCATGAACCCATGCTGGGTGTTCCCAATGGGACAATTTATATCCAGGTGTCCTGCTATTTCTTCCATAATGATAGATTCAAGCATTTTCCCCACTACCAAAATTAAGCTAACTGGCCTATAGTTACCTGCTTGTGTCATATTGGCTGTTTTCCAATCTGTAGGAACCACCCCAGAGTCCAGTGAATTTTGGTAAATAATTACTAGGAAAGGGGTAGATAAATTATTGATTATGAAGGGGATGAAAGATTGTTAAGGTAAAGCAGAAGTGATGATTTGAGGTAAAAATTAGACAACCACATAACTATTCCCAATTGTCACAAAACCCAAATTAGTTCACAAACATCCTTTTGGGAAGGAAATCAAATGTCCTTACCTGATGTGGTTAACATGTGACTCTAAGTTCTGAGCATATAACTCCTGCCCCAGGGTATTACAAATGCTGGCCTTGCCAGTGGCATTCTCACCCCATGAAAGAACCTCATTGATCCTTCTTATTGCTTCTTAAATATTCAATAAAGTTGATCAGACATGATCTGTGAACAAATTCATACTGATTGTCTTTGAATAATCAATTCTTTTCTAAATGTTGCTTAATAAGCCTCGGGATTGATTCCTCAGTAATTTGCAGGCGACTGAGCTACACTAAATATGCAAGCTGTTGGATTGCAAGGAATTCTAATGTTCACTTTTTTTCATTAAACATGCAGTGTAACATATCAGATGCTTCTTTGTCACTAGAGGTTCAGCTTTATGATACAAAAGTTCTTAAAGCTTCGCAGAGATGAAGATTCAGAGATGGATTCTGATACTGAATAGCAGGGATGTTTCACAAGAAAGAGAGATAACAGATTAAATCATTACCAAAAATTGTCAAGCGCTGAAACAGCAGAACACATTTGTGTTGCATTTAATGTATACAGATAACTCCTTCTTCTTAAGAAACTGAGTATTTTAATGAACTACTTGAGACATTTAGGTAATATAGATCTGAATATGTGACATATATTTTATTCACAACTGCTAATAAGATGAGAGGTGGTATTGACATCAGCTGATTGGTGCTAACTTGGGAAAATAAATTATTATATACAAAGGTCGATAATATAATAAGACACTTCTTTGAATTACCTTCCTGCCGTGAAGTGAAAGAGAATATACAACAGTAACATTGGTTTCAATGCTCTGTGCTTTAAATGTAATGATGTGCCCTTTTGACTTATTGACCACAAAGTTTTGACTACTATCAATTTTTCACCATTCAGGCATTCAGTAATTAACACATTGAAGGGGACAGCCTGCAATTTGTAGTTGCTCACATTGTTGATATTTTCCTCAAGAAAGACCTTTAAAATAGTTTGAAGCATCTTTATCAAATGATGTGAAAGGAGGCCTTTGGAATTCCTGGTAGGAACCTTAGACAAGATTCTTTTTCTATGGAAATTTATAAATTGGTGCCTCTCTTAACTCAATGTTGTCTGAGATTCCCTGTTAGAATCTTGTAGATTATTTATAATAGTTATTGTTGTAAAGACTTCCAGGTATGGATTAGCTACAGAATGGAAAGAAAGATATGACATACATGCATCTTTTTACCAAATTGAAGAGATCTTGACATTGATCTGGTATATAATCATTTGATAATCATTAATCCATCTTTCTGAGAATTTGAGTCTTTTCTTACATTTCCCATTAACCATCAACTCATCAGCCCAGATTTTTCTGTTTGTGTTATGTAAGTCATCCATCAATTTATGGTGAGGAAGCAATATTCTGTGGGTTACAAAGCCCTAAAAATTGCTTAACAATTCTCATTGTTCTACCATTAGCCTTGCAGAAATGGAAGCTTGCAAGCAATTGCCCTATGAGTTTGAAGAATTTGTTGCATTTGTGCAATGATTATAAATTAAGCGCATGGTCCAGTGTTTGGTCTGGTACTCATTTCATTGTGACCCTTTTAATTAAGAGTTGTATGGTTCTACACTGACGTTCAGCTTGTCATTCAAAGAGGAAATTATGTAGGAAATACATATCAGCCAATCTGAAAAACTTTGCTACTTTTGCTAACTTTTCATCTACTGCTAAAATTAAGAGTTTTAAAGTATAAATGAGAAAAGTCCTCATCAACTAGTTGACTACCAATTGTGGCATCATTTTCTCAGAATGTGGTTGTTCACTTCTCGACTCATTCTCAGATTATACTACCCTGACAGGCTGTCTCAGGGGTCCTCTTCACGCCTGCTCCTCTAGATGCTGCTGGCTGTCTATCTCAGGATCTTCCACTAGCTCATCTCCATTGGGGACGTGTACATATTTTGTTTCTGAAAGGTCTGTTCACATAGTATCATTATGATCGAATACTAATTGGGTCATTAGCCTACCGCTCAAAGCTTCTTCACTAAATAGTAGTAGCGAGATGATGCCTTTACCCTTGACTTGATTTGTATTGCTGCAATAACACGAAAGAAGCTTGGTATTATTTTAGAAGATCCTGCTTGACTACCTCTAGAGTCAATACCTAGCCCTTCCACCACTGTTACACGCTAGGGCTTTAGTGCCTGTATTCCTCATTTAGAGTGCATTCTAATAGCACATCTTCATTTCACAGTGTTTTAAAATAAAGAAATTTCTCCAAATAGCGCTTTCCATCACAAGTTTGATTTTCAAATTATTAGAGTACATGCATCGAGAAACACATTTGGTCAGTAATTACAGTTCATGTTTCTGATTTCATTGCAATACATGAAATCATGGCTAATTCACCTTATTTAAATGCCATCTTGCAAGTGTGTGTACGATGTCCCAATAAGATGCTCTTTGGTCCACCTGTATGATTTTAGCTCACTGCCCTAATGCTGATATTCTAATGAGGCATCTGAAGTTGGACCCATGGTGTACATCAATTTTGCCACTCCCCTGTTTCTGACATCAATGTCCATATTTAGTTGGACAATATGTAAACTTGCACAGGCCTCGCTACGAAATGACTATTGAAAAAAGGGAATTTTAAGCAAACACCAGATTCTTTGGATCTGGTCGATTCACACGTCTATCAGGTCTCTTTGGATGCAGTTTAAATCTCAAGCTCTCATTATAGCCAAATAACTTTGATTCCAATGGCTGGGCAAGTAGTTTGATGGGTTACAATATCAAAGTATCAGAGTATCAGTATATGCGTGTGCTTTTGCTAAGTTTATTTGTTATTTATTTGTATGTTGCTGTGTTTAATTGCTAAATTAAGTTAGACATAAATTGATACATTAGAATGGGTTTATAAATCTACATTTCAAGGCTTCTTGTGGCATTGACATTTATTAATGACATTTCATGTAATCTTGCTTAGCATCCCAAGTTGGTGGAACACTTTAGGCATGCTAAATGAGGGGTAGCTGCACATACCATTTACACAGTCAAATGTGGATAATTTTAATCAACCTGTTTGAACATGTGCAGACACAGGTAAGATTTAAACCTGGGCCTTCTGGCTCAGATAGGGATATTGCCATGTGCCAGTCCAGTATATTTTAAACAAAATTTACACTCCAACAATCTGTACCACTGAAAAGCACAAGAGCAGCAACACTGTGAAAGCATGATTGTCTCTAAACTCCTCCACAGCATATGGCAATAGGACTTGAATATATGTCACTTTTTCACTGCTGGCTTCAACTCCTGGTATTCCCTACTTAATACAGTTTTGATAACACCATCATCACAGAGCTTCAAGAAAGCTCACTTTCACAACCTCAAGATAAGTAGAGATGGATGATAAATATTCCTTTCTCAATGTCATTCACCCTCTGAAACATGTTTCTTTCATAAAGACAATTTTTGACTATCTGTGTCAGTTCCAATACGATGGCCAGGAATAGAATAGATCTCGTTGTCTGTGGAACTACAGCTTGGAAAGATTCAATGCCTTCAACAAGATGAGGAGAAATCAACAATAACAAAACCTGGGTGGAGGGGAAGGATAGAAACATGGAGAAAATAATTTGTTGTAATATGGAAACAGTTTATATTACTTTTAGTTTTCATTTGGTGGATGTGACAGGTATGAATTAAGGTAAGGTCACTGTCATCTTATCAGACTGTGGGGCTTCTGTCTCATTAGAGAAAGATGACTGGTGGTGCTTTAACCCGAGGGTCATGTTGCCTCAGGCAAGATGAGAGCTTGTAACCTCAGCCAGTGTGGGAATTGAACCCACACTGTTAGCATTTCTCTGCATTACAAACCAGCCATCCAGCCAACTGAGCTCACTGACCCCCTTTTTAAATCTTCTGACTTACAGTCAAAACACCAAGAACTGTACTGTAGAAGTTTGTTAGCTTAGTTGGCTGGAAGGCTGGTTTGCAATGCATTGTGATGCCAACAGCAAGCATCCAATTCCTGTCTCAGCTGAGGTTACCATGAAGGACTCACTTTCTCAGCCTTTTCCCTCATGTGAGGTGTAGTGACCCTCAAGTTAAACCACCATTGGTCATCTCTCTCTCGAATGGGACAGCAGCTTTTTGAAGGGGGCAGTTAGCTCCATTGGCTAGATGGCCAGTGAGTGATGCTAACAGTGTGTTTCATTTCTTACACTTGGCTGACTTCACCATGAAAGACTGTCCTTCTCAATCTTTCCCCTCACCTCAGGCCTGGTGGCCCTGAGGTTAAGTTATCACCAGTTGTCTTTCTCTAATAAGAGTGCAAGCCTATGGTCTGGTAAGACTATGGTGACTTTACCTTAGGACAGATGTTGAGTCTTTCAACCTAGTATTTAGTAGTAATCTTCAGTTAATGCTTATAATTTCTAATAATTTTCCAGTAGCAACATTTTAGTGTACTTATGACAGTTAAATTTGTAATTAAGCCAGCTGTTTAGTTATTCATGCTCAAGTTTATTATGAGTGAAATGCTTCACATGTTGGTTTGTGCAAATAATTGAGCTGAATTTTAATTTACTTTGGTGCTAAAGTTGGAAAAGAAAATAAATTAGCCCCATTTCAGAATTAGTTAATGCCAAATAGTTTTAAAGTTTTAATATTCTTTAGGAACAGTGATGACACTTTGAAAATGTTCCGCACTGCAAAAGTAAACATTCTGGGAGGTCCTGTAGTTATAAAGTGGAGGTTGATCGCCATCTGAGAACTAAAACTTATTATATCCAAAGAGGAGCACCTCCTTGTAAAATGTAAAAGGAGCATGAAAAGTGGTGTAACCTGCCTTTCAGCAACTTCTATTTGCTGACTTTTATATGTCTATAAATAAAATAAGCCCCTGACGCTCACTTTACAATAAGTAAAAAATTAGTTACCTAACTCTAATAGTGAACAAATTAACTAAACTTAACAAACTGAATAACCCCCTTCTAACTACAATTCCCGAATAAAACAATATTCAATACTATGCTGTTCCAATAACTAGAAGTCTTAATTGTATAAAACAAATCAAAATTAGAATTTGATCTTGAAATTACAGCCAGGTTGTGTGTCTTCCAGAATGCTCTGTGCATTCTCCGTTGATCCTCTGTCAGAAATGCCTGCTCCGTCGATTCTTCTGTCAGGAATATTAACTACTTATGACATTGGTACCTTTGATTTAGATAGTGCCTTCCCCAAGACTTAGAGAAGTCAATGAGAGCCAACTATTCTTTCTTGCAAGCTGAGAGCTATAAACTTTGGCAGATATCAGTTAGCTCTCCCATCTTTATCCAACTGCCCTTTTCTTTTATACCCTTGATGACATATCAATTTCTTACACTAGGGTTGGTCCTTTGTTGTCAAAACCATCATATTTAAATTTAATTGGTTTTTGGTATCTAAATGCATTGTTGAAATTGATTGGCTAAATTCAAAAACTTGTTGTCTTGGTAACAAAACAGAACAGCTGCTTGGCCTGCTAACTGTATAGGTTTTCAATTCAAATGTTTCAGATCTGGTGCTCTCAGTGTACTTGCAAACATTCGAGCTCTTGCTCACAAACCTCCATTTTGCATCCCTAAGTTGAGAAAAAGCACTCATCTTTTAAAAGGACCACACAATGCTTTCCCCTTAACATTTTACAAACACCAAATTCTAACTTGCTGCCTCCCAATCCACAAGTACTCTATCCAACTTCGCAACAAAAGGTCCTATATAGAAATTTAAATTAAATGATTTGTTGCCTGGATCTTCATACAAACTGTGCAGCTAAGTCATCACAAAATTATTTTTGTCAGTGCTGACATTTCAGAGGTGATTAACGCAAGAAAGATTGGTCTTTCTCATGATCAGATTAATGAATTAATTGAGTTTTCTTTGAAAATCAGTGATAAACAGAAAGTTTAACGCATTTCAATGTTAAATTTGAGTTCTGTATTTTCAGCCTTCATTTTTCAATCTTCAGTCCTAGTTTATTAACAAACTAGAATTAAACTATTCCTTAGTCATTTTTAAATTTGTTGACGAGGAGTTCTTTTGGTTTTTATAAGGAAGCGTCTTTGTACAATTGAAATTGCATCTCTGATTGGTAGAGCCACACAAATGGATCATATTTCTTTCTTCTGACATGTCAGAAGGCTAACACCATCCTGCAGGATGCCAGTGGTATATCCTGCCAATTCATGGCAAGGGGCATGGTCATGCTCATTCTGAAAACTTTGATTCTACAAGCATACTGAGTCTAATCTATTCAATCATTTTGACTATCCAATACTATTAACTTGTCATTCATCTAAGAAATAAAGTTCTAAATTAATTTGACTCAGTCATTTTAACATGACAGTAATCTCAAATTTTCTTTCTCCCCATACCCTTTGATCCCTTTAGCCGTAAGAACTGTAATAACTTCCTTATTATGACTCATTTGGACTGAAGCAGGTATTGTAAGGTGGATAATGAACCATTTAATGCTGGTTTACTATCAGAGGTTCCTTTATAAACTTGTTGTTTATTTTGTCTTGTGCCCATGTTGTGTATTTTTGTTAGAAGTATTGCTCTCAATTAGCTCATAATGAATGGAAGCATTATACCAGCCGCACTAAATGATTTTGACTCCAAGTTAGCAAAGTTTTAAATTTTGGTTGTAATATTTTAGCAAAAATTAGTATGTGTGAATTAAACCCTCAATTTATTTAACCAAATAGTTCATACAAATGTGGATTTATGATTTAAGTTTCTGTGTCATTAAACATAAACACAATAGACAATTTAATAAACTATTTGTAACAATTTATATCTGTGAAATCACTTAATGGCCTAAAACAACATGCAATCAATGTAACAATGATTAATATGACAGACAGAATCTTTGTCAATCCATTGGTCTGTTATCCTTGTTTGCATACCTTTCAGAAAACATTTTTTAGAACGTAATTTTGTGTTCTCACAAAGAAAGATAAGCAGTTTTCAAAACCCTGAAAATTATTCTGTGCTAGATTTTGGCTAAATATGAGCTGGTATAAATTCAGTTAGATCATCTTAAATACCTTTTAACTGGCAATGGCAATTCTTTATCATTTATTAGAACAGAGGAGTGGGCGTAGGTCATCTGACCCTTCGAGTGTGCTGCATCATTCAGTATAATTGTGGCTGATCATCCAAGTCAGTACCCTGTTCCTGCTTTCTCCCCATACCCTTTGATCCCTTTAGCCGTAAGAACTATAATAACTCCCTTATTATGACTCATTTGGACTGAAGCAGGTATTGTACATTCTGGAAGCATGCATGCCGTAGGGAGATCAGTTAATTTTGAAATTCGTTCCAAAAATTTTTCTTGCAAATGTAGATTTTAATTCATAGTTGTAGCATTTTTAAAAAAAGACATTTAGTTGAAACATTTTTTTTCGACAGTGCTCAAATTCTATATTACCAAATGACTAACTTTAACATTATTGTGGAAAAGTTTTGCATTGGAGTAATGATAACACCAACATTGGAGTTATGCAATATATTCCAAAGTCAGAGCTGAACCTGGCACAAGTGAAGTTGAATGCTACTCCTTTGAGGAGAAGGTCTCACTCCATTTTGGAGTCAGTTTCGAATTTAATATAGAACCTCTGCTTGTCTTTTTAATTTAATACATTTCTGGTTGGAGATTGAAATTCTTCAACTTTTTATTAATTTTATAATGGAGAAATGTCTATAATCAAACAATTTTGGCATTTAAGGAGAACAGAGCCAAATGTGTTCAGGGCAAGCAAGCTCTGCATGAAGCGAGGGCCTCCAGTCATCCCTCAAACATTGGCTTCCTGTGTAGCATTTGTAATTGTTTATCCAAATTGAGGCATGGTCTGATATCACTTGAGATGACATTAACCTAGAATGCAAATCAGTTGGTGCTTTGCTGAACATACATTCACCAAAACAGTGGGAAAATCCTTAACTTTTCAAACCTGCGAGGAATAAAAAAGAAACAATGCAGGTGGACTAGTGAACAGCTGCTTCAACAACTATTGGGGAATTTGATTCGTTTTGTTGGGCAAGAATATACCCTCAAATTCTCTACCTAACTGTTTGTTTGGAAGCTGACGTTTCAGGCCCAGACCCTTCATCAAAAGGGTCTAAGCCTGAAACGTCAGCTTTTGTGCTCCTAAGATGCTGCTTGGCCTGCTGTGTTCATCCAGCTCCACACTTTGTTATCTCGGATTTTCCAGCATCTGCAGTTCCCATTATCTCTGTTTGGAAGTGTTGATTTAGGCCCGTTGAAGATATAATGTTGTTCAAAGAAAAATGTGACTTTGTGCCACATATTTCTACTAAACATGTTAGCAGAATAAGAGCTTGGTATCATTTTCACATCCTTGATGATTATTTCAAGTAAACCTTTTGTATACATCGGAAACTGATTTTAATTTGTGATGTTTTATGATTATTTCTCTGATTTCTCACCAACAGCTGACACGTTATCATCTACTTTCTACAATAAAAAAAATTTGTATTAAACATGTATTAACTTAGTATTCTGAAAATTCTATAACTTTTGAATTTGGCAATCTGCAATTTGATATCAACATACATAATTTTCCCTCGGATGGAAACATAGCAAGATAGATTGATTCCCTTGCCTAAAAAAAAAGAATTGGGTATCTTGGGAATGTGAAGGTTGGAGCACAAACATATCAGCAATGATCTCATGACTGGCAGAGCAAGCTTGTGGGCCCATGTGGTTCCTGATATGTATGGTCATATGATTGTGCTGTTTTTATTATGACATTCCAAAACAGAATTAATTTGCAATTAATAGCAACAAAATGATTTTAAAATATTTACAAAAGATACTTGGTAAGTTATAGAAGATATATTGAAACGCATCTACCATCCAAGTTACAGTAAATGTTTATTTATATTCCATTATTATAAATTGAACACTATTGTTAAAATACAAGTGTTTTAAATACTATTGCAAAAATCCCACCTCAACAACACAAAGAGAATCATCACATATTTCTGTGGTATTCTGCAACAGCATATTTCAACAGAACAGAACAGTAATTGAATTTTGATTTAAAAACAATTACAGTAGTATCTGCTTCACTTTTTGTTTTAAACAATAATTAACTTTAAAACATACATTTACGAAATGAATCTAATGTGATGTTCTCCTTCACGTTATATTTGCAATATAGTCTCACTTTGAAAAATAAACAGAGAGATAGACAGCAAAAAATAATAAGCCAGGCAGCCTCATATCTAAGAGATGGTGAGAACTGCCGATGCTGGAGCCTGAGATAACACGGTGTGGAGATGGAGGAACACAGCACATTCTTTTGTCCGGACTTGTCAAATATCTTTGGAAGTCCAAATATGTTGCATCTATTGGCTCTCTTTGTTTACCTTGCTTATTACTTGCTTAAATAACTCAAATAAAATTATTAAACATAATTTTCCCTTCACAAAGGCATGTTGATTCTGTTTATTTCTATTATAATGTCCTAAAAATATCCTGCTATCGTCTCTTTATTAATGGATTCTAGTAGTTTTACAATCTTAGACATGAGGCTACACAGTGTGGAGCTGGATGAACACAGCAGGCCAGGCAGCATCAGAGGAGCAGGAAGGCTGAAGTTACGGGTCGGGACCTTCTTCAACATGTCGTGGCTGTGCAGGACATTGATGAGGCCACTTTTAGAGAACTGTATTCATTTCTGGTCACCTTGCTGTAGAAAGGATAGTATTAAATCGGAGAGGGTTCAGAAAATATTTACAAGGTTGTTACTGTGACTGGAGCATTTGAGTTATAAGGAGAGGCTACATAGGCTGGGACATTTTCACTGAAGTGTAAAGGTTGAGGGGTGACCTTTATAGAGGCTTATAAAATCATGAGGAGCTTAGATAAGGTGAAGAGAAAATGTCTTCTCCCGAGAGTAGGGAAGTCCAAAACTAGAGGGCATGGGTTTAAGGTGAGAGGGGAAATGATTTTAAAAAGGACTTAGAGGGCAACTTTTTCACTGAGTTGTGGTGCGTGCATGGAATGAACTGCCTGAGAAAGTGATAGATGCTGGTACAGTTACAGCTTTAAAAGATATTTGGTCAGGTGCACAAATAGGAAAGGTTTAGAAGGATTTGAGCCAAATCGAGGCAAATGGCACTAGTTTAGTTTGAGAAACTGGGTTGGCATGAACAAGTTGGACTGAAGAGTCTGTCTCCGTGTTGTATGACACTATAAGATGAGAGAATATGGCAATGGGGTAATGAATTAGCATGGCTAGAGGATTGCATAATTTACAAGAAATAGAATTAGGATTAAGTGGGTCACTTCAAGGTTCACAACTGGTTAACCCCCAGTGGAATGTTGCAGGGATCAGTGCTGGGACCTCAACTATTTACTTGTTTTAGTAATGGCTTTAACAAAGAGATTGATTGTTGTAGCCACATCTGCTAATGACATGAACTTAGGTAGGAAAGCAAACCGTGTTTGCAAAAGGCTGTCAATGCATTAAAGGAGTGGTCAACATTTGGCAGCTGAAGCGTAATGTGGGCCAACGCGAGGTTGTCTGCTTTGCCAGGAGGAGTAGTAAAACAGTATTATTTAAATAGAGACCTTTCTAAATTCTGTGGTACAGAGGGGAATAGGTATCCTCATAAAAGAAAGGCAGAAAGCCAGCATGCTTGCACAGCAAGTAATTAAGAATGCAAATGAAATTCTGGATTTTATTGCGAGGGTGAAATATAAAAGTTAATAAGTCTTGCTCAACTACACAAGGCATTGATGAGATAAACCAGAGTACTTTGTGCAATTTTGGCTGCCTTTGGGAATGGAGACATTTCAGAGAAGATTCAAAAAGCCATGTCAAGGAACAAGAGTGTTGTTTAATGACGATAGGTTGAGCATGTTGAACCTAAAGCTTTTCATTTGCGTTTAGAAGAACAAGGTGATTTTATTAAATTATATAAGATTCCGAGTAGACTTAACGGCAGAAATGTTGAGAGAATTCCCCTTGTGCAAGAGTAAATATATCAAATAGTGTTGCAAATTTGTGTCGAGTGCTTGTGAATTGGAAGGCAGGAAGGTAAAATTTTTTTAAATGGTAGTGGAAGCAAGAGTGCGTAGTCCCTTTAAGAGGGGATATGCTTTTCTAAGGTTTGGGATTTAAATGAAAATGTGTTTGTAAGCAGCTGAAGAGGTGCAGACAGTTCTGAAATTGAAATATGTATCAATTGGCTGTGTGATTGGAAACCTTAGGCTTGTTTTGATATTTTGGTAACTAGCTTGAAGATCAGCCAATTAATTTAAACCAAGCACTTGGAAATTGAAAACCAATTGAATTTAAATCTGATGTTTTGGCAACCTCAGACCAATCCTTTTATAAGCAAACTGGCGGGTTGTTGGGGGTATATGAGAAGAGGGCTTTTGAAAATCAAACAAACTGAGAACAAACTGCCATCTGAAGAGTAAATATCTGGCTCTCACAGAAATCTCTAATCTCTTTGAAAAAGCACCATCTATTCATAAAAATACCACGGCACTCCTAACTAAGATTCCTGATGGAAGAATTTCCAGAGAAAGCAATCCTGACAGAAGGATCAGCGGAGGAGGCAAAGAACATTTCAGAAGACTTAACTTGGTTGTACTTTTGAGAGTCTAAGTTTTAATTTAGTTTTATTATTACTTGGGCTTTTACAAGTGAGGCTTTTACGTACTGGAACAGCATGCCATTAAAATTTTGTTCTGTTTGGAGATAGTCAGTAGTTAAGAAGGAATTGTTCAATTTGTTAGTAGTTCTGTTAATTAGTTCACTGATCGGGTTAAATAAATAAATTGTTACAAGTTGCTTATAAAAGTGAATATCAGGGGTTTTCTTTCATTTAACCACACCTTTTTTTTTAACAGATTAGGCAAGGAGAGGCAAGCTTCTCTGGATGGTTTGGGTTGAATTATTAGAAGGAGACTGCTGCTCCCACCATAACAGATAGAAGGTTATGTTTCGATTTTAATTATCAGAGGGGCTTGATTTCCCCTTCCTAACAAATATATTCAAGCTAGGTGAAGTGATAAGGAGTTGAGAGTTGTGGGGGTGTGGGGGGAATGGGTGAAAGGAGAATTAAATGCATATCAGATCAACTGGGATCTGACTGACTTATGGTGCAGGCTCATGTGGCTGAATAGACTTTTAGTGCCTAAAATGGCCTGATAAAAACCAAATTATTTTCTCATGGACTAATGGTTTTAAAGGACAAGAATGGAGTCAAATTTTAGCATTGCATTTTATAAATAATATTATTTTGTATTCCTTGCACAGATACCACGTATTCTGCAGAAGCATTGCTGTATTTTACCTGAGACGAACACAGGTAAAGTATTTCTTTTGTGCCATTTCTGTATTCAGTAAAAATGAAGAAAATGTTATTATTTTTGAATTCTGACATTCTTGTTGTTTTCATAATTGTAATTCTTAGCAATTGAAAGCTGAACTTGAGTAGTCTCTGCTTTGACATTTCAATTTATTGCGAGGAATTCAATATAAATGATATACTAACCAAAGCTTGCTGAACAAACTTTATGAAAAGGAATTTTGTGAAACTTTTTCATCCCTAATGGACTTGCTGCTTGTCCATCACCTTACGCAGATAGAAGGACGCTAATGACAAAAAAAAACTTGTAATAAGGAATAATGAATGGCTTTTACAACATCTCATAATCCAGGGATTCAAGTCGTTTAAAAACAACCCTTCACTAAGAAAGATATTGGGGCCTGGAGAAAGATATTCAAATATCATGCAGACCATAAATATAGATACATTTGTAAAGAATGAATTTGTGATTTTAGTACCTGGCGTGCACACAAAATCTCTTCTCATAGGATTGAATCAATACTGAATGATTAACAGCTAAGTTTGTAATACATGAGTTTAAAACTCAGTTGGTTGTTCCTGATAATAACATTATCTCTCAGCTTCTTGTGATATTCCTTTGCAATTTATTTCATACTTATATAAAGGGGAGTTATTTTTGTTCACAGATTTTTCATATCATGGACTGTAAAGCATTCTGTTTATCACCTCTCTATTCTAATTTTATGGTTTCTTAAATGTGTTTCAATTTTAAAAGTGTCTTCTGGACATGGATTGAATTTGTAAATCACATTTGTAAATTTCTCAAAACCAATAGAGGTCAATTGTAAAGATAGGTTATTGTATCTTTATCAAAATGGGATGCAAAAGGGTAGTTATATGTACTAGTGCCTCCTTTGATTTAGAGATGTAACTTTTTTTTAGCATTTGCATTTTATATAATTTAACTGTCTATTTGGTGTCAGCCCCAGTCAAAGAGTCATAGAGATGTACAGCACGGAAACAGACTCTTCGGTCCAACTTGTCCATGCTAACCAGTTATCCTAAATAGATGTAGCGCCATTTGCCAGCATTTGGCCCATATCCCTCTGCACACTGCACACTTCTTATTTATATGCCCACCCAGATGTTTTTTAAATGTTGTAGTTATATTAGCCTTCACCACTTCCTCTGGCAGTTCATTCCATGCACACACCACCCTCTATGTGAAAGTTGCCCCTTATGTCCTTTTCAAAATTTTTCACCTCCCTCCCTCCCACCTTAAACTTACTCCCACTAGTTTTGGACTGCCCTACCCTGGGGAAAAGATCTTGACAATGCACCCTATCCATTTTGCTCATGATTTTATGAACTCCTATTAGGCCACCTTTCAGCCCCTTATACTCCAGGGAAAACAGCCCTAGCCTATTCAACCTCTCCCTATAGCTCAAGCCTTCCAAGCTTGGCAACATCCTTGTAAAACCTTTCTGAACCCTTTTAAGTTTCACAACATCCTTCCTGCAGAGGGAGGACTGGAAATGAATGCAGTATTTCAGAAGTGGCCCAACCAATGTTCTGTATACTTGCAACATGTCCTCCCAATTTCAATACTCAATGCACTGACCAATAAACACAAACATACCAAATGCCTTCTTCACTGCCCTGTCTACCTATGATTCCACTATCAAGGAACTATGAACCTCCTTATTTGGCAACACTCCTCAGGACCTTACCCTTAAGTGTATAATTCCTGTCTTGATTTGCCCTACCAAAATGTTGCACCTCACATTTATCTGGATTGAACTGCATCTGCCGCTCCTTGACCTATCAGCCAATTTGATCAAGGTCCTGTTGTACTCTGAGGTAACCTTCTTTGCTGTTCACCTCACGACCAATTTTGGTGTCATCTGCAAACCAAACACCCTATATTCACATCCAAATCACTTATTTAAATGAGAAAAAGCAATAAGTGCAGCACCAACCCATGTCGGACACCTCTGGTCACAGGCCTCCAGTCCGAAAAGTAACCCTCCTCCATCACCCCCTGTCACCTACTTGCAAGCCTATTTTGTATCCAAAAGGCTAGTTCTCCCTGTATTCCATGTGATCTAACCTTGTTAACCAGTCTACCAATCAGAACCTTGTCAAGCTCCTTACTGAAATCTATACAGACAATGTTCACTACTCCGCCTTCATCAATCCTCTTTGTCACTTATTCAAAAATCCCAATCAAGGGTGTTGTCACTTATTCAAAAATCCCAATCAAGGGTGTCAGACATGACTTCCCATGCACAAAGCCATGTTGACTATCCATAATCAGTCCTTGCCTTTCCAAATGCATTAAATCCTGTCCTTCAGAATCCCCTGGAACAACTTGTCCACCATTGATATCAGGCTCAAAGGTTTGTAATTCCCTGGCTGTTCCATACCAGCTTTCTTTAAAAAACGGCACCATATAAGCCAACCTCCAGTCTTCTGGCAACTCCCCCGTGGCTTATAATGATGCAAATATCTCAGCAAGCGTTCTAGCAATCACTTCCCTAGCTTCTCGGGTAAACCAGATCAAATACTAAGGATTTATTCACCTTTATGTGTGTTAAGACATCCAGCACCACCTCCTTTGAGATATGGGCACTTTTCAAAATGTTGCTATTTATTTCCCTAAGTTCTCTATCTTCCATATTTTTCTCCAGAGGAAGCACTGATGCAAAATATTTGTTTAGTATGTCATTCATTTCCTGCAGTTCCACACTTAGGTGGCCTTGCTGATCTTAAAGGGGCCTCAGTCTGTCTGTAATTACTCTTTTGTCCTTAATGCATTTGAGAAACCCTTTGGATTCTTCTTAACCCTATTTTCCAAAGCTATCTCATGTCCCCTTCTATCCTCTCCTGATTTCCCTGTTATGTATACACCTACTGCCCTTATAGGGATTCACTTGATCCCTGCTATCTGTACCTGACATATGCTTCCTTCTTTTCTTGATCAGATCCTCAATTTTTTCAGTCACCCAGCATTCGCTACACCTCCCAGCCTTGCCCTTCACCCTAACAAGAACATAACATCTCTAGACTCATGTTATTTCATTTTTGAAAGTTCCCACTTCCAGCTGTCCCTATGTTTATGAATAACTGTGAATATTGCCCCCAATCACCTTTTGAAAACTCACACTTAATGCCATCAAAATTGGCCTCCCTCCAATTTAGAACTTTAACGTTTAGATCAGATCTGTCCTTTTCCATAACTATTTTAAAATAATAGAATTATGATCACTTGCCCCTAAGTAGACCGCCACTGACACCTCATTCACTTGCTTGCCTTATTTGCCAAGAGAAGGTCAACTTTTGCTCCTTTTCTACTAGCTACATCCAAATACTGAACACGAAAATTTTCTTGTGCACACTTAACAAATTCCTCTCCATCCAATCCCTACGGAGTCTCAGATTATGTTTGGAAAGTGAAAATACCCTACCATTACCACCCTAGTATTCTTACAGATATCTGAGATCACCTTAAAAAATTGCTTATCAATTTTTGGCTGACTATTAGGGTTTTACAGTGAAATCTCAATAAGGTGATCATCCCTTTCTTATTTCTCAGCTCCACCCATACAACTTCACTGCACATACTCCTAGGAAGATCCTCCCTAATTACAGACATAATGTTATCCCTAATCAAAAACGTTACTTCTCCTCCTCCCTTTCCCATCCTTTCTTTCCTTCCAATAGGATCTGTACCCTGGAACATTAAGCTGCTAGTCTGATCCATTCCTGAGCCTTATCTCTGTAATAGCTATGATATCCCAGTCCCATATTCCCAAGCATCTGCCTTAGCTGTCAGGCCTGTATTCCAGATATTCTAATCTATTCTAATTCATATATTACAACTCTCAAGCGCCTACTTTTTAACCTCCTGCCTAATTTCCCATATTCTCTCCTCAGGACTATGTCCTATTCGCTGCCTGTGTTATTGGTTCCAATGTACAATGATTTCCTGCTGGCCTCTGTCCGCTTTGAGAATATTCTGCACCCTCTCTGAGACATCCTTGACCCTGGCATCTAGCAGGCAGCACACCATTTTCATGTTTTGTTGTCAGCCGCAGTAACACCTGTCTGTGCCTCTGACTAGAGAGCCCTCTATCACAATCGATAGTTTAGAAAATAATGTACCCCTCATTACAGTAGAGCCAGCCTTGAATTCAGAAACTTGGCTGTCACTGTACCACCTACCTACCTTTCCTACCTTCGCTAGAAATAACCCATCTCCCAACTGTATCTGTTTTTCTACCTTCTTGAAATTGCCATCCATATTCTTGAAGATCCCCCAATCCCACTGCCACTATAGCTATCAACCATTGTCTCACATTGTTTAGAAGAACTACTTTGTTTACAGCATTATGCAGTCGTAAAATAAGAATATCCCTGTCTACACAGGCACTTATTACTTATTGAAGTTCTCTATTGCTTCTGTACTTGGGACATGTGCTTCACTGGAGGTTCCCAGTCTTATAAAATAATTTCACACAATTATGGCTGTGATAGTAATGTTGTCTTCTTTGGCACAGGACAAAAGTCTTGGATTTGTGAGACCCTTCACTGCTTATAAATGCAAACTTTCACCATTGATACAGTCAATGATCATAATATAAAGACCTCCAAGTGCACATTGTCAGTCATTGAATCACATAATCTCTAAGTGTGGAACCAGGCCATCGGCTCATTGAGTCCACACTGAACCTCTGAAAATCATCCCACTGAGTATCAGATTGTGCTGTAAACAAAATAGTTCTTCTAAACAATGTGAAACGATGGTTGATAGCTACAGTGAGATTGAGGGATCTTCAAGAATGTGGATGGCAGTTCCAAGAAGTTAGAAAAGCTGCAAATACAGTTGGGGAGATGGGTTACTACCCCCTACAATACCCCTGTCACCATGCATTTTTCATAATTAATCCACCTAGTCTGCACATCCTTGGAATACCATGGCCAATTCACCTAACCTGCACATCTTTGGATTGTGGGAGGAAACTACAGCACCCAGAAGAAACTCATGCATGCATGCGGAAAATGTGCAAACTTCACACAGTTGCTTCTGCATAGAATTGCACCTGGCTCTCTGGCACTGTGGGCCAGCAGTGCTAACCCCTGAGCCACTGTGCTGCCCAACTGAACCACCGTGCGTCAATTAATATCATCCCCCTTGTATTCACAAATGAAGAAACATTTTTATTGTAATCAACAAGAACTAAAAACCCCAACTGTTGATTGAAATAGCTGTTTCACTGAGTGGCCTTTTCGACTTTGGCTGTTGTTTGCCATTGAAAGAGGCATAAAACCTATCCGAACAATCTAACATTTTCACTATGTGGGTTGCTTACAAAAATTGCATCATCATGTGCCACAGCCATTCCAAAGTGAAATGCTCCTAACCTTTGTCATGACTGGTAAATTGTTGACCTATTTTGTTGGAGAAAAGAGCAGTATAATTTGCAGCTTTAGTGGTGTAGTAACTTGAGATAATGGGCTCCTCTTTACCAGAATGTAAAATGTAACAAAATGCAGGAGGCACAAAGTTTTCTATTTTTTTAGCCTTGTGTGTGCTAACCTCAGGCACAAATTCAAGAATTGAAACAGATGCATGAGACAAGTATATGCATTCATTTAATTCTTGTAGCTTTTGAATCTGGGACAATAGCTCAACATCAGATGCATGTTCATGAGTTGCTCCAAATATTGTGTAAGGTCTTTACTCTGTTCCATCTGTTAGTTTCTTCCTGAACAGTTTTTTTCAAGCTGTTTCTTCTTCAAGAAATCCAACTTTATGTGAATCAGATCTCTGTCGAATGCTACTGACTGCACATTAATTACTTGATAGGCTGTTTGTGATGTGTGGTTAACAGTACAATTAGGATGTAATAATCTGACAGGAAAAGATATACACTGTTCATAATCTTGCATCTGTGAAAGTTAAATGCTAAAAACAAAATTCAACAGTAATGCAAAACATTCATGATTGTTATTCCCATGTGCAATTATTGTAAACAATTTTACAATATTTAGACATAATTAATCTGAAATATGAGTGAATAATGAACCAGTCTGAGGGGTCACTCAGTCCAGGATAATCTTTAGTTCCTTTAACAAACATTAACATAAGTGGGGAAAACCCTTCCCCTGCCTCTCCCCTGAAGCTATTATATTTCACATAACATAGTTAACTTAAAATATAAAGTAGAAAAGCCTTAGAAATGTCAATTCATGGGTAGAATCATGCAATATTTCTCTATATTTCCCATTATTACATTCCGATTAAGTTATATCTCTTATTTCTCATGCTTTTGACACCATATATTATTTTAAGCTCCATTATTATTACCTGCACTTAAATAGTTCATAGACCGATGATGTTTTGCTTTATATGAAACTGGCACATGACATATAAATGCTTTGAGAATGGTAAAAATGTCAAATCAGCAACATGTCAACATTGTTTCAATGGAAAGGCTTGAAACAGTTTTATAGGCAGAAAGCACCTTAACACATTGTAAAGTGGCTGAAATAACACATGGACAAAATACAAACATTTAAAGAATGTTAATTGAGCAGTTATCTAACTGACAAATTTTGTAAATGCAAAGAAAAATAGTGGGTTTTCTAAATCTGGCTTTGAAACTGCCTTTAAAACAAAAATAATGCATGCAATCTAAATGCCTTGTCCTATTGACCAAGTCGAGTTTCAAGATGTAGAATGCCTGTTTTATTTGGCTGTCCTGTAATTTTTTAAAACATCTTTCAACTTATTATTCTGTCCTATCTGAGGAGCTGGTGCAGGAGGCAAGGATTCACATTTTGGATCACTGGGATCTCTTCTGGGTTAGAAGTGACCTGTACGAGAAGGATGGGGTGACCTGAATTTGAAGGGGACTGATATCCTGGCATAGAGATTTACTAGTGCTGCACGGGAGGCTTTGAACTAGTTGGATAGAATAGGATCCAAAGAGCTAATGAAGAAAGAGTTAAATCTGAGGGTGGTACGGTAGAGAAGAGCAGCAAGCTAAATAGTAAAGGCAGGGAAGTGCAAGACAGAGAGCAAGGTAAGACTGATAAATTAAACTGCATTTTTGTCAATGCAAGAGGCCCGACAGGTAAGGCAGATGACTCGGGGCAAGGTTGGGAACATGGGACTAGGATATTATAGCTAATGCAGTACCATGGCTCAGGGAGGGACAAGACTGACATCTTAATGTTCTAGAGTGTACATGTTATAGAAAGGATAGAAAGTGGATCAGGACAGGAAGGGAGTGATGTTTTTGTTTAAGGATAACGTTATGGCCGTACACAGGGAGGATATTCCTAGGAGAACATCCAGTGAAATTATATGGGTATGACTGAGACTGTTCTATGGATACCCCCCACCCCGCCCCCAAAGGTCAGTGGGACTCCTCGGCCCAGTGGCCCATTTGATCAAGGTGCCATTGACCTCTGAGGTAACCTCTTTGCTGTCCACTACACTACCAATTTTGATATCATCTGCAAACTGATTAAGCATAACTCCTATTTTCACATTCAAATCATTTATTTAAATGACAAAAGGCAGTGGACCCAGCACCGATCCTTTTGAAGGTCTCCTACCTTCAGGTCAATCTGATCAGATGTATCCCAGACATTATGTGGGAGCTAGGGAGAAGATTGCTGGGCTCCTTGCTGAGAAATTTGTACCATCTATAGCCATGAATGATATACTGGAAGGCTGGAGGTTGGCTAATGTACCATTAATTAAATGAAGTGATAAGGAAAAGACAAAGAACTACAGACTGATGGGTAAGTTGTTGGAGGGGATTCCGAGGGACAGGATTTACATGCATTTGGAAAGACAAGGACTGATTAGGGATAGTCAACATGGCTTTGTGTGCAGGAAAATGTGTGTCACTAACTTGACTGAGTTTTTTGAAGAAGTAATGAAGAAGATTGATGAAGGCAGTAAGGTAGACATTGTCCTAATGGACTTCAGCAAGGCTGTTAGCAAGTCTTTGCATGGTAGACTAGTTAACAAGGTTAAATCACATGGAATGGGAGGGGGGGGTAGTCAATTAGATACAAAATTAGCTTGAAGGTACGAGACAGAGGGTAGTGGTGGAGGATTGTTTTTCAGACTACGGGCCTGTGATCAGTGGTGCTGGATCCATTGCTTTTCATCATTTGTACAAATGATTTGGATCCAAAGATAGAATGTATGGTTAGTAAGTCTACAGATGATAGGAAATTTGATGGTGTAGTATAAAGTGAAGAACATTATCTCAGAGTACAATGGGACCTTGATCAAATGGGTCAACTGACCGAACAGTGGCAGATGGAGTTTAATTTAGATGTATGTGAAGTGCTGCATTTTGGAAAAGCAAATCAGACAGGACTTATATAGTTAATGGTAAGGCCTGGGGAGTGGTGCCGAACAAAGACACTTAGGGGTATGGGTGCATAGTTCCTTGAAAATAGAGTCATGTGTAGGCAAAATTTTGAAGAAGGTGTTTGGCATGCTTGTCTTTTATTGGTCAGTGCATTAAGGATAAGAATAAGATGCCAACAATGTGGAGGACATTGGAGAGGCCAATTTTGAAATACTGCATTCAATCTGATCTTCCTGCTATCAGAAAGATGTTGCCAAACTTGAAAGGGTTCAGAAAATATTTACAGAGCTGTTGCCAAGATTAGAGAGTTTGAGCTATAGGGAGAAGTTGAATAGGTTGACGTTTTTTCCCTGGAGCTTCAGATGCTGAGGAGTGACTTTATAAAGGTATGTAAAATCATGAGGACCAAGGATAGGGTAAATAGCCAAGGTCATCTTCTGAGGCCAGGGGAGTGCAAAACTAGAGGGAATAGGTTTAAGTTGAGAGGGGAAAGATTTAAGAGGGACTTAGAGGGCAGCTTTTTCATGTAGAAGGTGGTGAATGTATGGAATGACCTGCCAGAGGATGTGATGGAGGTTGGTGCTATTATGTATTTTAAAAGGCATCTGGATGAGTATATGAGTAGGAAAGATTTAGCAGGATATGGGCCAAATGCTGGCAAAAGGGACTTGCAGTTTAGGATGTCTGGTCAGCATGGACGAGTTGGATCAAAGGGTCTGTTTCTGTGCTGTATAACCCTATGACTCTGATGTTCAAACCTCTAAATCAAACACCTCGCTCATTCCTTCTTGAACTTGTTGTGCAAAATAATAATATACTCTGTATGCCAATAGTAACATTATGCTCAAACAATTACTTATGAAAATTGGTCCAGATTTATGTGGCATTAGCCTAAAGCTTCATGAGTTCATAGTGCATTAGGTTTCCTTGTTTTACAAAGTTAAAAGAATTCAAAAGCAAACATCCATTGAAGAATGCTATAGCTTTAATGACCAATTCATTAAGAATTTCAATGCCAAGCAACTTCTCTATAAAACAGAGAAGGTACCTTGGAAATTGCAGCTGTAGCTGTAGATCATACAACTGGAGCCTTGTGATACAGGCAGGGGCTTATTCTCAGTAAAATAAATAGCTCAAATAGCTATTCCAAATATGGCTGGAGACTGAAACAAGCAACTATGAGGTTTTCACTCACGATACTATATTTAGAAATTTTGTCATCGTTGGGATTATATCTCAGCTAAGTGTTTTGAGGCATACTTTGTCAGATGAAGAACTTGCACGTTTTCCCTTGACTCATTCTTTGCATGTCTCCAATATTAGTTTATTTGCAGTAAAATAAACTGAATCATCATCAAAGGAGGGGTGTGAATGGGAAGATTTAGAAAAGGCCAACCTCAAGAATCTTGTTGAAAACTTAAGACCAGAGTGACAACCATGATCAAGATAATATTCTCTGCAAGATCTTTTCGTTTGTTCTCAATATGTGGGCTAAACTGTGGTAGTGCAGAACGCAAAATGTGCAGCAGGTCCATCTCTGGATTTAGCTGTCCAATGATGAGGGATGCTTCAGTTTCCTAGGCCCTTGGAAGTGGAGACAAATGTTGGAAATAATTGCAACCATTGTTAACTGTGAGGTTGATATGCCTGGAAACATAGGATGGATTTTAATCCTCCAGGAATGGCAGGGTAGAGGTCAAAATTTAATAATCTCAATTCCATTTACAGCATCTTTGCTACTTTCCTTCAACCAAGTTTAAATGAGATAAATTCAGGGCAAACAACTTACCTAATCCCAGGAGGTGGGATGACAATTTCAGTAATTTAACAAAGCTGCTTTAACAGGGGCAAACTGGTTTTTCCTGGACCGTGGAAACCTGGCAGCTGCACGAAGGCAAGGGCAGCTTTTTAGCAGAAATATAGCACTTCTGAAGAGACGTTTACAATGCTTCCCTTCAGTATGTACACACCACCATCTGTGCAGCAACATTCCTACCCCATTGAAATTCAAGACTGAACTAATCTGCTGAAGAGTCCTCTGCAACAGAGAGGAAGCCAAGTTTATTAATCAGACAGCCTTCCATGGAACTGTCATAGAGAAATACCTGCAACTTGTGAGAGAGCCAGATATCTGAATTTCTGATAGTTTTGTCCTGAAACATTGCCTTTCCCTTTCCTCGGATGCAGTCTGACATGCTGTGCGTTTTCAGCTTCATATCTGTTGACTCTGTCTTCCAGCATCTGCAGTCCTCACTGTCTTCAAGTTTCTGAATTTCTTGTCTGAAACCCATGCAAAGAACACATTTTGACTAGTGTGAAAACTGTATTTGTTGAGGCTAGTATAATAGGAGCAATTTGCTTATTGTAAAATGCCAGTAAAGACAGAAATGCCAAAAATGAAGCTAGATATTTATCAGCTTCCTTAACAACTGTAATTTCACAAACACTTCTTTTCCTTCAACCTCCTGATGAACAGCTTTTTATGTTTTGTATCCTCTAAAGACAGAAGCAAAATGCTTGTTCATTTCATACACCATTTCCTTATTAACTCCATTTGCTCTCACTTGAGGATCAACATCACTTACTCTTCTTTTTTAAGCACCTGTAAAAACTGTTGCTATCCATTATTACACTTCTATCTAGCCTTGTCTCATTCTCCTGATTAAACCAATCGCTGCCATTCTTTATTCTATGTCCAATCAACTAATTTGTCATTGTTTGCACAATTATACACTTAGTAGCTTACCTTAACATTTTAAGTTAACCACAGTTTGCAGATCCTCTCCTTCATATTTTTCATTATGGTACGAGCATACTATTCTGAGTATCCTGAAATATCCCTTAAATGTCTGCAACTGCATTCTGATTCCCGCTGCATTCTAAACTGTGGTACTGAACAATTGAAAACTAGCCAGATAGATGGTTTTCTTGGTTAATTAGGTAACATGGTGGTTAGTCAGTGTGACATATTCCCATAATGCTCTATATTGGATAAGGCAATAGCCTAGTGGTATTACTGCTAGACTACTAATCCAGAGACCCGAGAAATGTTCTGGGGATTTGAGTTCAAATCCCACTATGGTAGATGATGAAATTTGAATTTAATAAAAATCTGGAATTAAGAGTCTATTTTCAGGAAAATCCCATCTGGTTCACTAGTGTCCTTTCGGAAAGCAATCTGCCATCTTTACCTGGTCTGACCTATAAGTGACTCTAGACCCACAGCAATGTGGTTGACTGACAACTGATCTTTGGTTGTTCAGGGATGGGCAACAAATGCTGGCCAAGCCAGTGATGTCTACATCCTGTGAATGAATTAAAAACAATACTGTTCTTTAACAACAATGCAGTTTATCACAAAAGGAGACAGAAAAAGAACAATTCAAGCTATTTAGATATATACAGTAGTTAGAATGATGTCACAGCATACAGTAAAACAAACTGTCAACCTGTTTCCTGACACTATAAATTACACTATGGATCTGAACACTTTAAGAATCTACTTAGCCTACTCCTGACAGTTCCTTCGCCATTTATTATAAAGTCAGTTCAATAAGTCCTCTCCAGATCTACCAGGGTGAATTTTACACAAATCTGAGCATTGAACATTTTTAACTTGTGCAGATTTCTGAGCAATCAGTATAAATTTGCAAGTTTTACACACTAATATCTTCTGTTGAGCTAACTTATTTCCTGAACTGGCCTGAATTGTCCTCTTTAGAGATAATCTAAATTGGCTTCTAAACTCAACACTGATGTGTTCTGAACTGAATATTTTTTTGAAAGATTGAGCATCCTACACAGCTAATAGCCATACCTGTTTAAACTCTCGACTGTAAATTTAACAGTGCAAAGATCTTTCCATTATCAGCACATGGGTGCATATTCACCTGCTGTCTGTCAGAAAGTTGGATTTAATCACTGTTCTAGAAGTACTCTTTTTTTCAGGGACATCCCCTCACAGAAGTAACCAATACCAATCTGCCTTTGTCTTAAATCCAAATTCTAAAAGTACACAATGCACAATGCCATGATTATTATAATCTGGTCACTGGTTTCAGAATATGCTGTTCTAAGAAACTGCCACAAAAGCATTCTATGAACACCTTGTCCAGCCTACCATTGCTAATTTGAGTTTGCCACTTTATATGCATCACCCATGATTTTTGTTGTCCCCTTATCACAAGCACCCAGTATTTCATCTTGTATACTTCATCATACATGCAAACATATGAATTTGGAGTAGAAGTAGACTATTTGATCCTTAAGCTAGCTCCACCATCCAATAAGTTTATGGTGGATCTGTTGCTGTTGCACCCTATATGCCCATCTCACGCTCAGTAAGCTTAAAATCTTGTCATGCAAGAGAATCACCTTTAAAATAGTCAATGATTCCTGCATCATGTTTTGCCGTGCTTTCCTTAATCTCCAAATTATACAGCTATCTGAGAGAAAAAATGTTTTCATCATCTCTTTCCTAAAAGAGTGACATGAATTATTTTAAACAATGCCGTCTAGTTCTGGCCTCACCATAGGAGAATTGTCCTTTCCACATCCATCTTATCAAGACCATTCAGGAATTTTGTTTTATTATGTAGATGCTGCTGGCTGGCCCACCATATATTATCTATTCCTAGTTACCCTTGAGGAAATGATGGTGGGCTGATTTCTTGAATCTCTGGAATCCTACACACGTTAATCCTTCTAAATTCCAGTGGAAACAAACATAGCCTGTCTAATTCAGAAGACAACCTGTTCATTTCCAGATATCAACCTAGTAAACCTCCTCTGAACTGCCTCCAATGTATTTACATCTTTCCTTAATACGGAGATTACACCTGCACACAGTATTCAAGAAATGGTCTCACCAATACCCTGTGTAGCCACACTTCTGACCTGAAGGAAGTGACAGGAATTAAGGGAGAAGTTTTCAAAGTGAGGACAAGCTCGTGGAGGTTGTGGATGTCTCTGAGTTGTTGCAGCTTACGTTCCTCAATATTTGAAAGGAAGGAGAAACAGTTCCTTGATTAACATAAAGAACAGCAGATACTGGAGATCTAAAACAAAAACAGAAATTGCTGGCCCTTATCAGAACTGATAAAGAGCCACTGGTCTCAAAACGTTAACTCTGCTTTCTCCCTATAGACCCTGCTAGGCCTACTGACTTTTTCAGCAACTTCTGTTGTTGTTAGAGAAAGTTCATTGTTCATTTTGTTCAATAACTTTACATGAAAACCAATTTTTCATAAAGTACAAAGAAACTTCTTCAACATCTGGATTGGCAGCCTGCTCGGTTTAGTAAATCTTTTGTACAAAGTAAGTCACACAGACCAGAAAAATTCAGATTAATTCTCCATGAATGTTGTTATTCAAAATTCTCCGCTGGAATAGCATTGAGAATTTTACATTGCACCTAATGTAACTGTGGTAACGTGGTAAGAGAAGGGAGGTTGTGATGGTGCTGTTGTGGTGGGGAAACTGAACAGAATTCTTAAGCAGAATTCTTTTGCTAAACAGCTAGGACTATGGTGGGTTTGAATGATCTGTGTGATGTTGAAAAAGTGTACTGAAGCTTATTTTTGAGATCATAAAAAATGCGTCTTTATGCACTTGAAACCAAATTTTGATATGAGTTAATTAACAGGTAGAGAAGAGATCATCTACAATGCTATTTTTGGAAGCCCAGCTGCAAAAACATTGGATGGTAAATGAGAAATGAAGTATGTTTATTATATTTTCAAAGAAAAGTCTTTTGTAGCTAATATTTGAAACTGTTTATCATGACCTTTGCAGTAACATTTCTTTGTGTTAATGTTATTTTAGCCATAATTGCATTATTTGTTATTCTATAATTCTATTGAGGACATAAATCAGTCAGTTTGTCATCATGAAGAATCTGTTTTATCCTTACAGTTTAATCACTTAATGCTATTTTTGCATAAGGTAAACAATTGTCTTTTTAATGCGTTCTGGACTCAACTGTGATCTTGGGTTCATGTTGCGCTACATGTAACCCCACCGTACTGTTCTGGATCTGTAAAATCTTCCTTACTGTCCTGTTTTGACTCCATCACCTTGATAAACTGTTACGACCTGTCCACCTCAATTAGTTAGTACAGTTTTGAATTACTTATTACTTTGGTTAGACCCTTAGCATGCGACTCCTATACCTATCGTGATAGTCCAGTTATTTAGTTTGTCTCCAGCATCGCCTTACTTTTAATTTTTGTAACTATCTCACTGCCTCATTTAATCAGATTATAGGTCATCACTTCTCTGTTTATTCAGCTGTTGACACTTTACTGACTGTCTAATTCACTTGGTCACCTGCAGAGACTTATTATCTGACACTCCACTCACACCAGTTGTATGATTGTACGATCTCTCAGCCTTTCATTTCTCTTTCAATAAACTCTGTGTCTGTGTGTTCTTCTCTCTCACTGCACCTGATGAAGAAGCTGTGCTCTCAAAGTTTGAGAATTCAAATAAACCTGTTGGACTATAACCTGGTGTCGTGTGACTTCTGGCTTCATCCACCCCAGTCCAACACCAATACTTCCACTTCAGTGAAATGAGTAATACTTCATGGATGGTTATTTATTTTGCGAATATTGTTGATTGTAGCATGTAATTAGTCTAAGAACCTGAATTTACATGTTTTGAGGAAATTAGATCCTGAGAATTTGCACTTTTGAATCAATTTCATGTCAAGAAGTGACAGATATTTTGTCAAAAATGTGGAATAATTTGTTATTGACTACCTAAAACTCTCCAAAATGATTTTTATTACAGTTATTATTTTAATTTAATGCTGACAGGAGGATTTGTTTCGTGGGGCATTTTACTGTAGAACCACACCAATTCAGAAAAGAGAACTTGTGTTTGCTGATTCTCACCCACTTTCTAAATCGGGCAGCTTGGCCAAAATTCACTGGGCATTTATACAACAGTTGGCATGAACAGTAGTATACCCAAAAGCAAATGCCATTTATAGAAACAATTATGAGCCTCGCTGTATGACGCATGCAACCTGTGATACTATATCATGTTCAGTTTTTTTGTTGCACCTTGAAAACAATGCATTATAACCAAAGAATAATCACATTAAAAATCTCTTTATCCAGAGCAGTGTGTTTTTGCCAAGCAGACAAAAGAATATTGCTATCAACAGAATAAGTGACTGATGTCTTCCAGCCACTTTCTACAATTCTTATTTAAACCAAGTTGATCTATGGGGCAATAAGCTGCTGGAATAATATATACTAAACACACTTTAGCCTTGTTTCTGAAAGGGTAAGAATCTCTTCATGAAAGTGAGAGTTAACAAAGCTTTTTATGTTTAAAGACTGAATAAAATTAGATTTATAGTCATTACAGATGTACACCACAGAAACAGACTCTTTGATCTGACTCGTCCATGCTGAACAGATATCCTAAACTGATCGAAGTCCCATTTGCTGACATTTGGCCCATATCCCTCTCAACCCTTCCTATTCGTTTACCCATCCATATGCCTTTTAAATATTGTAATTGGACCAGCCTCCATTACTTCCTCTGGCGGCTCATTCCATGCACACACCACTCTCTGCCTGAAAAAGCTGCCCCTTTAGGTCCCTTTTAAATGTTTTCCCCCTCACCTGAAACCCATGCCGTCTGGTTTTGGTCTAGCCTACCATAGGGAAATGACCTTGTCTAGTTACCCTATTCATTCCCTACATGATTTTCTCAACCTCTATAAGATCACCCCTCAGCCTGTAACACTCCAGGGAAAGTAGCCCCAGTCTTTACTTGCTATACCTCAAATCCTCCAACCCTGTCAGCATCCTTATAAATCTTTTCTGAACCCTTTCATGTTTCCTTCCTATTGTGGGGAGACCAGAATTGCACGCAGTATTCTAAAAGTGGCCTAACCAATGTCCTATACAGCTGCAACACAACCTCTCAATCCCAAACTCGATGCACTGATGCAAGAATACCAAATGCCTTCTTCACAATCCAATCTACCTGCAACTCCACTTTTAAGTCGCTGTGAACCTGCATGCCAACGTCTCTTTGTTCAGCAACGCTCTCCAGGACCTTATCATTAAGTTTTTAAGCCCTGTCCTGATTTGCTTTCCAAAATGCAGCACCTCACTTCCACCTACTTACCTGACTTACGTGTGTTGATAACTGTTTATAAGTGATGAGACGGTATATCGTAATTTTACTAGTTGCAATCTCTTCGTAAGCCAACAGCAAAGTGTTTGCTATACACTTGTATTCACAAGAATTTTGACCGTTTATAGCCTTTAACAATAATTTTATTTTGATTGTGTGCTCACAATATAATACAAATAATTTTTCATGATTCAGAAGACAATATGTGTGTGTATCATAAAATTTAAATTAACATGTACCATCAAAGAGCATTGAAAACGACTTAAAATTTATTTTCTTGACTTATAAAATGAAGAGCTGTTGATCTTTCAATGAATTGTTGATCTATATAGATCAAGGAAATCTCAGTTTGATCCTCAATCTGGGCTGCTTTCAGCTGAGTAAGCAGTAAATCCTTCTTAACACCAGTGGACTGAGGAGGGAGATTTAGAGCAGGGTTCTCGCTTGTTACCTAGTGCAGTGATTTCAAACCGGTGCACTATAAGAGAATTATGCAAACGTACTGTGAAATTCTGTACAATGGTAATGAAAGTTGATGTAAAGAAAACATTGTTTCATCTTAAACAATTAACTAAAATGACAGATCATAAAACTTGTGAAAATAATAATCACTGAATAAAAACAATGTGTGATCTTTTGATTTTAAAGTATAAATATTTTAAATGCAGGCAGTCAAAGTGAAAATGAGGTTATGTGATAGTTTTCATTGGTGACCATAGAAACGTCTGTCTTGTTGAGGGAACACTTGTCAGTGGAACAAAATTTGTGGGTGGCCGCTCATTGCCCTGGATAACAAGGCTGAGCACACATCTGCAGGCCCAGATCTTGCACTGGCTTAACCCAGCAAATTGCAATTTACTCCTCTTTTTTGCATTTTGTTTTGATCCACTGAATTTCAATTAATAAATAAAACTTACATTTGTAGCAATATTTTTAAAATTATGAGATGCCATCTGTCAAATTCAGACTCCTGAGCTGATGGTGAGTGTAGAATGGATTTAGGGCTATGAATAATTAGAAATATTGAGTAGATTTTGAAAATGCCTCTGTGCTTGTAGTCAAAGATAGTGCATTTTTTTGAGTGGACTTGAAACATTTGATCCTTTTGATCCTTCTCAAATCTGTAGTACGCACTATGTTGCAAACCTCTCTAGTAAGGCTGTTCCATGTGAAATGCAAATAAATATGACATTTATGAGCAATCAACTTGGCTGATGAAAATGGGTGTGTCATGGAATTGCTTGTCTCATTGAAGTATGTCATGTACCTGAAAAGATTGGGAACCATTGACCTAGTAAGCAGAACTAGAAAGTACACATGTAAGAGAGCCCACAAGAAAAAGCTCTTTGTTGGTGAGGCTCAGTATGGTAAATTGGCCTGCCCACATTGACTAATGCAGCCACTACTGAGTTGCAAAAAGAAAATGGGTATTTGACTTGAATAAGGGTAACTGTTCAATTGCTTTGCAACTGAGCAGCAAGTTAGAAGCTGTACTTTTGTAGAAGAAGAGGAAGAAGAAAGACAGGTCAAGAAAAACAAATAGCAGAAATTGCTGCTGCAGCATTTCTGTTCCGAAGTTCACATATTTATTGAAGCTATTCTGAAAGCTGACATCATGCAACGCGTTTAGCCTAAATTTGACTCCGCAGTTGCGAAAAGGCATTCACTTATCTGCTTGAAACAGGTATGTCAATGCCATTGAAATGTTTTTAGCTGATTATAAATAATAGTGAAAAATATTTATATATATATGGCTTTTATAAAGTAAGGATTGTGTGATCTACTCACTCATACCTAGTGACACAAGGTGGGTGCATTGTCGGCGGGTATGCCCATTAAACTTTTTTGATATATACTTGTGTTTTCCAATTGAGCCATGGGTTACAATGGCAGCACTGTGATCAAAAAATGCAAGTTTTGAAATTTGTTTAATTAACACAGCGTTGTCAAGTCTCCGTTGGTGAAGAACACTTTTTTAAATATAGCATTAGACAGTGCTTCAGAAGCTCTCAGACCCTTGGTGTTTTGGCATAACACATTGCGTATAAATATAATTACGTAATGTGATGCTTAATGTCAAACACATAATTATGATTGTGTATATATCTTTGTTATGACAGACGTAACTGGGATGAGACAATATTGTTGTGTTCATTTAACTAAATTACTTCAAGTGGTTCCTGCTTTTGATACATAGTGCTGTAGTAAGACCATACTCTGCATTTTATGTTATAATTTTAAGTTACTTAACTTTGCACCTTAATTTCTGATAATTGGACCTTCTCCATTTCTCTGTGTATGAGATAAACCAGTCATTTTTTTGTCAGTTAGGTGATATTCCATTGTATAGTTTAAAGCAGGCATGCCCTGTTGTTTATGTAACATGAGACTTGAACGCACAAACAATCCAAAGATCATGAAGCAAAATTCTTTATCCCACTGGTGTCAGATCATTACAAGCATGAAGGGAGATTAAGGTTAAACATGGTAATACATGCAGTATTTACACCTGCCTGCTCCTTTCTAAGATGCCTCCATCCCCCAACATCAGCGTTTCCTCTAAGCTGCTCAGAAGGATGCAAACACTAACTTCTAGGTTTGGAAGTTGCTGCCATGCACAGACCTCACTGGTCCTCACAGTAGAAGGAAACAGTAGAAGGAACATAGCCCATGAAACCCTTTTTCAAGATAAGGTCTTTTTGTTCCAACCTCACTTGCCCACCGTTGCCACCTATTGGTCGAGCCTCAGGTACAATTGCTCGAGGTCGCCCACTCAGTGACCTCCTTCACTTTTGCTATCTCCAGCTGGATGTTCTGATACACCAGAAAACAGCATTTCTTTTGATGGACCTCAAATTCTCATTTACTTTCATGTGCCTGAAGTAAATTAGGGATGGTGTTGGAAACAGATTTAATTAATGGAAAGAAAGGTACATGATGCAAAAATTTATTGCATCATGTACACACAGATTTGCAGTGAAGGATGCTGGAGACATATGTTGTTCAAGTTTTGAACTCTTAATCATGTAAAATTTTGAACAGATATAATTAAGTCAATTTGGAACATAGTGGACAGTTCTGTAAGATATGTTGTTTTATACAATCTGTTTTGCCTGTTTCTGTTGCTATTCTTTTACTTTATTAAACACAAGCATTTTACAGAGCTGGCAAAAGAATGTGTCAGAAGAGAATTCAAGGTTTAGCACCCTGTTCTATTTAGTAACTTCAGTAGAAATTTCATTGGCAATGTGATCTCTCACCTTCTAGTCTTGGGATCATGATCATTCATTTGTATGGATTAGAATCCCATTGCAAATGATTTTATTGTTGAGTTGAGGGCAGCACTACTTGCAAGAAAATAGTATGTGACCCTCTACTGACAAGTTGAAAAAAATCCTTTTTGGATACTTCTTCAGTAGCATACAGAATACTAACAGAAATTTCCCTCTTATTCCAGTAATTTGATTAATAGAAATAATTGTTCATATGTTTTCTCCACTCTCTATGGTAATGTTGACATCAAGCTGCATAGAGATATTCTGGTGAATGACCAAATGGTGTCTTTTAAAGAAAACAGAAAAGTAGAGATGTTAACTATATACTAATTGGGTGTTTAATTGTATTTAAGTGCGAGATATGAACTGAGGCCTTAGCTGCACTCAGACAGTGATGAATTGGATGCACACAATATATAGTGTGTGCTTTCTTGCAATTAAAAGATTGTAAGAGTATAAAGACATGGCACCAATGTTCTATTTTCAATGTCTGCCAGTGTTCTACCAAGAGAGGTGGAGAGTTTAGGGTGGGGATTTCATTTTGCCCTTCATCTGGAGGTATTTGAAACTATCAGGGATGCTTAACAAATAGCTAACATAGGCCAGCAAGCAGAGAAGAGATGTGCAAGCGTAGCTTTATTCCAGTTTGGGTAAAGGGTAGTAGAGTTTAGATAAGATCAAGTTTGTGGAAGGAAGAATATAGAATGGTGGCCAGGAATATGCTGGGATAGTCATGTCTAGATCTAATAAGGCACGACTGAGTTACAAAGGTTAAAATAAGCAGTCTTTGCTATGATGTGGATGCATAATTCGAAGCTGATCAAGTGTCAAAAATGAGACAACGGTTGCCTGGAACAGGGATGGACTCGGTGATTAAAGGAGACAGTATGTGATAGGGGATCGAAGATTAGTCTTACCAGTCATTAATTAAAGGAAATTTTGGTTCATTCAGTAGTGGATGCCAGGGAAGCTGTTTGATAACTTGGAAACAGTGGATGAGATGAGAGAGTTGGTGACACGGTCTGTGTATATTGTCATATGTGTGGAACCTGATGCTTTGTTTTTGAATGATGTTGTTGAGGGAATGCATGTAGTTGAGAAGCCGGTGTCTGAGGAGGATACCAGAAGGACACCAGAAATAATGTGGGAGCGAGGACATTCTTTGAATACAGTGGTTACGAAGATCAAGATCATTCAGCTAAACAACAGTGAAGGGACCTTGAAGGAGAGTGGTATGGTTATCCATGTTGAAGGCTGTAGTCAAGCTGAGGAGTCTGTACAGGAGCATGGGAGAAGACAGGAGAGAAAGTTGTAAATTCAAGCTGGCAGCTGGGGGCTGCATCTTGGAGCAACTTTCACATGGTGGTTTAGGAGAGGATGAAGGGAAGCAACTCAAATGCAGGGCTGGATTTCACTGGGTGTTGTTGTCCCTTGCCCCAGACAAAATATTAGGAAAGAGAGAGAGAACTCACTCATGATCCTGAGAGGTGCTTCTCTGCAAAGTTAATGCCATAAGCAGCGTTAATTGCTTAAAAGTGAGATATCTGGTCCTATCCCAGGAATGGGTCTTGCCATAAAGAGCCGTCAGTTAATCAAAGTGGTCTATGGCTCTGTAATCCCAGCAGATTCCACAGAAGCTGATGCTGGACTAAAAGTAGCCTTCTGTGCTGAAGAGTCTCGGTTTTGGGCTGACCAGTGAGAGGAGTGAGTGGATTGAGGGGCAAAGTTGAAGTAGTTGGCAGTAAAGCTCAATGAAGAATTGCTGACCTTGAATGGACATGCCTCCAATGGGCCAAGAAGGGGCCTCAAAGCAGATTCTGTACCACCCCTCCGGGTCCAAACTGCTGTCCTTGCCTGAAAGCAAGTTGAACAGCTAAAGCTCCAGGGTTTCCTACATGATATGGACCTCCGAGCATCATGAGTGAAATATGAGAGGTGGTGCGATGAGGCCCTTAAGTGGCCACTAATTGGCTTCAGTTGTGCCAGTGGTGAGAGCACAAAATCCAGATCAAAGAGTACAGCATGAATGAAAGGTATGGCCCTCAATACATTGTTCCTACAATTAATCTAACACATCAGTGCCATTTACTGAAATGATCAATGTCTGTCCTTCTTTCCTCACACATGCAAAACATACACCTCAGAATGTGTCTTTGTTCAGACCTGAAGTTAATCTGTTTACCATGCATGAAAAATGTTCTTGAGCCTTATATGGTGCTTTGCCATATCAACAGAAAAGGAGGTGGCCATGGGCACCCACATGGGCCCAAGCTATGCCTGCCTCTTTGTAGGTTACATGGAACAATCCCTCTTCCGTACCTACACTGGCCATAAGCCCCACCTCTTCCTCCGTTACATTGATGACTGTATTGGCACCGCCTCGTGCTCCCACTTCACCAACACCTTCCAGCCCAACCGTAAGTTCACCTGGACTATCTCTAACACCTCCCTCACCTTCCTGGACCTCTCTGTCTCCATTTCGGGCAACCACCTAGAAACTGATATCCATTTCAAGACTCCCAGAGCTACCTAGAATACACCTCCTCCCACCCATCTTCCTGCATAAATGCCAGCCCCTATTCCCAATTCCTTCACCTCCGCCACATCTGCTTCCAGGATGAAGCATTCCACTCCCATACATCTCAGATGTCCCCGTTTTTCAAGGACCACTACTTCCCCCTCCACAGTGGTCGAGAACGCCCTCAACCGTGTCTCCGCATTTCCCGCAACTCATCCCTCACACCCTGTTCCCGCAGTAACAACCAAAAAAGAATCCCCCTCGTCCTCACATACTGCCCCACCAATCTCTGGATCCAACGCATCATCCTCCGACACTTCCACTGTCTGCAATCCGACGCCACCACCAAAGACATTTTTCCCTCCCCACCCTTGTCTGCTTTCTAGAGGGACCACTCTCTCCATGATTCCCTTGTCGGCTTCACACTCCCCTCCAGCCCGACCACACCTGACACTTTTCCCTGCCACCACAGGAATTGCTACACCTGCCCCCACACTTCGTCCCTCACCCCCAACCCAGGCCCCAAGAAGACTTTCCACATCAAGCAGAGGTTCACCTGCACATCTGCTAATGTGGTATACTGCATCCGTTGTGCCCATTGTGGCCTCCTCTACATCGGGGAAACCAAATGGAGGCTTGGGGACTGTTTTGCAGAACACATACGCTCGGTTCACAATACACAACTGCACCTCCCAGTCACGAACCATTTTAACTCCCCCTCCCATTCCTCAGATGACATGTCCATCCTGGGCCTCTTGCAGTGCCACAACGATGCCACCTGAAGATTGCAGGAACAGCAACTCATATTCTGCTTGGGAACCCTGCAGTCCAATGGTATCAATGTGGATTTCGCAAGCTTCAAAATCTCCCCTCCTCCTACCGCATCCCAAAACCTGCCCAGCTCATCCCCGACTCCGTAACCTGTTCTTCCTCTCACTTATCCCCTCCTCCCGCCTCAAGCCACACCCCTGTTTCCTACCTACTAACCTCATCCCGCCCCCTTGACCTGTCCATCCTCCCCGGACTAACCTATCTCCTCCCTACCTCCCCACCTACACTCACCTTTACTTGCTCCATCCCCGCCCCTTTAACTTGTCTGTCTCCTCTCCACCTATCTACTCCTCTATCCACCTTCGATCCACCACCCCTCTCTCCCGATTTATTTCAGAATCCTTGTCCCCTCCCCCATTTCTGATGAAGGCTCTAGGCTTGAAACATCAGCTTTCCTGCTCCTCTGATCCTGTTTTGCCTGCTGTGTTCATCCAGCTCCACACCTTGTTATTTCAGATTCTCCAGCATCTGCAGTTCCTATTATCTCTGTCAAATTAAGTTGTTCTCATTCTAATTGTCTGTCATTTCTAAATGAGTTTACATTCTAATCTTTGGCGCCAATAATAAATGATTAGTTACATAGGCTGAAGTAATATGGGCTAAATTTATGTGGCTTTGCTGACAAGGCTGAAATTAAGTTTGAAAGGATCACAGCATATTCAGGTAATGGTATGAGTAACTGTAACATCAATGAAATATTCCTAGTAATTTTTACATTGTTCCTGGAAGCACCATTTTAACTGATATGAAAAATGGCCTCCAGATGAATGAGTGTGAAGAAAACCTCCTTTCAGTCTAGCTGTGACACATTCAGAGCATAATCAATCTATCTCCACATGGAACATTTTGCATAATAGTTGAACTGTGTTGTGTAACAGGATGTGACAGGATTTAATGAGCTAGAAGCATTCACAGAACGTAACTTGTTATGAAGAGAATACCTGATGAGTAAGTGGCATTGCCATAATTAACTAAGAGAGCTGAATCATTTATGTAGATGAGAAATCAAATAATTCTTGGTTACATTCTCGTTTTAGCGAATTGACAAACTTAACAAAAATGTAATAAAATATTCCTCTAAAAACTAATGTAATGAGCAGCATTTTTTAATTGCAAAACAAAGTTCTTGATTTAGATTAATCAGTTGTAATTTTTCAAAAAAACATCATAGTGATCCTCACGTATGTGTATTTTACAATTTATGTTTACGCTTTGTGTTCAACACTTGTTGTTATACATCATGTCTCATAACATGCAAATTGTAGCCCTCTTGGAATTGTCCTTTAAGCTCATTATACATGTTACCAATAAGTATACTGAATATCCATGGTAACAGCAATTGTTGGATGCATCAGTATAATTTTGTAAACAACTGACAAATTAATTATTAGAAAGATGCACACACAAGTTTATTCTGATTCAAACCAGAGGCTAGATTCAGTTAAGTAACTGATGAGCACAAACTTCCATTTATGACAAAGGATCACTGGGCTCAACATTAACTCTGTTTCTCCCTCCAGAGACTGCCAGACCTGTTGTGTTTCTCCAACAATCTTTTTATTTCAGATTTCCAACATCTATAAATTCCATGTGTTTTATTCCATTTTATCATTCTGATTTACCCCTCTAACCTGCCACTTCAATATCTTCTAAGCTTCCAATCTGTCCTTTATATTGATCAACGTTCTTTTGTGCCTGTACTGTAACATAGCTCAAATTTCGCCATATTTGGTATCATCATATTTTATTGAATATCTCAAGCAAATTAAAAAACTCTAAATATAGGGAAATACTCAAAGGTGAGGAATGAAGCTGAAAAAAATTAATGAATTTGTTGCATTATTTGATCGATAATACTCTATCATATTGCATCATTTTACTGGGAGAAATGTGGGAGATGTACTATTATCAACTACTATACAGGCTCAGTGCTAACTGTAACACATCTCAGGAAGTTAAATTATTTCATAGAATCAAGGATTCATAGAATGATGCAGCACAGAAGGAGGCCTCTCAGTCCATGATATCAGTGCTAGATTATTGAAAGATCTATCCAATTAATCCCCCACCTCACACACTTTCTAAATTGTTTGTAATTTATTTCCCTTTGACATATTTTGAAACTTACTACTGCATCTGTTTCCATTTTCCTTTCAAGCAGTGTACTTCAGATCACAATATCTTGTTATGTTTTTTAAATCTAGTCTCATATCTATTCTTTTGCCAATTTAAACTTGTGTCTTCTGATTACTGATCCTTCTGCCAGTGAGAATAGTTAGTCCTTATTTACACAATTAAACTCCTATACAATGTTGAATGCTTCTATTAAATATCCCCTTTGCCTTCCTCGCTTAAAGCAGAACAATCTCAATTGCTCTAGTTTCTCAACACAACTGAAATCTCTCATCTCCTACTATGAAGGAGGACATGTAAGTGGAAGCTCGTCTGCTCCATCCATTTTCTTTCATTTGACCTCTCTTCTATGTTTTATTTTCTCTCTTCTTTCTTCTTGGTGACGTCCTTAACTCCTGGCCTTAGCACAGACTCGGCCTCCCAGCCTCAGCACGGAATTGGAACACTCGGTCTCAGCGTGGACCTGAAGAGGTGTCCTCTTGGCTTGACGGGGTGGTCTCCTGGCTGGGTGTGACTGTCTCTTGGCCTGGCATGACATCCTCTTGGCTTGGTGTGGTGGTGTCCCAGCCTGGCATGGCGATTTCCCAGCCTAGTGTGGCAGTCTTTCAGCAGCACAGTCTCTTGGCCTGCCGTAGCCTCAGCATTGACTTCCAGCCTCAGGGTGATTCCAGAGTCTTGCTGGAGAGCCTCGAGGTGAAGCCTGGCGAGATTTAGAGTCGAGCCCCAGCGTGGACTGTGTTGGAAGGATGATGTTCTGAACTTCGTTATTTTCTACTTTCTAATTTCTGACATTTTATTTCATTATTGTTCTAATTGCTTTTTACTAAGAACTTGTACTGAAGAATCTGTACCTAGGTACCTTAAACCTAAGACAGCGTTGTAAGTGGTTACTTGTAAACTTTTCACTGTATTCGTTTGATCGCATGTGACAATAAAGCTAATTCAATTCTAGTAAATCTCTGTAGCACTCATTCAGTGAGCTTTAAATCGTTACTGTCATTAAAAAGAATCACCATTTGGATTTACTTCAAGACATTTTGAACTTCTAAGTAAGATGATTTTATTTTGTTAAATTGTAAAATAGGACATATAAGGCAAAGATGATGGTGAATGTAAATTCTGAGAGCATACTTCACTGACTGAAAAAATTCTGCGTAGATTATATACAGTCCCAATAGATACTGTGTAATGTTGCAACTTGGAGAGTTCAAGGACTTTCAGACTGACACTTCAAAGAAAGAGTTGCAATGCAAAAACTGAACTATAATCTCCAGTGGTCGCAGAAATAATGGAGGTTGATTACCACTACAGCAGAAACCATCTCCTGTGAGTTATATCCCAGACTGTGATGTGAGATAATGTAAAGCTGTTCTGAGTGGAAGATTTGATTGTGTTTCAGATTCCAGGAATATACAAGAGGTCAATCATATTTTTTTTAAAATACTGCATTTATGTTTGTCCTTGTCTGGTGTTCTAGTCCTGTGGAGCTGGTATATTCTGTGAAGGCCACTGATGAAGAACATCCACATGTCACCTTTATGCTTAGATAAAATGAAAGATTCTCTCTCATTGATTGCTAGAAGCAAGTTGTAAGTCAACAAAATCACTGATGAAACAGGACACTCACTTGGGCTAACTTGCAGAATCAAGAATCCCTAGACCACCTGCTCACCTGCCAATGTCAAGTCAACTGGAACTACCTAACTTAAAGGCCAGGACTACTCATAGACCTGTCAAAGACTGATTAATTTTTTCTCTCTATTATGAGTTTTCTCACTTTCTCATTTCTAATCTGTATAAATATATATAAACTTCATTAGTTTTCTTCATATTCTAGTAATTAGTAAACTCATCTTTCCTTAACCCAAGAAACTCTGGTTAAATTGGCTCCTATTAACATCCAAACATATTGGTACAGTAAATGTTATTTCTGAAGAAAGGAATCTGTTGTGTTAAATTAAACTTATCATGACCAACAAAGATGAGGGACTGTTGAATAAAGAAGGGTAACCAGTTCCCCTTTTCTGACATGTGGCTACAATGTTTTAGAGGTATCTCATCTGGAACCGAAATGAACTGCAGACATTTGCCCTGCTCTGATTGGAATATGATTACTTTAAAGTCCAGAATCAGCGATGGTGCTACAACTGAAGCCCAGTCAATAATTTATAAAGGCTTTGCATAACAGCTTCACTTTTACTGTCAGTTCTTACTTGTTAAGCCAAGAACTTTTGCTTTTTAGCTACCTTCTTAACTTGTCACAATATGAGAGTTAAATAAAAAAAAACCAAAAGAGGTGCAGGTGCTGGAAATCAGAAGTAAAAACCGAAGTTGCTGGAAAATCTCAGCAGGTCTATCAGCATCTGTGGAGAACGCAGAGTTAATATTTTGGGCCCAGTGACTCTTCTTCAGAATTGAGAACTGTATTTAAGTAAGAATTGTAAATTTCTGTGATCTGTGTTTCCCTAGCTCCTTTAAAATTGCACCATTTAGTTTGCCTGTAAACATGTATCATTTCACAGCATTAAACTGCATCTGCCCTCCACTTCCACCAGTCTGGGTATACCTAAAGACATTGCTGCCCTTCGTATTGTACTATACCAGAAATTCAGTTTATCAAGTATAATTAATTTGAGCACTTATTTACCGAATGAAACATTACAAGCTTGAACCTTGTATGAACTCAAAGTTCAGCACCGTTTCTAACTCATTAGGTACTGAAACGGCTTATGCCAACAACCTGAACAACATTTGGCCTTAGACCGATATGTGGCAGATATCATTTGTATTACACAATTGACAGATGGTGATCATCTCCAACAAGAGAGAATCTAACCAGCTCCTCTTGACATATTAATAATACTAACGTCACAGATTTCCCATACATTTAATGTCCTGGTGGTTACAATGGACCAGAAACTGAATGCTGTAGCCACGTAAATATTGTGGATATAACACAAGGTCAGAGGCTGGGGAGTATCTTGACTCCACAGAGCCTGTCCTCCGTCAATAACACCCAAGTCAGGAGTGTGATTGAATACACCCCACTTGCCTGGATGGTGCAACTCCAACAACACTCAAGAAGCTTGACTGGAACCCCATCCACAACCTTCAACATTCATTCTCTCTACCACTAATGCAAGGTTATATGGTGCGTACCACCTACAAGATGCACTGCAATAACTTAACAAAAGGTTTTATTTGACAATACTCCAAGTTCTACATCCCGAAAGACATGGTAGCAAATGTATAGCAATTCCACCACCTGCAAGTGCCCTTCATAGCACAAGCAATCGTGCTTGGATTTATATCCAGCTCTCTTTCACTGTTACAGGATCAAAGTCCTGGAACTCCCTTCTCAGCAGCACTCTGAAGGTACGTGAATTAGATGGGTCTACATTAGTTCAAGAAGATGGCTCTCCATCACCTTCTCAACAGTAATTGGGAATGGAAACCAAATCCTGACCTTGTCAGCAAAACTCCTGCCCTGTGGATACACTAAAACTACTTTGTGAGTGCTTCTTTCAAGTAAACCAGAATTAATGATCTCAACCTGCATTTAAGATGTATTTTCTACTACAAGTCCTAGTTTTGTGTCATTTACTGTATAAATATGCCTCAATTTCTAGGACAAAATGGTCTTAGGATGTTACAATCTCTGGCAAAATTACTGTTTATTGCCTGTCCCTAGATTTCCCAAAAAGTTGGTGATCCTCCTTTATGAACCACTTTAATCTTTGTAGCAATTTGTTACAATGAGGAACTTGCCTCAGAGGGCATTTTAAGATTGAGGTAATTGGTTTGGGATTGTGGTTGTATAAGGTCGAACAGCACAAAACCATTCCATTTCTGCAGTGAAATACGTTAACAAATTAATTAGATATTTGCAAAAAGTAAGATAGTGACCACAACTTTCATCTTAAGGTCGTCTAAAAAACAAATTGAAGTTCACAAGATGCCCGTGTGGGATTTAAGCAAAGGCCAATTAGTTCATATTTCTAAATCACCGTTAGAAAAACTACTATCTTACCAGACTCCATTTGACCTACTGCCATTCATAGCATTTGCATTTTACTATTAGTTTGTCGCTTTTCTGTGAAATATAAAGGATTGAATGTTCCCAGACGTCATCTACAAGTAAATAATCCCATTTGTCCTGTTCTATTACATTTAATGGATGCAGGTAAACTCGCTAGCTCTTGGGACCTTTCAGCAATATTGTTGACTAGCTGTAGTGGTCCAAAGCTGCAACTCGTCAGCAGACCAGTCAATCATTGAATTGAAGAGCAACACATTCAAATGTAAATACTCTACAGCGATTTATGATGTTGGGTCAATATGGAATTACAAAAACAAGAAGTTAGCAACTTTGCATTCCATTTTTTGAATCTAATTCAGCATCTTGTTTTGTACTGTGGTGCCAGAAGCATGAGTTTTAACCACAGAGGCTTCGCATTAAGGCAGGCTTTGCACTCACCTCTTAGGACATTATGCTTCCAGCCGTTTAAGCGTCAAGGCTGGAGGTATCTGTCATTTCAGAAGTCTGATCTCTATGCAGGCCTGTGAAATGTCTACATAAACCCTTTGTATCCATCAGGGAAATTACAGAACCCAAGAGCAACATTTAAATGAAATTTTTAAACAATTGCCCATTAATCAAAATTATGTGAAATTTATAGGTCTTCAAAACCACCCTGCATTATACACAGTCATTTCCACAACAACTATGCTCTAGTAGCAAATAGTTCCACAAAAATGTAAGTAAAAGGTAAAAATAACAATAGTTCCAAAGGATCATAGGCACGCTCTCTCATGAGAGAATGATGACTGCTGGCGATTTTAACCTAAGGTCTCTGCACCTCAGGCCAGTGGTAAGTTTGAGAAGTTGGGATTTCCATAGGAACCTCAGTGGGTGTGGGAAAAGAAGCAATTCCTGCACCAATGGTGTCACCCTGCATCAAAATCCAGCCATCCAGCCAACGGAGCTAACCAAACCCTACACAATATAAACAGACTGTGAAAGGATGACCAGGGAGCCATCCAGATATAGTAACCTGCTAATGATATCATTGTCTTCTTCAGACTGTGTCACGGGTACCACAGCAAGTGCAAAACAAAATATTTCTGTTTTCTTTAATGGTTGGCATTCTTTGTGAGAAAATGATCAAAGAACAACATCAGTAGAAGAACATCTCCACAACATGGAGAGAACTGAACCAATCTACCACATTGTCCACCCAAACAGGCAAACTTGTTGCAACATTTGCTACATGAAGCATAGATCCGCACCATGAAATTCACTGTTTAAAAATAGGAGCTGCTAGCAAGAATTGCATAAGACTGACACACCAACCCCCCACCCCCTTATAATCGAGCTGCAATTTAGAGATGGAAATTTCACTAAGTGCATTAAATATTTCAAGCAATAGTTCCATCTTTTTCCTGTTACTCCAGTAAATCAATGCCTGATGCAGTGAGGTTTAGTTATATCCGAGATTTTACTAGTAATAGAGGTTGTTCGGTCATTGCCCCAATTTGTCAGGCCAGTCACTGCATTACATTACAAATATGGCTTGGAACAAAGTTTCATGTTTCAGGACTCCTTTTTTTAACACTAAAAATGTCTTTAATGATGGTGGCCACATAAAACAGTGAATGACATTGGACAAGATTTGCTTCTTTGCTAATCACATAAATAGCTGATGAATTGGTTTACAAAATGTTCAATGCAAGCATCAAGGACGATGAGGGATTAGGAAAAGCATACACCCACATCTGTCTCTCACACACACACACACACACACACACACACACACACACACACACACACACACACACACACACACACACACACACACACACACACACCACCCACCCACCTTTGAGACAATAGCCTCTTCACTGCTGTGTTCATCCAGCTCTACACTTTGTTGTCTCGGCTTTCATTCAATTCTCAGTCTACTGTAACAGATCGCTATTAAACCCTCAGGATTCCGTAAGATAAAGCTGATAGGTTCTGAACACAGTTGCAGAGATTTCATGGCATGCTCACCAGTTTTGTTCAATACCACATAGCAACTTTGCGCTGCCTGCTCATTTCAATAGTTTCAGCACTTAGTCAGCATTAACAGTGCCATAATTGGCCAATGTATCAACAGGGGGCCAATACCATGAATGACTAATACTATCTAAAGGCAGCTTGCATCTTTTAAAGGGGTAGTACATTGTTGTTGGATTACCTGCTGGCAGTTGGACAGGAAATTGGCCTGACCTTAAAGATAGTGGCTGTGACAAAATGAAGAGCAGTGTCCATGGTTTTGTGTCATTGCATTGGGGACATACATAAATGAGGTGGGAATTAGCCAAGATACCATGTATATATGAGGAAGAAAGAATTCTTCCACACACACGTTGATGAGGGAATGGTAGCAGATAGCTGCTGAGGTCAAACTCATCCTGAAGACCCAGATGCATTCCTGTCAGAAGTACAGTGAACCACCATGAGTGGTCAAGGTCAGTGAATGTATCGTGCATTAGGTTAAAGCCACTATCTAAAAATAGCAGGCCTTCAATTCAAATCTCGTGGCACCTGCGCATCATTTTTTTCTGGTGTGAACATAATGGGCTGAATGGCCTCCTCCTGTACCATAACATTTCTGTGATTCTGTAACACTTCTGTAAAATTTGGCCCCAGTCATTGTTCAATTCCCTCCAACCTGATCATTCACCTACCAACAGTATCTAAAAATCAGGTCTTATACCAAACATTCATCTGATTCACCTCGTTCTCACTTGCTTAGCACTACTGCAAGCTCAAAACCCATATCTCACCGGCTGTGTGACACCATCCACTCACTGGTTCAGCCATAACAGCCACCTTAGTAAAACCATGCTTACTGACTGAATGCTGTCTCTTGTCTGTCTCATACATTCTGTTTTGTAGGGCATGGTGGGGCAGAGCTGAAGGTAACAAGAGCTAACCAGGGGGGAGCAGGCATGCTTGAATATCTGTATTGTCCCAGAGGAGTTAACAATGGCTGTTGTTTGGGCAGCTATTGCCAGGTTAGCTACAAGGGTGAAAAATTGAAGATGATTGCATTCTTATACACAGTCCTCCCTCTGGACACTCTTTTATTTAAAAGTTATGGGTGGTATAAGCAGGCTTTTCTTAACTCCCCTCTCCCAGCACTATAACCCTGCCTTTTGTGCTTTGCACCTCTCTGGTAACTAAAAAGTGCAGCCTCACTGGATAACAAGAAAGAGTGGTGATGAAAGCACAAGTTCACATGATTTTACACTCACTTGGTACCTTAGGTACTGAATTGGATTTTACGTGGGGACATCCTCACAACCCACCAATGGAGAAACCAGTCTCGAGCTGAGTAGGATGATATACTGAGACAGCCTTACTTGGTTGGACTTCCATCACCATCTGCGACTACAAACAGTCTCTGTAGAAAGGGAGTAATAGACCCTGGAATTCAGCTAAGTCCAGGGATTTTAGATGGACCTATCTAACAGACACCGGTGAGGGCAGAAGAAGTGTCTCTGGTTTCAGTAATCAGAGGCTAAATGGGAGGGTTAGTGGGGGATAAGATCTTGGTGGTGGGTGCCTTTGATGGATCATTCCCCTCACGACTCCTAATTCCTTCCCAATAACAGTGTATGGAGTTAAAATGGCTGGGCTGTTTGTTTTCCCTTGCTGCACATAATTATCATTGGAAGCCAAATTAGTCCCTTATGTCATCACATTGAATACATAAGGGCCTTGATCAGCCCAATGATGGGTGGAGATGCCTCATTCCTTCCCAGCTGATGAAAATATGGAAGACAGGCTGCTGTTGGCCGAGAAGGTGATGGGAAGGGTACTCACTTTCTTTCACAATTCCACAATCCCCAAACACTTTCAAACATACTAATTATAATCCACTTATGTGAATGGTATCATAAAGCCTACAAAAGAGGTGAGATCTGCACATAGTAAGAGTGTAGGGTACAAGAGATTTGTTTTTGTGTAGGTGGCAGCCCACCAGAGGCTGAGATCACGTGTGGGTCCGACAGAGGATTAGGAGTTTGATAGGGTATGCCACAAGATAAATCATGGATATGCACTGTAAAATTCTTGTGCATTGGGAAATACTAAGACAGTGTGAATGCAAGAGAATGTTGGCTGTATAGTTAAGATCCAAAATGATACTCATTGCTTCAAATCAAGCTTGTACTCTGAATGACATGGTGAATGATGTGTTGTACATATCACAAGAGGTGCTCACTGAGTTTGTATTAATGCCCTTACCAGTATGGTACCAAGCATGATTCACCCTAAAAATATTATTGTGTCATCTTGAAATTTTAAAGGCCTTCATAGTGACCTGACAAAACCAATTTCTAGTTCTTTATCATGTTGGAAAGTCTCTTTGAGGCACCTTATCAAAGAATTTCCAAAAGCCAGATAAACATGTCCATCCAGTTACCCTCATCAACTAACTTATGAAAAATAGGTCATTTCTGTAAGACAGAGTATTTTTTTCTGATTTTGAGTGCCCCAGTAAGACATTTTCAAGGTAAATGCTTGTATAGGACATTGTTACTAGCACTTCTGCACTTCTTGCCTGTTGTTGAAGGGCAGCTACTGGCCCTATTTAGACCAGATTTTTCATATAACCAGTTTTGTAAAATTGAACAATGTATGATCTTTCCAGTCTGAGGAAACATCCCAAATTCTAGAGAACTATAAAAGAATTGTACAAGAAGGTTGTATGGTAGTTGGTACCATTTTTAAAAATGATCTATAGGGCTGCCCATAGATTTTGTTACATTATGTGCACGAAGTATTGTGATTCCATTGGGTTTAGGATGATACTCCATAATTTAGTCTGTAAAATTGTTTTATTTATTTTCCTGGTGTCAATAGTAAGGCATGCACAGGCAAACAAATTGGAATAACATTTCTAAGTGTTGGTATGTTGGTATTTGTCTTGTTTGAGTTGGAAGATTATAATTTTGCTCCTAGAATGGCATTAAGCTTAGTAATATAGCTGTGCAGTCAAACCCAAATCCATCTAAAAGGTAGTATTCAACTTCTTAAATTACCAATGCTTTAACCTGAATTATTCAAGGTTAATTTTGGAAAGCAGTTTTGCCTCAAATCACAGCATTAACGTTATGACAGGAACTATCACTATGTTTGGAGAACATAGAGCATGGAATAAAAAAAGGATACTTGACCCATTGTTCTTGGATCACATAGTGTACCCAAGTGGTCCTTTTTGAATTCTGTTAAATATAGTCGGGAGAAGGCTCAACAACAGCAATTTGCTTAAATATTAACATTTAATAAGCAATAGTAAAAAGATGGAAAAGGAATGAAAACTAAATGAACTATGAACATTTATTAAGTAATAAATGAAAATGGGAGCAACAGAAAGGAATGCGCCCATGCCCTCCCACACATTGGGGACACCTAGATCAATGGCTGGTCTGGAGGCTTATGTTTGTTCCTGGTAGTGTTTGCGATCCCAGTCCGAGTTGAAATCCAAAAACTCTGCTGCACATACAGGAATGTTCATTGAAGTCATTCAAGGTCATGCAGCTGTGGAGTGTCATTAATAATTTTGGCCCTTCGGCCCATCTGATACACCCATCAAACCCATTTTTTTTCAGAAGTCATATGGGAATATCAGAGTAGGAATAGGCCTTTTAGTCCATCAAACCTGCTCATTCAATATAGTCGTGGCTGATCATCCACTTTGATGCGTTTTTCCTGCAACCAAATTTATAATCAACCCAATTCAACCTATTGACTTTTGAGGAAAGGTCATCAAAAGCTCTCTTTCTGCTGCCAAAATCAGTAAAGTAGATTACTAGACTGTATTAAGCATTAAATCCATTATTCTGACTCAGTTGTTTTCCATGGCTTCATATTTCTACAGTAGCAACACCTCAGATACTACCCTGTACCACATAGCTTTCAGTCATGTCTCTGATCTCTCTAATCATTAAAAAAAGCCTCAATTTTAATGAGTGCGTCAATTCAACTCTGAAAGGTTTTAATCAATCTAGCATTAACCCCGTCTACTGGGAACCAAATCCACAAATTCACTGCTCCAGGGATAGTACGCAGGTGAAATTCCTTTAAGTCTCCACCTTGGATAGCACTTTATTAATTGAGAGCTTATATTCTCCAGTTAAACATTTGCAAATTGAATTAGATAGAAGCTTGTGCCAACACACTTTCCTGTAGCACTTTAAAATACATGATGCATCTTTTCAATGTTCTCACCAACAAAACATGATTGTGTCCTGTGAGTTTTTATTCTCCAATTTAATTATTACAGATATTCCACAGGCACGGTGTTGGAACCTCTGCAAGCCATTAATTTATCCATGTTTTTATTAATGTTTCAGTGGACCAGTAAAAACGATCTGTTTCTACTGGTTGAGCCAGTGCTGTGTAATCACTTAAAAAGTTTAAGTTAGCAATGCTGACCACGAAACTGCAAAATTGTCATCCCTTTGATTTGTTTGTATATGCTGTCATTGAAGGTGAGGTGGATTGTCATAAAGTCAATCGGCAAAACTTTTCGATAAGATTTGTAGCTTGGGTTATGGATGTGGTTGTAGACATGCTCACCAAGCCAGTGGGTTTGCTTGCAAACATTTCATCACCCTGCTAGGTAACATAGTCAGTGCGCCTCTGGTGAAGTGTCGGTGTTCTGTCTCACTTGTTATCTATATGCCTCGGTTTGCTGAGGTGGTTGGTTTTACTTCCAGTTTTGTTTCTCAGTGGCTTGTACACAGGGTTTAGTTCAGTGTGTTTAATGATAGAGTTCTGGTTGGAATACCAGGCCTCCAAGAATTCCCTGGTGTATCTCTGTTTGGCTTGTGCAATTTTGGATGTGTTGGTCCAGTTGAATTCGTGTCCCTCATTGTCCGTGTGTGGTGAGACAGGTGAGAATTGGTCATATTCTTGGTGATTAGTTGGTGTTCATGTATCCGTATTGTCAATTTTCTTCTGGTTTGGCCTGTGTAGCTTTTCTCACAGTTCTTGTGTGGTATTTTGTATATTCTACCAGTTTTGTTGGTGTTAGGTATGGGATCCTTTACATTCGTCAGTAGCTGTTGTAGCGTTATTGTCAATTTGTGGGCTACTCTCATACCTAGGAGTCTGAATAGTCTTGTGGCCATCTCTGAAATATCCTTGATGTACAGTAGGGTGATTAGTGAGCCTGGTTGTGATGTGTCTTCCTGTTGTGGTCTGTCTCAGAGGTAATGGTGGATTGTGCTTTTCAGGTATCCATTTCTTTTGAAGACTCTGTATAAGTGTTCTTGTTCTGCTTTGTGTAGTTTGGGTTGCTGCAATGTGTTGTGGCTGGTTTAAATAGTGTCCTGATGCAGCTCCATTCGTGGGCATGGGCTGGTTCCTTGTGTAATTGAGTATCTGGTCCATATGTATGGTCTTTCTGAGTACGTTAGTTTGGAATTCCCCATTGGTTTTGCGTTCTACCATTATGCCACAGAAGCGTAATCAGTTGTTCTCTGCTTCTTTCATGAATTTTATCCCAGTAGGAATATTGTTTGTGTGCCGGTGGGTTTCTTCTAGTTTTGTACATTTAATAATCATGAAGGTATCATCTATATATCGGACCCAGAGTTTGGATCCTATAGTAGTGAGTGCTGTCTATTCTAGTCTTTGCATTACTGCTTCTGTAATCAGTCCTGATATTAGGGATCCCATTGTTGCCCCTTTGATTTGTTTGTATATGCAGCCATTGAAGGTGAGGTGGATTGTGAGGCATAGATGAAGTAGTTTCACAGTGGTGTCCTTATTGATGTTGTTGGTGTACTGGGTTGCATGCCTACTTGATTCATCCAGCTATGTGGCAATTGTCTCTTTAGCTAGGTCAATGTTTATGGATGTAAATAGTGCTGTTATGTTGAAGGATATCATTAGCTCATCCTCTCCTATTCTGGTGTCCTTGATGATGTTGAGGAATTCTTGGGATGAATGGATGGAATGGATAGTGTTATCCACTAGGTATTTCAATTTCTGTTGTAGTTCTTTGGCTAGTCTATTTGTTGGTGTACCTGGCAGTGAGACAATGGGTCTGAGTGGAACCCCTGGTTTCTGTAACTTAGGAAGTCGGTAGAATCAGGGTGTGTTTGATCCATTTGGCTTCATTTTTTGTAATCTGTGTTGCTGATGTCTCTTGAGTTATGTAATTTCTTCAGGGTCATTGCAGTCCAGTTCCCTTACTGTGGTGTCGGGTCTATCGCCATTCGTTGATAAGAGTCGGTATCCATGTGTGGATTCTGTTGAGGACAACTGTCATGCGACCTCTGTCAGCTGGTAAGATTACAATGTTCCTGTCTTTCTTGAGACTTTCCAGGGCTTTTCTCTCTTCTGTGTTGATTGTGTTTCACTTTCCTTTTTCCCTCAGTGTTGGGACTATCATCTGATTGATGGTCTGTTGTACTTCCTCTGTGAGTCTGTTGTTCCTTAGTGTTGATTCCAGTGCAGCCAGGAAGTCATTCTTTTTGGTATCTCTGTAGTTCCAATTCAGCCCATGTTCTAGGTTGGTCTTCTTGGTCTCTGCAAGTGGTCAGTCCAAGATGTTTTGAATCCATCAATCTGTGTTGTCCATATCATTGGTGTGGGAGATTTTGGACAGTTTTTCTTGAAGGGCTATTCTTTTCTTTGTTCTGCTCTTTTGTTGTTGTATGCTGATGGCTTGTTTCAGTGTGGATGTACATTCTTGGTCAGTTGTATTGGAGTACAGAGTTTTTTGGTGTGCAATTTCTCACTCCTATTTGTGGAAGCGGTTGTGGGCATTGTTGATCATAGCTCTTACCATGCTGCGGCCATTCTGTTCACTTGTCCCCTGTGCCTGTGGATTGCTGACCGGTGGATTTTGCCAAATAAATGGCTTCAGATGCATAATGAAATAGAATTAATTGGTGACATAGTACAGCTCGATAGTTTTTCTCTTCAGTCACGCTGGCAATTTTGGTGTGAAGTAGACATGCTGAATGATTGCTTTAGATTTTCATAATTGTAGCAGATATATCTGTGTTGACAAACATACTATGAAACAGATTATACATGTATTGATAATGACCTAATGCAATTATGATGGGTGTGGCTTGTCTTGTGCTCGACATTTAAACAGAAGATATTTCGAGGAGAGGAGAGGCAATCTTTTGCAGATTGCTGTTCTACTCTGTTTTTATATAATGAAAGAGACATTTCTGACAGGACATTCTAGTCAGATCTGGTGGGGGACAAAGTTCAGTACAGAGTCTGGAAAGAAGGGGGCTCAAGTCCAGAGTTTAGGAAGGAGGTTAGAGCAGCAGGATTTTGTGCATCAGGTCTGAAGTACGCTGATGGCTGTCGGGCCTGGAGTGAGGAAAGAAGGTTTCACGTCTGACAGTGGGAGAAGGGTTCACATCAGGTGGTGGCACTAGGGTTCAGGCTTACTGGTCAGGCAGGGAGTGAGGACATGTCCTGGACAAAATGGGGAGATATCTTCGGTCCAATGATTGGGGATTGCCCGGTCCCAGGGTGAAGAGTGATTTATTGGGCCAATCGGCAGAGTATGTTGTGATTGATTCAGATATGTTTTGGGTCCCTTCAGGATAGAATAATGAAGGTATACTGCACTCAAAATAAGGGATTATCTGGCCCTGTGGTGGGGGATGTGTTGGGTCAGGATCTGCATGGTTTAAAATGACTAGGCATGGGAAAGTGAGTATGAGTGTAGCAAGTTGGGGTCAGTTGAATATTTACTTAGGAGATACACTTGATATTTAATAGTCTAAATTTGCTGAGTAATTGTTTAACTTCAGCAAAACCCTCCAAGTCTACTGACTAAAATGGATACTTCTGGAGAACTCGAAATTTGGGGGAATTGCTGAGCAGAATTTTAAACTTCTTGGGCAATTCCTTCATAGTTGGCTACAATGGAAATTCCGCAGAATCCCCACACGTAACTCCCGTTTACACTAGAATAACAACTCTCTAGTCATCAGAAAGTTCAAGCCTATACTTTTAAAAGACATGGAACAATACTTTTAAGTTCATCTGGCACAAATGACAGCAGTGGGTGCTGATGAAGGGTCTAAGCCCAAAATGTCAACTTTCCTGCTCCTCTGATGCTGCCTGACTTGCTGTGTTTCTCCAGCTCCACATTGTATTGACTTTTAAGTTCAAATTTCTTCTAGTTGGTAATAAAACCCAGTCTGCAAAACTGAGGCAGATTGACTTTGCAGTAACATTTTGCAACATCGAAAGTGAGTGATCATATTTCTAAGAAAAATTTCAGGTTAATTGAGAAGGTAGTTTGACATTTAGAGTAGTATTGTAAGTTTACTGCTTGTACTGGGTGCTAATTATTTACCTAATTTCGTCTTCATCTAAATTATAATGAGCCTGTGTGGTAAGGTATGACACGCTCATTTTGGATACAATTACAAAGATTCTATTTTCAATCTCTTGCTACATTGAGCCTGTGTTTACATTAATACAATATATAATACAATGCAGCAGAGGAACAGGCCCTTCAGACCATCAAGTCTACACCAATTCCTAGTCCTTATTCTGACCCGTTACTTATTTCCTGCATGTGGTTTCTATCCCTCTGTTCGTCTCCCATTCGTGTGTCTTTCGAGATATGCCTTAAACATTGCTAACATGCCTGCTTCCACTGTCTTCACTGGCATTGAGTTCCAGTCACCCACCATTCTCTCTGTGAAAACATTTCCCTGTACTTCTTCCATAAACCTTCGCCCTCTCACTTTGAATCTGTTCCCTCTTTTTAGTTAACCTTTCTATCCTGAGACTATCTACCCTATCTACACCTCATAATTCTGAAAACCTTATCAAGCCACCCCTTGTCCTCCGACTTTCCAGCGAAAACAATGAGTTTATCCTATCTCGATGTCTAACTAAAACCTTCCAGACCAGGCAACATTCTGGTAAACCCTCTCTGCACTGTCTTCAAAACATTCCCATCCTTCTGGCGGTGTGGCAACCAGAACTGCATGCAGAATTCCAGATGTGGCATAACTAAAGATTTGTACTGCTTTGACATAACTTGCCAATATTTATATTTGATGCCCTGGCCAATGAAGGCAAGTATGCTGTACACCTTCTTGCCCACCTTATCCACCTGTGTTGCCATTTTCAGGGATCTGTGGACCTGTACGCCAAGATCCCTCAATGCTCCTAAGGATAATGCTACTCATTTTACAATTCACACCTGAATTTGATCTTCTAAAATGCATCACCTCACATTTTCTGGATTAAATCCATCTACCATTTCTCTGCCCAAATCTGCATTCTACCAGGTTGCCATGAGGTACCTTATCAAATGCCTCATTAAAGTCCATGTAGATAACAGTCAGTGCCCTTCCTTCATTAATCATTCTTGGCACCTCATCAAAAAACTGAAATTGGTGAGACATGATCACCCCCAAACAAACCCATGCTGCTTATCATTATCATAGTCAGTTTGCTTCTAAATGTGAAAACATCTGTTGCTCTGTATCTTCTCCAAGAGCTTCCTCACTGCTGATGTCAAAGAAAAACAAATGCTGGATCAAGTGATGGGGGAAAAGTCCACTTAATCAAGATGCCAATGATACTGTACTCATATTATACGTAACATTAGAAGTTCAAAATGTATTGGGACATCATGTTTGATTAGCAGTTGAGCATTTTAACTTTTGTTTATTTGTCTATTGATTCTTGTCTACACAACGTTCATATCATTACCTCATATATGGAAGGGTTTGTCCCACATGTATACATGCACTTTCTAATAGACATTGTTGGCCAATAAATTGTTGTTGGCAACCTTTTCTCTATTTATTTCAGGATCTTCATTATCACCTCAGTTGAAATGATCTTGGCTCTGATGAGGTAGCTATTGAACCTGTAGCATCCCTGGTGTGTTTGGCTGAGTACCAGAATGCACATCTCTATTTTGGCTTTTTTTTTGCAGCCATGGAAACCAGTAGCAACAGCTGTTAGAGGACCACTTGAAATCTAAGGATTCTTTATCGGCTCTGAATTCCACATGCAATCCAGTTTGCACATCATATTGTATTGTGTTGTGTTATTGCCAACTTAGAAATTCTCATGACCAATTCCTGTTTTAAGATTTTGGCTCAGATTTGTAGCTCAGGTTGTGGGTGAAATCATTGACTTGTTGGCTGAGCTGTCTTGTTTTCGTTCAGATGTTTCATCACCATGCGAGGCAACATCATCAGTGAGGCCTCTGATGAGAAATGTCTGAACAAAAACAAGCAAACTTGGTGAAAAATTCAACAACCTCACCAATTCCTATATTTACTTAATCAAGAGGAATGTGTTGTATCTTTAATTCATGGTTATTTCTGTGGTATAACTCAAAAGCTGTTTTGTTCCCTTCAGCAGAGACAGAGCTAGATGATCTCACAGCTAACAGATCTATGTTTGGCATTCCCTTCATATATAGCCATGAATAATGTTCACAATTAAACAGCTAATAGGAGGAAGAGAATCCACAAATATCCTCAAGCTGAAACATTGAAGAGCGCAGCACATTAGTGCAAAGACAAAGCTGAAACATATGCACCTATCTTCAACAAGAAGTGTTGAGTGGATGATCTGACCCAGTTTCCTCTGGAGTTCCCTACCATCACTGAAGCCAATCTTCAGCCAATTCAATTCGCACCACATGTTATCAGGAAATGGCTTTTTAAAATATGTGCTCGTGGGCATCACTGGCTGGCCAGCATTTATTGCCCATTCCTAGCTGCCCTGAAGTGAGTGGCTTGCCAGGCCATTTCAAAGGACAGTTGAGAGTCAACCACATTGCTGTGGGTCTGGCGTCGCATATAGATCAGACCAAGTGAAGATGGCAGATTTCCTTCCCTGAAGGATAATAGTGAGCCAGAAGGGTTTTTCCCAACAATTGACAATGGTTTCCTGGTCATCAGTAAATTCTTAATTCCAGATTTTCTAAAAAAATGAATTCAAATTTCATCATCCCATGTGCCAGGATTCAAACTTGGTTACCCAGAACATAAGCTGAGTTTCTGGATTAATAGTCATTGCCTCCCCTGCTGAAAGCACAGGATATTGCAAAAGCTATCGGCCTTGACTACATTCCGGCAATAGTACTGTGGCCTTGTGCCCCAGAACATGCAGCGCCCCTAGCTAGTTCCATTTCAGTTACAACATTGATATCTACCCAAAAATCTGGAAAATTGACCAGGTGTGCCCTGTACACAAAATGCACAATGATTTCAACCCAGCCAAGTACTGACCCATCAGGTTATTCTTAATCACAGTAAAGAATAGAAAGTGTGGTCAACAGGGTGGAAGGTAGTCGAGACTCAGTGGCAGCACAAAATCACAAAAGTTCTTTCACATTTCAATGTACAGAATTTAGACAGGATTGAAATTAAACATGTAAATCTTACAATTCTTGACGTGCAGCCCTGATAGAGTTGGTCTCGTTAGGCATGCTGAAGATTGGCTGGAGAAAATGCATAAGAACACAAGCTATAATATCGAATGAAATAGGAGTAACACGTGAACAAAATAAAGAACTGAGGAAGAGTCACCAGACCACAAACATTAACTCTGATTTCTCTTCACAGATGCTGCCAGACCTGCTGAGTTTTAGCTGTTTTTGTTCCCTATTTACAGCATCTGCAGTTCTTTCAGTTTTTAATAAGAAAAAATGCATTGCTTGATTTAGTTTACCAAATTGAAATGGGATAAATCACTGATGAGAGATGGAGAATCCCTTTAGTTTCCCATGAAACTTTGATGAATAATTTTACTTGCTCTAACTATATACCCAAGTCTTATGTGCAATCTTTTTTAAATGCCTAGCAAAATATTTGGCAACATAAAGCAGAATGGAAACAGTTATTAGAGGTTAGGAGTGCTGGGAAGGAAGCAGTTATACAATTTGGGAATGTGAGGTTGGAAGCCTTGCCTTAGAAAGTGCTGACGGTATCTTTGATTTACCTAGGCATCAAGACTCTTCAGTATTTCATGTCTTGCTGGGTGTTTTCTGGAATTTAGCAGAACTGACGCACGACAGTTTGTGAACAGTGAATGGGAATTCCTGTGATCTGATTATTGGATTATTGGTGGTTTGAAGCCCTGTTTGAAACTCCTTTGCTGTTGCATTGGATGTCTGTTCTGTACCTGTTCTGTTGTTTATTTGCTTTGGGATCCCTGTCTTTCTTTTAATAATGCTGTGTACATCAGCAGGGCAAACAGATGGGGTTTAATAAAATCTTTAAAAAAAACTGCAGATGCTGTAAATCAGAAACAAAAATAGAAATTGCCAGAAATACTCAGTAGGTATGACAACATCTGTGGAGAGAAATCAGAGATAACGTTTCAGCTTGAGTGACCCATCCTCAGAACGGAATGTTTATTTAATGTTTGTTTAAGTTTCATCCAAACCAAAACCTTCTAATGGTGCTATCTTGCCATCTTTAATATTTTGCTGAAATGTCAGTCCCATTGACTTAGCCATTTCATGAGAACAGGCTTGAACACTACCTACATGTTCTGTGCTGGGAGGGCTACCAGTGGAGTCATTTGGCACTTGACGACTGATATGAAGATTATGCTAATTACTCTTGTGACACAACAAGGTATTTGATGGGCCACCCTCTGTAAATTCTCAAACAATTTTGGTTTGCTCCTTATTGTTATACTTCTCTTAATCTGCATTAAAACAGATCCCCACTGCTCCAACATTCTTTCAGCTCTGGTTTCTCGTGCATCTTCCACTAGTTTCAGCATATCATTCCCGGCAATGCCTTCAGCCATTTAAATCTTATGTGATGAAATCCCTTCCTATCCCTATTTGCCTTTCCACCCTTTACTTCTCCTTCATAATATTCGCCAACCAAGCTCTTAGACATGTGTTATGTGTTCTTCTTTGGTTTAATGTTGACTTTTTCCTGATAATGCCTACTTAGAATTTTGCAAAACGGAATTATAGATTCAAAGCCTGAGAACTGAAGACAAAGAAAAATGCTGGAGTCAACTCAGACAGGCCCTCATCATGAGAAAATTGCTAGCTAAGCAGACAGTTGATATATTGTGGTAAGAATTATTTTATTGTTCAGTTCTGTTGCTCTGTAGGAGAGGGGAGGGCATGCTTTTGCAATTTGTTTTATGATTGTGAAGAATTGTCTTGCACGTAGTTGTTTCCATGTAGCAATTTGTATGGTTTTACGCTTCATTTGTTCTTACAATCTTTTAATGGTGTTCTGCTCAGTACTGCATTAATTTTTATATTTAACAAAAATTGATATTAAAACTCCCAAACAAAATTGAGTGACACATTACAAGAGAAGCACATCACTAAGTGATTGCCCATATGTTTGCAGTGATAGTAATATTCAGCTGTTCATCAGTTCTGTGTTTTATTAAATCAACTCTAGGTTTCTTTTTCCACATGACTAAACCTGATTTTTCTTTGAATAGCTTTACTAATTTGGACAATTTTGCCAGCCCTGTATATGCATGCGTGAAAACACCAGTGCATGTTTCTTGAACAGCAGAGATGATTGCATAAAAACTCATATACTTAACTTTAGCACTCCAAACAATGGGCTGCTTCCTACATGCAATCACAAGCCTCTAATTAACCTCCTTTGGGCTAATGCTCACTCGTTACCATCTGAGAAGATCAGTAGGCAGCAGGAAATTCCAGCAGCATCAAGCCCCATCAGCATTTCACTGCCTTCTGATTCAGATCTATTTTTTAAAATTCTTGACTAGGTTTGAGGCAGGTAGAAGCTTCATTAGCATACCCAAAAGAAAGTGGGCAGAACACACTTATATTTCTCAGTTGCTGAGTACTCAACGTGCCATTTAAAAGTTGGTAGGAAAGAGCTCCTAGTGTAGAATGGTATGTGAGAAAACCTCAAAGACACCAGGTTACAATACACAAGAGAACCAATTAACCGTTTCTAAAAACGCTGCAGTTATTTACAAAAATATGTAACTGAAGAAAGGCCAATAACCAAGTTGTGAGACAGCTGAATAAGTAATTTTAAGTTCATTTTAATGACATTGGATTTTAAGGTATAGCAATGTAATAGTTCTGTTTCTACATTAGTATTTGACAAGATAGGGTGGATGGAAACCTGCCGTTCCCTTTAATTGAAGGCCAATAAAAGAAGTCATAATTTTAAGGTGGAGGTCAGGAGGTTTAGAGGAGATTTGAGTAAAAATAAATATACCCAGAGGATGCTGGGAATCTATAGTGCACTACGTTGGAGGACAGTAGAGGAGGGAAACCTCACAACCTTTAAAAAGCACATGGCTGAGCACATACAATGTCAAAACAAGGCTAACAGGCATGTGCTGGAAAATGGGATTAGTATTGTTAGGGATAACAAAGTGTGGAGCTGGATGAACACAGCAGGCCAAGCAGCATCTCAGGAGCACAAAAGCTGACGTTTCGGGCCTAGACCCTTCATCAGACCCTCTGATGAAGGGTCTAGGCCTGAAACATCAGCTTTTGCACTCCTGAGATGCTGCTTGACCTGCTGTGTTCATCCAGCTCCACACTTTGTTATCTCGGATTCTCCAGCATCTGCAGTTCCCATTATCACTTAGTATTGTTAGGTCCATTTTCTAAAACTCATTCATAGGATAAGGGTGTCGCTGGCTAGGCAGCATTTATTGCCCATCTCTAATTGCCTAGAGGACAGTTAAGAGTCAACCACATTGCTCTGGGTCCAGATCTGAAGCCACACGAAGGCCAGACCAGGTAAGGATGACAGTTTCCCTCCCGAAAGGACATTAGTGAACCCGATGGTTTTTTTCCCAACAATTGACAATGGATTCATGGTCAGGATTAGACTCGTAATTCTAGATATTTGTTGAATTCAAATTCTACCACCTGCCATGGCAGGATTCAAACCCAGGTCCCCAGAACATAAGCTGGGTCTCTGGATTAAAGTCCAGTAATAATGCCACTAGGCCATTGTCTCCCTTGGATAGGCTGAACAGCCTCTTTTGTTCATTATGACTTTACAACTAAACTATACTAATAATTCAGAGAAGGTAAGTTCAGATTCCATTATGACAATTTGAGTATTTGAATTCTGACAAAAACTGAATTATAATTAAAATAGTAAGTGGACCTGTGGGAGACACATCAGTTGGGTTTTGTTTTTTCTTTCCTTACTTCATATAAAGGAATTTTTGTAGCTCAGCATGTTTCAGAGATTGAGCCAGAATTAATGATGCAATGAAAATAATTGAAAAGGACTAATTCCAATTATTTTATTTCAAAATTTAGACCTTGTCAGCTTGCTCTGAATAGAGTTTGTGACCTAATGCAATTCCTCTATGATCACATTTGCATTTAGAGAAGAAAGATTGCCTACCTGCAACTAATGCTAATAAATGGGCAACTTCCAAGCTGTCATGCTTGAATGAAGAGAAGATTGTGCAAAGGCATGTCACATTGCTTGAGAAATGCATGTCCCGTCCTGTCATCATGGACATTTCCGGAAATAGGTAACTTTGCTTTACTTTGGCAAATGTTTCTATTTGTGTTAGCTCCTCTTTCCCAAAGGAAGCTGTACTAGCAGAACCTATAGTCTGAAATGCAAATGTTGGACCAGCTAATAAACTGGAAGGTTTGTATCCCTATCACAGCATGTTATGCCTTAGATGTTTTTATATAAATCCAGATTTGCAAGGATGATCACAAATATACATTGCCTGCCAAAATCCTACAAAACTGCATCTGTAGGCCCTGGTAAGTCTACCTGCCAATAACCTTTGGTGATGGTCAGCATTCTCATGCTGTGCCATCTGTTGTTAGAACACTCGCAGTTAAGGCACGGCACACAGCTTGCACATCCAGTAGGAGCAAACATTTGACTGCATCGAGAATTGATGGTCGATGAACTGTGGCTTGGCGTTGCACAGAGTGAAATCATGCTCCCAAACAGTAAATCTAGCTGTCATTAAACAGGTTGCCATTCTACTATTTGTGCGCAGTTTTACCCCTACACCTAATGTACACATACTTAAACACCAGTCCCTTGAATCTTCATAAGGGTTGCTAATCAGTTGAAATACATTTCCAAGAGTCCCAATAAAACTCACTTGCTTGCAGCATTTGAACTGATGTGAAGCTAGAGTTTAAAAATATGGCCCCCACAGCTCGAATGCCAGAGGATCTGGGACCACTGAGCAGTCATGTTCAAGATAACTTCAAGCAGTGTTGTGACATCTGGACACAATGCTAATGATTTGAGCATCGTAGAATATTTGTTTATTCATTTTTGTGAGATGTGGGCATCACTGGCTGGTCAGCTTTTATTGCCTGTCCTTAATTGCATGAAGAATCTAGGCTCAGAGGAAGAGAAGCACTTCATGAAACTCCCTGAAATTGACACTTAGTGAATTTTTGGAAAATTCAACTCTGAGAGTCTTTCTGCATGTATGAGGCCAGCTGCCTCTTCTTTTGTAATGTTAAAGCCTATACCTGTTTTTCAATGTATCTGATCTGGGTCCACATGCTCATGGTAACAAAGTCACATGGGCCTATTAATGGGCAGAATTCAGTACTACTTATCATCATCTCCTTTTCCAGGGCATTTTGTTTTGCCTTAATTTGAAAGACAGTTGAAACAAAGCCAACTTGTCAAGTCATTGCCTTCATAATAGCATTTTTAAACCAGCTGCCACTGTAAATATGTCTTTTGAAAAAACACAGATCATTTTTAAATGATTCATCCATGACACCTTTATTTCAAATATGCTGAAAATTAAATTGTAACTTTTATTTTTGCAACAATTTGAATATAATATCAGACTTTTTCACCGTTGTGAAGTCGTAGCTGTAACAGCACGATGAAAATGAGAGACGATACGAGAGTTTGGAAGTGATGCATATTATTAATCACAAAATATTGTATTAGTTGCTTCACACAACAATGCAATGTGTCATTAAATTTCTAATACTTGTATATCAGCATTAATTTTAAAATGTGAATAATTATTGACTTTGGAATTTGCAACCGTAATGATTAAATAAATCAAGGAATTAAGAGATTACACAGGCAGTGAACAGCTATTGTTGTATTTCACATTGTCTCAATGCTTGCCAGATTTCAAAGCTTGATGATAAATTTTCAACAGAAAAAACTTTCAAAATTGAACTTATTTTTAATGTTAGTTTTAACATTTTAAAGAAAAGACGATCAATATGTTGTATGAAAGCTGTTTCTCCAAATGACAAGCAAATTGTGAGCTTCTCAAAGAATTCTGAGAAACACAACACTTACTGTGTTGGAAAGAGTATTGATTTCACTTTGCCCATGAAAGCAAAATAAATAGGGCCAAGCTGCTTGAAACTGAGTTGCTTTTGAGTCATAAGGTTTTATGAAAAGAAAGGTTATAGGACATCCACTTGGATAAAGAGTTTGAAATCCTTGAGGACAATTTGAAGACATCAATTTTAAGTCAAGTGCAGCAACCCATTGTTGTCAGGGAGCGTTTCATTTGCATTTAAAAAAAATCATTACACATAGGTAGGCCATTGAGTCCATCAATTAGCTCTGCTATTTCAGGAGATCATGGCTGATCTGATAAATCCTCAATTCCACTTTTCTACCTTTTCCCCTTAACCCTTGATCCCCTTACTGATTAAAAATCTGTTCATCTCAGACTTCAGTATACTTAATAACCCAGCCTGACAGCCTTCTGTGGTGAAGCAATGCTCAGAGAGAAAAAAAAAATCCTCCTCATCTGTGTCTTAAATGTGCAATCCTTTATTCTAAGATATTGCCGTCTGATCCTAAACTCTTCCATCAGGGGAAATAACCTTTCCATATCTATCCTGTCAAGTTCCTTAAGAATCCTGCATGCTTCAATAAGGCTACCACTCAGTCTTCTTTATTCCAACCAGTATATCCACTCAACCTCTCCTCAAAAGACAGCCCCTCCATTTCTAGAATCAGCCTAATGAACCTTTTCTAGGCTGACTGCAATGCAGTATATCTTTCCTTAGATAATTGGTCCAGAACTCTTCACAGTATTCCAGCTATGGTCTGATTAGTGTCATGACTAGTTTTGGTAAAGCCTCCCAACTTGCTAATCTCTTTCAGTAAAGGCCAACATCACATTTGCCTTCCCTCCTACCTATTGAATTTGGATGTTGGGATAATAATTCCCAAATCCCTCTGTTCTGTAGCATTTTGCAATCTTTCTCCATTTTAATTATATTTAGCTCGTTCACATTATATTCCACCAGTCAAGATTTCACCCACTCACTTAACCTGTCAATATCCCTCCACAGAATCTTCCTGTCATCTTCACCTCGTGCCTTCCCACCTTTTTGTGTCATTCTCAAACTTGGCTAAAATACACTCACTTTCTTCATCCAAGTCCTCAACATATGTTGTAAATAACTGTGGCCCCAGCACTGATCTGTGCAGCATTTCACTAGTTACGGGTTGCCATCCTGAAAATACCCTCCTCACTCCAAATCTGTATCTCCTACTAGTTAGCCAGTCCTCCATCCATGCTGATATACTACCTCCAACACAATGGGCTCTTATTCAGTAGCCTAATTTGTAGTACCATTTGAACAATAATTAGCACTGATGGAACCAAGTGAATCAAGTTAGAATTTCTGCTCATTTGAAGTAGATAAGGCAGGTTAATGGTTTGCGTTATACCTTGAAGTTTTTGTTATTTTGTCTTTGAAGAATTTGAAGAAGTAAATGTGAGAAAGGTATGAATGTCAAACCAGATTACACGATGATACTATTGTTGTCCTTCTGGCTTAGCTATCACAGAGATAGTTGTTGCACAAGGTTCAGCAGCTCCCATAAACATAAATGTTCAAAGTACCTTATGCCATTGAACCGAAGGGAATATCAGCAGCAGATCCACATGAGCAGTAGTACTGCTGGAGACTATTCTGAATCAAATCTCAAAGCATTTTCATCCTCATTGCAGGCTGCTTTTGGATATTGTGTTAAATATAAAAATAAAAATGACAAATCATGACATGCTACAATTTGAATGTGAAAACAAACATCAAATGATGACATGAATTTGCAAGCGTTTTTCTACTCAACAATTTATCTTGTCAAGAATGACATCCAGAATTTTAATGAGCAGTTATCCCCATCTACTCATTGCTTATCCAAATCAATGCAGTGGAATTACTGAAGTTTGCCTCTGGTGATAGGTGAACAGAATCAAATCTGTAAAAGTTTATACCATTGATAAAAGCATCTTTATAAATTAGTCAACATCTGCAAAAGAAAGATATGTTTATCTTTCAAACAGGATATTCTGTTAAAAACTGTGGGAAATCGGGTCACATATCAGATCAATATGCCTCCAAATTGAGAATTGGGCAGCATGCAGTTCAGGTTGCACATTGTTCTGGTTATCAGTCCTGCCTGAAAGTTAATTGATCTGCATTTTTCTGTTCCCTATTTTGAATTTCAAGGATATTCTTTCAGATCTGCAAATTTACATGATTTAATGTATAATCAAAGTGCTTTATGTGCCTGCTAAATTTACCTCTTGAAAGAAGAGCTTGTTTCACTCTTGTATCTCCAGGTTTTGAACTTAACAGACTCTGATCTGCTCTGTCATTGAGGATTTTTCAGCATGCTACTGAAACAGTCTTTAGCTGTTTCTAGTTCAGTGTGTTCGATGTTACTTAGTGTAAAGTTGTGACATTTGAAGGTGGTTTGAATACTGCAATTCCAGCACTATTGGTAAAACCAATGCAACTCAAGTCTCTGTTAGAACATAGAACATAGAACAGTACAGCACAGAACAGGCCCTTCAGCCCACAATGTTGTGCCGACCATTGATCCTCATGTATGCACCCTCAAATTTCTGTGACCATATGCATGTCCAGCAGTCTCTTAAATGACCCCAATGACCTTGCTTCCACAACTGCTGCTGGCAACGCATTCCATGCTCTCACAACTCTCTGCGTAAAGAACCTGCCTCTGACATCCCCTCTATACTTTCCACCAACCAGCTTAAAACTATGACCCCTCGTGCTAGCCATTTCTGCCCTGGGAAATAGTCTCTGGCTATCAACTCTATCCATGCCTCTCATTATCTTGTATACCTCAATTAGGTCACCTCTCCTCCTCCTTTTCTCCAATGAAAAGAGACCGAGCTCAGTCAACCTCTCTTCATAAGATAAGCCCTCCAGTCCAGGCAGCATCCTGGTAAACCTCCTCTGAACCCTCTCCAAAGCATCCACATCTTTCCTATAATAGGGCGCCCAGAACTGGACGCAGTATTCCAAGTGTGGTCAGACCAAAGTTTTATAGAGCTGCAACAAGATCTCACGACTCTTAAACTCAATCCCCCTGTTAATGAAAGCCAAAACACCATATGCTTTCTTAACAACCCTGTCCACTTGGGTGGCCATTTTAAGGGATCTATGTATCTGCACACCAAGATCCCTCTGTTCCTCCACGCTGCCAAGAATCCTATCCTTAATCCTGTACTCAGCTTTCAAATTCGACCTTCCAAAATGCATCACCTCGCATTTATCCAGGTTGAACTCCATCTGCCACCTCTCAGCCCATCTCTGCATCCTGTCAATGTCCCGCTGCAGCCTACAACAGCCCTCTACACTGTCAACGACACCTCCGACCTTTGTGTCGTCTGCAAACTTGCTGACCCATCCTTCAATTCCCTCGTCCAAGTCATTAATAAAAATTACAAACAGTAGAGGCCCAAGGACAGAGCCCTGTGGAACCCCACTCACCACCATCATGCCCATCCCTCATTGACCTTGAATTGAATGGCCCTCTGAAATGCTAGGCCATTTCAGAGGGCAGTTAAGAATCACATTCTTCTGGATCTGGTGTCACACGTAGGTCAGATTAAGTAAGCAGTAATGTATTACTTATTAAGAGCCGCTTAACAGCACTATTGACGATGTCTTCCATCACTTTGCTGACAATCACAAAGCTTCTTCAGAAATGGGGAGGGGGAAGGGAGCTCAGAAATAGAGAGGGGAGGGGTGCGTCTGAGGAAGGTAGGTGGGATGGTGATAGGCGAGTGCAGGTAGACAGTGGTGGGGATTGGTCAGTGAGGTGGGAGGGCAGATAAATGTGAGAGATGATGGACGGATTGTGTCAGGTCAAGGTGGTGGGGATTAGAGGGAGGGCTGGAAATGGGATGAGGCCAGGGGTAGAGAGATTCTAAAACCGGTGAAATCCATGTTCAGGCCATTGGGCTATAGGGTCCCGAGGAGGAAAATGTGGTGCTGCTGCTCCAGTTTGCAGGTGGCACAATTGTGACACTGGAGAAGGCCAAGAATGGACAAGTCACCCAGGGAACGGGAGGGAGAGTTAAGGTGGTTCACGACTAGACCGTCGAGATATTTCCCACCCCGCCCTATCTACCTTTCGTCGGGACCAGTCTCTCCATGACGCTATTCTGTACCCACTGAAAATCAGCAACTTTCCACAATCATGCTGCAGCTGCAAGGGCATGCAAAGGGAAATCAACAATAAAGAAAAAGGGTGATTTCCATCTCCAGACAATGCATGATTTGGTTTTGAAATGTAGTTTACAGTATTTGAGTGTTGGTTTTTACCCTAGCTCTGTGGGATAAGTAGATGTTGTGATGGCCTATAAACAAACAGAAGGTAGCTAGTAGTGTGAGGTAATTGACAAATGGCAAATTTGACTTGCGTTTATAGACATCACAGTTGAGTTGAGTTAGTCATGAACATCACAGCCAAAGGCTGTGTTGCTTGCTTCCCCAGTTCCTTTTGCTCCTGAGTTAAGTCCATATATCTGATGGCAAACACTATGGGACCTTGATGGCAAAGTTGTGAAGGCCAGCATGAATCCTGTCACAGAGCAAACCAACCAACAGAAGAATTTCAGCTTTCTCGTGGTCTGGTTTAATCACATTTCATATGGCAGCATCTTTTTTGTAAGCATGCTTCCAATATGTTTGTTTGTGATAGCTCAAATGCATTTAGTACAATGGACTTCTGCAGAATGAAGAGTTTGTGACTGTTTCAGAGACAGTAGGAACTGCAGATGTTGGGGAATCTGAGATAACAAGGTGTAGAGCTGGATGAACACCGCAGGCCAAGCAGCATCATAGGAGCAGGAAAGCTGGTGCTTCGGGCCCAGACCCCTCTTCAGAAATTTCTGACGGGTCTAGGCCCGAAACGTCAGCCCCCCCGCTCGGCGTGCCGTGTTCATCCAGCTCTACACCCTGCCATCTCTTTGCTATCCTGGAACAGTCACAAAGTAATCACTGGACTGTATTAGCACTGTGGGAAGTAGCACATCAGATGGACACTGAAGGAGCGGAATCACTTTCAATTATGATACATCTTGATTGTTCTTACAGTTGCAGAGTCACATGCATGCAGTCAACAGTATGCTGCACTACAAGAATGCCTGCAATTCACTCTACCTACTTCTCTATGGCAAGAGAGATGCTTTAATCAGTTCACTTGGAATACAAACTCTCAACCTCTTCCATTAAGTAATACGAAGTCAAGCTCAAATTAAGAAATTTGGTAAATAATGGAATTTTACTTGATTTGCTTCTAAAATCTAAAGTCTGCTGTTGGAATTTTACTTAAACATTTAGAATGATGAGAGATCGGGAACAAGAAGGTGCGATTACAAGCGAGGCAAGCAATGGGATCCAGAAGTTAGCCTTGAAAGAAACACAGCCTATGCAATTATCCAACAGCTTCAAGGTTCATGCAACCCAGGAATAAAAGCAGGGACTGCAAAGAAGAAAAGCAAACTGACTGCAGCACTCTGTTACAGCAGGTTATTCAAGTGGGGAAACTAATAAAAAGATGTAGTAGTATTGAGGGACATTATAGTTACAACAATAGATATTGTTCTCTGCAACAGAAGATGAGTCCCAAAGGCTGTGTTCCCTGCCCAGTGCTAGACTGAAGGACACCTTCTCAAGGGGAGATGAAGGGTCCAGTTGTTGTGGTCCACAAGAGTCCAATGTTATAGATAGGAGACTTGTTCATCTCTCTTGTACAGAGTCATAGAATCATTCAGCATGGAAATAGACCCTTTAGTTCAACTGTAATTTTTGATTGTGGACTAAAAAGTAGAAAGTACTGTTTTAAAACCAGTGATCATGGAAGGAATTGCTGTACTTTTAAACAGCAATTTACTGAAACTCATTGTAAGTGACGTTTTTACTGCTGTTTTGTGTGAGCAGTGGGGAAAGCTATTTAAAGACAGACTGGCTCGGGGGGCTGTGCAAAATGTGAAATTCAGCTGGGAACATGTTACTGATTGGCTTAAGAAATTGAAGATGCTAACAGACGTCAGCCTGACAACAGCAATCTAATTGGCTCCCAGGTAGTCGCATAGTGTGTGGATATGACCAATACTGGGAGAAACCTTCAGACCACTGGGAGGGATGGTGGTGTCCCTTTCTTCCTGATGTAAAAATATCTGAAGTCTAAGGAAAGTTGTAGTGAGTTGCAACCATTAACCAATAACTAAGAGACGACTTAGTTAGTGTATAAATCACCTGCCAACTGCAAGGAAGTGAAAAGAACCAGGAAAATAGAGATTGAAGAACAGCAAGTTCTGGCAAGCCGAAGGATAATTTCACAAGCCCCAAGTGTGTGTGTGTGTGTGGGTTTTAGAATGAGGTTAGAGTTTTAACTAGTGGAGTTGTATGTCAGCAGTTCATAGTTGTTTACCTGGAGTTGGAATCCATTTATTTGTAATAAAAAGTAATGCTTGTTAAGTGCAGGAAACAGTTCTGTACTTCTATTAACCTTAGTCAATCAGACAGATGAATTGGGGATTTCTGTGCAGTTGGATAAGATTTTTGAATCTAAGATGACTCTGGAGATAGCAGGCTTGACTTACAGTGTGCTACCCCAGTGAGGCATGACATCTAAGGCTGAAAGAAATTGAGTGCTCAAGCCACTTTAAACCATCTTGCTTAAAATGCCATTTTACTGAAGCAAGCTTAAGCACTCTGTTACAGCAGGTTATTCAAGTGGGGAAACTAATAAAAAGATGTAGTAGTATTGAGGGACATTATAGTTACAACAATAGATATTGTTCTCTGCAACAGAAGATGAGTCCCAAAGGCTGTGTTCCCTGCCCAGTGCTAGACTGAAGGACACCTTCTCAAGGGGAGATGAAGGGTCCAGTTGTTGTGGTCCACAAGAGTCCAATGTTATAGATAGGAGAACTGCTACTTGAACACCCTTGACAGATATGACTTCTGCTGGCGGTCCTTCTTCCCCTCCTAGTGCTCCTCCCTTTTCCAGCATCTTGTCTTGCATTGTCACCTCTGCCATTCATCAAGCACCAGTTGAAGAGATATGCATACAACTGCACATATTTTTGGATAAAAAGTGGATTGTGCAAAACCTCAAAATCAAGGCAATGTCCATTAGTGTTTGCTATAGCAGCTTTAAACTACTAAACAACTCTAGAAACCACCAAACACATCTACAATCACAGCAAAAGACAATCAAAGCTCAAAGAGCAACTAGCATGTAGGAAGATAATGTTTCTTTTAAATAGCATTGGTCAAGAGGGAGTGCTATTCTTTATGCTCAATGAATGTTCAGGTGCTCGCGTTTAAGACATGGTGTCAGCCAGAGGGCAAAGCTCCAAAATGGTACTGGTGACATCCAACAATTTGTTCGATATCCGTACTTCTAGCAAACACCCTCACCCTCAAAATGAGGCATACTTTGTAGCAGACATCTGTGTATGCACTACATATACCATCATACAATACTCATCATGCCAAACATCTGAGCACTAAGCAATTGAATTATGCTTCCAAGCATTACAAACTTTATTTAAAAAATTGTTGTAGTGGCTTTCACTGTAACTTCTGGTTGCTATTCTTGTGTTGATTACTCTGATTGTTAACACTGTATAAAGTATTTAACAGTGTCAATTATACGCTCAGGTTTGTGCCAAACCCAGTCTTTACTTGCTTTCCCTTTCCTCTGACGTCTCAAGTCAATTCCCACATCCTTCTCTCTTTTCCATCAATCCCTTATCCATGGCACCATATTAGACTCATGGGATTAAGTAAGGCAGGAGGAGGCTAAACATTGGCATTGACCAAATTACCTGATTCAGTACTTCAGATTCTGTGAAATGCTGAATACACATGTACTAAATTAGACTTGAAAAAGAAGTAACATCTATCAGCAGGCTCAATGCACATAAATAGCAGAGGGATGCTATATATGTCATTTCTATATTGGAGATCTGAAACAAATCCGAGTCTTTAGCTTGAGGAAAGTTCACTTTGATTCTGATTTGTTGTAAATCATTTCTTTCTTGGTGATGTTTTATTTCAGATGTTTTATCTCTCAGATGCTGCGTGATATGGTTGCACAGTAGTTCACAATTGCCTCATAACTCTAGGGGCTCAGATTCAATTCTAACCTTAGGCAACTGTCTGTGTGAATTTGCATGTTCTCCCCATGTCTGCATGGGTTTCCACCAGGTGTTTTTACCTCAAGTGCGTGCAGGTTAAGTGGATCGACCATGCTAAATTGCCTTGTAGAGTCCAGGAGTGTGCAGGTTAGGTGGATTAGCTGTTGAAAATGTGTGGTTACAGGGTGGGGGAGCTAGAATTAAATGGGATACTCTTCAGAGGGTTAGTGCAGTTTGGTGGGCCAAATGGCCTCTTTCTGCATTGTAAGGATTCTGCGTTCTTTGAGAAGTAACTTGTTCTTGCTGTAGCTGGAGTTGGTACATTACCTAATTTGGAAGACTCTTAATCTCCTGAAATTTCTCTGTAGTTGAACACTCCCATACCAGCTTGGATAGCTGATGCCTAATGTCATCTCTGGATCTTTATTCTCATGAATACCCATCATGGAAGATGGCTCTTCTGTTGAAACAGGTGATCTTCCTTGCATTTATCAATCAAGCAACTTTTTTTCTAATTTGTAGTGTCCTGGACCTTCACTTGAAGCAGTTTCTTATCTTTTATTGTATCATGAATCTGTTGACATTGACCCAGCTTCTGAACAGTCATGTGCAACTCATCTCCATTTTGCTCAAGTTTGTTGATTAGATTGACCATCTTCCTTCACCCTCTGTGGATGTTTTCTGGTGAAGTAGACACATCCTCAGTTATGTTATTCGAGCATAGCTGCACATTAGCACTGTTTTTGTCACAATTCTGCTTTGAGAGATAACTGAATATGTTGTTTGTTGAGGATAGAAATGGAAAACACTTCCGCCATTCCTGTGAACTCAATGATTTCCTTCTTGTTGACAGTATAAAATAATTCTCTTATGCCAATGTAGGTAATCTCAATAGAATCTTTATTTTTGATCAAGTGAATAATTGAGTGAAAGTGTCCTGAAGCATGTTTTTCTTCTCTTCTAATACAATTTGTACAGCTTTCTCCAAAGTGAAATCTTTGTTAGAATGTGAGTAATCTGACAAAGACTCATCAATAATGTCAACAATAATTTTGTCTGTTATGAGGTCTGATTTCAAATCTTCATAGGCAGTTTTCCACCAATCTGAACATTAATAAATTATTGAATTAATGAATTTATCGACAAATTCCCCAGAAAGCTGAACTTTGCAGTCCAACTTTGCTCTTTCGAGGATTTCATTTGTTCTCAGATGAATTACCAAAAGCTTTTAAAATTTCAACAGAAGTCTGGTATTTTGGAAATGTGTAATGTCACCTGCAATGAGCCTATTTAATACAATAATGCATTACCTTGATCAGTTTCAGATTTAGATTCAATTTTCAAGAAATTCTGTTTGTTAGGATTTGTTGTCACAAAACATCCAGTCCTATCTTCTGTTTTGCTCTGCTCTGATGTTAAATATTTTTGTGAGTACTATTTCCCCTTCCATCGAAAGCTTTGAAATCAATAACATTCTCAGTGCTAGTTACAATCAGTTGTCTTCACGCTTCTATTATTGCATTAAATCAATGCTGTTTAAATTTGTTGTTTTAAACTTTTCATCAGACTTTTAACTTTGTTCTACAGCAATATTGCAAGGTAGTCTCCCTGTAAAGCTTTAAATTCTTCTAGCTGCCATGACTGTATTGTGCTATTTATTCTGCTAATCATCAACACCGTTCCTCTATTCAGCTTTCTGGGGTTTCTCCTAATTCTTTTAATAACCCAAATAGTGGTTCATGTGTTCTGGAGGCTTTCCTGTTCTTTTGTGAACAAAATTGATGTTTTCCAAACTGAAATAGATGAATTCCAGCCACTTGACGCCTAAATACAATGGATGCTGTTTGCATGGGGTCAGAGATAACACAGTGTGGAGCTGGAGGAACACAGCAGGCCAGGCAGCATCAGAGGAACAGGAAAGCTGATGATTCGGGGTGGGACCCTTCTTCAGATGTTCTTTGCATAATGTTTTAAAACAAAACATCTATGGCTGCAGCCTTAAGAAATTTCCTGTGCCAAAATTACTGTTTAAATCACAAGTATCTTGATCTTCTAAAAGTCTGAATTTTTTTCTTTCTTCTTCACTTAGATTCTTTCTTCAAATCTTCTAAATTTTCCCTTTATCTCTTAATAAACTGTGCCATTTTCCCAATATTGTGGATGTCATATCAATTGTTTTTCTATCTCTTGATCTGTCTGCTGTAGTGGTGCTACATAGAGCCTGCTCATGAAAGTGGCAATGCTCAGTTTGAATGATGAGTACTCACCACCATCTTCTTTTCTTCCCAGCCTAGTTTTGGTGTTGTTATTGTAATGTTTTTCCTCCTCACTCTCAGGGATCTCTAATTTTCCTTCTGGAGTTCCTTATTGCTCTCTATGGAACCTTCTTCTCTAAGGTCTATATCTTCTCGCATCGTGGACATTATCCTTTTTTCACCCACGTTGCTTTCTCTGCACCCCTTACCAACTCAAAGGTGAGGATGATTTTCATGAGTGCTGTTTTTGCCCTGATGCTACTCTCATATGTGGTGCTGACTGTTGAGTTTGAGTTCAGTATTCAGAAATACAATCAATCTTTATTTGAGCTCTTTACTACATGTGCAGGAGAAGCCAGAGACCACTCTGAATCTGTCCTTCATGTGGGGCTCAGTCTCCTCTTAAATCTAGCACACATTGCAAGAGAGGTCCATGACACTCTGATTTCCCCAGTGAGATACAGCATTTTTATACATTTCGCTTTACAATAATTATATGCAACATTGTCATTGTTCCTTCACTCTTAATCTGTGCTTCCAACCCTGTGAAATACCTGATCAATGCTGGACATCCCTTTGGACAGCCCTAGGCTCTTCATGACCTCATGATGTTCGCCAGACATCGTAATGATTAGGCCTTCAGGTCTTATAATGTATCTCATTAATTCACATTCGAAAGTTAATGGTTATACTCTTTTTCAGATGTTTCCCAGACTTGCTTATCTCTAAGGGCTGCCTGAATTCTGTTATACATTGTATTCGTTGCCATCCCTATCAAATTCTGTTGTTCATATTTCCCACTGTCCAAATCACAGGAGATACAACGGGAAGTTATTTCTTACTAATTGCTATAAGATTCAAAATATTAGTTACAATAGAAAGTTAGTTATATGTGAAGTTTTACATTTACACCTACTGTTAATATTCTTTAACTAATGAGTTGTGAGCAGTTTCGATTTCCACCTGATAACAAAGTGTGAAGCTGGATGAACGCAGCAGGCCAAGCGGCATCTCAGGAGATGCCGCTTGGCCTGCTGTGTTCATCCAGCTTCACACTTTGTTATCTTGGATTCTCCAGCATCTGCAGTTCCCATTATCTTGATCCCACCTGATCTTGGAGGCTCAGTTACACACTGTCCCTGTGTCTTGCAGCTGCATTATAACTTATTCTATGCACATACTGTCTTCTGAGTTGAAATTTACTGTCTCTACTTTGACTAACTCTTTTACCATTAGGAAAGCAACTTTTTCACTGATAAGACTAAAACTCAGTCACTTTCACAGCCCCAAGGTCTTGTCGCATCTCCTAGATTTTACAAAATGTAATCCCACCCTTAACATTTGTCTCTGTTATTGTGGGATCCTACTTTTCATTTTAGTGCTTGCTACAAATTTCACGCTGTCTGTTCTCATTCATCTCTTATTGAAGTGTCTCCTACAGACATCTGAAGCCTCTTTGTAGGTTACGTGGAACAGTCCATCTTCCGCACCTACACAGGCCCCAAACCCCACCTCTTCCTCCGGTACATTGATGACTGTATCGGCGCCGCCTCTTGCTCCCCAGAGGAGCTCGAACAGTTCATCCACTTCACCAACACCTTCCACCCCAACCTTCAGTTCACCTGGGCCATCTCCAGCACATCCCTCACCTTCCTGGACCTCTCAGTCTCCATCTCGGGCAACCAGCTTGTAACTGATGTCCATTTCAAGCCCACCGACTCCCACAGCTACCTAGAATACACCTCCTCCCACCCACCCGCCTGCAAAAATTCCATCCCCTATTCCCAATTCCTCCGCCTCCGCCGCATCTGCTCCCACGATCAGACATTCCACTCCCGCACATCCCAGATGTCCAAGTTCTTTAAGGACCGCAACTTTCCCCCCACGGTGATTGAGAACGCCCTTGACCGCGTCTCCCGCATCTCCCGCGACACATCCCTCACACCCCGCCCCCGCCACAACCGCCCCAAGAGGATCCCCCTCGTTCTCACACACCACCCTACCAACCTCCGGATACAACGCATTATCCTCCGACACTTCCGCCATTTACAATCCGACCCCACCACCCAAGACATTTTTCCATCCCCTCCCCTGTCTGCTTTCCGGAGAGACCACTCTCTCCGTGACTCCCTTGTTCGCTCCACACTGCCCTCCAACCCCACCACACCCGGCACCTTCCCCTGCAACCGCAGGAAATGCTACACTTGTCCCCACACCTCCTCCCTCACCCCCATCCCAGGCCCCAAGATGACATTCCACATTAAGCAGAGGTTCACCTGCACATCTGCCAATGTGGTATACTGCATCCACTGTACCCGGTGCGGCCTCCTCTACATTGGGGAAACCAAGCGGAGGCTTGGGGACCGCTTTGCAGAACACCTCCGCTCAGTTCGCAACAAACAACTGCACCTCCCAGTCGCAAACCATTTCCACTCTCCCTCCCATTCTCTTGATGACATGTCCATCATGGGCCTCCTGCACTGCCACAATGATGCCACCCGAAGGTTGCAGGAACAGCAACTCATATTCCGCCTGGGAACCCTGCAGCCATATGGTATCAATGTGGACTTCACCAGTTTCAAAATCTCCCCTCCCGCCACTGCACCACACAACCAGCCCAGCTCTTCCCCCCCACCCACTGCATCCCAAAACCAGTCCAACCTGTCTCTGCCTCCCTAACCGGTTCTTCCTCCCACCCATCCCTTCCTCCCACCCCAAGCCGCACCCCCAGCTACCTACTAACCTCATCCCACCTCCTTGACCTGTCCGTCTTCCCTGGACTGACCTATCCCCTCCCTACCTCCCCACCTACACCCTCTCCACCTATCTTCTTTACTCTCCATCTTCGGTCCGCCTCCCCCTCTCTCCCTATTTATTCCAGTTCCCTCCCCCCATCCCCCTCTCTGATGAAGGGTCTAGGCCCGAAACATCAGCTTTTGTGCTCCTGAGATGCTGCTTGGCCTGCTGTGTTCATCCAGCCTCACATTTTATTATCCTAGACATCTGAAGCTGTTGTTTTTACAGAATTCCTGTTATATTTATTTGTAAGATTCTTTATTCAAAGTAGACGCTGTTATCTTGATATAACTCCTTCTCTAGGCTACCGTTATGCTAACTTATGACCTCACTTTGGTTCAAGAGCACACAAGCCAATTCTGTTACTGCAGCCATATTTATGCCAACGGGCAATCCATATTGTGCCACGACTGACTGGGGCTGCCCCAACATTTGCCCAGCAGCAGAGTCCAGTACTGATCATCATCCCATGTCATCTTTGGATGCCAATTACTGGGGGCTGGGATAGTTTGTGGTACAAAACCTCCTTCCTTTGCTGAGTCTAGGGGTCTGTCTAATGATAGACAGCTAGAGCTTAATAAGAAGTTTATCTTATGTAACAGGGTATGACTTCTATATGACAGCACTAGATTTAATTAATATTATTTAGATATGATATAATAATCAGAAATATCATGTCTGTCTCCATTGATACTTCATGCAAGGTTGGACAATTGTCAACCCAGAGACTGTATGACGTCATCAAGTTTGATAGAGCTAATAAAACTTCAACATCAACTCTTTCAGAAACATTAACAAGAAAAATCTGTACAACATTCAGGTTTGGGCAGATAACATTCACTTCATGCAAGTACCAGGCAATTATCATCTCCAACATGAGAAAAAAGAACCTTCTCCCTATGGCATTTAACTGCATTATCATTGCTGACTCTCCTACCATCAAAAGTCAGTTGCTGTTGACCAGAAACCTATGCAGGCTAGCCATGTAAAGAATTTGGCAACAAAAGCTGGCTTTAGACTAATGAGAAACTCATCTCTTGATCCAATGACTGTCCACAATCTACAAGGCACAATTCAGCAGTGTGATAGAACCACTGTCCAAACGATGAATGTGTCATCCAGGACAAAACAGTCTGCTTGATTGATACTCCATGCTCAACTTCAGCATAGGTGCACAATGTGTATTAACTATAAGATGTGCTCTAGCCACTAACCAAGTTTCTTTCAAAAACACCTTCCAAACCCACATCTTTTACCAACTGTCAGTGTACCTCAGAGTCACATCCTATTTTGATGGGGAATTATATTCTATTCTGTCAATTTTGTTGGGTTACAATCTTGGAAAACCCTTTTTAACAGCTCTATGAGCGTACCTACACTCGAAGGATTCAAGACGAGAGCTCCCCACCAGCTTCCCAAGGGATGAGCAGCAACTGTTGGCTTTGCCAGTGATGCTCACTGCTCTTTATTATGGCTCAATTAGGGATAGTAGGCCAATAATTGAGATCCAATATTCCACAAATTATCAAAACTGTGTAAATATCCAATTTAATCAGAAAGATGTTCAATTTTCCTGGAGAAAAGTAATTCTCACCAGGTTCCCTCATTCACTGAAAAATAACATTATTCATTGCAAATAAACATATTATTTAACAATTGACTAGAATAGGTTTATTGATTTACTACTATGTGCCTTAATCTTATTTCACGTATAAGACAGCCAAAGCAGAAATTTTGACTCAAATGTTATAGGTAAGAATACTTAGACTCAGAAAATAATTCCTATCGATCAACAGTATAAACCAAAGGCTAATGAATTATTTATGACAGAGATAGTAGGAACTGCTGATGCTGGAGAATCTGAGATAACATGGTGTGAAGCTGGATGAACACAGCAGGCCAAGCAGCATCAGAGGAGCAGGACTCCCAACCTGAAACGTCGAGCTTTCTTGCTCCTCTGATGCTGCTTGGCCTGCTGTGTTCATCCAGCTTCACACCGTGTTATCTCTGAAATATTTATTACATTGATTTTAGCAATGATAACATGATGTTGTGTTCAGATTGATAGTTGATCTTCAGTTCAAAAGATGATTATGTGGACCAAGTCTTCTTCAGTATTGCAATTGATTCTTTTAACTCTCTATGTTTTTGTTCTGTGTTTTCACTCAGAAAGAAAGAAGGGAGAGAGATATATTTTGTTAACAGGATTCTGGATGTGTTTGACTAGTCGGCACTCAAGTCTATAATAAACTACAGTTGGACCAATCTGAAGGCTGTTGCTAGGCAGTATTTCCTTAACTCAAAGAATCTTGATATCACTGTTATACATAAAATATCAATGTCACTTCTTTGAAAAGTAACATTGTCTTGCATAGCTAAAGTGTGCACCACACAATCCCACTTGATCTTCAAGTTGCACAAAATAACTCTCCTCGTACTTTTTAGTTACATAGCACTGTGCATCTTCCATTTTGCAGTTTATAATCCAAAAGGATAAATAACAGTTTGCTTGCACCTGTATTCAATAATTGAAAGAATTCTCCATGCTCACATTTGCCTTTCCAGCTTCTGCACACCCCTGGCAGCATGATGTTTTCTACGCAGTACTAATCCTCTCTATAGCATTTAGTCAAGTCATTCATAAGTTGGATTAATGATTTGTGCTTGACTTGCTGTAGTCACCCCAGTTTCTTCTAAGTAAAATAATAGATAATGGCAGATCCTTTCAAATCTTTTACTTCTGATGAGTCTATTAGATTAAAGTATATTCAGTTATTTATTAGCAGATGCTAGTATTAATATCAGAGAATGGAAACAAAATTCTATTACTGACAGGTAGTCTTTTGTGATATTAGCATTTCTCATGTTTTGATAGCTTTAGAATTTCGAAAGCATTAAAAGCTTATAAACATTGTGAACCTGCCACCAATAGTGTGCCTCTTGTCTGCCCAATATCCATTTGCTGGAAGGTACACAATATGTACTAATTTGGATATAAGTACATTTCCATGGAACTCACTACCCGGATTGCTTTTGATCAACACTTGGCCGAGAAAACCAACTTTGTTTTTGACTTTATTGTTTTATTTCATTTCAAATGATTTTATTTCTGATTTCTACTTTTCTCTGCTTTTGATTCATGTTTTTATTTGCAATATGCAGGACAGAGCATTAGCAATTCAAAAAGCTTAAATTACAAGCGCGCATAACTGTTTGCCTTAATCTTGTAATGTCCCTATTTTTTAAGATGTGCCAAAAAGTTTTAACAACCAATAAAGTAGTGTGAACATAGTGATGGCATAATAATTGTGGAGTGATTGAAATGAGGTCAGGCTGCTCTATCTCTTGAAATATGAGTTCCCTGATTGGGGCAGTTAATCTGGTCTAAACACAGATCCATTGCTGACAGAGAAAAAGGAGATTGTCAGAGATTCTGGCACTCTGACAGTTGAGTCTGAAGAGGCAGTACTAGAGTCAAGGACTCTTCATATGTAAATAAAGGGCGACTTGGTGATGGGGAATTATTTCAGTAACAACAGGAGTAAAGCATGATCCTGAAGAAACATGCTTGCAGCAGTCATCTTTAAGTCGAGCGAAACATTTCTTACATCATGCCTTTGTTTGAGAATCTTCACTCATTGGACCCTGTCACTGGGAACTGTGCACAGTGTGTTTTTTTTTCTGACAAATGACATTGTAGCAGATGTAAAGGAATAAGTGAATTACCTGACAGCCTGCAGTGCCACAGCTTTTTCTGTTATTAGGAGCCTTACTTTTTCTGAGGCACCAAATCCTCAAACCTTTCAAGAATTGACAGATTTTGTTAAGGAATATTGTGGTCCCAAGCTTCCTCTAATTCTGATATGCTAGTATTTTAACTCGGCAATTCAAGAACAGAGAAATCCATATTGGGATTTTTGATTAGGTTAAGATAATTGTCAGAAGCATGTGACTTTGATTTAACCCTTATTAAGATGCTTAGAGACTGTTTGATATTGGAGATAAATGGTGAAAAAATGGAAAAGCACTTATGAGCTTATTCCCAACTGGAGTTTAAACAGGCACTAGTACTGGCTTTATCAGTGGAAAATGTGGCAAGTGGAGCAGATGAGTTGCAGAGTATTCCAATGGAAGTGGACACCCTCACCAACCCAACTAAGCTTGGGGAATACCACTTGAGTGAAGACAATTGCATAGCCTCACTCAGAATATATCCTGAACAGAGGACTCTGGGTCAGCCCATAGTAATACCCCAAATCAAAGCCAAGCCACAACCAAACGGTTAAAATTGTCTTCAAGATCTGTCAGCAAGCCATTGTTGTTTCTGCTGGTATGTGGACTCAAGACAGCTAAAGAGTCCTACTAGACCTAAACTGAGTAAGGACGAAACTCATAGGCCAGTATCCAGGAGAGTTCATGCCCGGAATGGCTCAATTGCTTAGCAACATCCAATTCAGAACCAATCAAGATAAACGTCTGGTTAAATGGTCATCTGGTTCTAATGGAGGCTGATACTGGCATAGTTGTATCACTAATCACAGAACTAGTTTGTAACAAAATTCCTCCAGGACTCTGGCCCTTAAGTTTGTGCAAGGCGTTGGCTAGGTTGAGAATCTATACTAGAGAATGTACGGATTAAGGGTGCAACCTCAGTTCTGGTTGTGTGAAAAACCGCTGGTTCACTTAACAGTGATTGTAGTAAACAGCTCATGCCCAAGCTTGATGGGACAAAATTGGTTGCAAGAGATTCACCTAAATTGATTCATCAACATTTTTAACTAGAAAATGGCTATTTGAGTGAAGTCCTAATTAAATACCCGAAAGTCATTTAGGGACTATCAGAGGACCCAAGTTCACCTGACATATTGACCAGCAAGCAATTCCAGAATTCTGAAAAGACCACCAAGTGCCATTTGCCTTACGGGGCTTTCTGGTGCAAAAATCATGGAAATGACCCTGCATTGGTAAGTGGCTGTGCATCGGTAAGAGGCATGGTTGATGCAAGGCCAGTACCAGTGACATATAAAATTTGTTCCGGTACAATGGTCCTGAACAAGCACAAGGACCATGCGAAAGCCACAAATTAGCAAATGATGCAGGAGCAAATTATGTCTCGCCCTTCTGATCAGTCCTAAAGGCTGCTAGAACCAACCCAAAGGCTGCTATGAGTCAGTTTTTCCTGAGCACAAAAATTCCTGGTGGAAATCTGTCTCAAAGTACTGACTGCTCTGAAAAGTAACGTTGTCTTGTGCAGCTAATGTATAAACTTACAACACTACTTAATTTTCAACTTGTAGGAAATAAACCTACTCCCTTACTTTCTGTGTATATGGAATATTAAACTTCCATTTCCAGCTGGTAATCCTAATTCCAGCTGATAGTTCTAGCTGATCGGAAAAATATATGATGCACAATGCATTGAATATCACTCATGCACATTCTACCACTATTGGTATCAGACCTATTTCTCAAAGTCTGCTATGGGAGGCTCATCACCTAAACATAGAGCTACACACTCACACAGAAATTGCCTCTTTCTGTGGAAAAGTTTGGTAATAATATCAGGGAGAAATCTGGGTGGGGTTTGGAGGTGGTTCCCTGCATGACTTCACCCTTTGACCTTCTGTAACAAAATAGAAATCCCTGTCTAGGGTCCAGATGTGACATAGTCAGTGGCATCTGTGCAGCAGAAAGTGTTTAGGATGATTGTGGTGATAATCTTGATGTCTTTTCACAGCTTCCACCTCACCATTATTCTGAGATTGGCATCATAGAAGCTACAAATGATGGGATTATGGAATCCCCACTATCCTGCCTGGACCTCTTACCCTCACCCCAGCGGTTTCATTATGCTTTCAAATATCAAAGACTTGGTCCTTAGACAGCATTAGCAGAATCAGAGCAAGAACTGCAGGAGCTACGTGGCAGCCATGAGTAAGCAGCATTGCTTCATTTTACGCTCCTAGCTATCATTTCCAATTCCAGCTCCCTAGAAATTTGAAAAGCCAGTTTAGTACTGCAACCTGCACATAGTGAGCATGAACAAGCTATATCAGGCCAAGGGGAAAGGATAGTTTGTGTGCCAGCTCAAGGGACGATGCGTTGCAGATGTGTTTTGCTGCAAGGGACTCAGATGAAGACATTGACAGGGTGACATACAGGAGATCACTGAAGCATCCATTCCACTTTCCCATGCAATATCCTGTGCGACAACATTCAACAGGAAGAATCAGTTCCAAGCTCTATATGATATCCTCTGCCATGTTGTACGCTGTTTCTTTCAAGCTGCAAAACAGGGACAATAGACTGTCGAGCAGACTCAGCAATTTCCCAAAAATCTCAGTCTGCATCATCGTCAATGATAAATGATGGCCCTGAGCTTGGATGGGGAATTTGTTAAAATAAGGTGGGGAATTATAATTTATTCACAGACTGTCTTCCCACTTATTGTGAGGCCCAGGTGTCTCCACATTCTCATTTTCTCCCTCCTTTCTCACAGAGCTCCCACAATTTGCTCCCTCCATTTCATTTCACCGTCTTGTTGCAGCCTAGGAGCAATCCAATAGCTGCACGGGTATGCCTTTTTATTCCTCAACTGTATTCAGAAACTGGCAAAAAACTCACCGCCATGAATCCAACACAGTGCTTCCATCAATTGCGCCGAAGCACAAGTTACTGAATCCACCTCACCTGTAAGTGAAATAACCTTTTAATGAATAACGTAGGAGAGACACCTTGCTTGAAGTACAAACCAGTAAAAGTTCCTACATACATTTAGAAAGGAAAATACGAGTAAATAAAATAAGATAGAACTCCGGGTCGAGGCCCAAAATGTCAGCTTTTGTGCTCCTGAGATGCTGCTTGGCCTGCTGTGTTCATCCAGCTTCACACTTTGTTATCTTAAGATAGAACTCCTTGTCTTGGTTCCAGACGTGATAAAGTCAATGGCATCTGGTACAGCAAGATACTAAGGAAATGGCTGATGAAACAGACAGCTGTTTTGACTCTATCTTCACTGGAAAGAATACGAATAGCAAAAATAATTGTGAAGCAGAAGACTAAAGTGAAGGAGAAACTGAAAACAGTTGCCAGTGAAAAAGTATTGAGAACTTTTTTTGGGACAGCAGTCTGGGCTGTTCATTTGGCAGTCAACAGCAAGGGTGATAGCATGAATGTTGCCATGCTGAGAAAGCGCAGCATGCTATTATTCTTCCAAGGTGACACTTCAACAATTTTAGTATTCTGATAGAGGACAGATTGGTAGTCTGCTGTGAGGTCGTAGGATTCGCTTTGAACACTGAAGTCCAGAGCAATGATGAAAGCAGTCTGAGATCCCATTGTAGCAGTCAGACTTGTAGTGGAGTAATAATGGGAACTGCAGATGCTGGAGAATCTAAGACAATAAAATGTGAGGCTGAATGAACACAGCAGGCCCAGCAGCATCTCAGGAGCACAAAAGCTGACGTTTCGGGCCTAGACCCTTCATCAGAGAGGGGGATGGAGTGAGGATTCTGGAATAAATAGGGAGAAAGGGGGAGGTGGACCGAAGATGGAGTACAAGAGAGTTGCTTGTCGTGGAAACTGCTTCAGTAGATGCTGAGACATCAGCCATTCTATAACACTGTTAGCTGTACAACTGTGGAGACGATCACCTGTTGATACTGGAAAGGATGGCCTCCAAGCTTTACATTATGTCTTGTGCAGTTAATGTTGCACTCTACCATACTTCTCAACATTGGTTTAGCTTTTCTGGCAGTGCTTCTAGTGAATTAAGCATTTGGTTTTATACAAGCTTTCTTCCATAGCCTGGTGAATTTCATGTCTGAATTTTCTGCAGGAGAACTTGCGAGCTGGCACCTGGGTATCCTTTCCCCTCCATCCTGGCTCCAAAGCAGATTTGCTTGGTAACTTGTCATCTGAGTATCCCCTCGATGCTATCCTCTAAAACTACTTCCAGAACGTATTGGATATGTTGCACAAAAAAAAATAAGATCACGTGGGGTTAGGGGTAATTTATTAACTTGGATAGAAGTTCGGCTAACTTGACACTTTCTACCCTCTCAACCTCAGTTCCATTGAAGTAGATTGGGGGCGTGTTCTTCTTTCTTTCTGAAGTCAATGATCAATCCTTTTGTTTTGCTGACAGTGAGAGAGACAGTGTTTTCATCGCACCACGTCACCAAGCCCTCTATCTCCTTTCTGTACTCTGACTTGTTATTGTTTGATAACTGTGCTACCATGGTGGTGCCGTCAGCAAACTTGTAGATGGCATTCATTCAGAATTTGGCTACACAGTCATGGATGTATAGGGAGTACAGCAGGGGGCTGAGAACACATCCCTGGGGGACTCCAGTATTGAGTGTTATTGTGGAGGATGTACAGTTGCCTATCTTCACTGATTGCGGTCCATGGGTCCGGAAGCTGAGGATCCAGCTTCAGAGGCAGAGCTGAGACCTGGTTCTCAGAGTTTTGAGATCAGTCTGGAGGGGATAATGGTGTTAAATGAGGAGCTGCAGTTGATGGTCAGGAGTCTGACCTAGGTGTCCTGCTTGTCCAGATGTTCCAGGGATCAGACGAGGTTCACTGGATTGATTCCAGAGATGAGGGGTTTGTCTTATGAAGAGAGATTGAGCAGTTTTGACCTATACTTTCTCACGTTGAGAAGAATGACAGGAGATCAAATTGAGGTGTATAAGGTGATAAAGGGCATAGACAAAGTTGGTGTAGAGAGTTCGTAGCGTCTTAGGATAGGGTCAGAGTGGACGCATCAATTTGCTTGGAAACCTGATTTTGATTTTATGCTTCTCATGCAATGAAACTCCTCCTGCCCTGCTTTGCCTCTCACCAGGCCCGCACAAAACTGTACCTGAGACCTACATGTGCATTTTGCAGCAAAGTTAAGTGTGTGGAATGAGGCAAAGTTTAAGCTGTAGAGCTGAGTTCTGACTGTAAGTAGATGCTGCATTAATTGAGCAGTGGAGTAGACTCCTCATGCAATTGATAAGATATGGCATTTTGAGATAAAATCATTGACCTTGACAACTCGTGGAGATCATTAATCTTATCCTGCATTCCAGTTCATGCAATTGGCATTAACATCCAATGCACTGTCTGAAAACCTTGATGCAAGCTTTCAAAGACAGTTATCATTGACTAGCCACTGCAAACTATTAAAAATATTCTCAACAATTTCAGCAGCCGTAAGTAGGTGCAAGTTGGCTTTAAATAGTGCTTCACACTAATGGAATTGGATTCCCTATTAAAGTGGGCAGTTAGTAAGCACTGCTGGAAGTGTAGGGCTCACAGAGCAATTAGGAATTCAGTAGGTAGCATGCGTTTAACATCCGACTTGCACAGTAATCAGTGAATGTGAGTTGTTTGCACAGTGTGATTCCTGCACCTGCTTTCTGACTTATTCAATTTAACTGCCAAACTTTTCCAAAGCTGAATAATATAGTCAATCTCACACAAGATTATGGTTCCCACATTGTCAGCAAAGACTGAAAAAAGACAGAGTTCAAGGTTTTGTATGTGAATGCATTTGTGACAAAATTGATAAACTGTTAGCACAGATATAAATAAGTATGTATGACTGATAGGCTTTACAGGGATAATAAAGTGTGAAGCTGGATGAACACAGCAGGCCAAGCAGCATCTCAGGAGCACAAAAACTGACGTTTCGGGCCTAGACCCTTCATCAGAGAGGAGGATGGGGTGAGGTTTCTGGAATAAATAGGGAGAGAGGGGGAGGTGGACCGAAGATGGAGAGAAAAGAAGATAGGTGGAGAGGAGAGTATAGGTGGGGAGGTAGGGAGCGGATAGGTCAGTCCAGGGAAGACGGGGAGGTCAAGGAGGTGGGATGAGGTTAGTAGGTAGGAAATGGAGGTGCGGCTTGGGGTGGGAGGAAGGGATGGGTGAGAGGAAGAACAGGTTAGGGAGGCAGAGACAGGCTGGGCTGGTTTTGGGATGCAGTGGGGGGACGGGAAGAGCTGGGCTGGTTGTGTGGTGCAATGGGAGAAGGGGAGATTTTGAAGCTGGTGAAGTCCACATTGATACCATTGGGCTGCAGGGTTCCCAAGCGGAATATGAGTTGCTGTTCCTGCAACCTTCAGGTGGCATCATTGTGGCACTGCAGGAGGCCCATGATGGACATGTCAATGAAAGAATGGGAGGGGGAGTTGAAATGGTTCGCGACTGGGAGGTGCAGTTGTTTATTGCAAACTGAGTGGAGGTGTTCTGCAAAGCGGTCCCCAAGCCTCCGCTTGGTTTCCCCAATGTAGAGGACGTCACACCGGGTACAATGGATACAATATACCACATTGGCAGATGTGCAGGTGAACCTCTGCTTAATATGGAAAGTCATCTTGGGGCCTGGGTTAGGGGTGAGGGAGGAGGTGTGGGGGAAAGTGTAGCATTTCCTGTGGTTGCAGGGGAAGGTGCCGGGTGTGGTGGGGTTGGAGGGCAGTGTGGAGCGAACAAGGGACTCATGGAGAGAGTGGTCTCTCCGGAAGGCAGACAAGGGTGGGGATGGAAAAATGTCTTGGGTGGTGGGGTCAGACTGTAGATGGCGGAAGTGTCGGAGAATGATGCGTTGTATCCGGAGGTTGGTGGGGTGACGTGTGAGAATGAGGGGGATCCTCTTTGGGCAGTTGTGGCGGGGGCGGGGTGTGAGGGATGTGTTGCGGGAAACGCGGGAGACGTGGTCAAGGGCGTTCACAACCACTGTGGGGGAAAAGTTGCGGTCCTTGAAGAACTTGGACATCTGGGATGTGCGGGAGTGGAATGCCTCATCGTGGGAGCAGATGCGGCAGAGGCGGAGGAATTGGGAATAGGGGATGGAATTTTTGCAGGAGGGTGGGCAAAGCGGGTGGCCATGGGCACCCACATGGCCCCCAGCCTATGCCTGCCTCTTTGTGGGTTACGTGGAACAGTCCCTCTTCCTCACCTACACTGGCCCCAAACACCACCTCTTCCTCCGTTACATTGATGACTGTATCGGCGCCACCTCTTGCTCCCCAGACGAGCTCGAACAGTTCATCCACTTCACCAACACCTTCCACCCCAACCTTCAGTTCACCTGGGCCATCTCTAGCACATCCCTCACCTTCCTGGACCTCTCAGTCTCCATCTCAGGCAACCAGCTTGTAACTGATGTCCATTTCAAGCCCACCGACTCCCACAGCTACCTAGAATATACCTCCTCCCACCCACCCTCCTGCAAAAATTCCATCCCCTATTCGCAATTCCTCCACCTCCGCTGCATCTGCTCCCACAATGAGGCATTCCACTCCCGCACATCCCAAATGTCCAAGTTCTTCAAGGACCGCAACTTTCCCCCCACAGTGGTTGAGAACGCCCTTGACCACGTCTCCGGCATTTCCCGCAACACATCCCTCACACCCCGCACCCGCCACAACCGTCCCAAGAGGATCCCCCTCATTCTCACACACCACCCCACCAACCTCCGGATACAACGCATCATCCTCCGACACTTTTGCCATTTACAATCCGACCCCAACACCCAAGACATTTTTCCATCCCCACCCTTGTCTGCTTTCCGGAGAGACCACTCTCTCCGTGACTCCCTTGTTTGCTCCACACTGCCCTCCAACCCCACCACACCCGGCACCTTCCCCCGCAACCGCAGGAAATGCTACACTTGCCCCCACACCTCTTCCGTCACCCCGATCCCAGGCCCCAAGATGACTTTCCATATTAAGCAGAGGTTCACCTGCACATCTACTAATGTGGTATACTGTATCCATTGTACCCGGTTTGGCTTCCTCCACATTGGGGAAACCAAGCGGAGGCTTGGGGACCACTTTGCAGAACACCTCTGCTCGGTTCACAATAAACAACTGCACCTCCCAGTTGCGAACCATTTCAACTCCCCCTTCCATTCTTTCGTTGACATGTCCATCATGGGCCTCCTGCAGTGCCACAATGATGCCACCCGAAGGTTGCAGGAACAGCAACTCATATTCCGCTTGGGAACCCTGCAGCCCAATGGTATCAATGTGGACTTCACCAGCTTCAAAATCTCCCCTTCCCCCACCGCATCCCAAAACCAGCCCAGTTCGTCCCCTCCCCCCACTGCATCCCAAAACCAGCCCAGCCTGTCTCTGCCTCCCTAACCTGTTCTTCCTCTCACCCATCCCTTCCTCCCACTCCAAGCCACACCCCCATTTCCTACCTACTAACCTCATCCCACCTCCTTGACCTCCCCGTCTTCCCTGGACTGACCTATCCCCTCCCTACCTCCCCACCTATACTCTCCTCTCCACCTATCTTCTTTTCTCTCCATCTTCGGTCCACCTCCCCCTCTCTCCCTATTTATTCCAAAACCCTCACCCCATCCCCCTCTCTGATGAAGGGTCTAGACCCGAAACGTCAGCTTTTGTGCTCCTGGGATGCTGCTTGGCCTGCTGTGTTCATCCAGCTTCACACTTTATTATCTTGGATTCTCTAGTATCTGCAGTTCCCATTATCACAGGCTTTGCAGGGATGTAGTTGCTGGGTGACAATGGCTAGGAACTAAATGTTGAGTATTTTTTCTTGCATTAATTTTGGAAATAATGTAAGCTAGGGGAAGGCATAATCACAATAAAAACTGTGTCGACAAACTCAGCAGGTCTGGCAACATTTTTAAGAGAGGGAGACAAAAATGATGAGACCTATTGTATTCAAAATGTGCTCTTTGCTTTTCTCTTCACATCCTTCTACATTTCTCAGTAGTGGCTGTTTTTATTTCAGATCTTCAGCATCTGCAGTGTTTTGCTGTTATTCTAGCTCGGAAAAGTGGTGGGCGTTACTCTGTTAATTAAGACCATAAGAAAGGGTATATTTTGTACAGTATTAGTGATGATCTTAGTTTGACAGATTTAGATGCAGAATCAGGATAACAAAGTGTGGAGCTGGATGAACACAGCAGGCCAAGCAGCAGCTCAGGAGCACAAAAACTGATGTTTCGGGCCTAGACCCTTCATCAGAGAATCAGTTTGGGTAGAAATAAGAAATGTAAGAGGTCACTTGTGAGATTAATCATCATAATTCTGTTTGACGGCGTACACAGGAAGAAATAACTAGGATGTGTACAAAAGGTGTCACAACAATCATTGGTAACTTACATGTAAAATGCACATCAGAATTCCATGAACTAGATTGGCAAAGGTCGCTGTAAGATGAGTTCATAGTGTATCCAGAGCAATTGCTCAGAGTCGTCTGTTTGACTGCAAACCACGGAGAAAGCTTTTCTAGACCTGGCAATGAGCAACAAAATAGGATAATCAATAGCCTCACGGTTAAGGAGTTTAATATGTGACAACAATCGCTTCATGGCTGAATTTCAGTTTCATTTTGAAGAGGAGAAATTTAGCTCTATGACTAGTGTTTTAAAACTACATAAAGGTAACTAGTGGTATGATGTTAGAGTTGGCTTAAGTAAACTAGGTTAACAGAAGAGAGGACAATAGATACAGTGTAAGACACTTACAGAGGTATTTGTTAACTCTCAGAAAAGTCTTATCCTAGTGAAAAAGACTCATTGAGAACGATGCATTATCCATAGCTAATCAAGAAAATCAAGGATGGTGCCAAATTGATTGAATTTTTGATTTATTTATTGTCATGTGTGCTGAAATACAGTGAAAAGCTTTGTTTACAAAAGATCTATTTACAGGCAGATCATTGTAAGCAAAGAATGTACAAATCAAAAAGGCTTAGACAGAGGCATGCAGGTTACATGGCACAGGTCCTGTTCTAGGCAAGATCAATGTTAGCAAGGTCAGCATTACTTGAGGGTAGAGAGTCCATTTATCAGTCTGATAACAGCCAGGAAGAAGCTTTTCCTGAACCTGCTGAACCTGCTTGTGTGTGTCCAGGCTTATGTATTTTCTGTCTGATGTAAGAGGTTGTAGGAGATTATTACTAGGGTGTGATGAGTCTTTGATGATGTTGACAGCCTTTCCAGAGCAGGAAGCTGTGTAAATGGAGTCCATGGAAGAAAGGTTGTCTTCTGTGATGGCCTGGGCTGTGCACACCACGGTCCTGGCCAGAGCAGTTGCTATACCACGTCATGATGCACCCAGACAGTATGCTTTCAATGGTGCATCTGTAGAAGTTCGTGAAATTTCCTGAGTTGCCTGAGGAAGAAGAGATGTTGATGTGCTTTCTTGACTGCCACAGCTATATGAGAAGTCTAGGACAAGGTTGTCAGTTATTGTCACTCTGAGGAACATGATGCTCTTCACCTTCTCCACCTCAGTTCTGTTGATGTAGATGGGGGGCGTGTTCTTCTCCTTTCTTTCTGAAGTCAATGATCAGTTCTTTAGTGTTGCTGATATTGATAGACATTGTTTTCATTGCACCATGTGACTAAGCCCTCTATTTCCCTTGTGTAGTTTGGCTCGTCATTGTTAGATATCTGTGCCACTACGGTAGTCGTCAGCAAACTTCTGGATGGCTTTTGTTCGAAATTTGGCATCACAGTCATAGGTGTAAACAGAATACAGTAGGGAATTGAAGACACTTCCTTGAGGGCTCCAGTGTTGAGTGTCATTGTGGAGAAGATACAGTTGCCTATCTTCACTGATTGCAACCTGTGAGTCAGAAAGCTGAGGATCCAATTGCAGCGGGCAGAGCCTAGACAAAGGTCACAGAGTTTTGACATCAGTCTGGAGGGAATTGTGGTGCTGAAGGCGGAACTATAGTCAACAAAAAGGAGAATGATATAGATGTCTTTGATGTCCAAATGTTCCATGATGCACCCAGACAGTATGCTTTCAATGGTGCATCTGTAGAAGTTGGTGAAGGTCCTTATGGACATGTCAAATTTCCTGAGCTGCCTGAGGAAGAAGAGATGTTGTTGTGCTTTCTTGATTGCCACAGCTATATGAGAATTCTAGGTCAAGGTTGTCAGTTATTGTCACTCTGAAGAACATGATGCTCTTCACCTTCTCTACCTCTGTTGGTGAGTGCAAGGCAAGGGAAATGACATCCTCTGTGGACCTGTTAACATTGGTAGGCAAATTTTAGGCGTTCGAGGCAGGCTGAAAGATTGGAGTTGATGTGGGCCATGCCCAACTTTTTGAAGCACTTCATGATTATTGGAGTCAGAGCCACTAGCTGGTAGTCGTTAAGACACGTTGCACGTGTTTTCCTGTGTACAGGGATGATGGTGGTCTTCTTGAAGCAGGTGGGGACTTTGGCTTGTAGGAGGGAGAGGTTGAAAAAATTGGTAAACATCTCCGCCAGTTGGTCTGTACCAGATCTGAGTGCTCAGCTAGGGACACCGTCAGGAGTCGTCACTTTCTTGGATTGACTCCCAGGAAGACAGAGCTGTTTTCTGAAGTGGTGACAGAGGGAACAGGGTATGTCGGGGCTGACGGAGCAGGCATGACCAAGCCATTAACATTCTGCTCAAACCGAGCATAGAAAGCATTGAGCGCATCAGGAAGGGATGTGTCTTTGTCTGCTGTTTCACACTGCTTCATTTTGTACCTTGCGACGTAGTTTAGGCCTTGTCGTAGGCGGCAGGAGTCTGTTGTGAAGGTTTGGGCCTCTAACTTGGTCCAGTACTGCCTCTCGGCATCCCTGGTGGCTTTGTGGATGTCATATCTGGATTCCTGTATTTGTCCGGGTCACACACTCTGAATGCCGCACGTCTGGTCTTCAGTAGGGAGTGGACTTCTTGGTTCATCCAAAGTTTACTGTTGGGGAGCACTCAGGTCGTCTTCTTTGGTACGCAGTCCTCCACACATTTGCTAATGAAGCCCATGACTGGGTGGCGTACTCGTCTGGGTTTTCCACTGAACACGTGAACATGGTCCAAACATTTAATTCCAAACAGACCCGGAGATGGTCTTCCGCTGCCTTGGGTACTCCCTACCCCAGCTCCCTATTTTCTGTGTTTAAACTGATGGTTTCCCAGTCACCATCTGTTCTGAGGTAGGGTTACTGAACCCGAAACCTTAACTCTGTTGTTTCCTTCACAGATGCTGCCAGATCTGCTGAGCTTTTCCAGCAACTTTATTTTTGTAACTAAAGCTGGTGTTACTCTGCTAAAGATTGAATCTGAGGAATTGATGATGAAAAGCAGAAAATGCTAGAGGTATCGAGCAGATATTTTGGTTTTTGTTCTCATTGTAGGAGACTAAGAAAATTTCCCAAAAATCAGAAATAGAAACAACAAGGAGGACTCAATACAATTACCATTGCCTAGGAAAAGGAGCCGAGTAAACTCGTCATCCTAAAGTATGACAAGCCCATATGAGGTTTTAAAAGAAGTGTCAACACAGATACTAGAGACATTAGTCATAATAATCTTTTGGAATTCCTCAGATAGGTCCCAGCAGATTAGAAGCTACCAAATGAATATCATGATTTGAGAAAGGAGGAAGACAGAAAGCAAAAAAGATATAATCAAACATCTGCTGTGAGGAAATTACCAGAATCCATTATCAAGAATGTTATGGCAAGATTCTAGAACATTATGGCTTGATCAGGGAGAGTCAGTATGCTTTTTTGAAAGGAAAATTGCAGTTTTTTTAGGGGCATTGACAAGTTAGTGTTGTATATTGTTTAAGCATGATAAACTATCACTTTAAAAATCCAATCACTTGACATAATGATATGGGCATTGGTCATTTTGGGTGGGGAACAGCTTGGTCTAATCTTGCTGTAGAGTAAACATCTCCATAATAAAGCTCATGCTTTATAACACTTTGGCCTCCTGGTTCTTCTGGTAAGGTGGATAAACAGGAAGCTGTAGACAGGGTAAATTTGGATTATCAAAAGACTTTTGACAATGTGCTGTATTAAAGTTTAATACATAAAACAAGAACTTGTGCTGTCAGGGATAACATGCTAACATGGATAAAGAATAGTGACAGGAAGAAAACAGAGATGAAGGATCTAGGCCCGAAACATCAGCTTTTGTGCTCCTGAGATGCTGCTTGGCCTGCTGTGTTCATCCAGCTCCACACTTTGTTATCTTAAATTAGCCTTTCTTCAGATTGGCAAGCTGCAACCGGTGAAATGTTATGGGATCAGTGCTGTTGACTCAACTGTTTACATTCTATATTCAATGATCTGTGCTAAAATGAGGACTGATGGTATGGTAGTTAATTTTGCCAATGATATTAAGATAGATGTGAAAGTAAGTTGTCAAGAGGTGGTAGAGTCTACGAAAAGGATATAGACAAATTAAGTGAGTGGCTAAATATTTGCCAAATGGACTATATTGTGAATGCTTCCAGCTTGACAGGAAGATTTATTGTATTCACTCATAGAATATGCGCAGCTCTGGCTGGCCAACATTTATTGGCCATCCCAACTTGTACTTCCGAAGGTAATGGTGAGCTACCTTCTTGAACTGCTGCAATCCATGTGCTGTAGGTTTACCCACAATATCATTGGGGATGGAATTCCAGTATCCTGTGCAAAAGTAGTATCTTATTTAAAAGGAGAGGGGCTGTAGAACTTAGAGATACGGAGAGATCCAGATATGTGGTACATGAATCTCAAAAAAAAGCATGAGATATAGCAAGTGATCAGTAAGGCAAATAGAATGGCGTCATTTACTGTAAGGTAAATTATATATATGGTTATAGGAACATTATACTGCAGTACTGGAGGGTTTTGATGAGGTAACATTTAGAGTATTGTGTACAGTTTTGATCTCCCTCTTTGTAAAAGGATTTAATAGAATTAGGAACAGTTGAAAAGGTTCACTTGACTCAATCCTGTGATAAAGGGCTTATTTTCTGAAGAAAAGCTGTGCAGATTGTGCTCATATCCATTGGTGACCTGACGGTATAGATTCTGAGAAGATGTTTTCTCTTTGAGGAAAGACAGGAACTACGTGACAGATTATGAATAAGATGAAGTTTTTTGAGATGTAGGTGGAGAGAACCTTATGTTTCAGCCTGTGGAATTCTCTTCTCCAGAAGGTGGTGGAGTTTGTACCATCGAATTCATTCAGGGCTGAGATGGATAGATTTTGATAGACAAAGGAATTGGAAGATATGAGGTGTGAACAGGGAGGTGAAGGTGAGCCCATAACCAAACCAGATATTATTAAAAGGTTCAACAGGTTTGAAGGGCCAGTTGGCTAATTCTTCCTCGAAAATTCTGTGTTCCTCAATTGAAATAATTATTGATAAATATTGATTGGTATTCTTTGGCTGACTACATCCATCAGAATTTCTGCACAGACTACAAGCAGAGCAACTGCACCGATCATTGTTTCTTCTTGGAATTGATTCACCAGAGGGATTTTCCTGATGTGTGCAGAGCTCAAAAGCAGGGTTACTTTGCATTTTCTGAACTAGTGCTTTTCATATTTCAGTGCAACCTATTGGCTCCTAATTACCACAAGTGACTTTTTTGTAATCTCTGTGGTTTTTACCATTGTCTCCACTTTTGTATCATCTGATACATTCTGCAGTTAAAAACTAGACATAGAAAACCCTGAGCGCTAGGCCTTATGTCCTCTTTAAAGAACAGAATTTTTTTGTCACAGCCGTGAAGGTGTACTCACACAGATGTACGAAAACCTAACACTTCTTGTTTCCTAAAAATGATGACAGATAGACAAGTCTTCATTGAACAAGATGGTGTTGGGGGCTGGGGAAATTGTGGTCATGTGGCCTCCACTTTTTCCTCTGAATATACAAGAAACTGCTTAATTTTGGAAGTTAGCCTGCTTGGCTAGTCAGGACATTAAAATATGTGACCTTTCGGAATATTCTGTTAAGAAAACATTAAAATGTAGCAGATCTCTTCAGTGAATTTAAATTAGGATTTGATGTGTAAAGTGTTCATGTTAACTGTGTAAGTGTCTGTATTTTCACTGTCGTAAAATTGCATGACTGCAAGAATGCCTGAATGATGCTTCTACGTAGAATTCATGAGTGAATCTTCCCCTGTGCATAGTGAAAGGATAATGCTCCATAAAAGGTAATATTTACTAAGAACCCATCCTGCAGTCTTTATCATTCCCAATCCTGAACTAGGTAATAATGACAGACAATGTGCAACAGATGGTTATCCAAATGCCGACAGAAACTGATGTATAAGGGTCCTACAGGCTTAGTGGCTATACAATGACATTTCACAGAATGGATGTGTGGAAAAACTATTCTATCACAGGGAGATCCAAATGGCCAAGATTCAAACCCCAATACATTGTCTAGGCTCATGCCATCAGGGACCATTTTTGGGAACAATCACACCAGTTAATCCTTGCTATAAATGGACATTCCCCCCAACTTCATCTGCAGATGCCTACTAAACAGATAACAACAGGAGGACATAGTACGCCCTAACACACTGGCCACACTGCCACATATCAAGAACATATCAGAACTGACAACAAGACTGCTCAGACCTTAGGAATCATGGTGATCCACCAGCTTACAGCCACTGTACGACAAACTCTTACAAGGATTAAGGAACCCATTCCCACAACATGCAGAATGAATGTGGTTTACAAAATACCATGCAAAGACTGCCAAAAACATTACATCAGACAGACAGGAAGGAAACTAGCCATCAGAATACATGAACATCAGCTAGCAGCAAACTGGCACAATGAACTCTCCTTAATCTCAGTACACGTAGACAATGAAGGCCTTCAGTTTAACTGGGACAACGTAACCATGGTAGCCCAAACCAAACATAGATACACACAGGAATTCCTAGAGGCATGGTTCTCCACCCATAATGCAATCAACAAATACATAGAATTGAACCCCATATACAAACCCGTTCAGATCAAAACCGGAACTGACACTAGCCACCATAACAGACCAAACAGTATAAATTCTGAGCGGAGTAGAATAACACTGCTTCATTGGAGGCTCCACTGATGATGTCAACTAGCATGGTTGATGAAAAGTCTGAACGAGAGCAAGCCAGCTCGACGGGCAAGTCAACAATCTCACCCACAACCTGAGCTACAAATCTTTGCCAAACTTTGAACACCTATGGGTGTAACAAGCTAAAAATGGTCTGACAATGGGAAACCTTCATCAACCGATTAAGCTGTACCTGCGAACAAATTCAATTTCTCCACAAATGCTCCAAGAACCAGGTACTGCCCCACAGTGTGAAGTATAAACCTCCACTCAACATCCCACAGGCATATAAAATAGCTGAACAGAATGGAAGCAGAATGCTACGAGTAATGATTAATGATGCCCAATACCGACTCCACAGATATGAATGGGAAATTTCGTCCCAAAAATCACAGTACCTAAATGCTACAGACCAGTGGTGGAATTGAATCCTGGAATGGGCCATCACCATCAATCAACCAAAACTAAGAAGAGACACAAGGTACAGGAGAAACTTAGCAAACTGATCCACCACAAAGACAAGGACAACAACAAATCAGACACATGGATAAGAAACTTCTCCGGCAGACAATTCACAATAGCTGCCCTATTACACGGACTGACCTATAACCACTAAGATGCAAACAGAACAGACTTCCTGGCTGCCCTGGAGACCACATTAAAAGGCAAAAGACTCATGGACAAAACACAACAAGCAACCCGAAAAACTATAACCCCCATATAACTCTGAAGGAACAAAGGGGACAAACTGAAAACATCAGAATGAAAAGCAATGGATAAACTCAAGAAAGACAATAACATCATAATCTTACCAGCAGACAAAAGATGCTTGTGTGTCATTATAAACAAACCAGACAACGTTAAGAAAACACAGGCATTGCTTGCAGGTACAACTAGTTACCAATAGTGGCAATAGACCCAACACCACAGCTAGGTAATAGGATCATCCAGACACTGAAGAGACAAAAGGATACAGTGCAGATAACCAAGATAGACTACATAAGAATGAAACCAGAAGGCACAAATACACCACGCTTCTATGGACCTCCTAAAGTACATAAACCAGACTTCCCTCTCAGACCCATTATCTCCCTACCAGGCACATCTTCACACAAACTGGCCAAGGACCTACAACAGAGATTGAAACACCTAGTTGACGAATCATCCATTCTATCCATTCAACCTAACATTTCTTCAATACCCTCAAGAACATAAAAATCAGCAACAACAAGATTATGGTATCCTTTGATGTCACAGCACAATTCACATCAATCGACATCCCACTAGCCAAAGAAACAGTGGCCCCATTATGAGAGGAAGCAGCAATGCAGACCAGCAGCTTAATCAGCAATGACAATGTACTTAAACTACTAGACCCCTGCCTCACCACACACTTCGTCTTTAAAGTCAAGTATACAAACAGATGAATGGTACACTAGTGGTGTCACCCATCTCAGGACTCATTGCAGAAGCAGTCATACAAAGACTAGAACACCATCCTCCCCGACATTCAACCTAAACTGTGAATCCAATGTGTAGACGATATATTTGTTATTATTAAATGGAACAAATTGGAAGAGACCCACCATCTCATCAACAGTGTATTCACAGGGATTAAAATCACAAGGGAAGAAGAAAACAACAATCAACTACTGTTTCTGGATGTTAAAGTTGAGTGCATGACCAACGGGAAGTTCCAAACCTGAGTATACAGAAAAGCTACACACGCTGATCAAATCCTCAACTTCCACAGCAAATACCTCAAAGCCCACAAACAAAGTTGCATTAGGACACTATTTAAATGGGTTAGGACACACTACAACTCCCCAGAACTACACAGAAAAGAAATAAAACATCTATACAAAACCCTCGCTATAAACGAATATCCCAGCAACTTCATCTGCAGATGCCTACTAAACAGATAACAACAGGAGGACACAATACACCCAGCATGCTGGCCACACTGCCCTACATCAAGAACATATCAGAACTGACAACAAGATTCCTAAAACCACCAGGAATCATGGTGGCTCATAATCCTACAGCCACTCTATGACAAACACTTACAAGGATTAAGGAGCCCATTCCCACAACATGCAGTGCCAACGTGGTTTACAAAATACCATGCAATGACTTTACAAAATACCATGCAAAGACTGCCACAAACATTACATCGGACAGACAGGAAGGAAACTAGCCATCAGAATACACAAACATCAGCTAGCAGCAAAATGGCATGACAAACTCTCCTTTATAATGGTACACTCAGACAATGAAGGCCATCAGTTTAACAGGGACAAGGTAACCAAAGTACCCCAAGCCAAACATAGGCACACAGGGGAATTCCATGGTTCTCCACCTGTAATCAACAAACATATAGAATTGGACCAACATACAGATCAAAACTGGAAATGACTCTAGTCACCATAATGAACCAAACAGTATAAACTTCAAGCAGAGTAGAATAACACCGCTTCATCAGGGGGTCCGCTGATGATGTTACTTAGCATGGTGATGAAACGTCTGAACGAAAACAAGCCACCTCGGCGAGCAAATCAATAACCTGAAATGAATTTACTGTTGACATAGTAGCAGAATGTAAGGTATTCCATTTATCAGTATAGCTATCCCCTTGCTATAAATAATATCCCCTAACCATGCTCAACTTAAAACTTGATGTTAACTGTGTCCGTATCCTGATTTCCTTTTGGTGTGCACCTCTCAGTTGTTGGAAATTGATTTTCAGTTGTCTTCTAGTTTCATCTAACAAACTGTAGCTGGATAGTGAGCAAAGGAATTTCACCACCCCCACTCAGGCATTTCAGATGCTCTACTTTGTTGTGCATCACAAAATTAATCACTGCCGTTATTTTACTTCATCAGGGTATATTGGCTAATGCTACAATGTCATGTTATCTCACTTAACATAAAAAACTGTGCAGACATTGTGCTTTTGAAGAATCCAACTGATATTTATTACAACTAACACTTATGCACAAACAACATATTTCTCACTCACATAAATGTGGAGGCTAATATTAAGTCAACCGATTACTTAAGAGAAGCATGCTTTCAATAGTCTCAGTGATAATGGGAACTGCAGATGCTGGAGAATCCAAGATAAAAAAATGTGAGGCTGGATGAACACAGCAGGCCCAGCAGCATCTCAGGAGCACAAAAGCTGATGTTTCGGGCCTAGACCCTTCATCAGAGAGGGGGATGGGGTGAGGGTTCTGGAATAAATAGGGAGAGAGGGGGGGCGGACCGAAGATGGAGAGAAAAGAAGATAGATGGAGAGGAGAGTATAGGTGGGGAGGTAGGGAGGGGATAGGTCAGTCCAGGGAAGACGGACAGGTCAAGGAGGTGGGATGAGGTTAGTAGGTAGGAAATGGAGGTGCGGCTTGGGGTGGGAGGAAGGGATGGGTGAGAGGAAGAACAGGTTAGGGAGGCAGAGACAGGTTGGACTGGTTTTGGGATGCAATGGGTGGAGGGGAAGAGCTGGGCTGGTTGTGTGGTGCAGTGGGGGGAGGGGACGAACTGGGCTGGTTTTGGGATGCGGTGGGGGAAGGGGAGATTTTGAAGCTGGTGAAGTCCACATTGATACCATTGGGCTGCAGGGTTCCCAAGCGGAATATGAGTTGCTGTTCCTGCAACCTTCGGGTGGCATCATTGTGGCACCTCAGGAGGCCCATGATGGATATGTCATCTAAAGAATGGGAGGGGGAGTGGAAATGGTTTGCGACTGGGAGGTGCAGTTGTTTATTGCGAACCGAGCGGAGGTGTTCTGCAAAGCGGTCCCCAAGCCTCCGCTTGGTTTCCCCAATGTAGAGGAAGCCACACCGGGTACAGTGGATGCAGTATACCACATTGGCAGATGTGCAGGTGAACCTCTGCTTAATGTGGAAAGTCATCTTGGGGCCTGGGATAGAGGTGAGGGAGGAGGTGTGGGGACAAGTGTAGCATTTCCTGCGGTTGCAGGGGAAGGTGCCGGGTGTGGTGGGGTTGGAGGGCAGTGTGGAGCGAACAAGGGACTCATGGAGAGAGTGGTCTCTCCGGAAGGCAGACAAGGGTGGGGATGGAAAAATGTCTTGGGTGGTGGGGTCGGACTGTAGATGGCGGAAGTGTCGGAGGATGATGCGTTGTATCCGGAGGTTGGTGGGGTGGTGTGTGAGAACGAGGGGGATCCTCTTTGGGTGGTTGTGGCGGGGGCGGGGTGTGAGGGATGTGTTGCGGGAAATGCGGGAGACGCGGTCAAGGCCGTTCTCGACCACTGTGGGGGGAAAGTTGCGGTCCTTGAAGAACTTGGACATCTGGGATGTGCGGGAGTGGAATGCCTCATCATGGGAGCAGATGCGGCGGAGGCAGAGGAATTGGGAATAGTGGATGGAATTTTTGCAGGAGGGTGGGCAAAGGGGGTGGCCATGGGCACCCACATGGCCCCCAGCCTATGCCTGCCTCCTGCAGTGTGCCTCCTGCAGTGCCACAATGATGCCACCCGAAGGCTGCAGGAACAGCAACTTATATTCCGCTTGGGAACCCTGCAGCCCAATGGTATCAATGTGGACTTCACCAGCTTCAAAATCTCCCCTTCCCCCACCGCATCCCAAAACCAGCCCAGTTCGTCCCCTCCCCCCACTGCACCACACAACCAGCCCACTTCTTCCTCTCCACCCACTGCATCCCAAAACCAGTCCAACCTGTCTCTGCCTCCCTAACCTGTTCTTCCTCTCACCCATCCCTTCCTCCCACCCCAAGTCGCACCTCCCTTTCCTAACTACTAACCTCATCCCACCTCCTTGACCTGTCCATCTTCCCTGGACTGACCTATCCCCTCCCTACCTCCCCACCTATACTCTCCTCTCCACCTATCTTCTTTTCTCTCCATCTTCGGTCCGCCTCCCCCTCTCTCCCTATTTATTCCAGTACCCTCACCCCATCCCCCTCTCTGATGAAGGGTCTAGGCCCGAAACGTCAGCTTTTGTGCTCCTGAGATGCTGCAAGGCCTGCTGTGTTCATCCAGCCTCACATTTTATTATCTTGCTTTCAATAGTCTGTCATGTTTCAAGTGATTCCAGGTTAAGATGAAGTCTGAGACCATTATGCTGCCAGGTCATATGCTATGATGCAATCATGATATCACGAGCAAGTCTTTTGAAGGTGTATTGACAAACTTACAGGAAACAATAGCCCTCCTTTTTGCAAAATAAAAAAAAGTTCCAAACAGATATATATGGTTGTATATATCGTCAACCTGATGATATATAAATAGATTAAACAGAGTTTGCATGACTAATATTTTCAATCCCTCATGTAATGTCTCAGAGATTTGTCAACTGAATCCTGATCTGATGATCATGCACATATATCTGGAAAGGTACATATTATCCCCTGTTGCACTTGTTTGACAACTTAGTTGTCTTGTTGCTAGTTTTCATCACTTGGCATCATTGCACAATTGTCAAAGTGGTCCTTCTTAATTCTGTGTGCTTGGTTGGCGTACTGTACATTGTGAAGGAACAAGAGCCAGCTCAGACCAATTGGGTACCATAATTACCAATGACTTCATATGATACAGGTGGTTACATATTTTAGTTACCTTTCTAGTAACCAAGTATTTGGATTTGAATTTCTCACTCTCACTGTCTTCCCATTGTACAACTTTCGTAATCTTTTACCTGCTCACTCATCTTGTACCTCTTTCGCTTTCCTCTGTCTTTGAAGGAGAATATCCTGCATATCAGAATGGCTAGACAATTGGTTGCTGGATAGGGTCATTCACAGATGTTTTTGGAGAATAAGTTATGTTGCTGATGGTAATTTCTTTTTCATTGGTCTTGCACAAAATGCATTAATGCTGTATGAAAATTTTACTTTCTTGCTCAACACTTAGACATAACATACATTCTACTAGACTCTTTGAGTATGGAAAGTGGGGTGACAAAGGATTATGGAATGTCTTGAACTGGTTTGCTAGTGAATTGCAGTCTGTGCCTGACACTATCTGATCTCAGACGTGGAATAAATGGTCGCAGTTGCTCTGTTTCTAAGTTATCGAGCAATGGAAAATTAAGAGATGTCATTTGTTACAAGGATGTAAACAGCACTGTGCCCTGTGAACATGTCTGTTGCTAGTTTTGTTTACAAATAGTATAATTCTCAAGCACACAACTGGCTGGGCTAATATTAAGTTTATACATTACGGCTGAGTAGCATGTCATGCTTTGAGTGATCCTAGGACAAGATGGAGTGTGGCACTTTTACACACTGAGCTCATATACTATGATACAGTGATGTTATCATGAATGTGTCTCTTAAAATTTATACTGACCATGAGACATAACACAACAATCACCCTCAATTTTTCTCCACGAGGTGATGCCTGGTACTCCTTCGTGATTCTTCATGTAACTGAAATGAAGAAAATAGTAGTTTGAGTAATTGTGGCCTGTACAGTACCTGATTATGGGGAAATAAAACAAAAACAAAAAAATCTCCAGATGTTGGAGATTTTAAGTTAAAAACAGAGTTCTGGAAATACACAGCAGCATCTATGGAAACAGAAAAACAGCTAATGTTTCAGGTTGATGACCTTTTGATAGAGCTGGAAGTTAAATGCTGTTTACAATACAAACTCCTGATGATCATTAAAAAAAAGATAATTAGTAGTCATGTTGCTTTTTTTAAAAAAAATTGAGTTATTTCAGATGACGTTTTTGAAGATTAAAGCTATGAATTCATTTGTAGAATAACATTTAGGATGTTCAGTACAATACGTAGAACTTGTTTACAATGTACGTAATGAAAATAAATTGCTACAGGTAGCAAAATAAATATAACATAGAAGTGGTGGAATGAAATATTTGATTTATTAGAAACAGATTTCATATATAAATCTTATTCATCAAAGCATGAATTAAATATCTTCATTTTCTAACTGCACCCCCCCCTCCACCCAAGTCATCATTGTGAAGACTTTAGGAGGAACCTAAAAGAGGTCTGAACAGCGTGAATACAGTAAAATGTGGGGCAGAATTGGATGAGACGCCCATTCATGTCCACCTTGATATTGGGAGCATATCACTGCATCATGTGTGATTTTGACAAGTGGTTTATGTTTCTTACTAGGAAGTAATGAATTGCCAGTTAAGAAGGATTATTGTTAAAACGCCCTGGTTCGTCTCATTGAATGTTCAACTTTTCTCTCTTGCCAAATGTACAGAACAAATTAGACATCGAGAAAGTTCGACATTGAAATTAGAATGAGTAGCTGGTAACTTCATCTCCCTGTTTGCTCCGAAGTAACTCCATTCTGCCTTAGGTCAAAACTGCATCTCTGGGCACAATATGTGGCCACCTGCTGCATACACACCTCATCCATGGTCATCATGACCGTTACGGCATCTCTCCATTACATTTGCAGCCTGCACCAGCAACGAGCATTGAAAGCCTACAGCGGGGACACTTAGCACACATAGGCAGGGACCAAGCTGGCTGGACCAGGCTGTATCTTGGCTGCACAGTCACTCAGTTAGCACCTGCCTATATGGTTAGACTTTCCCAGCCTTGCCTTGCCGTACCAATTAGTGTAGTCATAGGACAAGGCAACTTGTGTTTTCTGAAGAAGTGTCTAGGCCCAAAACCTCAGCTTTCCTGCTCCTCTGATGCTACTTGGCCGGCTGTGTTCAACCAGCTCCACACCTTGTTATCCCTTATATTCCTGGTCAGCAGCTGTGACTTAGAGGCATACATCTTGCAATAAGGCAGTGTGTTATGTCAATCTTACATAGCAAACAGGCAGCCATGTCTCAAAGTCTTAGTGGAGTAGTCATCACTGAATACTGTGGAGGCATCTGTCAGTCACGGGTCATGACACACTGAGTCAGGTATCTCCGCAGAGTCTTCTCTGTCAGGGTGTATAAGCCTGTGCAGTCTGGGGAGTGGGTCACAGACAGTCCTGTGGCTCCTGTCCGATAAGGGTCAGGGCTAATGCAGTCACAGAGATGTACAGCTGCTAGTCACGTCTGCAGGTCTGTCTGGTGAGGTTGCTCAAGGCAGTGAGCCATGGCCAGTCTATTGGATCTGTATACATCTATTTTCATTATGTACATTGCAAACAAATTCTCCTACATATTGTGCTAAATATCCTAAATTTTATTCTACTAACACATGAATGGATTTAATCTTCAAGGAACAAGCTTATCCCCACTTCTACAAATGCCTGTGCTTTCCTTTATGGATCTCAACTCCCCCAACCATCCCTACAGATTGCTCTTGAACCTTCCTGAACAGTCAGTTGAGTGACTGTATTCTCTCCGGACTTTTAACTTCAACAAGCAGCTCTTAGAAACAAATGACCAGAGCCCTGACTACAGTTTTCACTGTTCCCAGCCTGGGATATGTGATTCCCTTGATGACTGTTGCTGGCTGCACAGAACTGACAGCTGAATGCTCCCTGAACTGTACAGGGACCTAGTTTCCTTGACTGAGCTTCCCAAGCAGAAGACTTGGCATGGCCAAGCCCCTGGTTTATGTGCAGACTGTGTCTGTGACTGACAGCAATGACTGACAATGCCCCCTCCCCCTTAATTTGGCTGAGGACTAGCCCTCACCCAGTTTCTGACATGGCCACTTGGTTGGTTGCATAAATGTGCAGTGCATTCGCCACGCAGGCATGGTGTAGGTGTCAGATTAATGGTTCAATCCACTATTCACCAAGGTATGCAATCCCCCTCCTTAGATCAAACTCCTACTGACAAGCAGACTGCCTGTATGTTTGTGCAAAAAAACACCTCAAATTTGCAGTAGTCAGAGCTTTTGGCTCTAACTGAAGTGCCAATGTGTAGAGTGATGTGGCATTTCAAGGCAAGCTGAGGCATGGATGCTATGAAGTTGCAGACTGGTACTAATCCAGTGAGCGCAAGTGAACTGCCCTGAGATACAGCCTGATACAATCAGTGAGCTGTGTGTCTGTCCGTGCACACAGTGTCCCTGCTGCAGCCTATGCTTGTTGCCTAATAAGCAAGTCTGTGCTTCATAAGCGGTCTGTATTTTTATTGGAGAGGTGCCATGAAGGTCATGATTGGCATCTGTCAACCAACATCCATGGGCGAGGGATGCATAACACTGGTAGCCATGTATGATTCCCTGAGATTCCCTGGTTGTTGGCAACATTAGAAATCATTCAGAGCAAATGGTGAGGTGAGTCCACAAAGTATGCACTGCATTTTCCAAGGCAAGTTTTCTCAACATGTAGCATGCCTGGTGACTTTGATAAAATAGAAAGCTGAATGTTAATGAGGCAAGTTGTGCTGTCAATGAGGCATTCGACAAGTAATAATCCCTCTTAATTGGAACTCGCTGCTGCCAAATGACAAACTTGCCGTGCAGCTTGTGAAAGGCTTAAAAAAATGAATCAAGAGGCTCCTGGTGTTGTGATGAACTTCGTGCAGGACTTCTTGTCTGTCACACATCTTGCCACAGCCTTGTCACTCAGGCACTTCTAAAATTCTGCCCATTTTGTTTTCAATAAACATCTAATATTCTGCACAGAATTGTGGTGAGTCTCTTAAGATGAGCTTGCCAGTCAGATTAATTGAGGACCTTGGATATATTCTCAAAATTTTTCACATTTGTGACAATTCTGGAAATAGTTAAGCTGTATTTCCAGCGAACTGCCCCAGTGAATCATGACAACATGCGTACACTCACTAGTTGTAACATATTTTGCCTCTAACTTTGCTCACATTGACATTGGATCACACCATGCCTGCTTTTGAGATGAAGTGTCCAGCATTTTGTGGGGTATGTAAAATGCCATGCCCTGTATCTGCCCAGAGCTCCTATTGGAAACTGAACAACTGATTGCATGTTAAAATCGGGCCCGCAAACCCATTTCAGGCCCATTACGAAGTATGTTCAGTGCAGTAACAGCTGTTAAACAAATCATTCCAACATTAACCTTCCATCCAAACCTCCACCCACCCTTCCTCATCTAAACTCATGGTAAAATTGGTTCTCAAGAGACATGTTCGGGTCTGGACTGGCCTCCCTCCAAATATATTATGGAGGTAGCCTTGACGCCAACTTTTATTTTATTTTAAAGGCGCTGTGTTCCAGATATGATTTGATTTTGGTGTACCATTAAGCTTTACTCAAAACACACTCTAATAATTAATGCAACAAAATGAAGAATTAGTATAACTTTACGTTATTGACATACTTAACCAGACTAGTATTTAACCACAAATCATCAACTGTTCCAAAATAACATCCCATAAAGAACAAAGGACAGTACAGCACAGCAGCAGGCCCTTTGACCCTCTGTGCATGCACCGACATATTTTGCCCTTCCACATTAAAACTGTCTTTACTTACAGGATAGGTATCCCTCTATTCCCTTGCTATTCATATATTCGTCCACGTACTTCCTGGATCTTGCTATTGTGTCTGCTTCTACCAACTCTTCCGGCAGCGTGTTCCAGACATGTTTCTGTGTTGGAAATTTGCCTCACACATCCCTTTTAAACATCCCCCCACTGCATCTTGAACTTGTGTGCCCCAGTAATTGACGCCTACACTTTGAGAAAAAGCCTCACTTTCTATTCTATCTATGCCATTCATAATCTTTTAAACTTCTTTCAGGTTGCTCCTCAACCTCTTGCATTCCAATGAAAACAAGCCCAGTTTATTAAACCTGGCTTCATTGCTAAAATTCCCCATACTAGGCAACATCCTGGTAAACCTTCTCTGTACCATCTCCAAAGCATCCACATCCTTCTGGAATGTGGTGACCAGATCTGTACGCAATATCCCAAGTGTGGCCTAATGAAAGTTCTAGTTAGCTGCAGCATACCCTGCCTACTTTATATTCAATGCCCTTTCCAATGAAGGTAAGCATGCCATAAGCCTATTTTTTCACTATCTTATCTATCTGCGCTCCCACCCTCAGTGATCTCTAGACATGCACACCCAGATTCCTCTGCATATCAATACTCCTCAAGGTTCTGCCATTCACAGTATAATTTCCACTCGTAGTTGACCTTCCAAAATGCATTACCTCACATTTGTCCAGATGAAACTCCATTTGCCATTTTTCTGCCCATGCCTCCAACTAATTTATATCCTGCAGTATCCTCTGACAATCTTCCTCACTATTAGTAACTCCTCCAATCTTTATCATCCCCAAACTTACTAATTAGACCAACTACATTTTCCTTCAAATCATTTTCACGAACAGCAGAGGTCCTATCACTGATCCCTCTACAACACCAGCAGTCACAAACCTCCATTCCGAAAAGCATCCTTACCCCGCTGCCCTCTGTCTCTTATGACTAAGCTGTTCTGTATCCATCTTGCCAGCTCACTTCTGATACCATGTGACTTCACTTTTTGTTCCCGTCTGCCATGAAGGACCTTATCAAAGGCTTTCCTGAAGCCCATGTAGACATTAGTGGCATTTCCCTCATCAATCATCTTTGTCACCTCCTCAAAAAACTTGATCAAATTAGTGAGGCATGATCTCCCCCATATAAAATCATGCTGTATTTCATTAATTAGTCCATTTGCTTCTGAATGTGTATAGATCTTGTCCCTGAGAATCTTTTCCAATAATTTCCCTACCACTGTTGTGTGGCTCACAGGCTGTCATTTCCTAGATTATTCCTGGTACCCTTCTTAAGCAATGGGACAACATTGGCTATTGTCCAGTCCTCTGGGACCTCACCTGTGGCCAAAAATGATACAGAGATCCCTGTCAGTGCTCCAGCAATTTGTTCTCTTGCCCTCCCTCAATATTCTACGGTAGATCCCATCAGGACCTGGGGACTTATCTGCCTTAATTCTTTTTAAGAAGCACAATACATCTTCCTTTTTAATAGCAGCTTGGCTTGGAAATTTCACACTCCATTCCCTGAGATCATCCTCCACTAATTCCTTCCCTTGGTGAATACCAACACCATATTCTTTTAGGACCTCACCTACCTCTTCTGGCTCCATAAATTCCCTCCTTTATCCTTGAGTGCACTAGCCCTTTTGCTGGCTACCCCCTTGCTTTAAACTCTCTGCAAGAGAAACAGGAAAGAATACATCTTTTAAGGGCACAGTATTGTCATACTTTTCCCACCCCCTTAAAAAGTGCACCATCATTATGCAAAGACGGCTTCATTTGCAAAGCCTTTAGTCTCACACTGTTAGTACTCTTCATTTATATATAATATACACACACACCATTAAATCTAAGCATAAAAACATTCAATAATACAGTTTGAGTCAGTCTGTTTCTTCTGCGGCCAAACACTTTGTCCTCCTTCATCAAAACTGTGATGACAATTATACTCACTTGCCCTGCCACGTGCATACTTTTTAAATTAAATAGCTGTAGCAATAAACTCCATCCAAATATTTTGGCATTTTTATCATTAAATTTCTCCAAAAATATCAAAGGGTTCTGATCAATATACACAATTACCTCAAATTACTGGCCACATAAATGTTGAAATGTTGCAAAGCCAACACCAAACTCAAGGTCTGTTTCTCCATGATGGAATATTTCTTTTGATGAACATTTAACTTTCAGATAAAATACCCAAAGGTCTTTCTATAACCTAATCTTCTTGCAAGAGTGTAGCACTGACACTCACATCATGTACATCAATGGCCATTTTGAACAGCTTTGCATAACTGGGTGTTGCTGACACCAGGGTGATGATGACCACAACTTTCAGGCTGTCTAATACCTTCTTACACTCACCTGTCCACTGAAAGTTTCCACATTTCTTCAATAGTTCAGTCAGTGGAACAATCAGTCAGTGGTCAGTCTTTGATGAGATCTCCTTTTCTCTTAACAGGTGAGGATTTCTCTTTTCCCCAATTTCTATCCCTCACAGATTGAAATTGATGTCAGAAGCCGTACTTTTATTTATGAACTGACTGATAATCATCTGTAATTTCCACTGCTAATCATGCAGTTTTAACTCTCTGCTCTTCCAGTGAGTTCTCACGACTTCATGAAGTGAATTTTTGAACTCCACCAGAATAACATTCTCTCTAAGAGTGTCAGATGTCTGATCTATATTCAGGCCCTTATCAACTATCAAAATTACTTTGTTTGATCTGTTCAAATTCTATATATGTTTGATTAGGTATCTCCTTAGATTCTTAAATTGTTGTCTGTAGACTTCTGGCACTAATTCATATGCACTTAAGATGGCTCTTTCATTTCATCATACTCTTTTGATAGTGATGCAAATCCCTCACTAGCTCTACCTACCAAGTTGTTTGAATCAACAATACCCACATGTTCAGTGGCCATTTCATTTGTTTAGCCACTTTCTCAAATGAAATGAAAAAGGCTTCTATGTTCTTCTTGTTGAATCTTGGCAACATTTGGACATATCAAAATGATCCCCACCAGGCCTTTTGCCTATAATGGGATTGCTCTTCATCACTGTCCTCATCACCTCTGCGACCTTGTACCTTTACCTTTGTCATTCTGAGTCTACTTTTACCTATTAGTTCCAACTCCTAAAATTCAAACATTCTGTCCTTATTCTGTCTTTTCTGCTTTTAATCATAATCAAACTCTTTTATTTCCTTTTCATCTTTAAACCGTTTTAATTCTCTGGCCTTTGCTCCACTCAATTGCTCTTTTGCTTTTGCCTCTAATTCAAGCTGCTCCATTTGCAATTGAATTTTAGCCATTTCCAGCGATTTTGGTTGCATTTCTTACATTGTAGATGCTGAGCTACCTCTGCAATTATCTCTACTTTCCTCATGTATACAGGCAACATCATCTTCAGCTTATCTGCCAATTTCAAAAGCTTTGCCTTACTCACCTTCTGCAAACCACCTGAGTGACTTCTTCCACACCGAGGAACTTTTAATCACTGAAAAAGCCTTCATTGTACAAGACAGTCCCTAATTAAACTAAAAAAATCCCTGTGAAGTGAACACCACAATCACCACTCACTATCTTTGAATCCCTGAATCATAAACCCAATCAGGAATTTGAGATTTTTCACCCAGGCAAGCCGCAAATTTGTCAGTGACCAAATCAGCCACCCCCAAAGTTTATTATGGGGATAGCCTGGGCACCAACATTTATTTTATTTTAAAGGCATGTTTAAGGGGTTATGTTCCAAATATGATTCAATTGTTCTGCTACTAAGCTTTAATCAAAACATACACTATTTTCACAATACAATTAAAATGCAACAAGATGAAGAATTGGTATAATTAATAACATACTTAACAAGACAATTTATTACTTAACCAACTTAACTGTTCCAATATAGACAGCATCCCATAAACACACCCTTTGTTAAAGTGCAGTGTAGTAAAGCAGTTGTTATTCTCACATGCTGTTTCACTCCAACCCGGTAGAAAGAAACACTAAAACAAACAATTGGAGATAGCAAGAACTGCCGATGCTGGAGTGAGAGATAACACAGTGTGGAGCTGGAGAAACACAGCAGTCCAGGCAGAAGACTTCTGAAGAAGGGTCCCGACCCGAAATGTCAGCATTCCTGCTCCTTTGTTGCTGCCTGGCCTGCTGTGTTCCTCCAGCTCCATACTGTGTTATTCTGAAAGAAACAATCTTCCCCTCTTGATTTCTAAGAGGAAACCTCTATGTTTAAGTCTTTAGCCTAGCAGCAGAGAGAACTCTAGCTGTCTACTGCAGCTAACTAACACAAAAAAAAACTATTGAAAACAAAACCAAAGTTCTGAAGGTCTGTGAGCCTGACCCTGCCCACTCGTGCTTCTTTTGTTTTACTCAGGGAGGAAACACCAAGGGAGAAATCCAAAGCTATTTACAAAATGCCTGCTGGGAGGAGACACCTTGGTATTACTGTGACAAGAGAAAGAGAGCAGACCAAATCTCTTAAAGGCACAATATCATCACACTAACCAACTACAGCATAAACTGCACAATCCATTTTTGCAGATGAAGTTTCCAAACCAATGGTGATTCGTGACTGTTGTTGGCTTTGCGTTGGAATTCCTCAATCATTAATTTGTATTGTTAGCTAGTTTATTATTAATGTCCTTCTCCTTGGCCTGAAATTCACTTTTGTTTATTAGATTGTAAATGAAAGGAAAGGTATTGGTATAATCCACAAAATACATAACATTTACAGATGGGGTATTAAAGCTGGAAATGTTTCAGTAAATTTCTGTTATATATAACAAACATGTATAATTCAGCTCATCTCCCTTGGCTTAACTAATTCCTCTGAAGTTGTATCATGACATATTGGATCATATAATAACGAACTGGATGCATCATTGCATTTTTGTCAGATGTTACCTTGTTTTTTGTCCCCTTCAAGGAATGATATGCAATTAATCTGAATCTGAAGAGAAACATCTGAGGGGAACAATTCTGTCCTCATCTAAGCAGTTAAAAGGTCATACAGATTACACTTACATAATTTCTAAGATAGGTGATTGAAATCCTAAAGGCTTATTCACAGGCTAATTTTGTTCCCTCTCTGCCTGTAACTGTGCTGTTTAGTTACAAAAGTCACCAAAAATTTATTCAACATAATCATTGTAAATTGCCAAGTGTGTTAATCGGAAGATCAGTGAAGATGTAACCGAGAAAATTGCAGAATATATGTCTGAAGTGTTTGTGATTCTTAAATCGACTATCTGATTATGTTTAACCACAATTTCAGTTGCAAACAGATCAAGTGTTGCTACTATTTTGATCTAGAATCTCTTTGCTAATTGTAAACAATAGTGGCTCCCATTTAGTTGCCATGTTTATACATTGACAAGTGTAAATGATGACACAGAAGAGGAATGAGCCATAAATCTTCTTGAGGGAGCTATTTACAAAAAGTTATGAAGAGATACAGGATCAAATGCCACAGAATTTGTAGCAAGGTGCTGTAGAGTAACAAGGATAGTGCCTTGTCTTCAAATGCATGCTTGTAATGCCTCTGAGTACAGACCTCCAAATCAAATAGCCGCAAGTTTGGATTACAGCCATGAACAATTAGTTGGACTCCCTTTCATTACTTGAGCACAGTTGGTTGGATGTGAAATTGAACTGAACTGCCTAGAGATCAGAATTAGGTCACCTTACCTTTCTGTGCAGACTTTGGAGTAGTTCCAATAATGTAGATTAGGAAAGTGCTGATACTTTTTCAAGGCTCAAGATTACTTTTGCACGATTATACAATGTCTGGTAATTAATTTCTGATTACTTAATTGCAAGCATGAGCCATAGGTCACAATTGTTGAAAGACTTGTGCCATTGGATTTATATTAAATATAATTCTTGGCATTGAATTTGAGTATCAGGCTTGAAGTAAAGACCTCTATTATTAAGAAGGAAGATGACAAAGTGTCAACCGTGGAAGGATCATTTCAAGAAAAGCCTGAGCAGGTTTTAATAAAGTCTGAGTGTTCATATTTCAGCTCAGCTTTTGGTTATGAGAATGTGAAGCACGACAGCTATCTATCTGTGGAAGGGGTTAACACGTACAATTACAAATTTCCAATCCTATGCAAGCATTATAATTAAAAAAGTGTCAACTAGCATCTGCCTGTCTTTGTTGAAGAAAAAGATGTGCAACATCAATTAAATTTCAGTCTATTTAAAGACTTCACATATACTATAGCCCCATTGTTAATACTTTTTTAAAATACTCTTTGTATCAAATTGTTTATATACCTCATGAAGAAGGAGTACAATCCTGTTATTATCAATGGCTGAATGACAAACAATAAAATTTAAAGGACAGCATGTCAATAGTGCCTTTAAATTACTACTGTTAGTTTTGCTTATCCGACTCTATCGCATTATCTCAGTCTTGTGCTAAACATCACCCTTATCAAAATAATTGAATAATGACTGGCAACCGCTATGAATTTGTGGAAGGGTTAATTGGAAAGACTAGTTCATGTAAGTATTACTGCAGTAAGCCTCCTTAATTATATCCTGATCTTGCTGTTTCTTTATATTGTCTCTTCCTTCCCTGGAATGGTATTTATGGAGATTTCAATATATTATTTATTTTGAAGGTATTTAACTCCTCCACTTGTTCACTAACAAAGGTTAACTACTTGTTAAAACCTAAACATAACACTGAATTCTACAGATGTTAGAAATTTGAAATGAAAATAGAACATACTTGGAAAAGGTCAACAGGTCAGGATGGAGAAAGAAAAACACAGTTCAAATTTCAGGTCTGTTCTTTTCCAACATTTTCTTTTATCTTAAATTCATTTGTTTTTAGGAAATCAGTATGTTATTGTGGGTTCCTTGTAAGTATTTATTCATTAGCAAATCTCATTTAACCTTAAAATTTTGAATCATTATTTTTCAGTTAAAAATCTAGACACAGTTAAGTCCTTGCTTAAGGCTACACATTTAAAGTTGTTTCAAGTAGTTCATAAGTTCATAAGAAATCAGGACAGAATTAGGCCATTTGACCAATCGAGTCTGCTTTGCCATTCGATCATGGCTGATATGCTCCTCACTCCCATTGTCTTGCCTTCTCCCCATAACTCTTAAATTCATTGCCAAATAAAGATCTGTCTAACTTCTACTTTAAATTTACTCATTGTTCCAGCATCTATCGCACTTTGGGGTAATGAATTCCACAGATTCACAACCCTTTGGGAGAAGTAGATTCTCCTCAATTCTGTTTTAGATTTGCTACCCCTTACCCTAAGACTTGACCTCTCATCCTAGAATGCCCCACAAGAAGGATCATCCGCTCCACTTCTATTTTATTGGCACCTTTTATCATCTTGAACACCTCAATTTGATCTCCCCTCATTCTTCTAAATTTTACAGAGTGTAGGCCTAATCTGTTCAAACTCTCTTCATACAACCAACCCCTCATCTCTGGGATCAATTTAGTGAACCTCCTCTTAATTGTCTCCAATGCCGCCATATTGTTCCCTAAGTAAGGGGACCAAAACTGTGCGCAATACTCCTGGTGTGGTCTCACGAGTGCTTTGTATATTTGAAACAGTACTGCCTTACCTTTATATTTTATTCCTGTAGATATAAAAGCCAACTTCAATTTACTTTTTTTGGTGCAAGGGGCTAGGAAGTGGTTTACTATTTGCAATAAATGTTACTTTAATGCATTGAGAATTAGTGATGTTTATCAGCATGTGGTTTTATTAGTCATTGTATTATTTATTAGTATTGATTAGATTATTTGTAGCAGGAGCATAGTTAACTGATAAATAATGGCTTGAGATGAGATGCATCCAAGGACACTGAGGGTAGTGAGAATGGAAATTGCACATGCACTTGCGATAGCATTTCACCTGCCCTTAAACACCAGGTGCCTGAAGACTGAAGAATTGCAAACATGCTCCAAAAAAGGTTGCAAGATAAGCTGAGCTCCCGTGGATCAGTCAGTTCCACATCAGTAGTTGGGATACTTCTAGAAACAATAATTTTTCACAACATTAATAGACAAATGAATAAATGTAGGTTAATTGAGGAAAGCAGGCATGAATTTCTTCAGGGAAAATCATGTTTAAGTAACTGACCAGAGTTTTTGATATGACAGATTACGTTGATCAGTCAGTGCTGTTGATCAGATGTCCATGGACTTCCAAAAGGAATTTGATCAGTGCCACAAAATAGATGTGTACTCATGGAATAATGGAAACAACATGGATGCAAAATTACTTGAGTAATAGAAAATAGAAAGTAACAATTAATAGATGTTTTCTCATCTGGAGAATGATCTGTAGTTTCCCAGAGGTTAGTTTTGGAACTTTGCTTTTCCCGATGTATATTATGACTGAGAGCTTTGTGTACAGCGCACAATTCAAAACTTGCAGCTGATATAAAACTTGGAAATATTGCAAGCTGTGAGAAGGATACTGCCAAACCTTAAAATGACATAGACAAGATGATGGAGTGAGCATGTAGCTGGGAGATGAAGTTCAAACCAGGCAAGCATGGAGCGATACATTTTTGTCAGAAGAATATGGAGAGACAATGTAAAATAAAGCTTACAACCCTAAAGCGGGTGCAGGAGAAGAAGCTCATAGGTATCTATGTCGGTGACAGGACAGGGTGAGATAGCAGTTAATAAAGCATACAGTGTCCTGCGCATTATTAATAAAGCATGGAGTACAAGAGGAAGTAGATTATTTTGAACTTCTGGAAAATCATATTGAAACCCCAGCTGTGTGTGATTCTGGCCAGTGCACTTTATGAACGATGTGAAGGCATTGGAAAGAGTGCAGAAGAGGTTTGAGAATTATTTCAGGGATGAGGAATTTCAGTTATGAAGATTGATTGGAGAAGCTGGGGCAGTTTTCCTTGGAGAAGAGAAAGCTAAGAGGAGATCTTTTTGAAGTATTCAAAATCATGCAGGTTCTAGACAGAGAAAAGAGGGAAAAAATCTTCCCACTTGTGAAAGAATCAAGAATGAAAGGGCATGGATCTAACGTAAGTATTAGAAGAAAGAATAGTGATATGAGGAAAATCACTCACACCGTGAGCAGTGAGGGCATGGGATGTACAACATGAGCATGGTAGTGGCAGATTCAAATGAGGCTTTCAAAGGGAAATTAGATTGTTATTTAAAAAGGATTGACGTGCAACATTTTGATGAGAAGACAGAAGAATGGCAATAAATGACCTGCTTATTTGGTGAGCTAAATCAGGTCTGATGTGATCAAACAGCCTTGTCGTGTGCTGCAATGAGGCTATGATATGTGAACTGACCAATCTCTGCCACTAGATGGGGCCTGGCCAATCTAAACATACTGCAAATGAGCCATTTTTGAAAACAATTTACATTTATTGCATACCTTCTATATTTAATGATATACTTTATTTTGTAAGAGATTTCAACTAGGAATGTACAGTGCTGAATCTACATGGTGCAGGATTTCAGCTTGCACATTTGTTTCACCAGGTGAGAAATATTAGAAGGAAGCCATTCTGGCTTCAATACTGATTCAGACAAGAACATACGTCGGCAGCTGTTCCACGGGTCAAACAACAGTATTTCAGTGCAGATGAATGTTGTGCATGGGACACTGTGGAATCCCCATCACAGCACATTTCAGAAGAATTGACCAGGAAATTGAATCTTCTTCTGGACACTTCATCTGTGGCTGAAACTCTCTGAATGCTTCCATTCTAATTGGAGGCTTTGAATGGTTCTGATGAAGCTAAGTAAAATAGTTACTCAGGAAAAGTTAGACTGTTACATACATTGCATAACACCCGAGTAACTAAGAAACTGACCTGACACTGACCTCACTCACAACAACCACATCCATTACACCCATCTCTAAGACCTGACAACGCCACCCCAATCTGCACACCTCCTCTGCCAGTGTGAATCCCTGCCTGATCTAAATACACACGCCCCTGCCTCCACCACTGGACCCAACCCCATCCCCCTGTTGCCTCAACCCACCACCACCAGAATCAACAAATGACAACACCACACCCCAGGCCCCCTTGCCACCAGACTCAATCGTCCATTTCTGTTTGCTGGCTGGGCCGGACATAACCCAAACCTTATTTCTCTACTGGCCCTGATCCAAACCCCTTCCTCTTCTAGCCTACTCTGATGTACCCCAATCACTTCTTCCTGTTCCCTTTCCAGACTGCACTCTGTCACCCTACCTAGTTGGCACCATATGCCCTCCTCAGCTGACAATCTACATACCTGGCAGCTCCTCCCTGGCCCCACCCAATTAGCATCCAACCAGCCCAGTACCTTAACATCATACCATTTATGCTTTCCTTTTAACAAAGCTGTTAGCATGGCTGAAGGGGCCTTCGGAAAGCGGCACAGTTTTTCTTCTCCTGCTTAGTTCTATGCTACGAAAGAGCTGTCAGACCGGATGGCAGCTGCTCATTTCTGAGAAAGCCCTGAGTGGAATCTCCTATCAGGAATACGGCGCTCCCTCCTTTCTGAAACAGAAAGGGCCAGAGTGGCAATCAGCGTGAGATTGCCACTTGCAAAACTTACACGACTTACTACAGGTTCATTCAACTAAACTGTAATTTTCACAATTTAAGTGAGAACTCCCTACATGCATTCTGCTAATCCAGTGGCCATCTCAAAGTCTCTTTGTTCATTGTTGTCATAAGTCATATTGTCTATTCTATATCTAAGTTTACCTTGTAAAATCCAGTTGTGCAACTTTGATAGAAATACTTCCAGGGTGGTGTTCTGCATTTTATAACGGTTTTGACATCATATCAGCTTGGCTAGAGGATTGGTGAACAAACAGAAAGCAGAGAGTCAGGATATAGGGGCCTCTTCTGGTTGGCGAGCCATACCTAATGGATTGCCACAGATCTTAGCAATTCAACTATCTATAGGCAATACTAATGGCTTGGATGCAGGGAAAGGAAGTACAATTGCAAAATTCGAAGGTGGGACTAAAACAGGTGGGAAATTAAGTTGCAATGAAGAAATAAGAAATTTACAAATGGATCTGGATAGGTTTGGTGAATGGGCCAAAATTTGGCCGATGGAGTTTAACGTAGGTTAATGTGAAGTTATCCGTCTTGGTCAGAAGAATAAAAAGGCATCTAATTTCTAAATGGAAAGAAAATGCGAAATGATTTGATACCGAGGGATTTGCCCCCTTACTTGAGGAATGGTGTGTTTATATTGGAGGCAGTTCAGAGAAGGTTCACAAGATTGATTCCAAAGATGAATGATTTGTCTTATGAAGAGAAGTTGAGCACTTTATCATAGAATCATAAAATCCCTACAGTGTGGAAACAGGCCCTTTGACCCAACAAGTCCATACCGAACCTCAGAGCATCCCACCCAGACCCATCCCCCTATAACCCAACAAATCTACACATCCCTGAACACGATGGGAAATTTAGCATGGCCAATCCACCTAGCCGGCACATCTTTGGACTGTGGGAGGAAACTGGAACACCCCGAGAAACCCGCACAGACATGGGGGGAATGTGCAAACTCCAGTGCTAACCACTGTGCCACTGCGTTTGGGCGTATATGTTCTAGACTTTAGAAAGATGAGGGGAGATATAATTGAAGCATATAAGATGCTAGAAGGGATTGAAAAAGTAGGTATAAAGCAGATGTTTCTCCTTGGGAAGGAATCTAGAATGACACTTCATTGTTTGAGACGAAGGTGCAGCAGCTTTAAACTAGAGATGAAGAGCAATTATGTCTATCAAATGGTTGTGAATCTGTGGAATTTAGCACTGCATTGTAAGTGGATACTGAATAAATTTGAAGGGGAGATTTTTAATCTGTAATGGGTTAAAGGATTTTGTGGTACAGGCAAGAAAGTGGAGTTGAGGCTGAAATGAGATCTACCATAATCATATTCAATGATAGAGCAGGTTTGAAGGACTCAATTGCCTACTTCTGCTCCTAGATTTTAATGTTCTTATGCTCAATTGATTGATTTCAAGGTGCTTGGCTTTTTAGGTCAGCTGATAGGCTTTTTTCCTGTTTCTTTTTGACTGTGGTTTTACTTGTTTCCAGCAAAGAGAGACAGACTTCCTTTCTTTTTTACCTGGTATACAGGAACAGCTAGGGATTTGTTCAACTGTGATCCTCACAGCACACACCTTTGCTCAGAGGTATGTTTCAATCCTTGCTGTTGTTGAAAGGGTAAAATACAAAAATTGTCTGCAGTTTAGAACATTATTCACAGAAGATATCTTCTCAGCAGAAAGCTGGTCGTCAATTCCTCAATATCGGTTTTGGTACAGGGATCACTTCCCATTCTGATGAAGGGTCTAGGCCCGAAACGTCAGCTTTTGTGCTCCTGAGATGCTGCTTGGCCTGCTGTGTTCATCCAGCCTCACATTTTATTATCACTTCCCATTTTGTTTGGATTTGCTACACTACCTTTAAAGGGTTATTGTTTCAACTTCCCTTTACACATTTAGGTGCAACTTTCCAGATTTCCATTCAGACGCCCATTGAACTTGCATCCAAAATCATTTTTAGGCTGTTTGTCCTAATTTAAGAATTCACATGCTGCAATTAGAAGTGTAATAAGTATGTGTGGTTCTGATTTGTTGTTGTGTCAACATGAAAATTTTATTTGGTATGTTCTTCTGCAAAACTATTTCAACACTGCAAACATAAAAGCTTTATAGCACTATTTTATCAGGAAGCAAAGTGAACCACTGAGTGATATGGGTCAATTCCCATACTTTGAGAGTCTCTCCTCAGCAAATGCAGATGTTAACAATGAAATACAACACCACCTCCAAGGTATTGGGGCAACCTTTGGCCAGCTGAGAAACAGAATGTTTGCTGATGAAGACCTCAAGCCCAACACAAAGCTCATAGTTCATAGGGCAGCAGTAAACTTTGGAGACATGAACAATATACAGCAGACACTTCCTCGAGAATTATGTCCAACAAAGCTTTTGCGAACTCATCCACATCTACTAGAAAAGAGGAATCAAAGCTAACATTTCAGGTCCAGTGACCTTTCCTCAGAACTGCTTTCATTTCTGATTTACAGCATCCATAGTTATTTCAGTTTTTACTCTTGTGATATGTTCTCCCATGTATAAAGATTTACATTTGTAAGCTCCTCAGCTCCCTCTGCTCCTGAAGATTATTTTGAACAGTGCTATTAAGTCTGTTTCGTCTCTTCCTATCCCTTCTGCTAAAATGCATCATCTTACACTTCTGTGTTAAATACCATCTGCCACTTTTCTGCATTTTCTGCTCGCCAATCTATAAGCTGTTGTAGTCAGTTGGCGTGTCCCACATTTTTTCACACCTTCAAGTTTGGTATGATTAGCAACTTTTGAAGTTTTACACTAATATTCCAACAAACAAGGCACTTTAAATATATCAAGAAAGCAATGATTTTAGCACTGATCCTCAGGAAACAACACTGACTCGTGTCCCTCCATCTGAAAAATAGCAGTTACATTTATATAGATAGCATTGATGACACTCCCTTCATTGATCTTTTCAGTTTCAATCAAAAATAACACTTACATTAGCTACAGTCCCATGCACTTCTTCCTAATAACCTTAAACCTCTCTAAATGCTTGTTAACATTTTCTTTGGTTATTGTTTCTGAAATTATATTCATCAGTAACATTAAACTGGCCAGTGTGTAATTACTACAACTGTCCTGATACACGTTCTTGAGCAAGATTGTTATACTTGCCACTCTGCAATCCGGCGTTACCTCTCCCATTTCTCGAAAAAATTGGAAGACTATGTTAAGCCTTTTCATCATTTCCACCTCCATGTCTACTTTCTTCGCTTGGTCAGCCTTAGTATACCTGTTCAGTACACCCTTGCCTATAATATACCTCTACCATTTCCAATCAGTATGCCAAAATCCGATTTCTTAGACACCACCTATTCAGTGCTATTAATTATTATTTTATTGCCCTAATCCTCTAAGCATATTATTATTGTCACAAATAAACTTTGCCCACTTCCTACTGCTTACTATTGAAATGCCAGCAGAAGACTTTTGAATTCCCTTTTGCACTATCTGCGTTCTGTTCCTTTTTTAAAAAATCTTTGCCAGTCATGTTTTCCTCTTCATATCCCTGTCAACTCAGTATAATTTGGCCTTGTTCCTGTTTGAAAAGTTAAGCTAATGTGCCTCATAAATCATGTTGTTTATAATCTATCAAGTTGTGTATCTTTCTCGTCATCTGAGAGGCCCTGACTTTGTCTCCTGCCTTTCCCTCTTATTGGAACGTACCTCACTGTACATGAAACTTCTTTTCTTCAAAGATCACATGTTGTTTTATTAATTTTTCTGCTCACATTTTACCCTAGTAAGTTGATCACTCATCCCATTAACAGTACCATTCTTCAGTTTAAAGCTTTACTTGTAGATTGTTTCTATTATACTTGTTTCTTCATCTAGGTCTTATGATATGGTGATCACCTTTACCCATACCTACTTCTATAGACTCTCAGACTATTTAACCCACCATATTTCCAGCATCAGATCCATCACCAGTAAAGCGAAAGTATTCTGGTCAAGGAATTTCTCCGGAAGTTCCTCGCTTTCCGTTTTAATGTTATTCCAGTCAATATTTAGGTATTAAAGTGCCCTGATAGCAATGCTGTTTAATTTTTTAAGATGATTGTCATTTCCCTGCACATTTACAAGTATGTTTATCTCTCTCAATTTGAAGGTACTTAAATATTTCCAATAGCATGATGAGAGCCTTTTTGCTTCTCAACTCAAATCAACTATTGTGGGAACATAGACAGGATTCAGAAAACTTGTTACCTTCTGATTAATGTGCTGATGTAGAATACCTCAAGCTATTTTGTTTTATTTGTTTAGCACAATTCTTAAATGTGTTGCTGCTCAACATTTTGAAATGTGGATCTGGTTATTATTTACTTTCACAACTATTTCTGTACATTAGATACCTCTATTTAGCTCATTATAGCTAATACCCAGCTGGATCCTGTTGGTTTAATCACAACAGAGACAAGAAACCAGCTGCAGTTGGAGTGCTAAAAATGTTATGATGGAGGATCATTATTGTATTGGAAAAAATTCAACCTGTGTGAATTTAAAAGATTTGCTGATTAGTAATCTGACTATGGAGAATTTTTGAGTCCTTTTAAGAAGCAGTCCAACCTTCTTCAAAAGATTTAATTTTAAGACGTTTTTAACCCTGCCTTTCTGATTAATGGTTTGAAGTTAATAATAACCTTTTTACCATAAATTATAAACTGCTGACAGGAAAAAAATTCGACTTATAACACCTGAATACTTTCTTTCATCCCAAGTTGTTAAATTGAGCACTGTAACCGAAAGTGCTATGGATCAAAGCTGGAAAGTGAGATTACAAATCCATGACTTCATCACCTCAGGGGACCTCCCACCCACAGCCTCCAACCTTGTTGTTCCCCAACCCCACACGGCCCGTTTCTATCTCCTTCCCAAAATCCACAAGCCCGCCTGCCCTGGTCGACCCATTGTCTCAGCCTGCTACTGCCCCACCGAACTCATCTCCACCTATCTGGACTCCATTTTCTCCCCCTTGGTCCAGGAACTCCTTACCTACGTCTGTGACACCACCCACGCCCTCCACCTCCTCCAGAACTTCCAATTCCCTGGCCCCCAACACCTTATTTTCACCATGGATGTCCAGTCCCTATACACCTGTATTCCTCATACAGATGGCCTCAAGGCCCTCCGCTTCTTCCTGTCCCGCAGTCACCCTCCACCAACACCCTCATCCGCCTAGCTGAACTCGTCCTCACCCTCAACAACTTCTCTTTCGCTTCCTCCCACTTCCTACGAACAAAGGGGGTGGCCATGGGTACCCGCATGGGCCCAAGCTATGCCTGCCACTTTGAAGGTTACGTGGAACAGTCCCTCTTCCGCACTGACACAGGCCCCAAACCCCACCTCTTCCTCTATTACATTGATGACTGTATCGGCACCGCCTCTTGCTCCCAAGAGGAGCTTGAACAGTTCATCCACTTCACCAACACCTTCCACCCCAACCTCAAGTTCACCTGGGCCATCTCCAACACATCCCTCACCTTCCTGGACCTCTCTGTCTCCATCTCAGGTAACCAGCTAAAAAATGATGTCCATTTCAAGCCCAGCGACTCCCACAGCTACCTAGAATACACCTCCTCCCACCCACCCTCCTGCAAACATTCCATCCCCTATTCCCAATTCCTTCGCCTCCGCCGCATCTGCTCCCAGGATGACGCATTCCACTCCCGCACATCCCAGATGTCCACATTCTTCAAGGAACGCAACCCCCCCACCCCCCCCCCCCACAGTGGTCGAGAACACCCTCAACCGCGTCTCCCGCATTTCTCGCAACACATCCCTCACACCCTGCCCCCGCAAAAACCGCCCGAAGATGATCCCCCTCGTCCCGCATACCACCCCACTGACCCCTGGATACAACACATCATCCTCCGACACTTCTGCCATCTACAATCCGACCCTACCACCCAAGACATTTTTCCATCCCCACCCTTGTCTGCCTCCTGGAGAGACCAGTCTCTCCGTGACTCCCTTGTTCGCTCCACACTCCCCTCCAACCCCACCACACCCGGCACCTTCCCCTGCTACCGCAGGAAGTGCTACACTTGCCCCCACACCTCCTCCCTCACCCCTATCCCAGGCCCCATATTAAGCAGATGTTCACCTGCACATCTGCCAATGTGGCATACTGTATCCACTGTACCCAGTGTGGCTTCCCCTACATTAGGGAAACCAAGTGGAGGCTTGGGGACCGCTTTGCAGAACACCTACACTTGGTCCGCAGTGAACAACTGCACCTCCCAGTCGCGAACCATTTTAACTCCCCCTCCCACTCCTTAGACGACACGTCCATCATGGGCCTCCTGCAGTGCCACAATGATGCCACCCGAAGGTTGCAGGAACAGCAACTCATATTCCGCTTGGGAACCCTGCAGCCCAATGGTATCAATGTGGACTTCACTAGCTTCAAAATCTCCCCTCCCCCCACTGCATCCCAAAACCAGCCCAGCTTGTCCCTGCCTCCCTAACCTGTTCTTCCTCTCACCTATCCCCTCCTCCCACCTCAAGCCGCACGTCCATTTCCTACCTACTCACCTCATTCCATCTCCTTGACCTGTCCGTCTTCCCCGGACTGACCTATCCCCTCCCTACCTCCCCACCATTACTTTTCTCTCCACCTATCTTCTTTTCTCTCCATCTTCGGTCCGCCTCCCCCTCTCTCCCTATTAATTTCAGAACCCTCACCCCATCCCCCTCTCTGATGAAGGGTCTAGGCCCGAAACGTCAGCTTTTGTGCTCCTGAGATGCTGCTTGGCCTGCTGTTTTCATCCAGCTCCACACTTCGTTATCTTACAACTTGTTCGTTGTTTTTCAGTCAGGGAAAGTTTAATGGACTGGATGGACATCTGCTGTGCTGTAGATTTTCTATGAGAAGGTTTCTGTAACATAAAACAAAATTTATTTTACTTTGCTATCATTCAGAAAAGTCATGTTACCTGGCATTTGATTAATATAGTTGTTGTAATGAATTCAGAACTGGACAAAAGGTGGGGAGAGGGAGGAAAGGACAGTTAGTGTTTAATTGTTGATGGAAGACTATTTTGGAGTAGAAGCAGAAAATATGTGCAGTTCTGTCAGCATTCACAGAAGCCCTTGCACAATTGGAGAGATTGGAGAAATTTGGCTCAGTCATAATTGCTCTGATTTTGCAGGCCATCACACTGATATCTACACAATAGAAAGAAACATTCAAAGTGTCGTCTTATTGAGATTTGAATAAAATCTATCCATATTCATTGAACACTTCATTTAAGTGCAACAAAGTTCCCATCCATTCTAGGCTAACACAAATGTGCAGGTGCAGAAAGGGGGCATTAAAACACGGACTCTGATCAAATTTATTTCACTTCTTCACCTTGCTTCCCCATCCTGCCCTAGTCTCTGGCCCATCTCTGTCCCCAGATGCCTACATTCAAAGCCCCATGCACTGATCCCTGACCCAGTGGTCAAATCTGATCTTCCATTGGTTCAGGTGGGGCAATCCTTTGTGGCTCCCAAATGGACCCAAAAACTTAGAGGTCATAGACCAAGAACAGTCAGAGGAGGAAACAAGAAGCATGTTTGTGCCTTTACTGAAACCACAGAGGCTTACATCATGTAGTGATAACAAGGTGTAGAGCTGGAGGAACACAGCATGCCAGGCAGCAGCAAAGGAGCAGGAAAGCTGACATTTCGGTCTGGACCCTTACATCATGTAGTGATGCTCATAGTTAAATTCAGAATTGTGGGTCAGAAGTATGATTCCTGTGTGTAATTCATGCTTAATTAGTAGACCCTCCAACTTTACAGTGGATTCTTTTCTGTCGTAGATCATATGAATGTTAAAGGTAGAAGTTGGTGAGTTCCAGTAAATTTTGTGAGATGCTCGCAATTTCAGTTGTTCTGAGCAGTTAAACTAGATTCCCACTGCACAGACCCCTAAAAACTAGGCAGTTATACTCAACCTACATAAGACATTATTTGGGTTGCAGCTGGAGTATTGCCTTCAATTCCATGGACCACACTTAGGTAAAGCGTGTAGCAAATATACAGAAGAGATTTATCAGAATAATTTCAGCAAAAAGGGTCTATTGTTATGAAGAAGCTTCAGATGTTGCCCTTCGTTAAGAAGAAACGACCAAGAGGAGATTTTATAGAGATGTAGAATGTCATGAAGGGCTTAGAGAGAGTGAATAAAGAGAAATTGCTTCTAGTGTTGAAGGGTTGATATCCAGAGGGCATATATTTCAGATGATTCAAAAAACAGCCAAGGAGACATGAGGAAAAGTGTTTTTAAGCAATAAGTGACTATGGATTTTGAATGGATGCCTTAATAGAGTTCCGAATACAAATTAAATAAAATGTTCAAAAGGGAATTTTGTCAATACAATGCCTTGTTTCTTCATTTCCTTTGCAGTTTACAGGATAAAATTCAATATTTATATTATCTAATTTCAATTTGACTTGTGTCCTTCTTCAACATCATCTGTTATTGTTTATAAACTTGTTAGTGTGCAGAACTATAAGACATGGCTTTTGCCTAGGTTTTCCAATTTAAAAAAATGCATTGCAAATATCAAATTAAAGTTTACGCGTCCCTCTGACTTTTTAAATTGCTTAATCTCTGATCTTAGTCTTACTTTCCTATTGTAGTATAATTAAGTTTAGACTCGTAGGTTTAACAAAAGAAACCCTTTTGTTTTGAGTAAACACTATTTAAAGAATGATGAGATCTGTTTTTCCAGTCATTTCTTTGCGTATTTATAACTATTTCTCACTTGCTATATGAAGGCACGAGAACGCATCCTACTATTCACTCTATCCACTCTCCTCAAGCTGTTGTATCTTTCAATAAGATCACCTATCATTCTACCAAACTCCAATGGGTATAGACCTAAACTGTTAAATATTCCTTGGAAAGAAAAATAAGTCCTTCATCACAGGAATGAGTCACTTGACCTTCACTGAACTACTTTGAAAACAATTCTCTCTTTTTCACTTTATGGGACTGCCCTGTTACAGTTGCAGTAACATTTTCCAACTTTCACATTTTCTATTTCCCTTGCAATAAACACAAAAATTCATTTGCCTTCCTGATTACTTGCTGTACCTTGATACTAACGTTTTGTGATTAGATTACCAGGATATCCATATCCCTCTGTACCATTGGGCCTGACAATCTCTCCCCATTGAAGTAGCCGAGAGATTTTTTTCATTTATCCTGCCAAAATGGGCAGGTTCGTATTGACCTATTTTAACCTCCATCTACCAAGTGTTTGCTCACTCATTTAACTCTCTCTTTGGAGTATCATGACCTCCACTTGACACCTTACTTTCTTAGCTATCTTTGTGACATCAGCAAACTTAGCTACCATGGCGTTTGGTTCCTCCATGCAAATCATTGTTATAAATTGTATGTAGTTGACGCCCCGACACTGTACAAGTATAAACTTGCCGCCCTGAGGAACTTCCACAGAGGGCCAACACCAACTTTATTTGAGATAACACGGTGTAGAGCTGGATGAACACAGCAGGCCAGGCAGCATCAGAGGAGCAGGGAAGCTGACATTTCGGGTTGACACCCTTTTTCAGAAACTTTATTTGCTCTTTTCTTATCCAAATACATGTGGAAATTTTTAAGTAATTCGTTGCTGGCTCTTGAAGTTTGTCCAATCCTCTGACCTACCATTACTCTTTGTAGATTTGTATAGTTTTCCTTTCAATTTAACATTATCATTGACATATTTATTTAGCTATGGATGATGAATTCTTCTCAAAGAGCATTTTTACCCCTCGGATAAATCTTTGATCAGTGTTATTAAGCATCTCCTTAAATATCCATCATTGCAACTTAACTGCCTGACCTGTTAATCTAAGCTGCACATGTGAACATTGTCATGAGCAATTAAGCCTCATTGTCTGGTTTGAAAAGATCATTTTTAGGCTCAACACTACAGGACAGGTAACATCTAAAATGTTACAAAGTAAGTTGATGATTTAAATCATAGTCACTAATAGGCGCTCCTACTCCACTGCTGATTGGAGGACCTGGGCCACAGTCTTTCTTTAACTCTTTCAATAAATGGGAAATTTGTCCATTTTCCCTTGGCTCCACCATAGAACTTGTAAACGGGCACCAAAAATCTGCTCCTCTAACATTAATAGTAACTTCTTCTCTCCTCTTCGCTGCCGCTTCTTTACCTTAAACTCCTTTCTCTCTTACCTCCCTCTTTCTTTCGTTCTTTTGTTTCTTTTTAAATTCTTCTCTCTGCTTCCCTTCCTTAATTTTCCACTTCCTCTTTTTCCGCTCCATCCCACCTTTCCCTTTATCCTTGTTCCTGTGCTTTCCAACTTACCCCTACTTCCTCCCCACCTGCACTCAGTTGCTCCTGACTTTCTAACCCATTTGACATCATTACCGTACTTGATTTAGTCTTCCTCGTGCAACATCATGGGAAATTGATTTGTTATACAGTTTTTAAATAATTGGCAAATTGAAAAACAGCCAGATTCTTTTCTTTATAATCTCATAAACTACCTGTGTTGCATTTACATAGCTACAGTTTCACCATAACCCTTGCTCCAACTATTTTTCTTCAATCTGGCAAATCCCTGCTAAAACTTTTGTTCACTGCCATATTTCTGATCTTACTCATAATTGTACCCTGTAGTGAGGTTCTCCTTTTTGCTGAGCCAAAGCATACAAAGTGAGACATGAACTTGTTTTACTGGCAAACATACCTCTTCTTCTCATGTTCTTCCTTTGACTTATTATAATACAAAGAACAAGGAAAATTAAAGCACAGGAACAGCCCCTTCAGCCCTCCAAGCCTGTGCCGATCCAGATCCTCTATCTAAACCTGTTAGTTATTTTCCAAGGATCTGTATCCCTCTGCTCTCTGCCCATTCATGTATCTGTCTAGAAACATCTTAAATGACACTTTCATGCCTGCCACTACCACCTCAGCTGGCAACTCGTTCCAGGCAGCCATCACCCTTTGTATAAAGATGTGATTATGATTGTGATTATGCATTAGACCCTCTTCTCTGCTCAAAACCAAGGGCTAGATTTTACGGAGTCATAAGGACACTAGTGCTACTTAAGAATGGTGGGTAGTATGTCATCCTGGGATTCCTGGCATCCTCAATTTTGGCTGATGGATATGAATGTCGGCTGTGAGTTCATTCCCTTTGCTGAAAAACTAGCACATGCTAAGAAAGTTCACAGAAAAGCTGACAACTCAAATACAACACTAACTAACACCTTTCAATATACAAATTTATTTGCTCTAAACTACACTTGGACAGAAGCTTTAACATGGGATATTTGCTAAATTTGGCAGCGTGGGCTTATTGACAGAAATGAGCTGGCTCAGGTCTGATGGACTCTCTCTAACTGTATCTTTCTTTTCTCTTGTTCTTAAATTATTCAAAATGATGCCCTTTTGTGGGACAAATGAAAGTTTTTCACTGTATTTTATTGTATTCTTACTGTAAGATACATGTGACAAAATGAAAATCAAATTTCCTCATTTTCAGTACTTAAGAACGGAAGGGAATTTAATCCTTACTTTTGTTACACAGGTTAAAGAAATCGTATGTTTTTCAGCAGGCCAATTATACCCAACTCTGCCAATACAGCAGTCCCATCTTCTCTTTATATTCCACAGATAGAGTGAAATATAATACCATGCCTGTTATGTATTCAGTGGTTGGACAGGCGTTAAATCAGGTAGGAGTACAGCGAATGAGGCCCCCACTTCCTTCTTGCCATTGCCCAAAACATAATTTGTGTTTCTCTTCACAAATATTCTTTGACCTGCTGAGAATTTCCAGCATTTTCTCTTTCTGTTTATCAAGAATACTTATTGTTCATAAAAAACATAGATAGACAACAGATACATTTTCACACGTACAAAGAAAAGACATGCCAGAATTGTAAGCACATAATTTCTAAATAGAAAATACTTTAATTACATAAATATGTAAAAATATCTTTTGATTGTTTCAACAGCATCATCCTCCTTCACCTGTTTTGTCTGTGATTAAGTCACATTATTCAATTATAAAAAATGAATGGCCAGCTGCCAAACTGGTTTATTTTTCTTGACATCAGTGATTGTTAATTAACTGACTACAGTCCATCAGTGATCGTTGATCAAATAATTACAATCCAATGTTATTATTGCAACAGAATATTCTTTGATATACAAAATTACTAAGCTATTCTTGCAACGTTTAATGTAGTAAAGGTTATACTTTTGGAATTTATGAACGTTCTTTACTTGAGCTCTTTCAATAAAATCCATGCATAAATTGTACTAAACGTAAGGAATGAACCAACTAAATATAAGTTATAATGTTGTGAGATTTGAAATTCCAAATTTTCAAAATGTTAAGAGCTCTGCTGAGCGACAGTTTAATGAAATAAAGTAAGCTATAAGTTGTCGTTAAAAGGCATTCCTTAATACAAAAATTGTGGCAATCTTGATATTGATTCAGAGATTCGAAGTGGTTCATTGTTTGTTAGCTTGCACTCAATACCACTTGTAAGCGTTGGCTAGAAAAAAGTCAATTGTTTTTCTGAAATAACTAAGAGAATGTAGAGGCCTTTCCCAATTATTGTTATATAGTAGTGCTATCTTAAAATTGGACTTTGCTGTATAAAGTAGTTTGCAAAGAATTCAATATCAAATGATTGTATTAATGTTAGCATGAATAATATGAGCAAACAGCAGCTATCTCCCTTTAAACTGTCACTTTTCACTCCCTTAATTACTTGCCCCTCCAACTCAACAATGACTGCCAGTGAGTTGAAATGCCTTTTGGAGATTTTCCAGATGTTTTTAAGATTTTTATTGCTTTATAGCTTCCACACCTTTAAATTTCATGGTCACAGGGCACTTCACCTGACAAGCAGCGCATGCAGAAAGCTTGTAATTTCAAATAAACCTGTTGAACTATAACCTAGTGTCATGTGACATCCGAATCTGTCTACCCAAGTCCAACAGCAGCACCTCCACACCACCTAATTTTCATATCAACGCCATTTTGTAAATGTAGCACCATTGTGTTGTGACACTGCACCTGTCTAAGCCTGCACTTGGAAATATGCTAATATTCTGACCCTAGAAAACTTCTGCAAACAAAATAAGAGATAACAAGGTGTAGAGCTGGATGAACACAGCAGGCCAAGCATCATCAGAGCAGCAGGAAGGCTGACGTTTCAGGCCTTCATCAAAAATGGGGGAGGGGAATGGGGTTCTGAAATAAATAGGGAGAGAGGGTGAGGTGGATAGAAGATGGATAGAGGAGAAGGTAATTGGAGAGGAGACAGACAGGTCAAAGAGGCAGGGATGGAGGCCCGAAATGTCAGCTTTCCTGCTCCTCTGATGCAGCTTGGCCTGCTGTGCTCATCCAGCTCGACACCTTGTTATCTCAGACTTTCCAGCATCTGCAGTTCCTACTATGTCTGGAAACAAAATAATTTCCTTTGTCTTTTGTTATGTATGTTTTGACCCAGACACTCGGACAGTTTCACTTCACTCAATGCACTGGAGGAAAATACTTGGCTAAAATATCAGCTTTGGGGGAAGGTTATGGCACAGCAGTAATGTCACTGGACTAATATTCCAGGAAGCAGGTTAATGCCCTGAGGACATGAGTTCAAGTCTGGCCAAGGCAGCTGGTTGAACTGAAATGTAATTTGTAAAACTGAAATTGAAAGCTGTTCTTATTACTAACTTAGTTGAGGTCAAAATGATCTAGTTTACTAATGTACATTCTTTCAAGGCACAAAACCACCCAAAAAAAGTTGTGGCTCACAAAATAAATTAAGGATTGTATCAGATTAAAAGGAAAGTTACCAGAAATAATAAATTTACCTGAGGATTAGGGGGTTTCAGGTTACAGCAAGAAGGACCAAGAAGATGTTGAAGAGAATTGAATATTTTCTTATTTAAACAAATGTAAACTAGCAAAAAAAAATCCAAAATGCAGACTCCGAAAGCTTTCACAAGTCTATTTGAAGAGAAATGTCTTGGCTAGGACAAACACAAGTCTATTATAGATAGAGTCAGAAAAAATTCTAACCAGGAGTAGAGAAATGGCAAAGAAGTTAAATATTTACTTTATGCCTGTCTTTTCTGAAGTAGAAACAAGAACTCTTCCAGAATTAGAGAGTCAGGGATTAGAGCGATTTGAAGAATTGAGGTAAATTAATATTAGCAATAAAGAGAAATTAATGGAACTAAAGCATTGTAAGTCCCTGCAACCTGATTTCCTGCACCCCAGAATGTTAAAGGAACTAACTATGGGGATAATGGTTGTATTGGTGATCCTCTTACAAAATTCGACAATGTTCTGTGCTGATTGTAACGAGGTCTTCCAGCTGGGCCTTATAGAACAGGAGTTCCCTGATTGAGGCTGTTAATCAGGCCCAATCAGGGAGCCCTGGCTGACAGATAAAAAGGGGATTGTCAGAGATACTGACTTAGTGACAGGTGTGGAATTATTTCAGATGTCTGCTAATTGAAAGGTGTGTATCACCTCATCAGATTAGAAGGGAGGGAAGGAGATAACAGGGAGCTAAAAACCTGTTCATCCTACTTCAACAACAGGGAAAATGTGTGAATCTATTATAATGAATATGATAAATGGATGCTTGGTTTAAAATTGTTTTGATTGGACATATCATGGATATGTGAATGGGAAATCATATTCAATAAACATGTAGAATTTTCTTGAGGATGTTAATACAGATCTGATAAAAGACTGGTGTTGTATGTTTGGATTTTCAGAAGATCAAGTCTCCCCCAACAGCAGTGTGGTTAGCAAAGTTTAAAACACAAGGAATAGGAGGTAATATATTTGGCAAGGATTAAGAATTGAATTAAGAACTGGCGGAAAACAGTAGGAATAAATGAGTCATTCTCGTGTAGGCAGGCTGTGACTAATAGGGCACCAGAAGGATTTGGGACCCAAGCTGTTCACTACGTGTGGGGAAAAGGAATTGAAATAGCTGATCAGCCATGATCGTATCGAATGGTAGAGCAGACTTGACAGTCTAAATACCTTCATCCGCTCCTATGTTCCTAATGTCCTTTGGAGAAGAAAATTTGCTATCCTTATCTAGCTGAGACAATATGTGACTCCAGACCTCTGGCAGTGATGTTGATTCTTAACTGCCCTCTAAAGTGCCTGAGCAAGCCACACAGTTCAAGAGCACTATGGGATAGGCAACAAATGGTGGCCTTCCCAATCATGCCTACGTCTTACAATAGAGGAAGGAGGAAATTGACAGGTACAATTCTGTTTTTACTAATTCATGGGATGTGTGTGTGTTGCAAACAAAGATAGAATTTTATTAGAAACCAAAAGAACTGCAGAGGTTGTAAATTAGAAACAAAAGCAGAAGTTGCTGGAGAAGCTCAGCAGATCTGGCAGCACCTGTGAAGAAAAAATCAGAGTTAATATTTTGGTCCAGTGACCCTTCCTCAGAACTGACAGATGAGGGTTAGACCAGCATTTATTGCCCATCCCTAAATGCCCAGACAATAGTCGAGAGTCAGCCACGTTGCTGTGGGTCTAGAGTCACATTTTGGCTAGACCAGGTAAGGATGGCAGTTTCCTTCCTCAATGGACATTAGTGAACCAGGTGGGTTTTTCCTGACAATGAACAATGGTTTCATGTCATTATTAGAGTCTTAATTCCAGATTTTTTTTATTGAATTGAAATTCCACCACCTGCTGTGACAGGATTTGATCCCAAATTAATCTCTGGATTAACAGTCCAGTGATAATACCATTAGTTCATCACCTCCCCAGTGAGGTACTCATTATATTAGGAAAGAAAAGATCCAGCCTTTTAACTTTTACAAATCAGATGTAGGTTAATTATATCAATTGAGGCTAAGCACATGCATGTTGAAAGCATTAAATTGTGCAGCTATTTGAACAGCAATAAAGAGACAATTAAAAGTCGCCATGCTGGCCTTCCATTAAAAAGCTCCACCGAGGCCAGGATCCTGTCACCAGGCCACTCTTTTGTTTAAAAACATGTGAAAACTTCAAGGCTCTAGTGACTGTACCCAGAGTGTCAGAATCTCTGCCTCTCCTGTTTTTGCCTGTCAGACAGGGCCCCCCTGTTTGGGCCAGATTAACAGTTCCAATCCGAGAATTCATTCTTCCTGCCAAGCCAGTGGATGATGGATGGTATGGAGCTGTCCTTCCGTGATGAATCCCATTCAACTTTAGGAAATACCAACATTATCTACAGTAAACAGTGGTTCGCTATCTGTGACTAACACTTTCAAAAGCCCATGTATTGAAAAAATTGCATGCAGTTTTTGTATGGTTGAATAAGTGGTCCCTACACATGCACAACCACTTTGATTAAATGTTTACAATAACATGAAAGGTCTTGCATAGTGAACATGTAACTGAGTCAGTTTATTCAGTTTTGCCAGGACCAGTTCTTTCTTCATCCAAAGTCTGATATGGTCAGCTGTGAGTCTAAAAAATTTAAAACCATTATAGACTCTTCCATTGGCACTGTCATCAATGGTGTAACTGCCAATGGAAGGTGACTCAATGTATCTGCATTTGCTACATGGCCTCCTGGATGGTGTTCCAACTTGTAACTACATGCACTCAATATTAGAGCCCACTGCTGAATTTGGCCTGAAGCTATGGGCAACATTGCCATGTCCTCTTTAAGCACAGCCATTATGGGATTGTGGTCGGTTATTATCACACATTTTCATCCATCATGTTTTTGGTGGAATTTACTGACTGTGAACATGATTGCCAATCCTTCTCTTTCTCTATGTGGGTGCATTGTTGCTCTGTATTAGCTAAACCCGACATATACTATGCCGGGTTCTTCTACATTAGATCACCTATGAACTAAGACCAATCAGATGCCATGTGAGGAGACATCACATGTTAAACCAGATCTTGCTTGGGGTGACACCCTACAGGATGATAACTGTTTCTTGGCTGTAAACCCATTTCTAAGGCTGGCTCTTCTTTAGGAGTTGATACAAAGGTGCCAGGCTATACTTGCCAAAGTGATTTACCAACCCAAGAAATGACCTAATCTCCTGGTCAGATGTGGGTGTCGGTGCACCTTTGATTGTCCTCACTTTATCTTCTGACAGATGTAGCCCACTCCTGTTGACTCTGTAGCCCAAATAGGTTACTTGGGGTTCCTGGAACACACATTTTTTGCCATTCTTAGGTTAGTGTCCACCTTGGAAAAAGGTCTAAGGACTATGTTCAAGTTCACCAGGAGTTTGTTATTAGACTTTCCTGTCATTAGAACATCATCTAAATAAATGACGACCTGAGGTAGATCTTGCAAAATGTTCTCCATCTCCACTGAGAAATTGAACAGACTGATGATACCCAAGTGGCAGTCTAGTTTCTTCTGGTACAAAAGCTTTATGGGTATTAATTGTGACATACTTCTGGGAATCCTCATCTAAACACAATTGCAAGTAAGCATGGTTCACACCCAGGTTTTTGAAGGATGGTCTCATTCCCAGCTTTGCTACCCAAGGCGTTACATACTTATCCAGCTGTGAAAAGCATTTACCTATTTGTTTAAAATAAGGTGTTTAAAACAAAGGTGAACCAACCCCTTGGGCTTCAAAAATCAGTGCAATTGGTACTGCCCATTCTGCAAACTGGACTGGTTTGATGATTCCCTCATTTTCCAGGCTTCTGATTTCTGCCCCTACTTTAGCCTAATAGGGGAATAGCACTGGGTGGGCCTTTCAAAATCATGGATGTCTACATGTAAGTTGGCCTTGGATCCTCTGATCGTCCCTAAACCTTCCCAGAAGACTTCTGGGTATTTCATTAAGACTTCACTCGGGCAGCCATTTTCTAGTTGAAAAATGTTGAGCTAATCTGGTTGAATCTCTCTCAACCAATTTACCCCGTCAGGCTGGGGCCCAAGCCTTTTACTACAATCACTGGTAACTGAGCCAGCTGCTTCTCATAAGAGACCAGAACCAAAGTTGAATGCTTAATCTGTAAAGCTTCCCCGGTATAGATTCTCAGCCTAGCCGAGGTCTTGCTCAGACTTCAGGATTAGAAGCCAGAGCAAATTTTGTTTAAAAATTGGATCTACAATTACTGATATGACTGCACCAGTATCAACCTTCATTAGAACAGAGAACTGGATGACCATTTACCAGATGTTTATTTTAATTGTTTTTTTATTTAGATGTTGCTAAGCCATTTAACTGTTCCAATATAGATGTAGGTGGATAAAAACTGAAAAAAAACTGCAGATGCTGTAAATCAAAACTAAAAACAGAAGTTTCTGGAAAAGCTGAGTCGGACTGGCAGCATCTGTGAAGAGAAACAGAGTTTGGTGATCCTTCCTCAGAACTGATGGCAGCTAGGAAAATGTAGAAGATGCAGTGGGGGAAGGGGGTTAGCAGTAAATGACAAGTGGGAATCGAACCCAAAAAGAGAGAAGAACAGTTGAATAGAAAAGGAGTGGATAACAATCTGGCTGAGCGAATGAATTGCTGTTAATGGGGTCTGCTAGTGGCTAACAATAAGTAGTGGATAATGGTAGAATATGTGATAAGCCCTCGTGTGTGGGGTAGAGGGCTGGGATATGGGAGACTTCAGGCACTAAAACTATTGAACTCGATATTGAGTCCAGAGGGCTGCAGGGTCCCCAAGTAGAAAATGAAGTTTTGTTCTTCCAGCTTGTGCTGAGCTTCGCTGGAACTCTGCAGCAAGCCAGAATCAGAGATGTTGTCCAGAGAACACCATGATGTATTAAAGTGGCAGACATCTGCAATTCAGGATCTTTTTTGCCGACAGAATGTAGATGTTCTGCAAAGCGGTAACCCTTCACTTCTCCAATGTAGAGCAGGCCACAATTTGAGGAGCGAATGCAGTAGGCTAGATTGTGTGAAGTGCAGGTGAAGTGTTGCTTCACCTGGAAGGTATGTTTGGGCCCTTGGATACTGGGGAGGGAGTAGGTAAATGGTTACAGGGGAAGGTGCCGTGGGACTGTGGTGGGATGTTGGGAGTGCAGGAAGAGTGGACTTGCGTATGCCGGAGTGATGGATCCTTGTGGAAGGACAAAGGCAAGAGGGGAATGCGTGCCGGGTGGGGCATTTCACTGGATGTGGCAGAAATGGTGGCTGATCTTCGGGATGTGGAATTTGTGGGATAGGTAAGGGCAAGGGAACTCTATTGTTGTTACAGGAGGGAAGTGCTGGGGGAAGGCAGAAGTGAGGGAGATGGGTCAGACCCAGTTGAGGGCCCTGTCAACAACAGTGCTGGAGAATCCTTGGTTGAGGAAGAAGGTGGACATTTTGGAGGCTCCATTATCGAAGTTGGCCTAATTGGAACATATCATATGCGATGGAAACTGAAGAGCTGGGAGAGTGGAATGAAGCCTTTGTAGGAAGCAGAATGTGAGCATGTATAGTCCAGGTAGCTGTGGGAGTCAGTGGGTTTATACCGGATATTACTGACCAGTTTATCCCCAGAAATGGAAACAGAGATGTTGAGAAAGGGAAGGGAGATAGACCAGGTGAAAGTGAGGGCAAGGTGGAAATTAGAAGTGAAATCAATGAACTTTCCAATTCCAAATGAAAGAGGGAAGCAAGACAGATGATACCAACAATATATCAAAGAAAGAATTGTAGGTGGAGGGCGGAATAGGACTGGAACAAGGAATGTTCCATGTACCCCACAAAGAGACAGGCATAACTGGGGCCCATGCGGGTACCCGTGGCCACCCCTTTGACCTAAAAATAAAGAGAGGAATTAAAGTAGAAGTTGCTCAAGGTGAAGACGAGCTTGGTTAAGCAGAGGAGGGTGGCGGTGGATGGGGACAGTTCAGGCCTTTGCTCCAGGAAGAAAGGGAGAGCCCTGAGACCATCCAGGTGGGGATGGATGTGTAAAGGGATTGTACTGGAGGTGGCTGGAGCCTGCAAACTGGAAATTCTGAAATTGACATAAAGCATCAGAGGAATCATGGATGTAAGTGGGCAAGGACTGGACCAGGGGAGATGTAGGTGCTCATTGCTTTTCATCTGCCCCAGTGTTGTTTTCCTGGAAAAAAATAACTTATTCTTTCCACACACTGGACAGTGTCTTTGATGGCAGGCTCAGACAAGCCAAACTTCCCAAATAATGGTACAATGCAAAAAAAATGCTTACCTCTTCTCAGCAACTGAAATAATTCCACAGAGGCTGGTGTTCCATCACCAAGTCACACTATATTTGCAGGTGGGAAGTCCCTGACTTTTGTACTGCCTCTTCAGAGTCAGCTCTCAAAGTGCCAGAATATCTGACACTCTTTCTCTGTCAGCCAGGGTTTCCTAATTGAATCTGATTAGCAGCCCCAATCAGGGAACTCATTCTGAGAGGTCCAGCTGGCTGACCTTATTATAATCACTACACTGTGTGCAAAGGTTTCAGGAAGACTTATATAGTGCAGTGGCAATGTCCTCACCCCTAAGCCTGGAGGCCTGGGTGCAAGTCCGCCTCCTTCAGAGGCATGTAATAACATTGCTCAAGAGGTTGATTAGAAAATACCTTCTGATTCTGGGTTGTCTTACATATAAGGCCCCTTGTTCAATTCTAAGTCTTGTTACAGAATGGTAATGTCTCTACCTTTGAACCAGAAGACCCAGGTGCAAGTCATAACTGCTCCAGAGGTATGTTTTGTATGCTTGAGCAAAGTAATGAAAAAATATCTCTTCCTCAGTGCCAAATATATCAGATGTAAGGTCCAAGTGTCCCGATTGGAAAGCAAATCTATTATGGGGATGCGATGGCATGGTAGTATTATCACTAGATTATTAATACAGTGACCCTGGGACAGTTCTGGGGACTTGGGTTCAAATTTCACGATGGCAAATAGTAGACTTTGAATTCAATTAAAATCTGAAATTATAAGTCTCGTAATGACCATTAAACAGTTGCCAATTTTTGTGGGGAAAATCCCATCTGGTTCACTGATGGCCTTCGAAAGAGAAACAGACTCACAGCAATGTGGTTGACTCTTAACAGCCCTCTGGGCGATTAGGGATGGCAATAAATGCTGGCATGGTCAATGATACCCACCTGCGAATGAATAAAGAGACACTTAGTGCCACAGAGGTGGAATAGAGTTTAGAGATACATATCCACAGTGTTTCACTCTGAATAAATCCTGTGTAAGTGGCTTGAATTTCTTCTTTTGCTATCTGACTGCCAGGGTAAGAACTATGCAGAGGTTTAAGGTTAGTTTCTCTGATTTAGGATTTACTAAAGATCACATCAGATGAAAAGAACGGGCCTTTTGGCCCTATCAGTCCATGCCAGTGTCTCACCTCAGCCTTCTCCTGGCTTTTCTCATTTAAATTGATCATTGTAAGAACATTTCTCTTCCTGCCCGATCTGTTTGTTTAGCTTCCCCCTTAAATGTGTCGACAAAATTTCTTTCAAAAATTCCCTTTTGTAGTAAATTAGTGTCGGGTTCAGAATCTTTTGTAGGTTTCTCCAAAGCACAGCTGAAAATCAATAAGCAGTAAGGTTAATCAACATTCCTTTCCTTTGCCCACTTTTTATAATTCCTATGTTTTAGAAGTTTAACAAAGCTTCTGTGAACTAAATAAAATTCAATACCTTTTGCTTTCTGAAGGGTACTAAGAAATTGACTTCATTAACTGAACTATGTTGCATTACTCACCGAATGATAGATTATATGGTGCATGGGAGCCATAACCTACAGCACATTTGGCAGAAATTGACATCAATTGACTTTGAATTGCTGCCAATGGTGCTGGGATTCAAATTCTTGTATTTGACGATTACATGTTTATACAAAGTATTTGTTTCATAGAATCATAGAATTTCTACAGTATGAAAAAAGGCTATTCAGTCCATCGAGTCCGCACTGACTCTCTGAAGACCATCCCACTCAGACCAACCCCCATACCCTTTCCCTGTAATCCTACATTTCCCATGGCCAATCCACCTGACCTGTGGGACAAAACTGGAGCACTCAGCTGAAACTCACACAGACACAGGAAGAATGTGCAAACTCCACACAGACAGTCGCCCGAGGCTGGAATTGAACCAGTGTCCCTGGAAATGTGAAGCAGCAGTGCTAACCCATGAAGCGACCTTGATTACATTCTTGAAATAGATAATGGAAAAAGTAAAACTTGGGAGTAAGTCGCTATATTTAACTTGAAGATATTTCTATTTGTGCATCTCCTAGATAAGTATCATATACAGAATGTCAAAGCTTCTAAAGTACAAGAATAGTTTTAGCCTGGTAAATGGATCTTGATACTGAAAACCTGGACTTTTATAATCATTATAAAATTGACTATTACAGCAATTAAAGTTTAAGGTTAATGCAGATAGCACAATGGATTTTTTTAGTGAAAAATGTTTTTGTTGTCTTACTTTATGAACATAATAAAATTTTGTTGCTCATAATGCTGGAGTGATCACTTTTTCATGATACTGACAGTTTGGGATTACAATTTATTCGTAAATTATTTTCTGTTGTTGAATTACACACTTCTGGGCCTGTTTGTTATTGTCCATTGCTGATAAAGATCTAGGCTCAGAATTTCATCTATTGGTTCAATTAGGAAATTAGATCAGAAATGCACTATTTCCCATGCCCATTCTACCAATGTCAATTTCTATGTAATTTTGTGCAAATTACTGAAGAATGAATCTTGAATTTAAAATACATATAAACAATTGGAACTCAATGAAGTGTCAGACACACAAAACATTTCTTCGTCAATTCTGAAATTTCAAGCTTCAATTAATTTCATGACCAGTCACGCACATCAGAAACAGCCTGTTTAGAAGCCAGCAATTGGGGCAGCTTGCCAATTTTTAATGTAACTTATGCTCATCTCATTAAAAAAAGTGAGTTGACAGCTCATTTTTAAAAGAAACACCCGGTTTTTATTTTCTATGGGATCCTTGAAAATAAAAATTAGAAAAGCTGTAAGACAGGCCATTGATTGACGTGAGTCATGCACTACCGTACAAAATCAAAATCGTCCCAAGATGCTCTCATTTCAGTTTCCTGCAGCACTGTCAGACTGTTAACCTGATTTTGGAGTTGCGCTGTTAGTTTTGTGTTTGTGCATCCAGAGCCACTTGCTAGTCATCACAGTGTCATAGTATAGTGCAATGTTAAGGTCAGTTTCCTCAGCAGTGAAGAATAGTAGTATAGACTTAAAGTTTTCATAACATTTCTGTTGCCCTCTGCAGGAAAGTCGTAAACATTGAAGAAACTCTAGCAAGGAAGTGGACAAAGCATACGTCTGGGCATTTCAGCTTTTGCACTAGTTCTTGATTCTCTCATTCAAGATTTTGGTTTTGCTCATAATATTGCAACTTGACATTTATTTAGTTTAAATTTGTGTATGGGGTCCGGGCTTTGCAAGGGAGGGCATCATTTATTGCCCAGCGCACAGTTAAGAGTCAACCACATTGCTGAAGGTCTGAAGTCACCTGTAGGTCGGGCCAGACTTTTCTTCTCTAAATGACATTTGACTAACCATATGGGTTTTTACTGCAAATGATAGCAGTTAATTGGTTGACACTTCTTTATTCCAAATTTTTATTAAATTCTGCCATGGCAGGATTTGAACCCATGTCCCTAGGTCTTTATCATGCCACTGGGGATTGCTAGTTCAATGACATTACCACCATTCCACTAATTAAGAATAAACTCAGTGACATTTTTCATTTTGTCCATCTTAGCTCTGTTGGATTGAAGTGAGTTGAACTGTCATCTGGCAGTTTTGGCTTCTAAATTTTACTTGAAGATTTGTACAATTCCCTACCTCATGAAGTGTAGGATGGAAATCCTGACAGAAGGAATAGGATGCAAGATATGGTGCCTGTATGAGCCTGTGACATCTTTTCCATGAAGTAGGCATGTAACAGGTACTAAGAGACAACATTAGAGAAAAAAAAAATTGTGGGTGCTAGACTCCAAGGTAGACAAACAGGAGACTGGACGAACGCAGCAAGCCAGGCAGCATCTGGAGGAAAGGAACAGTCAATGTTTAGGGTATTACCCTTCTTCAGGACTCCTGGGTCCTACTGCCCACCTGCAGCTAAGCCAGCACACCTCCCCTCCTCATCTGTCCACTCACACCCTACCCCTCCACCTCTCCTACCTCCTCTCTGCCTCATCTGTCCCACATCCCTCCCCCCATCCAATCCTATATCCTACTCCCCAGCCCAGTACCCTCCCACCCTCCTTTCCCTTCCACAGCCAGGCTCCCATCACACTTGCATCCAACATCACTTCACACACTATTGCTTTTTCCCCCTCCCCTCCTTCAGCATCCTCAAGAGCCCTCTGCAACTCCACCCATGAACCTTGTCACATATTCACCATTCCCCGACCTCTCTGAGGAAAAACACTCTGTCCTCAGTAAAGGGCTCACATTCGTGCCCCTCTGCCCCCACCTCAACAAGTTCCACAACATGGGACTCTTCTTCTGCTGCCACCGACTCCATTTCTCCTTCTTCAGTAGAGATTCCCAATCACCCTCTGGGGATCCTTTCTCCCGCCTCCAACCTTGCTCCTACTCTTGGACACCCCCTGCAAGAGCCCTGAAGAGTGATAACGCCCAATATATTGACTGCTCCTTTCCACAAAGGCTTGCTGTGTTCTTCCAGTCTCCTGTTTGTTTACCTCAAGAGACAACATACCCAGAATGTTGCAGAAGACTATACTCCTGTGATCTAAGAAAAGAAGCTCAGCCAATTGAGTAAGAAGGATGGTAGACGGTGGGATAGGAATGTTCAAGAGTTTAGAGTACTTCCTGGCCAGATTTTGAGTAAACGTGCTATCAGCCAGTATTGCAGGGAAGTAATTAGTAATGGAGGTGTAACAATTGGTGATAGAGGGATAGTAGGAACTGCTGATGCTGGAGAACCTGAGATAACATAGTGTAGAGCTGGATGAACACAGCAGCCCAAACAGCATCATAGGAGCAGGAAAGCTAATGTTTCGGGTTGAGACCCTTCAGAAAATCAGAAGGTGATGGAAGGAGTCTGCTTGCTGCTGGGTATCAGTAGACAGAGCAGGGTGGCGAGTGGCTTTCATTCTTTGAACGTGGGCTTAGGAAAAGATTCCTACTCCTCTCGATTTCACATTCAGGTAAGTACTACCTGAAGTACTTGAGGACCTTTTAGACTAATTACTGCTTGAAGAAGAGATTGAGTTTACAGGCCTAGATGTAGTGACAATGAAAGTCAGATTCAGTTGTATTTGGTTTCTAGCCCAGAACCATGAAAGCCTTATAATAGATCTGTGACTCAAATGTAGCATTGGGTAAGTAAGCAATAACCTATCAGCATACAGAAATGGAGGAACAGGAAAAGACCATTTTATTCTGTGCCAGAATATCCACACCAAAGGTGTGCAGGCCCACAATTTTACATTATCTGGCCATTCCCAAAAGAAACACCATTTTCTGTGATATGGGAAACATGCTGGGTTTGAAGATCAGAAAAAGTGATGTTTAGGTCATCATTTCAAATGCCTGCTGCAAATACAGTTTTTCCTGATGTGGACATTTTCTTTGAGGCATGAGTTCCTAAGAACTATGGGAACCATGCACGAAAAGTCAATTTGTTAATTTCAAGGAATTCTGATGTAGAGTCTGGAACCTTCTGATGAGTAAGTTTAAAAGCTTTCCTCAATTTTAAGTGTCATAACATAATGGTGTATGATTTAAATATATTTTAATACATTGATTTATAACAGGATTCTGACCTGAAAGGGCAAGTGATCATTAAATTGATCAGCATTTTGTAAGTGTTCACTAACATTAGTTTCAGTGGTTTAAGTGCTCTTTTGTATTCAGCAGTGGTTGGAATCTGATTTAAGTAGACCAACTCTACGCTGGTTTGAGTTTAAATTGATTTAAAATCCAGAGGCCTTTTTGGAATTTGAAGAAGGTTGTAAGCAATTGTCAGATTAAAACTCTAAGCTTTTGAAGAAAGTGAAGCAGATGAATGGACATCTGGTCACATAGCTTCAAGGACTCTATCATGTTGAGCTCTGGAGAATCTGTTTGATCAGGTACTAAACAAAAAAGAACAAAAAACTGTGCAATCTTAATTTCCCTGCCCGCATCACGAATTCAAACTTATTTGTATCTGAACTGACTGCACTTTGTGCTCTCAGGTCCAACCCTGACTTTGTATTCGAGCCTGCTTACAGGGATGGTGCTTTCGTTGTATGGCATACTGGTCTCCACATTGCGGAAGCTGAGCGTCAATTCTCGGACACCTCTTGTTTTGCCCGATCTATGCTGTTATGTCCATAATGGTCACCGATCACATCTCACGTGGTGATTCTTCTGATGCTTAATGCCAGTTTCAGGATTTTCAATTTGCAGACTCCAGCCACATCCCCTTAACCATGGACTTTTAATCCCTTTGCGTGTCTGTTCCCCATTCTTTGTTCCAGTCCTACTCAGATCCCTCCCCACAACTCTATCTGTGGTATACCAATGACATCATCAGTGCTGCTTTCCTCTCTTGTTTAGGATCGGAAAAAATTCACCTCGAACTTCAACCATGGTCTCACCTTCACCTGATCCATCTGATTCCTCCTTTCTTTGAACCTCTTTCTACTTCTGGGGCTAGGCTAATCAACAATATCCACTATAAACCCACTGACTCCCAGTTACCTGGACTATACATGCTCACAACCTGCTTTCTACAAAGGCTTCATTCCATTCTCCCAGTTTCTCTGTAGTGTTTATTCTGATGATGCCACCTTCCACTGGGCGTCCTCAAAGAAAATCCACTTTTTTTCTCAACTGAAGACTGCCTACCACCCTAATTGACCAGGCCCTCAGGTGTGTCTGACCCATCTCCTGCATTTCTGCTCACATTCTTTCTCTTCCCTCTCATCACATTGACAGTGTCCATTAGCCCTCACTCTCTACTTTAACAGCATCTGCATCCAAAGGATTATAAGCCACCTTCCTACCATCTCCAGGAGGATGTCACTGCCAGACACATTTTCCTCTCCCTTCTTTGACAGCCTTCTGCAAGGACCGCTCTGTCCAGACCACCCTCATTTATTGCACCCACAGACGTTGCATTCAATTGCAGAAGGTGTAACATCTACTCATTTACTTCCATGCTGTTTACTATCCAAGGCCCCAGACACACCTTCCAAGTGAAGCAGCAGTTTACCCATACTTCTGTTCAATCTAGTCTTCTATACGCGCTGTTCACAAGGTGGTTTCCTCTCCATTGTGGAGATGAAATGCAAACTGAATGATTGCTTTGCAGCACATCTGTGTTCTGTCCAAAAACATTTCTCAAATGTTTGGTTGGCTGCCACCCCAACACACCACCCTGTTCCCTGGCCAACATCTACCTTGGGCTTGCTGCTGGGTTCCAGCAAAGCTCAGCACAAGCTGGAAGAACAACATTTCATTTTCTACTTAGGGATCCTGCAGTCTTCAGGATGCAATATCAAGTTCAAAAATTTTAGAACCTGAACACCTTCTGCCATCCTCACAAACCAGGCCTCATACTTTCACAACAACCAACTCATTCCCACACTCTAATTGTCCCCATGAGCAGCTTTTCTTTTTCCCAACTCTCCATCGTCCAGTCCTTTGTCTGCCCTTCTCCAACCATTATTAACTCACTCCACTCTCCTCAACCACCAGCTTATAGCGTAAATACCAACATCTTCCTAACTACAATTAGTTTGAAGGGTCACTGGACCAGAAATGTTAACCCTGTTTTCTTTCCACAGATGCTGCCAGACCTGCTGAGTTCTTCAGCTATTTCTGTTTTTCTTTGAGGAGTGAGTTGCCTCGCCAATTATGCGCTAGAAATCCAGGGCTCACTCCAGTAATTGGTGGCATAGAAGGTGCATTCCTAACCTGAGCAAACATTGTTGTAACTTGTAAATCCTTTCAAAGCATACCAATGGCAGGCCTTAACAGGGGGCTTGGTTTCTGGGCATCCATGTCATGGAATGAAGTTGGAGCCTCATAGCTATCCATAGCTCCAGGCTACATCAATCATACAGAAGAGTACGTTACCACAATAGCTGAGACTCATTTAGAGGAAAGTGGGATGAAGCTGACACAATTGACTGGACAGCCACTGTGGGTCAGGAAACTTCCAACAGCACAGAGTTTGGTTCCTGCCGAGGAGGGTTTGGGACCTGCTCCCTTTACTTAGTCATGGGGCAGAACATCCTTCAGGCAGGGAACTCAAAGAGAAAAGAAAAGAACGGTCTGTAAATTCAACTGTGTCATGTAATGCTATTCTAAACACATGACTGAGCTCCATTTAGAACTTAGGTGAAGAGCAATTTCTTTAGCCAGAGGGTGATGAATCTGTGGAACTCAATGGCACAGAAACCTGAGAAGGAAAGTCACTGAGTGCACTTCAGACTGAGATAAATAGGTTCTTGATCAGTAAGAGGACCAAGGGTTACAGGGAAGAGACAGCAGAATGGATTTGAGAAACATATCAGCCATGATTCAATAACAGAGCAGACCTGATGGGCTGACTAGCCAAATTCAGCTCATTATATCTGAAGATCAAGGATTTAGATCAGACATTTTTGATATTGTTTTAGAGGGACTATATGCCTTTTGCATAGCAGCTTTAATAATAATACAATCATGGCTGATTTTTTTCAATGTCTCTACTGACACTATCCTCTTATCACTTTATAAGACCATAAGACCATAAGACATAGGAGTGGAAGTAAGGCCATTCGGCCCATCAAGTCCACTCCGCCATTTAAATCATGGCTGATGGGCATTTCAACACCACTTCCCTGCACTCTCCCCGTAGCCCTTGATTCCTTCTGAGATCAAGAATTTGTCAATCTCTTGAAGGCATCCAACGTCCCGGCCTCCACTGCACTCTGCAGCAATGAATTCCACAAGCCCACCATTCTCTGGCTGAAGAAATGTCGTCTCATTTCAGTTTTAAATTTACCCCCTCTAATTTCAAGGCTCTGCCTACGGGTCCTAGTCTCCCCGCCTAACGGAAACAACTTCCTAGCATCCACCCCTTCTAAATCATATATTATCTTGTAAGTTTCCATTAGATCTCCCCTCAACCTTCTAAACTCTAATGAGTACAATCCCAGGATCCTTAGCCATTCATCATACGTTAAACCTACCATTCCAGGGATCATCCGTGTGAATCTCTGCTGGACACGCTCCAGGGCTAGTATGTCCTTCCTGAGGTGTGGGGCCCAAAATTGGACACAATTATGTCATTGATAAACAAAGATTTATCAACTCTTACTTGAAATATACTCAAAGGCTGAACTTCCACATCCATCTACTCATGGACAGAGAAGTTCCAAGATTCACCACCCCCTGAATATGAGCATTTCTTCTAATCATGATCCTAAATTACATACCTTCCCTTATTCTAAAATTGTGACCCCGAGTTCTAGACGACCCAACTAAGGAAATAACTTACCACTATCTATTCTCTCTAATTCTTTTATAGGTTTCAATGGATCATCCCTCATTCTTCGAAACTCCTGAGAATGCAGACTCAGTTTGCCCAGTTTCATTTGTTACAATGATCCTGTCACTCCAAAACAAATCTGATGAACATTCATTGCGCTGCTCTGGAGTAATAATGTTTTCTCAGCTGAGGAGACCAAAATTACACACACTGATCCAGGTGCAGTCTAACCACGCTCCTAAATTCACATTCAATAAAGGCTAACCTTCCATTAGCCTTCCTAATAGATTGCTGTACCTGGATATTAGTCTTCAATGATTTATTGACCAGGACATTCAGGTCCCTTTTTAGCACAGCTACACTTTCCAACCACTTGCCACTTTAGAAATAATCTGCTTATCTCTTCTTATTGAGTAAACAATATGGAGTTTATTACATCACTGCAACCATTTACTGATTACATGAATACGACCTACGTTACTAAAAAGACTATTAGGGCTACACAAGCTTCAAGTCTGACTCCTACCAGCTGCCTTATTCCGCACAAGTCCTCAAGACAGTGTCACTGCTTCTCATTATCAGTGCTTACTGCACTTAATCAAGTGTTTACTCAATCAAGTATTAAACCATTCAGATTCCTTAAGATCCGCCCCCCCCCCCCATGCCTGCCAATTCTCTCTTTCTCTCATACTCGTATCAATATAATTTGTTTACATATTTATATTAACTACTACTCCATCACCACCCAGTTCTTTAGAAATTCAGATATCTGAAGGTATCAATATTTTCCTCAAACAGGCTGTTTTCTGACTTGAAAGCATGATAACTTATTGATAACATGTGTTAGCCTCTTGGTGGACCCAGGGCTGTATTTCTCCTGTGCTCCCTGTTTCACTACTTGGTTCACCCCACTAAATTATGTGGATAGCTTAACCCTAAAGGGACAAGGTTCCTAAAAGTTCCTTCCTACAGCCCTTCAGGGTGAATAATGTTCAATTTCTCTTAGCTCACAACCCCATCGCTGATCCTCCCTTTTTGTTTTGAATCTTCAATTTGCACCTTATTCTCCACTCTTAGCTCTGTCTGTTTCCTCACATGATACTGTTTAATTTAGTGTGCGGCTTTCTATACAATAGGATTGCTTTTAAATGTGCACTGCTGGTAATCATGAAGGCAAGTGTTGAACTAATTTCTCAGGAGCTGAGTCTTCAGCTTCCTGCCATTCATCAACGTGAAGGTGCTGTACTGCATTACAATGTAGGGTCCCTTATTTTGACTAAAAAAAAGATAAAGACTCCCCAGCTGTGACGACAACAATTCGGTCTCTTATGAACTCAAACCTTTGAAATCATTATTGAAATCCTCCAATAATTCACCTAGATGTTGTACTCATTTGTTAAGTCTTACCTTTTCAACAATTCTATTATTTCTGAGATTGAAACAATTGTCAAAGGTTTTCAATACAGCTTTTGAATTTGTCTGATGTTTCAATTATCCTTCGGCAAGGAATAACATAATTTCTAATGCTTCCAAGTGTCTACAGAAATGACTTGTTTATCAGGTTAGAAACTATTCAAAACCTCAAGAGTTGTCTTTTGTGGGATGCCAGGTTTTGTGTTCTGTTTGGCCTATCTCTGAAATTAAATCTTCCTGATAATGATATTTCAGATGCCATATCTTCCCAATACGATTGAGTATTTTAGCTTCCTTTTATTCTGCTGTAATAGCAGTCTGCCCTTAATTTCATGCTCTCCCAGGACATTTCCTCATACTTTTGAGCTTCACTAAGACACTTGCGGCAATCATCTTGTCTCCTGAAGGGAATTCTGTTTCAGATCAGAATGCCTGGAATTGCCCAGCACTTATCTGATTTAGGTAACTGGGCAAAATATTTCCCTGGCTGTTCACTCCCAGAATATATGAGCTATTTCTCGTGGCTCTCTCAGTTTAATTTTTTCAGCCCTGCCTTTTGGTACCTGAGCCCTGAGGCAATGATGACTGATTGGAGATGTCACTTTTCTGCTCTGTGCAACGGAGTTTTGGCTTGATGTCATGCAGTCCTCAGTGTCTAGTCTGCTAACTGGCTCAACTCTGACTTGGGATCATTCCCTTAGACCACTGCCTCATGATGTAGCTTCAAACTCTACCTTGGAGATGCAGATTTCTTCTGTTGCTGCTTGTCTTCTGTCAAGTCTGGAATGTTTCTTGTGACATGTTCTGTGTTGAGTGTTGCCACAAAGTTAGTGGGTGTCACTGATATCAGCAATCGGCAGTATTTGTTTGTTTTAATCTTCTGTGTCAACAGTATGCATGTTTCCCTGTATTTTTTTCTTTGAAGGCGTGAAATCTAATTCAATTTAGTTGGCCCCATTTAAAAATAGTGCTGGTCACTGCTCACAAAATTGTGGCAGGACTCACCATTGTCATCACACTGCTGTTCACAGTGTTATATGTGTAAGTTCCTTAAAGTGCAACATAGTATTATGTGGATGAGGATAGCCATTTATTTTATTTGTCAAGTAAACAGTTGGAGGTTTATTGCTTGACTACAACTACTTACATATTAGATTAATATAATTGACATGATTACACAGGCTGTCAGGAGCACACTCATCTCAGCTATGTCCAATATGAGGTCGCTTTTTCACATGGACCAAGACCCCCTCTCATCAGCACAGGAGGTGGTGCTCACTGCATTCAATCAAGCTTTAACCCTTTTGGATCTATAACAAATACCATCCTCAGCTGTTTGGTGATGACATTTTAAATTAGTTTGAAATTGATCATATTTCTTTGATTACTAAGTGAAACAGTAAACATAAAAATGGGCAAGAAAAGAGTTCAAAGATTTTGCTTTTGCATTTTATTAATTCATGGTGGTAACTGACTGTTGAATAATATATGATAATGTTAACTAGCATTCCTGTAGTATTCCTCAACTGTCAGACCTAGACTCTTTGGAACATAAAAATGGAGGGCAGTCAGATTTTAGTTCATATGTGAGCAATATATTTCTTTCTATATTTGCCAATCATTCCAATGTGATGCACATTATTAAATAAACATGCAACTGCACCACTAAATATAGTATGATGTGATAGAAACAAGACTGATAGAAAGGAGGTTTGGTTGTTAGACTACTTCTTTTACAAATCTTTAAAAGTCCATTCCAGAAACTTTCAAGACTTTCAAACATATTTAAAAGAATCAGGAAGCTACACCAGCCAGGATAAATGCAGCCCACTTGATAGGCATCCAAAATACTACCTTAAGCATTCACTTTGTCCACCATCTGAGTCATTACAGAATGCACCATCAATAAAATAAAATCATACAATAAAATCAACAACCTCTTCCAAAGCCATGACCTCTGTCACTTAGAAGGACAAGGACATCAGATGCATGCGAACATCAGCACCTGCACAATTACCTCCAAGTCACACCCTTGGAACTGATGTGTCATTCTTTCACTGTCACTTGATCAAAATCCTGGAGCATTATCAGTGACCGTACACTCCAAGGCTGCAGTGGTTCAAGACAGAACTCAATACCACCTTATCATTTCGATGGGCAGTAAACACTAGGATAGCCATTGATGCTCACATCGCAGGAAATACAGTTTATTGGGCAAAGTTTTCTTCCATAGCTCTTATGCTGCAAGAATGATATAGAAATGCAAAAGGAATAGCCAATACCTGAATAGGAATTGCACTGGACCTTCCAGTGGAAAACTGGTCACATGGAGAAGGAATCTGTTCTGGATTCAGGCTACTGGTGTTGATTTTGTGCATTAAATAATGGAATTCTGGATGGATGGATGTAAAGCATTCTATTAGACATTTGTGCCAAATCTACTCAATACCTCAAACATAGGAAAGGGTCTCTCAGGCTTGCAGCTATTTGACCGAAATGTATATAAACTGGTGCTTGTGATGAATTTGCTTAGGCTTAAAGTTCTTTTTGTATTCCTTTTTTTTCAAAACTAAAATAATACTGTACATGAATTATTGAGAATCTCATGATGGTAGTTTGAGATGTCAAATATTCTTTTGTATAAATAAACACAACAATCTCTTGTTCAGGTGGTTAACAGCCTGAAAGTTAATAATATTAATATCAATAAAGGCTTACAATGATTAAGCTCAAATTTATCGTTAACAAATGTGAGATAGACGCAGAACATTTTTGTGCACAACAGTTCCATGTATTATTGCAATAAATTATGTTTAGTGGTGTTTTATTTTTTCTTTATGTTTACATAGTTTACAATGTAATAACTTGGATAGCTGTAATTCAATTAATTACAAGAAAGTTAAACAAATTAATGCAAGTTCATTAATGGGTTAACATTTTCAAAGTTTCTGAAATGTTGTTCGGAAGAGCTCAAATTTGAGGCCAGACCTGAGCTGTATTTGCTGATCTCAGTTGGACTTCACCTGGGCCATCTCCAACACATCCCTCACCTTCCTGGACCTCTCAGTCTCCATCTCAGGCAACCACCTTGTAAATGATGTCCATTTCAAGCCCACCGACTCCCACAGCTACCTAGAATACACCTCCTCCCACCCACCCTCCTGCAAAAATTCCATCCCCTATTCCCAATTCCTCCGCCTCCGCCGCATCTGCTCCCACAATAAGACATTCCACTCCCGCACATCCCAGATGTCCAAGTTCTTCAAGGACCGCAACTTTTCCCCCACAGTGGTCGAGAATGCCCTTGACCGCATCTCCCGCATTCCCCGCAACACATCCCTCACAGCCCGCCTCCGCCACAACCGCCCAAAGAGGATCCCCCTCGTCCTCACACACCACCCCACCAACCTCCGGATACAACGCATCATCCTCCGACACTTCCACCATCTACAATCTGACCCCTCCACCCAAGACATTTTTCCATCCCCACCCTTGTCTGCTTTCCGGAGAGACCACTCTCTCCGCGACTCCTTTGTTCGCTCCACACTGCTCTCCAAACCCCATCACACCCGGCACCTTCCCCTGCAACCGCAGGAAATGCTACACTTGCCCCCACACCTCCTCCCTCACCCCCATCCCAGGCCCCAAGATGACTTTCCATATTAAGCAGATGTTCACCTGCACATCCGCCAATGTGGTATACTGCATCCACTGTACCCAGTGTGGCGTCCTCTACATTGAGGAAACCAAGTGGAGGCTTGGGGACGGCTTTGCAGAACACCTCCGCTCGGTTCACAATAAACAACTGCACCTCCCAGTCGCGAACCATTTCACATCCCCCTCCCATTCTTTAGATGATATGTCCATCATGGGCCTCCTGCAGTGCCACAATGATGCCACCCGAAGGTTGCAGGAACAGCAACTCATATTCCGCTTGGGAACCCTGCAGCCCAATGGTATCAATGTGGACTTCACCAGCTTCAAAATCTTCCCTTCCCCCACCGCATCCCTAAACCAGCCCAGTTCGTCCCCTCCCCCCACTGCATCCCAAAACCAGCCCAGCCTGTCTCTGCCTCCCTAACCTGTTCTTCCTCTCACCCATCCCTTCCTCCCACCCCAAGCCGCACCTCCATTTCCTACCTACTAACCTCATCCCACCTCCTTGACCTGTCCGTCTTCCCTGGACTAACCTATCCCCTCCCTACCTCCCCACCTATACTCACCTCTCCACCTATCTTCTTTTCTCTCCATCTTAGGTCCGCCTCCCCCTCTCTCCCTATTTATTCCAGAACACTCACCCCGTCCCCCTCTCTGATGAAGGGTCTAGGCCTGAAACGTCAGCTTTTGTGCTCCTGAGATGCTGCTTGGCCTGCTGTGTTCATCCAGCTCCACACTTTGTTATCTTGGACTTGATAATACCACAATTTCCTGAAAAGGCTGCCTCTTACTGCAGTGGAAACTGTTCTTGCTCTTGATAGCTAACCAGGCCTATTGCAGAAAAGTGAATGCATTGGACAAAGGCAAAATTTGTTGTGGCTCAAATGAGACTATTGTCACAACCTTCCCCACCAGCTTACCCCAAATCCGATTATGGTTGATTATCTTGGAAACACTGCTATGAATGTGTGTACATAAATAACCAATAAAATTAAAAATTAAAATTTGTATTTATAGTCCACCTTCTATCGAAGATGCAGACAAACCAGTTCGGTACGAAGTTCATTATCACCGCAGTATTTTTGTATGCTATGACTCAGTTAATACAGTCCAGAATCAGAATCCTGTTCACCAGACCCAAAAGGTTAACTCTGATTTTTTCTTCACAGATGGTGTCAGACCTGCTGATCTTTCCCAGCAACTTCTGTTTTTGTTCCAGAATCCTGTCTGTTTTATGGAAAGGTGCAATTGTATATTTAAAAACACCTGTTGATTTCATTAATTTTCCAGCATCTTGTATTATGAACAAATAAAAAGTTCCAACCAGAGGTAAAATGCTGATTTTAAAATAATTAGAATTTAGGAATAGGAATAGGCCATTCAAGCTGTCAAGCTGCCTCTACCCTTTATTAACATTTTAATGCCATTTAGCCGTACTGTCTGAATAATCCTTGATGTCATTGGTAATCAAAATGTATCAACCTCTATTTAAAATGTACTCAAAGACTGAGCTTCCATAGTCCATTATCCTCGAATATTCTGAAGATTCACCACACTGAGTAAAAGAAATTCTCCTAATCTCAGTCCTAAATGACATCCTCTTATTTTTAAATTGTAGACTCCCGAAAGATCTTACCTGAATCTAGCTTGTCTGTCCCTTCAAATATTTTATTGGTTTGAATCAGATCATCTCTCATTCTTTGCGACTCTGGGGAATGTAGGCTCAGTTAGCCCAAAATCTTCTCATTGCACAGTTCCACTATGCCAGGAACAAATCTGGTCAATGTTTGTTACACTCCCTTTACAGCAGTAATATCTTTCCTTAGACAAGGAGACTAAAACAGCACACCCTACTCCAGGTGCAGTCTAACCAAGCTCCTCTATAATTCAAGTAAGAGTTTCCTGCTCCTGTACTCAAAATATCTTGCAATACAGATGGACACTTCACTTGCCTTCTTCATGCACCTGCGTCTTGTGTGACACCCAAGTGAAGGACACCCAAGTTCTGTTGCATATCTATATCTTCATTAATAAATACTCTGCATATCGTTCCAAAGTGGATAACCTCACATTTTTCCACATTTTACTTTATCTGGCATGTTCTTACACAATGCCTGAGCCTGTCCAAATGCTCCTGGAAATGTTTTATTACATCCTTTCCACAAATATTGCCCTACAAAGTGTTTCTGCGTATTTCGAAATATTACATTTGGACCCCATGTTCAACAGCCAATATCAGTCCCAGTCCTGTAAAGATATAACCCACCTGCCCCAGAACAGGTTCCAATGCCTCAGGAATCTAAAGTCTTCATCCCTGCTGTTGTTCCTCAGCCAAGTGTTCATTGAATTGATCCTCCTGTTCTTCTTTTCATGTGGCACTCATTGATGCTCTTGAGATCCTGCTTTTTAATTTCCATCCTAAATGTCCGAATTCTTGCTACCTATATTGTTGGTACCGATGCATAACATAACTTCTAGCTGACCCCCTCCACTGGAAGGATGTCCTGCAGCTGCTTGGTGATGTAAGAGTCAGAGTTATACAGTGTGGAAACTGAACCTTTATTCCAACTAGTCCATGCCAACCATATTCTCAAACAAAACTAGTCCCACTTGCCTGCATTTGGCCCCTATCCCTTTTTTGTTCATGTACCGGTCCAAATGCCTTTTAGATGCAACTGTACCTACATTCACCACTTCCTCTAGCTGTTCATTCCATGTGACCGACTCTGTGTAAAAAAAGTTGCCCATTACATCTTTTATAAAACTTTTTCCTCTCACCTAAAAAAAAGCCCCCTAGTTTTGAACTGTCCCACCCTATTCACAATATCTATGCCGTTCATGTTATTTAAGATCACACCTTAACTGTGTCCACTATAGTGAAAATGCACCATCCTATCCAGCCTACTTTAAAACTCAAACCCTCCATTCCCAGCAACATCTTCGTAAATCTCTTCTGAACCCTTTCCAATTTAATAATATCCTTCCTATAGCAGGACGATCAGAACTACACACAGTACTCCAGAAGAGGCCTCACCAAAGTCCTGCACAACCTCAACATGATATCCCAACTCCTATACTCACAGGTCTGAACAATGAAGGCGAGCATACTAAATGCTTTCTTAACCAACCTGTTTCCCTGTAATGCAAATTTCAAAGGTAATGTATCTGAAACCCTAGGTTCCTCTGTTTGACAAGTCTACTCAGGCCCCAATCATTAATGGTATAAGGCACCAGGGAGACAGCATACTACATTTTATGCTGCAAGAACGCCTGCCTGATCTCTGAACATGCAATCCCTTAGCACAAATACCATTACATTCTTCTTTCGGGTACAATTTCAAAGTTTACATGTGGTAAAAAACTTGGAGATATTGTGAGCCATTACCAGGACTGTAATAGACTGCAAAAGGACAGAGACATACTGTCGTTCGGAACAGACAGTTGGCAGATGACATTTTTACTCAGTCCAGTGTTATCAAATAAGTTTCTGTGGGAACAATGAGGAGAGTTAATGTAAAATATTGGATAATGGAACAACAAAATTTATTGGTAGATGTAAACAAATAATTGAAGGTAGCAGAGCAGTTTGGGAAAGTGATTAAAAATGCATTTGTGATCCTGATCTTTATAATCAGAAGCATTGATTACAACATCAAAAAGTTTTTCTGTGAGATGTCTTGAATTGTGAAAATCTCAGGTTCGATACATTTACTTGAGCACTGCGGAAGTTTCCTGCTTCAAGACACACACAGTTCATGATCTGTTTTGATGAGTATCATATACTTGCATTTCTGTTAGAGGATGTAGGTCAGGACAAGTCATTTCCAGAAAAGTGGAATCAGATATTTGGAAAACGTACTAATGCGTCATTTGCCTTAAGCACACCATTACCATATTCACAAGTCAAGATAATCGCATCATTGGTAGGACAAATAAGATATACGGAGAAGGAATAGTATTTAAATCATAAAATCTGAATTGCAAGTAAAATATAATTATCATGTATCAGTGGATTTAAAGCCTTTCAAAACCTGATTGTGTTTGTTGAAAGCTGAATGCAAAAATATTTTGTGAGACTACTCATTTCCAAACTATTACAGTCAAATATATAACAACTTTTAACCAAATCCCAAAAGATCAGAATAAACAAATACATACATCATCAACTTTCTTTTGGAATCAGCAACGGCATGTATTGTATAAATCATACATTATTTTGATATACCATTTTGTGTGCATGAAAAGCAACCAAATTTGGTTTACACTGAATGGTAGCTGGAAAACAACCTTCAAGTTCAATTCACAGTGAAGTTACAGGTTGTAGTGAGTGTGTGAATGCTGTTTGCATGAACAAATCAAAATTTTTTTCGGTACCCTTGAACCGTGCAGGCAACAATTTATGTCAGAAGATAATACCTTTACATATTTTCAAGTCTTGATTGTCATTTCCAATGTAAATGGGGAGAAAGAATTCTAAGGTAGTACTGTTTCAAGGATAAAAATGTGATTGCTCTTCCCATGGAAAGTGGAGATTTATCCCTTCATTCTGCACCCTGGTTGTTTCACTCACTCAACTCTGGTCTTCTTCTCTAGTCTAAGTGTCCCTCTCTTACTTCCCGTAGAGTTAATCATCCTGAATATGAGCTAGTACAACTAAATACAATACCTCAGTTTTCAAAAATGTTTTGTCAACGACTTAAGCAACAGTGAGTAAATATTTATGATTGATTTCAAAATTCCGAGCTGGATGTAAAAATTAGGATATGATTGGGCATGTTAAAGAGGTACTTCTACATTTTTTCTGAGAATGCTTATGGGAAAGACGTCCTCATCAAGACTTCTTCATGTCCTAAAATGCTAGCCATTTGGAAAAAATATTTGGCAGCTCTCATTTTAAACGCATTAAGGTGTGGCCACATGTCATTTTGTCATGCGCATTCAGTAAAATCCTGCCTCAGATGCCACAAATCTAGAATGGCATCCACAAAATATGTTGTTTGGCCTGCTCAAAGTTTACAAAATGCTGAGAACTTTTAAGTATGACAAGACTCGTGTTTTCACTCTATGACTCTATGAACCAAGTTGTCTTTACACAATTGCCTTCAAAGAAGAAGTTCAGCTTAGCCATATAAAATTGAAGGAAAGAATTTCTACCACAGATTGCACAATTTACTATTGTCAATATTACAGCAATTGTGCTGGTAGACCACTAATTCTGAAAACTTTTGCTGTTTTAGAGTTCGCCACCTGTCTATGATTTATCGTGCAAATAAAACTGCAAAGGTGACTACAGATATTTTATCAGAATGCCTATACTTATGGCATATAGGCCCAATTTTGAACAAGTTTTGTGTGGACAAAGTTTGGCATCCATATATCTGGACAAAGACATTTCAAACACTAATTATAGAGTTCAATGTTGGAGACTGCTGTGGGGTAAAATGCAATCCAACTGCAACCTTTGTAATATGTAATTTTGCTGTCCCTTTTAACCATTCATTTCATAAATTGTCTAAATGACAATTAATAGTCCAGATAATCTGACAAATTGTTCATTCATATTCCAAGTATGATTAAATCCATAATTTTTTGGATCAGGGAAGTATCATTGACTGAACCAATGATGAAGCATATGTTCTGGCGGTTACCCTAATGTTAGCTTCAAAGTCTGTATCTTATTTTCAAAATTACACCTAATTGAACTTCCAGGTTTCTGGAAAAGAGGCTGTGACTTTATGTTCCAGGCCACAACATGATATTTCTCAGAAATTAAATTGCAACCTCAGGTCGTTAAGGATATAGAAGCTAATTGGAATCAGATAAAAGATTCTCAGAGCTCTCAGAACAGATGTCTACAAAGGAAAACAGTACAAACTAAATGTATGCAGAGTTGTGTCTGTAACAGAGCTAAGAAGAAAAAAAAGGATTAATTTAGCAGTGATAACAGTGAGATAAAGTTACTATCTTTGTTTCAGTTATTTTACCAAAGCTGAGCTTGCATTGCATTATGTGTTAGCAAAGTGATTCTGGGGAATCTGCACAATGAACACCATTATGACCCAAGATAAGGGTGTTCCACACAATTGTACCTTTTTGTGATGTTTGCTTTCTGAACCTAATTTGAAGTTGAATTGATTAGTTTAACTAAGAAAAAAAATCATCAGTCTGATTAGTTAAGGAAATGCACATGTTTACCGTGTTGGCGGAGCTCTGATATCTATAACCATCTAAAGATGGTTGCGCTATTTGGATATTTCGTTAACAGCAGCTTATCATGCAAAACCCCTGACATCTGAGGATGAACACAAGTGTAAAAACCATAGGCACCATTCATTTTCTGCTCATAAAAAAATCTGGCCCATGTACCATTGATCATTATAAAGGAGCATATTCTGTTCCTCACCATGACTAATCTCTCAGTAGATGTGCTAACTATATTAATTTTGCACAGTATTATTTCAGATATTTATTCCATTTTTCCTTTATATATATTTTGTAGATAGATGCTGTGATTGCAATTGTTTCAATTTTTGTTGCATTGTGTTTTCGAAATGCACAGTAGCAAGCATGTTTTATCACAGGGATCTGTGTTGATTGAAAGAATCCACAGATTTAACTGGGTAGAAAAGCTGTTGAGGTCAGTAGTCATTGAGATCATCGTTGTTGTTTTACTAATTAAATTGTTCCATGGATGTATATATATTGCGGGAGAAAGTTAATGAGGCCTGTTTCTATTGAGACAAGAACATGGACTGGGGTGAAGCAATGATATTGTATTCCTGAGTGGTGTAATAATCTCAGCATTCACCTTTTGAATTTGGCCATTTTACTGCATTGATCAAAGCAACACAAAAACAACATACTGTCACAATCAAGAAGAAGAGGTCAACTAAATTACTCTCACTGTTGTTCTCTTCTTTCCATAACAGAAGTTTTGTTATATTTTTCTTATTTTCTTTTCCATTTTTCAAACACACAGAGATGTGTTTCTCTAAACATAATTTGCGAAGTCCAATTTATAAACGACTTGCAGCAAATTCTTTAAGATTAAAACAAAGTAAGATTTATTACTCCATTCAAAACCTGGAGGAGGAATGGTTCATGATATACATTCACATACACACCCAATTAAGGGGAAAAAAAGGAAAGCAAAAGAGAAAAGTTACAAATGACAAGTTACAAAATTTATAGAAGTTACAAAGTTAAAACGAAAAAGATGAGAATTAGTTCAACTGAATTAGGGATTCCATGAAATAAATGTCTAGATATGCTTTCAGTTAGCTGTATACAAAGTCCCTTCCAAAGAAACTCACTCGCAGTTCAATTGCCAGGGAAAGTGCAGAAGTTGAATGCAAGCTAAGAATTAGTTCATGTGGCAGGAGAAACATAGGTTTGTTTTCAGAAATCAGTCTTTTCAGGGATATTGAGATCAGTGGCAAGCGTTTAGTTGAAAGGAAGCAGTTTATTCTTCTGTCCTTATTTGCAGTTTGGTGAACAGAAGTTAAGTTTGTATCATTAAAGGTGATTCAAAGAAAGCAATGTGTTCAAACATAAGATAATAAAATGTGAGACTGAATGAACACAGCAGACCAAGCAGCATCTCAGGAGCACAAAAGCCGACGTTTTGGGCCTAGACCCTTCATCAGAGAGGGGGATGCGGTGAGTGTTCTGGAATAAATAGGAGAGAGGGGGAGGCGGACTGAAGATGGAGAGAAAAGAAGATAGGTGGAGAGGAGAGTATAGGTGGGGAGGTAGGGAGGGGATACGGACAGTGTGGTGCAGTGGGGGGAGGGGACGAACTGGGCTGGTTTTGGGATGCGGTGGGGGAAGGGGAGATTTTGAAGCTGGTGAAGTCCACATTGATACCATTGGGCTGCAGGGTTCCCAAGTGGAATATGAGTTGCTGTTCTTGCAACCTTCGGGTGGCATCATTGTGGCACTGCAGGAGGCCCATGATGGACATGTCATCTAAAGAATGGGAGGGGGAGTTGAAATGGTTCGCGACTGGAAGGTGCAGTTGTTTATTGTGAACCAAGCGGAGGTGTTCTGCAAAGCGGCCCCCAAGCCTCCACTTGGTTTCCCCAATGTCGAGGAAGCCACAACGGCCTCCCTAACCTGTTCTTCCTCTCACCCATCCCTTCCTCCCACCCCAAGCCGCACCTCCATCTCCTTCCTACTAACTTCATCCCACCTCCTTGACCTGTCCGTCTTCCCTGGACTGACCTATCCCCTCCCTACCTCCCCACCTATACTCTCCTCTCCACCTATTTCTTTTCTCTCCATCTTCGGTCTGCCTCCCCCTCTCTCCCTATTTATTCCAGAACCCTCACCCCATTCCCCTCTCTGATGAAGGGTCCAGGCCTGAAACGTCAGCTTTTGTGCTCCTGAGATGCTGCTTGGCCCGCTGTGTTCATCCAGCCTCACATTTTATTATCTTGGATTCTCCAGCATCTGCAGTTCCCATTATCACTGATACAACATGCTCAAACATGTGACTGGGGCTTTTGATTGAGATACTCAGCTGATGAGAGATTTTCATATCTCCTGTTCAGAAACTATTGTGCTTTGCAGTAGATATATGTGAGTCATTTGCACCAAGTCAAGCAGTAATGGGTTTCAGCGCTCTCTTTTATTCAGAACTGGCTGACATTGTATCTCCTCATCACTTCATTTGGCTATGCTGCATTCTCAGAGTGATGAATTTATTTTTGTCCTGGTAATTGTTGGAAATTTTTGTGTTTGAAAGCAAAAATGATGAGCGAACATCTTAAAAAGAATTCAAATGAAGTAAGATAGTTTAATGACCAATGATGGGGCTCTATCCTCCTGTCCTGTGGGCATTATGCTGCTTAAAATTTGTGTCATTAACACAGCAATCACTGGCAAAACATGTTCCACTAGCATATAAGTCCTCCACAAGATTTGATATATCACCATGGCTTTTGTTCCCCAGAAAGGTTCCTACAATTTGATTCCTTGATATGAAAATTTCTCTGCCATAACTGTCACCCTTAAAAATACAGGACTTTTACAAATTGCATATCATATAATACAGACATCCAACACTTTGCAATTGTCTGGCTTCTGTAGATCGGGTAAAGGACAGTGAAATACTCCCCAGGGGCTGGTATCCTGTCACCAAGTCGCCCTTTATGAACACTTGAACAGTACTTGAATTTCGTGCTTCCTTCAGTGTCAGCTATCAGGGTGGCAATATCTCTGATACTGCCCTTTTACCTATCAGCCAGGGCTCCATGTTTGAGGCTGTTAATCTGGCCCAGTCAGGGAACTCATATTCTTTGAGGTTCAGTTGGCTGACCTCATTACAAACACAACAGGCACATTAATAAATGTGCAACCGTATTAAACACACTATTTTGGCAGTTTAAGTGAATAATTTGCTATCTCGCTAAACAGTCTTGCAATTAGCTCCTGTTCATGATTCTTGGTGACCCTTCCATGATTTCGATATTTTAAGAGCATGAGAAGAAATTGAGAATAATTGCAAGTTTGATTCTCGATTCAAACCCTAGTGCCTCCAGCCATCCCTTTATCCCTTACATTTAAATGCTTTTTGCCTTCTTGTTGACCTCCATGCCTGACTTCACACATTCTGTTTGCCATGTTTCCCAGTTGCCGCAGGATCTTGGCTGTCGGGCCCTCTAGGCCACCAGAATCTAGGCTTTTTAACAGGACTTTGAAAGGAGATGACTGCTGTTTTGTACCAAAATACTCTTCTTAAAGTTTTCTGGTTAGGGAGTTTACCACATTTAGAGAATAAATCACACAAGGATGGTAGCAAAATTAACAAGCAAAACCAAAACAACTTAGTTATCAAAATAATAATGAGATTCATATGAATGAGGTTTTGTTGCACGTAATGGTTACAGCAATTTCATATAATTAAATGCAGAAATCTATTTGAACTGCGTTGCCTCACTGTTAACTTTGTAAAAATACATCTCACTGCCTGACTGCTATTGACATGCACAGAATGATGTGGAATTTTATGATTGACAAGAACTAAACCCAGACCAGAATGTTAAGCTTTGCTATTTCAATCTAAGCACCCTTTATATAATATAATAACAGTTAATTATGACCAGTTAACTACTATGACACTGACAATTAGATATTTCAAAAAAACGAAGTCACCGTCCTTCAGGATTTAATTGGTGGAGATTCTGAGAATGCAATTTTTATAAATAAAATTCCTTTGTTTCTCTTTTCTCCCTCTTTTTCTTTTAATCCAATATTTCTTTTCCACTGTTTGCTTTTCTTTCTGCACCAATTTAACATGGAAATCACTCACTCTAATTTCTGCATCCTTGCACTGTTAACAAATAACTCTCAAATTAGACTAGCTGTGAAGCTAAAATGGTGGCTTGCCCTGTATCCAGCAACCAGTTTCCCTTGTTATACTGGCTGCTGATATTTTCAGTTATCACTCACAAAAATCTAAAGCCCATACGTTGAACTAAAAAAAAAGCAATTACCTTTTGTACCAATTGTACCACAGAAAATTGTAATCTGCAAAATAATCACCAATTTTTCATGAAGTTGTGATGGAAATCCAGTTTTGAGACTGAAATGACAATTAGCATCAGACCTACTTTGGTCATTTATTGTGCCCTCTGAATATCTGGATTGCGTTCCTATTTTCTGTTCAATAAAAACCTATGTTTACTGTGCTGACCGTGTAAGAATCCCTCAATCAAGATTTCTACATCTGCTGCAGTACTGAAATTGTCCTTATTATTAAAATCTCAAATAATATCCGCTGTGATTGTGACCTTTGCAAACTATTACTTTTCATCCTGTTCAATCTGCTTATACCCTTTCATATGGCTGGCTACGTTCTTCTCCTTGGTAATCTGACCAGGTGGGAGTGTATTTACTTGTTTCCTTTCTAATTTATTTAATGTAATCATATATTCTTTTGTAAAGCCTTCTCTTCCTGCTCTGCACTGTTACTTTGCAGAGACAGTGGTTGGCGGTAGTGCCACTGGACCAGTAACACGTTGGGAGCATGGATTTAAATCCCACCACCTCAACTGTTGAAATTTAAATTCAATTAATGAATCAATATGAAACAAAGAACTATGGATGCTGAAGTTCTAAAGCAAAAACCGAAATTCCTGGAGAAACTCAGCATGTGGCTTGATGATAATCATTGAGTGGGGAATATGCCAGGCCATGAGGCTACAGTTGTGTTGGAATGTAGTTCTGTTGCTGTAGATGGCACATTGTATCTCATGGATGCCCAGTCTTGAATTGCTAGATCTATTTGAAGTCTGCCCAATTAAGCACAGTGAAAGCGCCACACAACATGATAGAGGGTATTCTCAATGCAAAGGTAGCATCTTATTTCCACAAAATCTGTGCAGTTATCAATCTTACTGATACTGTCGTAGACAGTTGCATCTTGTTGGTTCCCTTACCATGTACTGCAGACCCAGTCTAGCAGCAGTGTCCTCTTGTACTTAACCAGCTCAGTCAGTAGTGCTGCTACTGAGCCACTCTTGGTAATGGGCATCGAACATCCTCCACCCAGAGTAAATTCTTGACCCCCTCAGTGTTTCCTCCAACTAGTTTAATACTGGAGAAGTGCTGATTCATTCAGCTGAGGGAGAACAGTGCGTGGTACTAAATAGGAGGTTTCCTTGCCCATGTTTAATCTGATGCATGAGACTTCGGGGGTTCCAGAAGCAAAGTTGGGGACCTCGGGGCAACTCACTCCTGTGCCCAGTAATGTAGGACATATCCAGGGGCAGTGCTGGTGGTGTCAGGGATATTGTTTGTAAGGTATGATTCATAAGAATGACTATGTAAGGCTGATGCTGACTAGCCTGTGAGATAACTCTCCCAATTTAGCACTAGCCCTCAGATTTTAGTAAGGAGGACTTCGCAGAGTCAACAGGGCTGTTTTGCTTTTTTTTTCAGGTGTCTTGGCTGATGCCAGTTGGTGCACCCAGTTTCATTTCTTTATTGACACTCTTTGAACCAGATGATTTTTTTCTTTCTGTCAATCATCATTGTTTTCATGATTTTTAACTCCAGATATTTATCGAATTCAATTTCCAACATCCGCCATGGTGAAATCGAACCCAGGGCTGCAGAATATTAGCTAAGATTCTGGAGCAATGGTCTAGCAATAATACCACTCAGCCTTTATGGTGATATGTATAAATAATATAGATGAAAATGTTTGGGGTTGATAAGTAAGTTTGCACGTGACATGAAGATTTGACAGTGAGGGAGAAGGTGTTATGTTATGGGAGGATTAAATGGGTTTGTCAGATGGAATTTAAACCGGTGAGTGTGGGGTGTTGCACTTTGGAAAGATGTAACAAGACAAAGGAGCACTCAGTGAACGGTAGGACATAAGAAAACTCAGGAACAGAGAGATCTCGGGCTGTTTGCCTACAGATCCCTGAAGGTGCCAGGGCAGGTTAATAGCTTCTTTAAGAAGGCACATAGAACACTTTGTCAGTTGTGGCAAGGATTACAAGGGCAGAGAGGTCATTTTGGAGCGGTATTGAACTTTGGTTCGACTATAGCTGGATGAAATTCACTGGAATGTTGTCTGGGATGGAACTTTTCAGCTATGAAGGGAAGCTATATAAACTTGTGTCATTTTCTTTGGAGGAGAGTTGGTTGAGGGGGTCCATCCATCACTGCACTATAGGAAAGATGTGAAGGCTTTGGAGAGGGTACAAAAAAAAGTTTACCAGAACGTTACCAGGATTGGCATTTTTTAGATGCAAGGTGATGTTGGACAAACTAGGATTGTTTTCGCTCCATTGTCAGAGGCTGAGGGGGTGATCTGATAAAAGTATACAAAATTATGAGAGGCATAGATCAGATGGATGGTCAGAATCTTTTTCCCAAGGTAGAAATATCAAATACTGGGAGACATAGCTTTAAGATGAGAAAGGAAATGCTCAAAGGAGCTGTGAAAAGAGAGTTCTTTAGATAGAGTGTGGTAATTACCTGGAATGTGTTGCCCGATAAGGTGGTCGAAGCAGAGACAGTAGCAGAGTTTATGAGGCATTAGACAGACACGTGAACAGCAGGAATTAGAGACTGACTGACCCTGTGCAGGCAGAAGGCATGATGATTGGCACAGACATGGAGGGCTGAAGGGTCTGTTCCTGTACTGTACTGTCTCTATGTCTATGTCTGGCAGCATCTGTGAAGAAGAAGCAGAGTTAACATTTTGAGTCCAGTGATACTTTTTCAGAACTGATAGTAGCTTGGAATAGGAGGTATATTTGTTGAAGACATGAGGTGGCAAAGAGTAGGGAAAGGAGTGAGCGGATAGATGAAGATGGAGAGAATGACAGACAAATCTTTTGAAATCATCAAATCCTCATCCATGGATCTGTTATTCTGGACTTTGATTGTTACATTTCCGTAGCTGACCTCCAATCTAAATTTATGTTGTCCATTTCCTCTTTTGCACCAAATTCTGTTCACCATCAATCGTGTGCCATTTGATCAATATTAGCTCCAGAAATGTTTCAATTTTAAAATTCTCATTTTGTTTTCAAATCACCAAATCCCAATGTTCATCTCTCCACAACTGATGAAGTTGCTGCACTATCCCCTAACTACTAGAATTTACCCTCATGGCTTCCCTTCTCTGACTCTCTCAACGCTCTAAAGAGTCTCCTTAAGACTTATCTTTTTGACCAAGCTTTTCATTTCATTCTAGTATCTTCCTGTGTGACTCAGTGCCAAGGGCTTTGAAACCTCAGTGCCTTATGTGCTGTGTCAATCTTTGTACAATAAAGGTGTCATTCTAACACTGCAGTAAGTTGACAAATTTAACTTGAAATAACACAAAATCAACAATGGTTAATTTTTCTTTGGGAAAGATCTGATGGCAATATTCAATGTCTTTCTCCATAGCTTAAGCATGCAGTGCACCAAGAATTGCTTCAAGCATTTAACCATTTTGAAGATGGATCGTATTCGTTTACTGCACCATAAGCTTATTCCAGGTGGTGCTTTTAAATAATTCACAATATAGTACAAGGTTGTGAACAAGTATAGTTTCATTTTATTTTCATCAAAACCCAAAACTAGTTGGCTTTTGTCCACTAGCTATATTACAGATAGGTTTTCTTGTTAGAACAGTCTCCGGTGAGACATATGTTATCAAGTTGTTGAATTTACTTTGAAATGAATTAAAGTTTATCTCCCATTTGGAAGCAATTTCATTGTTTAATATATCTGGATTAGCAAAGAATGCAGCATATCTTTACCAACCAAACAATAGGGAGAAAATAAAAAGTTACAGAAGATGTTCTGAGATACAGATGAAAGTCATGTACAGTTTAAAAACTATATTGTCATATTTAACTTGTTTAATTTAGAGCAGAATTGATTGGAATATATTATGGAAGTGAAGTTGAAACAGTTTTTCAAGAAAAAGGTGAATTTCCAAGCAGGCGTTGCTGATAAGATTCTTTATCTGTCAGCCACACATAGTGAGCATTATATATGCAACTTTCTGTTTGACAATTTTAATGAATGAACAAACATGGGCTTTGTGCCCATGAATACATGATTTATACAGCTGTTGAGCAAAGCTGGTCTTTGGCAATGTGTGCCTGGAACATCTGGAGCGAAATGTCCACACTCAAACTGTCAAAAATACCAAATGGTCAAAAATCCATGATATTGAACAAAGAGTAATATTTTAATTTGCATCCAATTAATGTTCTTTTGCTAGCACTGTAAAAAGATAACTTTGCTGATGCAATATTATTATCGGGTTGTAAAAGTGATTTGAGGGAAATTGGCAACACGGTGATAGCATTTTAAATTCCAAATGTGCTATATTAATCCTGTATCTTTAACAGGACACCATTTTAATGGTTTCCACCTCCTCCCCAATTTTCACTGCTCTTCAAAGTACTAACTTATTACAAAGACACCGTCTGGTGCTTCATCTAAATGGCACTCCCTGGGCATGAATCCAGACAGTGAGTGAAAGCAATTTAATGCAATCCTCTACTCACACAACATCCACAGACGTGCACTTTCCAGCAGAGGTCACTGGATACCAATCAGGAATTGTTGCTTTTTTTCTCCTGCCTTACCTCCAACAGTTGTTGCTTGAGGTGGGGTCTGTACAGTGTACTTACTCATTGAGTTCAGACAATTTTTCCATGAACTAAAATAATATAGTTTTAAACGTAGTCCCAGATCATCCTGTCAATATCAGAGACCAGATGCATGACCTAAAACACACAATAAGACCCTATGATAACTATAGGGAATTTCCCAGGATCCTCTGTATAAGTCTTTGACTCTGAGCCTTTAGCCATACTGATTTACTTATCTTGATAGCAATCCAGAAAATATTAATGAGAAAGACTTTGGTCCAACTGGCATGTTGCTATCCTACTCACTCAACTGTCCAACCCTCACACTTCCCACTCCTGTTATGCACCAACTATGCTCCGTCTGCAGCTGGGGTCATTACCAGCAGTGGCAGGAAGAGGCACTCCCTTATAGAGGCATAGGGGTCCACAGCAGAGAAGAAGGTCCTTTGACCCATCAAATCCTCACCCTTACAGCCAGTGAGTTCCAGATTTCCACCACCCTCTGAGTGAAAAGAAAACGTCCTCACATCCCTCTTGACGTCCTGCTCCTTACTTTTAAATATATGTCCCCAATCATGGATCCCTTTAACGAGTGGAATGCCTTTCCTTTTCTAGTCTCCTCTGTTCCAAAGAAAACACCCCCAGTCCATTCACTTTCTCTTTGTAACTAGAATTGTCCAGACCAGGCAGCGTTCCAAATCTCTCTCCAGTGTAATCACATCCAGAGATTTAAACACTGACCAAAAGGTTTTGGCACTGATTTCTTGACCAGGGCATGCAATCAATTGATTCTTAAATACTGTGCCCTCATGATGCCATCCTGGATTCAACTTTATTTTTATTAAACACTACTTTTAATGTTCATTAAGAAAGAAATATTTGCAATGTTGTTGGGAAAGGGAAGGTGAGTGGAATTCGTATCTCTTCCACAGAATCAGAAAAGTCACGAACAATTAGTCTATGATATGTCTCCAGCTTTTTAGCCTTTGTATTGCCAATTAAACTGAATTCACATTGAAAATCACAAACATTGAGTAATTATATGCACTCATTATTTATCATATAATTATATACAGATGGAATTTGCACAGTGAAAATGAAATTTACTGGTCATTTGGTTTCAGAATTTGTTATAGTAGCAAGTGTCATTTAGAGGCAATATATACTGACATCTTCTTTGCCTGGATATTGGTCTAAATACAGCCATATATGATTAGAATACTGTTTCTGACTAATTATTAAGTTTGATTGGCAAAACTGGCAGAAATATCATTTAAACAATTCATTGTCACCAATTTCTTCACCAGGTGGATATTTCCTAGAACTGCTGAACCAGCTACTTCAAAAATTTAAACATTTGGGAGGTAAAACAAGGACACTAGAAGTTTCACAGTGAAACGAGTATAGTAAATGCTGTGTCGCATCCAATTTTTGATTTGTATTCTAACGTGTATGATGCTACCTAACAGGATTTGGCAGATGTTATTTATACATAAATTGTAAATTGACACCTTATTGTCACCATGCAAGTTGTGCATTAATGTCAAGTTGTAGGTTCTTAGTATTAATACCTCTCATTGCCTTGACATCTAAAACAAAAAAAACATGGTTGGCTGATTTGATGTCCAAGCAATACCTACATTGATCTTGCATTGGCTGACTCCCGAAATGATGGGAGAGTGTTTAATAGAGTATCATTTGGCATATCCAATTACCACTTGTTCCACTCATGTTCTGGCAGAAATACCAAGCACATTGTTGCATAACATGGCAAATTGAAAGCTTGAAATATTGACTCTACATATTATGTCATTTCATTCAACAACCGAACAGCTAAGTGGAACAGATTTTAAATATGTTTGTTCATTCTTTCTGGTTGCTGTGTGTCAGAGGAGGGGTTAGATGCTAACATTCCAATGCAAATTTGCATGATTCTAATGAACACTTTGTCATGTTTCTGCATTTGTTTATGCATGTGTTCTGCATTTCTTGCTATCTCTCTTATTCACGATTTCTATCATTTTGTCAGACATGGATGTCAGCTGAAATGGCGAAAATGACTTATTCACCCAAAGAATTTTCCCTGAATTTTCCCACAATTATTGAATAAATGCATTGTTTCAGAAGGTTTCATGATAAGTACTTATCGGACCGAAACTCAGAATGTGAGAAAATATTTTGAAAACTGTTGTTAGCTGGTGAATTCAGGGACAACATTCTTGTCCTTGAGTCAGGGTGGGCATAGATTGAAGTCCCAATCCAAAGAACAGAGCACACAATCTAGACTGATACTTTGTTGCAGTTCTGAGGTGGCGTTGCAGTGACCGGGTAGATGGAATAGTTCCTTTTGTGTCATCTGAAGCAGAATAGGGCAATTCACCCCTCAGTCACAGCCAATAATTATCTCTAATATACCTAATATAGGTTATCTGATCATTACCTCATTGCTCCTTATGGACGTTTGTGCAAAAATTGACTGCTACATTCCTATGTTACAACAGCAAGTACTTGAAAACCAGTACTGGTTGTCTGTAAAATATTTTTTTTTTGTTTGGGCATCGTGATGCCATGATTGTTGCTACACAAATGCAAGATCCTTCTCTACTTATTTATAATGTTCCCTTCTTCAGTAAACAGTACTGCAGAAATAGTTACTATGGCTGACAATCACTTGTCGCAACAGAGGGGGTGAAAAATACATTTGGAATGGTGTAACATGGGAGGAAGTGGATCAATTGCCATTTCAGTGATAACAAAAATCAAGCGTTCACCACCCATTAAATGTCCTTTTCCAAAGTTGATTGTACCTTGCACCATGCTATGCAAATTAAGTACATTTTTTTCAACATTGAGAACTTAGTTTCTTACTTGAATAATGATACAACCATTGTAGAATTTTCTCTTTGAAGTGAACCATTTTAGTTTTTATATCTTCTAATTTGGATACAGGTTAATAAAAGAAATGTAAATGCACTTGTGCAAAATATATATAGAAAATGACTTAAAATTTTAAATTGAAAGTTTATTATCTCATACAGGCAGTGTCAAGAGTCCATTAGGTGGTGTACAAGGCCTAAACTTCTAATCCAGATCTGATCTGAATTAACTGCCCTCTCCAGTGACATGTTTAGAGATAGAGAGAGCATCTAGTCAGGTGGGAGGATGGGCAGCCATTCCATGGGCTTCCTCACCTGGCTGCCAATTGAGGGCATTAATTGGACAATTAATGGCCGCTGAAGAGCCTCAATCTGCCATCGCTGGAATTAATCCCGCTCTGGACAATCTTGTTGGAATGTGGGGACCATGAAAAGTAAATCTGTGTGGGCTGTAAGGGAGCTACTGTGAGGGGTTTGGTGAGATCAGGGAGGTTGAGTTTAGCTTTGGGGAATTGGGAATGCTCACTGATAAGAGCAACGGTGTTGCCACTGCCAAACATTCCCTATTGTCACACTCCCCACCTCATTCCCCTCTTCCCCAATGCTAGTAACATCACCCTTACCCCACCTTTCTCATGCCAGTTCCTTCAATGAGACATTGTGCAAAACACATTTGAAGAAGAACAGGAACTTGAGGTGTCCTGGCCAATATTTATCCTAAATCAACATCACAAAACACAGATCCACTCAACATTACTACAAAACTTGGAGCAAAATTGGCTGCTGTGTTTCCTATATTACCCTTTGACATCAATTCAAAAGTGCCTAATGGGCTTTACATCTATTTGAGATATGCTGGATGTGAAAAGTGCTATGCAAAAGCAAGTCTTTTTCTATTTGAGTAAAGTTCCGTTATCTTTCTGATCATCACTGTTAAGCTAATAGATCCATTATTCTCTGGAGTTGTTCAATTTGCTTTCCTCATAATTTGTTGCATCTGTGTACTAAAAATTTGTGGTTCATGTACCAGGATACACGGATCTCTCAGCACCTCCAAGTTCTGTTATTTGCCTCTATTTAGATAATATTCTGTTTTTTCTATTCTTCCTGCCAAGGTGGATAACTTCACATTTGCAAAAGTTGGCAGTACACATCAATCACCAAATTTCATGCATTCACTCAATCTATCCACTTTTTTTTCAGTTTTATTATGTTCTCAAATTAACCACATGCCTACATTTGTGTGCCACCACCAAATTTAGTAACCGCGCATTCAATCCCTTCCTCCAAATATTTTAAGTAGATTTTATTTATTATATTTCTCCTTTCTGAATCAAATGTCTTTAGGTCAATCTAAAATACTCTCACTGAGAATGAGAGATAGCAAAAATTGCAGATGCTGGAGTCAGAGACAACACAGTGTGGAGCTGGAGGAATCCAGCAGGCCAGGCAGCATCAGAGGAGCAGGAAAATTGACCTCAGAGGAGATTACCAGAGGGTGGCAGTGGGAGAGAGATCCACTGAAGTCTTTCCTGCCTGCTGTGTTCCTTCAGCTCCATACTGTGTTTTCACCAAAAATAAATTTGCAATTAAGTGCAGCTTGCAAGTTTTTTTTGTCCATGTAGGATCGGAGCATGCAATGTGTTCTGATCATCCGTCTGCTTTGGAACAGAGAGTCCCTAATTTTTTTTTTAATCTTCCACATTACAGTTTATATTAAATACCTTTTTTAAAGGCCTTTTAATTCCTCGTGTTTTTAATTCTTCCTTCTACTGATATGCATTGTCTCTGAGGGACATGAAATCGTAAACTGATCTGCTAACTTACCATAAACCCCAATGGTAATTGAAGCAATTACAAGATTTCTGCAAAACAGGAAGATTTGGAAAATAAGGGACATTTAAAAAGACCTGTGTTTGCAGTGCACCTTTTCATGATAATTCAAGTAGCAACGAGTTTTTAAATAAAGCCTTCTGATGGTCAATGAATCAAATTGAAATTGATAACAGGTTGGTTTTGAAATGCTCCAATTATAGTACTTTCTGGTTGAAATGATGTGAAATGAAAAAGGGATGCCAAAGGGAGCAGCTGGCACCTGAGTTAATCTCCCTATATGTTCCATTATGTGAAAAGCTGCAGTCTCTGGCACACCTACCTGGCAGGAGGTAACAGTCTGTGTTTAAGCATTGGGCAGAACTTACACTGGCTCTATCGCCCGTAAACCCATTAGCAGTCAAATAGCTTTAGTGATAGCAATGGCCATCTCATCCCAAAAAAAGTTTTGCTTCCACTTCTTTCCAGGCTATTATAGGTATAAAGTGCAATATCATCCAACATGCTGACAACAAATGCGTCAAATGAGTATTTCAGACATGCATCAGCCCAAAATCAAATCACTGCTGCTGTTTGGTTTACATAGCATCATCGAGTCATAGAGGCGTACAGCACGGAAACAGACCCTTCGGTTCAACTTGTCCATGCCGACCATATATCCTAAATTAATCTAGTTCCATTACATGAAGCCGCATTGATTAGGTATGTCTCCATACTATCTGATGTATTATGTGGTTGTGTTGTTAGAAGTTATTTTATGTTTCAAGCAATCTAAAACTGAGTATGCAACAGGATGGGTTGATTTCTGACTTGAGCTCCCTCCTGGAGTCTTTATATAGGTAATGTGTAAACAAAAGATGTGCAAGTGTGATGGAGTGTTTCTGTGTGTCAGTAAAGTAAACCTAGAATAGGCAATATCTTAAGAACATATAGCTGGGAAATTTACATCATAAAAAGTGCTGCAAAATAATACTGCATTTTAAGCAAGCTGCTAATGTATTCATTTGTTCCAGGTTGTGCCAATACTCTGTGTAACCTTGACACTGTCTGTTGCAATCCCAGGTTAGCTGCATTACAGTTTTCTGAGATTAGTGTTATAGAATGCCAAACTGGACATGCTTTGTTGCATCAGCCTCATGTAGTAGCCCATTCATTTTTGCTTGTAAGCAGGTCTTTTGATACAAGCCATGTTATCTGTTAGTTGTGGATCTGTTTCTAGCCTCCATAACTATTTTGCTTTGCCTTAGGTTTCCTGAAGTGATTATTTTATCTCGTTCTACCACCACCCTCACTCATTTACCTTTTAAGTGGTCACATTCATTTAAATTTTGTCACTGCATGCAGTTTTCTTAGAACTTTCCATGAATGAATAATTAGGGCTGGACCTGAGAAATTTGGCAGCTTGTATCCAGGGAGATATCTGTGAGTTTCGAACTCTCTGCTGTATATAGTTGTGGTTGTAGCATACATGTGGAAATTCACCATCATGATTCACTCATGTATTGATATAGCTTCACACCTCTATATAATAAAGGATGTTTGAAGCTAATCATTGATAGTCATCATCTTATGATAAATGCAGAGGAATTGACAACCAGCCTACATATTGTCTGATACAAAGTTGAACAATCATAGTTGTAACAAATGATATACTATTGAATATCCTTATTCACTGCATCAATTCAACTAATCATTTGCATTCCACTATACAGTTGAAATGATGAACAAGGGAAAAACATAATGTTTCAGTAGGATAAGAAAAATCAAGATGCAAAATGAACAAGGAAGCTTATTTTAGTAACATTCAGATACAAAAATTTTTGAATCAACTATAAACTGTATAAGCTAATTTGCAGGGACCCCTCTGACTGTGATTGCAGAACAGGCAGTGAGGCCGTTCCCAACATTGCACTTTGGGGAGATGGTGGGTTTGGTTTAATGCTAGGGTTCCACAAGATGGATAGGCATTTAGGCTTATTAAGAGGATGCCACAAGCTGTGTTAGGAAGTGATTTTCAAGTTTTCCAATGTGACAGATGGGGGTAAATTAACTGCTTGGAAACCAACAAGCAGCCACAATCAACTGGTGTCCTGGCTGTCTTTTCTGTTCTTTCATTAAAGTTTGGAAAAAAAAACTGAGCTTTTGAAGCATTAGAAGGCTTCTGAGACCTTCTTGTCGAGACGATGTCACAAGTATTTACCTTGTGGCCCAGCAAGGAACTGCCTTAAAACTGAAGCTCTCTGATTAACCGTTCATCCTATGTGGATATTCCCCATGCCAATCAAGAGCTTGCCCACTGGGACATCATAACTTTAATCAGTTTCCCACTGCTAGATGATGGATGTTTTTGGTGAAGGCAGTATAATGTGTTCCTTATTTGTTAGCCCTTGTAACATATACGACAAAGATCGTGCTCTTGCTGAAGAATTGATGTTTATTAGCAATACATACTATTTACATTACTGTAAGGCAGTATACAAATACACTTAGTTTTGCCTTTACCCACTTCCTAAAACAATTATACCGTAACTGCAAGCAGGCCGTTATAATTATTGCTGCTGAAGGTTAGGTGGGTACCTGTTTATACCCGAACATCACACGTTGTGATACGATCTAACTGCATTAAAATACTCTATCTGGTGGGTCCAGAATCAATACAACAATAGAATACGTGAATTTTTAGCCCCAAAACAAACTTAGATCCTGCTTCACATTTCCATATGAAACAATTCAACCCCACGTTTCTAAAACAGGATCTAAGGGGACCAAGAGATAACAAGGTGTAGAGCTGGATGAACACAGCAGGCCAAGCAGCATCAGAGGAGCAGGAAGGCTGACGGGACCAATATCAGTTTTGGCTTGTCATATACTTTCTGTAATAAACTCTAGTACATGACTTTACTCAGTAAAAGCAGATATATTCTGGGCTCTGAGAATGCCGTCTGATACAATTGCTCAGATTTTGCGATCCTTTCTTGGATGTCAAGGGTCAGCAGCAGTCTTGACAAATACTGAACTGCAGTTTTTTTCAGCTGAATCTTGCTTCTTGTCCGACAATATGAAAATGTAAGAATGTATTGCAGTGTTATCTTTGAAATAACACATCAATTATTTATGTAGGCCTCAATTCCAACTAGAAAACCCAAAAATAAATTGTAGTCGCTTTGTATTTTGCAACTTGAAGTCCTTGAGCAATGAATGACCTTTGTCCTGAAGGATGGAAGTAAGGGCTCAATAAAAGGTTACCAAACACTGAACTCTTGCCTTGTAATAACAGATATAATACAGGAGGATTTTAGAGGTGATTCAAGATTGATGTTGAACATGTAATAATCGTCTGTTTACATGCCTGAGAAAGTGCATTTCTAAAGGACGTAAGGCAACAAGTTAAAGAAATTCTTTGTTTTAGACAGATGGGGTTTTTGAATGAACTGTGTAAGCCTATCTGAAGGAAAACTCTATCATAAAGGTGTGAAAATGAGCGTGTGTAAGGCTACAATCCAGTTGACACGTTTTTTTTAATATCACAGTGAGAACTGAACTCTTGATAAAGAAGGGTTCAACTTTATTTATGTTTCACAAATTCAGGATATCCACTTAAGTACTTCTGAAGTGTAGTGAAACACCACAGCTACTTTCCTTGCAGAAAGAGCCCACAACGACCAGTGAGACAAATTATTTTGTTTTAATGACATTGGTGAGAAATTAGTAGTTTTCTGAATGCAGAAAACACCTTCATAGTCTTATTGGAAGGGCACTTTGGAGATTGTTTTTGGTTATTTCAGAGTACAGACCCAGCCTCAGAATAACATTTAAAAACAAATACACCAAACATGTTGGATAGGTTTGGAATGTTTTATAGAAGGAGGTTGTTACGTATCACCTGGGAGGAATGGTTAAATGAAATAGAGAATAGAATAGTCTCTGCCTTTTCACAGTGCTTAGGGTATGCATGGTGAACATGGGTTCCCATTAGAAGAAGTACTGAGTGTTAGCTGAGAGAAAAAAAAGAGGTGGTAGAACTATTTATGACATAACCCAAATGAGGAAGTGATTACAAATATCAGCAGGAACTAGCAAAGAACAAAGCAGGCTTCCAATTAACAGGTAATTTTAAAGCGTAAATTAATACACTGGTCAAATCCATAACTTTCTGTGATTTCTCGTATCTTTAAAAGAAAGCATTAATTGCTCTTGATGTATCAGATTTTCAATTTTAGGGACCTCTTTCATAGTGAACTAATTGCATTTGGAGGTATTCTGAAGCATGAGGGAATCATGTTGTATTTGGTGCCTTCCACATTTTCCGTTACTTATAATCTCTGGCCATTCGTTCGGTTGAACTAAAACCATTCATGAGCGCATGAAAGAACGCATTGGATCAAAGTGGCTTCCATGTTGGTAACAGAGCAGCTTGTGAGTAATTAGTTCATATAATTATAATGCCCAAAAGTATTCTAAGGGGTTAAGTAGCATTTTAGAAATATATGAAACAAGAACTGGAATTCAGGATTATGTCTTCCAAAAGGTGTAATTTTAAAGGGTTATTTTCAGAAATACTTTACAATGATCCATCAATTTTATTTTAAAAACATATATATAAAAAACTTAATTTTGCTTTTGACATCTAGCAGAACAATAACTTATATTTAACTGTATGTTTCCATGGCGAATATTTTGTCTAAATTCAAATAATTCACATGGTACTCTTTGTACCTACTATTCTCATGTTGCATGACTATTGTCAATATTTTAACCTTTGCACAGGATTCCAGTAATTACTTATTGGGTTTGTTTACCCTTTGAATAGCTGTTCGATTTGAACCCATTCACTCCTCAGCACCAGCTTGTGTGAGTCGTTTTGATTTGAAGACACTTAGATGATTATGCAGGATTTATGATTTTACTTCAGTAGCTACTGCTGATTGATGAGACCTCATCAACCAACCTGCCCACTGAATACATTCAGTGTGATAAAGCTGTTTGTCGTCAATGGTGATGGTTCTGAGGAGGAAGTCCTCTATATATGGCAAGTAGAATGAATGATGTCACCACAATAAATGGTCGAAATCTTCATAAGGATTATCTACAAATTGATATTTACCATAATCATACCATAGAATGTGAAATATTTTCAAATAACATGCCAAATTAATATTTTGGGTTTAATAATCACATCTTGAGTGTCAGTTATTACTGCTATGGTAAGAGACCTGTTTCAACAACATTGAACAGCAGAGAATCCATAACAGAAGGAATCCAGATCCAGGTTTTCCTTTGTACCTTGCATGTAGAACATGCATTGCCATCCTCTGCTAACCACACTGCTGCAGTACAGTGGGTTTTTTTGCAGCCCAAATAGCAATCTGGCCAAAGAACAGTGCACAAGAGGATGGAATAAATATGCTATTTGATCACTGGCCTGATCCTTAAAAAAAACATCCTTTTCTGCTGAATATGCTTTACGTTACTGTGTGTCAGCAAGAATAGCCTAAATATTAGGACTTACTGGAGTACATTAAATAGGCTTGGAAGGTAAGTCTGAGGCAACTGTTTCATTTCCTACTTTGCTTACAGTAGATTTATTTTGCAATCAGGTTCCTTTGCAAAGAATTGTGGCAGGATTGTATTTGTGAACTGAAATTCTCATATTACAAGCATGTCGAGGGAGGATGTCATACCACTGATAGAAATCATTCTTCAGAATTGTACTTATTCATCATTCCGATATGTTACAAGACAATGTGGTCCATGGTTGCTATTAGCAGCTGTGGTTCAGTATCTAAGCACGGGGTAATGGCAGAAATGGCTGAATCTCTGGCAGAAATAGTCCTTTATCTAGTGGGTTTATTAACTACATGATCACTATTAAATGTTTGATTTTTTATTTGACAACAATTCTAATGAAAAATTTCCTTGTTATTTTTGCTGCTTATTTTGTTATTGAGCCAAATATGACACTACTGTTACACTCGAGCAATTGCTATTTCCCAGAGACAGAAACAATATTCTGCATATTCACTGTGGAGTTGTCATTACAAAAGAATACTACAAGGATATTCAAAATAAGGCATGAATTAAACTTAGACCTCGGCACCCAAAAAGAGGAGTTAGCTGTATCAAGAATACAAACGATTACAGTGTTTAAGATTTGAACTTGAAATGAAGCAGACAATCATGTTAACGAGATTGGGGCAATCTTTTCATTAACATATGTCCATTCTTGCTTTCTAAAGTGGCTCAGGAGTGGTTGCCTATTCATTTTGTTTTCAATATTAATAATAGATGATAATAGCTGTTTAATTGTCAAATCTATGATATCTACTCACCTGTGTATCAAAAAAAACCTGTGGTGCTTTTGTGAACTATTCATTCTTGTTGAAATTCCAATAAAACTTATTGAGATCATTTGACTGATGACCCAAGATATTTACATCTCAATTTTTGTCCACTGTGTTAGTTCTATGGATAGAACAGGGTTGAAACAATAGTTTGAAAGTTAACTATACTGATGTAGGGGTGGAGGAGTAAGTGTAGATCTTACTGGGTGAAGTGGGGAGAGAAAAATAATTACAATCCTTAGCACGTTGGACAGCTGCTTTGGTTGATCTTAAATCCATTATTGAGAGAGAGAAAAAAAAACAAACAACAATTGAGAGCTTGATTGTGGAAAGATGGTACATTTTCTTCAGTTTTTCAAAATTTCTGCAATACATTTTAGAATGTTTGTTTCCCCACTAACTGGTCATATAGTTACATGTATTTATTTTAAAATGAAGAAAGAATGTAAGAATCCAAAAACTATCGTTATATTTTGCCTAACCCAGGTACTTGGCCTTCCAGCTTCTGTATGTAGCAACACATTTACCAAATAGTCAATGGTAAGAATAAATTTTGTGTATTTTAACCTGTATTTGTAAGAATAATTGTTCATGAATCCTTGTTTTAAAAATTATCACAAAAACATAGTCTGCATGGTGAAAAGACTGATATCATTTTGACTACAGATGCATTCTGCGGGCTGTCTCTTTGCTTTCATGCCTGCAGCATTTCAAGCCCGTTTCAATTTGAAGCTAAAATTATTCCCCTAAAGTGGAACTTTAAATCTTGTTAATGCTGTATTTTTACTTAGTGACCTTTATGACATTTCAGAATAATAAATGCTACAGAAATAGTGAATACGATGCAGGTAATGAAGATAGGTTTCATCAAATATAACCACTACAGCTATAAATGCTCTTTCAAACTAATAAATGGCAAATGGATTTCAAAACTAATAGGATCAAAAACGTGAGCTCTTGGAGTTTATTTTAGTCTTTTAGGCGTCTGCTTAACACATGCCTTTGTGAATCAAGATATGAAACAAAACTTTATTTTGAAAATTTAGAATTGTTCATATTACCAAATGCTTGAAAACAAATGATTACATTGCTGATTTTGTAAATGATCCAGCATCTCTCATATTGTTAGCGGATATTATTGATCTGTGGCAACATCTCCTAGTGACCATTGCTATTCCTGCTATTCTGCTAGAATTCCAGCCAAAACCTCCTGTCTATACCATTAATATTTTAAGCTTTTGTTTGTACTTCTAACAACACAGCAAAGCCCAGCAGGAAAGTAGCTGACTGGTTTGCTTAATACTTTCCTAGGCTTAAAAAGCCACTATTACATTCCAAAATACTGAGAGAGTGTTGATCTAGAAATTGATCCATGTAATGAAACTTAGTTACTGGGACTGGGTATGGCTATATTAATTTATATTAATTGTTAGTTTCCCCTCAAGGGTTGCCATGAGGTTTAGTCTCAGGTTCAACATGGTCAATCTACATTTTAGTTTGGTAACTGAGACTCTCATTTACGTAAGTAAGTATTGCTGGCAAAATAATGTTATAAATCCTGTTAGGCCTACAAGAATGTCTGTGAATACAACTGGCCAGGACTGAGTAGATGGATCAATATCCTCCAGCATTTAACCCAACCTCCTTTGTGGTTGAGGAGGAATCCTATTGATTCCTCTTCACAGAAGCATTACTTGTTGTTAAGCAAGCCTGAAGAGATTAAATAAACTATGAAGCAACTCAAAAATCGTGTAAATTTTGCACAACACATTGAAAAAGTAATGTTGACAGCCCCCTTCCTTGTTCTGTAATTTCTAAAATTTATCATATTATTCATTTAAAAGCAAAAGCTACTAACGTCCACACTGTTATTAAAGTTTGCTAAATCATTTGGCTGATCTATGTAAACATTCTTTTCTTTGTGCTTAATGTTTATCCTATATAAACGGGTTATATCCCCGTACTCAGATAGTGCTACCTGCAGAAAATCTGTAACGTGTGTTAAATTAGATAAACACGCAATTGAAAAATTAGCTTGTGTGCAGATAAAGGTGCATGTCTCTTTAATAATTTAATAATCATGCGTTTAATAAAAATACAACTAAATAGTAGCACAGATAAAGGTTACATAATGAGAGAATTTTTTTTCTCCCTACACCTCACTGATGCTCTGGTTACATTATATTTTTCTGTTTCTTGAAATTGCATCACGCCCTCCACGTTATAGTTGCCATGGTGAAACCAGTGAATTATGCTTAAATTTCTTGCTTTCTTTCCAAATTTACATTACGAGGCAAGGCTTGAAAAATAGAAACAAAAATGTATGACTGTAATTATCAGTATTTGTTTTGTTGAGAAGACAGTTTATGTTTGCAAAATAACCAGCAAACATTATCACTTTCGCAGTATAGTTAGGATCTCTATTTAAATCTGACAAAGGTAAGCTATTTAATTTAATATTTGGTCCTTCAAGTAAAGCAACCAACAATAAATGTGTCAAAGTGCATGATTAAATTGGGTCCAAACTGCAAGTGGTAAACCAAAAAAATACCTTCTGCGAGAAAAGTCAGGCAGACTCTATTTAAAGACTTCTATTTTCTGCCATTGTTTAATAATAAACAAAGTTTGTTATTATTCCAGTGACTGATTAAATTTTTTAAATTCTCTGCATATATAATGGCCATATTTATGATATGATTACTCGTCATAGCATTTTGTCTGCGTGATTAATAGAATATTCTTTTATTTATGTGCATTGCAGACTATAAATAACTCTAGTTAACACTATTAAATCAATAAAAATTTGATCAAAAATTGACAGCTTTTCCACTGTAAGTTTTAAGTGGAAGGAGATTAATAACTCTATTAGTTCCAAAGTGTTATGCTAACAAACCAGATGCCATTAGTTAACATCTCAACTTTGACTCGTATATTTGCCCATTTTTGGCTGACCTTTGGCATTCTCTAGACCAATTGTGGAAAGAAAGACTGCAACAATTCAGAGATCCATGTAGGAAAAGGCAGTGAAAACTGGAAGGGAAGCTTATATGTAATAGAAATACTCCTCCTGCTTCTCTGTTGCAACACATCATTGATGCTGAAGAGACCTCATGTCTATCTCTGCAACTGTACACACTCGTGCTCTACAGCTCTCACTATTGCACGGACAATCTTCCCTCAATCCTGCTCACCCAATTCTCCCAGAGATAATGGGAACTGCAGATGCTGGAGAATGCCAAGATAATAAAATGTGAGGCTGGATGAACACAGCAGGCCAAGCAGCATCTCAGGAGCACAAAAGCTGACGTTTCGGGCCTGGGCCCTTCATCAGAGAGGGGGATGGGGAGAGGGAACTGGAATAAATAGGGAGAGAGGGGGAGGCGGACCGAAGATGGAGAGTAAAGAAGATAGGTGGAGAGAGTATAGGTGGGGAGGTAGGGAGGGGATAGGTCAGTCCAGGGAAGACGGACAGGTCAAGGAGGTGGGATGAGGTTAGTAGGTGGATGGGGGTGCGGCTTGGGGTGGGAGGAAGGGATGGGTGAGAGGAAGAACCGGTTAGGGAGGCAGAGACAGGTTGGACTGGTTTAGGGATGCAGTGGGTGGGGGGGAAGAGCTGGGCTGGTTGTGTGGTGCAGTGGGGGGAGGGGACAAACTGGGCTGGTTTAGGGATGCAGTAGGGGAAGGGGAGATTTTGAAACTGCTGAAGTCCACATTGATACCATTAGGCTGCAGGGTTCCCAGGCGGAATATGAGTTGCTGTTCCTGCAACCTTCGGGTGGCATCATTGTGGCACTGCAGGAGGCCCATGATGGACATGTCATCTAGAGAATGGGAGGGGGAGTGGAAATGGTTTGCGACTGGGAGGTGCAGTTGTTAGTTGCGAACTGAGCGGAGGTGTTCTGCAAAGCGGTCTCCAAGCCTCCGCTTGGTTTCCCCAATGTAGAGGAAGCCGCACCGGGTACAGTGGATGCAGTATACCACATTGGCAGATGTGCAGGTGAACTTCTGCTTAATGTGGAATGTCATCTTGGGGCCTGGGATAGGGGTGAGGGAGGAGGTGTGGGGGCAAGTGTAGCATTTCCTGCGGTTGCAGGGGAAGGTGCCGGGTGTGGTGGGGCTGGAGGGCAGTGTGGAGCGAACAAGGGAGTCATGGAGAGAGTGGTCTCTCCGGAAGGCAGACAGGGGTGGGGATGGAAAAATGTCTTGGGTGGTGGGGTCGGATTGTAAATGGCGAAAGTGTCGGAGGATGATGCGTTGTATCCGGAGGTTGGTAGGGTGGTGTGTGAGAACGAGGGGGATCCTCTTAGGGCGGTTGTGGCGGGGGCGGGGTGTGAGGGATGTGTTGCGGGAAATACGGGAGACGCGGTCAAGGGCGTTCTCGATCACTGTGGGGGGAAAGTTGCAGTCCTTGAAGAACTTGGACATCTGGGATGTGCGGGAGTGGAATGTCTTATTGTGGGAGCAGATGCGGCGGAGGCAGAGGAATTGGGAATAGGGGATGGAATTTTTGCAGGAGGGTGGGTGGGAGGAGGTGTATTCTAGGTAACTGTGGGAGTCGGTGGGTTTGAAATGGACATCAGTTACAAGCTGGTTGCCTGAGCTGGAGACTGAGAGGTCCAGGAAGGTGAGGGATGTGCTGGAGATGGCCCAGGTGAACTGAAGGTTGGGGTGGAAGGTGTTGGTAAAGTGGATGAACCGTTCGAGCTCCTCTGGGGAGCAAGCGGCGGCGCCGATACAGTCATCAATGTACCGGAGGAAGAGGTGGGGTTTGGGGCCTGTGTAGGTGCGGAAGAGGGACTGTTCCACGTAACCTACAAAGAGGCAGGCATAGCTGGGGCCCATGGCCACCCCCTTAGTCTGTAGGAAGTGGGAGGAGTCAAAAGAGAAGTTGTTGAGGGTGAGGACGAGTTCAGCTAGGCGGATGAGAGTGTCGGTGGAGGGGGACTGGTCGGGTCTGCGGGACAGGAAGAAGCGGAGGGCCTTGAGGCCATCTGCATGCGGAATGCAGGTGTATAGGGACTGGACGTCCATGGTGAATATGAGGTGTTGGTGGCCAGGGAATTGGAAGTCCTGGAGGAGGTGGAGGGCGTGGGTGGTGTCACGGACATAGGTGGGGAGTTCCTGGACCAAAGGGGAGAAAATGGAGTCCAGATAGGTGGAGATGAGTTCGGTGGGGCAGGAGCAGGCTGAGACGATGGGTCGACCAGGGCAGGCAGGTTTGTGGATTTTGGGAAGGAGATAGAAACGGGCCGTGCGGGGTTGGGGAACAATGAGGTTGGAGGCTGTGGGTGGGAGGTCCCCTGAGGTGATGAGGTCATGAATGGTGTTGGAGATGATGATTTGGTGCTCGGGTGTGGGGTCATGATCGAGGGGGCGGTAGGAGGTGGTGTCGGAGAGTTGGCGTCTGGCCTCGGCGATGTAGAGGTCAGTGCGCCATACTACCACTGCGCCACCCACGGCCAACGCCGACGGAACACCGCCCATGGCCGACGGAACCCCGCCCACGGCCAACGACCTCATCGCTCCGCCCACAACCTCCACAGCCAGCAACCCCAGCGAAGACAGCCACACTGAGCCCTGCCACATCTTCACCATCCCCCCAGACCTCCCACTGACTGAGGACGAATGGTCAGTCCTTAGTAAGGGGCTCACCTTTGTCCCCCTACAACCACACTTCAACGAATACCAGCCACGGTTGGACATAGAGCAGTTTTTCCGCCGTCTTCGCCTCCATGCCTACTTCTTCAACCGGGAACCTAACCCTCCTTCCACTGACCCCTTCACCTGCTTCCAACACAAGTCCTCCTCCTGGACACCACCACCAGGCCTCCTACCCTCCCTCGACCTCTTCATCTCCAACTGCCGTCGAGACATTAACCGCCTCAACCTCTCCACCCCTCTCACCCACTCCAGCCTCTCCCCCGCAGAACGGGCAGCCCTCCACTCCCTCCGCTCCAACCCCAACCTCACCATCAATCCCGCAGACAAGGGTGGCGCAGTGGTAGTATGGCGCACTGACCTCTACATCGCCGAGGCCAGACGCCAACTCTCCGACACCACCTCCTACCGCCCCCTCGATCATGACCCCACACCTGAGCACCAAATCATCATCTCCAACACCATTCATGACCTCATCACCTCAGGGGACCTCCCACCCACAGCCTCCAACCTCATTGTTCCCCAACCCCGCACGGTCCGTTTCTATCTCCTTCCCAAAATCCACAAACCTGCCTGCCCTGGTCGACCCATCGTCTCAGCCTGCTCCTGCCCCACCGAACTCATCTCCACCTATCTGGACTCCATTTTCTCCCCTTTGGTCCAGGAACTCCCCACCTATGTCCGTGACACCACCCACGCCCTCCACCTCCTCCAGGACTTCCAATTCCCTGGCCACCAACACCTCATATTCACCATGGACGTCCAGTCCCTATACACCTGCATTCCGCATGCAGATGGCCTCAAGGCCCTCCGCTTCTTCCTGTCCCGCAGACCCGACCAGTCCCACTCCACCGACACTCTCATCCGCCTAGCTGAACTCGTCCTCACCCTCAACAACTTCTCTTTTGACTCCTCCCACTTCCTACAGACTAAGGGGGTGGCCATGGGCCCCAGCTATGCCTGCCTCTTTGTAGGTTACGCGGAACAGTCCCTCTTCCGCACCTACACAGGCCCCAAACCCCACCTCTTCCTCCGGTACATTGATGACTGTATCGGCGCCGCCGCTTGCTCCCCAGAGGAGCTCGAACGGTTCATCCACTTTACCAACACCTTCCACCCCAACCTTCAGTTCACCTGGGCCATCTCCAGCACATCCCTCACCTTCCTGGACCTCTCAGTCTCCAGCTCAGGCAACCAGCTTGTAACTGATGTCCATTTCAAGCCCACCGACTCCCACAGCTACCTAGAATACACCTCCTCCCACCCACCCTCCTGCAAAAATTCCATCCCCTATTCCCAATTCCTCCGCCTCCGCCGCATCTGCTCCCACGATAAGACATTCCACTCCCGCACATCCCAGATGTCCAAGTTCTTCAAGGACCGCAACTTTCCCCCCACAGTGATCGAGAACGCCCTTGACCGCGTCTCCCGTATTTCCCGCAACACATCCCTCACACCCCGCCCCCACCACAACTGCCCTAAGAGGATCCCCCTCGTTCTCACACACCACCCTACCAACCTCCGGACACAACGCATCATCCTCCGACACTTTCGCCATTTACAATCCGACCCCACCACCCAAGACATTTTTCCATCCCCACCCCTGTCTGCTTTCCGGAGAGACCACTCTCTCCATGACTCCCTTGTTCGCTCCACACTGCCCTCCAGCCCCACCACACCCGGCACCTTCCCCTGCAACCGCAGGAAATGCTACACTTGCCCCCACACCTCCTCCCTCACCCCTATCCCAGGCCCCAAGATGACATTCCACATTAAGCAGAGGTTCACCTGCACATCTGCCAATGTGGTATACTGCATCCACTGTACCCGGTGCGGCTTCCTCTACATTGGGGAAACCAAGCGGAGGCTTGGAGACCGCTTTGCAGAACACCTCCGCTCAGTTCGCAACTAACTACTGCACCTCCTAGTCGCAAACCATTTCCACTCCCCCTCCCATTCTCTAGATGACATGTCCATCATGGGCCTCCTGCAGTGCCACAATGATGCCACCCAAAGGTTGCAGGAACAGCAACTCATATTCCGCCTGGGAACCCTGCAGCCTAATGGTATCAATGTGGACTTCAGCAGTTTCAAAATCTCCCCTTCCCCCACCGCATCCCTAAACCAGCCCAGTCCGTCCCCTCCCCCCACTGCACCACACAACCAGCCCAGCTCTTCCCCCAACCCACTGCATCCCAAAACCAGTCCAACGTGTCTCTGCCTCCCTAACCGGTTCTTCCTCTCACCCATCCCTTCCTCCCACCCCAAGCCGCACCCCCATCCACCTACTAACCTCATCCCTCCTCCTTGACCTGTCCGTCTTCCCTGGGCTGACCTATCCCCTCCCTACCTCCCCACCTATACTCTCTCCACCTATCTTCTTTACTCTCCATCTTCGGTCCGCCTCCCCCTCTCTCCCTATTTATTCCAGTTCCCTCTCCCCATTCCCCTGTCTGATGAAGGGTCCAGGCCCGAAACATCAGCTTTTGTGCTCCTGAGATGCTGCTTGGCCTGCTGTGTTCATCCAGCCTCACGTTTTATTATCACCCAATTCTCCCAAACCACTTATACTGCATTTGGTCAACACTGTCAACTCTGAAGACCATAGGTAACAGAAGCAGAAGTAGGTCATTCAGCCCTTCAAGTCTATTTTGCCAACTCCACTTTCATGCCTTTTCTCCATAACTCTTGATATCCTTATTGATTTAGAATCTGTCTGTCTCAGTCTCGATTATACTTTATGGTACAACCTCTAAAACCCCTGCTGTAATGAATTCTAAAAGTTCACTACCCTGAGACTCAGAATTCCTCTTCATCTCTGTTGTAAATGTGTTATCCTTTATTCTGAGATCATGCCACCTGGTCCTAAACTCTCCCATAAGGGGAAATAAGCTCTCTGCTCCTATCTTGTCAAGTCCTCGAAGAATCTACTCACTTATCCAGGAAATGTCACCTCCTTTCCCACATTTACACAAGCACTAACAGTGCTACCCACTATGATCTCACACAATCCTTTCCTTTCTTTCAATTATGAGGAAATCGCTCATTCTTGGGCTGAAAGAGCCACGGCGATTGGTAGGATGCTCAACATTCGTCTCCCCACCCCCTATAAAGTAGAAATCCTGAACCTAATTGTCTGCAGCCATCGAATGGCTCTGTCCAACATTTTTTTTTAATTTAAAATTTTTTAAAAACTAAAATAGTTTTTAAGAAGCTGATCTTGATTTACTGTGCTGGGACATCTTGACTGAAGGGTGTCTGCCATGATTTGACTGAAGCGTTTTTCCCTTAGACTTTGAGACATAGCCATTCAATTGAAGCACACACAGTGTGTTCACCACGCTGCTTATATGTGGTGAGATTGACATAGCCGTAGAGCAAAACGGCATCATTACTGTTCACTATCATGATAAAGTTCCTGGTTTTAAGTCACTGCTAAAATGCAAGAAATTTTAAAATAAAAGTCAATACAGGGATATAGTGCACCTGTCAGCTCTAGCTAAGGGAGAAAAGTGCTAAAATGAAAGGCCGTGCAGGCATAATGTGAGCATTTGAATAATCACTAAGTGAGTGAGTACAAAGAAAGCAAGCGAGCAGTCCTGAGATGCAGCCTATCCCAATCCATGAGAAGAGTGCTGCTGAGGTAGAACTAGGTGTTATTAATGTTGCGTTTTTGTACCCTGTCACCAAGTCGAGCATGCAGATGAGAAATAGGAGTGAACCAAGAATAGATCCTTGGGGATTCCCAAAAGGCATTGTTAGCTGCATCTCACTTTGAGAATGATATTTACTTATGACCATCAGTTTCTTGTGAAACTATGAGACCATGTGACGGGTAATCACGTGACTGAACAGCCTAATTTATGACCTGCAAATTATTGGGAACTTGGCACCATTCCATGGAGGATTTGTTACCTTTCCTTCTTGGTTGCCATTCTGTCTCATAAATTTCAAGTTCCCACGTAAACTTAAAGCCTGATGAATCATTGTAGGCAGGTTTTTGCCATTTTGAATGTTTCTTAGCAAGCTCCTCTTGGTCAGTAATGTCAATGGGCTGCTGTGTTGTCAGGAGAGTTTTGTACTGTTTTTGTAACATTTTCTTCATTTTCTTCCTTCTATGAAACACTGGGCATTTGAGAATTGAGAAAACAGGACCTGGCGGGAAGACAATTTTCAGCCATCTGGACAGTGTCCAGTCCAATGTAGTTTATTTTGCAGGAGTTTAGTCTAAATGCCTGTTCGGTTGGCCTTAAGAAAAGCAGGAGGATTTGTATGTTCCTTCCATTGAGCCTGAAAGATGATGTGGAGTCATTACCGGCAGAATTTTTTTAGCGCTTCTTTATTTTCCTGATCCAAAGTCTAGTTGACACTTTGGTATAGGAGTGTAGTGATGAAAACTGATTTGTATACTAACACCTTTGTTGACTTGCAAGAGGTCTTTGTTGTTTCAAAACTACTGCTGTTTCTAGAAGATTGAACTGATAATTAGTCTGGTATTTGAACTCTTTGTCAATGGTGGCCTTTTGAAAGAGGTAGTTGCTAAATTTTGGGAGATACTCAACATGTTCCACAGTATCTCTTGCAGCATATGTGAGAGGTGGAATATTTGCTTGAACTGTCTGGATTGACATGAGTTTTGCTTTGGCAACATTCAAGGACACACAGTCTCTTGTTTGCAGAAATGAAGAGAATTGAGAATGGCTTGCATCTAGTGCAGAATAAGCAACAACATTGTAGTGGTCTACATACCACGGGGCACGTAAGTCTATGGTGGTCAATTTAATTTTGGCGTGGATTTGACTGAGGTTAAAGATTGTTTCATCAGATAGTATTTAAAACTCACTCCACAAAGGAGCTGATCTTGATTCTGGGAATGAGATAAGCCAACCACGGTTAACCAGGGAGGTTGGGGATAACATTAAATTGAAACAAAAAGGTTACAATGTGGCAAAGTTTAGACAAGCCAAAGGATTGAGACAATGTTTAAAAGAAAACAAAGATAAACAAAAATAATAGTAGGAGAAAATAATTCTTGAGGGTAAACTTACAAGTAATTTCAAGTAAGACAGCAAGAGCTTTTTAAATATATACAGAGGAAGACTTAGATCAAAATGAACGTAGACCTCTTAGGGCATAAGGCAGAGGTAATTACAATGGGGAACTGGAAAATGTCAGTGGAGTTGTGTAGATATATTGTATCAGTCTTCACAGTGGATAGAATTTCAAAAATATTAAATAATGAGGGGCCAAAAGGTGAGAGAAAATAAACACAGCAACTGTCATTAGAGAAAAGTGCCAGACAAATTAATGAGGCTATTATTGGGTCCTCTGGATCTAATAGAACATTAAAAGTAGTTACAGAAATAGTGGCTGTAATGGTAGTAGCTTCCAAGAATCCTTATATTTTGGAAAAGTACAGGAAGATTGGAAAACTGCCAACTGAACACATTTTGTTTAAAAAGGAAAGGAACAAAAATGGTAACATAGACAGTTAGCTTAACATCTGTTATTGGGAAAGTATATATTATTACATAAGATAAAGAATGTAATAGCAGAGCATTCAGAGACGCATAGTATATTCAAGTAGAGTCAGCATGGCTTCATGAAAAGGAAATCATGCATGACAAATTTATTAGAAACCTTTCATGATGTAACGAACAGGAGTGATAAAGAGTGCGTAGTAGATGTGCTATATTTGAATTTCCAGAGGGCTGTTAGTAAGGAAACCCACTTTAGGCTATTTAATAAGATAGCACATTGGCATTGTTAGAATTGTGGATAACTAATAAAATATAAAGTGTTGAGAAAAGGGGAGTGTTTTCACAATGGCAATCTGTAACTAGTGGAGTTCCATGGGTTTCAGTACTAGGGTCACAATTATTCACAATATGTAATAATATTGTGGATGAAGAAAGTAAATGTACTTTAGTTGGTTGTCGGATGACCCAAAAATGTTTGGGAGAGCAAGTAGTAAGGATGACATTGAGATTACAAAGCGATATGGACAGTATAAGTAAGTGAGCAAAATCTTGGCAGATAAATATACTATGGAAAAATGTAAGGTTAAGCACATGAGTAGGAAGAATAGTGGAGGTGAATACTATTTAAAGGAGGAACAATTGCAGAAAGCTATACTATAGAGGGACATGGTAGTCCTCGTGCATAGATCAGAAATGTTAATATGTGTGTTCAGCAAATGACAAAGAAGACAATGGACTGTTAGCCTTTATGAAAAAGAGATTGGAGGATGAAAATAGGGAAGTCTTATTAAAAATACACAAGGCATTAATCAGGCCATACCTGGAATAGTATGAATTATTTTGGCCCCCTCAATTCAGAAAAGATATACTGGCCACTAGAGCCAATCCAGAGGACATTCATTAGATTAATGAGAGCTATAAACAGCTTGTCTTATGAGGAGACATTGAGTAAGTTGGGACTTAGCTCATTGGAATTCAGAACAAGAGATGACCTTGTCAAAACTTATAAGACTCTTAGGGATTTGACAGGGGAGATACTAAGAGGTGGTTTCACCTTATGGGTGATGTAGTGATTGTAATGAGGTCACCCAGGTGGATATCGTAGAATTTGAGTTCCCTTATTCATAGGATCCCTGCAGTGTGAAAACACGTCCTTTTGGCCCAACAAGTCCATGCCAAGTGTCAGACATCCCACCCAGACCCATCTCTTATAACCCACCTAATCTGGACATCCCTGAACACTATGGGCAATTTCGCATGGCCAATCCACCTAATCTGCACATCTATGGACAGTGGGAAGAATCCAGAGCACCTGAAGGAAATCCAAGCAGACACGGGGAGAATGTGCAAACTCCACACAACAGTTGCCCAACAGTGGAATCGAACCTGTGTTCCTGGCGCTGTGAGGCAGCAGTGCTATCCACTGAGCTGACTATCAAAGGAGTCATGGCCATATTGCGTGTTGACCAGGAAGCAATTCCACAATTCTGCAATGCCTACCCAATGCCATTTAGGCAAAAGTAGAGACAAAAATCAGAAAGCTGGAAAGCAGCGGAATGATCAAACCAATCCAGTTTACAAATGGACAGCACCAGTCATACCAATTGTGAAGTCCGACAGATTAATTCATCTGTCTGGGCATTTTAAACAAATGGTAGACCACTTTTCACAAGTAGATAAATATCCAATCCTTGCATAGAGGATTTATATGCACAGCTAGCAGGACAACCTGTCCTTCACAAAGCTGGACATAAGGCATATGTGCTTGTAATTTTGGTTGGATGATGATTCCCAGAAGTATGCTACAATTAATAACTATAAGAGTTTGTACTGATATATGTGTGTGTATATATTTTCAGCAGACAATGGAGAACGTTTTACAAGGTCTACACCAGGTTGCCATTTATCTGGATGATGTGCTAATAACAGGGAATACTAACAAGGAGCATTTAGACAATTTGGACACAGTCCTTAGATGTTTCTCCCAGACAGGCATATGCCTTAGAAGGTGAAAATGAGTGTTCCAGGCCTCCTAAATGACCTACTTGGGTCGCAGAGTCAACAAGACCAGGTTACACACATTGGAAGATAATGTGAGGGTGATCAAAGGTGTCCCGGCACCGATGTCTATACCGGAATTTAGATCTTTCCTTGGGCTGATGAATTATTATAGAAAGTTCATACAAAATGTAGCCTCCATCCTGGCATCTTTACATCAACTCTTAAAGACAGGTCAGCCTTGGAAATGATTGCATAACCAAGCATAGCTTTCAGGGATCTGAAGAAATAGCCATCATTTTCTGAGGTGTTAGCACAGTATGATCCAAAGTAAGATCAGGTATTGACATGTGATGCCTCCCTGGACAGCATTGGGGTAGTATTAGCTCAGGTGGCTGAATGGACAGGAACACCCAAATGGGCATGTATCTAGGACTTTGGCTAATGCAGACCGTAAATACACCCAGATAGAGAAAGACGGTTATTCCGTCATATTTGGAGTCAGGAAGTCCTAACAATGCCATTTTACAGATTGGAACTTGTAATAATAATGAATCACAACCCCCTGCTAGTTCTACTAAAGCAGATGAGGCCGCGCCACATCAGGCTGAGCTCAGCGTTAGCCTCTAATACTAAGTGCATATAATTACAAGTTAGAACACCTCTCAGATGCCAATTAGCAAATGTGGCTACATTGAGCCACCTCCTGCTAGCAAAGACACCACCGGTGTTACCACCACAGGAAGAGTCCATAATGTTTTGAAATTTTCTGGACATACTCCAGTCACAGTTGACAATATCAGTCTTTTGATGCAGAAAGGTTCAGTCCTGGCAAAACCGAAACAGCTGGTGGTGATGGCTGAAACCAAAGGGTCGTTGCGACCGGAACTAAAATCGTTCTGGACCCAGGGAGACCAGATCACAACAGAATATGGCATATTATTATGAGGATCAAAAGAGGTTGTCCTGAGCAAAGATCACAACGAGATACTGAATTAACTCCAACAGGGACATCCTGGAGGTTCCAGAATGAAAATGTTGGCAAGAAGTTATATCTGGTGACCAGGATTGGATGCAGTCATCGCCACATTGGTGGGGCAGGCCAATAAGGACAAAAAATTACCATCACCTGCTCCCCCACATCTGTGAGAAAGACTAGGTAAACTCTCGACTCAGGTACACATTGACAATGCAGCTCCTTTCATGTGTTCAATGTTCTTAATGATTGCGGACACCCACTTAAAATGGCTGGATGTGTCAATTCATTCACCAGACATAGGAATGATGATAGAAAAGCTACGAATATCTTTTTTTCAGTATATGGACTCCTGCAAGTGTTGTTCGTGGATAGCGAGCCATATTCTCCCAACAGGAAATTTGAGCATTTCCTAAAGTCGAATGGTATCTGACATATAACAACAGCTCCTCTGTATCCATTATCCAATGGTCTGGTAGAAAGAACAGTCCAAATTTTGAAGACAGGCTTAAAGAAACAGCTTACAGCTTCACTAAACACCATGGGCAACACAGAGACTCAGTGGTTAGCACTGCAGCCTCACAGCGCTAGGGAGCTGGGTTTGATTCCAGCCTCGGGCAACTGTCTGTGCAGAGTTTGCACATTCTCACCATGTCTTTGTGGGTTTCCTCTGGGTGCTGTGGTTTCCTCCCACAGTCCAAAGATGTGCAGGCTAGGTGGATCGGCCATGCCTAATTGCCCGTAGTGTTCAGGGTGTGTGGGTTATAGGGGGATGGGTCTGGGTGGGATGCTCCAAGGGCCAGTGTGGACTTGTTGGGCCAAAGGGCCTGTTTCCACACTGTAGGGAATCTAATCTAAAAAAATCTAATCAAACCATCTCAGCTCCTATTTGATTATAGGACCATCCCACAAGCAATTACAGGTACAGCACTGGCAGAGTTGTTAATGGGGAGAAGGCTTTACACTAGGTTAAATCTGATCTTCCTGTACCTGGGTGGGGGGAAGATGGTGAAATTGCATCAGGAATGCCAATACTGGACATATGACACCACTAAACAAGAGGCATTTTGCCTCTGGGGAGCAAATTTTGTGTAGAAACCACGGGAATGGCGCTGCATGGGTAAGAGGCCTGATCGGCACAGGAACAAATCTAGTGATGTACAAAGTTCAGGTAGATGTAATAGTCCTGAACAAGCATGTGGACCATATGAAAGCTACAAACTCACACATGGGGCAGGAGCAAAATGTGGTCAGCTCCTCAGAAGAGACGGAATGGCTGTTGGAACCTAAAGTTTCTCCCTCTCCGTCAAACGTTGAAGAGACCATAGAATCTGAGATGGACACAGTAGATGCCACCACTTCGACGCCTTTGTCACCTGTAGAAGAGAACGAATTTCTTCTGAGACACACCAGGCACAAGAAATAAGCCATTTTATGTTACTTGACACCCACATTGGACACCAAGTCGGAGGAATCTGACCCGGTGCTAAATCGCCACCAAGAGGAGCTACAAGAAAAGGAACTGGCCTATCTCCTTGGACTCTGAGGAAGGGATGTAGTGCCTGCAACATGGTCTGCCAGGTGGACCTCATAGAATATGAGCTTCCTGACTGAGGCTGTTAATCTGGTCCAAACAAGGAGCTCTGGCTGATAGATATAAACAGGAGTGTCAGACATCTTGCCACTCTGAGAGCTGGCTCTGAGTGAGTTGGATCAGTGTTAAGAAATTTCCATGCATAAATATAAGGCCACTTTGTGACAGGATACCAGCCTCTGTGGAGTTATTTCAGGAGTGTCTCAGACTAAAGGGCATAATCTCAGAATAAGAGGTTGCCCAGTTCTGTCATAGATGAGGGGGAATTTCTTCAGAGGTTAGTGAATTGTAGAATTTGTTACCATTGAGGGCTGTTGAGACAGATTTGTTTGTGCTGAAATAGACATTTTTTAACAGGAAGGGAATCAAGAGTTATAAGAGAATACAGTAAAGCGGAATCGAGACTTCTGACTCTTTGGCTTTTACTAAAAAAGTAATGATTAAATCACTGCTGGATTTTTTTTACACATTAAATTGTCACTTCAGGGAGCATTGCCTCTATATAGTGGGTATGGAAATGCCAAATTTTGGCATGAGGGGCCATGGTGGTGTAGAGACATCGTGAGGGGCCATGGTGGTGTGGAGACATTGTGAGGGGCTATCATGGTGTAGAGATCATGACTGGTGATCTGGGGGAGTGTAGCTTGAAATGGATAACATGACGGCATGGGGACATGAGGAAGACCTTTTGAACTTAACCATCAAACGGTTCCCTCATACGGTCTGTAGTTCAAGACAAGCCTGGGATGCTGTGAACCATAAAGCTCACCCAACTACATGAAAATCACAGCGACAAAAGTCATCATTATCTCTTCAATGGAACCAGCAAGGCCAGGAATAGCAGCTTCAGTCTTGCAACTTGAAGCATATCATAGCTTTAAAATGTATGCTTGAAAATCAGAAAACTCAGGAGTAATGCCAGGAATCCCAAAATAGTGACCCACCTACCTTTATAGAATGTCTCCTAAATCATTTGGATTAGTGAAATTCAAGCCAATGTTTCAGGTTGATTTTTCATCATAACTGCCAATGAATATGGTAACTGAATGTGATCTTGACCTACATGCACTGACAATGTATTAACGTCTCAATCAAATATTGAGGTTTCTTCACAGTTTCAAGTAAATTGCAGGCAACTCTTTTATGACTTGCCCATGGATGTTCTCAAGCTGTGGAAAAATACAGCTTTCATGGGTTATTGTTTATCAGTAAGTGCATCAATGTATGCTGAAGTAATTGCCACCTTAATATGGAATACAAAAGGATGTTCAATGGAAAGTCCTGAATGTACCAATAAATGATTTTACATGTCAAAAGCATATTAATTTGGAATGCATTGAAAGAGCATTTCTTGGTACTCAGAAGATTATAAATGCTTAATTGAAATTCCACCCCATTTGTTTCTCAGCCCTGAAAGAAAATTTATGTTTTAGACTAATAAAGAAATCATAGCAGAATGGTAGTGTTATTGGAAAATAAATCCATCAGTAATGCTACTGGACCTGTAATCTATAAAGCTGAACTAATACTCTAAAGACACAAGTTTGAATCTCACCAATAGTAGCTGTTGAAATTTAAATGTGATTAATAAGTACTTTAAAAGACTGTAATCAAAGTCTCAATAATCGTGATTGTAAAACTACTAGATTTTCATGAAGCTCCTTCATGGGCAGGTGACAACCTAGTGGTATTATCACTTGAGTGTTAATCTAGAGACCAGGTCATGTTCTTGGGATCTATGTTTGAATCCTGCCACAGCGGATGGTGAAGTTTTAATTCAATAACAATCTGTAATTAAAGGCCTAATGATGACCATGAATCAATTGTCAGAAAAACCCAATGGCTCACTAATTCCTTGAGGGAAGGAAGCTGTCATCCTTACCTGTTCTGGCCTACGTGTGACTCCAGACCATATAGGAGTGGTGGTTGACTCTTAACTGCTCTCTGGGCAATTAGAGATGGGAAATAAATGCTAGCCTAACAACTGATGCTCTCTTCCTGTGAATGAATAAAAGATCCTATCTACTTAATTGATGCCCTTGAGGGAAGGGAATCAGTGTCCTTACCTTGTTGCGTGTACATCTTCTCAAAACTCGTGTAGACCTAAGTCTAGATCTACAGAAATGTGATTGACTCTTGACTGTCCTCTGAAATAACCAACAAGTTATTCAGATGTATCATACTGCTACAGAAAAGCCAACATAATATAAATCTAGAGGAACCATCTGGCAGTGTCCTAAGCACCAGAAATGTGAGTGGCCTTACTCATTTAACCCTGTAAAGTCTTATACACTAATAGCTGGGTACATCTGTCAACACTGGGACAGCTATGCCAAACAGTAATCGAACAACAGCCTGTAATGGTCTTTCTGACCAATTTATAACTTGCATCAAGACTAGGAGTATCTACAAACCCATTAGCTGGAAGCACATACAATCAAGAGCAGCTCTTGGAATCTTCAGCATTGCCTTTGGGCCTTGTGAAGCCTCCTGGGAATAGTCAAACACAGACCAGGAAATCTCCTGCTCACTAACTCGTACTGACTTCAACTGATAAATCAATGACCCTTCATGCTGGACATCATTTGAAAGATGTGCTGAGGGTAGATAGGATACAACTTGTAAGCTTGGGGTGAAAATTCAGAGCCCATCATGAAGAGTGCTGACGGGGACATTTACCAGACCGGGCCTGCTAAAGGCAGCAAGAGGACCATCAAGAAGGAAAATCATAGTTGGCTTCACTCAGCCAGTCTGTCTGTCTTGGACGCATTTGTAAATGTGCATACACATTAAAATGTTGGAAGGAATTCCTACTGCACAATCTTTGTGGAAACAAAGTTCTTTTGTTTCACTGAGAATACCCTCCATTGTATTGTGGGGTACTGCTACAACATTATATAGATAGATTCAGAACAGATCAAACAGCTCAATACTGGGTATAATTGAGAGGCTGTGGGCTAAAAGGAGCAGCAAAATTATATTCAACAGCAATCTGTAATAAACTCATGGCCCATGATATCATTCATTTTATTGTTGCCACCAAGCCTGGGGATCAACGAATCCAATGCAGATTATAGGAGATCATACCTAGAAAACAATAGGCTTATTAAAAAACTGGGCTGCATAAATGACGATTTGATTAAACAGAGTGAAGTGACCCCACAACCAATGGATCACAGCAAATCCTTACTCATCCATTTGTGTAAGGTGGACAATTAAACAAATAGCCAAAGGAGAAAGGGTCCACAAACATACCCAAACTTGTTAACATGATAATCTAGTACATCTGTGTAAAAGAAAAAGCGGAAACATTTCCAGTACGCTGGAGGATCCGAGTGGATGATCTATCTCAACCCTTTTCTGGGGTGCACAGCACACATACCAGTGTTTGGCCAATTTGATTCATTTAATGTGATATGACAAAATGACTTAAAGTGTAGGATGTATCAAAGGCCATAGGCTCTGACAATAATCCAGCAATAGTAAAATAAAAGAAAAATTGCACATATTGCATTTCATGACCACTTCACATCTTGTAGTGTTTTACAGCCAATGAATTAGAACCTTGTGAAGTATTGTAATTCTTCTGAGATAGGAAATATGTCAATTAGCTAATTAGCATGCACCAAACTCCCACCATGTTGATTGAGACCTAAATAAATATTGGCCAGGAAAGCACAGTTACTCTCCTTCAAAACACAGCTCTGGAACTGCAAGTCCTGCCCAGAGCCATTTGCCTTACAGGCAAAAGTAAAAGTGGAAATCAGAAGGCTGGAAAGTGAAGGAATCATCAAACCCATTCAGTCTGCAGAATGGGCATCATCGGTCATACTGATTGTGAAGCCCAATAGGTTGGTCCAACTTTGTGGGGTTTTAAACAAACCATAAACCACTTTTTGCAGCTGGATAAATACCTAATCCCTTTCATAAAGGATTTATACACAAAGCTGGCAGAAGGGCTGTTTTTCACGAAGCTGGAATGGAGCCATGTGTACTTGCAATTGTGGTTAGGTAAAGATTCCCGAAGGTATGCTACAATTGATAACCAAAAGGGTGTGTACCAATATATGAGACTGCCATTTAGGGTATCATCAGCCTTTGCAATTTTCAGTGAATGATGGAGAATATTTGGCAAAATCTACCCTAGGTTGCCATTTGTCTAGATGACGTGCTAGTAACAGGGAGGACCAATAAAGATCACTTAGAGAACTTGGACATCATTCTTAGATGTTTCTCCCAGACAGGTGTATGCCTTAGAAAGGGAGAATCTGTGTTCCAGGTAACATGACCTACATGGGCTACAAGAGTCGACAAGCTGAGTTACACTCATTGGAAGATAACGTGAAGGCATTCAAAGGTGTCCCGGCTCCCAAGCTGGTACCAGAGCTTAGTTCTTTCCTTGGGCTGGTGAATTATCATAGAAGGTTCATACATAACCTGGCCTCCATCCCGCGACCTTTACATCAACCCTTAAAGAAGGGTCAGCCTTGGAAATGGTTGAATAACCAAACACAGCTATCAGGGACCTGAAGAAACATTCTTTAAGGTGTTGGCACACGAATGATCCCAAGCGAGATCTGGTATTGATGTGCAGTGCTTCCCCTTATGGCACTGGGGTGGTATTAGCTCAGTGTGCCTCAACAGAGACAGAAACCCAATAGTGTTTGCAACTGGGACTTTGGCTGATGCAGAGGGTAAATACAGATTGATAGAGAAGGAAGGTTTGATGGTCATATTTGGAGTCAGGAAATTCTGCCAATCCCTGTTATGCATGTAAATTTGTTATAGTAACAAATCACAAACCCTTGTTAGTTCTACTTAAAGAGAACAAGGAAGCGCCACCCTTTGCTTCAACCTGAGTTCAGCGGTGGCCTCTAATACTAAGTGCATGCAATTACAAGTTGAAATGCCATTCGGAGACCATGTAGCAAATGTGGATACATTGAGCCGCATCTCCTGCTGGCACATAACACCACCAGTGGTACCGTCACAGGGAGAATCCATAATGGTTTCAATTTTCTGGACGTACTTACAGTCACAGCTGACAATATCAGGATTTGGATGCAGAAAGATCCGGTGCTGGAAGAACAGCTGGTGGTGACAGGAGAAACCAAAGGGCCATCACAAGCAGAATTGAAATTGTACTGGGCCTGGAGAGATCAGATCACAATAGAGGATGGCATATTATTATGAGGATCAAGAGTGATTATGCTGAGCAAAGGTCACTGATAGATACTGGCTGAGCTCCACCAGGATCATTGAGGGGTTACCAGAATGAAAATGTTAGTGAGAAGTTATGTCTGGTGGCCAGGATTGGATGCAGATATAGCCATGTTGATGGGGCAGTGCCCATACTGCCAAGAAGGACAAAAATGGGAATGGCTGTGTAAACCCTGCACTTGGTTGTATGCCGACGATGCACATCTTTTTATGGGCTCAATGTTCTTTGTCATTATGGAACCCACACAAAGTGGCTTGATGTGCATAGAGCTTATTCGTCAATGCAGTGATGAATAAGATTCAGATATGTGCGATGGTCCTAAATGTACACGCAGACCAAATGAAAGTTGCAAACTCACAAATGTGGCAGGAGCAAAATGTGCCCGACTCCTTGATTACCTTTCTGACCCATGGATTTTCCCTCTGTCAGGGATTGAAGATACTTCAGAATCTGAGACGGACATGACAGTTGTCACTGCCTCAATACTTTTGCTGCGTGAAGGGAAGAATGTTTTCCGAGATGCTCGGGGAAGAAGACGCGAGGTATTGTGCATTATAAGCCGCCTGTATCAGAGGTAGAGTTACTAAAACGTCCCAAGAGGAGCTACAAGAAAAAAAGAACGGGCCATATCTTTGGATCTGGAGGGGCAGGGATATAGTGATTGTTACAAGGTCAGCCAGGTCAACCTCGTAGAATATGAGCTCCCTGATTGAGGTTGCTAATCTGGTCTAATCAGAGACCCCTGGCTGACAGATATAAACAGGAGTATCAGAGATCCTGGTCACTTGGAGAGATGGCTCTGAGGGAGATGAATCCTTCTCAAGGATTTCCATGTGTAAATAAAAGGTGGTTTGGTTATGGGATATCAACCTCTATGGATTTATCTCAAGAACCTTGCAATTCAGAGGCAATCATACTGTCATGAAAGACTTGTTGCTTTAATACCAACTGTCACCCTGGCTAAGTCATTCCACTACAGCAAAACACTGACATCTGCCCAGCAATGTGACAAATTTCCCAGTTATATCCCAGCTGTAAATTCATTCTGGCATTTTAATAACTCATCATGCTACACTCAATCATTTGCAAAAGTGCCATCAGCACTTACTGTACTGATGGTTCTTACTGATCAGTTCTCAACTCGTATTACAATACTCAGTTTCAAGATGCTTCACTTCTGACCTGATTACAGCTTTGACTTAAGTGTGAGCTGGACAAAAAGAGCTGAACTGAAGAGGTCAGATGCAATTGATGGCCATCGGTATCACGGCAGCATGTGGCTGATTTTGGCTTCAAGTAGCAACAACAAAATTGATATCAATGGGAATCATAGGAAAGCTCTTCACTACTTTGAGTCTTACACACTAAAAGTTAGATGCAGGCAGTAGATGATGGGCAATCATCTCAGCACATGAGTTTGTTAGAACTGTGCCTTGCCCCAGCCATCTTCTGTTGCTTCACCAGTGATCTACCTTCCGTCATCAGATCAGAAGTGGCAATGACCCCTGCTGATTGCACTGTGTTCAATACCATTCATGATTCTCAAAGAATGAAGCAATTATCCAACTGTCAGCAGACTCTTGACAACATTCTTTCGTAGACTGATAAGTGGCAAGTAACATGTGTGACATACATCCATCTGTAACAACAGGGAATCTAACCATTTCTCCATGACATTCAATGGCATTACGAACATAACCCACCTTAATAACATCTAGAGTATTACTACTGACCTGAAATAGAACTGAATCAACCCAGTAATACAATGGCTACAAGCCGATGTCATTTTGTGACAAGTAAGTCACATTCTAACTTCTTAAACCCGGTCTACCATTACAAGACATGAGTCAGGAGTGGAATAGAACACTCATCATTTGACTAATGAATGCAACTCAGCAACATCCAGGACAAATCTGTGGTACAGGAATATATGTTCCAGCTTGATTTATTTGCAAGTATGTAACTCTAAACCACAATCTTCGAGGTTCCCTATTTCAACACTCGTAGTTTGAAAATTCAGAATGTCCAAAAGATGAACTGTAACTGATGACAAGCTAAAGCTACTGAGCCTCTTGTAGATTTGTATGCTGTTGTCATGCAGCAATGTCAGCTGTCTGTGACCTAAATTGTTCTTCCACTATACCCACTCCTTTACAAGATACTAACAGTCTTTAGAATCACAATCTCCTGACCTTTCTACTTCATGCATCATGCAGAAAATGAAATTCAAATGTAAGGCCAATGATTGCTCTTGACTGGTCTTTAAACTGCATGCAGGCTTTTAATTATCTTGCTTATCCTTTTCAAGTTTGTGATTTATCTGCCAAATATGCTGTGCTTTGTTTTCTTTGGAGACTGTAATCCATGCCTATCCTTAATTTGCACACAGGCTGGCAGCCCTTCAGTACATTGTGCAGGTGGCCATTCTTCATGTAAAAGCTGTTACTCTGCTGAATTGTGAAGGCCATCACAACTAATTACAGTGACTCTTTTGACAGGGAAAGGGACAAGACATTGGAGAAATAGCAGTACTTCCTGTCAAGAACAATTTGTTAATGTCAAAACACATAAGTGTCCCAAAAAGCAGCAGTTAACAATGTGGTTTTTACTTTTTGACTTTTAATGGCCAAAGTTACCAGGCAGCCCTAAAATTAGGCGACTGCTCACCCTTGTCAGTATCAGTACATGTAAAGGCAGATTCATATTTACCGTGCTTTTGGTTAATTTGAATGGAATGAGGTGTTTGTCAAGGATAAGCAACAGCATAGTCCAGTTGGACTGAATGATCTGCTTCTGTATGACAGATATAACCCGTAATTTGCAATGCACTTTACTCTAATGAAAACTTCCGATATTCCTAGAATTTAACTGTCTGCTTTTATACAGGCTCTTTGTTCAAGCCTAGCTACAATAGTAAAACAAAATACAGAAAATACCTAGAAAAAAAAGATAAGCTAATACTACTGGGGCGGCACGGTGGCTCAGTGGTTAGCACTGCAGCCTCACAGCGCCAGGGACCTGGGTTCGATTCCAGCCTCAGGTAACTCTGTGCAGAGTTTGCACATTCTCCCCGTGTCTGCGTGGGTTTCCTCTGGGTGCTCCGGTTTCCTCCCACAGTCCAAAGATGTGCAGGCTAGGTTGATTGGCCATGCTAAATTGCCCATAGTGTTCAGGGGTATGAGAGTTATGAGGGGATGGGACTGGGTGGGATGTTCCAAGGGGCAGTGTGGACTTGTTGGGCTGAAGGACCTGTTTCCACACTTTAAGTAATCTAATCTAATCTACTAAAAGCAAAACAGTCAATTGATAGCAAATGCTTCAAAAATAGTTCATTTTCGTGTTTGAACATATAGAATCAGGAGTTATGTTGTCCCTTAAATGTGCTGCACCATTTAAATGTGGATCATGGCAATATACAAACCAATATATTTTGTCCTCAAATGTAACAAATGTACTATTTTTGAGCTTATGTGGCCTTTAAGCAAACCTCTTTTCAGCCAAGAAATACTACATATTTGTTGGTAGCTAGCCTCCATTGTATTCCCCTCATATCAATGCTTTACTTACCAGAACCGACATACTGGGTGCAAGGGATCAAGCAGCCGATAAAAGATGTGCCATGAAGATATACAGCAGTTTAAGGCAGATGTACACAGAGCAGACCCATGTGGCAAACTTTAAATACGGTGACCACTCACATCCATGATCGTGGTGCACTTTTAAAGTCAGTGTATATGTCAACATGTTTTTTTTCTGGAAGGGATTTTTCTTTGAAGCTTCAGTGGTCAACTTATGAAGCAACATGAAAACTGAGGCAATTGAGGCTGCTGTAAATCAGAAGGAAAAACCCCTTCTGAGGAGGAATCACTTGACCCAAAACATTAACTCTGAATTCTCTCCACAGATGCTGCCAGACCTGCTGAGCTTTTCCAGCAATTTCTGTTTTTGTTTATGAAGTAACATGTATCATGGCTGATTCCTCTTCACCTTCACTTTGTTCATCAATCCTTATGTTCCTTAGTACACTTACAATTGAAAAATATATCACCATAA